>NC_143250.1:38187916-39487500 GCF_984573655.1 Nuphar pumila
TGCCCCTCTTTGCTACTAAGCCGGTTGAAAGCCGAGCTTAGCGGCAAAGAAACACTCCAAATTTTGAAAAATGCCCCAGTCAGCTGATCCGAGCTGGGTGTGGAAGACTTTATTTTGAAAACACGCCTCTTTGGGCTTGAAACCTTATCTTGAATGGTCCTGGGGGGATGAAATCCTCGACAATGATACGACTAAATGATAGAAATGAGGAAATCGTGATGGGACTTTGGGTGAAAAATTCCAGGGATGGTGAGAGATAAGAATTTTGATCAAGTCTCATGGGTGAGACAAGATCAGCCCTTTGGAATGACTCAGGTTTTAGCCCTTAACCTGGATGGGACGAAGATAGATCAAGATAATTTGGATGGGGAGGAATATAAGCAGACCTCGATGAGACATTTTGAGAGAAATGCCTCGTGACATGAAACTCAAGGACGATCCTTTCCTGGATGGATGTACAACGAGCACAGATTCTTTTGTGGGGAAAGCCATGATGGGACAGGAAGATTGTCTCGTAAAAAATGAGGCTCAGGTTTAACCCAAACCTGAAAGGAAGGTACCTCACGGAGTGAGATTCAGGCTTCACCCTTATCCTGAAAGGGATGACCATACGGACTCTTTAAACAAAGAAACCGTGATGGGACAGGAAGGAACATATCATCAGAAGAAGATTTAAGATTTTAATCCTTGACCTGAGTGGGGGATGATACGGAATCTTCGGATGAAGGAACTGTGATGGAGCCTTCAGAATTTGGACGAACAAATCCTGAAAGGGGTTTGCGAGAAGAGAAAAACAAGGGATTCCCTAAAGCTTGGAAAAGGGATGATCTTGAGCGCTTCATTGCTGAGACTAAAATCAGCTTTCTAAAAACAGACGACCTCTCGCAGAAGGTTTGGGTGGTACCTCGAGGAGCGAGGCAACAGGTTTAATCCTTAGCCTGAATGGATACAGAATCCTCGAGGAGCGAGGAAAACTGTGATGGGCCTCTAGACTTTGCACAACAAGTCCAAGAGGGGTTTTTGCAAAAGGATAAAAATAGGGGTCCCTAAAGCTTGAAAAGGGGTTGTTCTTGGGCGCCTCATTGCTGAGACTGAAAATAGCTTTTGACAATAACAGATCTTTTGCAAAAAGTTCAGGTTTAACCCTTATCCTGAGTGGGTACTGTCTATGGCGGGACAGTGGGGAGCATAGGGAAGTGTGCGAATCTGAGAGCGCTCAGATCAGACGGAAGGAAAGGACTTTTCAGTCCTAAGGAGGGATGACGTCAGGATATGTCAAAAACGATCTTCAAGTTCACACTTCATGTTGGGATAATCAGAAAGTATTGCCAATAAGATGCCAAAAGTTGTAGTTGATTCAGAATGATTGAATTGTGCTCATGTGTGAAGATATCACCTCTTTCTACCTAGAGTATTAGCTTCAATTGAGCTAACTCTGTAGATTTTGAGATCTAAAATTCAAATTTGTTGCTGTTGAGCTTCTTTAAGGAAGATATCAATTTCCTTGACATGAAAAAAAAAGAGGAAACACTCTTAGCTTCATAAAAGCAATTAAGTGAGAAGACATTGATAAAGAATTTCACATAGATAAAGACGATTCTTGACAGTTTCGGGCAGTTTGATATCCTGGGCATTTCCCATGACGATCTGTTTGCACTCTTTTGAACCATGGAGCTTTCTTGGCTTCTTTCACATCATCCTTTATTTTGGAGATGTCCTGACTTTTCTCTCTTTTTCGAGGAAGGGTACGTCACAAACTCCTTCATCTTGGAGATGCTCCGATCCTTTTTTTTTCCAGGGATTATGACATTGGTTCTTGGGTTGAAATCTCTAAATAGTAGCAGAAATCAAATATCTTTTAGGGTTTGTCGGTAGGTTCATCGCATCCGCCTTCATCTCGACGGTGATCCGAACTTTCCCTGGAAGGATCTGTCGCAAACTCCGTCATCTTGGAGATGTTTCAAATCTTCTTTGGCCCCGGGGGTCTACTCGCTTAATTTGCCTTCATCTCGACAACAATTGAGAGATCCCTTTTGCGGATATTTGATTGCAGCTTAGCTTGGATGGCTGAGGATATATGGATTGGGTAGGTCCTTCTTACTGCCCAGGATATTTCCACTGTCTTACCGCCAAAAGAATAATCTTTAAGAATGTGCCACTGCTATGATTAATATCAGTTCACTTATGGCTTCTCAACATCATCGAATTTTCCTTTGCCGGTCATATCGAAGATTTTTCTTCATCCTCTCGGTCGACCAACAGAACAACTTGAATTTAGTTCTTATTTCGCAAGAGTCTTGCTCTTTTGAAAATGATACTGAAGGTAGTTTGAGATAATTCTTTGTATGATGAAGACTTTCGAGATCAACACTGACTTTTGATAGCAAATTGGCAACATATTCTAGAAAATCCTTGACGAGAGTCGCTTGATATCGAGCCGACATGTTAGTGACAAAATTCTCCTCTCTTTTTCCCCAAAAGAGAGACTCAGGCTTAAGCCCTTACCTGAATGGGAAGTTGGAAATACTCCTCTCTTCCCTGAAAGAGGAGGTGTTTGCAAAATGGAACTTTCGAAGAGAAATTAAGTTTTCGTCAAAACTCCCTATCTCTAGGCTTCTCTTATGGAAAGGCGGCCGAAAAACAAAGTTGGGAAAGTATCACAGAGGAACGAGTCCATCACACTCTCCCTAGAAGAGGGTCCTCTGTGAAGGGGTTGGCCAAAGATGATAAAAAAAAATAGGGGCCACAAAAGAAACAAGCTTTCGTCGAAGCTCTCCCTGGAAAAAGGGTTCTCTTGTGTAAAGTTGTTGTTGTTTTGCAAACTGTTCGCGAAGAAAATGAGTCCCTTCAAACTCTCCCTGGGAGAGGGTCCTTGCGAACGAAAGATGGTTGCATGCGAAAAGAACGAGCTCCCTCGAACTCTCCCTGAAGAGGGTCCTTCGCAAGAGAAAAAGATTGATTCTTGATAAAATGGTGACCTGAAGGTCGAAATTGAGAATTTATAGCTTGAAATGATGATGTTTGGTTAGCACAAAGACTGAACCTGGAGGGCTAACTGATTAGTCAGCCAAACACTAGCGCAAGCGCTAGATGCACCAGCACGAGCACTGGATTTTCAAAAAGAAAGCCCCAGTACGAGCGTTGGGTTTTTCAAAATGCACACCAGTACGAGCACTGGGTTTTTCAAAAGGAGAATTTGAAACATGAGACCGACATTCGAAGATATTTGAGAATTGAGCGAGAATGATTGCCGGTGTTTCAGGATTATCCCTTATCCTGAAGGGGAAATTTAAGGAGGAACTTTGAGAAAAATAAGGATATACACAAGCGAAAAATCCAAGTCGGAACTCGGTTTTTCAAATATAAGAAAATGAGTGAGAATCGAGTTTGAAAACTCGAATTCTCAACCCAACAATTTTGTCCAACACGAGCATTGGATTCAAAAGAAAGTTCAAGTAGGAACTTGAGACTTTAAATGGTATATAAAAGGAAAAACCCGAGTCGGAACCCGGATCTTTTAAAAACGATGATAAAGATGGGGAATCCGAGTTTCGAAAACTCGAATCTTCAAGGGTACGATCGGTTCCAACACGAGCGTTGAATCCGATAGGAAGTCCGAGTCGGAACTCGAAACCTCAAACGATATATAAAGAAGGGAAAACCTGAGTCGGAACCCGGATCTTTAAAAATAATTTAAAAAAATAGAAGAACCCGAGTTTTGAAAAACTCGAATCTTCAAGGGTACGATCGGTTCCAACACGAGCGTTGAATCCGATAGGAAGTTTGAGTCGGAACTCGAGACTTCAAACGATATATAAAGAAGGGAAAACCCGAGTCGGAACCCAGATCTTTAAAAATAATGATAAAAAATGGAAGAACCCGAGTTTTGAAAAACTCGAATCTTCAAGGGTACGATCGGTTCCAACATGAGCGTTGAATCCAATAGGAAGTCCGAGTCGGAACTCGAGACTTCAAACGATATATATAAAAAAGGGAAACCTGAGTCGGAACCCGGATTTTTTTTTTTAAAAAAAATAATGATAAAAAAAATGGAAGAACCCGAGTTTTGAAAGACTCGAATCTTCAAGGGTACGATTGGTTCCAACACGAGCGTTGAATCCGATAGGAAGTCCGAGTCGGAACTCGAGACTTCAAACGATATATATATAAAAAAGGGAAACCCGAGTCGGAACCCGGATTTTTAAAAATAATGATAAAAAAATGGAAGAACCCGAGTTTTGAAAAACTCGAATCTTCAAGGGTACGATCGGTTCCAACACGAGCGTTGAATCCGATAGGAAGTCCGAGTCGGAACTCGAAACTTCAAACGATATATAAAGAAGGGAAAACCCGAGTCGGAACCCGGATCTTTAAAAATAATTTAAAAAAATGGAAGAACCCGAGTTTTGAAAAACTCGAATCTTCAAGGGTACGATCGGTTCCAACACGAGCGTTGAATCTGATAGGAAGTTCGAGTCGGAACTCGAGACTTCAAACGATATATAAAGAAGGGAAAACCCGAGTCGGAACCCGGATCTTTAAAAATAATGATAAAAAATGGAAGAACCCGAGTTTTGAAAAACTCGAATCTTCAAGGGTACGATCGGTTCCAACACGAGCGTTGAATCCAATAGGAAGTCCGAGTCGGAACTCGAGACTTCAAACGCTATATATATATAAAAAAGGGAAACCTGAGTCGGAATCCGGATTTTTTTTTTTAAATAATGATAAAAAAATGGAAGAACCCGAGTTTTGAAAGACTCGAATCTTCAAGGGTACGATTGGTTCCAACACGAGCGTTGAATCCGATAGGAAGTCCGAGTCGGAACTCGAAACTTCAAACGATATACATGTAAAAAGGGGAAACCCGAGTCGGAACCCGGATTTTTAATATAAAAATGAAAACAAAAACAAAAACAAAAACCTGAGTCGGAACTCAGACGGGAAGGAAATAATTTCTACCCAAGAGTTGGAATTTGAAGGATTGACAGAAGCATGAGTAGATTTTGATGATGAAGATGAGGGTTTTTATTCGAGATCCTTGACCCAAGATGGCCTAAGATTCGAATGGCTTCAGAATCTCCCCGTATTCTAAAGGAATATAGAATAAAATTTGATGAGAATTAAAGAATTTATGGGGGAATAATCCAGATTTATCCCTTTATTTGAAGAAGAAATAAAATTTATAAACATGGAGAGGAATTTAAATAGATTTATTTGGAAATTTGTTTTGGAAAAGAATTCTCACTGGTGGCAGCGATGCTCCTATGAGGGGTATCAGGATTATCCCTTATCCTGAATGGGAAAAGAATAGATTTTAAGGAAAATTTAAATAAAGAAATATTGATATAAATTTAAAAAAATCAAATGAAGGTTGATAAAACTTGTTACTTACAAAAGAATCCTCATAGGTAGCACTATCGCTGCAGAGAGGGGTTTCAGGATTATCCCTTATCCTGAGTGGAAAGAAGAATAGAATTTAAAGAGATTTAATAAAGAGAAACTGATATAAATCTAGAAAATCAACAAAGATTAAAAAAAAACTTGTATTTACAAAAGAATCCTCATAGGTAGCATTGTGGCTCCTACGAGGGGTCTCAGGATTTTCCCTTATCCTGAATGGGAGCACCTCGGACAACGAGGGTCAGGTTTATCCCTTAACCTGAGGGGGAAAAAAAAGAAGATTTAGAAAATACCTCATGGGAAAGAGGCATCAGGTTTATCCCTTAACCTGAAAGGGTTTTAAGAATAAAAATTTGATAGAATTTAATGAAATTGATGAAAACTTGACGAAAAATTGATAAGGATAATAAACTGACGAAAATTTGATTAAATTGAAGATGAAATGAATGCAACTAATAAAGATAATAAGATTAACTGAAAAAATTGAGAAGATTTTTTTTTTTTTTTTGAAAAAGAGTTTGTCTGATCCTGCCTGCACGTGGGATCTTTAAAGGAAAATGTTTATTTAAGTGAAAAATCATTTTTGGGAAGAAAATCCACCGCGAGAAGAATGATTGGTGCGAGGACTGATCCTTCGAATCAACATGAGAGATCATCATGAGGGTCAATTTTTGAAGGCAATGATTTTGAAATCTAATTTTGAAGAAGAAGATCAACAATAAACCTGATTTCTAAAAATAACAGTTCAAAATTGATAATAAGATCAATACAAGGGTTGATCTTTGAATATACTGTTTTTAGAAACCAATCTTGGAAGATAAGACCAACACAGGGGTTGATCTTTGAATATAATGATTTAAAATTAATACAAATATTGATTTTTGAATGATTTGAAACCCATTTTAAAATATTAGACCAATCACAAGGTTTGATCTTTGAATATAAAGATTTGAAATCCATTTTGGATGATAAGACCAACACAAGGATTAATCTTTTAATATAAAGGTTTAGAATTCATTTTGGAAGATAAGATCAACGCAAAGGGTTGATCGTTAAACATGATGGTTTTGACAAATCACTTTTGGAAAATATGATCAACATAAGATTCGAGACCTATTTTTGGAAGATAAGACCAACACAAGGGTTGATCCTTAAATGCAATGGTTCAAAAAAATCTGTTTTGGAAAACATGATCAACACGAGGGTTGATTTGCCAATGCAATGGTTCGAAAACTTATTTTTGAAGATATGATCAACACGAGGGTTGATTTTTGACAAAGGTTGGGCCAAAGAACATTTGAACCCTTTGGTCATAACAAGGATTTTTAAAATTTCATGATTTTTGAAAGAGCCTTCATAGGTAACATCATTTCTCCCATGAATGATGCCAGGATTGTCTCGCAATCTGAAAAGAACAGGAATTTAAATGCCCCAGTATGGCAGAAGAATGAAGTATTTGAATATCAAAGATATAAAGAAAATTTGACATTTCATTGATAAGCAAAGGTTTGATGACAAAAACTGAATATTTACAGGAACTTTAAAAGGAAAAAAATCCATAGAAGGTTGAGCTGACTTGCCCCTACAAGATAACTAACAAAAAGAGACGAAAGCAGAAAACTTTGGTTTTATCAATTCTTCGGGTGATCCGGAAGGGTCTAGGTTGGAACTGCAGGTTGCTCCCCTCCTTCATCTGGTACCAAAATTTCTTTGTCGATGAAATCCTGTATGATGTTTTCGAGGACGAAGCAATGCTCTGTATCGTGTCCCCTTACTTGATGAAATTTGCAAAAACATTCTTTCCATTTTCCCATGGTGACTGAAGGATCAACTCCCCTGGGAAGCTTGATCATATCTTCCGTGAGTAGGTATTTGAGAACCTCCTCGACTGGCTGACCTAAAGGGGAAAACTCGCGATCATAACTCCAGCCAACATGCTTTGTCTCCTTTGGCTTGCCTGATTGTCGAGAGCCGTCCCTTTTCTGAGAGCTAGACTGAACCTGCTTGGTTAGGGGAATCGGGCACTTTTCTTCTTTGTCTTCAACAAAAAGATTTCTATCAATGCAGTCTTGAATAATATTTTTGAAAACAAAGCAATGATCAGTGTCATGTCCTGTTGTCCGATGGAATTTGCAGAATTGGTTCTTGTATTTTCCCAAGATAGTGGAAGGACTCGTGGCTTTTGGGAGCCTGACTAGTCTCTTGGTTAACATGTACTCAAGAACTTTATCCAGCGGCTCATCCAAGGGAGTGAAATCTCGGTTACTACTCCAATCTTTACGCTTTAGCTTTTCCTGATTCTTCTCCTTCTGCGGAGGATTGGATTGAAGTGGTTCATCTTGGTTTCTGCTGAACTTTCCCTTCTGATTCCTAGATGACTCTAAATTGCTGTCTTGATTGCGCGGGTTGCCTTTGTGGCCACTCCTGCTGGTTTTAGAACTTCCTGCACTGCCATCGTTGTGCTTGCTTGTTCGGAAAGTGACAGGTGTCTCTTCCTTGGTGGGAGCTTTTCCAAAGCTGGCTTCAGCCTGCTCGGATAATATCTCAACCATCATCTTTTTGAACAACCGATATATGGCAGGATCAATCTCATTCTGGCTGTCCTGACCTCTTTCTCTGGCAAGCCTCTGAGAGTCCATTTCTCAATTTTTGCTTCTAACTGGTGCGGTCTCTGATCTCAGTCTGGATCACCCGTTAATATCAAATGCTTTTTCTGTAGGACAAAATGGGACCCTTTTAGAAAGATTTTGGAGGAAACTTTGATAAAGGAAGAAATCAAATTGATAAAGAGATATCCCACTACTAGGGATTGAGCCCGTACGAGAGGTATGCCAATTGCATTATTTTCCCGTAAGAAGAAATAAACAATTTAGAATATGATTAAAAGGACATCTCTTGATGAAAGAGATTTTTGTTACAAAATAGATTTAGAAGATATGTAAAAAGAAAATTTTAGAATAGATGGTAAATTTTGAAAAATTGGAAAAATTGCAGGCAGGATCAGAAAAGAAATTTAGAAAAATCAAGAAAGGAAAAGAAAAATACACCTGGGGTTTCTGAAGAGAAGGAAAGTTTTGAATAATATGCCCAGGGTTTTGGAAAGGTTTGATATATATATATATAAGAAAATATGAGAGACATTGCATAACTAAAGTCATATCAACAAAGATGTGCACACAACATTCCCTAAAGGCTGACTCTATATGCAATATTTGAAATGGCTGATAGGACCTTAATCCTAACTCTATGGTTTAGATCATCTGATTCCAATCAAGGTACGCCGATATACTCAAGCCGAAGCTCGAAATACGTGGCATATAAAGATATCTCTCTGGTTCTAAGGTAAAGGCTTCCCAACATCCTTGAGCACCTACCGATATACCTCGGACTATGGCCCTTAGGTACGTGGTAGGGGGCGCGAACCCAAATAAGTGGTCCAGTTGTGAGGCTCTCTCCCGAACTATGGTTCAGTGAGACAGCCCAGCAACGTGAAGACCGGGACAATGTAGGTAAGGTTGTTTTCAAAATATGATCAACATGCAAATAAAATCAGAAGGCTCTAATGCAAGTCCTAAAGAGATAGATTTTAAATGAAAAGAAGCATACACTTGCATACATTGTCTGCATTCAATCCCTAAAATTGAGGAGAGTTGTATTTAAGACCTAAGTCTAATGTGAACATGGATAATCTCCTCAATATGGTCCTACCAAACCATACTTAGATCCTATATGCAATGATGTCAGCTTAGGACAAAATTTAGGCTTCCTAAGGTTTGCATGAAAAAATGTAGCTGACATATGTTAGAATAAAGACTTAGATTATATAAAAGCAAAGCAAAGGCATAGATCCAACCGGACGAAGACGGGTCCCATCTCGGTCGCCAAACCTGTGATCATCGCAAAAATTTTCCTATTCTCTTGTTTCTCTTTCTTCCTTCTCTTTTCCTTTTCTAACCTCTATTTTCCTCCTTTTTGAAGGGAGAAGAATAGAAGAAAGAAAAGAGAAAGAGAAGAGAAAAGAAAGAAAGAAAGAAAGAAAGAAAGAAAGAGGAATCCTTTTGCGCGGTCTCACGTGACCTTTATTTGAAAATATTTAGAAAAAAAAGTACTCGCCTCCGTTTTGAAAATTTGCGGGAAAAAGATGGAGAGACGGGATTCGCTCGTCGGTACGAGGTTCGACCGTTCCTGGCGCCTTTACCAGGGGTAATCAAACCAAGGATCAAATCTATGCCTTTTGCTTTGCCTAAATATAATCTAAGAATTTATCCTAAAAGATCTAAATGCACAAAGAATCATGCTTGTGCAATGCAATAATGTATGCTCTTTTTGAAAGATATTTTGAAAATCTCCAAGTTATTCTGAGATGAACTTGATAAGGGAGTGAAGAAATGATTGAATCTAACTTAGAACTTGAGATAGATCAGAAAATTTCTAAGTCTAAGTAAATCAGAGTCGAAAGAGTAAATCTTTGACTTAGAAAAAGAATGATTTAAAGTTTTGAAAAAATGAAAGGAGATGAAGTTTCAGAGTCAGAAGTGAACTTTGAACTTAATCATGGATTTAAGAAAAAGAAAGTAAGATTTCGAAAGTGGAATTGAATTTGAAATCTAGAATTGGGAATGGAGATTGGGTTTCGGATCCTAAAATAGATTCGGATCTGAAGTCTAAGATCCAAAGTGAAATTGGAGTCTGGATCCTAAAGGAGAATTGGATCTAAAATCTGAGATCCAAAGTGTGATTGAATTCTGGATCCTAAGATGGATTTTTGGATCTAAAAGCCTGAGATCCAAAGTAAAATTGGATTCTGGATCCTAATTGGGAATTGGATCTGGAGTCTGAGATCCAAAAGTGAAATTGGACTCTGGATCCTAAAAAGGAATTGGATCTGGAGTCTAAGATCCAACATGAGTGCTGAATTTTAGAAAAAAATAGACTTGGAGTTAATTCAAGAATTTCTAAGTCTGATTTGAGTTTGGGAAAAGGGAATTTTTAGAAGTTTGAATGTTGAATATACAGATGAATCCTAAGTCAATCTAATCCTGGGATTTGAAATGAATCAAGAATCTCAAAGTTAAGATTGAACCTTTTGATTGGAGCTTTTTGAAAATGAATTTGAATTTTCGAAGTAAAATTGAACTTTGAAAATGAATTTGAATTTGAAATTTTGAATATGAAATGAAATTGAGATCTCAAAGTTAAATTGAACTTTTGAATTTTGAAGTTTAGAATTTGGGATCAAAAGATGAATCAAAATTTCCAATTGAATTTGGAAGATGAAATTTAGAAATTGAATCTTGAATATATAAATGAATTTCAAAGTCAAATTAGACCTTGAATTTTGAGCTTGAATTTGGAATTTTTAGGAGATGAATCAAGAATCTCAAAGTTAAATTTAACTTTTGAGTTTGGTTGGAGTTTTGAATATAAACTGAACTTGGAATTTCAAAGTCAAATTTGAACTTTGAAATTTGATTTGAATTGAAAATTTTGAGTATAAAATTGAATTTTTGAAATCTCAAAGTCAAATTGGACTTTGAAATTGAAATCTACATCTTTGAAATAAAAGAATGAATAAAGATAGAGATTGAAGAGGGATAATTGAGATCACTTGGATTTTTGAAAAGGATTTGGAAAATATGATGCAACTCTATCTTAAATGATAAATGAATTTAAAGAATTTGAATTTAGATTTTGAAAAGCTATCTTATTCTTGAAATGAATTAAAATAAGATTGAAGATATAATACATCCCTGACTATGGTCATTGAATGTATTATATAATAATCTACATTTAAATTCAGGTGAAGAATAAGACACATTTGGTGCTTTTATAGAATTTAAAATGAAATTAACTCTCAATATACCCTGACTATGGCCATTGGTATATATTTTGAGTTAATTTTAAGTTAAATTCTAATAAAAGAAGAAAATATTTAAGGAAAATATGATGAATTTTTTAAAACAGATCCAGTGTTATTTCGTAAAAGATAAAAATCCTAAGTTTTGTTTACATCCTGACTATGGTCATTGATGTAAATCATCAACTTAGGATTAATTACCTCTTATGAAATGGTGCACGTGCCATTCGTGTTCCCATTCGTGAAAATTTTGAGAAATAAAGGAAAAGATGCATGGAAACAAGTAATTCATGGTATTTTACAATGCTCATTCATTCTAATCTAAGACTGGAAACGTAAATTCTCATTTAAGTCTAGCTATTATAATCTTGAATTCTCACAAAATTCTAGACTAATGATATTTCTACCTGATTTCTGCAAAATTTTAAGTTAACACAAGTAAGATATAAAACAATAGAAAAATATGAAGAATGTGTTACACTGTGATAGGCTAAATCATATAAACATGTCAGAAAATAGAGTAAAGGAAATAAAGCTACTGTAATAAGTGAGATACTAATCATGATATTCAAATGTACAGGAGATATGCTGTTTGGTATTTATAGTATGCAAATGCCATTGTAGATATAGCAGTGAGCATGGGGAATATGATACATGGTGACATGTAGGTCTAAAAAAAAAAAAAAGTTTACCATGATTTCCTAACCGTTGATCCTTGAGATCACACAGGAATGTAGCAATGTGTTGAGCTTATTATGATCATAGTGGTAAAATGCAAAGATCTCCTAATCTTTATGCCCATTTCTAAGACATTTGAGAGTGTTCCATGAAAAAGGGCCATTTTGTAATGTGACAGCCCAAATATCTAACAATCATTTACTGTTTTACAGGATAGACTACCCGTTTAACATTCCTTGAGCTTTCAGATTCAAATACTTGAGAGCTCAACTGGGAACCCAGGGGGCTACAATAGTCATTAATATGTTGGCAGGTCCTGGAAAGGTAGGAAGAAGAGACCACAATGTTCCTTTGCAAAAAGAAGAAGTCCAGTTCTGTTGTACTTTGGAGTGCTGTTGGTGGGAACAAAAGAATGTTGTTGAGACATTCACAGCAAGTGGTATGGGGTGATTATGATACATGCCATATACTTAGATATGCCCTTATTCAATCATTAATGCCCATGCTATATCTGATAACTTTTGATCTCCACAAAGTTGACAACACTGATATTTACTGGTATTGAGCCGTCAACACCTATTAACCTACAGTCCATTTGGCAAGGATTGACATATCTACTGTTTAACACCTTCTAGAATTCAATTTTATCGTTGACTCGCTAAAACAGATCCTGCAAACTTTATTGGCTACCTAAACAAGCAATATGCACCATTTAATCTAATATCCATCAAGCCAATTAACGACAATTATTTTAAAACATGGCACTTGGTCCAAGCTGAGTTTAAGCATTAAATTGATCTGTCAGTATGATTATCAGCAGGAATAGTGTTTAACATTTATGTATAGAAATCTTAATGAAAGAGCAGATTAAAATAACATGGTATGACTTAGATATGGGGCTCAAGAGTGACCGATTATCATGATCCCGAACACAGATGTAGAAACATAACTACTCAACATACCTTACTGGTAGGTGGTGACACTGATGATCAGGTAGCTGGGCAGTGTATAGATGGGCGGAGGCCAGTAAGATTATACCTAAAAAGAGGAAAAAAAAAAGAAAAAAAAATGAGGATGTACCAATTTCAAAATCAGGATATATAATCGTCAATCATGGGTCATAATTCAGCTGTGGTCATAACAGACTAGCGACAGCAGTTGTCGAGGTGATCATCCTGTGGCCGCTAAGTCTGGGTGGACTGAATTTTACTGGAGACTTCCAATCCCATTGGGAGTCAGGGCTTCTGGATTCAAGAATTTATATGTGACAATCAATAAGAAAATTCTCTATTGAGGCACCCCCGAATTCTTCTTTGATTAGCTTCTGACAATAACGTATCTCTCCTGCAATGATTTGGCTTTGTTATTAGGTCAATACTAGAACTTCACTGTTTCTGTAAAAAAAAAAAAAAAATTTTGAGGCAGAGTTCGTCCTGTGGGAGATGCGGTTATGTGTACGATAAAAATATCAAGTGAATGATTACTAAGAATCTCAGTCCCCTTTTGCCCCAACTTTGCTCTCCAGCTGAGCAATATACATGACAGAAAATAAGCAAAGCGACATTGGTAATGATTTCAGTAACTTCTATACCCTTAATCATGTGAAGGATGACATGGTGGGTGTGCATACAGGTTAGTGGTAAGCATGACGATGAGGAAAAAATAAGATGAGTGAGCAAATGAAATTGTAGCAATATAACAAGTATAGCGAACGCTAGAAAAAAAAAATTTAGCAAGGCATTATTAACAGAATGCTAAAAAAATATATATATATATCCTGCAGTGGCTCACTACTTTATCACTCACAGAGGCCGCGTTCTGTATAGGACCTCCACAGATCTGATGAGAATCGATTCCCTGTGTGAAAGGTTATTAGCGATGCGATTCTTGATGGTGAAGGTATATTTCAAGGAATAACATTCTTCAGCAATTCCAAATGCGACCATAGACCTCCCAGCGTACCTTTTGGTCGACTTGGCGAAGGACCCAATGGCCATGGTTACGAAATGACATAAGCTTCTAGTGAAGGGAATATCCCTTAGAAGCAACAGATCATACGATCCTCCAAGAGCAACCAGTATCAGCCGTTCAAAATACATTTTGGCTATTAATAAAATACCCCACTTAATCCATAAACTTCTTGAACAGAATATTTGTGATTTCCAAACTGGAGTGTTAAACCCCAATCAGATTTCGCAGGATTACACATATCTTTCCCTCTTCTTGGAAAACAGATGCAAAATATCTCGCTGTGTAGGAATTTTCAATGGAGTGTGACACCAGCTGGTAAAAAAAAACGTAACTAAATTTATTAATGGAACTGATGATCCCAAATGCTTGACCATGGGGAATGTGCTGATGCTAAACATGAATAAGATGCTGACAATAAAATTCTATCTACGATGAACTTAACTAATTCTGATAAATATCATAGGACAGATCATAAAAAAAAAACTTTCACCATTCGTAAATAAAACCACCATGTTGAATCAAAGCAGATTCTCCCTCATCAGTCGATTCAAGGGCTGGGCATCTTTGTTAAACTCGCGAAATCCGATGTAGAAGCCCAACAGAAGGGATCCAAAGTAGGAATCATCTGCAAGCTTACCTGAGATCAAACAACTGTGCCTCGCTAAATCACGAATGGGAAGCTCAGAAACGCCGAAGGGCTAAACTTGGATCGGACAGAGCTGCGTGTCCACTTCCTTCCAGCAGATAGCATCTCTTTGAGACCCCTCAACAAATAGCTGAGACAGGTCACCAAGAGGCCTGATTTTTCGAATATCCCCTGATCATGCGATTTTGAGGAAAAAAATTTTTGGGGTCCTTGCTATGATGCACAAATGTGAGTCCATGCGCAAGATTTATCATATACGAGATGTTTAATATCTTAATGAAATACAGATCAAAACATACGACAAATCGGAGAGTATCAGGCTCAGATATAATGTAGCCAAAGAATCATGTCACCGAGAGAGGGAGAGAAAGAGAAACATTAGCTACCGATGCGATCACGAGACTAGATTGATAATCTGAGATGATATGAAATAACAAACAGCATAGGAAATAATCATATTTCAAAGCAAATCAGAGATTGAAGAAAACAACGACAAATCAGTGTTCAACTAGAGAAATCATTCATTATGTAACAGACGAAACCTAAAATATGATAAAAGATGACACTACTTCCATCCATTAAATCAAGAAGGGCCTGACAAAACCAAAATCAGACGAAGGATCGATGATACTACACTGAACCGAGAGATGGAAACTAAATCGATATAATATGGAGAGAAAAAGAGAAAGAGGAAAAAAAAAAAGACGTGTTGGAACATTTTCATTCCTTTTATTCTTGCATACTTACACAGATCGGTACTTGCTATATGCAAGATCGATGCCGCGTGGATGCTATAATGGGGAAATCGATAAAAAAAAACTAAGGGAAGACAAGAAAATCAAAAGAAAATGTAGAAAAGGGGTCTTACCGATTTGCCTAAAACTCCTTGCCCACCGAAGTTTGGTGATTCTGCCAATACTTGACTGATCCCATCAACTCTACAGAAACCCGAAATGGGGGGGGGGGGGAACGATGCGTGCAGCGGGCGGCTGCGATGGCCTCGAGAAGAAAGGAAACTTTTCCTCTCTTCGTACTGTGTAGACTCCGGAATAGGAAATCGATCGGATCAAACCTCCTCCCCCCCAGATTGCTTGAAGCTTTGGCGCTTTACTGAGGGAGTCCAGCTGAAAGGAGATGGACGATTGTTTACCAAAAAAATGGAAGAAAAAAAAAACGAATGATACTGAAAGAGAAATGGTTATCTGGCCAGTGGATCCCCTTTTCGCTTCTTGTTGGCCTTCCTTTATAGAGGAAAGGAGAAACTTCGAGAGGGAAGGATTCTGTTGCCGATCGATGGTTCGCGTGAGAGGCCAGTCATCGGAGGGTGGATGAGCTCGGGCGATGGAAGCATGCGAGTTCGTTGGTGATGAACGACGGAGGAGGAGCTCGGGCGATTGGAGGGTTTGTGGCGGGTTTTTGTGGGAGAGGCGAGAGGTGCCGCCTCCGTCCTTCCCCGGTTTTTTTTTTTTTGCCAAGGGTTTCCTTGAAAACCCTAAAACAAAATTTCCGCCAAAGGGCCCCTTAGTTTCAAGATTTTAAATAAAGCGGGGGGGGGGGGTCCTTACCCGATTTTCTAAAAAAAAGGTTCTTCAGAAAGAGGCCTTTCAAAAAAAAAAAAAGACTATATATATCTTTCTTTTCTATATTTTCTATTTTTTTTTTGTTACTTTTGAAAATAAAACCTAAGCAGCATGAGAGATGAAAACTATTTTTTTTTTTTTGTATTTTCTTAATAAAAATTTACAAAAAGAGAAGTTTTTGAAAGTTTGGGTTTGATTTCTTTAGAAAATGGGTTGGGACCTAGGTGTTGAGAAAATATTCGAGTTTTAAACCTCGAATCGAGAAATACAATTTGATGGATCCAAACGGATACCGAGCGAACTGTCTGAGCTTTTCAAAAGTTATTTTGGAAATTCCGAGAATTTGATAAACATTTGGACAACGAAGCTCAGATTTGGATTTGGATAATGGTTCCGGATCCGAAATTGAGTCAGATATGAAAAATGAATTTAATTTCAACCAAATTTTGAGAAACAGAATGGAATTTAGATTTAAAACTGACTCAATTACCCAGAAAATGGGGGCAAAGGGCAGAAAGGGGATATTTACAACATTTTGAAAAATTTGGGGTGTTCACAGTCGGGATAGACCGAACCAGGATAAAATCTTGTGTTCTTTGTGTGTTTGTTTTTCGATTTGCAAAATCCTTCAATATTCTGCAGACAATTTTTAAAAGCACTATTCACCCCCCCTCTAGTGCTTGTTGCCTCGATCCTAGTGCACTTTGAAGGCTAACACTTAGGAAAATCATTTTATAAAGTCCACTACCAAGAGAAACTCAGAAAAAATCATAAACTTTAATTTCTATAAATCCCAACAACATCATACGTTATCTACTAGACCTATGTATCTAAAGATCAATAAATAAATCATTCTCAAGTCCAGATGAATATAGCTCATTCATAAAACCTTTAACTAAGTTTAATCCCCATTCAAAAATAAAAGAAAGAGTTTATTATTTATTTAATACCACAACCTCTAAGCCTTCAGTTCAATTAACATATACCAAAACTAAGATAAATAGTTCCATATATATATATGAGAGAAGACAATATTCATCAGGTTCCAAATGAAAGACGCATTTGTATAGGAACTACTATTTGACCATGTCAATTCATAAACTACTTGATATTCAACATGCATGGACATAGAGAAAACTCAAATTCATCTTTCCTATTATCGAGTACTCAAATTCAGCATGTACAAGGACTAAACAAAAAAAATTATCATCCATACAACAAGCATTCCTCATTAAGATACATACTTCAAAAAAATTAAATTTACTTAACGTACTAAGATGGAATGACTAACATCTGACATGTATAGGAATTGAGAGGGTTCAGATGTAGTATAAGAAATGATTCAAGTTAAATGTGAGATAGGAAAAATTCTCACACATATACAGATGAAGAAAGTGCACACAAACTCACTAGTGTACAACATACTCAAACAATAATATGATGCCAGATTCCTTAGCCTTGATATATGGAATCCATTTACATATGAAAACAAACATTACTAAACATAAAACCCATATTAAAACAATCGGATTTAGAACTGTATATGGATCATTTCTAAATTAAACCTGAAAACATCTACAGCATACCCTAAGCGTATAGCAAACGACCACAGTGAACAACTTAAACAATTGGTACAAATTTTTTTTTTCAAAACTAAATCATTTAGGCAACATTTATAACACATTAATTTTTTTTTTAAAACTAAATCACATAGGCAGCTTATGCATCACAATAATTTTTTTTTAAAAAACTAAATCATATATGCAGCATTTGCAATACATTACAAAAAAATTTCAAAACTAAATAACGTAGACAGCTTATGCATCACAATACAATTTTTTTTTCAAAACTAAATCATATATGAAGCATTTATAGCACATTACATTTTTTTTTTCAAAACTAAATCACATAAGTAGCTTATGCATCACAATACAAATTTTTTTAAAACTTAATCATATAGGCAGCATTTATAATACATTACAATTTTTTTTTTCAAAATTGAATCACATAGGTAGCTTATGCATCATAATGAAGAAATTTTTTCAAAACTAAATCATATAGGCAGCATTTACAAAATATTACAGATTTTTTTTTTCAAAACTAAATCACATAGGCAGCTTATGCATCACAATACAGATTTTTTTTCAAAACTAAATCATATAGGCAACATTTACAACACATTACAATTTTTTTTTCAAAACAAAGTCATGTAGACAGCTTATGCATCACAATACATTTTTTTTTAAAATTAAATCATATATGTAGCATTTATAACATATTACAGAATTTTTTTTCAAAACTAAATCATGTAGGTTTAGGATCTCATTTTTCGCAATAGAAATACAACACTCTACTTACACCCTATAGCATGATAATTAGGGATTTCATCATGTTTTCAGCAAGGGCCTCACACAAAAAAAGAAACTCCAAAACACATAAGAAGATCCTATGCATGCTACCAACCGGTGAGAAATCGAGCCCCTACCTTGCAATGCTAAAATCCAACATGTAAGGCCACAAAAATGCTACTCAAGGAGAACCACCAATGTCCTATGCTACAACAACAACTCATCCTCTACCTTGAGGATGCCCAAAATAAACTAGAAATTTGGCAACATATAAGAAGGAATAAAGGAAAAACAAGAAGAAGAAGGAAGAGAGGAAGGAGTCAGCCTACCTTGGTCGGTCCTTCCTCTAGGGATCCACGGCAAAGGAAAGAGGCTCCATGATGCAAGTGGAGGGAGACAATGGTGGAAGGTGGTGACGCAGCTCAATGATGCAGAGAGAGAGAGAGAGAGAGAGAGAGAGAGAGAGAGAGAGAGAGAGGGGAGAGGGTATGGAAGAGAGAGAAAATCATGAAAATAGGAGAGAGGGTTTTAAAAGGGAAAACATGTCTGGGTCTAGGCGAGTCGGGGGTTGGTTCAAGTTCCAACTGGATCCCAATCCAAAAGGGGTGTGAATGCCCTGGTTGGTCCACTTAGTTGGCTAATTAGGTTCAAACCTAGTTGGTCCAACTGAGTTAGAACCAACACCCAAGGGTCCTACCACCTGGCTGGGTCAAGCTGACCCTGACAAGTCTGACCTGCTGGGGTTGGCTGGACTGAGTAGCAACCCAAACAGTAATACCTAAAAAATTTGTTTAATTTAACTTTTAAATTTGAATAAAATTTGGGTTAAAATCAAGTTAAATTCAAGCAAAATTCAAGAGGTTAACTTGAATTCGGACACTAGTTATATTCAAAATGGGTCATGGATTTGGTAGGAGATCTAAAATAGCAATTTTGTATTTGGGTTAGATTAGAAAATACATTTTTCAAAATGAACCAGCATCCATCTTGGTTATTTTTAAACTTGAATTCGATCCAAACTTGTGACATACGGGGCCCAGTGGGTCACGCTCAACCCAATGGAGTGCCATATGTCAATGTGGGGGGCCATAGGGGGTGTGAAGGTGACCAAGGGTATAGTGGTCTTTTACACCCTCTCTACGCCAAGTGGTGAGTCCATAATGCATAGAGATTTTTCAAGTGGGTCCTATATTATTTGAAAATAGAAATAATTATCTAAATAAAGATAATTAGAAAATTTAGTAAAATAGAGAAGTTACTAGAGTTTGGTAACTCTCTTTTTTACTAAGTAATTAAATGGAATTCAAATAAATGAATTAATTTTAATTGAAGATTCTAGAAGAGGGTGGGACGCCCCCCTAGTGGACCCCACTTGGTAATTAGGTTAGTTAATTGATTTACTAGGTTATTGGGGGATTAGAAAACAAAGAAAAGATTGAGAAAATAGGTGGGTCCACCCCTAGTGGGATCCACATAGATAGAGATGGGAAGTGGTTTGGGAAACCACCTCTCCCTCAATTTTGGGGATTTGTCTGGGCACCCCTCTCTAGTGGGACCCACCAAAGGGATAAGGAGGTAGTTTGAAAAACTACCTCTCCAGGAAAAGGGGGAAACCCCCCTGACATCCCTTCTTATATCTCCCCTTATCTCTCTAACTCTCCTCCTATCTCTCTATCTCCCTTATCTCTCATAGCCCTCTCTTTATCTTCCTCTTGTTCTCTCCCTCTTCCCACAAGTTTAGTTTTTCTACCTCTCTCTTGTCCAACATAGAGGAGGTGTGCAGCCATTAAAGTTGCACGGTTTGAAGCTTTAGCAATGAACGATGAAGGTGTGAGAACCTATACATGCACCTATAAGGTAGGGTTTTCCTACTTATAGATATAGTTGGGATTCAACACATAGATCATGTGTTTTCCATGGTGGGTTCGATCAAATCTAAGGTTGGATCAGATCATCACCCTTTCCTAAGATTTTTCAAGTATTAGAATATGCATTTTTATAAAAATAAAACTAGGTTTTATGGTACTTGGTTACGATTTCTTTTAAGGTTTGGCTAAAAATGCGTGAGTTGTGTTAAAACCTATTTTTTTCATTAAACTTACACTATTTGGATTATATTTCAATATACCTTATGATTCCTATGATGATTTGATGCATGTTAAGGTGTTTTTATGATTTTTGACTTCATTAGGTTGTGTGAGTGCTTGTATTTTGTTTTAGAGATGTGTTTTGCCATGATCACAATATAAATGATCATATAGAATCATGCTTAGGGTTGATTTTTGTTATTATACCTCATAAGCATGTTGATCATACTAAAAACATGACTATTGGATGTTTGAGCATAGGTTTCTTAAGGATTTTTTTATGTATTTTATGATGTTGAGCATGAAATGTGTTAATTTTGCAATGTGCTTGTTTGTTGTCGTGTACATCATTGATTTTTTATCTGACCATAGTTGGTAGAAAAATCAGAGAAATTAGAAATGGTGCCCAACGGTCGTAAAAATTTATGAGAACTCCCAGATACGTAGGAAAGATCCCCCAAAAAAATAATAATCTATTTGGTGTCCAGAAGTGCCCCAAACAAATGCTACAACAAGCAGTAGATTTGTTGTCCTATGTGCAGGACCTATTTTGGGCAGACATGATGGAGAAAATCTAGAAAATCGAGTTTAACTCGAATGAGTCTCAGTCTACTCGACTCGATAATGGATTATAGAAAAAAAAAATTATTCCTTACCTGTGAGGCCCAGAAGCTAGCCCAAATCGGCTGAGTTTCTGGATTTTGCAGAAATTTGGAATCTGCATGGTACCGAACAAATTTCACTGCAAAAAATCTAGAAATTCAAAGGTAAGAATTTTTTCAACAAAATTTGATTCGTTGGAAAGTTGTTGAGTAGGGATATCATAAAGAATATGTTTGACAAATTTTGGTTCGCTGGATTATGACATGTTTAATAATTGGTTTGAAAATCAGGTTATAACATGTATGGTCAAAATAGAAAAACACACTACAGACCAAAAAATTCTACGGACAACTCGGATGGAATGTTTTTGCACTTTCACTTGGAGATGAAAGCTAACATCCCCTATTATGTCCAAAAAATTTTGTTGGATGTATGTGAGCTCTTTAGAGGAAGCTGCAGAGTCGTGGGTAGTAGAGAAATGCTTTCATACATTGCTTGAATGTTATGTATGTTTTGACTAGTGAACCATGTTCTAAGTTATATGTTTTTACTTAGACTTAATTTAAGTTTAACTTGCATATTCTTTTGGTTGAATTATGATGTAAAATTTATATTCACATGGCATGTAAGTATTTTGTTTTGATTATGTAGGATTGCATGTTTGGTCCACATAATAACCTTTGGAGTTTAGGCACGTAGATGAACCATATGGGTGCAATGCATAAATGAGTTGGTTGCATAAGTGTGTGGTTCATGTTATATGGGTTTAGATTTCAAGCATTATGATGTGTGAGTAAGAGAGAGTGTTAGTGTAGTAAGCCATGAAATGCATGCATACACAGGCTCATAGTTGAGCTAGGTCAGATGTCACAGTGCATCTAGTAATTGAAAAGAGTAAACATACTCATTACACACATATGAGCCTTAAAAAAGCAGAGCTTAGGATCGCCCTAGAGTGGATGCGGGGCTATGACCTATGAGATATTTGAATGTGCTATCTTAATGAAATAATGGTACCTTAGAGCAAATACAGAGGTATTGGGCTCAAGCCTAGTGAGGCATCATAATGCACCTAGGGCTTAGGAGCCCAGTGCTTAATGCAGTGAGTTTAGAAATGAGCTCAGTGTCATAAACACTCAGTAGCCCATCTGAATCCAGTCCTACCTTAGAGAGGGTAGGGTTACACACAATCGATTGACCACTTTGTGTTTTTCAAAGAGCAAAAGCATGTCCTGGTTCTCAGTCATTGGTTATAGAAAATTGAGCTACCAAAGAAGCCTAGGCAGGTAGTCCTTCGCTTTGTAGAGTAGAAATTGGGATTCTGCACTGACCACTATAAGGTTCTCATGGCCATAGGTTGCTCCACCCTTGCAATGGATGAGTTAAAGTAAAGACCTGAAAGTGTACCTCGAGGTAAAGAAAGAATAACAGTGTAATAATATATTGGGTGGTTCACACCATTATGTTTTTATGTAGTCTTAATATGAATTCCATGCATATCTATTGATTCTGCATGCATTGATTATCTCATTTGGCATAATTGATTTATATGATCTTGATTACTAATTTCTTATTGGTGAGTAAGAGAGGTTTGTGAATGCCGGTATGTCTACTGTGATTCTAGATATTGTAATCTTGATATGTATATTCTTATATTATGCGATAATTTGTGTTATGAGTGCTTTGTTTTCTTGTAAAAAATGCAAGACTTTTGTGGTTTATTTCTCTTTATATTTATGAGTTGGAATAACCCTACTATCATTCAACGGTCTAACGCATATTATGCGTAGGTAACCAATGAGACTGGCTTGGGAGAACGGGAGGCTCAGGGCTACAACAGGCTACACCAGATTGTTCACAGATTTTTCGAGAGTTTTGTAGTGGATTCTAGATTAGCATTAGATTTTATTTTATTTGAATTTTTGATTTAAATATAAAATCTGATCGATTATGAGACTAGTTTAGGATTTGATATGACTTTAATTAAAAACATGGTTTGATTAAATTGATTCTAGTCTCGCATGTGTGTGTTTGAGATTATAACCTGTCCAATCCTTAAATCGGTTTTCAAATTAGTCTCAATCTTCCATTGCATCCTAAAAACAGTAAGTGTTTTATAAAAAAAAATTCTTAAATTATTTCAGTTTAAATTTTTGGGTGTTACAAAGGCCTTACAAAGATAGGAAAGCCCTTGCATGGAAAAGGATTTTCAAATGGATCTTTTGGACCTATTTATGTCCTCCCCCAAGTAGAAGATCACAATATTGTCACTCTAATAATTTGAGAAACACCAACCATATCCCTAACATAGTTGATTAAGCTAGCTCAACTCAGAGTTGAATGACTATGACCGTCGAGACATAAATGCCCCCATAACATTTATGAATTGACTATTATGCCCTCAAAACTTGTCGGGCACACTATGGACTCGTTACAACTTTGATTTTAACAAAATAAAGATCGACCTTCTCTAAAAATCTGTAAGAATGCAATCATATACTTAAAAATTATAAAAAATACCTCTATATTGCCATTATCTAGATAATACAAAAAAATTAAAAAATACCGGATATTACATAGCATGCATTCATAAAATAAATTATATAAAATTAAAAATTAAAATATAAAACCCCTAAATTATAATTCATATAAAAAAATCATATTTAGCATGTATTCACTAAATAGATTACAAAATTAGGAATTCAAATGCAAAATTCTTAAAATCTAAATCATATATGAAAAAAAATCAAAATTAGCATGTATTCACAGAATAAATAATAAAATTAGCAATTAAAATGCAAAACCCTTAAATTTTAAATCATATATAAGAAAAAAAATCACATTTAGCTTGCATTTACTAAATAGATTACAAAATTAGGAATTCAAATGCAAAACCTCTAAATTCTAAATCATATGTAAGAAAAAATATAGATTTAGCAAGTAAATACTAAATAAATTATATAATTAAGAATTAAAATACAAACCCTTAAAATCTAAACCACATATAAGAAAAAAATTAGATTTAGCATGAATTCATAGAATAAATAATAAAATTAGTAATTAAAATACAAAATTTCTAAAATTTAAATAATAGATGAGAAAAAAAATAGATTTAGTATGCATTCACTTAATAAATTACAAAATTAATAATCAAAATAAAAAACCCCTCAATTCTAAATAATAAATAAGAAAAAAAATAAAGTTAGCATGCATTTATTAAATAAATAACAAAAATATAGATTAAAATCTAAAGCATACATGTTTAAAAAAAATAGATTTAGCATATATACAATCAATAAATTACAAAAATATAGATTAAAATGCAAAAACCCTAAAATCTAAATCATATATAAGAAAAAAAAAACAAATTTAGCATGCATTCACTAAATAGATTAAAAAAATTAGGTATTAAAATATAAAACCCCTAAATTTTAAATCATATGTAAGAAAAAAACATATTTAGCATGCATTGACTTAATAAATTACATAATTAAGAATTAAAATGCAAAACCCTATAATCTAAATCATATGTAAAGAAAAAATAGATTTAGCATGCAATTATATAATAAATAATAAAATTAATAATTAAAATAAAAAACCCCTAAAATCTAAATAATAAGTAATAAAAATCATATTTATCATGTAATCACTCAATAAATTATAAAATTAGCAATTAAAATGCAAAACCTTTAAAATCTAAATAATAAATGACGAAAAAATTAGATTTATCATGCATTCACAAAATAAATAACAAAAATATAGATTAAAATGCAAAACCCCTAAAATCTAAAGCATGCATGTTTAAAAAAATCAGATTTAGCATGCATTCACTCAATAAATTTTAAAATTATAAATTAAAATGCAAAACCCCTAAAATCTAAATCATACATGAACAAAAATCAAATTTAGCATGCATTCACTTAGTAAATTACAAAAATATGGATTAAAATGCAAACCCCTAAAATGTAAAGTATACATGAAGACAAATTGGATTTTGCATGGGTGAGAGAGAGAGAGATCAAGCACCTTCAGTGAAGGATGTTGTAGGGTATGGATCTCAACATGCCGAAGAGGGAAATGAAATTCCACTAGACGGGGGGGTGAATAGTGAAATATGATATAGATCGATAAAATAAAATTAAAGACAATAAGGCACAACACAGTAAATACATGATTTATACTAGTTCGGTCGAGTTACTGACCTACATCTAGTCCCCAAGTAAAACACTTGAACCTTTCACTATAAAATCCGTGTTACAGGATAAATAGTACAACACCCTCTTCCTCAGAGGTCTACTTCTCTCAACAGAGAAGGGAAACACCCTCTTTTTCAGAGGTCTACTTCTCTCAACAGAGAAGGGAAACACCCTCTTTCACAGAGGTCTACTTCTCTCAACAGAGAAGAGAAACACCATCTTTCATAAAGGTCTACTTCTCTCAACAGAAAAGGGATACAGTGGATAACAGAAAGTTACAACACTTTCCTAAAGAACCTTCAGAATGATATGCAGAGTAAGAATGCACGTATGAAGATTCTCAGAATGTTCTCTCTTTAAAAAATGGATAGAATAATCTCTCAGAGGAACAGAATGTTCTTTTATTTTTCACACATAGTTGATTCTTTTGTCAAAGAGCTTTTCTTGTCTTTTTTTCTTTCTTTTTCTTAGCTCTTTTTCATAATATCGAGTAGGAGTTTTTCTCTTTTAAAGCTCACATGTGTTTGTGAAATATTATTTGTTTGTATATATATATAGGTTTTTGAAATTAGTCATTGCTTTTTGAAATGATTGTCCTTTTGTGAGGTGTCAGGTCATCTCAAAACATAATTTTATGAAAGAGTGTGTGAAATGATATGTGTACTACATTACTTTCTCAAAAAGTCGCCATTCCATAAATTTAATATTTGAGGTACACTATACGTTGTTTGTAATTAAAAATGAGTTTTAATTTATAATGGGTCTTTTCTCATAATAAATGATTTGTAGTATATTGAACGTTGAAGTGCAATTTTGTCTTTACTCAATTTAATAATTTGTAGTATATTAATAGTTTGCTTACAAATCGTCACTTCTTTGGTTAAATGTATGTAAGTACAATAAATGCTTTGTTAAGTACTTTATTTATAAATGGTCATTTCTCAAATACTTTTTGAGGTGACATTTAATGTTTACAAAAAGAATGATGGCTTTGAATATAAGTCGACATTCTTGGGTGTGTATTAAATAAATAAAAAGTCTTTTCCAAACTTAATTGTCTTGTTAAACAATAAGTAGTTTTGTATAGAATAATATTTGTTTTCTCAAATCGTCAATTCAAGATGAACGATTGTATATTATGAGTTAATACATTTTGTCTTTTTCTTTCATATTTGAAATCATTAGCTTTTATGTCTTTTCAAGTTATCTTTTTCATAAATGCTTGTTAAAAGGTACAATTAATGCTTTTGAAATCATGAGCTATTATATCTTGTCAAAATGTCTTTTTCATAAATGCTTGTAGGAAGTACAATGATTTGTTTCAAAAAGATGTTTTTGAAATATTGTATCCTTTTATGAAAGCTTAGCTTTTTGTAAATAGACGACTTGTATGATATTTAAAGCATATAGTGTAATATGAAATATGCATGCTTCTGAAGATTCTGTTACATATGACTCTAAAGAAGAAAAAAATCTTCATCTTGAAGTAGCCGATCTTCTTGGATAATCTTTATGAATGTATGGCTCATCAAGCTTTTTCTTCAAAGTAGTATGATTGCATCAAATAGTTGTACTTGATCAGGTTGTCTCCATTCTTCTTAGGTGAAATAACCTTGCATCAAATACTCGTTAAATGCATGACATATCATATCCAGTCATAATATAACATATTCATGAAGACATATCATATTTATCATATCGCATGAAAGCATATCATATTTATCATATCGCATGAAAGCATATCATATAGTTATCATGTATAACAACATATCATATTATGTATCATCAAAACATAGTTTCTCAACATTCTCTCCCCTTTTTTATGATGACAATATATGCTCCCTCTGTCAATAAGCCATATGCATAATGATAATTTGAATATGATATCATAAAAAATGCATAAGAAAAAAAACATAAGTAAAAGTTTAAGTTTAAGAAATCGAATTTCTCCTACATAGGAGAGATAGGTTTTTCTCCCCCTTTGTCATTGACAAAAAGGAGGGATCAGAGTAGGAAAGTTATTATTATAGACCAAAAAAAATATAGTTCATTCAGAATCAGACAAGGGATGAAATTTGCGAAGGAGAGCATCTTGGCCAATCTTCAATGAGTGAAAGGCTTGCTGCAGAGAGGCTTGATTCTTCAGAAGGAGATCCTGTGTGTTCTGAACATCTACAAGAGATGAGAATATATCTAGTTCAGATGTCGGAGCCGGATCTGCCTCACCAGGGTCTTCGTCGTCAGAATGTTGTGAGGGTGACCCTTCTTCTGGGAAGTAGGTATCATCAAATGCATGCGTAGAATAGGAGACGACGTCATTGTGAAGTGGCACATTGAAGTACTTAAGAATATGAGTGATAAAATATCCAAATGGAAGTGAATGAAAGACACGAAAATTAATCATGTTGTTGAATATGATGCTCGACCAGTTGATTGGGAAGGAACAAAAGATTGCATAGATTAAAAGAGAGATTTTGTTTGGCACGAATCCCTTGAATAGTTGTTTGGGAAAGACATTGTGGGATAGGATTTGTGACACAAGCTGAGCATGAGGTTTCAAATTGCTCATATGCCACGGAAAGTGGGTGGATCGTGTGGAGTGAAGCACCTTTTTTAACACAGTACGATCGATAGGTATTATGTTTGGTAGTTCGATTCCATAGGATGGAAGGTTCAGAATGCACCCTAACGAGTGAATGTCAAAGGAAATGATTTTACCATGAACCATGGTAGTGACAGTCGTTTGGTCATGGTTTGCCGAGAGGTTGGTGTAAAAAATCTTGATGAGATGGGGATAATATAACGTAGTGTTAGAAGATCCTAAAATTGGAACAAAGTCTTGTAGGGAAGTTTCAAGATCAAAGGAGGTGAAGTCTTGAAAGTGGACTAACCTACCTGTTTGGATATGAAGAGAGTTTACGAAATTGTAGTTGTGAATGAGATCTAGATATCTCAGTTCAGAGGATTCAATCATGCTGACATCATCAGAGAAGGATTTGGAAGAGGAGGCCATGGCGAGTAACTTGAGAGAATGAGAAATGAACTTGGTGAGAGTGTAGGTTGATAGAAGTTTTCAAATAGGTGATGAATTCGTGAAGAGTGAATCATTTTATTAAATAGAAGGATGAAATTCATTATAATAACAAGTGAATGACAATTGAAGTGAATAAAGTTTGGATTTTAGTTGAGTGGATTACTCGTGAATATCTATTTATATCTTAAGGCACTCGTGAATGAGAGATCAAATCACTCTTTGGAAGAGTGTGTGGATGAGAATTTATTATATTATGATAGATGACAAAAAAGAACATAGTTTTGAAAATTATTTTTCATCATAAGGAAACCTTGATATAGAAGAGTCCATTGTATTGAGAGAGTAGTTATGGCTTGAGTATGGAGTGCTCTTTGGAATTATTATGTGTGATTGAAAACGGATGGCCAAAAGAGGAGAGATGAATAGAAACAAAGAAGTGTGTTGCACGATGTAAATAATGACCTACGGATTTGAAGAATTCGATTAAAGAGGTGATGAGATATGAAGTGTCTTGGAATGAGGAAAATAAAAAATATCGTGAGAAGGGATGTATGTAAGAATGCTATAAAGCGATACCATGTGAAATAGAAGGTTGAATAATGGCCTAATAAGACAAACAACAAGTTGGTATATATAAAAAATGATTTTACTTAAAGAAGATAGATTCAATATCGTGAGGGATGCTTTGAGAAAGAGACAAGAGAGAGTTATGAGAGAAGAATTATGATTGCTTATGTAAAAGTGGTTTTTATGGATAGGCGTGAAAGGAGATATGTCATCATGTGATGTGTACTTTGAAAGATATGACATTTTGAAAGAAAATAGTGACATAAAGTAATTGTTTTGTATTAAAAAACTTGTGGTTTTTATGAATGTACGTGAATATGAGAGTGACTCTTTTTTACTTTGAAAAAGTGGTAAAAAGAGATGATGAGACAAGAAAAGAAAAACAATATATTCAAGAGATAAAAACAATGATAAGAATAGATAAAAAATAAGAATCGACAAGAAGGAATCAGATTTGAAAAGAACTTAAAATATATAAAAGATAAACTAAAAAAAATCATAAGATATTGCAATGTTTTATCTAAAAACTACAAATAAGTGTGATTAATTATAAGTCACTTAGTTTACAGATTCCTAATTCTCTTCTAATTCGTATAAAGTCTTCATTTTTTAAAGGTTTAGTGAAAATATCTGCTATTTGTTTATTAGTGGGTATAAATTCCAGTTTGATTATGTTGTTTAAGACTTGTTCTTTTAAAAAGTGGTGTCGAATTTGAATGTGCTTTATACGTGAGTGAAGAATAGGATTTTTAGATAAATTTATAGCACTTGTATTATCACACAAAATAGTTGTATTTTCAAATTTTAAACCAAAGTCTTTTAATGTCTGTTTCATCCAGATGACTTGTGTACATGCTAGGCTTGCAACTATATATTCAGATTCAGTAGTTGATAATGATACACAATTTTGTTTCTTACTGAACCATAAAACTAGTGAGTGCCCTAGCATATGACATGTTCCACTTGTGCTTTTTCTGTCAGATTTACTACCACCAAAATCAACATCACTGTATGAGATTAAATCAAATGTAGATGATTTTGAATAGAATAACCCAAAATCAATTATTCCTTTTAGATATCTCATTATTCTTTTTACAACTTTAAGATGTGATTCCTTTGGATTTGATTGATATCTAGCACACAAGCAAACACTGAACATGATATCTGGACGGCTAGCAGTTAAATAAAGTAGTGATCCTATCATACCTCTGAATAACTTTGCATCCACAGTCTTACCATCTTCATCTTTGTCCAGTACAGTGGTTGTGCTCATAGGGGTATTTTTTGAAGCAGTTGAGTTCATGTTGAACCTCTTCAGAAGTTCATGAGCATATTTAGACTGATTGATGAAGACTCCATCCTTGGTTTGCTTAATATGCAGTCCAAGAAAGTAGGTGAGTTCTCCCATCATACTCATTTCAAATTCTTTCTGCATGGACTTAGAAAAGACTTCACAAAGACTATTGTTAGTAGATCCAAAGATGATATCGTCCACATATATTTGAACGATTAAGGTATGATTATCCACTATTTTTACAAATAAAGTTGAATATGCTTTGCCTACAGAAAATCTGGTTTTTAATTAAAAAAGTTTTAAGTCTATCATACCAAGCACGAAGTGCTTGTTTTAAACCATATAAAGCATGTTTTAGTTTAAAGACATGATCCAGAAATTTTTCATTTTTAAAACCTGAAGGTTTTTTTACATAAACTTCTTCATTTATAAAACCATTTAGAAAAGCACTTTTAACATCCATTTGATATAGTTTGAAATTCATATAGCTTGCATAAGCCAAAAACATTCTTATAGATTCAAGTCTAGCAACAGGAGCAAATGTTTCATCAAAATTAATACCTTCCTCCTGATTGTATCCTTGAGCCACAAGCCTTGCCTTGTTTCTTATAACATTACATGTTTCATCCAGCTTGTTTCTGAAGGTCCATCTTGTCCCAATGATTTGATGATCTTTCGGTCTTGGTACAAGATCCCATACATCATTTCTTTGGAACTGATTTAGTTCTTCAGTCATGGCTAGCATCCAGAACTCGTCAATGATAGCTTCATCAATCTTCTTAGGTTAAAGTTGAGAAATGAAAGCCATATTTGCAATACGTTCCAGCTGAGCTCTTGTTTGAACCCCCTTAGTCAAGTCTCTCAAAATCTGCTTTTGAGGATGATCTCTGATTTCAGCAAATGTTCTTTAATGATCATCTTCATTAGATTTAGCTGTGTTATCTAAGAAAAAAATTGTACTTTCAAGATCATCATTGTTAGTCTGCTTATGAACAGATTGATCAATAGATTCACAAAAACTGACATGCTGTGATCATCGCGAAATTTTTCCTCTCTTGGTATTTCTCTCTCCCTTTCTCTTTTCCTTTCTAACCTCCATTTTCCCTTTTGAAGGGGAAAATAAAAGACAGAAAAGAAGAGAGAATGAGAAAAGGAAGAAGAGAGAGGAACTCTTTTGCAAAGTCTCATTTGACCTTAATTTTGAAAATATTTAGGAAAATTACTCACCTCCGTTTTGAAATATTTGCGGAAAAATTGAGAGATGGGGCTTGCTCGCAGGTACGAGGTTCGACCATTCCTGACGCCTTTACCAGGGGTAATCGGACCAAGAATCGAATTTATGCTTTTTTGCTTTGCTGAAATATGATCTAAGAATTTATTCTAAGTCCAAAATATGCACAGAGAATCATGCTTGTGCAATGTAAATGAAAAAAATATATGCTTTTGAGAAAACACTTTTTGGAAATATGAGATTTTTCTAAGTGAAAATGTGATGATGGAATGAAGAAATGATTTCTAAATGCTTGAATCTAACTTAGAACTTGAGATAGATCAGGAAAGACATTTTGAAGTTCTAAGTCTTTGAAATAATCAGAGTTTGGGAAAATAAATCTTGATTTTGAAAAGAATGATTTGAAGCTGAGATAAAAGAAAAAGAAATGAGGTTTCAGAGTCAGAAGTGAACTTTGAATTTGAATTCTGGATCTGGATTTCAAAGTGAAGATGGAATTTGAAATGAAATTGGATTCCATATTTAAAGTTTGAAATTAGGATGGAATTTGGATTTGAAAAACCCAAATGAAATTTCAAAAGTAGAAATGGATTTAAGAAGTCCAGATGGGATTGAAAATGGAATTTGGATTTGAAATCTAGAAATCAAGATAGAATTTGAATCCAAAGTCTGAATTCTAAATGGAATCTGGATCTTGAAGTCTGAGATCCAAAGATGGAGTTGAATTTAAAATCCTAAATGGAATTGGATCCGAAATCTGTAATCCTAAATGGAATTGGATTTGAAGTCTAGAATCTAAGATGAGATTGGTTTTTGAAGGTCCGAATCCAATATGAAATTGGGTTCTAAATTTGGAACTCAAGGTGGAATTTGGATCTTTTGAAGATCCAAAATGGGACTTTTTGAAGATGGATCTGGGTTTTGAAAACCTAGATTGAACTTTAGCACTTAGGAAAAATCGATTCTTGAGATTCAGAATCAATTTCAAAACTTTGATTTTGAATTTTGAGAGTCAAGGCTCAATGGAAAATAAAGGATGAACTTGATTTAAAGCTTGAGTTTTTGAAATCAGAAGATGAATCAGAATTTTTAAAGTTTAAATTGAACTTTGGAATTGAACTTCGAGATGTTTATTTTAAATTTTTGAAATTGAATCCTGAAAATGAATTTGAAATTTCAAAGTTGATTTGAACTTTGAAATTTGATTAGAATTTAGAAATTGAATTTTGAATATACAAATGAATTCCAAAGTCAAATTAGACTTTGAATTTGAAGTTTGAATTGGGAATCAGAAGATGAATAAGAAATTTCAAAGTTTAAATTGAACTTTGAATTTGAATTTTGAGATGTTGAATTGAATTTGAAATTGAATCCTGAAAATGAATTTGGAATTTCAAAGTTGATTTGAACTTTGAAATTTGATTGGAGTTTTGAATATAAAATGAATTTGTAATTTCAAAGTCAAATTGGACTTTGAAATCAGTTTTTGAACTTTTGAAATGAGATAGAATTGATGAATTGAAATAAAAATTGAAGAAAGATATTCAAGATCACTTGAATTTTGAATTTTTTTTTTGAAAATATGATGCAATTCTATCCTAGATGATGAATGAATTTAAAGAATTTGAAATTAAATTTTGAAAATCATATTTCATTCTTTAAATGAATGTAAATAAGATTGAGGATATAATACACTTCTGACTATGGTCATTAAATGTATTATATAATAATCATATTTAAATTCAGATGAAGAATAAAATATATTTTGGTGCTTTTATAGAGTTTAAAATGAAATTAATTCTCAGTATATCCTGACTATGGCCATTGATATATATTTTGAGTTAATTTTAATTTAAATCCCGATAAAAGAAGAAAATATTTTAAAAATATGATGATTTTTGAAGAGGGACCCAGTGTGGATCCAGTGTTATTCCATAAAAGGTGAAAATCATAAGTTTTGTTCACACCCTGACTATGGCCATTGATGCAAATCATCCACTTAGGGTTTAATCACCTTTTATTAGAATGGTGCACGTGTCATTTGTGCTTCACCATTTGTGAAATTTTTAGAGATAAAAAAAAATGAAACACATAATTCGATGAAAATATGTGCTCACACATTCTATAAAATTATCTTTGATATATAGCTATTACATTCTTGAAGTTGTATTAAAAATTGAATTCCTAATTTTAGAAGGGGTTAGTATAATGTATGAATACCAAGGGAGAGATTACAAACATCATATTGAATTCAAAATACAAATGATGAAATGTTTATACACATGCTTTATACTAATGAAGATATCATGCTCATTAGAGGATGCACCTGATACTGTCTAAGAGTAATGCCCATGTTTTATGAAAATGCATGTAGAATTTGCCTATGTGAAATGCCTAGGCTAAATGAAAGATGCATATGTATATCCTAAGTGATGTCTATGAGAAATAAGAAAATGCATAATACATATCCTAAATGAGATGCTTAGGCTAAATGAATAATGTATGATGCATATCCTAGCAGCACAATATAATTCATATTTATATGATGGACAAAGTGCAGCAAACGCAATGATTCATATGTATAATGCATGGTTATAAAGATATGCAAAATAATCAGAAACAGGTAAAATAATACATCCCTACCTTTATCCTGCAAAAGTATTGCGGATCATACAACTAAATATGCATTCAGGATAAACCTTGCAATTAGCATACTAAGCAGTGGAGCACATATGAGGATAAAAGAGAAACACAGTGTGTCAGTCCAAGCAATTTTAAAAGAAGCTAGCCGTTCATAAATGAAGGTTACCTCTACCGGTGAAACAAATTTATACTCAGCTCATATACAACCCTTCTACTCCCAGATTTTGACTGTGTAACATCATGTGTTGTTGATTCTGCATGAACTTAGGCACATTAATTGATGGATGAAGAGTTCTTTCTCTCTCTCTCTCTTTTTAGCAGCATCCACTTTGATACACTCAATCAGCTCAACAGGTTCTGAGCGTTTGATTTCTGAAGCTGGAAACTGGAATCACACCTCAAGCTGAGTACGATATGCCTGAGCAGCATATATAATGGATGCTACCAGCACACAAGTTTCTACCATTATTACTAACAGAATCTAAATGCTATGACTTGTTTCTTGCTAGCTCCAAGCCCACATTTGATGGTTTCTCACACAACTCTTGAATAGTGAATTACAGTAAGATTCCACTGTAAAAGCTTGGTTAATTTCATAATTTATGAGTATCAAATGGAGAAATATCTCAGTCGATCAAATAGCATCCAGCTGGAGGTTAACTATCGGCTGGGAATTAGCTATCAACGATGAAGGTCCCCGCAACACTCAGTTGTCATTTAACAATTTCCAGCAAGCTGTAATAAGTGAAATGAACATAAAGAGATTTGTTCCAAGGAGCTCACATACCAAGTTGAGATGCCAAACTCAGGCAATAGCTGTTGCAATGCCCAACGCAGAAGATGTCTTGACAATGACTGCAAAATATATCTTTCCGGAGAGTAGTAACAATGATTATCAGACTCACTTCAGTAAAAGCATGATGTCCAATAACAACTAAAATACTCATCAATAAGTGGAATCCTGCACAAAATCAAGCATCGAAGTTGGAGTTCCTGATGATTGTAAATTTTAGAATTTTCACTCCAAAGGTTTCTGAGAAGTCATTGCCTGCCAAGAGAAATACGTTTGAGTTTAGTAAAAATGAAAACAACTTTTTGTTCTAAGGAATTACAAAATTTTCCTTTACTAACATGAACTGTTATCAAATTGAATACTAAATATCCTAAAATGATCTTAGCATCAGAACAACAGTTAATTAGAATCAAATTGCTGGAGATACCCATAAAAAAAATGGGACATGGGAAGGCCTCTTCTTACCCAACTGCTCAGGAGGACTGTTCTGAGAACATGGATCGTCTATAAGATACACTACCAGGGAAGGATTTTCTTCTTTTTACAAGCGCCAACTTACAGTGGATTTTGCATAGAATTCTCTAAAATCATCAAATTTAATAGTTCCTCAAGCAGGTGCTTAATTTTAGCAAATAACTAGAAAAGACAATTATATATTATGATGTTAAGATAGGGCAATATAACTCCATTCAATCAGCAAATAAACCACAAAAGAAACTGGTAGGTACTTTACCACAGGAAGTCCAAACGCAAATCCAGTTCCCACTATAAGCAAACGAGGATGATTAGCCATGATATCTGAAAAAGATAAGTAACATCACACCAGAATTCCGCCCAAAAGCATGCCAAAAGGGAAAATCATAGTTAATGCAAGAAACATGCTTCCCCTTTTTGCTTGCACAACTTTGTACATATTGAAAATATGTGGTAACAACCAGCTTTCCTAGTCGTGACACGGTTGGAATTTCTGCATATAGCAAATACGACTTGAAGGCTAATTCTGAACGTGACACCACCATATTTTCATGATGTCATCTTGCTGCTCTCTATAGGCCAATGTTATCATTCAGGACACTGGAGCAATACATCCTGGGGGACTCGGGCATCTCCTTCAGGCATTCACAAAATCAGGTTAATCAGGCAAATGAAAATCAAAATATCACAGAATTATAAAACTGATAAGTCTCATCATGATTCAATCTTCTGAATCAACCTGTTGATTACAAAGAATCTTGATGATGAAATATGCACATAAATAGAAAGAATGTCCATCGATTAACTGCAATCCAACTTCATAATCTATTGATAGTAAATCAAATAGTCATAACCCAAGAATAGCATCTTTGAGTAAGATAATATGCATAAAATGAACACCACTCATGAATCTGTCATTAGAACAGCTAGTTAAAACCTTTCCTGCAAGTTCCGATCTGCAAGTAGAGTTATGATTTGACCATCAAAGTGATTACCTCTACCATGCAGCACTCTGTCACCTTCTGTAATCCCGCAATTTCTTCTTCTTCTTTTTTTGTTTTTGAGGGGATACCAGTGCCTTTGAAGCACTATGATGGATCGCTCCATTTCTCCAAATGGTAATCCAGACATCAGCAATAGGACCATGAAACACAAGACAAGGTTCATCCCTTTTCAACATTGTCTTCACCCTCGACTTCATCTCTTCATAATCCTTCTCCAGTGTAATCAGATTTTCATGAGCATCAGAGAGTTCACCCTTTTTCATGCCTTTATCAGAATACCGGTGAACACAGATACACTTAGCGTACATAAGATCAAACTGATGATCACAACGGTTTAGAAACATCATTTATTAAAAAAAAATTGGCCAAAGCATGACATCAATGGTATAGACTGAATTCCATGGTCATGGTACATCGTTATGAAGTATGGTGAAGAGAAATTTTGAAAAGATGTTACTGACAAAATCACCTGAATGACAAAAATGAAGCAAAGGTAATAAACCTCAAAGTATTTACAGTGTGGATGTCAATCACAACCACAGAAGGGTACAAATGAAGGGATGATATGCCACGTGAATATAATGACGCTACGCAAGATCAAAACACTCGGGTATGGGCTCACAATGTATAGAATCAATGAAGTAAAACATGATACTGAAATCCCACAAATAATTCTGATCAGTAGAAAAGCCACAAGAAAACCACAGGAATTTAAATCGGAACGCAAACAGAGGATTGCAGATCAGAACATAATTCGATTAAGACATTGGAATGCAACCCAAAAAAAAAGAGAAAAGGGAAAATCAGTAAGGAAATCCAGATACAATGGATCTAACAGTAAACGAAAACGAAAAAGCATCGCCAGATATATCTGTGATGCTGCGACGAAAATGCAGTCAAAACGAAAATGACAACCATAATCAGACACATCTGTGATGCTGCAACAGAGATGCAGTCAAAGCCAACTATTGAAATAAGCATTAGATAGCAACAAATAAACATCAGAAAGCTTCACAAAATTAAAAAGAATGATTGCCAAATGAGGTACCATGGTCAACTTGAAATTGAAAATGATATATGGGATTGCAATATTAGGAACAAAATGTAGAAAAAAAGAACAAATGATAATTAAAAATGAAAGAAAATAATAAAGAAAAAATGAGAAAATCTGTTGGAATACATGTATTCTTTTGATTTTTCCATCCATAAGCCGATTCTATTATAGATAGATTGACATTATAGAGAGGCTTACTAAAAAAAAAGAAAACAGAAGAAAGAATAACTTCAGATTTTTATAAAACAGAAAGAAAAGGAAGAGTGGACGAAATCCTTACCAATTCATCCCCTTTAGTCGACTTGGGAAGAAGATCAGAGAAGATATGGGTACATGAGGAGGAAAAAGGGCAATGGGAGAGGGAAGAAGAAGCTGGAAGGGAGAAGAGGGGTGCGAGGGTGAAGAGGCGGTGACTTGAGGGTTCCCTTGCGTGCCCATCTTATAGAAAGGAGGGTGGAAGAATTGGCGAAGGCGGATCGAGGGTAGAAATGAAGGGGAGATGATCGGAGGGCAATGGAGGACGACGATCTGCCAAAGGAACCGATGGGTAGCGAAGAAGAAGCTTCCAGAGGGTTCGTGAAGGAAGGCCGAGAGTGTGCGAGAGAGAGAGAGAGCCTCTGTAACCCCAATTATTTTTTTTTTTGCGTTAAAGGCTTTTTATCAAAGGACGAATCTCCGTTGTTTAAAGATTTTCAAAAGGGCGGTCCTTTTCAATAGTTTTTCAAAAAAAAATGGTTTTAGCTAAAAGATGTTTTCAAAAGGTCTTAAAAACTATCTCTTGACCTTTATTTTTTCCTTTCTTTGTATTTGTGTATATATATATATATATATATTGTAAATAATTTTTTTTTTGTATTTTTGTCATAAAGGTTTTAAAACTTATAGGAAAATGAGAAATTAAAAATTATTTTTGGAAATTTTGAGAAATATTTACAAAAAAGGGGTTTTCTGAGAATCCGGGTTCAATTTCTGAAATTTTCCTCAGAAAACGGATTTAAATCCAAATTTTGAGAAAATATTTGAGTTTTTTTGAACCTCGAACTGAGAAATACAGATCATCGAATCCAAATGGACACTGGACCGACTGTCTGAGCCTTTCAGAAATTCTTTTGGTGTTTTTGCGAATTTAATTTTGAAAATTGGATAATGAGGCTCAGATTTGGTTTTTGACAATGGATCCGGATTCAAAATCAAGTTAGATATATAAAATGAATTTAATTTTAGTAAAATCTGAGAAATAAACTGGAATTTAGATTTAAAACAGACTCAATTACTCAGAAAATGGGGTCAGGGCAAAAAGGGAATATTTACAATATTTTGAAAAATTTGGGGTGTTCACACATGCATAGATTCTTCAATAGAATTAGTACTCTTATTAAAAACTCTGTATGCTTTACTATGACTTGAATATCCTAAGAATATGCCTTCAACAGATTTAGCATCAAATTTATCAAGGCTATCATTTGTGTTAAGGATAAAGCATTTACACCCAAAGACTTTGAAGTAGTCTATTCTAGGAGTTCTGTCATAGAATAGTTCATAGAGAGTTTTATTCAATAAGGGCTTGATAAGAACTCTATTTGAGATATAGCATGCAGTGTTAACAGCTTCAACCTAAAAATATTTAGCAAGATTATTATGTTGGAGCATAGTTCTAGCAGATTCTTAAAGGGTTCTATTCTTTCTTTCTACTACACCATTTTGAGGTGCAGCTTTAGGAAAGGCAAAGTTATGAGAGATACCATGCAAGTTACAAAAATTTACAAAAAGATCATTATCAAATTCTCCTCCATGGTCACTACGAATTTTAACAATTGTAGAAGATTTCTCATTTTGTAACTTTTTACATAAAATTTCAAATTTACAAAACGTATCACTTTTATTTTTCAAAAATATTACCCAAGTGAATCTTGAGTAATCATCAATAATGACAAATGCATATTTATTATGATTTAGACTAGCTATTCTAGAAGAACCAAAAAGATCCAGGTGAAGAAGCTCTAAAGGTCTTTTACTTGACACAACATTTTTTGATTTGAAGGATAATTTTGACAGTTTTCCTAATTGACAAACATCACAAAAATAGTCCTTTTTAAATGATATTTTAGGTAACCCACGTACCAAGTTATTTTTAGCTAATTTAGACATATATTTGGAGTTAACATGTCCCATTCTCATATGCCATAAATTTTGAGAGTCATTATTAGCTATAAGACAATGTTCAGTAATATTCTCTAGGTGTAATTCATACATATTATTTTTTTTATACCTTTCAAAATAATATTTTCGTTGGTGTCTGCTATGAGGCATGCATCATGTTTAAAGCTAACATTATATCCTGTGTCACACAATTGACTTATACTTAAGAGGTTATGTTTTAAACCTTTAACAAGGAGAACGTCTTTAATAAGAGGTTTATCGATGTTACCAATGTTGCCAAAACCAATTATTAATCCTTTGTTGTTATCTCCAAAGGTGACAATTCCTCCTTCTTTATGATGAAGAACAGCAAAAAGATCTGGATGTCCTGTCATGTGCTTTGAACATCCACTGTCTAGTATCCATTTGTTTTTCTTTTTTAGTGCCTGCAATAGATCAAGTAAAACTTCTTTTTGGTACCCGATCAGGTCCCTTTTTGTTAGACTTTGGAACCCATATCCATTTTGATTTGGGTTTGTCTACAGACTTAGAGGAGTACATGGTATTAAAATTGAAGTTGTAATACTTCTGCTTAGGCTCAGTAGAACCTTTGACATACGTAGTCCTTTGATTCATACAAGAAGGTCTATTTAGATAAGAGTAACCAATACCATTCTTGTAAAAAGAGAATTTTTGAGAGGATAGGAGTTTGTCCAGGTTCTCTTTCCCTTTGGTAAACTTGAAAACCGTTTTCATAAGGTTTTCAATTTTGCTTTTTAATTCTGAAATTTCTACTTGAAGATTTTTAGTCTTGGAACTAGTAGAACTGATTTCAGAAGTAAGAATAAAATTTTTCTTTTTCAACTCCGAATTTTCAACACTGAGTTTTTCATTTTTCTAGGAAAGCTCTAAATTTTCGGATTTTAAAATTTTGTTTTTGAGAATTGTTTTCCTAGATTCTTCAAAGAGTTCTTGAAATGCATTTAGAAGTTCATCAAAAGAAAAATCAGAAGATTCACTTACAGAGCTTTCTTCTGCCATGAAGCACATATTTGCAGTTTCGGCTTTATCGTCACTCGACTCTTCACTTGTGGATGGTTCTGAATCATCCCATTGAGCATGTAGAGCCTTTTTCTCGAAGAACTTTTTCTTTGGTTCCTTGATTTTGGATTTTGTTTTTAGAAGAGGACAGTCACGTCTTACGTGACCTGACTTATTGCATTGATAGCACATGGTATCTTTCTTGAAGTCTTTTTTTTCCTTGTGCTTATTTGATAGCATGTTCTTTCTCATGAAGCGCTGAAATTTTCGAGTAAGCAGCGCAATTTCAGATTTCTTTTCTGAGTCCTCATTCTCAGAAATGGCTGGGAAGGCTAGATTTTTCTTTGTAGGTTGTTTCTCTTCCCTTCTTTCTTTCATATGAACTTCATAAGCCATAAGATTGCCTATTAAGTTATCTAGGGTAAGCTCGGATAAATCTTGAGCTTCTTCAATAGTTGTGGTCTTTTTCTCCCAGTCAGTTGTAAGAGATCTCAAGATCTTATTCACCTTATCGGTCTGGGAATAGGTTTCTCTCAGAGATTTAAGATCGTTGGTGATGGTGGTGAATCTGGTAAACATCTCTGTGATGGGCTCATCTTTATTCATTTTGAATAACTCATATTTTCGAACCAAAGATGAGTTCTTAGCTTCTTTTACTCTGTTAGTTCCTTCATGGATAACCTCCAGAGAGTGCTAAATATCATATACAGATTCACAAACTAATATTCTGTTAAATTTATTTTGATCAATGGCGCAATACAAAACATTCATAGCCTTTGCATTCAGATTTGCCATCTTCTTTTCTTCATCAGACCATAAACTATAGTCTGAAGATGGGGACATGTATGGACATTCAACAATTTTCTACACAACAAAGTCTACAGATTTGAGAAATATGGCCATCCTACATTTCCAGTATCCACAATTGGAGCCATTGAAGAAAGGAGGGCGAGATGCGTGTTGACCTTCAATGTCACGAGCATATGAGGTTGATGTCATTTGTGCTGAAAGACTTGTTATGTCGAAACCAACAAAACCTACTCTGATACCAAATGAAATTCCACTAGAGGGGGGTGAATAGTGAAATATGATATAGATCGATAAAATAAAATTAAAGACAATAAGGCACAACACAGTAAACACAGGATTTATACTGGTTCGGTCGAGTTACTGACCTATATCCAGTCCCCAAGTAAAAAACTTGAGCCTTTCACTATAAAATCTGTGTTACGGGATAAATAGTACAATACCCTCTTTCACAGAGGTCTACTTCTCTCAACAGAGAAGAGAAACACCCTCTTTCACAGAGGTCTACTTCTCTCAACAGATAAGGGATACAGTGGATGACAGAAAGTTACAACACTTTCCTAAAGAACCTTCAGGATGATATGCAGAGTATGAATGCACGTATGAAGATTCTCAGAATGTTCTCTCTTTGAAAAATGGATAGAATAATCTCTCAGAGGAACAAAATGTTCTTTTCTTTTTCACACATAGTTGATTCTTTTGTCAAAGAGCTTTTCTTGTCTTTTTCTCTTTCTTTTTCTTAGCTCTTTTTCATAATATCGAGTAGGAGTTTTTCTCTTTTAAAGCTCACATGTGTTTGTGAAATATTATTTGTTTGTATATATATAGGTTTTTGAAATTAGTCGTTGCTTTTTGAAATGATTGTCCTTTTGTGAGGTGTCAGGTCATCTCAAAACATAATTTTATGAAAGAGTATATGAAATGATATGTGTACTACATTACTTTTTCAAAAAGTCGTCATTCCATAAATTTAATATTTGAGGTACACTATACGTTGTTTGTAATTAAAAATGAGTTTTAATTTGTAATGGGTCTTTTCTCATAATAAATGATTTGTAGTACATTGAACGTTGAAGTGTAATTTTGTCTTTACTCAATTTAATGATTTGTAGTATATTAATAGTTTTCTTACAAATCATCACTTCTTTGGTTAAATGTATGTAAGTACAATAAATGCTTTGTTAAGTACTTTATTTATAAATGGTCATTTCTCAAATGCTTTTTGAGGTGACATTTAATGTTTACAAAAAGAATGATGACTTTGAATATAAGTCAACATTCTTGGGTGTGTATTAAATAAATAAAAAGTCTTTTCCAAACTTAATTGTCTTGTTAAACAATAAGTAGTTTTGTATAGAATAATATTTGTTTTATCAAATCGTCAATTCAAGATGAACGATTGTATATTATGAGTTAATACATTTTGTCTTTTTCTTTCATATTTGAAATCATTAGCTTTTATGTCTTTTCAAGTTGTCTTTTTCATAAATGCTTGTTAAAAGGTACAATTAATGCTTTTGAAATCATGAGCTATTATATCTTGCCAAAATGTTTTTTTCATAAATGCTTGTAGGAAGTACAATGATTTGTTTCAAAAAGATGTTTTTGAAATATCGTATCCTTTTATGAAAGCTTAGCTTTTTGTAAATAGACGGCTTGTATGATATTTAAAGCATATAGTGTAATATGAAATATGCATGCTTCTGAAGGTTTTGTTACATATGACTCTAAAGAAGAAAAAAATCTTCATCTTGAAGTAGCTGATCTTCTTGGATAATCTTTATGAATGTATGACTCATCAAGCTTTTTCTTCAGAGTAGTATGATTGCATCAAATAGTTGTATTTGATCAGGTTGTCTCCATTCTTCTTAGGTGAAATAACTTTGCATCAAATACTCGTTAAATGCATGACATATCATATCCAGTCATAATATAACATATTCATGAAGGCATATTTATCATATCGCATAAAAGCATATCATATAGTTATCATGTATAACAACATATCATATTATGTATCATCAAAACATAGTTTCTCATCAGGAAACACAATCGGACGTGGTATATATATATATATATATATATAAAGAGAGAGAGAGAGAGAGAGAGAGAGAGAGAGAGAGAGAGAGAGAGAGACCGGTGGCTGCTGGTCGGATGCCACAAAGAGTGATCGAATGCCAGAGAGAGAGAGAGAGAGTTGTTGTTGGTGACCGACGGTGGTGGCTAGAGGTGGTGGCCGGTGGTGGTGGCTAAGAGATGGAGCGAGAGAGTGAGAGAGAGAACCCGTGAACGAGTGAAAATGGCCTGGGCTAGTTTTTTTTTTTAAATGCATATTTTTTATTGGTGCACCTTTTATGTGCCCAAAAAAAACTCTTACATTTACTGGCACACTTTTTGTATTTGCCAGAAAAAGTTTATTATACTGGCGCAATACATCCCGCGTCAGTATAACAAACATTTTCACTGGCACTAAGTAAATACTGCCCTTGAAACTGCTCTTTTACTACTGCTTTAGTAAAAGAGGTCTTTCTTGTAATGCACACCAGTTAAATGCAAGAAGGGCCTTGTTCAAATGAGTCATTGAACTGCAAGTCTACAACCTGTATATTCACTGACGAAATATGATCTAGGACAAAACACTCCATTCCTCGAATTCACACTCAACATCTTTGCCTCCATTCTCCAAGGTTTGCAGAGCATTTTCGAGGATTCTGGCACTAGCTTTATAGGGGGCATTGCCATTATTTCAACAAACGCTCTTTTACCCAAAAATTAAAATAGTTGGCTCTACTTTCATTTGATATTGCTCCAAGGACTGAACAGCATGCTCATATTTTTACTTTTTGCTGCTAAACTTCAAGGTGTTTGCAGCTAGACCAAATCAATTTTATAGGTAACATAAGAAAGGCAACTGGTACTCGGGACATGTTTCTGTCCCATACAACACCAATGCAAGGACAAGAGAATGATCTGTGCTGGCATGCATGAGTTTGATTGTTGATGTTAAAATTTTAGCAAGTTTTCTACTGGTTATGTTTGGCAAACCAAAAGAAATACCATTATTTTCAACTGAACTTAGAATTAATATATGTAATAAGAGTTAAATTGACCATATTTAAATATACAAGAAGAATTTAAAATTGATTGAAAAGACAAAGTTGATGTATTCCCGACCGTATTCTGATATAATCTTGATTGATTCATTCTACACCCGTTTACTTGGAACTATCCAGTATTCCGAACTTCGTTAGTCTCTACTATGATTGATTGGAGGAAGAGGTTTTGCTTTTATGATTGGATCATTTCAACCCCATATTCACCTTGTCCGCAATTACCACTACCCCAAGATCCAGCAAGAATAGTCGCATTGCTGGATATAACTCAAGTATGGATCTGGGTCAAACAACTGCATTAAAAGTCAGATTTGGACCAAATAATAACCCAATAAACAATACTGCATTCCTTTGTTCCTCTCACATTGGAAAACATCCGTTGATTACACCATATCCACAATTCGTTATCTTAAACAAGCTTTGAAACCCCAAGTTACAGTAATTTACTTCAGAACCCAAATCTTTCCTGTAATAATTACTTTTATTCCATTTCTAAGCAAATCATTTTACAAAAAGAAATTGGTCAATTCCAAAATTGGAACACGCATGCACATACAAACCTACATGTGGGGGCATATAAGCATGCACCAACAAAGAGATGGTAATATCATTTAATTGAAATTTTCAATGTAAATAATAACTTAAATCAAGGAAAGCTAATCTTGATTCTAATAAACGACTTCTTATGGGCCCTTGATGTTGCTCATCTTTGGTATCTCATATTAATTTAATAATGCAAAATTACAATAGGAAAATGTTCAATTAGCTAATGGAGAACCTGGCCCATGGGATGCCAGGTTGCTGTTATCTTGGTCACCAAACTCCAGTCCGCAGGCCCACCCACAGACCAAGCTCTTACAAGTGGATTATTAACATGGAGATTTTTTTAAATATCATGATAGTTTTTCAGTATTTTTAAGTTGTCAAAATATGCCAGGTTGCTGCCATTTTTTTGTCGTTTTAAAATTTTTGTCATTAAGGCTGAGTTGTTATTTTGGAAGTAGGTGAGGGGTCTATTTTAAGTTTTCTTTTTTTTGGCTAAGCCAAGGGAGATAGTAAATTTTACTCTGTTAAATTTCTCAATCTTTTACGTGTGAGAAGTTATAGGACATCCTTTGGAAGGTGTCCTTTAAAAGGAAAAAACCAATGGTTCTACCTGAACTTATGAATTACTTATATATATATATATATATATATATATATATATATATATATATATATATAGTAATGCGTTGGTGCTGCCCACTTCTACTCCGTTCTGCCCTTTCAAAATTGCATTTTTTATATATTTTTCTCACATCTAATACCATAGATGTGATCTATACGTTTTGTTTAGTGGAAACAGACTTTTGAAAAACTGGAATGTGACATATTTTTTCGGTGATCCAAAATCAATGGCTCTGAAGGTACCAGTTTTTTCCGGCTCATCAAAACATATGTTTTCATCAAAGCTCATAAAAACATATGTTTTCATCGAAAAAACATGGTCGAAGAGTTGATTCCCACTAATTTGAGCATGCTAAACACATTTAACGGTTCAGATTTTATCATAAAACACTTCTGAACGAAAAATGAAGCTTAATATGGTAAGTTCTCATATATATATATATATATATAATTGGGCGTATCACCGAATGCCCAATGGTCGAACTCATGTTGGACGCGCGGCGTTACACCCTGCGTTCCTTTTTTTAGTGATTTTTTTACCCTTTGAAGTTCAGGTTTTTAGCGGCGGGTATGACCCCCTCTAAATTGTCTTTTTTGCGCAAATTTTTTTATATATTTTTTTTAAAAAAAGGTCAAAAATGAGTTCGATGGCGCAATGTCGCGCGTCCAACATGAGTTCGATGATTGGGCGTTCGGTGATACGCCCAATCGTAAACCGAATCTTCGGATAGGTTTCTCTTCGAACGGGGTTTCAAACCAATGTTGACCGTCTGATTTTAGGTAAGATCGGACGGCTAGCCTTTACCACTTAAAAGGGGCATCCCACCCCCTCTCTCTCCTTCCTCTCCACCTCTCGCTTCCCACTACCTCTCCAACGACCCAACGAGACCACTCCAGCGACCCAGACGTTGGTGGCGTGACTTCCGGCGACCACTCCAGGCCTTCCTCGGCATTTCTCCAAGCCTCAGTCGTTTCTCTCTTTTCACCTGCTACCGCCAGCGACGCCAAGCCTTCCCTGGCGACCCCAAGCCCCAGCCGTTTCTCCCCCTTTCCCCTGCATCAGGTAACCTCTCTCTCCCTCTGTATTAAGGTTTTTGCAATTTTTTTTTTACGTGTATTATGGTGTCTTGAGATTTTTTTTTTGTAACACAGTATTTTTGCTGCTTTTTTTTCCCAGAACCACCTCTGCTCGTGTCTCGTCTTTTCCCTCTCGTTCTCTCTTTCCACCCACTGCCGTCGGTGACGATGGGCTTTTGCCCGGCAACCCCAAGCCCCAGCTATCTCTCTCCCTTTCCCCTGCATTAGGTAACCCCTCTTTCTTCTTCTGTATTAGGGTTTTTGGCAAATTTTTTTACAGCATGTATCATGGTGTTTGCAATGTTTTTTTAACACATATAAGTGTTTTTGCAGTTGTTTTTCTTTTGTAGCATGTAGGATTTTATCAGGGATTTTTTTAGCAACACGTATTAGGATTTTTTCAGAGATCTAATTTTTTTAAATTATTTTCCTTGTGAGGTATAGATAAATTGTTCAAATTTTTCTACTTTTATGACCTGGTCTTTCTTGAGTGTTGAAATGACTGTTGGTTAGTCATAACTGAAAAATTAAGTAGGGGAGCGTGCCTCACTTAACAAACTCGCAATATCTATCGATGTATGCTGGTGTCCCACTCTTACAAAATTCTAATTTAAATTGTCAAGTAGCACCATTCATGTAGGGGTCATAAGCACACCTATCTATTTGTGTGCATGTTCTTTGATTTGCTATGACATTTGCATCTAACGTTGTTTTCTTTTTTTAAATGGGAGTTGAAATATAGCTTGGTAGACATTTCCTGTAACAAGGTATGTTACCTTTACTGATTCTTCAACTTATGCTGATTTTCCATAGAAAGCATTCTGCTTATTCATTTTTAAAATGTTTTACATGTAATAGTTTTTTCTCATAATTGAAGATTAAAAGCTAAGTTTTGTATCAATGAAATTAATTTTGAAGACTTTTTTGAAAAGGTATTGATGAATATAGAAGAAATTTCAAATAAGTTTTTCCCTTGATATTTCTTTTGCGATGTTCTATTTTTATGCGCTGAAGGCTTAGAATATGTGAGACACATAACTAAGGTCTGAATCACCTGCAAGTGATACACGTCAGGTTTTAGCATGTTAGAATTTTGGGCATGTCTCTTTCCTATGTCCATTCCTTCTGTCATTTGGGTTTCCATTAAGGTCTTCTTTTGTTAAGCTTACTCAGTCTGGAACAAGGTCAAAATGGTTATCATTTGTCTACATCATTGTTTTTCCCTTCAGTTGTGTGTTGGAATGCAATGAAGCATGTTGACTGGGTTATCTCTCTAGATGAGTACATTACTGGATTACAACTATTGGCTAAACCTTTATCTAATAATTGCATAGACCTATGGATATGGCATGTCTTTTAAGGTGTTTGATTGCCATGAATCTTAGATCGAAGGATCTGATGCAGTGTGGCTCCTACCCAGATCTGTGGTAATGGAATGATGTATTTCAGATTCTCACATTTTTAGGATATGAGATTCATGTTTGAAGGGAGACCCATGTATCCTTTGTTGGTCACACGTGATCTCTATGGCCATGTTTGGGTCTCACACGTTGAGGAGAGAGGTGGGCCAACTCTCTCCAGCTTATCCAAAATGAAGCTCAGAGCTGTAAAACGGTTGCGGCAAGTCCAACTTTATGCTGGGTTATCAGCTACTCAGGAGAGTGTAAATCCCCAACAACTTTATCTCCATTATATAAAGGGAGAGAGGGTTTACACAGGAAAAGAACGAACCTAGAAAAGCAAATCCCCTCCTGAAGAAAGCCATATTCATTCCTATCCGCTTCTTCATCTGCATCCACATCGGTCTCGATCCTTCAGTGGTATCAGAGCTTCAGGTTGGTGGTGTTCGCAGTGTCATCTCTGGTTTGCCGTTCGGAGCCACGAGTCATCGATCAATGGTCACCGAAAAAAAAAATTGATAGAAAAGGTCAGTGCTCTCTATTGATTAGGCATATCAAATAGGTCACAGGATTCCGACGACCCCTATCTCTGTTTACAATAAATATATATATATATATATATATAGAGAGAGAGAGAGAGAGAGAGAGAGAGAGAGAGAGAGAGAGAGAGCCAAATCGGGTCTGCCCGACGATTTTTTTTTTCATCATTTTTTTTTATTATTCGAAAACATTCCCTACAAGTTAAAATAATAAAAAAAACCTCACCCGATTTTCTTTTAAGATCTCTGATATAAGGCTCAAACCCCATCTGAGGTCTGCAACAGATATTAGAGGGTCACACAAAACAAAACAAACAAAACATTTTTTTGTTTTGTTTTGTTTTGGCTAAATCAAAATTTTTTTGGAAGGTCACCACCGGCGACCTCAATATAAATAAAAAAAAGAGGTGGAGACCCTAATCGAGGAATATGAGGGAAATATAAGAGGAAGAAGATTACGGACCCCGAATCGGGGCATGCGTATGCTTTCATTAGATTATAAAAAAAAAGAAACATGGACATTTTTCTTGGTTCCCTAGAATAACAAAGTTTTTTAAGGGGGAGTCTTCTGTAACCTGCGACCTCCCTTCACTGAACACTTAGCAGGAGGTCACCGGCATTCGACAACCTTACTATAAAAAAAAACAGAAAAAGTAGAAAAAAGGGAAAAACAAAAACTGAGAGGGTTACCTGTATTTTTTTGTCGGTTCATCCCTTTTCTGGTGACCCATTCGGCAAGGCGATTGAACCCAAAGGAGTTTATTGCAAAAAAAAGGGCAAACTGAGATTTTTTTCTTTCTCGAAGCTCCATCGTTGAAACAACGAGCAAGGTTGCTCCGGCGACCTCTGGGCAGCATCGAAGTCCTCTGGTAATAGGGCGTTAAACGCCAATATCTTTTTTCGGTGAATGAATCGGGAGATCTATCATTTGTTTACACATCGATTAAAAAAAATCACTGAAAGCTAGAAGCTTCCTCGTGAAGCTTCTGTTTTTCTCCAGAAATATCGAGCCCCTTTTATATGCATTTACAAGTGAAATTACAGAAAATCCCCTGCTCTTCTCTAGTAATGTCGGTCATATCCCTGCCAGGCAAAATTACCTGTTACCTCTGGTCTTTTTTGGTATTATCGATCAAGTTTCCTGCTCGGTTAAATTACTTCTTTGACACTGCCCTTGCACTTTACTATTTTAACATTTGTATCCCTAAATTATGGAAGAGGTCCTCAGTTTTTTTGATAATTCTAGAAAGGGACCTGAACTCTTAAATATTATCCAGAACAGGCTTAGGTTTTTGATTTTTTGCAGAAAACCTTTTGTTTTCTTTAAATCCTATTTTTTTTCTTTTAGATAATATTTTTAGCAGTACTCCTCTCTGAATTTTTTCTGAAATTACAGAAAAGTGCTAAAAAGTGCAGAATTGCTTATTTTTATTGAAAATCAAGCAATTGATTGTCGTACATATTTCTTTTTTAGTATTTGCACGAAATAACAAAGTAGTTCTTCATGAAATTGCTAATTATGAAAGTTATATTTCATGAGTTTATGGCTAATGTTCTCTTATTCATCTACTTGTTGAATGTTGGATTTACTTTTATCATGCTTTGCCATCCTAAAATATCTAAATTTAGAAAAATGACAAGTAGGGTTTGTGCAACCGAATTAGCCAAAACTGACAAACTTAATGGCATCAATTGTTATATTTGGAAGAGGAGGATCCCTCTTGTTTTAACTTTAGAGGGCATCGAGAATGCCCTCACTATTGAAATGAGGGACCCTGGTGTCGAAGCTATCGAAGAGGTCAAATCGACTTTTATAAAATATAAAAGGGACAACATGTTGATCAGAACCATCATGCTCACCTATATAGATGATGACCTTATTAGGGTGTTCGAAGATTACCCTATAACTAAGTCAATGTTTGATGTCATTTTCAAGAAATATGATATTACTTATGAAACACACATACAATTACTACTAGAACAATATAATTCATGTTAGATGCAAGAAAATGATAATGTTGTTGATCATGTGAACAAAATGCTTGTTATGGCAAAGGACTTAGCGATAGTTTGGAATGTAATCCCTAACCATATGCAGATATCCACCATCCTGCATAGTCTCCCATCTTCATAAAATATGGTACAAACTGCTCTTAAATTGAATTCGAAAAATCTAACCCTGGAAGAACTTCCTGCTCAACTGAAAATTGAGCAACAACGTATGCAATAAGATAGGAAAAACAAATTACACTTCGCGAAAGATGCTCCCAATCACAGTCATAGCCCTTCTAGACGTCCACATTTTAAGATTTTTTTTTTAAAGGTAATGACAAATTTGATAAGAAGAAAGGTACAATATTCCGCAAGCTGTAGACACCCGCCTCCCAGGTCAAGTGCTTCAAGTGCGAAAAACCTGGACACTTCAAGAAAGATTGTTGGAGCCGAACAAACAATAATAATGGCAGGAACAAAAAAAATGGGCAGTAAAATGAGAGGCGAGATATAATCTGTGTGATATTGAAATGCTTTTATGCGGACTAGGCACTTTTTGGATGGTGGGTGGACTCTAGGGCGACATGACATATAGCAATGAGCAATGATGGGATGGTGGACATGGTCGAGTATAAGCCTGGTGAACATCAGGTGTACATGGGCAACAACACCTACTCTGATGTTATGGGTGTCGGCACTTATCTCATTGAAACTTCTAGGAACAATGTATTTTTGTATAATGTCCTGTTTGTACCATCTATGAGACATAATTTAGTATCTGTCCCGGTTCTGGTTACCAAAGATTTTGAAACTAGATTTCTCTTAGGAAAAGTTACTATATGGAAACATAGTTGAGTCCTATTTGATGGGTTTCTTGATAAACATCATAGATTGTTCAAAATTGATAATTCTGATATAAATAAAATTCTTTCAATTTTTGCTTATATTGATATTGTCTTTAATGTGGATGTAAATGTCTATCATCAAAGACTTGGACATATTAACTTAAAGAAGATGAAGAAATTTGTTGAATTAAAATTAATACCTGACTTTAAAGAATCTTCATTTCATAGATATGAATCTTGTATTTATGAAAAAATGACAAAGAAACCTTTCCTACATAATGTTATTAGAGCATCTGAATTATTAGAAATCATACACACTGACATTTGTGGTCCTTTCAGGACTCAAACTCATAAAGGAATGCAATATTTTTTATCTTTTATTGATGATTTTTCTAGATACAGTTATGTATATCTTATAACTTATAAGTATGAAGCATTACACCAATTTAAAGAATATCATCAAGAGGTCGAAAATCAACTTGGTAGAAAGATTAAAGTTTTACGGTCTGATCGAGGAGGAGAATATATCCTAAATGAATTTTCTGAATACTGCAAGGCTAATGGGATCAAACCACAAACTACAACTCTTAGCACACCTCAACAAAAATGGTGTGGTTGAAAGATTTAATATGACTCTTCTCGATATGGTTAGATATATGTTATCTAATGCTTCATTACCCAAAGTATTTTAGGGAGAAGCAATACATATAACGACATGTTTTAAATAGGATTCCTTGTAAAGCTATTGTCTCTATACCTTATGAATCATGGAAAGAAAGAAAATCTAATCTAAACCACCTTCGAAGATGGGGTTCAATAGCTCATATAAAAGTAATAGAGTGATCTAGAGATAAACTCAATATCGGATCTATAAGGTGTATCTTTATTGGATATCCCAAAAACTCCAAAGGTTATAGATTTTACCACCCAAATAAGGGTTTAATCGAAAGTAGAGATGTTATCTTCTTGGAAGATCAAAACATGAAAGAAATTATTCATAAAATAAATGAAGATGATCCTCTTGATTTGTATTATAATTCTGATGTCTCGCAAGAACTTATAAGTAACGGCGAACCTTCTGTAATATCTTCATCTTTGTCTCATCAGTCTCAAGTTGGGCACAAAATGTCTAGAGCTCCTCCGTCTTACTTAGATGTTATTATGTCTACCTGTCGGAGGAACTGTGTTATGCCTTAGACATGGATGACATGAAAGATAACTTGTCATATGGTGAGGCTATAAACTCACGTGAGTCAACAGACTGGGTAAAAGTCATGGACGAGAAAATTGAGTTCATTGAGAAAAACCAGGTATGGAAATTGACTGATTTACCTAAGAAAAAGGAAAGCCATTGGATGTAAATGAATTTTAAAAAAGAAATCTAAGTTCGATAGTAGTATTGATAAATTTAAAGCAATATTAGTTGCTAAGGTTTTTTCTCATAAAAAAAGATTAGATTATGTTAACATATTCACCTGTTGCAAAATTCGTCTCGATAAAAATCATTCTCGCTATTGTAGCTCACTACGACCTAGATTTGCATCAAATGAATGTTAAAACTACTTTTCTTAATAGTGAGCTTAAGGAAATCATTTTCATGGAGCAACCTGAAGGTTAAAAGGCAAAGAAAATAAAGTATATAGGTTAAAAAAAACCTTATACAGACTCAAGCAATCACCACGTCAGTGGTACTTGAAGTTTCATAAGACAATTACGTCATTAGGGTTTGTAGCAAATAAATTTGACCACTGTGTTTATGTCTAGAAAAGTGAGAGTAAATTTGTTATTCTCTCATTATGTGTGGATGACATTCTTTTGACTGAAAACAACAATAATATGATTGTCAAAATCAAGTCATGGTTAAATTCTCAGTTTGAAATGAAAGACATAAGAGAAGCATCCTATGTTTTTAGAATTAAAATCACTCAAGATAGAAACTCCAAACTTTTAAGCTTGAGTCAAGAAAGTTATCTAAATCATATATTAAAAAAATTTAAAATGAGTAATTGCAAGCCTGTTAGAACACATGTGGTAAAAGGTGTCAAATTGAGTAACAATGATAGTCTTGGTGATGGACAAGAAAGGTTAAATTGTTCTTTATGCACAAGTTGTTGGAAGCTTGATGTATGCTATGCTATGCATAAGGCCTGATATTAGCTTTGTTGTTGGCCACGTTAGTTGCAACCAAAGTAATCCTGGTTGGCCTCACTGGTAAGCAGTAAAAAAAATATTTTGATATTTAAAAGGGACTATAAACTTGAAATTATGTTTTCAAGCTAATTCTTTAGAATTAACTGGGTATTTTGATGCTGACTTTGCAGGCATCAGATATGATAGTAAATCCACTTCTGGATATGTTTTTCTCCTCGAAGGAGGTGCAATTTTCTGGTGTTGTAAGAAATAAGGTTGCATAGCTCAGCATACTCAGGAAGTTGAATATATTGCATGCAATGCAGCTGATACATTTATCGTTTAGATAAACTGCTTCATTAATTATTTGAAGCAGGATATAACCAATGGGTCAATCCAAATTTATTATGATAACCAGGCTGCTATCTTTCTTATTAAGAGTGGAGCGGATAATTCTAAAAGTAAACATATAATAGTAAAATATTATTATATTCATGATATGATTGAAAGGAATGAAACCAAAATCAACTACTTACCTACGTCTGATATGATTGCTGATCTTTTAACAAAGAGCATATCAGATGAAATGTTCTTGAAACATGTATCCTATATGAGATTAAGATATGTCTAATAAAGACATATAGCTGGATGAGAAACTAAAGAATATAACTCATTCCAGGAATGTTGATGCAAGTGAAATACTTCAATAGTGGAAGGTAAAATCCTGCATCATGATTAGTTTTACGTGGTCAAGTGGGAGATGTTGATCATACGTGACCTTCGTAGGCATGTTTGATAGAGGTCTCATGCATTGAAGAGAGAGGTGGGCCCACTCTCTCTCCAACGTGTAAAAACGCACAGAATAGGTCCTTATCCAACATAAAATGTGTTTCATTTTGGATAAGCTCAGAGCTATGAAACGGTTGCCGAAATCGGCAAGTCTCACTTTACACTGGGTTATCGGCTACCCAGGAGGGTGTAAATCCCCATCAACTTTATCTCCCTTATATAAAGGGAGAGAAGGCTTACTCAAGAAAAGAACGAACGTATGAAAGCAAATCCCCTCCTGAAGAAGGCCGTATTCATCCCTATCCGCTTATTCAGCTGCACGCATATTGGTCTTGATCCTACATCCTTGGCCTAAACCTTTAGGGGGATGCATGAATCTCAAACAAATGTCAAATCTGATGCTTTAGATGTGAGAACTGAAGCATTCAAACACACCTTAGCAGTTCTTTTCTTTTGGACTCTCTGGTAACCCTATGATTCATGTAAAAGCTGTTTAGAACATCTGCCACATCTGCTTGTGCACCATTACTAATGCAAATGTTGATATTTTTCAAGCCTGGGTGTTTTATGCAAATGTTGATCTTTTAAATTTTTGGTGCATGTAAACGTTTGCAGAATATGTCAAGGCGGTGTCTGACGCTGCGATCAAAGTGGTGTTTCGGCCTCCTAAACAAAAGATAAAGAAGAGAAAAGCACAAATGGGATGTTCTATCTTGTAATATAATCGTGCTATGTTGAAATGGATGGACTCAACCAACCATCAATCCTCGGGCTCCCTTCTTAATATTCTCAGGAAACGGGTCTTTGGTGTATAGTAAACTGCTTTGAAGTCATCAGATGAATGCTTTTTCTTTCTCTCCGTCTTCAGCTCAAATGTAGGCTTTGTTGAATAGGAGCTTATTAGATATCGCTTGATCAGATTTAGAGACGATTCAAGATTGAATGGAAAAAGCTCATACCAAGTCTGGATTCAATGAGCTTAAAGATCTAATCACGTATGTAATTGAATTGGGATATCCATTGGGTTCAGATTTGGATGTAAAACTTATGCCAAATATGAGTTTAATTGATTTTTTAGATGTTGTATCAAATCCAATTAAACTGATTCAAAATCGGTTCAGACATCCGACTAAAATCTAGACCATTGATAAGAGCCTGATGAGGCCAACAATCTGAACAGATTGCAGAAACCCACCCATGTGGGGCTGGCCATAAATGGTTCAGGCCTGCTTTGGACCTGGACCTAGAGTGGACTAGGATGATGGTTCAACATGATGCAGGTCACCAGATCCGAAGGCATGACTCTACCTTAGACTTCATAGAACCAGTCCAATCTCATTCTTTTGATATGTCTTCTATACAAAAGACAACATGAAAATGCCTGTTAAATCCAATAATCCAATTAAGTTTCAAGTCAGAATTATAATGACAAATAAAAAACAGAAACAGATCCAAGGGCATGACTCCACATAGAACCAGATCCTGCAAGATCAATCCAATCCCATTCTTTTAATATGACTTCTATACAAAAGACAACATGAAAATGCCTACGAAATCCAATTACGTTCTAAGTTCGAATTATAATGACAAATAAAAAACAAAAGGAATAAATGAGAGACCATCCCATAAAAAAATGAGAAACGAGTCTGAAGCATATGTAGCAAAACTGGTTTGCCATCCACACAAGTCCATATCTACATATACCGCCAAACATACTTGTACATATGCATCTTTGCTCAATGGCCATATCATGACTCCTACCAAAACCAATAGATGCCCAAAATCAATAAAATATCAAAATCAAACATGAGGATTGATGACATTTCTTGCACCAGGCCAAATATCACACAATAAGATACTTGGTCGCCGTCTGGACACCCTTGTCACCCCGACCACTGCAGTTAACCACCACACTTGCTCACATCAGGAAGTGTAGGACAAAGCTTTTCCAAATAAGCCAGAGCATGAGACGTTTGAAGATCTGGAATTCAAATTTCAAAAGAAACACAATAAAAAATCTCTATTGACCAACAAAAGATTATGGAAAAAATGAAATTGCAATTCTCTTCTTCCATACCACAAAAAAGCTATTAGGTCTTCCTAGAATCACATAAGACTACATTCGATAGTCCACATAACAGCAGAGGGTGCAGTTCTTATAAAACTCAGAAAAAGAGTACTCCAAGTAGGTCGCAACACACTGTCAAATAAAAATTCATCTGTCTCAAATGCAGAATAATGCCATAGCATGATAGTTGAAAGTCTCAATCATTGTTGCAATGTGACGAATGTCCACCTTCAACTGATGCATTTTATATATAAGAAAATCAATCCACAAACACACTTAAAAAATGCAGCTAATATCTACGTAACATATATAACTTGTTTTCATTCTTTTTGGACAATTTCTTTTGTCATGAATTGTTTCCTTACAAAAGTGGGATATTCTTGGTGTTTTACTAGTAACATCAGAAGTGTTCCTACAAAAAAAAAAAATTAATGATAAAAAGAGGTTAAGCATGAAAAAAAAATGAACATGCATTATGAATAACATAATCAACATGAACTAAGTTCTGCAGAATTTAATGATTACCCCGATTTTATGCTGTAATCATATGTGTGTGAATTATGCCCATGCTGACCACAACTTGCACATGCCCCTAACATGGTTGCTTTGATTGATGCCTGATGAGATTCTGTTACCACTGCCTTTCGCACACACTGGCTCACGATCTTTTATAATGATTTCACTATCTATGACATCTTCGGTGGAACACAAGACCTTGATGTTGTCACCTCTGCTACATGCATTTTCATCATTTACACTAATATTTGCTTCATTAATGCAAACTTCATTGTTTATTTTATCCAACTCAACCCTTGCTTTTTTCAGGGCACTTAAGAAGTATTCATAAGCTTTTGATCCACTGATACATTGGTTTGCCACTAAAGACATCAATTTTTTTATCAGCATACATGCACTTGATTCAGATGAAGGTTTTGAACAACCCACTTGATATATGTGCCACCGCTCTTTATACTTTTGGTCCATCTCTTAATGATGTTTTTGGATGGATGCTCACTAATATGTTCAACATTAAAAACAACAAATATATGAGAACAAACAATACCCGATGATTCCCATAACCGGCATCAACACTTCGATATTTCCTGTGTGTTCTCATCAAATATGATGGTATACTCTTTTTTGCTTTTATTTTTTCAATTCTCGTGTTACTTTTATATGTTCTCACATTACCTGCATGTTCAAGCTTCACGAAATCCAAAAATTCAACCCTATATTTCACAAACATTGTTTTGAGTAAAGATTTCTGGCAGTTGAAGCTCCATTTTAGTACCTGTTTGAGTGGGTATGACATTTTCTTTCATTAAAAAAATCATATATTTTTTTCTTTGTAGCGACATCTTTCAATTACGGCATCTACAAATAAGTGCAATTGAGTGTGTGCATCAACCCATTTTTTGAATAAATTATTCATACTCTCACCACGCTGGGTTGTAGACATTTCCGCCATGAATGTCTCATTACTATAAGGGCCAAACCCATCCAGTGCGCTCTTCCCAAAGGTCTATAACTCACTTATTGCTTAATATAATGAAAGCATCTCATTTCATATATCTTCAAATAGAATACATGTCATCACGAAGAAGGAACAATGCATCGTTAGTGAAACAAGAATGATGTCAATAAAAGTCATTTATGGAGATTGGATAAAGTAGTCTCCTGATTCATTAAGATTCCTAGTGTGAGTCTCTCTCCATGACAAACAAAAATAGATAGGGCGACAGTGGATCCCCTTAGAAAATACCCATGCTTACTCAAAATTGTATGTTCGCCTCTTCATTGATGACAACCACAAAGGAAGGGATTTTAACACATCCCATTACTTTCTCTGTCCAAACCTTGTCAAATCCACAGAAAATGAGGGTGTCTTCCAAGAAATCCCAATCCATCATATCATAAGCTTTAGCGAGGTCCATTGTAAAAATAACACCTATTTTCTTTTCAGTAAACAACGAATCCATAATATTCCCCTCATTTTGTTTACAAAGATTTTTTAATGATTTTGTAGATAAAATTGCACATTCCAATAGGCCGAAATTGGTTAAGCTTGCTTGCACCTCCGGTTTTAAGGGTGAGAACAATATGAGTGCAATTCACCTTCAAAAGCTTACATGTCTTAAAGAAGTTTTTGACAGCTTTGATTACATCCTTCTCTATAATGTGCCAAAAATGTTGAATAAAAAAAGATTCTCGAAAATCCATCAAGGCCTGGTGCACTATTAGCATCAAGTTCAAACACTAGTCTCTCGATTTCCTCATTGGTCATCTCCCTCCCAAGCAGCCTATTTTCTTTCTCACTAACTCTTGGTTCCCTTTTCCTTGGGAACAGACTCCGATTAGTGGTGGTTTTTTTAAATAATGTTGAGAAGTAATGATTGGCTTCTACCTTGATTCCATCTGCTGGATGATCCATCATCCTGTTGTAGAGAGAATGAAAATAAGAGGTTTTCTATTCTCCCTCATTTAACCATCAACATCTCGCTTTTTTGTCTCCGCATTGCCTCTTCCATTTCATGAAGGCCTTGGAGTTCATCTTTCAACTGTAGTTTCCTTGTGAATTCTTCATGGTCCCCATTTTCTATGTTCAACTAGCATGCCTCGATTTCAGCATGGATGAATTTTATCCTCTTAGAAATAAATCCAATGGATGGATTTTATCCTCTTAGAAATGAATCCAATGGATGATTTAGCCCATCTGATCAGGTTCATTTTAGTAGCCTCCAAGCGGAAGGTGAGGACAAACATTGCACAACCATGAAACTCTGTTCCCCAATTGGATTTAATGATGCATTCACAATCTTCTTTGAGGGCCCAGAAATTGAAGAAATTAAAAGTGGGAGGACAAAAGTGTGGTGCTGAATTTATCAGGATTCCATTATGATCTGAGATCAGTTTAGGAATGAGTTACCCTCTAAATTAGGAAACCTTTGAATCCAGTGATTGTTAACTAAGCCTTTATCTAACTAACCTGCCCAGACACAGTTTCCATGTTGGTTGTGCCACGTAAAAAGGGAATTTGAAATCTGGATTTCTGTTAACCTGCATGCCTCAATCATGTTATTAAATTGCTTGTTGTCCATATTGTTGGAAAAATGTTTCAAAATATAAGCATATTTGTAAAGTTTTGGGTGATTTATTGTTTCCCACCAAAAGTGTTTTGAAAATGTTTAGTCTCATATGTAACAGGAAGAATTTTTTTTGGTGGTTTAAATAGAGTGTTTGTTCTCTATTCTTTATTTGGTAAACCTTGTGTGTTAGGGTGACTTGCGGATGTTGTTGCGCTTCATGCAGGAATGAACTTGCGTTCACGCACGCGTGTGTGCGCAACGGTGCTTGAGGCACAATGTAGCATTTTGATAGCACACTTCGCACACTCGCAGCGGTGTAAGGCGCATGTGAGGTGTTGAGGTCCGCTTTGACCAAGTCATCTTTTGACTTTTCATTTTTGAATGGTTTGACCGTTTGAAAGACTTTAAAAATGCATTTATATAGTGTTTATGGGGTATTGTGACTGTTCGACATTTTCGAGGTCCTTGATCATTACGGGTGACAGTTCAGAGTCATTTTTGTTCAATTTTTAAACCATTGGATTTATGGCCTTTAATTTCATTTATCACAAAAATATCTTGGCTTTCCTAAAGTCTATAATTTTCTTTATTTTTCGTCTTTTGGATCATTATATTTTTGGATTCTCAAGCTTTTTCTTTTTATTCTTTTGTTCTCGACTTGGCAAGCCAAGTTCAAGTGTGGGAGAGGTCACCTGATCTTATGAAGCAGTGACTCTCTTGAGGTTCAAGCGTAGTTATATCCTGAAAACTCAGTCATGAACAAACCGTTTTGCATCTTCGAAATTCTCGAAAGTGGGATGATTGAAGTTCTAAAGATAACGATCTTAAGAACGTGCCTCTAAGCTTGGGACCTCGATTTTTCAAAATCCTGTTTTTGGTCACCACTTCTTCCAACAATTTTAGAACTTCAATATGGCCTATGGTTCGACATCCAACTCCATCAATCTACTGAGTCATGACCTTGAGAAACTCGATCGATTTGATGGGTCAAACTTCAAGCGGTGGCAATCGAAGGTCTCTTTTTTATTGTCTGAGTTTCAAATCGACTATGTTCTTAAAAAGTCTTGTCCCACTATTATTGCTGGAGAAGTTGAGACAGAAGAATAGAAGAAAGAGCGAGAGAAATGGCACACAAACAACTACTAATGCAAAAGACATATCCTTAATACTTTAGTCAATTCTCTTTTTGACTTGTATTCTCCTTTGGAGTCGTCTAGAGAATTGTGAAATACTTTGGAGATAAAGTACAATGCAAAAGACGCTGATAATAAAAGGTTTATTGTAGACTAGTATATTATTTTTTCTATTGTTGATGATAAGCCTATACTTGCTCAAATTCATGAGATGCAAATATTGGCTTATAAGATCAAAGAAGAAGGTATGTATCTTGATGATGACTTCCAAGTTGCAGTTATCATGGGAAGCTACCTGATTCTTGAAAAAAATATAAGAATCACCTAAAACATAAAATTGAGAAAATCACTTTAGATGGTCTTCTTAAGGACATTTGAATTAAGGAGGAGACTCGTCTTCTTGACAAAAAGAATTTGAGTCCTAAAGAGGGTTATCCTAAAGTGAATATTATTAGTAACAGGGGTGGCAAAAACATGAAAACCCAAAAAAACAAAATGAATTTCGTTAAAGAAAAAAAGCTAACTGATAAAAAAAAAATCAATTGCTATGTTTGTGGCAAGTTGGGTCATTTTGCTAGAGAATGCAAAGAATGGAAGATGACTGGTTCCAAGCCAAATAAGTCAGAGGAGAGGCTTATTGTTGTAATCTCTGAAACCTTCATGGTGGCTACGAATAAGGATAGGTACCTGGATACTGAAAGCATTGTTCATATGGCAAATAACAGAAACTTGATCAAGTTGTATGAAGTAGTGGGGAAGGGATGCAATCGCTTTATGGAAAACTCTTCCTCAACTAAAGTGCTGAGAAAAAAGAGTGTAAAAATTAAGCTCACCTCCGAGAAAGTCCTAACACGTGAGAATGTCCACTACGCTCCAGAAGTTCATGAAAATTTAATCTCTACAAATCTACTATTACGATATGGTTTCAAAATTGTTAGAGTCTGAAATTATAACAGTGACCAAAGGAAAAATCTTTGTAGAAAAAGGGTTTACCACTAGTGGTATGTTAAAAATGAGCATAAATGAATCTGTTAGTTATGTTTATATGATTGACTCTCATTTTCTTTGGCATTCATGATTATGACATATTAATTCTCACTGCATTCATAATATGAATAATTTTGGATTGTTTCCTTGTCATGTCAAAATAGAACATAATTATAAGTATCAAACATGCATTCAAACTAAGTTAACTAGACTCACATTTCCTATTGTAGAAAAGAATTATGAATTACTTGAATTAGTGCATTCAGATATGTGTGTGATGGATAACGTTCTGAGTCGTGGTGGCAATAGGTATTTCATTACCTTTATAGATGACTACTCAAAATTCTATTATGTTTATTGATGAAACATAAATCTGAAGCATTTTTCAAATTCTTTTTTTATCTTGCTGAAGTGCAAAATAGGTTTAAAATCAAGATTGTACATTTAAGAACAGATAAAGGAGGTAAATACTTAGGTGAAAAATTTGATAAATTATGTGAAGATAATGGCATTATTCATCAAACCTCTATCCCTAAAACTCCTGAACAAAATGATGTAGCAGAAAGAGAAAACATAACACTTATAGAAATGATGAATGCTATGCTTCTTAATACAGGCTTACATTCCAACTTGTGGAGAGAGGCTCTACTTACTACTTGTTATGTTATAAATCGAGTTTCTTATTCTAAATCTGATAGATCACCTTATGAATTATATGAATTTCAAATCGACTATGTTCTTAAAAAGTCTTGTCCCACTATTATTGCTGGAGAAGTTGAGACAGAAGAATAGAAGAAAGAGCGAGAGAAATGGCACACAGACAACTACTAATGCAAAAGACATATCCTTAATACTTTAGTCAATTCTCTTTTTGACTTGTATTCTCCTTTGGAGTCGTCTAGAGAATTGTGAAATACTTTGGAGATCAAGTACAATGCAAAAGACGCTGATAATAAAAGGTTTATTGTAGACTAGTATATTATTTTTTCTATTGTTGATGATAAGCCTATACTTGCTCAAATTCATGAGATGCAAATATTGGCTTATAAGATCAAAGAAGAAGCTATGTATCTTGATGATGACTTCCAAGTTGCAGTTATCATGGGAAGCTACCTGATTCTTGAAAAAAATATAAGAATCACCTAAAACATAAAATTGAGAAAATCACTTTAGATGGTCTTCTTAAGGACATTTGAATTAAGGAGGAGACTCGTCTTCTTGACAAAAAGAATTCGAGTCCTAAAGAGGGTTATCCTAAAGTGAATATCATTAGTAACAGGGGTGGCAAAAGCATGAAAACCCAAAAAAACAAAATGAATTTCGTTAAAGAAAAAAAGCTAACTGATAAAAAAAAAATCAATTGCTATGTTTGTGGCAAGTTGGGTCATTTTGCTAGAGAATGCAGAGAATGGAAGATGACTGGTTCCAAGCCAAATAAGTCAGAGGAGAGGCTTATTGTTGTAATCTCTGAAACCTTCATGGTGGCTACGGATAGGTACCTGGATACTCAAAGCATTGTTCATATGGCAAATAACAGAAACTTGATCAAGTTGTATGAAGTAGTGGGGAAGGGATGCAATCTCTTTATGGAAAACTCTTCCTTAACTAAAGTGCTGAGAAAAAAGAGTGTAAAAATTAAGCTCACCTCCGAGAAAGTCCTAACACGTGAGAATGTCCACTACGCTCCAGAAGTTCATGAAAATTTAATCTCTACAAATCCACTATTACGAAATGGTTTCAAAATTGTTAGAGTCTGAAATTATAACAGTGACCAAAGGAAAAATCTTTGTAGAAAAAGGGTTTACCACTAGTGGTATGTTAAAAATGAGCATAAATGAATCTGTTAGTTATGTTTATATGATTGACTCTCATTTTCTTTGGCATTCACGATTATGACATATTAATTCTCACTGCATTCATAATATGAATAATTTTGGATTGTTTCCTTGTCAGGTCAAAATAGAACATAATCATAAGTATCAAACATGCATTCAAACTAAGTTAACTAGACTCGCATTTTCTACTGTAGAAAAGAATTATAAATTACTTGAATTAGTGCATTCAGATATGTGTGTGATGGATAATGTTCTGAGTCGTGGTGGCAATAGGTATTTTATTACCTTTATAGATGACTAATCAAAATTCTATTATGTTTATTGATGAAACATAAATCTGAAGCATTTTTCAAATTCCTTTTTTATCTTGATGAAGTTTAAAATAGGTTTAAAATCAAGATTGTACATTTAAGAACAGATAGAGGAGGTAAATACTTAGGTGAAAAATTTGATAAATTAAGTGAAGATAATGGCATTATTCATCAAACCTCTATCCCTAAAACTCCTGAACAAAATGATGTAGCAGAAAGAGAAAACATAACACTTATAGAAATGATGAATGCTATGCTTCTTAATACAGGCTTACATTCCAACTTGTGGAGAGAGGCTCTACTTACTACTTGTTATGTTATAAATCGAGTTTCTTATTCTAAATCTGATAGATCACCTTATGAATTATATGAATTTCAAATCGACTATGTTCTTAAAAAGTCTTGTCCCACTATTATTGCTGGAGAAGTTGAGACAGAAGAATAGAAGAAAGAGCGAGAGAAATGGCACACAGACAACTACTAATGCAAAAGAAATATCCTTAATACTTTAGTCAATTCTCTTTTTGACTTGTATTCTCCTTTGGAGTCGTCTAGAGAATTGTGAAATACTTTGGAGATCAAGTACAATGCAAAAGACGCTGATAATAAAAGGTTTATTGTAGACTAGTATATTATTTTTTCTATTGTTGATGATAAGCCTATACTTGCTCAAATTCATGAGATGCAAATATTGGCTTATAAGATCAAAGAAGAAGGTATGTATCTTGATGATGACTTCCAAGTTGCAGTTATCATGGGAAGCTACCTGATTCTTGAAAAAAATATAAGAATCACCTAAAACATAAAATTGAGAAAATCACTTTAGATGGTCTTCTTAAGGACATTTGAATTAAGGAGGAGACTCGTCTTCTTGACAAAAAGAATTTGAGTCCTAAAGAGGGTTATCCTAAAGTGAATATTATTAGTAACAGGGGTGGCAAAAACATGAAAACCCAAAAAAACAAAATGAATTTCGTTAAAGAAAAAAAGCTAACTGATAAAAAAAAAATCAATTGCTATGTTTGTGGCAAGTTGGGTCATTTTGCTAGAGAATGCAGAGAATGGAAGATGACTGGTTCCAAGCCAAATAAGTCAGAGGAGAGGCTTATTGTTGTAATCTCTGAAACCTTCATGGTGGCTACGAATAAGGATAGGTACCTGGATACTGAAAGCATTGTTCATATGGCAAATAACAGAAACTTGATCAAGTTGTATGAAGTAGTGGGGAAGGGATGCAATCTGTTTATGGAAAACTCTTCCTCAACTAAAGTGCTGAGAAAAAAGAGTGTAAAAATTAAGCTCACCTCCGAGAAAGTCCTAACACGTGAGAATGTCCACTACGCTCCAGAAGTTCATGAAAATTTAATCTCTACAAATCTACTATTACGATATGGTTTCAAAATTGTTAGAGTCTGAAATTATAACAGTGACCAAAGGAAAAATCTTTGTAGAAAAAGGGTTTACCACTAGTGGTATGTTAAAAATGAGCATAAATGAATCTGTTAGTTATGTTTATATGATTGACTCTCATTTTCTTTGGCATTCATGATTATGACATATTAATTCTCACTGCATTCATAATATGAATAATTTTGGATTGTTTCCTTGTCATGTCAAAATAGAACATAATTATAAGTATCAAACATGCATTCAAACTAAGTTAACTAGACTCACATTTCCTATTGTAGAAAAGAATTATGAATTACTTGAATTAGTGCATTCAGATATGTGTGTGATGGATAACGTTCTGAGTCGTGGTGGCAATAGGTATTTCATTACCTTTATAGATGACTACTCAAAATTCTATTATGTTTATTGATGAAACATAAATCTGAAGCATTTTTCAAATTCTTTTTTTATCTTGCTGAAGTGCAAAATAGGTTTAAAATCAAGATTGTACATTTAAGAACAGATAAAGGAGGTAAATACTTAGGTGAAAAATTTGATAAATTATGTGAAGATAATGGCATTATTCATCAAACCTCTATCCCTAAAACTCCTGAACAAAATGATGTAGCAGAAAGAGAAAACATAACACTTATAGAAATGATGAATGCTATGCTTCTTAATACAGGCTTACATTCCAACTTGTGGAGAGAGGCTCTACTTACTACTTGTTATGTTATAAATCGAGTTTCTTATTCTAAATCTGATAGATCACCTTATGAATTATATGAATTTCAAATCGACTATGTTCTTAAAAAGTCTTGTCCCACTATTATTGCTGGAGAAGTTGAGACAGAAGAATAGAAGAAAGAGCGAGAGAAATGGCACACAGACAACTACTAATGCAAAAGACATATCCTTAATACTTTAGTCAATTCTCTTTTTGACTTGTATTCTCCTTTGGAGTCGTCTAGAGAATTGTGAAATACTTTGGAGATCAAGTACAATGCAAAAGACGCTGATAATAAAAGGTTTATTGTAGACTAGTATATTATTTTTTCTATTGTTGATGATAAGCCTATACTTGCTCAAATTCATGAGATGCAAATATTGACTTATAAGATCAAAGAAGAAGCTATGTATCTTGATGATGACTTCCAAGTTGCAGTTATCATGGGAAGCTACCTGATTCTTGAAAAAAATATAAGAATCACCTAAAACATAAAATTGAGAAAATCACTTTAGATGGTCTTCTTAAGGACATTTGAATTAAGGAGGAGACTCGTCTTCTTGACAAAAAGAATTCGAGTCCTAAAGAGGGTTATCCTAAAGTGAATATCATTAGTAACAGGGGTGGCAAAAGCATGAAAACCCAAAAAAACAAAATGAATTTCGTTAAAGAAAAAAAGCTAACTGATAAAAAAAAAAATCAATTGCTATGTTTGTGGCAAGTTGGGTCATTTTGCTAGAGAATGCAGAGAATGGAAGATGACTGGTTCCAAGCCAAATAAGTCAGAGGAGAGGCTTATTGTTGTAATCTCTGAAACCTTCATGGTGGCTACGGATAGGTACCTGGATACTCAAAGCATTGTTCATATGGCAAATAACAGAAACTTGATCAAGTTGTATAAAGTAGTGGGGAAGGGATGCAATCTCTTTATGGAAAACTCTTCCTTAACTAAAGTGCTGAGAAAAAAGAGTGTAAAAATTAAGCTCACCTCCGAGAAAGTCCTAACACGTGAGAATGTCCACTACGCTCCAGAAGTTCATGAAAATTTAATCTCTACAAATCCACTATTACGAAATGGTTTCAAAATTGTTAGAGTCTGAAATTATAACAGTGACCAAAGGAAAAATCTTTGTAGAAAAAGGGTTTACCACTAGTGGTATGTTAAAAATGAGCATAAATGAATCTGTTAGTTATGTTTATATGATTGACTCTCATTTTCTTTGGCATTCACGATTATGACATATTAATTCTCACTGCATTCATAATATGAATAATTTTGGTTTGTTTCCTTGTCAGGTCAAAATAGAACATAATCATAAGTATCAAACATGCATTCAAACTAAGTTAACTAGACTCGCATTTCCTACTGTAGAAAAGAATTATAAATTACTTGAATTAGTGCATTCAGATATGTGTGTGATGGATAATGTTCTGAGTCGTGGTGGCAATAGGTATTTTATTACCTTTATAGATGACTACTCAAAATTCTATTATGTTTATTGATGAAACATAAATCTGAAGCATTTTTCAAATTCCTTTTTTATCTTGATGAAGTTTAAAATAGGTTTAAAATCAAGATTGTACATTTAAGAACAGATAGAGGAGGTAAATACTTAGGTGAAAAATTTGATAAATTAAGTGAAAATAATGGCATTATTCATCAAACCTCTATCCCTAAAACTCCTGAACAAAATGATGTAGCAGAAAGAGAAAACATAACACTTATAGAAATGATGAATGCTATGCTTCTTAATACAGGCTTACATTCCAACTTGTGGAGAGAGGCTCTACTTACTACTTGTTATGTTATAAATCGAGTTTCTTATTCTAAATCTGATAGATCACCTTATGAATTATATGAATTTCAAATCGACTATGTTCTTAAAAAGTCTTGTCCCACTATTATTGCTGGAGAAGTTGAGACAGAAGAATAGAGGAAAGAGCGAGAGAAATGGCACACAGAAAACTACTAATGCAAAAGACATATCCTTAATACTTTAGTCAATTCTCTTTTTGACTTGTATTCTCCTTTGGAGTCGTCTAGAGAATTGTAAAATACTTTGGAGATCAAGTACAATGCAAAAGACGTTGATAATAAAAGGTTTATTGTAGACTAGTATATTATTTTTTCTATTATTGATAATAAGCCTATACTTGCTCAAATTCATGAGATGCAAATATTGGCTTATAAGATCAAAGAAGAAGGTATGTATCTTGATGATGACTTCCAAGTTGCAGTTATCATGGGAAGCTACCTGATTCTTGAAAAAAATATAAGAATCACCTAAAACATAAAATTGAGAAAATCACTTTAGATGGTCTTCTTAAGGACATTTGAATTAAGGAGGAGACTCGTCTTCTTGACAAAAAGAATTCGAGTCCTAAAGAGGGTTATCCTAAAGTGAATATTATTAGTAACAGGGTGGCAAAAACATGAAAACCCAAAAAAACAAAATGAATTTCGTTAAAGAAAAAAAGTTAACTAATAAAAAAAAAATCAATTGCTATGTTTGTGGCAAGTTGGGTCATTTTGCTAGAGAATGCAGAGAATGGAAGATGACTGGTTCCAAGCCAAATAAGTCAGAGGAGAGGCTTATTGTTGTAATCTTTGAAACCTTCATGGTGGCTACGAATAAGGATAGGTACCTGGATACTGAAAGCATTGTTCATATGGCAAATAACAGAAACTTAATCAAGTTGTATGAAGTAGTGGGGAACGGATGCAATCTCTTTATGGAAAACTCTTCCTCAACTAAAGTGCTGAGAAAAAAGAGTGTAAAAATTAAGCCCACCTCCGAGAAAGTCCTAACACTTGAGAATGTCCACTACGCTCTAGAAGTTCATGAAAATTTAATCTCTACAAATCTACTATTACGAAATGGTTTCAAAATTGTTAGAGTCTGAAATTATAACAGTGACCAAAGGAAAAATCTTTGTAGAAAAAGGGTTTACCACTAGTGGTATGTTAAAAATGAGCATAAATGAATCTGTTAGTTATGTTTATATGATTGACTCTTATTTTCTTTTCCATTCACGATTATGACATATTAATTCTCACTGCATTCATAATATGAATAATTTTGGTTTGTTTCCTTGTCATGTCAAAATAGAACATAATCATAAGTATCAAACATGCATTCAAACTAAGTTAACTAGACTCGCATTTCCTACTGTAGAAAAGAATTATAAATTACTTGAATTAGTGCATTCATATTTGTGTGTGATGGATAATGTTCTGAGTCGTGGTGGCAATAGGTATTTCATTACGTTTATAGATGACTACTCAAAATTCTATTATGTTTATTGATGAAATATAAATCTGAAGCATTTTTCAAATTCCTTTTTTATCTTGCTGAAGTGCAAAATAGGTTTAAAATCAAGATTGTACATTTAAGAACAGATAGAGGAGGTAAATACTTAGGTGAAAAATTTGATAAATTATGTGAAGATAATGGCATTATTCATTAAACCTCTATCCCTAAAACTCCTGAACAAAATGATGTAGCAGAAAGAGAAAACATAACACTTATAGAAATGATGAATGCTATGCTTCTTAATACAGACTTACATTCCAACTTGTGGAGAGAGGCTCTACTTACTACTTCTTATGTTATAAATCGAGTTTCTTATTCTAAATCTGATAGATCACCTTATGAATTATATTTTGATAAGAAACCTACTCTTAGTTATTTTCGTGTTTGGGGTTGTTTAGCATATGTTAAAATTTTAGAAAATAAAAGAACGAAGGTTGGACCTAAAGCATTCAAATGTGCATTTGTTGGATATGCTGAACATAGTAAAGCATATAGATTTCTAGATATTGCTAATGATGTTATTATTGAATCTAGAGAAGCATCTTTCATAGAACATAAAAATGCATTTGATTTTCTTCTTGATGATAGTCGTACTGTAGTTGATGAACATCTAGTTAATGACATGATTGAATATTCTAATGATTGTGATGTTGAACACGAAACTAAAGTTAGGCACAGTAAACACATTAGAAAACCAACTAATTTTGGTTCTTACTTTTGTACATTTCTAATTGAGAATGATCATGTATCTTTTCAAGAGGTTATGTCTTCTCAAGATATTTTCTTTTGAAGAAAAATTATAAATGATGAAATTGACTCAATTATGTCTAATAGTATTTAAAAATTAGTGAATTTACCTATTGGTTGCAAAACTATTGGCTGTAAATGGATTTTCAAAAAGAAATTAAAAGTCGATGGTATAATTGATAAATTTATTGTTCGTTTGATTGCAAAAGGATTTAAACAAAAAGAAGGTATCGATTATTTTGATACTTTTGCTCCTGTAACCAAAATATCAACTATTAGAATTTTAATTTCTATGGCTGCCATATATAAGCTTGAAAACTATCAAATGGACGTGAAAACAACCTTTTTGGATGAAGAATTAAATGAAGAGATATATATGGAGCAACCTGAATGTTTTTTAGTGCTAGGCCAAGAATGCAAAGTTTGCAAACTTGAGAAATCTTTATATGGATTAAAACAAGCCCCTAAGCAATGACATGAGAAATTTGATAGTTCTTGGTAAATAATGATTTCAAAATATATGATGTTGATAAGTATGTCTATAGTAAAGTAGATTGTAATTCTATTATTATTATTTGTTTATATGTTGATGATATGCTTATTTTAGGTTCTAATAGTAAATGTATAAACCAAACAAAAAGATTTTTACCTTTCATATTTTGTATGAAATATTTGGGTGTTGTAGATGTTATTTTAAGAATCAAAATTATGAGAAATAATAATGTCATTGCGTTATGTCAATCACATTATATTAAGAAAAATCTTACAAAGTATCGATATATTGATTGTTCACCTGCATACACTTCATATGATCCAAATCTAAAATTGACTCTTAATGATAATGTAAGTGTTCAACAATTAAAATATGTCAGTGTTGTAGATAATCTTATGTATGCAATGAATTGCATAAGGCCTGATATAACCTATGCAATGAGTAAGGTGTGTAGATATACTAATAATCCTTGACATCAACATTGAAATATTGTGAACAAGATTCTTAGATATCTTAAGCATCCTTTAAACTACGGAATCTACTATACCAAGTTTTCTGTTATTATTGAAGGGTATAGTGATGCAAGTTGCAATATTGAATTTGAAGATACCAAATCTAGGAGTGGTTGAGTTTTTACCCTTGGTAGAGGAGCAATTGCATGGGGGTCTAAAAAATAAACATGTATAACTCATTCTATAATAGAATATGAGTTTATTGCTCTGGCAACTGCTTCTAAAGAAGTTGAATGTCTTAAGAATATGCTAGTGGATATTTCACTAGGTGAGAAGCCCATACTTGCTATTTAAATATTTTGTGATAGCCAATCAGTTATATATAAAGTAGGTAATATGAAATACAATGAAAAGTCTAGACATATTAGTCTAAAACATAGTTTTATAAGACAAATGATTGATAATAATATTATATTATTGAAATATGTGAAGTCATATCAAAACTTGGCAAACCCATTTACGAAAGACTTTTCGAGAGATGTCCTCTGTAAAACATCGAGGGTAATGAGAATTAAGTCATCGTCTAAGGATACCCAACATAGAGAACTGGAGATCCCGCATGCCTAGGTTCAATGGAAAATGAATTGATGAATGATAAGTATTGAGCATATTTATGTGAGTTCATTCTTTATGTGTGCTCATGAGTTGTAACTAATGTGAGGGTTGATCTAATAGTTCTTAATGAGTTTGTAAGCGTTAAGGCTATGGTGTGTGTTACAGAACACCTAGACAAACTCACGTATGTGAGTGTAGAAGTGTGAGCTGCTTCTTATGAGAATTGACAATTCTCTAGAGCACTCATGAATTCAGGCAAGTACAAGGCTTTAAATATGCTAACTTGAAATCCACAGAATTGAACTTTTGAAAATCTATGTGTGATTGAAAACTCGGTTAACAATATAGGGAGCTAAGTTCAAGGTAAGTCCACTTAATTAGTACCTTGGTTAATTTAGGTTTTCTTTCACTAAGTGGGGGTTCAAGTCCTGCAGACACTCTCACTAATGCATAAGTTTTCTATGCAAGCCAAGTATATTTTGAAACTAGTGGGAGATTGTTGAAAAAAGTTTCAAAATATAGCATATTTGTAAAAAATTTAGTGATTTATTGTTTCCCATCAAAAGTGATTTGAAAATGTTTAGTCCCACATCTAAGAGAAAGAATTTTTTTTGTGATTTAAATTGAGTGTTTGTTCTCTATTCTTTACTTTGGGAAACCTTGTGTGTTAGGGTGACTTGCGAGCATTGTTGCGCTTCACGCAGGAATGGACACATCATTTGTGCACATGCGCACCTGCGCGTGTGTATGTAAGGGCGCTTGAGGCGCAATATGGCAGTTTGATGGTGCACTTCGCATGCTCGCAGCGGCGTGAGGTGTTGAGGTCCGCTTTGACCAAGTCGGCTTTTGACTTTCCATTTTTTAATGTGTTGGTCATTTGGAAGACTTTAAAAATGCATTTATATGGCATTTATGGGGCATTGTGACTGTTGGACGTTTTGGAGGTCCTTGATTGTTACGGGTGTCCGTTCAGGGTTATTTTTATCCAATTTTTAAACCATTGGATTTGTGGCCATTAATTTCATTTATCATATGTCTTGGCCTTCCTAAAGTCTATAAATTTCTTCATTTTTCATCTTTTGGATCATCATATTTTTGGATTCTCAAGCTTTCTCTTTTTATTCTTTTATTCTCGATTAGGCTTGTCAAGTTCAAGTGTGGGAGAGGTCACCTGATCTTGCGAAGCAGTGACTCTCTTGAGATTAAAGCCTAGTTGTATCTTGGGAACTCAGTCATGAACAAACCCTTTTCGCATCTTCAAAATTCTTGAAGTGGGGCGATTAAAGTTCTAAAGATAGCGATCTTAAGAATGTGCTTCTAGGCTTAGGATCTCGATTTTCCTAAATCCTATTTTTGGTCACCACTTGTTCCAACAATGTCTAAACCGAGATCTCATCCTTTCCTTGAGTAGTGTTTCAATCTCTGGATATGATTCAGTAGGTATCCCTAGGGCGCTTGATCTCGGATCTTCTAGAGGCCTCATTTCAGCCATAAATCCCTATAGCCAAAAATACATCATGTGATTTATCCATGATGACCATCATCAATTGGTCCAAACTCCAAACTATTTCAAGTGTGATTGAATTTTGATTCCAAATGTAAATAATTCTGCTCTTTTCTTAGTCGAGGCATTTGGTCTATAGTAATCTTCATCTCCAATGAAAAAGTCAAATCAATTCTATTTGTTTTCTACACATCTAGAATTTGTCAATGAACCGACTGATGTCCCATGCCCTAACATTTCATGTTATAATCTTCATTGATTGAAGAGGGGGAGGGGGAAATATTTTTCTGAGGACCAAAGGATTATTCTTCCAAAACAACAATAGAGTGTATTTTCTTTGTTGCACCATCATTCGAAAGATGGGGTCGCTCCACCAACAACGTATTTTCACTGTCCATAGTTATTTTGTATTTGGGTCGAGTAGAGGCTCTGAGTCTTAAGGCCTTTATGGGTGGAGTTCTCTTTCCTCTTGGAGGAACTATGGGGAGCTCCCTCTATTCTCCTTACAACACTTCTGGAGGGTCCCTTGACAGTGATTTTGGATCAGGTAAGGATATTTGGTTCATTGATGGCCTAACCCACCTCAAGATCAATAATATGGATCCAGTTGGTTTGGGATGTTACCAAGGAACTGTTAGGGAATCCTAAGGGGCATCCGGTTTAATTCCAATCAGTTGTTCTATCCCCCACACATCTCAATATGTCCATATATACTCTATTGAGATCTGATTCAGAATTGAATCCAAGCAAATTATTTTGGATTTAGATTTTATCCAAGATCCAACATAGGATTAGGGTTTCCTTTTCATACTATAAATATTTGTTATGGGATTTTTGAGGGGTGGTTGATGATTGAAACTTGATATTTTCTTTAATTTTATGCATTAGTTAATTTGATTATTTTTTATTAATCCTACTTTAGTGGTGTACATTTGTAGGAGTAGTGTAACATAGTTGTTTTTTGTGATCTCGAGCTTCTAGATTGCATCAAGATCTTTGGTATTTTTAAGAATTTTTTGTCTTCTTAATTGATCATAATACTCATTTTTATTACCTACTTCAAAAAATAATTAGGCTCATCCTTGGCTCATAAATAACTCATTTGAACTTGTAAAATGGGGTCGACAACTATACATAAACAATAGATATTTGTCTTGCTTGCCTCAGCTCAGCTCATGCATGCTTGTTAAGGAGTACAAATCAAGTCATTCATTTGATAAATACGATCATCGATGATCTATGTGTTCTGATGCTCGCCATGTCAGAAAGGGTTAATGACCTAAATCATGTCATTAACCCTATTTGGTTTAAAAAAAATACCTCGCACCCTGTCGGTGCTGCCCATAATGGTAAGCTCATGTGAGTCGACAAGGTGGGTGTCGAAGGCTCAGATGGCAAGGCCACATCTAAGCTCGGGCCAAGCACGGCTTTGACGGACTGTGCGGTGGCTAGAGGGAAAAACCCTAACCCAAAATTTTCCCTATCGGGAAACCACTCTCTGATTTATCGAAATAGCCACGATCATGAAACCCAGTTTCCCGATGACCGAAGTGACGTATGGGGCTTTTTGGTGAGGTCACAGTGTTTTGCCTCCTAGACTTCGCCTTCCTCTATTGGTTTTGTGATGCGAGTGTCTACGATGCTAACTTCCTCACCGCACGACACCTCCAGCGGTTGGTTTGCTCCTACTATTAGGAACCTGTTGACGATTAGTTCTTCGACATCATGATCCTAATATTTTGTCGATCGTGCAAGGAGGAAGAAGAAGAGGAGGAGGAGGAAGGGGAATTATCAAGTGCGACAACAGGGGTGGGGGAGAAGGCTGTTAGAAAATCATGTGGGCCTATATATGTTGAACCACACATTGTAAGGTTGTCTTAGGTTCAGACATGGTTTATGTGATCTAATCCGGTTGAGCCCTATGATGTCTCATATGATACGATACAGTATGTGGAGAGACCTGCTCTGCCTACAATTCTGTAATGGGCTGAATTGAAGACCGACTCCTAAACACATTAGGTTATGGTCTCCAAACCTTATATAATGGCTCTCTCTTCAGGCTCCTCATAAGTCAGACAGAGAATTCAGTCCCTCTCTCATTAGGTCTAGAGAAAGGAAAATGACGAAGTATACAGGTTCTGGAAGATCATACTTGTCAACAATCAACCAGAGCGCTATGGATTTAGGTAATGCTTCCGCATTAAGTTTTATTTCAGATTTGATTTCAACGGTTTAATGAGAACATGAATTTGATGCTTCTTTGGTTTTCGGTGGATTAATAAATCCAACAATTGGTATTAGAGCGATCATGTTTTTGTTCAATCGTTGAAATATATATTTCATATGTTTTATTTTTTTCTTTTCTCGACGATGATCCATCATAATCATTGGATAGTCAATGAGCAGCATGGGGTTCTGTCCCCATTTAGTTTGCCGAGTAGGAAAGGCCATAGTGTCTTTCGTTAGGTTATTGTTCGGGTGGTGGCATTGTCCCTTCTTGTTCATCGGAACACCATCAGGTGTAGCAAGGCTTCCCCCTTTTTTGGAACACCTGATAGGCGAACATTTGGTCTAATCGTCGGACAACATGGGCTCTTTATCAGGATGACGATCAGACGGAAGGGCCATCTGGCCCTTCCCCTTTTGCTTGGCCGGATGGCCTATAGCAGTTTTTTTTTTCTCAGTCCGTTAGACAACGGTAGAGAATATATCTGCTACATTAGATACCAGACGCTGGACTAAGAACCATCGTCGTTATTGATCTCCTGCCAGCACAGAGAAGCAGACGGTTTGCCCAATCATTGTCAGGATCGGTATTGTTTTTCTGGCCAATGCCAGTGAGCTTCTCAGGCAGCATCGTTTGTGGTCTGGATCGATCGCCCGCTCAACGAATATCAGGATTTAGATTGGTCGTCGGCCATTAGGAGTCCTACTGCTAGTCAGATCCTCGACTGACGCTGCTCTTCCCCACTCGGTTTGCTTGATCGACGAGTTTATCGGTCGATCAGCCAGCAATTGACGGTGAACCGAGTATATATAGCCCACTTCAAGCCATTGTCGGCATTTCTGTGGTCGACAATGATCGACGATGGTGTGCATGGCATCCGGCTCTAGCCAGCCACCACCGTTGAATGCTTTGAGGCCAACGACAACCATTGATAGCCTCAGATCTGAACTTACTTAGTCGAGACAGGTCTATGGATTCAGCAGTCGCTTTAATTCTCCATCGACATCGCTTGGCCATCAGGTGCTGGCATGCCGCTTCCGGCCATCAGAGAGCTGCCAGACAGTCGAGTTCAAGCAAGGATGGACCGAATCAGTTCAGTTCTTATTAGGTTGTGTGAACCGAACCGGCCTGGTACAGGCCTGACTCATGTTAGGTCAGGTTCGACCTGACTCGCGGGTCAGATCCGGTTGATCCTGAACTCATGGTCGGGCCCATTTAGGGTGGGCTTAGCTCACTGATATGGTCCAACCCTGTTTTTTTTTTATCGAGTCAGCCATATGATCCAGGTCGACTCGGGCCCCTCTACTCTAGGCTGACTTGAGCCTCTTTGCTCTAGGTCGGTTCGGTGTTAAGCCGACTGACCCAGGACCAAGTCGATCTTCAGTCGACAGAATTGGGGCTGGTTCGACATTCAACAGAACCCAGACTGGGTTGCTTTTCCAAATCGGGAGGGTAGCTGACCCGGTTTACTCCCCATTTAGCTGCAAGGACTGAATCGAGTCATATGAGGGGTTGGCCTATTATGACCCGACCATGTGCCTTTCACTCGGATATAGTGGGTTAGATCTAACCCGATCAAGAACAGATCAACTTTCAGATCCATGCACTTTGCCTTATAAATAAATAAATAAATAAATATATATATATATATATATATATATTGAGAATCTTATAAGGCTATTTGGCATGCATTATGAGTCACTTTGGTGAGTCGATATTTGGTTACTTTTCAGCCCATATATGTTATTATGCTTGCTCTATTGTTCATGTACATATATTGACATATTTGAACATTGGTATTATTTCTGATTCTGGGTTTAATATTTTAAATTGAATTAATTGAATCAATATGTTGCCAAAGTAACCTCTATTGTGTAGGTTAGTTCATTTTAGAATATTATGATGTTCATATATTTGCGGTTCATGCAAATAGTGATCGGCCCAAAGGAAGATTACTATTTGGCCGAACCCAAATATATACTTTCAGTAATAAATATGGGACAATTATTCAGTTTTTCATGTGAATAACGAGTCGGTCCAAAGAAAGGCGTATTGTTTGACACGACTAATTGTCCATGTTTTGATTACTGTATTAAGAGTACCACTTACAAGTTGACACTTTTGTCCAAAGACTAAGTGTCAATGGTGTGTTGTGTATCTTATAATGGGGTTCACCATTGTTTAAATATGTTATATTATGTTATTGCATGTTAATATGAATGTTAATTGTGAGTTTGCTTGTTCTTTATTCAGTTAATACTTCTACTTCTACGATATCTACGAACATTAATTTCATCCTTATTTTAAGCGGTTCTAATTTTAAGAAGTGAAAAGAGAACGTTATGATTGTTCTTTGATGCATGAATTTGAATCTTGCACTACGAGAAGATCAACCCCCTACTCTTACATATAGTTCTATTGAGGATAAAAAGAACTCTGAGTGGTGGGATCGATCTAATCGTATGAGTCTTATGATCATGAAATGTGCAATTCTTGAATCCTTCAGGTGCACCATGTATGAAGAGGTAAATGCCAAACATTTTCTTGAAGAAATTAAAAAACGTTTTGCAAAAAATAAAAAGGCTAAGACAAGTACTCTTTTTTTTAGTCTTGTCTCAATGAGGTATAAGGGCAAAAAAAACATTCGGGAGTACATCATGGTGATGTCTTATCTTGCTTCAAAACTCAAGGCACTAAAGTTAGAGTTATCTAAGGATCTACTCGTGCACTTGGTTTTGATATTCCTTCATGCACAGTACAATCAGTTTAAGGTCAGTTATAACTGCCAGAAGGAAAAATGAACTCTAAATGAGCTCGTTTCACACTGTGTGCAAGAAGATGATAGAATGAAGCAAATGAAGACTGAGAGTGCTCATTTAGCAATAACTTCTATGGATAGGTTTAAGAAAAAGAAAGGGACTAAGGAAGCTGCAATTGACCCTTAATCGCAAAAGAAACAGAAAAGACATCAGGACCCAAAGTCTAGTTGTTTCTTTTGTAAAGGGGAGGGTCATATGAAGAAGAATTGTATCAAGTATCATGTCTGGCGTGAGAAGAAAGGTATGCTCCTTACTTTGGTTTATTCTAAAGTTAATTTGACTTCTGTACTCGAACATACTTGGTAGATGGATTTTGGTGCTACCACTCACATAGGTATGTCTATGAAGGGTTGCCTAAGTTGTCGGCCGCTAATTGATGCTGAAAGATTCATCTTTGTGGCCAATGACAAAATAGTTGGAGTCGAGACAATAGGGACATTTAGGTTATTAAAGACTGAAAATTATTTGGATTAAAAAAAATATTTATTGTGTCATCTTTTAGGCAGAATTTGGTTTTTATTTCTATTTTGAATAAATATGGCTATTCTTATTTATTTAGAAATAATAAATTTAAATTGTTTCTTGATTCAAATCTTATTGGGACTGGTTCTTTATCTATGGTTGACAACCTCTATTTGCTTGATACTATTGCCTCAATTAATGAAACCTTGCAATTAAGTTCTTTTTGTACAAGACAAAAATTGACAAATGAGAATTCTGTTTTGTTATGGCATAAGCACTTAAGTTATATTTTTAAACAAAGAATTGAAAGGCTTGTGTCAAGTGAGATTCTTGATTCCCTTGATTTCGTTGTCTTTCAGGTTTGTGTTGAGTGTATAAAAGAGAAACAAATAAATATAAGAAAATTAGGTGTCAAAAGGAGAACAAACATATTAGAACTAATTCATACAGATATTTGTGGGCCCTTCTCTATGGCTTTTTAGAATGGTCAATAATATTTTATTACATTCATAGATGACTATTCTCATTATGAGTACCTATATTTAATTCATAAAAAGTCTTAGTCCCTAAATGTGTTAATCGTTTAAGGCTGAAGTTGAAAACCAACTTGGCAAAAGAATTAAGGTCATTAGATCTTACCATGGTGGTGAGTACTATGGCATATATGATGGATCAGGTGAACAACATCTAGGGCCTTTTGCTAAATTCCTAGAGGAATGTGGGATCGTCCCTTAGTATACCATGTAGGCACCCCTAACATGAATGGTATTGCTGAAAGATGAAATATGACTCTTAAAAATATGGTAAGGAGTATGATTTACCATTCTACCTTACCAGAGTCCCTCTAGGGAGAAGCATTAAAGATTGCAGCTTATGTTTTAAATAGGGTACCATTTAAAGCAATAACTAAGACCCCATATGAATTATGGACAGGATGAAAGCCTAGTATGAAACATTTTCATATTTGGGGATGTCCAGCTGAGGCTAGGCCCTACAGGCCATATGAAAAGAAACTAGATTCTAGAAAGGTTAGCTGTTATTTCGTTGGGTATTCTGAAATGTCTAGGGGTTATAAGTTTTATGACCCTGCAAATAAGTCTTTTTTCGAAATGGAAAATACTTGTTTTTTTTAGGGTGTTGAGTTTGGGGGGAGTGATAAAGTAAAAGATATTGCTTTTGAAGAAGAGTCTCTTTCTCTTTCTACGATTGTAGATCATAATGATCAGATTTTTATTCCTAACATTGTTCCCACAAATTCGGATCAAGGTAATGCTTTAGATCTCCCTATCCAAAATCAAGCTTTTACTCTTGGAGTTCAATCTCAATAATCTCAAAAAATACCTCAAGAATCATTGCCATTAACTTCCATCAAGTCACGCAAAGTTCTAACTCTCAAAAGTGGATTGAAGCAATGCATGAGGAGATTAAATCTATGAGGGACAATGACGTGTGAGATCTTGTCTCATTACTTGAAAGTGTGAAACTCATTGATTATAAATGGATATTTAAAACCAAAATAGATTCAAAGAATAATATGGAAAGATATAAGGCTTGTCTTGTTGCAAAAGGGTTTACTCAAAGGGAAGGCATTGACTACACAGAGACTTTATCTCTGGCTTCTACGAAAGACTCTTTTAGGATTATGATGGCACTTGTAGCTTATTATGACTTAAAGCTACATCAGATAGATGTTAAGACTGCATTTCTTAATAGAGATATCGATGAAACAATATACATGGTCCAACCAGAATATTTTGTCTCAAGCGATGCCAAGAAAATTGTTTGCAAACTAAAAGAATCCATCTATGGATTTAAGCAAGCTTTCCATCAGTGGTATCATAAATTTCATCAAGTTGTCATCTTGTTTGATTTTGAGATGAATGTGGTTGATGAATATATATTCCATAAGTTGAGTGAGAGTAAATTTATTTTCCTGGTTTTGTATGTGAATGACATATTGCTTGTCAGTAATGATATAGGCATACTACATGAAACCAAGAGATTTCTGACAAAGAAATTTGAAATAAAAGATCTTGAGGACACATCTTTTGTATTAGGGATCTAGATATATCGAGATCGTTCTCGGGGTATTTTTGGATTATTATAAAAGAGCTATATCGAAATGATTCTGAAAAGGTATGGCATGAAGGATTGCAAACCAGGTGATACTTCTGTTGCTAAAGAAGACAAGTTTAGTCTTCCTCAGTGCCCCAAATACCAGTATGAAATTAAGGCTATGAAATAGATTCCCTATGCATATGTTGTGGAGAGTCTTATGTATGCTCAAGTATGTACGCATCCAGATTTAGCGTACATTGTTAGAATGTTAGGTAGATATCTTAGTAACCCAGATATGGATCATTGGAAAGCAGCCAAATGGGTTATGTGGTATTTGCATAGAACAAAAGGTTACATGCTCACATACAAGAAGTCAGATCTGTTGGAGATCATTAGGTATTCTGATTCTGTCTTTGCGGGATGCCAAGACAGTCGTAGATCTACGTCAAGCTATGTTTTTCTGTTGGCCGAGGGAGCTATTTCCTAAAGGAGTGCCAAACAGACACTCATTGCTTCTTCCACCATGGCAGTAGAATTTGTGGCTTGTTATGAGGCATTCAACCATGAGATATTGCTACGTAATTTTGTCACAGGGCTGCAGATTTTGGATAATGTTGAAAGACGACTAAAGTTATTTTGTGACAATAATTTAGTAGTGCTATATTCAATAACAACAGGAGCTCGTCGAAGTCAAAGCATATTGAAATTAAGTTCTTTATTGTTAAAGAAAGAGTACAGAATGATCAGATATCGATAGAACATATTGGCACAAACTCCATCATTATGGATTTGCTTACTAAAGGTTTGTCACCCAAGGTCTTTCATGAGCATACTGCTTGCATATGTGTTTTATCAATTTATGATATGTTAGTTTAGTGGGAGTTTGTATTTGAATATTTTATGATATAATAAAGTTCATTTTGCCACTTTCGTATGAAGTTAAAGTTTCAGTTTCATTCTGTACTCGTTATGTTATGATCTCACTAAAGTTTTCAGGAAGGACCAGTTGAAAATAGGCATGTTTGATCACATTGCATGTAATTTTCATGCTTCACATCCATACTTGATTCATGTCATTTGGTTATGTCGATATACATGATCATTGATGAGTCCAATTATGTTATTTGTAATGAAGACCGCTTTGGTTCTATGTTGACATGATCAATGAACTGGATTGGTAGAGATATCAATTCATAAGATGGTATTTTGAGCTCATAAGGTTACAATGTGTGATTATAAGGTTACATATGTATCCCAAGTGGGAGATTGTTAGAAAATCGTGTGGGACTACATACATTGAACCACACATTGTAAGGTTGTCTTAGGTTTAGGCTCTGTTTATGTGATCCAATTTGGTTTGGCCCTATGATGTCTCATATGATATGGTACACTATGTGGAGAGACCTACCCTGTCTACAATTCTATAATAGGCTGAAATGGAGACAAGACTCCTAAACAAATTAGGTTATGGTCTTCAAACCTTATATAATGGCTCTCTCTTCAGGCTCCCCATAAGTCAGACAGAGAATTCAGTCACTCTCCCATTAGGTCTACAAAAAGGAAAATGGCCAAGTATATAGGTTCTGAAAGATCATACCTGTCAACAATTGGTGTAAGTTTTTAAAAGATATTTTTTATTAAAATTGTTTATGCAAGCCAAATATCAAATAATAAAAACTGGCTCGCACGAGTGGTGGAGTCCGGGTCGATCTCAGAGAATGGGAGAAACACTATATTTCACAGAAAACTAATCTACTCTTTATTACCTTGAAAAATAAAAGAATTAATTAACTAAGAGTGTGACCCTCTGCGGAGGGCTTAAACAAATAAAAATAATTAAGTGCCCTTATTACCAACCCAATGAATCAAATAAATAAAATAAATCCAAAGATAAAAACAAAAGAAAACGGTCTTCAGTGCTCTGAGCTTCTAGTCCCTTCTTATCATCCACTGTTGAGTGTCTCAAAGGACCTTTTAAGGGGACCTCAAAGGGTTCTTTAGGGTCTCGTTTGAGGGCTCACCACGCGTCTAAATGCGTCTCTGCAAAAATAAAATAAAAACTACAAAAAACTAGAGAAAAAACTCACGGTTAATTGAATTAAAATTCAGCAAAACGAGAATCTAAACAATTAATCTAACATGTAACAACTAAATCACTAGAAGATAAAATAACAAAACAAACTAACTGACTAACTACTTTATGTAAAATGTTGAATCATAACTAACCACTACTTGGTTTTAATTACTTTTCAACAAACTCAGACAAATGTTAAAAAACACATGGATTTATGCCTAACTAAATGAACCGTATGAAGATATGTAAATCTGGGCTAACCAATTAACTTTGAAATTCAATTAAACTAATCTACTAAACTAAGGCTGAATTACTCAAATGATGACAAAGCAAAAGGAAAAAAAATAATTAAAAGTAAACAAAGACACCCTATGCGAATTTGTAACAAACTATGATTCCACTAAGTAATTGCAAACCAAATTTGAAACTACTCTAAATCATAGTTTAACTATGCAATGCTATCTTAACTAACTACTAACATAAGTCAATCTACCTAATTCATGACATCAAACTAGATAACAAAAGTTTTAATTTACGCTACCAACTAGAGATAACTAAACGTGAAACAGTTTTAATCATTACGGTATAACATTTAACTATACTAAAAATCATAACTATGCTAACTACTTATTAAAAAAAATCAAACAAACTGCACTACCGAACATGTTAACTCAATCTTTAATAAACTAATTACACGCGGCAATAAAAAAAAAAGATTTAAACTCCAACCTTCTAAACTAATTAACGCATAACAAATCGAGGCTACTGGGCACACTAGTTCTAAAAATTAACGTTTTCATCTGCATAGCTCATTCATGCCAGTCCACGTGAATCGTGTGGTTTTGCTGACCTTTATCATATGTAATCAACTGCAACTCCAGATCACGTTGAACCATGATCCGCTATATGCAACGTACAATCACTGTGAGCAAATTCAACTCTGGGCCGCATAACCCAGACCCAAGAAAAATTTATTGCAGTTCGATTCTCAAGAATCGTGAACTGAACTTTGCGGACCTGCTTGGCTCAAATACCTCAACGTGAACCCGTCAACACAAATACACCTAACCGATCTGCTAATGTTAGAGCTGTTCTGGTCTGATCTGACTCGACCAAGCCAAAATGGAGTCTTTCAAGAGAGATCCAATCCTGACTGCCAGTAATGACAGGTCGAGTGTGTATGTCACGCAGAACCGATCAACGATCGTGCTGTCCTCGAACAAAACAACACACAAAATAAAAGAAAAGACGACTACGAAAAAAAAAGAAAAACAAGTATCAACACACTATCTATAGGGTGCGTATTTAGAAATTAACTACAACAAAATCTAATTTCAAGAAACTACCTAAATGATGCACGACTTCAATATATATTTAACCTAAATGCAGAAACAAAAAAACAAACTATCCTATATGCTATGCAAATGCAGAAAATAAAATATTATATATGTAATGATCCTAAATACTACGGAAAAGGGGAAGAATAGGTTTACCTGAACGGCGATCACACGAACCTTCACCCTCTCTGATGATAGGGATGCGAAGAACCGCCGATGACAAGGGTAAGAAGAAAAGAAAGAAAGAAGAAGAAGGAAGAAAAGGAAAGAAAGCCAGTTGGAGAAGAAGGATATGAGAAAGAGGAAAGAGAAGAGGTAGAGGAGAGAGAGAAGGAGGGGCATGAATCTCAAGAGAGAAAAAATGTCCCCCTCTTCTCAAAGGCGCCTATTTATAATTAGAAGTTAGGGTTAATTAAGTTTTGTTAGAAAAAATTCAGAAAAAGTCAGAGGATTTTGCAAATATTTCAAAAGACTTTATTTTCTAAAAATATTTTCTACAAACCTATTCAATTTTACAAAAAAAAAAACTAAAAGAGGACTCAAATTTGCTGAAATTACGATTTGACAAAAATCAATAAAACTACTAACAAACAAACATTTTTAAACATTTATCGTACATAGTCATGCATGTAAACATGTAACATTATGCATAAAATTATGCATGATCAACGATCAACTGGAGTGCTATGGATTCAGGTAAGACTTCTGCATTAAGTTTTATTTCAGATTTGATTTTAACGGTTTAACACTACAACAAAGCAGTAGATTAGCGACGACCACATTCCGTCACTAATCCGTCGCTAACCATGTTAGCGACGGATTAGCGAAAACGAGGCGACAGTATGCTTACGTCGCGAATATTTCGACGCTAACTGGCGACAGAATTATTCTGTCGCCAGTTCCGTCGCTAATTGCAACGGAATAACGAGCGCTATATTCTGTCGCCAATCCGCCGGTACTAAACGGCGACCATGGCTTGGCGACGGATTTACTTCCGTCACTATGCCGTCGCTAGATTAATATGAATAGCGACGGATGGTTCCGTCGCTAATCCGTCGCAAACACGAAAAAAATTTAAAAAAAATTATTTGAAAATTAAATACCGAGAACTGTACAATTTCTATTTCCTGTACAATTTATATTTCATGTAAATAAAAAACAAACCACACAAAAAATTTCATATAACAAGAATCTACAGCAATTAATCGTTCCACCTTAAAATTAAGAAGTTTAATTATTTACAATTCAACAATTATAATTAGGAAACATAAAAAAAATAGAACTTCTTCAACACAGTCTTCTAATCATCGCCAAGATTTTGTGCGTCTTCTTGTTCATTGTCTTTATCTGTCCCTTCAGCTCCACTACGCTGATTATCGCTAACAGCCTACATAAGAAAAGAACAGTCAGTATTGATAAACAAAATATAATGAAATAAATTACACACTATATGTGATTCTATCATGTGCTCATGTGTGATCTAAGGCAATAAAAAAACTCTATATGTGATTATATCATGCTCATATGTGCTCTAAGGCAGACAAAAAGTTATATATATATATATATATATATATATATATATATATATATATATATATATATATATATATATATATGTGTGATTCTATCATGCTCATATGTGTGCTAAGGCAGTCAAAAAATTGAATATGTGATTATAGCTTGTTCATATGTGTTCTAAGGCATCTAGAAAAACTCTATATGTGATTCTACCATGCTCAGATGTGCTTTAAGGCAGGCAAAAAACTATATATGTGATTCGATCATGCTCGTATGTGTGCTAAGGCAGTCAAAAAATTGAATATGTGATTATAGCATGCTCATATATGCTCTAAGGCAGGCAAAGCAAAAAAATTTATATGTGATTCTATCATAAATGATATATAGCATGTTCATATGTGTTCTAAGGCAGTAAAAAACTCTATATGTTATTATAGCATGCTCATATGTGTGCTAAGGCAGTCAAAAAACTGAATATGTGATTATAATATGCTCATATGTGTTCTTAGGCAGTCAAAAAACTGAATATGTGATTATAGCATGCTCATATGTGTTCTAATGCAGTCAAAAAAACTTTATATGTGATTCTATCATGCTCATATGTGTTCTTAGGCAGGCAAAAAAACTTTATATGTGATTATAGCATGCTCATATGTGCTCTAATGCAATAAAAAAACTCTATATGTTATTATAGCATGCTCATATGTGCTCTAAGGCAGTCAAAAAACTGAATATGTGATTATAACATGCTCATATGTGTTCTTAGGCAGGCAAAAAGTTATATATGTGATTCGATTATGCTCATATGTGTTCTAAGGCAGACAAAAAACTGAATATGTGATTATACCTGAGAGGGACCTGGAATCGAAGATCCCCTATCCTGAACAACGGCCTTGATCTCATTTCGGAGAAAGGGGGCGACGGTGTATTGGAAGTAGTTATTCAGTGATTCATTAACGATCTGGAGTACATCATCACCAGAAAGAATAGTCGGCTGCTTGGAGCTTATGTCGGCGCAAGAAGTCGGTGAGCCGTAACTGGAAGAACCAATAACTGGTGAAGTGTTCATATTACTCCCAAACCCGAACATGCGACCTTTTTTGGGTTCACCTGCTGCAGTCACCCATGCTGTAGGATCAAATGATGGATGCTGAGTAGCGTCATCGCCATATCGCTCTACCATCTGTTGCTCATATGCCTCCTACAAAATAATGTTTAAAGTATTCATTAATAATTAATGATAACATTATGATAACTTGCATATATATTGCAATGATTATTAATAGAATTAATACATACCGTTGTCGTTCTCGCCTTCTCTGATACGAAGACTCCCGTGGTCTTCCGTTTATGTGTTTCTACAAACACATCCTTATATGATACACTGCCTCCTTTTTCTGCTTTCTGCGAAGTTAAATGACAAAAGATTTAGTACACAAGTTTGCAACAATACTTATAAAATTAATATTATATATTGATGAGTTACCATTTTCTTTAGGTGGCTCCCAAATGTCTTAGATCCACCTGTGTGTAGATGGGCTTCGGGCATCTTCGATCGATTTTGTGCAGCCTTCGCAGAGCGATTTCTAAATGCATCTCTCGCCCACTTATCGCACATTTCATCCCAGTAATCTCTCCTGATAGTAATAGGACCATGACCCTTCCACAGTAATGGATCATCTACTACGCCAGATGCTTTTTTTTGTTGCAGTCTTCATATTATGCAGCATGTCTGCAAATCGATTGGCAGTCACCTTCTGTCACACCTTCCTTGCATCATTTTCTTCCACCGTAGTTGCGAAGCGATTCGAAGCCTACAAATATTTTCAGAAAGTTAGTAGACATTGCTTAAATAAATTAAATATGAAACACATTAACTATGAGGAACAACTGTATACCATAAATGAGGACCACAATCTGTCTAACACCTCCTTTGGGTACTCTTTCCATTGAGCAACTGGTCCTGGTAGATGTTGAAGAAGTGAATTCCTAATCTCCCGTACTACTTCTTGTGGCTCAAACCTCGTGCTGCACATGAATTGTTACACAGTAAATATCAATATAAAATATTTAAAAGATATGCAATAATTGAAAACAAAATACTTACGGTCGATTATCAATATACACTATTCGAATGAGTCTTCTTGTGCCAGCCTGAGAAGACCCTGTTTCTTGTGTTGGCTGTTGACTTGTGTGATCAACTGGTGTAGGTGGGTCGTGTACAGGCGCAACATCATCTGTAAAAAAATACATTAGAAATTCTCAGAATGCGCATTTGAACTAATCAAGCATCCAATTAGTTATATGATATACCTATCACAGGAGCCCGTGAAGATGAAGGCTGAGTCTGGCTACTACTGGATGAGCGACCACTATAACCTCCACGAACCATATTCTAACAAATAACATATGCCATACAATACATTCAAATAATTCACATCAAGTATTACAATGCATTCAAGTCATTCACATCAAGCATTGCAATGCATTCAAATAATTCAAATCATTCACATCAATCTGATTGATAGTAATCATTGTCTTCAGCTAACTCATGCGTAACATCGTGACCATGAGCGAAGTCATAGACATCATCTGATTGATAGTAATCACTGTCTTCAGCTAACTCATCTTCCTGTAACTGATCATACTTGGGGTATAGTTTGGATTTCACCTTGCAAACTGCCCACCATTCATTTCTATCTGACTTTTTTATACTCGAATATGAAGTATAATAAACTTGTTGAGCTTGCGAGGCTAATATGAATGGTTCATATGTTCCAAACCTGGATTTATGATTCACCTCCACAATGCCTGAAGCTTTATCGAGTCTTGTTGCAGTTGGATCAAACCAATGACACTTGAATATCGTAACCCTGTTATTCATGCCTAAGTAAGTCAACTCCATTATTTCCTCTATAACACTGTAGTAATCATGTTCATTTTCACCGTAGCTGCTACCCTTGACACACACGCCACTATTTATCGTTGATTTGTTTATACCGTAGTCTTTTGTATGGAATCGATAACCATTTACGATATACCCGTTGTAGCATTGCACAACTTTGGTCGGACCATTTTCTAAATCACATATTCCTTGATCTTTAATATCACCATGGGGAACCTACGCACAGACATAAACAATGATTGTGATCACGATCAATTAAGTAACTTAGTGTTGTTTATAAGTACAAAATTTATGTTAGCTTCTTTACCAACTGTTTCAACCACTCCACAAACTTAGTTTCACGTTCTTTTTGTACTTCTGCATCAGTGAGATGTGAAACTTCGCTTTGCAACTCCAGATCAAATCGTCTGCAAACCACAAATACTTATATTACCGAGCCATGTATCCACATATAGAACATAAAAGGATTTATAATTGAGTTGCATATACATATACTTACTCGATGTATGGGTCGATCGCTGAGCAATTAAAAAGAATATAGATGTGTGCTGCATCTTGCTCTCGATCTGTCAATAGCCTTGATCGGCAACTACCAAATGCATGCCCAAGTGGTTGAAATATCGACAACTTGTCAGCTACAGTTACTTGTTCTCCATCATCGTTACGGGGCGGGCATGTGTAACGTGTTGGAATATGAGGTTCGAAGTACATAGATGAGAAATTTGAAATCTCTTCTAAAGTGTACGCCTCACAAATAGAGCCTTCTACTCTGGCTTTATTACGAACCTTTTTTTTTAGGTCGAACATGCATCTGACAATAATATACATTTCAAATTTTAAATATTTGTCATTAAAGAGACAAATATAAAAAAACATATACCTTTCAAATGGGTACATCCATCGATATTGCACAGGGCCACCAACCCTTAGTTCATATGGCAGATGTATGATCAAATGTTCCATAACATCGAAAAATGCTGGCAGAAATATCTTTTCTAGCAGACAAACAGTGGTGATAACAGAGTCCTCGAGATTCTTTACATCTGATACAACGACCTCCGATGCGCACAATGTTCTGAAAAATCCACTCAACTCAGACAATACCCCCATATAGGTTTGTCTAACATATCATGGAATGCTAGGGGTATCAATCGTTGCATAAAGATATGACAATCATGACTCTTCAACCCATATAACTGTCCATCGTCAATCTTCACAGCCCGAGCAATGTTAGAGACATATTCATCTGGAAATCTCAGTTGTCTCAACCATTGACATACATGTTTTATTTGATCAGGTCCGAGCACGTACTTCGCCTTTGGTTTCAGTACTTTGCCATTATACTCTTTGAGTTCCAATTCTGGTCTTTTACATATTAATTTTAAATCCATACGGGCCTTCGGATTATCCTTCGTTTTTCCTTTAATATTCATTACTTTATTGAACACATTATCAAACACATTTTTCTCTACATGCATCACATCCAAATTATGTCGTATCAATAGGGTCGGCCAATACGGTAGTTCCCAAAAAATAGATTTTTTCGTCCAATTGTGATCCTTCCCAAATCTACGGAAGGGTGTAGGACTGCGGGCATCTGTTAATACATCTGGAAAGTATTGCAATCTTCTTAGAATCTCTATGCTGGACAATCTTGAGGATGAACCTTCCGTTTCAGTTATGCCTGCTTTAAATGCATTCTTTTGACGTCGGATCGGATGATCGCTGGGTAGAAATCGACGATGGCACTCAAACCAACAAGGCTTCCTTCCATGCCTCAATCTAAAAGCTTTGGAATCCTCCATGCAGTACGGACAAGCCAACCTCCCATGTGTGCTCCAACCAGATAACATACCATATGCAGGGAAGTCACTGATTGTCCATAGAACAGCGGCCTTCATGTTGAAATTTTGTTTTTTGTGGGCATCATACGTGGTAACACCGTCATCCTACAGTACTTTTAGTTCATCAATCAATGGCCTTAGATATACATCAAGATTTTGGCCAGGTGAGGTCGGACCAGGGATCAATAGAGACAAGAAAAGATTTGGACGTTTCATACACAAGCTTGGTGGAAGGTTGTATGGAGTTACAAATACTGGCCAGCATGAGTATGGAGTTGATCTACCCCCAAATGGATTAAATTCATATGTACATAGACCGAGTCTAACATTTCGCACTTCCATTGCGAAGTTCTGATGAGTACGATCAAAGTGCTTCCAAGCTTCAACGTCAACAGGATGCGTGATCTTGTTTTCATCGTGTCAAACTTTATTTGCATGCCATCTCATGTGTTTAGCTGTCCTTGAAGACATATACAATCGCTGCAATCCAGGAGTGATAGGAAAGTAGCGGAGCGACTTGTATGAAACTTCTTTTGATCTCGTGCTACCATTGCCTCTTGTCTTTGGCTTGAACCGAGGATGCCCACATGACGGGCATGATATGTCATTTTCCTGATCCTTGAAATACAATATGCAGTGATTTGGACAAGCATCAATCTTTTTGTAACCCATACGTAGAGCGTTGACCATAACTTTCGCACGATAGAAATTTTGTGGCAATTTCTCATCTTTGGGCAACATACTCTTCACAATCATGCACAAACGGTCAAAACATGATTGACTCAAATTATACTCGGACTTCAAATTCATTAGTTGAAGAACTACAGACAAGATAGTGTGACTCTCATAACCGTTCGAAAGTGGCTCATCAGCATCTCTAAGTAAATCATAAAATCTACTAGCTGCATCGTTTGGTGATTCTTCATCTACGGCAGTTCTTACATCACTAGAACTCATAGCAGAACCCAGTTCTGTTCCTGCGGCATCAAATATCAAATCCGTATATGGATTATCGTGCACCATATTCACCTGTGCATCAAAATCGTTTCTAAATTCTTCTCCATGAAACATCCAGTTTTGATAATCACTCACAAAACCCTTCCTGTATAGATGATGTCTAACGCTATGAGGTTCTACAAATCGATTATTCTTACAAATCTTGCAGGGACATCTAATCTGACTTGTAGGATCCACTGTACTGACACTTGTCGTTGCAAATTCAATAAAATTGTCAACACCATCCATATATTCATGCGATAACTCATTGTTCACTATCCTACGATACATCCATTCACGGTTTGCAGTCATTCTGTCGTATGATGTTACGAATAGTATCCTAACGAATTAAAAAAAAACAATCAGAATGCTACGATGAAGAAAATATCAAATTTATCATGCAATATACTATGTCAAACAATAACAAGAATTTTGATGCATGCATTGATAACTTAATATTTTCATGTGCAAACTATTAATGACACGATACAATCATTTGAAGCATGCTTTTTTTATAAAATTTCACATGGAAGTCAAAATCAAATTGAAAGTAACTATATGCAAGCATGAATACAATTACATCAAACATTGCAATACATCGTAATCATTTATATCAAACAAATGGCAAACATGTACCTGCAGCAAACACACTTCAATATCTCACTAACTACTACCATGGACTCCGTACTCCAAAAATAAGAACACTTCCATAATCATACATTAAAATCATGCTCAGCATGATCTCCGAACTCCAACAAAGCAACCCTAAATATCAACAACTAAGTGAGTGTGTGAACAATAAAGTGTTACATCTAATAAATTAAATAACATGTGATACGCTTGCATCACTTACTCACCACGGGTATTTATCGGATTTGCATTGTTTTTGTCATTTACTTACCACAGGTGGCTGAGCACGAGTTGGTTTCGTTGAAAAATCTGCACAAAAAAATACAGTTTTAAAAAAAACTCGCCACAAAGAAAAAGGAAGTTGTTCCGACAAGGGGTCGACTCCCCTTCTGTTCCGGTAGAGGGTCGACCCCCTTACGGAACATAGGGGGTTAACTGACCCCCAGCCTTTCCGCCAGTGAGTCGACCCCCTGTCGGGGTCGACCTACCGGAAAGGCAGGGGGTCGACCCCCTGCCGGGGTCGACCTGCCGGAAAGGCAGGGGGGTCGACCCCCTGCCGGAAATGCAAGGGGTTAACCCCCTGCCTATTCCGGCATGGGGTTAACCCCCTGCCGGAAAGGCAGGGGGTCGACCCCCCATGCCGGAAATGCAAGGGTTAAACCCCTGCGTTTCCGGCACGACAGAGGGTTAAACCCCCTGCTGGAAACGCAGGGGTTAAACCACCTGCGTTTCCGGCAGGGGGTCGACCCCCCCTGCCGGAAACGCAGGGGGTCGACCCCCCCTGCAGGAAACGCAGGGGGTTAAACCCCCTGCCGTAAAGGCATGGGGGGTCGACCCCCTGCCGGAAAGGCAGGGGGTTTAACCCCCTGCCGGAAAGGAAGGGGGTTTAACCCCCTGCCGAAAAGGAAGGGGGGTTTAAACCCCCTGCCGTGCCGTCATCCCTTTACGACACGGCAGGGGGTCGACCCCCCTGCCTTTTCGGCAGGGGGTCAACCCCCCCTGTCGGGGTCGACCTAACCCCTGCGTTTCCGGCAGGGGATCGACCCCCTCTGCCGGAAACGCAGGGGGTCGACCCCCCCTATCGGAAATGCAGGGGGTCGGCCCCCCCTGTCGGAAAGGCAGGGGGTTAAACCCCCTGCGTTTCCGGCAGGGAAAGGGGTTAAACCCCCTACCGTAAAGGCATGGGGGGTCGAGCCCCTGCCGGAAAGGCAGGGGGTTTAAACCCCCTGTCGTGCCGTCATCCCTTTACGACACGGCAGGGGGTCGACCCCCCTGCCTTTCCGGCACGGCAGGGGGTTTATCCCCTTCTTGAAACGCGTAGGGCGGGCGAACCTGTCTCCGGCGAGGCGACGGTCGGTCGGCGGGGCGACGGTCGGTCGGCGGGGCGACGACTCGGGCGTAACGCGGGGCAGCAGGCGACGGGGCGGCGCAAGAAGGCGTCAGGCTGCGTAGGGAGGGCGGGAGAGAGGAAACAGGAAAAGAGGGAAAAGGGTTCTGATCAGATTTACGCGAAAATTAGCGACGGATTGACGACGGAATTATTCTGTCGCTAAGCCGAAGTAAATATATACAACTCCTTAGCGACAGAATATGTTTGTCGCTCACGGCGTCGCTAAGTAGCGACGAAAAAATACCGTCGCTAACCGCAGCATGTTGTTGCGACAAAACTGGTCCGTCGCTACGTAACGACGGACCATTTTCCATCGCTACATCTGTGAATATCACGAAACGTAGTGACAGATTAGTGACGGTCGCTAAGTCGTCGCTAATTGGCGACGGAAAAATGCCGTCGCTACTATCCGTCGCTAATTAGCATTTTTCTTGTAGTGTAATGAGAACATAGATTCGATCTTTATTTTGGTTTTCGGTGGATTAATAAATCCAACAAAGGCGTCTGGAGCGAAGAGGGTGGGGAGCTCATCAGTGGCGATGGAGGAGGATTCTTGGATGTTGGCAATGAGGAGGTAGCGACAAGGGATGGGTGGTGAGGTGGACGCAAGGGCGGAGGAGGTGCCAGGGAGGAGGTCCAAGCAAAGTCTTTTTTTAACGAAATAGGGTTAACGTCGTTAACCCTTTCTGATGCTTGCATCAAAACTTACAGATGGATGGTGCATATCGTCGAATGAACTATCTAATTATTTTACACTACATTATGTGATACAAAACATATCTAGAATATCTTTGCTACCACTTAACAAGCGAGTATAGGCTTGGATCAGTTCAAATACTATTGCGTCTAGCTTGGAGACTATATTTTTTCTATAAATGAGTTTGCTTGATCTTGCTCAAGAGGTCTAGAGATTTAAACCTATTACTTTGGTTCTGAAACAATGTATTCTTTTGTAAACAAGCCAGCTCGAACTTCACTTGTTTAGCTCAAGCTGGAGCATGGCTTGACTTGCCACAAACGCAAGCTGAGTTTGAACACTTCATGTTATGTTCCTTGAGCTGTTTACCAAGGGCAAGTTCTTAGCTTCTCATATTTAACATCAATAATCTCAAAAGAGGACCCTACCGCTGGAATATTCATTCATGACCAAGGTACTTCTCATGCAAATAATTTTCATTTATATATCTTATCAAACTTTTTTGTTTTTTGGAGATTTTAAAAATTCAGATCTGCATCTCTTATTTTCTGCATAGATCTGTCCTTCGGCATTTTTATATAATTATCAAAACTTTAAATGGGTTATATGCAGTTAAGAAATAAACATGTGGCCACTATATATTTAGAAGTTAATTATTGTAGAAAAAAAGGAAACTTAACTGTTTATTCTTTATGTGTCAAATTTGATAATTGAGAGCACTATAAACGTGCACGTAACTTTTTAATACACTAAACACAGGACATGCATGTCTCTTGATAATTTCTTTTCTTTCAAATGTGTGGATATAAATATATAATAAAGGATGTTGTCCCTTCACTTTTATTTTATTTTATTTCAAGTAGTTTATTACAAGCTTAACTTTTTCTAGGAACAGATAAACTTGCATAATATTTGGAAATATCTTGTGAATAGGACCTACCCACTGTTCATATGGGGGGCCCATGACTGCTTGATCCTTATCCATTCTTTAAGTATTGAAGTAAAGATAAGTCAACCTCAGAGAGAGAGAGAGAGAGTATGTAGAGGTCACTTGATTTCAAGGAAATTGTTTTGGATTAATGGACAAATTTTACTCCCAATTTAGAATGTGTGAAGCATGTGCCTTTTTCCAAAACCTAGCAAAACATGGGAAAGCTTTTTGAACTTTGCTTTTTAATAAGTGCTTTAAGGAAAGAAGAGGGACTTTTTTCTCCCAAAAAAAAAAATCTCCAATAATTTTTTATTTGTTGCATAAAAAAAATGTTTACTTGGGTAAAAGTACACTGGGAAAAGTTATATGAGGTAAATAATTCTTCCCGTCAAAATTTCTCTAAAGAAATGCAGCTTGATAGCAATGCAGGTAGAAATGTGACATTGGTTCTCTCAATTGAGAACCGTCCATACCTCAACACACCCATACTTACTGACAGGTCATATTGTATATAACCTATTTATTGATTATATTCAATCCCAATCACACTTCTCACTTGATGGAGATGGTGTGTACCCAACTCTCACATTTTTCAAGTGAGATGCATAGTGATGCAGCACATTTTAATGGACACCAAGAGGACGTGTTGAAGACACGTTCAGGAAAGAAATACCATCGAGCCCGAATACGAAAGCCAAACTCGCGGCAGGATTGAACCAGCCCCGCAGGACAAAAACCTTATTTTTGGGCTTTCGAAATTTATTTTTAGCAATTCTATATATTATTTTTGTCTGAAAACTATTTTTTGAGTATCTAGAAAAAAATTTAGGATTTATGGTAATTTTTGCAGTTCGAAATTCTAATATTTTTTTATTTTTCTCGATTTTTCTAATTAGTATATTCATTTAGGCTATTGGAGTTGCTAATTAGAATTGGGAGCATCATTCGGGAGGACGGTGAGACATTGACCAGTTGCTGGTCCGCCCGTGTGCTTGTGTTGGAGCTAAGAAACAAGGAATACTTTTGGGCCAGCGTTTTTTATCGCCTGAGCTAAAGGCTTATTTCCCTTCTTGGCCAATACCTTTTCTTTTTTATTGTTTGAAATTGCTACATGTAGACTGTTATGCAGTTTTAGGCGCATAGACTGATTCCATTGTAATATTCGATTGTTCTATATTGATTTTTAATTGGAATCTGTTTTTTATTTTTGTCAATTTAAACTGTTAGTATTGTTGTTTAGGACAGGTTTTATTTGTTCATCAATTTTGTGTTAGAGTTTTAAGATAAACGTTGTTTGCGGGCCGTTTGAGGGACGCTCACCAAGTGTTTGGTGAAACGTCCCCACGAACCAACAATACCTGTTTGGTTGAATCATTTGAAATCTATTTTTTTTTAGTTTGAATATTTTCTTGTGTGGGTTATTGTAATGGATATTGAATCTTAGTAATCGATCCATATCTCATTTTAGTAGTTTAGTATAATTGAGATTTTCTTTCTTAATTGATGTTTATCAATAATAGTTGATTGAGTATACTAGGTTTAGAATTATTTTCCTATAAATATGAGGGCTTAAGAGGTTTAGAAGTCAATATCATACTTGAATTTCAGAAATTGTTTTAGTTTATTCTAATTATTTTTTGTTTTTGTTAATTTACAATAATTTGTGAATTATTTTTCAGTACTTTCTTTGAATTTTGTATTTTCTCTAAATAATTCATAGTGAATTGGATTTTCTCGTAAATCAAGCCCCACCTAGGGATGGCAATGGACCGGGGTGGGGGACAGGGTCTCCACCCCCACCCTGTCTCAAGATTAGAACCTCCATCCCCGCACGGGGATGGATTTTAACATCCACCCCCGCCTTCATCCCAGTTTCATGTCCTCCATCCCCGGTTCAAACGGGGATGAGGCAGGGTGGGGGCCGTTTCCCCGTAGTCTATTGCCATCCTTTAAAAGGATTGGGGATTGGGGATGGGGCGGGGCTAGGCAGGGGTGGGGAAAAGTGTAAGTCCATCCCTGCCTTCATCCCTGAACGGGGAAGTATTTTAACCTTTGTCCCTGCCTCCATCCCCGTTTCATACCTTTCATCCCCGGTCCAAACGAGGTGGGGGCTCAGCTTTCCCCCAGTCCACTGCCATCCCTAGCCCCCACCTGTTTACATCATTTTCTCACACCCACACATATATCAATAATGTGTGCCGCCATAATGTTGGCAAGGGAAGCAGATCAGGTGATGCTGAACATGAGCGTTTTAGCTCATACCCACATCTCGTGGCCATCCGATTTGTATTTTAAAAAGCTAAAAAGTCAACAAAACCACGTGGCATTCATCCAAAATGCAAACAGACGGCCACGATGTTGGCACTAGCAAAAACGCTCATGTTCAGCATGACCTGATCTGCTTCCAGTAACAAAAGGTTTGTGATAAACTTGTGGGGGACATTATTGCATGTAAGGTTGAGTGGTGAGCATGGGGTTGGCGTCACCAAGACGTTGAAGTAACCAAGGAGATGAGTGTGGTAGATAGGGTTTCTGATTTATTCAAGCTGGTCGGCTGCATATGGACGTTGGTGTGGTACCAAGTCAAAAGCATATGTCCCCACTTTTCTATCCATATGACGTCTCTCTCTCTCTCTCTCTCTCTCTCTCTCTCTCTTTGGTGTTAGGAGTTGGAAACTGAATGAGCTCATCTCTAACCACTCCATGTCCTCAACCCAAGTATGCAATCATCAAACCAATGAACGCCATTTAGTGAGAGAAAAAGATGCAAAAGTTGACTACAAAATTCAATGAAAGCAAAGCAATTTTTTATTTTTGAGAGGAATGAAAGCAAAGCAAATAAGCACTAAAGAAAATTAACGACACTAATAATCAATCTTCATTTTCTAAAGCTCTTTTCTGTTTTTGAGGGGGGAAGGAAAACTTCATTTAGAAAGAGGATTTCTTAAAGCTCTTTTCAGTCCTCTATTTACAGAGAAGAAACCTTGAGGGTGCATTTGAATGCAATGAATCTGTAAGGAGACTCTTGGTCATGTTAATTAAGGCATAGGGCCTACGCCTTGATCCGACCCCTTTCAAGCGACAGATTTTGGGATTGTGTGTGTGTTGAGGATGTTAAACTGCAGATCCTCGCATCTTAGTGCCAAGTATCCCTGGTTTCAGATCTTGGAACTCACTGTTGGATTCAGATTTAGATGGGGTCTCAAAAAAAAAAAACAAAAAATCCACTAAAATGGTGGGCCCATTAATTGTAATTTATGTGTTTTACGAAGGTTATAATCCTCATATTAATAGTAGTTTTAATGTTATTTAGCGACTGCACAAGTAACCTATATACATGGTTATTGAATTAATATGGCATTATTCTCAAAGTTAATGGTAGAATTAATTCAATCCCTAATTGTTGCTTATATAATGGTCTTGTCATGGAGAGGGTGTTGCGTGTGCACCCCCAGAACATGCACTGTAGCATCGCGTGGCGCTCAGTGGGGGTGTAGGGGGAGCCCTCCCCCGTACACCCCACTGAGCACCACGCGGCGCTTAGTGGGGACTCTGTGTTCCTAGGGTGAACATATAACCTGCCCACCTTGGCATGGGATTGAAATCAAGAGGTATGGTTTAAGGGCAGGTTGGAAAATCCTAAGGCTTGGAAAGGACTAAAATAGTTTAGTAGGTAGGGATGGCAGTGGACTGGTGCAGGAGCGGGAGACAAGGTCTCCACCCCCGCCCCGTCTCAAAATTTTGCCTTCCATCCCCCCATAGGTTTTGCTTTTAATAACCTCTTTCATTCTCAGTTCAAATGGGGCAAGGCGGGGTGGGGTTCTGTTTCCTCCATCCTTCCACCATTGCCACCTTCCCCAGTTAGATGAATTAGATGAGAGAAATAAAAGCTTGTGCAGCTCGTTAGAAGAAGAAGAGAGGAGAGATTCGAGAAAGAGTTTTAGGTTAATATATATATATATATATATATATATATATATATATATAGTTAATTTCTTTAACAGGGATCGGAGATGAGGCAGGGTAAGTCCATCTTCACACGGGTTTTGATTTTAACCTCCATCCCCGGTCCAAATGGGGCGAGGTAGGGCGGAGCCCCTGTCCACTGCCATCCCTATTAGTAAGGTCAGAGAATATGTGACTTATCAAGGTTAGAGGTTTAAAAAGTGATTTGATATCTTCACCGCCCATTGCTTCATCACGACGTTATGTGGACGGTAAAGATGCCAACTCACTTTTTTAAAAGTGTCTTGACAGATCACTTGATCTTCTCTTGTGGTTTAAGCCCTCTATTTAGCGCTCATGTCCTGTGATTAGTTGCTATGGATTTCTGATACAAGCCTTTCCCCCCAACCCCAACTAGAGAGGCCAGCGGATTTCCTTTATTTTGGGATATCAAATCGGAGCTTTTGAGATCAGATCTTTTGTGGGCCCCCATTCTAGATGGGAAATTCGATCGATCCACGTCTGCGGATTTTAGGGTGCACTGCAAGTACACACCCTAAATAAAACCCTAATTCTAAATATGAATCTAATGTAAACCTAACATTGAATACAATTTTAAAATGCCAACCAAGAAACAAATATAATCAGTGGATTGAATCTCTCACCAACCTAGAACATAGAGCGAGTCAAACCCCATCTCTAGTCCCATTGACATTTGAGTCCCGTGTGAGCGTTGACCACCATCGGAGGCTGGTGGTGGGCAAAACCCGGCCGGCTAATGGACCGGGCCAGGCTGGGCCAAAATCCCAATTCAGGCCGGCCCACCCATTAGGCCCATGGGCCGGGTATTATATACAATATGTATATTATATTATATACATAATATATATTTTATGTTATATATATAGAAAAAACTCGTAACTTCGAACGGGTTTAACGCTGGACACGCTTTTATGTTACCGCCACTAATTGTCGTGTTTCAATAAAAAAAAGTCTGTCGTTGATCTGTGCACAATCAACGGCAGACGTTCGTCTAATCACAGTGGACGATTTGCTCATCCACTGTTACGGTTACTCTCTCTCTCTCTCTCTCTCTCTCATAGAGAGAGAAGCCAGTAACAGTGAACACACAAAGTGTCCACTTCTCCGCTGCTGATTCGCGCACCGATCCGGATCAGCAGCTATAAAAAAAAATTGACGTGTTTTAAAGAATTAGCAGCTGTTGTGACCAGCATTAGCAGCGGTCACTACCGCCGTTAATACTCTAGATTTCATTAAATCAGACGAGCCAGGCCCATCCACTGTTACGGCCTCTCCTATACATATACACACACGCCGCGGGACGGGCCATGTGCCCCGGTTCGAGGCGAGCCCGGCATGCGGGCCGCCCGGGCGGATTAAACGATCGTCTGATTTTTCAATTCTTTCCGGTATTGGCGATGATGGCTTTTGACTTTTCTGTTAAAGACGAAAATATTCTCAGAGCCCCTTTCCGCATGTACATTTTACAAAAGGGGCATGGTACTCTCGTAAAAACACCCTTTTCACTCGGATGATTCAGTAGGAAAAGACAAAGATACTTTATGGATATTTTCGTCATTTCATATCTTCCCGGTTATCTGGCATGCTGCCTTTCCGGCACGTTGATATCAAGAATCAGGTGGCCCTTCTAGAAGCGGTCGAGGGTTCTAGGCTTCTAGCCTTCCATCAAAAGACGAACATGTCCCTTAATTTTCCATGATTACGATCCTATCTTCTCCACGGGAGTTTCTACCAGCCGACTTCATCAAAATGGTAAATGACGTAACTACCCTCGTTTAGTGCCAGAAGTTGGGTCGAGAATGGATTGTGTTGATCGGACCTGCAACCCAAACCCGACATCTTGTTCTTGAACATAGATCTTGAATTATAATCTGAATGTGTAATTGGATCCGATTCAGAGTTTTTGATCTATATTTGGATCTGAATAAAATCCGATCCATTAATACTTTTGCATGTCGCGGAAATAACACTTTCTTTTTTCCTCAGGTTCGGGTACTACCGTATAGAATTCAGATTCAAATTTTACTCTACTTCGGTGGATCTTATTTGGATCCGAATCCAAATTCGAATCCATTGCTTACAAATCAGAATTGGATTTCAGTCAACCATGACCCGACCCGTAACAGATCCATTTGTGCCTTTTGCTACAAGTCCACACCCGGCCACTGTTTCAACCATGCCTCTGAACTGGGTCCGCAACATCCCAACATATTTCCTGATCAAGGGCGCAACTGGACCCCAAGTTGTTCGTGGACCTTGTTTGACCCTGGAAACTAATTTGCTCAATATGGTTCCGCAAGTAGTGGGATGCTCCTTCCGTACCCAACCCGTTGAAGCTGCTGCTTAAAAAATATAAAGGTTCTCAATGGCTCGGATATGATCCAATCCTGACCCTTACCAAATCCAGTAGGGTATGGTTTGTGAAATTTCATACCAAACCTGAGCCCAACCAAATTCTGATTACTAGTCATCGGCCGGATCTGATTAATGTAGTCGTTATAGGACCACTGGATGGTTTTTTTCCTATGGTAGATCCAGTCTGATATGGGTTCAATGCCATAGAGTCTGATCCAGGTTTTGGTAATGCTCGGACCCTTAGACAATTCTACAGTTGAAATGAGCATAATTACCAGGAAACTAAATGGATACGAGAAGCGATGTGTGAAGCGAAAGCAGAAAAGCGGGATAAGGGTTGTGAAGTGATTATCCACACACATGAGAAATCTAAAGGAAACACATGAAAAATAATATAAGGTATGGAGGAAAGCAAAATAAAAAATAACGAACATAAATATAAAACTACAATAAAACCAAATATAAGCTTGTTATAAAAAAAGTTATTTTTTTTTATATGAAAAACTTAAAAAGATAGCGAGAAGTAGATGAAAAATGAAGACTAAAGAGGATATAGTCGTCATTATAAAGTAAGTTATTACCCTTTTAGTCATAGCGACGCAGCCTTTTCTAAAGCCATAGAGACCAGAAGGCAAAAGGTTAAAAAATAATAGGTGGGCCCACTCACTGTGGGCTCCACTAGTGCAACGTGTCACGATCTGGCTACTTAACGTGTTGTTTTATCCTGAACCGTCCATCCGACGTTCCAGGCGGCGGTCAACGACCTTATTGACCTGTCTTGAAGGTGGCTGGGTCAACACGAAACCCAACTTCTTCTTTTTTTTCTTTTGTTTTTTGACAAAGAAAGCTGGGGTTAAGCAGACCCTACCAGTAATACAACCATACCATTTGGGGTTCGAACTTGCAACGTCCCAACGAAAGGTGACTTACACTTACTGCTCCTGCCAGATAAGCGGAGCCCCCCTCCCCGGTTGGTTTTCTCCCTTTTTTTTAATACTTTATTGTTCCAGTTATTTTTTCTTAAATATAATATACTTAGTTCCAGTTTTGATAATGTGAGCATTGCTGAATGCAAATTGGTTGTACGTTACCAATCTCGCCTCCCATCCAAATGACCAAAGTGCCCATAACCCTTAGCTGCAAATAAACCCAAACGGACCAATGTGGTCCGTATCCTGTAACGGTGGGGATGAGTGTGTGATCTCTATAGTGACAAATATATGCATTTAAAAAAAATGAGATAAAAGAGTGCTTTTTTTTCAGCCGTTTAAGATGATAAATAACCCCAGATAATACCTTTTCTGTTTTCTATTTCTTTGTCAGTATTTATTTTTATTTAAAAATGTTTTTGCTAAAAATTGAGAATATTATAAATTACAATTTCTTATGAGAAAAAAATTGAGATAATTTAATTATTAAAATGTCTTTGAATTGCACATTTTAAACAACTCTTTGTTTGGATTAGTCAAAAGTTCATATATGAGTTCAAATCATTATTTGAATCCAATAATTACTCAAAATCAAGGATTTTAGACTTTAAATCATATCCAGAATAGTTCAGAATTCATCAAAACTTGATTTTTCAAAATTTATTAATCATTGAAAATTTTCAGGTATTACACTAAGATAGTCTAAAGGATTCAAACCCAAAGTATGACCCTTAAGGCCTTAATTGATGTCTAAATTCCAAATTTGTTAAATGCAATTATCTTGGGCAAAACCCAGTGAATTAATTAGCAATCTCTATTATAGAAACAAAATCATTTTAGTAAATTCCAATCTAACAGCTTACAAGTTAACAATCCTGCATATCTGTAAGAAATCTAAATCCTACCAATAAGCCATGAAATATTAGGAAACACAATTTAATGAACCTATGAGCACGTGGGATGATTTGTACTCTCACGGGTCAGTTCTAGATCAAATTAAGACCTATCATAAGTCATGGGAAACATGGTCATTTTGGGACTACTAACTACATCAAAATTGGCAATACACAATATCCTGAAATCAAACACATAATGAGGTTGACTAGCCTCTAGTTGTGGGGTTAATTAGTGTTATGTGGATTCATAAGATGGTGGTGGTAAACTTCATAACTCATAATTTTATCTGTCAAGGCATCAGAATGTGTTCTTGAAATAGGAACACATCCAAAACAGCTGGTGTAAGTTGCCTGACTCTTAAGGATAAGCAGCAGTAGAAGTTTCCGTGAAATTTGCCTCTTTGATCAAGTTCATTTTGATACAAGGATAACTGCATTGGAATATGAGCAATTTATTACACAACCGAATGCCACCTTCCTAGGGAAGATGTATTCATGCAAATGCAAAGCTGTCATGGTTCACAACCCAACAACCAATATGTATCTACATCATTATGGAATATGAGCGGTTTCGGTTTCATTTGTTGGATGATGTGTTGGTGTTACCTGAATCAACTTAGTGTATCCGTTGATGTCATAGAGTGTGCATGCAGGTGTTCGGCGTTCTTCTCATCCGATTGATGCCCATGATGAGCCCAAACCTTAGGTCGACGGTGAGCAGAACCCTAAACCACGTAAACCCAAATGTAGAATTTGAGTAGGCTATTGTCATGAATCTCTCATCATCTTCGTAGCAGCCAACCTCCTTATATAACGAAGAAAGAGGCAGTTACGTACGTAACTTTCACCTACTATCTCCCCATTATGTGGTCCACTAATAATGTCAAATCAAGTCATCCAAATGGGTTGAACTCAGATTCGTTATGTCCAACATGATGATCTCGGGTTTAAGGATCCTTTAGAGACATGATGTGCCCTTGCTCGCTCTAGAGAACCCATGGTGCAAACCATATGAGAGTGTTGTTTTATTTGTTTCTTTATTTTTTCAAAATCAATTATACGTGGCATAATATTTTTCTTTGAAAGCCACGTAGCAGTGGTTTTCCTATTTTTTTCTAGATTGGATGACTTCTCAATTCAAGGTTTACTTTTTTTTTATTATAGCACCCTCGCCTCTTTCATGCAAATCTAACCCTGCATATGTGTAAAAAGAAAGAGGGGTTTTGGGGAGGGAATGAAAAAAAAAATGATAAAGCCTCTCACAAAGCTAATAATATAACCACTTTAGTATTAACTACAAAGTTATAGTAATTACATGAAAATACTTTAATATTAATTATAACATAATGCTATAGTTAAAAGTCAAAGGATCGTAATTAAAAGTCTTAAAACCTAGTATTAGCTATGATTTTTTATACTTTTTTTTTTTGTAGTGTAATGAAGTTGAATATCAACTATTGCCTCTAAACTGAGCAAATTGTCATCACACATATCAAATTGCTTAACTAGTAGAGATAATGCATGCTGTGTTGCATGTTGCACCATCTCTATCAATTTTTTGAGTGATTTTTAATTTTTTTTTGTAAATAAATCTCTTAAAGACCCCACTACAAAACAAGATACATTGTATCATCCCACCAAACTCAAGTTTATACCCTTAACTTGATTTGTAAGACATAAAAGTTCAATATTGTTTTTGTAGTGTTTAATATATAAGTTTCTAGATGAGCTTATCATGCAATCAAAACTGATAAAATCAAGATAAGATCTTAAATAAATCATATTTGCATGAAATACCAAAATAACGATTCATAAATATTATCAATGCTATGTCCAAATATTCATACATTTTATTAAAAGTTATGCAAAGCTATACATAAAATATCTAATAAGAAGGGAGACAAGATGATTTTATTAGTGATTGCACTAAAATCACCCAATGATGTGGTTTTTGGGCAAAAGCTGGCGATATTTGACATTCTGCAGCCAAGAACACGATTAGAACTCAAGTTCTGAGCTCAAACTAGCTTAAGGAAAGCCAGGTGTGCTTGGTTATTTTGAAAGTTATGTGAGGGCTTATTAGTCATTTTACGATGGTGACGCATGATGAAGTGTTAACCAATGGATACATGTCAAGCACTGCGTAGACAATACGATCAGGGGTAGTTACGTCATTATACTAAGTCAAAGCTCGGGTTTTGGGAACCTTAGCAACCAAGAAAACGAGGTACGCAAAGAGTGACAGACGGAATCACCCAAAAGACAGAAAAACACACTAACTTTTTTTTAATTCCCCATTATTTTTGCAATTCCCAAACCACCCTTACATCAAAGATGTTCGTCTATTGGGTCGGGTTTGACATTTTTCAAGCCCGGCAGTACCCCAATTGGACTTAGCTTGGGTGTTCAGACCCAGATACCCAACCGGGTTATTCTAACCATTAACACGTAAAATCCTCGAAAACTAAAAGCTAAGGAATTTGTGTTTCCCTTTTCACCAGACGTAACTGGATCCGGTAAGGGTGACTTTAAAGTCAGACCTGGACCACGCCAATTTGGACCCGGCACAAATCGTCCTATTACCATACAAACAAAACAGCATACCGAACAAATATAAAATGACCGAAACACCCTCAGAAAAGTTCAACGGGTCGCTCTCTCGCTCAACCAACCAAGAACCCACCGCGCTCATCTTTGTCCATAGACCAAAAACGTCGGGTTTTCTTGTCCCACTGTTTTTGCACTTAGTTGGGTGTGTCGCCGAATAAAAACAACTTAACAAGCAGCGATTTTTTATTATTCACGAGTTTATAAAATTAAACACATGATTTGGAAACAGGTTTAGCTCGCCAAAACTCTAACTAGGCTCAGGTTCGGAGTTGGGTCTGGAACCAGGTTCGGTTGGTAAGCTCGGGCGGATAAGCACGAGCGAGCTCATCGCTGGCGCGGTGGCCCCGAGAGAGAGAGAGAGTCCCATTTGGACACTCACCCTCCTCTATAAATCCCACCAGGAAACCACCACCTGTTTTTTAAACTCTCTCTCTCTCTCTCTATATATATATATATATATACCTGAAAGTCTTCGTCCCAACAATGGCGCTCGATCACGAGACGACGTTCAGGGAGTTCAAACCAAAGAACAGAAGGATCATGGTGAGTTCCCCAATGCCCAATTCTCCTTTCTTCTTTCTTCTTGGCATTTGGGGGGGTTCTGGGGGTGTTTTGGTCATTGTCATGTCGGCTGGGGGCATTCATAGTGGGCTGTGCGTTCTGCCTGGAAGCAGAGGAGGTTTGCAATTGCAAGAGGACCAGAAACGCTCCTTTCTTTCGTATAAATGACAGGCGTGTCCTCCTCCGGCAACGCCTGAAGCACCGTTTGGGGTTTGTTTCAGTTTTCCATTTCTGGAAACTAATGTCTTGCAATGGAGGTGGTTGAATTGGGAATTTGTGGGGCGCTTGAGGGTGTTTTTGTCATTAGCGGCTGCGTTCTTTCTTCGTCCCTCTTTTAGCTTCGATGGTGTGGTTGGAGCCTTTCGGCTTTGTGAAGCAGGGGATGTCTGTTCGTTGATTCAACATGCCCTTATCTCTGTATATAAGGCTGAAATATCCCTTTTTTTTTTGTTTAAGATGCCCTCTGCTTTTCGTCGACCGCCGAACTACACCGGAAAAGTACGTCCGGCAATTGTGGCTGTTTTTTTATTTCGTTAAATACCAACAATACCCCTGCACGAGGGCTTTCTTTTTCATAGTCGACACTGGTTTTCCTATTGAGATTTGGAAAAATATGTAGGGATAAAATCGTCGTTTGCTACCGAAGCGCCCCCACGCACACCTCACCGAGGGGAAGGCGGGAACAAGGTCTCCACTCTCGCTCCTTCCCAAAATTCTGCCAGGGATTTTGATTTTAACTTCCATCTCTCTCTTCTTTTTTCATGTTAAACGAACCGAGGCGGAAAGGAGCTCCCTTTCTCTCTCTCCAGTTCATTGTCATTCATTCCTAAGGGTATTTTAATTATTTTACTGAGATGAGAAACGGGAGAAAGCACATAGGTTTTGATTTCATCTCCGCTTCCATCCCCGTTTAATGTCCTTCGTCTCCGGTTTAGGTCTAAACGGGACGAGAGACGGGGCGGAACCCATTTCCCCCTCTGGGTCCACTGCCATCCTTACCAAAAGTCTTACCGATAGTTCGATTGGAAGGAGCGTGTACCGAGTGTTTCTGGTTTCCCGCATTCGTTAAATGATGAAAATTGCCGTCCCTCGTAAGTCGACGTTGTTGTCATATATAATTATATGTGGACAATATGGTCATTTTAAAAAAAATGTTTAACTGTAGTTTCAGTATTTCACGATTATAAAGTGAACTGACCACAATGCCCCATGGGGACCCTTTCGTCAATTAAGAAGTTGTCAAGCACCAAAGCGGCCATTCCGACAGAATACGCCAACCGGTTACCGGAGCCCTCAGTCCCTCTTCTTCACGTCTCTCTCTCTCTCTCTCACTTTACAAAAACACCCCAACTAATCAACCACCGTATTTTCCCATGATATGTAATTTGATCTAAATCCATAGGATAAAAGGGTCATATTGCTAACTCTTTTTGGGTTTTCTCCCTGTGAAAACGGATCGGGTTGGGATCCAGGGAGCGGGAGGTCCGGAAGACGAGGAGAGGTGGCCCCCGTGGCTGAAGCCGTTGCTGAAGACCCCGTTCTTCGCGCAATGCAAGCTCCACGCTGACTCCCACAAGAGCGAGTGCAACATGTACTGCCTCGACTGCATGAACGGCGCCCTCTGCTCCCTCTGCCTTTCCTACCACAAGGACCACCGCGCGATCCAGGTAAAGCCGACGGCCCTGATCGACGCTTACCTTCCGTCCCGTGCGAGCTTTCCCGACCTTCTCCATCCTCTTTTTTCTAATTCTTTTTTTTTTTTTTTTTTAAATCTTGGCAGATAAGGCGGTCGTCCTACCACGACGTAATTCGGGTCTCGGAAATCCAGAAGGTTTTGGACATAACTGGGGTCCAGACCTACATCATTAACAGTGCCCGGGTAGTCTTCCTGAACGAGCGACCCCAGCCTAGGCCCGGTAAGGGCGTCACCAACACGTGCGAGATTTGCGAGAGGAGCCTCCTCGACAGCTTCAGGTTTTGCTCCCTCGGCTGCAAGGTAATTAATTGAATAATGACCGACGTATCCCCTTGCATTTGTTGTTTTTTTAGGGTTTTCTTCTTCTTTTTATTTTTGTATTTTTATTTTTATTTTTATGGTTGTGTCGTTGAGTTGACCTCTAGTTGTATAATGGTAATTTGAGGATGTGGGGGAAATGGGAAGGGGATGTTGGTTCTGCATGGGTGGTGGGCTTGAATTATTGGGGCTGATGATGATGGGGGGCAAGCCTAGTTTCAGTAAAGGGAGGACGGGGTAGGGTTTTGACTTTTATTTTATTTAATAAAAGGTTAAAAATTCACATTGTGGTGCCTTTAATGGTGGTATTTTGAAGTGGGGAGGGACAATGGTGTCCTTGAAATTAAGGGCTTGGTGGTTTAGGGAAGTCAAAAGCATGATGCCTTTTCTTTTTGTTAATAATTGGGGTCTTGTTATTGAAGTAGAATTTAGGGAGAATTTTGTAGAGCAATCATTTCAATTTTCTCAAAAAGCAAGGGGTCCCTGATATCATTGAGTTTTTGTTCATTTTTCGTATTACATAAACTTTACCAAGTACCAACTTTGTCAGTTATATATTCTTTTGATTGGTACTTTCCCATTGGCAAACATAGTATGCCTGCCAATGTTATTGTTGGCATGTCTCTCAGAGTAAGAAATGGGTCCTTTTGTTTTAAGCAGATTGTTTATGCAACTTAACATCAAAATGTGGTTGATTTTGTTTATTAACTTTGTTATAGTTAAAATGAAGTAGTGATTTAGAACATAATGTGATACCAACATATGGATGAAGTTGAAATTTTCTAACATGGGCTTAGGTTTTCATTGCCACGCTACAGATAGCTGGAATGTCGAAGAGCCTGCTAAGGAAATCACGCCGGGAGCCGGTTTCGGACTCGGAGGGGTCGTCTTACACCATCAACAGCAGCGGAAGCACCGAGAGGAACTTGCCAAGCTTCTCACCTCCAACACCACCTCCTACCATTGTCAACTACAGGACCACAACGAGGAGGAAAGGGATTCCCCATAGATCACCAATGGGGAGCGTTTTCTTTTGAACAAGATGAAGTGATATGCCTAAGTATAATATGCTCACATAGGCTATCCCACCAGCACACTTGAGCCTTAGCAAAAGAGGCCAGTGTCTCTCACTTGTAAATGCCCCCAAGAAAAAAAAAAAAAAAGGATGAAGGAGAGGTGTAAAGTAAGAAAGTTATAGAACAATATAGGTGATAAGTATAGGTAAGTTTTGTTAGTTATGTAAATAGAGGGATGAAATTTACAGTTGGAAAGTGGTGAAAAAGTATACCATATATAATAAATACATGGTATCAGTATGCTATCGAGTATGTAAATAAAGGTAGTGCTTTGCTTCTTGTAAATTTGCAACCCTTTCTTTTTAGGTAAACAGTGAGCGTTATGCATCATTTTAACGTGAATAAGCGAGATATCGGGGGTACATTGCGTATGCCAATTTATGAATTTATGACCGAATTTTGTGTACGTGGCAAGAACCGATTGGTGGAAGGAAAGTTGGTGTGTCACACGCAGGGTATGGGAAGTGGGACCATGGAGCACAAGTGGTGCGTTTTACCACGCCATCTTTTCCGGTTGATGTCGCTTATTGGTGTGGACTTGTGATGGGGAATTGAGCTCATGCCAAGATTTTGACAAGTGGATGGTGTAGATGGAAATTGGCGTTCAATCTATTTGTTAATTTGATAGAGCAAGCAATGTGACACGTGTCATTTGGTCTTTGGCTGGGTTAAGTAGCTTCAAAATTTTCTTGGTCTCTCTTGATTTTTCGGGAGAAAGGGAAGGCCTTCCAAAGTGGGGAGGATGGTTGTCATCACTTTTGTGCAGTTGTTATTGATCCTTGCACCAGTCTTTTTCCTTTCTTCTTTTAGCTCCAAAATTTCTCCATTACATACAAAAGAGTCTCTCTCTCTCTCTCTCTCTCTCTCTCTCTCTCTCTCTCTCTCCGAAGGTAAACAATGTGAGAGGTGTTTTAAATCTGTAAACACTGATTCTATAAAATCTTGAGAGGATTTAGCCGTTCGATTATATAATTCCTAATCCGGTTATTCATTGCAACATATCATTTTGAAGGACTGGCCCTTATACGAAGAAAGATTAGTATATTCATGACTAATTGAAATGGTTTCAGTTCACACTGTTTTCACAGATTGGTGTTTTTCTAATAAAGTTGAAAAGTGATTAGTTATTTTACATTCTTAAGGACATTATCTTTACTGCCATTTATGTATTTTTAAAAATTATCTATATATCTATCAATTTCCAAATTTTGGGCCAAATTATATAAAGGATAACATTACTTATAAACAAATACCTATTTAGCTTTTCTTTAGCTACCTATGTAAAATCAAATATGAAAGCAGTTCCATCTCTTGTACTTTTAATCAGAAAAATGCTAATCCAGGTTTTCCCAATTTTATGACGTCTTTTAGGCCCCATGTCCATGCAATATCAGACATCTATGAATTTGGCATTGATGTCAACAAGAAAACTGTCATCTAATTACTATTTTTATGATTATAGTATGATATTGTACATGTAGGTATTTTTTATTATTATCATTTTAGTATTATTAATTTCTTATTGTAGGTATTTTTTATTATTATCATTTTAGTATTATTAATTTCGTATTGATAGCATATTGGAAAAACATCTTCATCAACATTCTTGATAATTAACCTCTAAGCCACTACCATTCTTTAGAAACACTAAAAAAAAGCTAGGTCAGCCAAGAAAAAAGAAAAGAAAAGAGAAAATACTCGATGTGACCTTAGGTTCATTTAATTAGGCAATAATGGAGCCCCACCTTACAAAGTGACTCAATTGCCTAAGCCATGATGTCAATTGGTTCCTAACGCCAAGATCACCCGACCCCACCCCACCCTACCCATATATAGGGGTGGCAATCGGGTCGGGTTGGCGGGTCAGCATACCTCAACCCGAACCCGACCCGTTTATTAAACGGGTCGGCTGTGGCAAACACGAACCCGACCCGTTTAATAAATGGGTAACCCGACACGACCCGCCAACCCATTTAATAAATGGGTTGTGTCGGGTAAACGGGTTTTCAGGTTCGCGGGTCGGGTTGGCGGGTTGACGGATCGGGTTGGCGGGTTGACGGATCGGGTTGGCAGGTTGGCGGGTCGGGCAGACAGGTTGGCGGGTTGACCCACCCGCCTAACCCGTTTATTAAACGGGTCAGCCGGGTTGGCATACCCCGAACCCGACCTGTTTAATAAACGGGTTACGCGGGTCGACCCGTTTATTAAACGGGTTGGCTTAAGCCCAACCCGAACCCGCCTAAGAGGCGGGTTGGCGGGTCGGGTCAGAAATTGCCACCCCTACCCATATACACGCATAAAAGACAGAAAAAAGGGTGAGATGCAAGTAAAGATATGTCACAGAGTCGTGTCGTCCCTAATCACATGTGCAGACACATTGACATGGACACTGACCTGTATGCATTATTTTAGTAGTTTTTTGATGTTTTTGATATTTTTCCCATAAACATGATTTTTTATAAAAAAAGTATTTTATTGACTAAAATTTTAAAAAAATTCCATATCTTTGAATCCTATTTTCTGAAAAAAATCAAACTTGGGAGTCCAACTCGTGTCATGTGTCCTCGCATCCACGAATCTTTGTGACATAGAAGTAAAGAAAAAAGAAAACAACTCACGTCTAAAATGATCCATATTTAAAATAGATCCAACCTAATCTAACACACACACACACACATGACTTGTGCTTTACACTTTGAAATATTTTAATCAAAAATTAAAATACCATAATAAATTGAACTGTTTCTAAATAAGAATGTGAGATAATATCATGAAATTATAACATCCTCGCAAGGTATTCATTTTAATTTTCTGTTTTTACTATTTTATGGTAATATCTAATTTTTTTCTGAAAATAACTCCTTTTCTCATTTTCCAATGAGTTATTTTGTGGGCCACCTGGGAGGTCCAGCCTTGTGGCAGATATTAATTATCTTGGGGATTACAAACAGATAAGCAATGCCGGACCCACCTTGGGAAGTGGGATGCTCATCTCTGCCCTTTCTGCTCCTGCTTTTCTTCTCGTTCCAACACTCATCACCATCTGGCCAACCCCTTGACAGGGCCACTTTGGATGGAGGGAGAGATGGTGGGGCTTATGACTCTACCCTACTGCCTCTAGCTGGGTGCCTCATCTTTAACTAGTAGCTTCTTCTTACACGCTAAAAAAAACTTTTTGAATGAGATAACATTGGAGGGAGCACATCAATTAAACAAGTGGTAAGATATATACTGTAGAAGTATTGAATGCCCATCGAGCCCATCAATGCTAAACCCATTTGGTGCTAATTCGTGTGCTAAATGAGATGCAAGTAAAGATATGTCACAGAGTCGTGTCGTCCCTAATCACATGTGCAGACACATTGACATGGACACTGACCTGTATGCATTATTTTAGTAGTTTTTTGATGTTTTTGATATTTTTCCCATAAACATGATTTTTTATAAAAAAAGTATTTTATTGACTAAAATTTTAAAAAAATTCCATATCTTTGAATCCTATTTTCTGAAAAAAATCAAACTTGGGAGTCCAACTCGTGTCATGTGTCCTCGCATCCACGAATCTTTGTGACATAGAAGTAAAGAAAAAAGAAAACAACTCACGTCTAAAATGATCCATATTTAAAATAGATCCAACCTAATCTAACACACACACACACACATGACTTGTGCTTTACACTTTGAAATATTTTAATCAAAAATTAAAATACCATAATAAATTGAACTGTTTCTAAATAAGAATGTGAGATAATATCATGAAATTATAACATCACAAGTGGTAAGATATATACTGTAGAAGTATTGAATGCCCATCGAGCCCATCAATGCTAAACCCATTTGGTGCTAATTCGTGTGCTAAATGAGTTTTTAGGGGTTTTTTCATTTTTTTTTTAAATTTTAAACGTACCTATACTTGATTTTATAGGAATCAGCTCTTGAAGCATTTGATTCCAACACATGGTGGATTTGTATAAAGTTCAAAAAATCAGCGATCCAAAATCTTTGTAAATTTTTGAGACTCCAAACATCATTTTTTTTCATCGAAAACACATGATCCAAGTATGGATTCTCAGTAAATCGACCATGCCCAAAACATTTATAAGGCATGAACCTCATAAAAAGCACCGGAGAAGGTGAAAAACCCATTTAGCACGCAGTTTAGCACGAACCCATTTTCTTATATATATATATATATATATATATATATATATATATATATATATATATATATAAAGTGACCCTATGGATGTGCTACATGATTTGTTTAGTGGAATCAGTTTTTGGATTGTCAGAATCTGACCTTTATACAGGTTTTTTCAGTGATCAAAAAATCAAATATCTAGGAAGGTTCTTAACTCATAAAACATGTTTTTTCGTTGAAAAAACATGATGCAAAAGTCAATTCCTACTAAATTGAGCACGTGTCGATGAGATTAGATTGTGTCAAAACAACTCTTATTGTGAGATTCAAACTAGATTGTAGGTACAATCATTTGTACCAAATATAATCCTATATATATAGTAGGACGTAGCATCAAACTCACAAACGTTGGGACGCACACACGTGATCAGCTGCGGGCATAGTTTATGCAACAAACAGGCTTTAGCGAACTGCCGCTAAAGCCTGGTTTTTCGCCAAGAGAATTAGATGGGGACTGCGGCTAATTCCCTTATTTTATGCAAAATCGATTAACAAGTGTCGTTTGGTGAAAATCGGTCCACTGTTGCAGGTTTTCATATGATGTATGTATGTATGATCTGTTGTTCTGATGAAGCAAACTTGAAACAGAGAACGGGTAATATTGTTAATGAAAATGTGCTTATGCTAATTTTGAGAGAGAGAGAGAGATGTACCACTCATCGATTTTGAACCAAGTTATCTTTTCAAAACTACCAGCTAGGAAGAAATCATTATTTAATCAATTAAATTCATTATTTTTTCATGTAAATATAAGCTTATGCGTGGAGCCATGTGGTGCCTTTTTCATGTTTGTAATAGTATGGGGGGATAGTGGTAGCCATTGGTGTGCACATAACACAACCACCACTTGTTTATGTGAAAACCACGCAAAGGGGAGTGATGGGCCCAAAGCCAACGCGCATGCAAGGGGTTGCAGCTGATCTAGTGTCCTCGATGTGCACACGCACAGTGTTATGGTGGTACTGAACCGTGACACTTTCATTAACGTGACACCCTTTTCCAAGATCTAGTTATTTAACTAATCCTAGTGATGATGTTTCTATATATACCTATATATATCCATTATTTTTGTAGAATAAGATTTAATTCTGAGCAGCAAATTGGCCCAATGTTGGGCCATCTTTAAATTCTTGTATAATAGTCTACTGCACTTCTAATCTTACTAAAAGTGAATCTAACTTATTGCTTATGACTTGAATAGCAAATGCCAGGACAAACTAATTAAAGTTCAACGATTAAACCTATACAAAGATTCTCACAAAGCACATATGAACAGACACACCACAGGGAGCACTTTGGAGTGGAGATAATAATAGATCGATAAGAGAATCCTGGTATTAATTCTGTGTAAAAAGGTGAATGTGGATATGATGAACATATTAAGTGATCACTTTATTGAAGGGGAAAAGTGGGCATGAAAATCAATTATATAATTTCCTTCTTCGATAGGCATGCATCTATCTATGGATTATATAGAGAGATTCAGATGGCATATGCTAGCTGTTGGACAGTATAATTTGCTAATGACATAGGATAAAGTTAATTACCCACTTAGTTCTTAATTTCATTAAGGGGTTTACTGTTTTCATACAACTTGCAAAACATTGGTGTTTGAGTTGGACTCCCACACTGCATAAAAGTTACAAAAAGTTGGAGAGAATTCGATAGGACAAAACCATTCCTCTCAGGGAGGTCACATCTTACAGGGCCCTACATGCCAGGCCATTCTCATTATACATTGGTAGAAAATGAGAGGAAAAAGTGGTGGGGGCATATAACTGGACCTGCTATGAATTGGGGTGGGGTTTGGTGCAAAGTACCTAGTGATCATGAACAGCCAAATGAATGGTCAATGTAGTTTCGTTTTGAGGCCATGCACATGGTAAGAAAATATTGCTTTGGTAGGCCCTACTGATTTCATTTGTTTCTTAGTTGAATGTGACGTGCAACAGAAAGCTTTTGTTATCACCCAAAGTATATGTGCTACCATGTCTGGAGCCATTTTAATTTTTCTACAAAACCATGTTTAGTAACTAGTTATTTAATACCTTTTCGTGTGCATGTGTATGAGTGCGTGTGTGTGTGTGCGTGTGTGCATGCATGTATCTAGTACATGAGTTATATACCCGTGTATCCTATAGTATTTGTGTGTATGTGCGTATGTCCACGGGTCCTTTTTAGAAAATTCTGTTAGACATTATAATTTAGAAGTTGGAAATATTTTCTATTAGATTTATTTCTGCTAATAGGTTAGAATATATAATATTTAAACCATGTTTTTATGTTATTCTATTAGACTAGTCAATGTTTTGCTTTTCTTTTAATTAGTTGCTATCTAATTAATTTATTTTCTTGAAATCGATAAAATAAGATAGTTGTTTAATGTTAATTAGTCATTGAATAGAGTAGGATTGAATTCTCGTTTGATTAGTTAAATTTTAGTTTGGTTTAATTTCAAAATTTTAATTTAAGTAATTAGATTAAGAATAATCATTTTTTTCCATTATCATTTTTTTTGTAGTTAATTAGTTTTAATTTAATTGCTAGTTATCATTTTGTTTATTAATGTTAATTGATTAAGTCTAAATTCGGTTAGATCTGAGTGTAACTTAGTTAGTTTCTTTATTGTTTCATGCTAGTTAGTTTCTTTCATAGTTAGTTCATAGATTGCTATTAGTTTGTTATTTAGTTAGTTAGTTGTTACATGTTAGTTTTAAGTTTGCTACAAGTTTGTTTTAAAATTGTTACATGTTCGTTAGTTGTTTTGAGTTTATTAGATTAGTTTGTTAGAAACTTCTTTTTGTGATATTTGATAAAACTAACCTTAGATTTTGATATAGTTTTCTTCGTGGGATAGGCCCTCAAAAGTATCCCTAAAGAGCCCTTTGAAATCCCCAAAAGGCCCTTCAAGCCCTTATAGAGTCCTCAGAAGAGCGAAAACCTTTTAAGAGTGAAACACTAAAAGCCTTTTGTAGCATCCTAAACTCAAAGGGCAAGCAATGGAGATTAAAAGGGACTAAAGCTCAAGCATTAAAAACTCATTTTCTCTTTTCTTTTAGATTAGGTTTATTTAATTCATTAATTTGTGTTTATAATAAAACCATTTATTATTCTTTTTAAGCCCTCTGCAAGAGGGTAACACATTGTAATAGTTAGTTATTTTTATTTTAAAGGCAATAAAGCTTGTCATTTTGTGGAATACAAAGTTTTCTCCCGTTCTCTGAGTTCGACCCGGATCTCACCCTAGTGTGAGTCAGTTTTTATTAATTGGTGTCTAGCTGTCACAAAATATTTTCATCAAAAATATCTTTTAAAAATCTATTTCATAAAACTTCAACCAAATTTTTGGCGTCGTTGCTAGGGACCAGTGATAGAAATGAGTATTCACTTTATTGCCGCTTGTGTATTCTCATTTTATTTAGGATTGTTAGTTTTCTTGTTGTTATTTATTTATGATTGCTAGTTTATTTTTCTGCACATTAATTAGGATTGCTAGTTTATTTTTGTCATTAGGAGTTGTAGAACCACGTTGCTTGCGAGCCCTATAGACCAATTTACTTTTCTTGCACATCCCACCTAGTAGATTACCCCCTTAATAGGTGACTATGCATGATTGGTACCATGCACATAGTTTTCTTTTCGCAAAATATTTGATTGGATGCAAGTGTGTTGTGTGTATTTACTGTTTTATTTATTTTATTTTGCCTACTTCGTGGTTTATATGGTTGATCAACTCGACAAGTTCCTCGAGATCTGCTCTACGATGCAGATCAATAATTTTGGAGATGACGCATTGAGGTTGATCTTGTTTTCGTTCTTCCTCAAGCATAAAATCAAGCACTGGCTTAAGTCTTTAGATACAGTTCAGATTACCGCTTGGGAACAAATGCAAAGAGAGTTTCTCACGAAATACTTTTCAATTGGTAGGACAAACTAGTTTCGAAAGGCGATCATCAGTTTCTCTCAGATTGAGGGAGAACAATTTTATGAGACCTGGGATAGGTTGAAAGACCTACTCAGGAAGTGCCTCCACCATCAGGTGCCCCGATGGCAACTGGTGCAATACTTCTACAATGGCCTAACTGAGAAAGACAGTCAAATGGTTGATTTTTCGTATGGGGGCACGTTCATACTCAAGAGCGAGGACTAGACATATACTCTATTCAAAATGTTGAGTGAAAACTCTATGCACTATGCCCTGGCCTCAAGATTTGATAGGACCACATCTGCTCCTAGTGGTCCTAAAAAAGGAGGGATTTTTTAAGTTGGGTCTAACCAAGAATTGCAAATCAAATTGAATCAGTTAACTAGAAAAGTTGACCAACTGCTAGCCAACCCAACTTTAATAAATCATGTGAGTAAAGTGTGTGAGCTATGCACTAGCCCTGTACACTATGTTTCTGACTATCTCGCAACACCATTCTATCTTGAATTCGTTAAGGAGCAGGTGAATGCTGCCCAAAGTTTTGCCAGACCGGTGCATGATCTATATGCACCTATCGATAACCCGGGATGGCGAAACCACCCCAACTTTGAGTGAAGAAATCCACAAGACCCCCTCCATATGCCTTCTCACCCACAGGCCAGACCGGGTAACTTTCCACAAAGTTACCCAAGACCTACATTCTCACAAGCCCCATCCTAGTTTATCTTGTCTCCTCAAGAACCCACATCGAGTCAATCTTTTCAAGAGAAGCTCCTCGAGGTATTTTCTGATATAAAGGCCAATCTCAACTCCCATACTCAATCCATTGCAAAATTAGAGACCCAGATGGGATAGTTGGCTGAGGCCTTGAGTAGGCGTCATGAAGGGAGCCTTCCTAGTCAGCCTGTCATTAACTCGAGGGATAAGAAATCCATGCATTCTGGTCTGCACATAATTGACTCGCATCACGAGTAGGTCCAGGCTATTACTACCCTCAGGAGTGGGAAGAAATTACATAGAACCAGGGAGATTGTAGAAGGAAGAGAGAGACAAATTGTTGAGTAGTCAGTCCCTATTAAGACATCCCAGGAAAGTAGTAGGGCTCCTCCATTTGAGCCTTCCAGATCATATATACCAAAGGCCTCATTTCTTGAGGCTTTAGAGAGATCAAAGTTTTTTGACAAACAGGGTGCAAGAATGCAATAAATGTTTGGGATATTCAAGCATGTTCATATAAACCTCTCCTGCTCGATGTCATCCAACAAGTGCCTGCTTATGCAAAGTTTCTTAAAGAACTTTGTACCTAGAAAAGAAAATCAAGATTGTTGCCTAGGAAGATCTTCCCAACTGAACAGGTGAGCTCGATGTTTCGGCACCAAGCCCCACTTGAACTTAAGGATTCAAGAGCACCAATCAGCGATGATGTCATCGAAACATGACCATCGAGCATGCTTTGATCAATCTTTAGGTTAGTGTAAACATATTGCCGGGTTTCCTTTATGACATATTTGGGATTGAGGATTTGAAACCCACCACGACCATTTTATAGTTGGCCGACATGTCTACCAAGCTTCCCAAGGGAATCTTGGAAGATGTGAAGGTCAATGACTTTTATTTTCCTGTTGATTTTCTTATTCTGGATATGGAAGGTACTGATGTTGCTCACCGGACTCCCATCATTATGGGCCACTGGCAACGCATATATTAAATGTCATACTGGGGAGATGGATGTTTCTTTTGGCAATAAGTGATTGCGGATAAACATATTTGATACTACCATGAGAGCGATAGGATATGATAAATTTTTTCATATGGGGGACACTTATCCTCAATGGAAGCAATTCGATCTATCCCCGTTGGAGAGATATATGGATGATACTTTAGTTTATGGCTCATTATCTGAGAAGTGTCCCCATAAGTGTCTAAAAGATTTTCAATAATATATGGGGGGGGGGGGGATAATCTCGTTCATAGCAGAGGAAAGAGTCATTTCAAGGTCCAAGGGGGTAGACTTTTATGACACATGGTGGACAAGAAAAAAGATACGACCATATACCTTAGACCTCCTGATTGAGCATAACCTTTAGTTTATTGATCTCATAGACGAATTAGGGTAACCAGAGATCTGTCTGGCTGAAGACATAAAATTTAGTGTTTTATGGGAGGTAGCCCATACTGTTGTTGTAATTTTAGTAATCCAATAGTTTTTGTTTCTTTTTGTTTTATGAGCATAGATCATGTATACATTTCATTCTTTTTTTATATGATTTATGAGTTACAGGTGCCAAGACAAATTCTATAGCACGGATCATGTGACTCCTACTCCTTCCCTTGCATGTCTTTTGTTTTATAGTATGCATTCATCTAGTTTCATGTAAGCATGGGGGAGTGCCACTGAGAACAGTGTCATTCAAGCATGGAGGAGGGTGTAGCTTGCACACCCCAAATTTTTTTTCTTTCTGTCCATGTATTTTTACTGATGAAAACTCATAAAAATTAGGCTTTTAAGGAATGAGTTTTAACCTATATGAATGCTTTATTCAATCTAACATTTTAGAGATTTTTGTAAGCCCTATGAATTTTTTTTTCTGACACTAATATAGACAAATGGGGTCACTTATGTAAATTTCAAAGAAAAGATAATAGATGCATGTTAGAGTTTTCTTTTGAATGACAAGTATGAATATACACGGTTTACTTTTAAAAACTAAGCAAATGAAAAACATTGAAAATAAGAGCTCAAAAGTGAAAAAAAATATATGTTTAGATGTTTGATCTCTTTGTATTCTTTAGTAGCTGGCCTTAGACACAAGTTAAAGTGTTTGATTCCCATGTCGAAAAGGATAACAAAGGAAATCACTTCTTTATCTAAGTTGATATATGTGACCTATTTGGTTTGAGCAAGTAGAGCCTAAGGGGTGTTTACACCTGGTGCTCTAAAGCCATCTGGTTTGGGAGCCACCGTTTCGAAAGCCCGTTATATGGACTTTATAGAGAGCCTAATAGATTTTGACATTGCACATGACAAGAAGCAAGCTATACATAAAACTATAAAAATAGAAGTTTTAGTGGCTCGAGCAATTAAGTCCAAGGGATACTTTATATTTGATGCCATAAGGTCATCTGGCCTGAGAGTCACTGACCCAAAGCTCGTTACACGGGTCACGAAAACTAAAAATTTGATATAGTGCTCAACAAAAAGAAAAAAAAAAGTGTAGAAAAATTAAAGATCTAGAAAAAGGAAAAAGAAAGAAAATCAAGAGCATAAAGATAAAGTTCACTGCTTAAGAACAATTTTTGAGAAACCTATGCAGAAAACATATAAGTGAAGATAAATAAAAAATGATGTGTTATCTTGATTTTCTAAAATTAAAGCATAAATGATTATGATATTTAGAAAAGTAAAAGAAAAAGTTTTTATTCTGTGGTGGCATGTAAAGACTCTAAATATGTTTTGAAAGTGTAATGGTATGCAATATTCATGAAAACAAATTTCTTAACTGCCTAATACTTCACGAAGTTGGAATCTTTATGTATATATGACAGAGATATTTGTCGGTAGCATCACTGCAAACCCTCACGATACCTTACTCGCCCATTAGGGTAACCTAGGTGTTTAAAGGGCTTGTTGCATACACTAAATGCAACAGTGATTCCTACGAAAGTGAGTTAGGTTTTTGCTTTGCTAGTTTGCTTTTGTTTTGTTATTCAAGGTCAGTTTGCTCGAGGACTAGCAAACAATAAGCATGGGAGAATTTGATTATGCATATATTTTGCATCTTATACATATATTTTTATGCATGATCCATAAAAAAATTGCATTAAAAACTCATTATTATCAGTATTTTTGAGAAACTGTTTTGAAATTCAAAATCAAGGTAAAATCACATTTTTAAACTTTTTCCTATATTTTTTAGTGTTTTGAGTAGTTTAAGACTTTTTAATTCATAGTTTAATTAGTTTAGGAATTGTCAAATAATATATTAGTTGGTTTAGAAGTGTTCTTTTCTAGAAACACGTTTTTCTAGAAGTGCTCATTTGAAATTTTGAAAACTAATTAGAGTTTTCTAAAAAAAAACATGTGACCTACTTTTTTTAGTATAAAAATATTGTTCCAGCCATAGGGAGTGTCTCCCTTTTGAGAAAATCATGCCTCTTCCTTCCTCTCTCTCTTCTCTTCTTCCTCCTTCTCATTCCCAACCGGTTCTCCCTATTCTCTTCATCTTTCTCTCTCATTCTCGTCTTGCTTTTAATCCCTTCTGGCGCCAATTCTTCTTATCCCCATCGTCAGAGGTACATGCAGCCCAGAGAGAGACCGTTCTTCTTCTCAACCCCTTTATCAGAGGCGAATCGTGAGGTTTGCTTCTTCTACCTCGTCTCTCTATAGTTTACTATTTAGATTAGTTAATTTTTTTATTTCGTAGAATACATGAATCGTATTTCATCATTGCATATAGCATAGTTTAATCGCTACATATAGTTTAGATGAGTTTTGTTATTATAAACTGCAAAAGAAGATAAAAAAATAAAATAAAATAGATTAATTTAGTTCTAGCCAATTTTCTTGATTTTTGTGCCTAATCGTATTATTTTAATTGGATCGATGCATGTAGTTAGATGTTTTCCCTTAATCACGATATATTTCATTCAATTTTGGACAAATTTAATTTAGGTTTAGTTTAAAATAGTTTTTTATATTTAGTTCTTAATTAGAGTTAAAATAGAATAGTTTAAGTAGCCGATTAGTGTAGAGTGTTATCTTTCTTTTTAATCATTTTAAATACCATAGTATAGATTATATTTCAGTTATTTATTTCTGTTAATAGGTTAGAATATATAATATTTAAAACACGTCCTTATGTTATTCTATTAGATTAGTCAATGTTTTGCTTTTCTTTTAATTAGTTGCTATCTAATTAATTTGTTTTCTTGAAATCGATAAAATAAGATAGTTGTTTAATGTTAATTAGTCATTGAATAGAGTAGGATTCAATTCTCGTTTGATTAGTTAAATTTCAGTTTGGTTTAATTTAAAAAATTTAATTTAAGTAATTAGATTAAGAATAATCATTTTATTCCATTATCATTTTTTTGTAGTTAATTAGTTTTAATTTAATTGCTAGTTATCATTTTGTTTATTAATGTTAATTGATTAAGTCTAAATTCAGTTAGATCCGAGTGTAACTTAATTAGTTTCTTTATTGGTTTATGATTAAGTTAGTTTCTTTATTGTTTCATGCTGGTTAGTTTGTTTCATAGTTAGTTGTTACATGTTAGTTTCAAGTTTGTTTTAAAATTGTTACATGTTGGTTAGTTGTTTTGAGTTTGTTAGAATCATTCTTTTATGATTTTTGATAAAACTAACCTTAGATTTTGGTATAGTTTTCTTCATTTGTTTTGGTGTTTCGTTATTTTGTTTTGCAGGAAAGCGGTTGAACAAGCGATAGGCCCTCAAAAGTGTCCCTAAAGATCCCTCTGAGATCCTCAAAAGGCCCTCTCAAAAGGCCCTTCAAGCCCTCAAAAGAGCCAAAACCTTTTAAGAGTGAAACACTAAAAGCCTTTTATAGCATCCTAAGGTCAAAGGGAAGAATTGAAGATGAAAATGAACTAGAGATCAAGCATTGAAGACCCTTTTTCTCTTTTCTTTTAGATTAAATTTATTTAATTCATTAATTTGGGTTTATAATAAAACCATTTATAATTCTTTTTGAGCCCTCTACAAGAGGGTAACACATTGGAATAGCTAGTTATTTTTATTTATTTTTATTTTAAAGGCAATAAAGCTTGTCTTTCTGTGGAATACAATTTTTTTTCTCATTTTCTGAGTTTGACCCGGATCTCACCCTAGTGTGAGCCGGGTTTTATTATTTAGTGTTTGGCTTTCACAAAACATTTTTATCAAAAATATCTTTTAAAAATCTATTTCATATAACTTACACCAAATTTTCTTAGTATAGTGAGGAGTATTCCCGCCTATCACACGGGTGACCCGGGTAATTAAATCGATGTACATGCAGAGGCTTAGTCAATGCATCAACAAGCTGATTAGTGGAAGCAACATATTGAACTTTAAAGACCCAAGTTACAACTATATCCCAAACAAAATACACATCGAGCTCAACGTCTTTGTTGCGACTATGAAAGGTAGGATAAGTTGCAAGATACATCACTGACACATTGTCATAGTAGATGACTAGTGACTCTAAGAGACAATGGCCCAGCTCACTGAGTAAGTGTCGAAGCCACATGCATTCTTTGATAAGATAGTAGGTACGCTGCCTCTGTGCTCAAGCGTGATAGAACAAATTGCTTCTTTGAACTCCAAGAGATCAAGTTATGTCCAAGGTATGAAACATATGCAGAGGTAGACTTTCGATCATCGAAAGAACTAGCTCAGCCATCGTCAGCATAAAGTGAAAGCCAGGAAGAAGAGCTCGAAGAGAAATATAAGCCATGTTGAATAGTGAACTTAAGGTATCGTAAAGTTCTTTTAACAATTGACCAATGTTCTGTGGTTGGAGCATGCATGAATTGGCAGACCTCGTTTATAGAAAGGGATACATCTGGCTGAATAAGAGTAACATATTGAAGGGCCCCAATGAAACTGCTATACAATGTTGTATTGTCCATTAGTTGACCATAGAATACAAAAAGCTTGGTGGACGACGCCATAAGAGTGGACATGGGCTTAGCATCGAGTATGTTTGTGCATAAGAGCAACTCAAATATATATTTTTCCTTATGACAACTGGAGACCAACTAAAGACCAAGCCGCTTGAATTCCCAAAAACTAATTTAGATCACCAAGATCTTTTAGGTTGAACTGAGCACCAAGATACTGAATGAATGAGCGGACCATTGTGGGAAAATTGCCTATGACGAGAATATCGTCAACATAGACAAGAACATATAACCTTAGATTGCACTAAAGTAGAATGAATAGAAAAAGATCAGTGTGCGGTCTATAAAAATCATGTTCCAATAGAGCCTGGCTTAGTTTCTGGAACCAAGCATGAGGTGCCTGAAGAAGACAACAAAGTGCCTTATGTAAGCGGCAGACAAACTCAAGGTGTTTAGGCTTAAAAATTGGGAGGTTGAGTTATATACACAGTCTCTTGAAGATCACCATTAATAAAGCCATTATTGACATCAAGTTATCGAATGGGCCAATGAGAACTTATAATAATGGAAAGGACAGTATGGATGGTGGGTGGTTTGACAAACAGGGTTGAAGGTCTCAAAGAAATCAACACCCGCCTCTTGGTGAAATCCTTTAGTGACAAGACGAGCTTTAAATCACTCAAGAGAGCAATCCACCTGATGTTTGATCTTGAAGACCCATCGACAACCAACAACATTTTAACTCGGATTAGGAGGGACCAACTTCCAAGTATGGTTTTAACACAGTGCCTGAAACTTGTTGAACATGGCTTTTTGTCATTTTGAATGGGAAGCGGTCTGTTTGAAGGAACGAGGTTCAAGGTCTGTGGATAATTGAACAAGGCATATAGAAGAGAATGAGTAGTAGTAAAGAATGTATGAGGTTTGAGTGTCCCATCCTAAGCACGGGTCACCATATAATGAGTACGAGACAGAGGAGGAGGTGAAGCTGATAGGACAAACAAACTAGAAGAACCCTGATAAGGAGAAGTGGGATCGTGCAGAGGAGGGAGCAGATTGGTTTTCAATGTCTAGGACCAGAGTTGAAGTGATCAACTCAACAAGTGGAGGCGGCGGGACAGATAATTATGGACTCAGAAAAGGCATGGGCCGAGTCATGGTAAAAGGAGGCTTAGGTGCAGGAGGACTGGCTAAATTCTGGGTTTTGAATAAAAAAATAGTCTCATCAAACACAACATGATGCTATATGATAGTTTTATTAGAGGCAGGATCCTGGCAAATATAACCATGGTAGGTAGCTCTATAGCCAAGGAAGATATGGAGTTTTGATCGATACTCAAGTTTACGAGTTTGATAGGGTCGAAGGTTAGGGTAACAAACACAATCAAAGGTCCAAAAATAGGTAGGGATGCTTGCATGGGCCATGAGAGAAAGGCCAAGTTCGACAATATGTCTGTGTCTGCATTCTATAGCACCATTTTGTTCTTGAGTGTAAGGGCAAGACACCCGATGTTGTATGCCACACTAGACTAGAAACAGAACCAGGCTCTGGAACTCACCACCTCCATTAGATTGGAAATTTTTTATTTTGTGACCTCTGGTATTTTCAATCAGACTTTTAAACTTTTGAAAAGCCTTCAACACCTTAGATTTATGAGAAATCAAGTAAATCCAACAGTACTTGGAGAATCCATCCATAAAAATAACATAGTAACGTACAATATTATTTTCAGTAATAGGTGTTTGTCTCCACACATCAACAAAGATAAGGTCAAGTGGTTGCTTAACAGGATGAACAAAAACAGAAAAGGGTAACTTATGTGATTTGTCGATTTGACATGCAGGATAAACATGTAAGGCAATTTTATTTATAAATGGAAAAGCAAAACGATTAATAATAGATCTAACAATCTTAAAGGATGGGTTGCCAAGGCAATTATGCAACTGATCAAGAGAAACACATTCCCAACATTGACTTCATTATTGCAAGAAATAAAGTTAACACTATAAAGACCATCTTTACTTTCTCTGCGATAAATCTCCTGTCCTATTTTACGATCTTTGATGCAACAAAAATTTGGATGAAACTAAAAAATTACTTTGTTGTCTTGTGTGAATATTTGAACAGAAAGCAACCGTTTAGTAATTTCATGCACATGTAAAATGTCTTTTAACAAAAATTTGGATGAATTCAAAGTAACACAACTATTTTTAGTGTGTAGTAGATTCATACCTGTACCGTTTCTAACCTTGACAAAGGCATTGCCATGATACTCACTATACAGGTTTAGAGAGTTCAAATCAAGAGCAATGTGGCGTGACACTCTAGAATTCGGGTACCACGAGTCGCTAGAGCCGCCACCCTCAAAGTTGGCTAAGTAGACGTGAGGTGGGTCATCATCCATCTAATTTTAAGGAAAGGAGTAGCATGACTTCGCAGTGTGTCCACCTTTGTCACATAGTTGACAGACGACCTGCTGCCTGTACGACTGTTCAGAGTGGCCTTGGTTCCCACGACCAGTAAATTATTGGAAACGGTCACTGCCACCTCTGTTACCACAGTTTCTGCCTCTGCTACCACAACTGAAATTACCACCATGACTTTCGCTACTATTTTGACAAAAATTATTTTTCTACGTGAAATTTGCCTCTATCGAATTGGGTTTGTCTTCATGATCTAGATGTTGTGCTTCCTCAGCCATAAGCAAATGATGCAGTTCGCTAATTGATATGGGTTGAACATGAGTAAAGTTCTAAAAGAGTCTGTGGGAGCCTCCTAAGGAATCACCATATCATCTTCATCCATAGGCTTCCTGGCCATAGTAAGTTGATGTCCAATCGATTTGGTTTTCTGAATATAGTTCTCTATGGACTTGTCTTCTTTCTTTATGGTCTGCAGTTGATCCTTTAACTGCAAGACCTTGGTGCATGAATGGGCAGTGTACGCTTCACGTAAGGCCTTCCAGACCTCAAAAGAGGTTCTTAATCCATGCATATGTGCGTGAACTGGTTCGGTAAGAGACGATATGATCCAACTCAAGAGAGCATGGTCTCATCATTTTCGGGTAACATACTCTGGGTTCAATTTATGAGAACCATTTTGAGTAGTGTATTGTTTTGGATAGGCGTAGGTCCCATCAATAAGACCTTCTAGGTCGTGAGAGACAAGGAGAAGTGTGAACTGGGACTCTCATAACATCTAGTTCTCTGCAGTCAACTTAACAGAAAGGAGATATTGCAAGAAACTTGGAGATGACAAGGATGAAAAAATAGATTGAGTGGAAGAACTTGTCTCCGAAGATGATTCCATTTCGCTGATCACCATCTACGATGGTTGCCCATGGGTTAGGCTCTGATACCATAAAAGACTCTACAAGAAGGCAATAGTTTTATGTGGTTCGGTCAGAATAACCTACGTCCATGACTCTTGGTATTTCTCAACGTCAGAGATAATGTGAGCCAAGGATAAACCACTATATATAGCTCATTTAATTAATCTGTCTCCTTTCTTAGAAGTATCTTGAGAATAGGCCTTATCTCTGTTAACAGAGAGTTATTTCTCATAAGGAAACTTTTCTTTTATAGAGAGATTTATAGTGGTCTGGTCTCTTTTATTTTCATTGTTACAGTTGTGGTCAAACTTTCTTTCTTTGGACGTTGAGTCCTTCAGGGAATTTTGTTAAGACCAGCACATATGTACCGTAGGATTAGGTTGAGTCTGAGTGGCACGTAATGGCCGAGGATTGCAGTTCTTGACAAGGCTTTCCCCAGGAGAGGGTGGTGTATGTTCGCCCCCGATGATTCATTGAATCCCACGTCTGTGTTCGGGGGATCGAATGAGCGCCACATATTCATGCACATGGGGCTCGTATTCCCGTGTATGTTGACATAACTTTGCATCGGACTCTGGTGCTGTTGCAAAGACTTAATCACCCTTACTTGCTTTTCCTGCCCTGAAATGACGGTTCGAGGAAATGACAAAAATATCCTCCATTCAAAAGTTGTGAAACGACGGGTCGATAAAAAGACAAAAAAGTCCTCCATCCAGAAAGTTTGATGTTAACCATTTAAAGTGGAGACGTTCCCTATTCATTAAACTCCTGCGCCATCTGCTGTAACAGTTGCTCCCATTATCAACCAAAACTTTGCCTTCGTCTCCAGTCTAGCTTTCCGCCTTGTTTTTTATCCTGTTGTACAACACATTGTCGCCTTCTTGTGCCTGCCTTGCGTTACAAAACATTCCAGTGTCTTCTCTTCATTTTTGCTGTCGTTAGGCATCATGGTAGAAAGCAATGATTCACAAACATTCCTTCCAGTGCCATTAAGGCAGCGTGAGTAGCTTTTCATCTCATCATGCGATCGATGAAGAAGGCATGTCGTCTTGTGTGCCATTAAGGCATTGTTTGGTTATTGCAGGTAGATCTTGTTCTTACGAAGGTTGGAAACTTATCGATATTTGTAAGACACTGGGACCTATTGACAAGAATGCTTGTTTGCAGATGCTAGGAAGGGCCTCTACCCCATCAGGTATCCTACATTCATTCATCATATGCATTGTATCTCAAACCGTTGTATTAGTAACAGACTCCCGTTTTTGTGAGATACATTTTTGTTAGTTAATATCGATTTGTTTGCTATTATGCTCAAGTTCTTCCTTATCGATTTGTAATTTATCGTGCGATATATTTATCGACCTTTTAGATAGTATGGTTTTGTATCGTCGAGTTGTAAGTTATTATGCTGAACTGCCGTATCGATTTTCAATATCTTACAAATTGCTATACATACGATATTTGTAAGACGCTGTGACCTATTGACAAGAATGCTTGTTTGTAGATGCTAGAAAGGGCCTCTACCCCATCAGGTATCCTACATTCATTCATCGTATGCATTGTATCTCAAACTGCTGTATTAGTAACAGACTCCCATTTTTTGTGAGATACATTTTTGTTAGTTAATATCGATTTGTTTGCTATTATGCTCAAGTTCTTCCTTATCGATTTGTAATTTATTGTGCGATATATTTATCGACCTTTTAGATAGTATGATTTTGTATCGTCGAGTTGTAAGTTATTATGCTGAACTGCTGCATTGATTTTCAATATCTTACAAATCGCTATACATACATATCGTTTGTGTAAGATATTATATTTCATGTAATATGTATTTGTAAGATATTTGTACACAGACTTTGAAAACATGTGGATGCAGAAACACATCGTTACACGAATGGCGGGTCGATTTTTGCATGCATATCGCTGCTCTCTCAGCGACTTCTATTGAACTCGCTTTAGAGCCTCGTGGATATTATGAGAGCGTTATCGTCAACACACATGTACGACATGTGTATTTTATTGGCATGGTAAGCGATAAGTCGATGCTCAGTATAAGCAAACATCAAACTGCACTTGATTTGATACTGTCATGCATTAAATCGTTGCTTTGACTTGCTTAACCCTAGTGGTATCCGTTGTTATATGCATCCTGATTAAATCGTAGTAAAGCTATGCTGCTTGCTAACGCAAATTGATATATTGCTTACAAAACATTCCACTGTCTTATTTTATTTGTCGTTGTTGTTAGTCATTATCGAAGAAAGCAATGATGCACAAACATTCCAACCAGTGCCATTAAGGCAGCGTGAGTAGCTTTTCATCTCATTATGCGATCGATGAAGAAGGCATGTCGTCTTGTGTGCCATTAAGGCATTGTTTGGTTATTGCAGGTAGATCTTGTTCTTACGAAGGTTGGAAACTTATCGATATTTGTAAGACGCTGGGACCTATTGACAAGAATGCTTGTTTGCAGATGCTAGGAAGGGCCTCTACCCCATCAGGTATCCTACATTCATTCATCGTATGCATTGTATCTCAAACCGCTGTATTAGTAATAGACTCCCGTTTTGTTAGTTTATATCAATTTGTTTGCTATTTTGCTGCAAAACACAAATTGATATATTGCTTAAAACATTGTTGAGCTTATCATCAGGTTGTAATAAAGATGATGTAGCTGAATTCATCGAAAGATCTAGAGAATTGAATATCTATACTTATGACGCAACTGAAGTATTGAACATTTGCACTAACAATACACATGAAAAGAAGGGTGCAGGCATTAGACCCACTCTTGACTTGAATGTTCCAGCGGAAGAAATGCAATTCAATGATGAGTTAGACTACCATGACAGTGCACATAATAAAAGTGTAGGCCCTGGGAATGTACACGGAAGTACACTTGACTTGAATGTTCCAGGAGAAGAAATGCAATTCAATAATGAGGTAGATTTTGATGATAGTGCACATAATAAAAGTGTAGGCCCCGGGAATGTACACGGAAGTACACTTGACTTGAATGTTCCAGGAGAAGAAATGCAATTCAATAATGAGGTAGATTTTGATGACAGTGCACATAATAAAAGTGTAGGCCCCGGGAATGTACACAGAAGTACACTTGACTTGAATGTTCCAGGAGAAGAAATGCAATTCAATAATGAGGTAGATTTTGATACCGTAGGAACTGGGAATGTACATGGAATTACACGTGACTATGTTCCTGTAGAAGGAATGCAGTTTAATAACGAGGAAGATGCATATAAATTTTACAATGATTATGCCTTAAAAGTTGGCTTCAGTGTGAGAAGGTTTTCTTGGTCAAAAAATGCACACGGTGTCTTGGTTAGAAAGACATATGTCTGTTCCAAGCAAGGTTGGAAGAAATCAATGGGAAATCCAACAAGGAGCATGCCAGAATCAAGATGTGGATGTCAGGCGAGATTGGTTTTGAGAAGACATCTGAATGGGAAATTTGTCGTGCGTACTTTAATTAGTGATCATAATCATGATTTATCTGCATCATTTATGACTGCTATGCTAAGGTCACATCGTAAAGTAACTGTAGCGCATGCTGCAATGGCTGAAATAACCGATAGCGCCCGCATCGCACCAAGGAAGACATACAATTTGTTTACCCGCATAGATGGTGGTCGCGAAAATGTGCCATTCACTCCTTTGGATCTAAGAAACCACTTGAGAAGGAAGAGGACATATAACATGAAGAACAGAGAAATATGTTGTTTGGTTCGCTACTTACAGAATAAATCAAGCAATGAACATGGTTTCTTTAGTGCAATGCAAGTGGACGAAGATGGATATGCTGTGAATATGTTTTGGGCAGATTCAAAGTCTAGAGTAGATTATGAATGCTTGAATGATGTGCTTGTGTTTGATACTACAGTAAAGATTAATACTGAATAGTGGTCATTTGCGCAGTTTGTGGGAGTGAACCATCATGCACAGAGTTGTATATTAGGCGGTGCTTTTGTGTATGACCAGACCAAGGAAAGCTTTGAGTGGTTGTTCAGAGTATTTACACAGGCAATGAACGGGAAGCATCCTGAAACTGTACTTACAGATGGTGATCACGCAATTGCGGCTGCAGTGCTTCATGTGTGGCCAGATGCACATCATCGTCTATGTTTGTGGCATATCTTTCAAAATGCAGCAAAGAACATAGGACACATATTTAATCAGAATGCAGGGTTTAACAAAACGTTTACAAGGTGTGTACTTCATAGCGTAGACGAGGTCACTTTTAAGTCAGATTGAGACAAAATGATTAAGACATACGACCTTACTGACTGTCTATGGTTACAAAATTTATATGCAGAAAAAGAGAAGTAGGCATTGGCATATGGAAGACAATACTTTTGTGCAGGTATGATAAGCACACAAAGAGCCGAATCTATGCATGCCACCCTGAAGAAAACTCTGTATTCATGTTTAACAATGTTTCATTTCATGGAACAATATGAATTATTTGTAGACGGTCTAAGACAAAATGAGCTTGAACAAGACGTGAAATGCTTTAATACACGACCTCAAACTTTTGGCATGGAAATATTAATGCGACCTGCAGCTCTGTATACACTAACTGTATTTGAATGGATCAAGAAAGAGGTATTGCATGTCATGAATTGCAAAATAGAAGGACTCGTGCAAACCGAGAATATGCACAAATACCATATTTTTTGTTAGGGCAAAAAGCATCAGGAAAGGCAAGAAGCACATGTCACGTACAATGTTGACAACGGAAGGGTAGAATGTTCATGCAAAATGTATGAATTCAAAGGCATTCTATGCTGTTATGCATTAAAGGCACTCAATCAAGAGAAGATACAAGAAATACCTGAGTCTTACGTAATGCGAAGATGGACCAGACGCGCGAAGATTGAAATGCTCGTTATGGACAATGCGAGTAAATCTGGTGTTGACGAGAAGTGCCACATAGCCTCCCGTTACCAACAACTGTGTAGGTCATTCATGCATGTTGCTGATTTGGCATCGAGAAGTGAAGAAGGCTATGCATGTGTGAGAAAAGCTACAACGGAGTTACTTGAAAACGTGGAGTTAATTCACATTAAGTCCGTTGCAGCGAATGAATACCAGACGAAGATAATGGGATCGAAAAGCGTAGGTCAAAATCATGTTTTGCTTGACACTCCTGAGAAGTTGCACCGAAGCGTAAACATTATCTTCAACAAGTCAGTAGTGAACGTTGTTGATTATGATGGACATATTCATGAAGCGAAGGGTATCAAAAGAAAACCTGCCTCTGATCGCAGTCGTTGGAGGGCAAAGGGTGCAGTAGAATTGGTTGGTAAGAAGAGGATTAAGAAACAACCTACCTGTAATAAAAAACAACAAGGCCCTTGCAATGAACAAGTATGTAAAACATTATATTGCTTCCCATTGCGTGAAGCTTGTCAAATAGCTAACTCGTGTAATGTCCATCATGCACCAATACCATGCCGAAGTACCACCAAACGTTCAAACCTATATTCCTCCCGACCAGATTTCCGGCAACGATCGCTACAGTTTTACAAGTCTTTTGGTATGTAATCAATGTTGCGAGGAGGTATGCATTTCTTGTGAAACTTAATTCAGTGTCTAATATTTTCTCTTTCATGACAGGCTCTGATGCATTCGACAGATAGGTATGGGACACAGGAATCTCGTGTAGGCTATTAATTTAGTTGTCATGCCTCTTTGCATGCCCCGATCTCCACAATGTCAGATTTGTTTTTGCGTTTATAGTCATTTGTCACTGACGACTTGTGGTCCGTGGTTGGATTTGCTTAAATCGATAGATAGCGATTTTTTGCTTCTGCAGGAAGTCAATCGATGACATCACTGTATGGCGATTTGTGATTATTGTTGATTAGCGATATGTGGCATCACAGCGTAGTGATTTGAGTGTATTGTTCGAATGTCGATCAAAGCAGGATGACAAAGGTTGTTCAAGTAAGCTTTTTTCGGCCAATGAGCAAGGTTGCGTTCTATTTTATGATCTAAGTATGCTATCACCTGCGCGGTTGAAAGACTACTTGGATCATAAAATGAAGCGCAACCTTGGTCAATGCCCCAAAAAAGCTTACTTGAACAACCTTTGTCATCGCGCTTAGATCGACAGTCGAACAATACCCTCAAATCGCTATGCTGCGATGCCACATATCGCTAATCAACGATAACCACAAATCGCCATACAGTGATGTCATCAATCGACTTCATGCAGAAGCAAAAAATCGCTATCTATCAATTTAAGCAAATTCAACCACGGATCGCAAGTCGTCAGTGACAAATGACTATAAACGCAAAAACAAATCCGGCATTGTAGAGATCGGGGCATGCAAAGAGGCATGACAACTAAATTAATAGCCCACACGAGATTCCTGTGACACCTCCAATTGCCTTTTGAAATCATTATTGTTATCCTGTGAAATGTTGTATCCATATATTATAAATAAAAGGCTACTCAATGTGTCTTTTCTCTTCCTCACTTTATTTCTTAAGAGGTAAGTCAACCTCTTCATCTGGTACAGGGGGAACTTTGTTCGCTTTAACAGTGAAAGTGCAAGTGTGAGTGGTACTCCACAATTTCTCACAATCGCTATGTGGTTCAACCCGTGGGTTTTTTTTAGATCCGTGGGGTTATTATGAACAAACGTTCATTATCAATTTATACTAGTATCGTTTAACACCGCAAATCGGCGTTGACTAACACCCTTTACAAAGGCTGAGTATTGCTGCACAAATCGCTATTCAACGATAACCACAAATCGCCATGCAGCGAATATGAAGTCGAATTACTCAATTACAACGGATAACAATAAATGTTTGATTTGTCGTACAGTATTCATTGATCATGTTGGTTGAGCAGTACATCTTTTAGGTCATAAATAGTCGCACGAGTACTAGAAGCTGTGTTTGTCTTCTACTTCGTGAACTAGCAACAATCAAACCGATGGTTCCTTCATAAACCAGGTGATTCGTCCTCCAACATACAAACTTACACAGACGAAGACAGCTACACGACCAACAATGGCGAATCATGGGTATATTGTCTACACATCGTCTACATTTTCATCAAAATCCGTCTGTTTCATGCTGTTTTTTTGCGATTTGTGTTTTGTGTACTGTATAATGTAATTTCAATATCGTTCATTGTAATGTCCGCATTCATTTCAGTCAAACATCCACCGACGAAGTTGGGCGAAAACTTAGTCAATCACTTCTGGAGGACATCAACAGAATGCAGAGTGAATTCGCACAATACAACATGATCAGTAATTTTGTTAGTATGAAACTAGTAGCAGTTGTCTATATACGTAAGCCATGTGTACGTCCGTTAACAACAACATATTTGCTACAAACAGACTATATTCGATTTCGTCAGTTATATTAAAAGCAGCGCACCAAGCCAGACTGTAAGCGTCGTAAGCCCGTATTTCATGGTATATCGGTTTTATTTTATGTTGTTTTTCGTTATTGATTTAGTCCAATTGATTCATATGTTATCGTTAGTGTTAGCAATGTTTGGGTTTGCAGACTATCTTACGCCGTTTGTCATACTCTAGTGGATTTCAAGACGGCATACCTTATTGAGTTAACGGTAATCACTGCATAGACCTTTTGTCAAGTGAAAAGGTAAGCAAACAAACCTAGAGTGCAATATTACAACATAACAAGTGCTAACATCATTTTTTCGATCTATTTGCAGATATTGATTCCTACACTATGGCAATCTGAAAAGTATTGGGTCTTATACGTGATGGATTTACGCAAAAAACAACTATGGTGTTACAATTCGTTGGAAGTTGACAGTGGTTTACGGCTAGACATTTCCCATCTCGTAAGTTTCAATATCTATGTGAGGAACAAGTTGTGTACTGGGGTCATGAATTTACTGTCGGTCGCATTATTCTCAGATCGGTTTCCTCAAAGCCATTTTGCAAGTCGATGCTAGCGATTGGATCTATCGCACGGCATGCAATGCTCCTTTACAAGATAATGACGTTGATTGCGGGGTATTTGTAATGAAGTACATTGAAGCAATATATAATGGTGCAGAACCCTTTTTCGATGTTGTATGCCATTTCTTTGCCTCTGTTATTGGGGATTAAGTACATGTCTATTGCTTCTACTTTATAATCTGTTTTTGTAGGTTGATATACCCGGATTCCGCGAAGAACTCTGCAAAAAATTGACGTCCTTTCTAATTGCGGAGGAGAAAGTGAAGGAGGCCTCGCAAGCATCTAAAAGGCTTGTAATTGATAAAAGATGTGCGCTCAACCGGCGTGGTTGATAGTCGCTGAGTGAGACTGCGATGTATTTTAATGAACAAAGACTTCTAATGTTCGAAATGATAATATTCAACATCGCTATGAAATGTTGTATGTTTAAACATCGCTTTATTGCTGGCATATGAAAAAAGTGGTGAATAAGGGCCATTAATGTAGCTTTCGTATTTTACGAATAGTACAAAGCGATACGCTTAGTGGTCTACCGTCAACTACACTGCTGCCACCATGAAAACTTGTGAAAGAATTTGAAAATTTCTTGAATTTTAAATGACGTTTCCTTCAATTATGATCTTGCAGACATATGAAAAAAGTATAAATGGATAGGACAACTGCGTCAAAGCCGCCTATACGCAGGAATTATTGATTTGTCGGTTCCTTATTCGGGAAGCAAAGTGGAAGTGTGTGTTGTGTCATTCAAATATTAATGAAACGTCATATCACCATCCGTCAGTTTTCAAGTATATACGTCAGTTTCATTAAACCAAAAGCAAATCTTCAGTAAAAATGCACTCCGCATTAATGAAATTGAATAATGTGGGGGCTATTCCAAATATTAATCAATGCGATTGGACCGAATTTTTTGATCTCAAATAAATCCAAAAGTACGTCCACACGCGTCCCAAGAAATCGCCTTAGGCGTACCTTACCGTAGGTTCAGCAATACAGCGATTTCTGAGAACAAACCTTTCTTATTGATACGTTCACTGAATGCGATTTTTAGAAATATCTATCTCCGTACAGTATTTTTCATTACTGAAGAACAACTTCTATCAGCATTGGTTATGCGCATACGACACAAAACTATTTCTGATTACGATTTACATTTCGTAGAACACCCGTCACCGGAACGATTTCTCAAATAAATCCACAAGTACGTCCACACGCTTCCCAAGAAATTGACTTAGGTGTACATCAGTGTACATTAGCGTAGGTTCAGCAATACAGCGATTTCTGAGAACAAACCTTTCTTATTGATAAGGTCACGGAATGCGATTTTTAGAAAGATATTTTGTCGTACAGTATTTTTCATTACTGAAGAACAACTTTTACCAGCATTGGTTATGCGTATACAACAATGGTGGAGCTCCTGCTGGCCATCCCCAGTGCGACTGCACCGACTAGGTTGCTGTCGAGGAGGAGGGCGAGAACGGTGATGGCGGAGCTCGTTAGGTTGTACAGAAAGAGCAATCTATAGGTTTCACTTTACATATTTTGTCTGCCGTTCTTTTTAAACTCAATCAATTGTTGGCATATTTCGTAGCGTATTTTCGGCATATGATCCTGCAACAAAACATGTAATGTGAAACCAATATATAACATGAATAAACAATAACATCGGATACAAAGCTCATACAACGTGGAAAAAAGGTTCTTCTCCATTGTATATTGTTTCAATATGCTTCATTACGAAGATGACACAATCGACCCCATTACTTTGTAAAGGTGCATCGTCAGCACAGAGCAACATCCACTCGGCAATGTCGACACCAAGCCCGTTAAGGAATCCCGCCTGTGATAAAGGGATAATATATTACAGTCCGGTCCACCTCGAAAAGCTAAGATTCACCTATGGGCACAAGCATACCAAATGCATAGCGTCGCGTTCTACGCCAATGTGGCAGTCCAATGAGTTGTAGCACCATAGTTGTTTTTCCAGAAAATTCATCTCGTATAGGACTCAATGGGCGGGATTTTGCCAGAGTGTAGGAAGTAAAATCTGCGAATCGATAAAATAATTTTTCATGTTTCGCAGACATATCGTGATGGGGATGTTACGACTAAACCTTGGAGAAGAGGTTTGTTCAATTACCTTTCCAAATTTTGAAATGTCTAGGCACTCATCATCACTGTTCCAGCAAGGTAGTGCATCTCTGAATCCAATGGTGTATGGCTTTTGACGGACGTACATCTGTTGCACGAAATAGTAAGATTTAACCACCAAGAAACGTGAGTACGTCATAAAAGCAAACAAAAAAACAACGGACCAGACATACCATGAAATAAGAGCTGATGATGCGAACTGTATTGCTCTTTGGGTTGCTCTGGATGTAATTGACAAAATCACACATTGTCTGGTTGCACAAATTTACGAACTTCAAAACATACAAACCGGAACGACCTAGAAATTGAGAGTGATTAAATACTTACAAAATTACTGATAGTGTTCCCAACTGCAAATTCATCTTGCGTCTGCTCAATGTCATCTACGCACTCGTCAGGGCGTTGCCGCCCAACCTTGCCTGTGGATGTTGAACTGTGTGCACCATGAGCGTGGTATTCAGGATTCGACATTGAAATTATTGTCTACAGTAAACAACAATAGTCCAAATACGACATAAAAAGGCAAATGTTGACTAAACCACTCAGGCGTTTCAAAAAATATACGTCTTAAGCGCTAATTCTGGTACTGTGGATGTGGTTGTCTTCTTCTTCGGCGCCGTGCCTGGCCGTTTTGCTCTCATTGTCCTCTCCGTTGCTGCTGTGCCTGGTCGTTTTGCTCCCATCGTCTTCTTCGTTGGCGCCGTGCCTGGTCGTTTTGCTCCCACCGTCCTCTCCGTTGCCCCCGTGCCCGGTCGTAGTGCTCCCATCGTCTTTGGCGCCGTGCCGGGTCGTATTGGCTCCATAGTCGTTGTCTTGGACACCATGACTGGTCGTACTGCTGCGATTGTCCCCTTCTTCGGCGCCATGCCTGGACGGAGATATCGATGGCACCTTTGCAACGCAGATACGGAAACGCCGTCCTCAGTCAAATACAAAGGTAAAGTCCTTTAACATCCCGCCCTTTTTCGAAAACAGCCCGCTAATTAAATGATTGCGTTTTAAATAAATAAAAATACGTCGTTTCGCATGCCGCCCTTTTTCCGATAGCCGCCGCCAAATTAAATGATTGCTTTCGAAGTATTTAAAAATACGTCTTTCCACAAACCGCCCTTTTTTCGATAGAAATAATTAAAAATACGTCGTCTCACATGCCGGACATTTTCGGAAAATAGCCCGCTAATTAAATGATTGTGTTTTAAATAAATAAAAATACGTCTTTTCGCATGCCGCCCTATTTTCGATAGCCGCCGCCAAATTAAATGATTGCTTTCGAAAAATTTAAAAATACGTCTTTCCACAAACCGCCCTTTTTTTGATAGAAATAATTAAAAATACGTCGTCTCACATGCCGGACTTTTTCGGAAACACCCCGGAAATTTAATTATTCACTTTTAAATAATAAAAACCCGTCGTTTGTCGGTCGCATTATAACAAGATTTTATGTATGAATAATCTTTCACGATTATTCTATTGATTATCGTATATGGATACATCGATATATTCATGCAACGACAAACCCTTTTCTTATCGCTATTGACTGTTATCATTTACGCTGTCAGAACTTGTTAAATCATTGTTCACGGCTTACATCGCCAATCCTTATTGCGATATTCTTTCAAGGCGGAGACAAATACAACGATTGCTAAACAGAAATGATATATCTTAGCGATGCCAGAGAGGTTAGGCAATGCCACGATTTTTAACAAACATCTATTTTCGATTAAAGTTTATTTATTACCGAGATCCACAGACGAAAAGATGTAATAATAAAGAATTAAACAATAAAAGAATGTCACGTTACTACAACTCATTATACAATTACAACAAAAACCTAGCGTGATAAAAATGAAAAACTACGATTTATTCCGAGGCATTTGACGAATCAGATGAAATATCATAGACTTGTCTCTCACTTTTTATTTGTGCACTGTCTATCCTGCGTGGCATCTTCGTTGCGAGACCTTTATTAAGAAAACTGGTCATCATCTCTACCACTGAGTTCAATTGAATCCCCATAGTGCTTATTTCTGCCCTTAATTTCTTATTCTCCCTCTCCATAACTTCGAACCTTGCGGCAGAGACAATGTTCTCTTTTAGTGCAAGTGTTCGCTCTTCCTCGCGCTTTGTTACTGAGGGACCAGTCGTAGTAACCGGAGAGAAACCACGTTTTGGTTGTAGAGGCTGGGCTGCAACATGAGAAGGGGCAGTTGGGAGGCATGGATTCACAATTTTTTCAATCTTCAGATTTCGCCGCATTGGTTCCCAACACCTTTTGAAATAGAAGGGATCAAATTGTCGTCCTTCATGTGGTTTTGAAATAGAAGGGATCAAACCACCTGAGTTCCAATTTAACAATTCGTCCCTGTAGAGATCGAGCCAATTCACGTTCCCACCCCCACCACTATTAATCTTCCTTCTCACTTCCAAAGGCTTATTTGGGATAGACTGCCCCAAGCCAGATTGTAGAAGAACTCGACTACCTTGCTGCAACTCGGCTTCAAAATTGCAGAATAGCCACAAATCGCGGTAAGACAATCTAGTAGCCTCCACAACAACGTCTTCATCATCGTCCTCCCCATCTCCATAAGGTCTCCACAAAACCTGTACATTGGTAATTCTTTTTAATAACGAATGACAAATATATTAACATTTATTTACGCATGATATGACAACAACGATATGTACTACGGAAGACAATCCTGCAACGATGGATACTTAAGAATGCTGAACATTACAACGATTTATAATACTTAATGGTAAATGCTGACGTGATTGTAAACAATTTTAGAACGTTTACCTCGTTTAGTTGCAGCCCATCTAAAATGGACTTAGCATTATAAACTGCGACGTTTATTCTAGCCCAACGACCGATCTTTGGAAAACCACAAATTGGAGGGCCACAACGAGGACGCAATGGGATAATATGTTCCAACGCCCAGGCCTAACAAAAACAATATTATTAGTAACACCATAACCTGCAATGAGATTGTTCTACAATTACTAAGTATGTAATCAACAAATACCTGAACAAATGGCCAAAATCCACCAACTGTTTTCGTACCGTTACTCGCACGGTGGAGTTGACTGTACAAGTATGCGAGCATAGCGGCACCCCAGGCATAGTTGTCGACTTTGTCTAAGTCTGCCAGGTACTGCAGCCACATGGAACTTATTCTCGAACCAGAACAATCGGAAAATAATGTAAGACCAAAAAAATACAGAAGAAAGCCGCGCAACTCTTGGTCAGCTATTTCAGATGCACAAGTAGCGGAGTGGCCTTCCCATTTATTACGAAAAAATGAGACCTTCATTGATGTGAAATTTATTCCACCAGAAATACATTGACTCCATTCGTCCATCGACATTCCTAATAGGGCCGTGCATTTCTCCCTTGCGTTATAGTTTGAATGCTGTAACAGGACAGCACTGCCATCGCACTTAAGGCCAGTGATCCTCGCCACATCTTCTAGAGTCATGATGATCTCAAAAGAATCAAACTGGAATGTGTTCGTCTTATCATTCCATTTATTTACCAGGTGGGTCATGGTATTCCAACAAGTTTCAAAATATTGCTGGTCCAAAAGGCCACCGAAGTGCATATTTCGTAATCGGTCCTTCTGATATGCACTCAGCTGACCATACCACGACAGAACTACAGGCCATTGACACCGACCTCCGAGCTTTTCACCTGGTGCTCTACTTCTCCTGTGAAGTCCCTGTAACACAAAATAACATATTATTCCTACCAATTGTAATTTAGTTCCATTTGTACTTATAAATACTATTCTACTAATTGCTATAAATAATATTGGTTGCAGACATACTATCACAGTAATCGCTATACATATTAATACCTAACACAGTAATCGCTATACCAAAATCGCTAAACATGTTATTAAATCTTCACAGAGAACAGATATATTTACCTTGGTCACTATTTTCTCCTATTCTCCCTCCAACCTGAGACTTTCTGGTGGGTCCACTGCCACCAATTGACTTTCAATCTCCATCTCTACCGGCTCCACCATCGCATGCCTTTCTCTCGCCTTCCTTTTCTCGGCCTCCTTCTCCATCCTTTCTCTATCCTTCCTTTTCTCATCCTTCTTCTCCTTCCTTTCTCTCTCCCTTTTCTCCTCTTCCTTCTTCTGTTTCCTTTCTCTCTCCCTATTCTCCTCCTCCTTCTTCTCCTTCTTTTCTCTCTCCCTTCCTCTGCTTTCTTTCTCTCTCCCTTTTCTGCTCCTGCATCCTTTCTCTCTCCCTTTTCGCCTCCTCCTCCTTCTCCTTCCTTTCTCTCTGCTTTTTCTCCTCATCCTTCTGCTTCCTTTCTCTCTGCCTTTTCGCCTCTTCCTCCTGCTTCTTCCTTAACCTTTCCTGCACTTCCTCCTCCTGCTTCTTCCTTTCCCTTTCCTTTTCTTCCTCCTCTTTCTCCTTCCGCCACCTTTCTTTCTCTTCCAGTTCTTGTTTCCTTCTTTCCTGCAATTCTTCCTCCTGCTTCTTCCTTTCACTTTCCTTCTCTTCTTCCTCCTCCTTCTTCTTCCGTTGTCTTTCCTTCTTTTCCTCATTCTCCTTCTCCTGCCTTTGCATTTCCTTAGCTTCCTCAAACTCCTTCTCCCTCATTCGCCTTTCCTTTTCTTCCTCATATTGAGGAATATTTTGTTCCTTCTCTTCCTCCTCCTTATTCATTTGCCTTCGCCTCTCCTCCTCCTTCTTCAATAGCCATGCCTTGTTAAACATTGCCCTGCGCTCCAAGTCTCTCCTCTTACATTGTACCGCAGTTTCATCCACTAAATATCTAACATAACTTTGAAATTCCTCCGCATTCTTCTTCATCTTTTCCATCACCTGTGCGTTAATCCTCCGCCTTCTATTTATATTCTCATCAATATTTCTTGCCTTTGCCTTCAATTCGTCATCCTTGTTCTGCATCTTCCGTTCTTCAGAGTTCTTCCTTTGGTCCGCAACCTCGATATCTAATGGATAATTCTCCACATAATACGATTCCAAGGCTTTTTCCCTGTCTTTATCGTTCTCAATCTTAAGTATATTTTGGTATCTTTCAAAAACCTTAGATAGATGGGACTGACGAATCACTTTTCTAATAGACAACCCATAGAACGATGGGGTATCTCTAATCTGATGAGGCGCAGACATTGCTAACCTGCACAACACATTACACGATCATCATGATTAGAAATCGTCAGAATATTTGGGTTCATAAGAAACAAATCGTTGTATAAGAAGCAATCTTCAGATTGAAGAAAGAAACCTTACACGAAACTCACCGAAACGATGGGAATTTGGATATTCCAACTGTAGAGTAAGCAGTGGTAACAACTAATACGCAACAGAAGGTGGTTATTATGTTGCGGTTGCGGGTAAGAAAGAAACAGATGCTCTGGAACAAAGGGAAAGGATGCTCCGACGACTCCAGATGAAAACAAAGAATCTCCGGTAGAGTGTTTAGAGCGAGAATGGATTGTTTTGAACTATTTGAATCCTACAACATAACGGTTGCTACATACGCAAACTCTGCGGAATGTTTTGGCGCGATAACGATGGAGGGCAGTTTTGTCCTTTTCACGAACCGACGGTTCAGTTTTCTAGAAGGAGGGCATTTATGTCCGTTCGAGGAAGATGAAGCGAATGGCGGTAAAGGGTACTTAAGTCTTTGTTGCGGCACCAAATTACGATGCAGTATGATGCGGACGGTCATCAGGAACCATGCCGGTCTCGATCGTATACGTGGCGCTATTTGGAAGCCCCGAACATGAGATCTCAGTACCGGCCCTGTTCGGGGGGGGGGACATATAACCTGCTTTATTTTCCCAGGGCAGCGCTCACACTCTGATGGGCCCTCCTAACACATGACTGACTTCATAAGCTGCAGTTCCCCAGTCATTTCAAGATGTGTCTACTAGCCTCAGACACCTCGTCCCACCTTTTCCTACTCTACCCTATGGCAGCCTTTTGGTGGCAATCCACAGCAAGGCTATTTGGGATTTGATGGAGCCCATTTATCCTTCTCATCATTGACATTCACTCTAGATTTTGTCTTCTGTTCATCGGTAAGGTCGTTCAATGGAGCTGGGAGATTTCCTTCCAAAGTCATCATTTGGGTTGCGTGGAAGCTTAGCAACCGTCGGGATTTTTAGAATAGTAGGAGGTCTATCTCCTCCCTCCACAAGGAGGGTATGCACAACTTGAGAGAGTAGGTTCTAATAATTTTCCAAAACTCGCATAGTGAGACTGCACTCAGATGAAAAAGTCTATCTGTATGGCTTTCAGCTGACACAGATTGGCATCTTCTCAACATTACGAGTGTCTTCCAAGGTAGGGGCATTTTGGATTCACGGTAAGGAAATCATTCAAGGTCCATAGAGAGACAGGTTGCTTCTCTATATAATGATTGGTGCATGATAGAGAGTGGAGAGGAGGCTGGTTCAAGATATTATCCTCTGTGAAGGTTTCCGACTATATGAAAACTATTAGGTAGGTTGACCTTGTGGACAAGAAAATAGGATCTTCTATTCCCATGTCTAGCCTAAATATTTTCTTCTAATTTTTGGTTTCTCTCAAAATGTAAAGGATAGGGAGAAGTTCAACATTTCCTATAATAATAGTTTTCTCTAGGTATGACTTATTTAGATATAACCTTAGTAAAATAATGGCAACTAATTAGGAATCTTTTTGTTTCCTTAAAACTCCTTCTACATGACCTCTTCCAAAATGTGTGGGAGAGAGAGAGTCATGCATATTTTGGGCTCAAGTTCAAAGACTGCCTTTCGATCTCCTCTAACGAAACCTCCTTACTCAGAAGAGAATTTTCTTTAGTGGATACAGGGTTTCTCTCATTCCTGGGAAAGGAAGTGGGATGAGAGTAGTCTTGTTGGGTAACTTGAAAAATCAATGGCTTCATCTTTGATCTCCTCAATTGAGTTATTGGAGGTCCCATCCTCCCTCATAAGAGATCAAATACTATTTTTCAAGATGTTTTGATTGTACTTAGAGTGAAAGTACTTATTATTATGATCACCTTCATTCAACCATTTACATATGTATTTATACTTCCACATTAATTCCTCCATGTCTACCAGAATTTAGAGCTCCTCCTTAAGATGAAGTTCTTTCACGACAGCCTCTTAGTTCCCCTTCGCTATATCTTCTTGGTATCTTTTAAGTTTTGAGAAGACAACCTTGATGAGGTCTGGAATGTGACCCATAGATGATTTAGCCCACTTAGATAAGTTATTCTTGACAAGGTCTAATTGAGTTGTGAGTGTGAACATCGCACCCCCATGAACTTTGCTGGCCCAACTATCATTGAAGTCAAATACCTTCATCTTGACTTCATTTGGTTACTCCTACGACCTAGTAGAGGATCCTTTTGTTGGAAGGGCGTTAAATGTGTGGCGAGGGCTATCCTACCACATGTTTAATGGGAGATTGGCAGGGACACCAAGATGCTTTTCGGGTTGACCCCTGGTGCCACCAAGGTCACATGTTTTTGCTTCCCCCAAACAATCATTTATCATAGTCGCATGCCCATTAGGTTTGTGGAAGTCATTAACCGGTTTCATTTCCCTCGGTGGTGTTTCATGAACTCTTCTTTCCTTGTTCCAAAGGCTGTTAAAGATAGCATCAATGCCCTTACCTGGGACCTTAACAAAGAAGACCATCTTAGTTGGCTCCCTTCCAAGGAATGCAAACTCTCGCTCAATCTGGGAAGCCACTAAGGACAACAGCCCAAACAACCAGATCTATAGGGGGTGTGGGTCCGAAAGGCTTAAAAGACTCGACTGCTGCGTGAAATATGAATTCACGTCTAAGATGTCAATCTATGCACAATCACACGTAAGGGAGAATTAAAAACACAAGAAGACAATAGTTTTATGTGGTTCGATCAAAATGACCTATGTCCACGACCCTTGCTATTTCTCAATGTCAGAGATAACATGAGCCAAGAAGAAACCACTATATATAAAACTGATTACAAGCTGGTAATTAACATGTTTTCTTTCTTAGAGGGATCTCGATAACATGCCTTATCTCTATTAACGGAGAGTTGTTTCTCATCAGGAAACTTTTCTTTTACAAAGGAATCTATGGTGAGCAGGTCTCCTTTATTTTCATTGTTAGAGTCCTGGTCAAACTTTCTTTCTTTGGATGTTGAGTCCTTTAGGGAATTCTATAACGACCAGCACATATGTAGCGCAAGATTAAGTTGAGTCTAAGTGGTATATAATGACTGAGGATTGTAGGTCTTGACATCTCCCAATAAGCGTAATGGTTGAGGGAACACATGAACCTTAGGTAATTAAACCGATGTACATACAGAAGGCTTAGTCAATGCATCAGCAAGCTGATCAGTGGAAGTAACATGTTTAACTTTGAGGACCCAAACTACAACCTTATCCAGAACAAAATGCACATCAAGCTCAATGTGTTTGTTGTAACTATGAAAGGTAGGATAAGCTGCAAGATACATCACTGACATATTGTCACAATTGATGACTAGTGACTCTAAGAGACAATGGCCCAGCTTGTTAAGTGTCAAAGCCACATGCATTCTTTGATACGACAGTAGGTACTCTGCCTCTGTGCTCGAGTGTGATACAGCAAATTGCTTCTTTGAACTCCAAGAGATCAAGTTATGTCCAAGGAATGAAACATATGCAGAGGTAGACTTTCGATCATTGAAAGAACCAACCTAGTCAGCATCAGCATAAAGTAAAAGCCGCGAAGAAGAGCTCGAAGAGAAATATAGGCCATGCTGAATAGTGAACTTAAGGTATCGCAAAATCCTTTTAACAGCTGACCAATGTGCTGTGGTTGGAGCATGCATGAATTGGCAAACCTTGTTAATAGAAAAGGATACATCTGGCCGAGTAAGAGTAACATATTGAAGGGCCCCAATGACGCTGCGATACAATGTTGGATTGTCCATCAGTTGACCATAGAACACAGAAAGCTTGGTGGACGACGCCATAGGAGTGAACATGGGCTTAGCATCGAGCATGTTTGTGCATAAGAGCAACTCAAATATATATTTTTCATGTGACAAGTGGAGACCAGCTGAAGACCAAACCACTTGAATTCTCAAAAAATAATGTAGATCACCAAGATCTTTTAGGGCGAACTGAGCACCAAGATACTGAATGAATGAGTGAACCGCTGTGGGGGAATTGCCTGTAATGAGAATATCATCAACATAAACAAGAACATATAACTTTAGATTGCACTAAAGTAGAATGAATAGAAAGGGATCGATGTGTGATCTATAAAAACCATGTTCCAACAGACCCTGACTGAGTTTCTTGAACCAAGCACGAGGTGCCTGACGAAGACCACAAAGTGCCTTATGTAAGCGACAGACAAACTCAAGGTGTTTAGGCTTTGAAAGTGTTGTAGGATCGAAAAAACAAGCACTAGAGGGGGGGGGGGGTGAATAGTGCTTTTAAATAATGTCTTTTGAATTTTGAAGGATTTTGAGATTCGCAAAGCAATCACACAAAGAACACAAGAATTTATCCTGGTTCGGTCTTCCAGACCTACATCCAGTCCCCAAGCAAAATCCGTTTGAGATTTCCACTATCAACCTTATGTAACCACAAGAACATACAGACCAAATCCGGTCTCGCTTTTACTAACAATCCTACTGAAAGCAAACAACTCCTTTAAACCAAGGCGTCCTTTCATTTTACAGAAAAATAAAATAATCAACTTACAATCAACCTACGAGCCCTTCTTATGAATGAAAATTGAATGCAATTGGCTTTTGAGGTTGTTGAAATACTCAACTCACGAATTCACTATCTCTCAAAAGAATTTGAGTGAAAAACTGGAATGAAAATATCAAGTGAGTGAGAAAATGAATACTTGAATGAATAGGAGTGAAAAGCAAAGAATTCGGTCTTTGTAATTCAATGTAATTAGATTGTATTCGATGTTGTTGAGTGTGAAATGCACTCATATTTATAGTTGAAAGATTTCATACGTTGAGGGTATGAAGGGGTGTCAAAACAGTCACTTTTGAACGGTCAATTTGATTGAAAAATGAAAAGACACACTTTTTAAAAGTTTTAGGAAAAATGACAAAATTAGTCGACTGGAACAATAGTTAGTCGATTGAAATCAAATATTAGCAGATTGACAATTATCGTCAGTCGACTACTGAATTTAACATAGTTGTTTTAAAATCTGAAGTTTGAAACTTAGTCGGCTAAAGAAAAGTTAGTTGACCGATAATATCATCAATAGACTGAAAAACCTTTCAGTCGACTCTTGCTAAATTGTTTTGAAAACACACATTCTGTTCGGTCGACTAAGAAAACCTTCAGTCGACTGCTGCTAATTTTTCCAAAAAACAGACATTCTGTCTGGTCGACTAAGAAAACCTTCAGTCGACTGCTGCTAAATTTTCCAGAAAACAGACATTCTGTCCAGTCGACTAAGAGTCGATTAGTCGACTAATTCAGAAAATTAATGTTTTAGCTTAGAAAAATTTGGCGCGAAAAAGTTGGTCGACTGATGAGTTTGTTGGTCGACTAATAAACATGAAAGATTAAGTAAAGAGTTTTCTAAAATGATTTTTATCAAGGGTTCTTTTAGAAAAGTTTTTCTAAAGACTTTTTAGGTGAAATGCAATTAGAATATGCACTCTAAGTAAGGCTCTTACAAAAATCTAAGACATTTAATGAAATTTACATTTGCACATATGTCTTCAAAGATTCTTCATTGAATTCTTCAATTCTTGTCATCTTTCTTCATTGCCTTAGCTAAAATGCAGTTGATTCACTTGTTCACCATCAAAATCTAGTTTTGGAAATGTCATATATGGCTTCGTTGTCGTAACAATCTCTTCCTTTTTTATGATGACAAACTAGTGAAACATGGAACATTTAGATGCATAGATGGAGATTTTACTCCTCTATCAATATGCTGCAAAACATAAGAAGTTAGCACAATCAACGCATATATATATCACATATTGATTGTTTTGCATTTCCACCATTACTTCATGTATTGCAACTTTCAATGCTTTCACATGCAATTTTCTTTTTCTCCCCCTTTGTCATAATCAAAAGGAGTAAGTGCAGTCATAGCATAAGCAAAATGCAAATTCAAGTCCAAAATATTACAACCCAGAAATTATAAAAGTTTAGGAAAAGAAATGTTGTTTTATCAAAGCAATAATAATAAACAAAGTTCAAGAAAAATGCTAGTCTTAAAAAAATTCAAGTAAAACAAAATTTAAAATAAATAAATTATAAGTCTAATAATAAGCAAATGCCTAGCTCTCTTCTAATTCTCATAAAATCTTCATTTTTAAGTGGTTTAGTGAAGATATCGGCATGTTGTGCATTAGTGGGTATAAAATTTAATGAAATATCTTCTTTTAACACATTATTCAGTAAGAAATGATGTCTCACTTCAATATGCTTAGTTCTTGAGTGCTGAACATGATTTTTTGAAAGATTTATAGCACTAGTGTTATCACAGTAAATAGTTATTGTGGAGTAATTCAAACCAAAATCTTTTAAGGTTTGTTTCATCCATAGTACTTGTGAACACGCTAAACTAGCCGTTATATATTCTGCTTCAATTGTCGAGAGTGACACTGAATTTTACTTTTTACTAAACCAAGAGACTAAGGAATGTTCTAAGAAATGACAAGTTCCACTAGTACTCTTGCGATCAAATTTGCTTCCAGCAAAATCTGCATCACTATATGAAACTAAATTGAAGGAAGATGATTTCGGGTAAAACAAACCAAAATCTGAAGTATCTTTTAAGTATCGAAGAATTTGTTTTACTGTAGTTAAGTGAGATTCCTTCAGATTAGCTTGAAATCTAGCACACATACAAACACTTAACATTATATCGGGTCAACTAGCAGTTAAGTATAATATAGATCTGATCATACCTCTGTAGAGCTTAGTATCTACATTTTTACAATTTTTATCTTTGTCAAAAGAAGTAGTTGTGCTCATAGGATTTCTTCTTGATTTCGATGAGTCCATGCCAAATCTTTTAGGAAGTTCTTTTGTATACTTGGCTTGGTTGATGAAGATTCCTTCTTCAGTTTGCTTTATATGAAGTCCAAGGAAGTAGTTCAATTCGATCATCAAGATCATTTCAAACTTTTCCTGTATAGCTTTAGCAAATTCTTTACAAAAAGAATCATTAGTAGAACCAAATATTATGTCATCAACATAAATTTGCATAATAAGAATATCTGAATCTAGATTTTTAATAAATAAAGTGGAGTCTACCCGACCAATGAAAAAACCAGACTATTCTAGAAAATTTCGTAGTCTTTCATACCACGCTCTTGGTGCTTGTTTGAGTCCGTACAAAGCTCTTTTTAATTTATAGACTTTTTCTGGATGTTTCTCATTTTCAAAGCCTGGAGGTTGTTGCACATAAACTTCTTTATTGATGTATCCATTTAAGAATGCACTCTTAACATCAATTTGATATAACTTAAAATTTATGTAACTAGCAAAAGAAAGCATCCTTTGAATTGACTCTAATCAAGCCACTGGTGCATAGGTTTCATCAAAATCTATGCCTTCTTCTTGATTATAGCCTTGTGCTACTAGCCTTGCTTTGTTTCGAATGACTTCGCCATTTTCGTCCAGCTTATTTCGGAAGACCCATCTTATTCTAATTATCGAATGATCTTTTGGTCTATCAACTAAATCTCATACATCATTCCTAGTAAATTTGTTGAGTTCCTCAGACATGGCTAAAAGCCAAAATTCATCATCACAAGTCTCATTGATATTCTTTGGTTCTATTTTAGATATGAAAGTAGTATTTGCAATATATTATAATTGCCTTCTAGTTTGGACACCACTCTTTATTTCTCCAATAATTTGCTTATGTGGATGATTGGGAACTTTTTTCCATACCGGTGGAAGAGAAGTATTCACTATCAAAGGTTCTCCTTGAAGTATGACTTCTTCTCCTTCGCTTAGAGGTATAATATTCTCACAATTCTCATCAAATGCAACATGTAAGGATTGATCGAATAAGAACATGGTTTAAAACATAACATGCTGTATTTATTGCTTCAGCCCAAAAGTATTTTGGTAAATTTTTATCTTGAAGCATGGTTTTAGCATATTCTTGCAAAGTTTTATTCTTTCTTTCAACAACTCCATTTTGTGGAGCCGCTCTAGGAAAAACAAAGTTGTGAGATATATCATGTAAATCATAAAACTTTAGAAAAGATTCATTTTCAAATTCACCACCATGATCACTACGGATTGTAATAATAGATGTAGATTTTTCATTTGTAATTCTTTTAAAAAGTTTAGAAAATTCAGAAAAAAGCATCATTTTTGCTTTTTAAAAAAATTACCCAAGTAAATCGAGAATAATCATCTACTATAACAAAAGCATACTTGCTACCATTCAAACTTTGAATTCTAAATGGTCCAAAAAGATCTAAATGTAAAAGTTCAAGAGGACACTTTGTTGAAACTATATCTTTTGCTTTGAAAGAACTCTTGATTTGTTTATCCATTTGGCAAGCATCACATAAGTGGTCCTTCTTATATGGTATTCTAGGTAGGCCTCTAACAAGATCATTCTTAGATAACTTAGAAATTAATTTAAAGTTAACATGTCCAAGTCTCTTATGCCATAACCATTGAATTTTATTTAAAGCAATAACACATTTTTCATTAAAAGTGGGTAACTCATCTAGATAAAGTTCATATACATGATTCCTTCTTTTACCTTTAAAAATGATTTTTTTAGAATGACAATCAGAAATTAAGCATAAATCATGTTCAAAAGAAATGAGAAAACCTTTATCACATAATTGACTAATGGATAATAAAGTATGCATTAAACCATCTACTAAAAGAACATTTTCTATCAAGGAAAATTTTGGATTACCAATGTTACCAATACCGATTACTTTTCTCTTGTTATTGTCACCAAAGGTGACGGTTCCTCCATCCTTACTTTGGAGGGTGAAAAATAACTCCAGCCTTCCAGTCATATGTTTGAAACAACCGTTGTCCAAGATCCATTTGCTCCTTATTTTGTGTACCTACAACAAAATTGGAAGACAAAACATTTGACCCCTTTTTATTTTCGAGTCTATGAGCGTTAGCCTTAAAAACCCATATCCATTTGGATTTTGGTTTTCTTTGAGAATAAATATTCTTTCTATAAAAAGATTTAGCATTTCTAGAATAAACATGTCTAGGCTTATAAGCTTTATAAGTACCATGATTAGATGCATTTCTATTATGACTAGAAAATTAAGTTCTTTGAACCAATGATTGAGAATTTTGACTTTGATTTTTTACTATATAATTTGGTCTATTTTGAGTATCAAAGAAACTATATCCCAATCCGGTTTTATTAACCGAGCATCTTTGAGAACCAATAAGTCTTTCTAGATTTTCTTGTCTATTAGTGAACTTGGTCACTATAGAAAGAAGATCATTTGATTTTTCTTTCAAACTTGATATTTCTTCTTGTAAGATTTTGGTTCTAATTCTAATTTCTTTTATCTCAGATGCTTGACAAGAGTTTTCCTTCTTGAGATATTCTATCTCTTGAAGTAACAATTTGTTTTGAGAGTTAAGAGTTGAATTTTCAGTTTTTAACTCTTTGTTTTTAGAACTTAGACTCTTAAATTTAGCATATAAATCATTAAATGCTTCTAATAAATCATAATACTCAAATTGCCTTACCGAGTCTTCGTGTGCTACAAAGCACATATTGGCTACTTTTTTATTAGATTCTTCATCGGAGGAGGAATCACTATCATCCCAACTTGCTTGAAATGCCTTTTTCTTCTTGAATAGGTCTTTAGGCTTGATTTTGAGAAGATGACAATCTTTCTTGATGTGTCTTGCCTTTTTGCAGTTAAAGCACTTGACTTCATTAAGATTGAAAGAATCAGTTTTCTTTACCTTCCTTTGAAATCTTTCATTTTTGATGAAGCTTTTGAATTGCCTTGTGATGAGTGCAATATCTTCGTCTTCTTCTGAATCTTCAGAGTCAGAAATGGCCTTGAAAGCAAGAGGTTTCTTCTTGTCTATCATGAAGTTGAAATTCATATGCCATTAAGTTACCAACTAAATCTTCAAGAGAAAGGGTGTTTAAATCATTTGGTTCCTCTATTACTGTGGTTTTTCTCTTTCATTCAGGAGTTAAACACCTTAGGATTTTCTAACTAAATCCACTTGTGAATATTCTTTTCTAAGGGATTTTAGAGTGTTAGTAATATCAGTCATTCTTGTTACTATGTCCAATATAGACACATTTTGCTTCATTTTAAACAATTCAAATTTATGAACTAAAAAAGCAATCTTAGATTCCTTTACCTTTGACGTACCTTCATTAGTAACGAGAAGAATATGCTAAATTTCATTTGCAGTAGAACATTGAGAGATGTGATTGAACTCTACCTTATCAATGACACAATACAACGCATTCATAGCTTTGGCATTGAGTGAAGCAATCTTCTTTTCTTCATCGGTTCATAGGCTAAAATCAGTTGATGGTGTTTGGTACTTTTTTTAAACAACTCTCTAAATTTCGAGATCCATGGATTGTAGGAATCTTATCATTCTTACTTTCTAATATCCATAGTTTATTTTGTTGAAGAGAGGACGAACAGAGAAGCATCCTTCTTTGTGTTGAGATGATGTTGTTGCCATGCTAGATGATAGTAATATCAAAATATAGCAAACCTGGTCTGATACCAAATGAAAGTGCTTTAGGATCAAGGCAACGAGCACTAGAGGGGGGGGGGGGGGTGAATAGTGCTTTTAAATAACGTCTTTGAAATTTTGAAGGACTTTGAGATTCGCAAAACAATCATACAAAGAACACAAGAATTTATCCTGGTTCGGTCTTCCAGACCTACATCCAGTCTCCAAGCAAAATCCACTTGAGATTTCCATTATCAACCTTGTGTAACCACAAGAACATACAGACTAAATCTGGTCTCACTTTTAGTAACAATCCTAATGAAAGCAAAAAACTCCTTTAAACAAAAGAGTCATTTCCTTTTACAGAAAAATAAAATAATCAACTTACAATTAACCTACGAGCCCTTCTTATGAATGCAAATAAAATGCAATTGGCTTTTGAGGTTGTTGAAATACTCAACTCATGAATACACTATCTCTCAAAAGAATTTGAGTGAAAAACTGAAGTGAAAATATCAAGTGAGTGAGAAAATGAATACTTGAATGAATAGGAGTGAAAAACAAAGAATTCAGTCTTTGTAATTCAATGTAATTCGATTGGATTTGAAGTTTTTGAGTGTGAAATGCACTCATAATTATAGTTGAAAGATTCCATACGTTGAGGGTATGAAGGGGTGTCAAAAAAGTTACTTTTGAACGGTCAATTTGTTTGAAAAATGAAAAGACTCGCCTTTTAAAAGTTTCAGGAAAAATAACAAAATTAGTTGACTGAAATCAAATATTAGCAGATTGACAGTTATCGTCAGTCGACTATTGAGTTTAACATAGCTGTTTTAAAATCTGAAGTTTGAAACTTAGTCGGCTAAAGAAAAGTTAGTCGATTGATAATATCATCAGTAGACTGAAAAACCTTTCAGTCGACTGCTGCTAAATTTTTCTGAAAACACACATTCTGTCCAGTCGACTAAGAAAACCTCTAGTCGACTGCTGCTAAATTTTCCAAATAGAGACATTTTGTCCGGTCGACTAAGAAAACCTTCAGTCGACTGCTGCTAAATTTTCCAAAAAACAGACATTCTGTTCAGTGGACTAATTCAGAAAGTTAACGTTTTAACTTAGAAAAATTTGGCGTGAAAAAGTTGGTTGACTTATGAGTCTGTTGGTCGACTAATAAACATGAAAGATTAAGTAAAGAGTTTTCTAAAATGATTTTCATCAAGGGTTCTTTTAGAAAAGTTTTTCTAAAGACTTTTTAGGTGAAGTACAATTGAAATATGCACTCTAAGTAAGGCTCTTAAAAGAATCTAAGACATTTAATGAAATTTATATTTGCATATATGTCTTTAAAGATTCTTCATTGAATTCTTCAATTCTTGTCATCTTTCTTCATTGCCTTAGCTGAAATGTAGTTGATTTACTTGTTCATCATCAAAATCTAGTTCTGGAAATGTCATATATGGCTTCATTGTCGTAATAGGCTTAAAAACTAAAAGGTTGAGTCATATACACAATCTCTTGAAGATTACCATTAAAAAAGGCATTATTGACATCAAGTTATTGGATGGGCCAATGAGAACTTATAACAATGGAAAGGACTGTACAAATGGTGGGTGGTTTGACAACAGGGTTGAAGGTCTCAAAGAAATCAACACCTGCCTCTTAGTGAAATCCTTTAGCAACAAGATGAGCTTTAAATCGCTCAAGACATCCATCCGCTTAACGTTTGATCTTGTAGACCCATCGACAACCACCAACATTTTGACTTGGATTAGGAGGGACCAACATCCAAGTATGGTTTTAAAACAGAGCATGAAACTTGTTGAATATGGCTTTTTGTCATTTTGAATGTGAAGTAGTCTGTTTAAAGGAATGAGGTTCAAGGTTCATGGATAATTGAACAAGGCATATGGAAGAGAATAGGTAGTAGTAAAGAATGTATGAGGTTTGAGTGTCCCATCCTAAGCACGGGTCACCATATGATGAGTACGTAGCAAAGGGGGAGGTGAAACTGATAGGACAGACAAACTAGAAGAACCGAGATCAAGAGAAGTGGGATCAAGCAGAGGAGGGAGACTCGAGCCTAGAGGGAGCAAACTGGTTTTCAATGGCTAGGACCAGAGTTGAAGTGATCGACTCAACGAGTGGAGGAGGCAAACCATATAATTGTGGACTTAGAAAAGACACGGGCTGAGTCATGGTACTGGTGCTAAAAGGAGGCTTAGGTGCAGGAGGATTTGATGAATTTCGGGTTTTGAATGAAAAAATAGTCTCATCAAATACAACATGACGCGATATGATAGTTTTATTAGAGGCAGGATCCCGACAAATATAACCATGGTGGGTAGTTTTATAGCCAAGGAAGATATGGAGTTTGGATCAATACTCAAGTTTACGAGTTTGATAGGGTCGAAGGTTAGGGTAACAAGCACAAACAACCAAAGGTCCAAAAATGGGTAGGGATGCCTACATGGGACATGAGAGAAAGGCTAAGTTCGACAATATGTTTGTGTCTATGTTCTACAACACCAATTTGTTCTTGAGTGTAAGGGCAAGACACCCGATGTTGTATGCGACACTAGACTAGAAACAAAACTGGGCGCTAGAACTCACCACCTCCATCAGATAGGAAAATTTTTATTTTATGACCTATGGTATTTTCAGTCAGACTTTTAAACTTTTGGAAAGTGTAAACACCCAAAATTTTCCACCTTCGCTCACAAACCCTTTCCTCTTGTCACTGGGACCCACTCTCTAAATCCTTTAGGAAACCATTGGGTCGACATCTGAGCCAGGGCTATTCAGAGCCTGAATTTTGCCCCAAATTCAAATATTTCAAACTTCAATCTCCATGTTGGTTCAATTTCAATTATCAAACTTCATTCTTCGAACAAAAATGTTCAATTCCTTGTTTCTGCCAGGGGTCTGGGGCTTCAAATCCCTCATCTAGGGTTTGCCTTTTGGATCTCATTTTGTATCATTTCATATCATTCCAAATCATTTTGCATCATTTCACATCATTTTATGTCATTTCATTGCATTGCATATCATTTTCGAAATCCAGTACTCATGTTTTTCAAAATCTTTAATCCAGATTCGAGTTTTAAAACCCTCTTTCGAAATCAATTTCAAATACCTGGGTTTTAAATCGACATTTTGCCATTTGCCAACCCCCAAGATCTTTATTTCAAAATATTTTCTTTAGAAAGCGATCTGGATTCATTTTAAACTCAATTTTTAATTGATCTCAATTCTCAGATGAGACCTATCTAGGTGGTATCGCTTCTAGATTCCTTCATTTATCAAATTTCTCAATATTTAGAGTTTTAGTTGACTTTGGACTCTATCTTTTCACCTTTTTGAATCATTCTCAAAATTCTATTTTGGTTTTAAATCAGAGGTAGTCTTATCCCTAGTCCATTTATTTCATTTTGGACAAAATTTTATGGTTTCAGTCAGATTAGGACTCTATCACAGAGTTTTAGTCAGATTAGGTCTCTATCTCTTATTGATATTTTACTTATTTTTAAGAAAATCTTTTAAAATCTTTCGAAAGAAGTCAAAATTTTAGAGTTTTAGTTGAATCAGGACTCTGTTTTAGAGTTTCAGTTGGATTAGGACTCTAACCGACTTCATTTTAGAAAATCTTTCAAAAACTTCTTCATTCATCTTTCAAAAAATCAAATTTCAAAATTTCAAGACTTTACTTTCGAGTTTCAAAATTTTAGGACTCTACCCCAGAGTTTCAATCGGTCCAGAACTCTACTCAGATTTTCTCTTTTTACTTTTATTTTACTTATTTTTCAAAATAGATTCAATTCTAAGAGTTTCAAAATTTTAGGACTCTATCCTATAGTCCCAGTTGATTAGGACTCTAACCCTGGCTTTGTCCTGTCGTTCATCTTTTACTAATCTCTGAAAAGATCTTTCAAAACTTCTTCATTTGTCTTTCAAAAACCCAAAATTAAGAGTTTTAAAATTTTAGGACTCTAGTCAGAGTTTCAGTTGGTTTAGGATTCTAAATTCCTCAATTTTATCCTTTGCTTTTATTTTTATCTGTTTTAAAAAACTTTTTTTAACCTTTATTTTAATCCTTTTCAAAACCCTAATGTGGGGCCCACACAGTTGGTGCCACATTTAGAAGAGTTTCAACTCATTCAAAACTCTAGTTGATTTAAAGCTTTGATTTTTATCTTTTGTTTCAAACTTCTTTTTGAAAACTTTACTTTTAAACCCTTTATTTTCAGGTTTTTAAATTCAATTTAAAAAAGAAAAATCAAATGGGGCCCGTGGTGCCACATTTGAAGAATTCTAGGTTAGTTCAAGTTTAGTTAGTGTCCTAATTGAATTAGAATTTCAAGAAGATCAAAATTGATTTTAAAACCTAATCTTTATTTTCATTTTTTTTTAAACCTTGTTTTTAAAACTTGTAATTAGGACTTTTAAAAAACCAAATGTGAGCCCACAAGGGGGGCACAACATTTGAGGTTTCTTAAAACTAATTAGGAGTCTCAATTAGGGTTAGTAATTACTGTCTTGTTAGGTTGAAACTCCAAGCAAAACCGCCCCCCCCCCCCCCCCCTTAATTGAGTTAATTAGGAAGAGTTTTGAGAAAATAAAACTCTAAAAAATCTAACATAATCAAACTCTATAAATAGAGGCCATAGTGGGTCAACCTCCACATGTTCTCTCGCCCTCTCTCTCTCTAAAATTCGTGGCCCTCTCTCCCTCAAGTCTTCCTCCTTCCTCCATTGCTGTAGCCCCCAAGGTGAGTCATCTTCTTCTCTTTTTTTTATTTTATTTTTTAAATATATATTTTTTGCCATTGCCGCCCCCTTTAGCATGCTTTTCCCTTATTTTATTTCAAAAAAATCATGTGAGGGCCTCAAGATGATGATCAACTGATGTTCGATGGTCTCTTACACATTTTTGATCCATTAACAATGTTTACTTTTTGTTTATTATGCTAAACGCTCAAAAAAGATTGAAATTCGACCGTTCGATGGGTCAAATTCCTCTTTTAATGGCTAAATCAAATTCCAACCATGCTTTCCCTGATTTTTTATTATTATTTCATCATGCTCATGTTTTTTTTTCTCATTCAAGCATCAAATCCAAATTCATTATGATATTTACAAGTTTTTTTTATGGTTTTCATGTTTAGATTAGGGTTATTCATGCTTTATCGATAATATGCGAATCTCGATTCTAGGCTGGCGAGAACAATGCTATTTCATGTTTATCTTTCTGTCAATAAATTTTGATTTTTTTAGTGTTAAACCCTGCATGTGTCAATGATTTTTCATAAAAATTTTAGATTATTTTGAGTTCTGTAACTCTGCTAAAAAAATAAAAAAACGAACTCTGATTCTGGTACCGTGAAAGCGTTGTACATAATTAGGTATGGTTTGTCGAAGCGATATCTCCCTCATCGAAGAGCCCATTGATGATCCGTAAGAAGCAGTGGGTTTGTTATGATGTCAATTATATCCTGTGAAATTTTTAGATTTGTATATGGCTGTTTGTTATTTTTCCTCAGTCAGAAATTAGAATTTATTTCACAGTAATTGTTATGTATCATTTAAACCCTAGTTCAACGTACGTTGATAATATTTCCTCAACTGAAGATTCGATTGACAATCCATAAAAAGTTAAGGATTCATCAGTATGTCTAGTTTTATCAGTGTAATTTCTGTAATTTTTGAACTCTGTCTGTTGTTTTTAATTGTGCCAAAATTAGAACTATCTTTTCTGGAGCCGTTATGTGCTCGCCGGAAGCAAGCATATATTGTAGGAATGACATCTTCCTAACCAAAGATGATTTTTCTAATCTGTAAAAAGAAATTTTTTTGTTAATCTGTCTAGTATCTCTTTGTAAATTTTGATAAATTTCTATGATGGTTTGATACCCGACTCGGGTCTGACACTATGATAGGTACGTGCCCACAGACAAAATCATATATTTTTAGGTTTTTATTTAATTTCATATCAAAATAATACCAAAAATATATTTTTTTGATTGCACTTTAATTTTAGGATTATCATAAGTGTCCATGTTAATTTTTGTGAATTTTGGAATTCATTTGATACATTATTTGGTTAAATTGTGAAAACAAGATGCTTGGAAATCAACTGAAACACGAGCAAAAATTGATATTTTTATGATATTCTAATTTTTTCTTGAAAAGTTTTATATTTTTGGGGTTTGATCATATTCATAATCATACTAGGGTGCTCCACACCAGATTTGGTGTTGATTTGAATTTGTTTGATCCGTGAATTAAGAGTTTTATAAAAACCTTTTCTGAAAACCCTGATTTCAAGGCCATAGTGTTGTTTTCAGTGGTATTTTGGTCATTTTCCCCAAAATTTCAAATTTTAAAGTTGTTTATTTTTATCATTTATTCAATTTTGCATCATCTTTTATTATTTTTATCTCAGGAAAGTATGGAAAAAGGCTTATATCTGGATAAATCCAGCAATTTTCAGATATTGCTGGATAAATCCTGAAAAGCCAACATATCTCCACTAACAAGTTTGTTAATTTTGCAGTGATATTCAAGAGTATATTTTCTTTTATTTTATTTTCCTTTTTGATGTATATTATAATTATAAATATTGGAATAAGAATTTAATTTTCTGCTTAGAATAGGGCTCCATTGCATATAGTTTAGTTTTTTAAATAATGTCAATGTGTGATGGATGATGATTCATGCATATTTAAACTCACAATGGTCTATACGAATGACACATGCACTCACTTCTAAGGAGTTAATAAACTCGATTGAGTTCATATTTGTGGCCATAGTCAGAATACAAACAATATCCAGATTTATCATCTTCTTTTAAGCTACAAACAACCTATACTCTTAGGCTATCTTCAAAAACCATTGTATGTTTTCAAAGTTCTCCAAGTATTTCTCCCTTTTAGAACCAAATGAGATATAATTTAATGCATATTCGTAGCCATAGTGAGGGATATGTGATGAATCTATTTCATCTAAGTTCTATAAGGCATAAAAACTCCTTTTATCAATGATTTCTCAAAATTCCTCAGAAAATATTTTCTCAAATTGCATTAATACATCATCTAGGTTTAGACTGTATCATGAAAAGATTTCATAGGGCCACATGCCCATTCTTTTGATCAATTCAAAATCCTATCTTAGAAAAATCAATTTTCTCAAAGTTATTTGAATTTTCTAAGAAATCAATTTTCTCAAAACATCAAAATTTCTTAGAAATCAATTTTTCTTTTCTTCAGAAATGTTTTCCAAATGCCATTCATAATTTTCAAGGTGTCATTTCTCCAAGTATTTTCCAATATTTGAAGCATACATCATATTTTTCATCTACATTTTTCCAAAGTTCATTGCACATGCTTGATTCTTTGTGCATTTAGGAATATAACATTGATTTAGACAGTTGAGTAAAGCAAAGCACATGATTGATCATTGGTTCGATTACCCTTTGTTATGGTGCCATAAACGATTGAACCTTGTACCGACAGGCGAGTCCCTTTCTTTGAAATTATCCTACATTTTAAAACAGAGGCGAGTTATTTTCAAAATCTTTTTCAAAGGTCAGTTTGACTTGCAAAAGTAAAATTTTGCAATGATAATAGGTTTGGCGATCGAGATGGGACCTGTCTTCGCCTGATCAATCTTGTGCCTTGCTCTATTCAATTTGTCAAAATCATGTTCTACAATGTCAACTTTATATCTTATGAACCTAGGAGCCTAGAATCAAACCCAACTGACATGGATTGCATGCAGACTTAGGCATGGTTTGGTAGGATCGATTGAAGAGGCATTATTGATGCTCACATAGACTTAGGTCAAATACAATCCTCCTCAATCTAGGATTTGACTGAAAATAATGTTTGCTTCTTATAAATTTTTCCAAAAATCTACTTCTGTAGGTCATTAGAACTTTCTGTTTTCTTGCATATTGATCATATTTCAAAAACAACCCACTTACTTTTTACCTGGCCACCACATTGCTGGGCTTTCTTCCAGAACCATAGTTCGAGATAAAGCCTCACAACTGGGCCACCTATTTGGGTTGACCCCCTCTACCACATACCGAGGGCCATAGTCCAAAGTATATCAGTCAACGCTCAAGGATGTTGGAAAACATGAGTCTTGAACCAGAGAAATTCTTTTATGCCACGTACATCGAGCCTCAGCTCAAGTATATTAGCATAGCATGATTGGACATAGATGATCTGAGCCTTAGAGTTAGGATTAAGGTCCTACAACTATTTCAAAATTTATGCATTTAGAGTCAGCTTTTAGGGATTGCTGTATGCGCATACTTGGTTGTGCAGGATGTGATTAAATGCATTTTTAGTTTTTTTCTTTATTCCTTTGTATCATTTCTATAATTTTTCTGAAAATACTAGAAAATTTTCAAAACCCCTTATTTTCCATGTATTTTATAATCTCTTTACAAGAATTTCACAAACCCCTGGACGATTTTTTCAAATCCTCAACTTTTTCTCAAAACTCCAAGCGATTTCCTATCCTTACATTCCTTTGGATCTCGAATTTTCAGCCTTGTTTTGATCCTGCCTGCAACTTTTTCAAAAATCATGTATACTTTTTAAGTCTTGTCCTTACTTCTTCTTTATTTTCTAGCCTATCCTGATGGCATCCAGTCAGCTTGATTCGGTCTTTCCCAAGAGCCATGTCTCTTATGAGGTGCGACAAGGTCTCCCTGATCATCGGGCTCTAAAACAAAAGATCTTTTATTCTCCGATGGTATTATTTTTGGCTCAAGAACTTTTCTCGTATGTTCCCGGGCCATCTGAGCGACTGTAGATTGGAACTGACATCATCAGTGGGAGAGTAGATCAACGATAATTTGATCCAAGCATTAGCAGAGCGGTGGAATCCGTGCACCTACACTTTTTGGTTCCCATAGAGAGAGATGACTCTATTACTGGACGAATTTTTAGAGATTATGGGTCTACTTGAGCCAACTGGTCAGCCTAAAGATCCATCAGAGCAATAATTTTTTATCAATGTCAAGGGACTCGACCCTCGAGATACTCTAGCCCGGATGACTGGACACAGATCTTGGCCACTGATAGAGGTCTATAAGACTCAGTGTGCTGACTTGTTCGAGCTATACCAATAGTATGAAACGTTTGAAGAAGTTGACTCCTTATCCCAAGTAACACGAGAGAGGATTCAACAATGCGATGGCCTTATTCACAGTAGGGCTGGCCTTCTTTTAGGACGAACAAAACTATGTGGATATCATAATAGTATAACTTTTCCAAAGATGGAGAAGTCGGCAGACCAACCGTCTCTCGATCGCCATGGCCGCACTTGCTTTCTTATATCGTGGATTGACCTGCTTCACACTCAAAGATTTGATCTTAGTAGAAGGGTGTGAACACTCCAAATTTTTCAAAATTTTATAAAAATTTCTTATTTTGCCCTTGGCCCCATTTTCTGAGTAAATTGAGTCAATTTTAATCTAAATTCCAATTATTTCTCAGATTTTACTGGAATCAAGTCCATTTTTTATATCTGACTCAATTTCAGATCCGGATCCAATATCAAAATCCATTTTGAGCCCTCGTTATCCAATTTTCAAATTAAAATTACAAAAATACCAAAAATAATTTCTGAAAGGCTCAGACAGTCCATCTAGTATCCAGTTGGATCCACAACTCTGTATTTCTTGATTCGAGGTTAAAAACTTGAATATTTCCTCAAAATCCGGATCCAAACCCGTTTTCTAAAGAAATTTCCAAAATTCAAACCCGAATTCTCAAAAAACCCTTCTTTGTAAATATTCCTCAAAAATACAAAAATAGTCTTAAAATCCCTTATTTTCCTTAATTTTAGAGTTTTTATTTCAAAAACACAAAAAAATATGGAAAATACGAAGAAAAGAACAAAAAAAAATCAAAATAGAAAAAGAAAATACGAAAGAATGGTTTTAGAAACCCTTCTTTTGAAAATTGTCTTTGTTAAAACCCTTTTTAGAAAAACTCTTTGAAAACAACCGTGTTTTTGAAAATTTTCAAAAAAAGGGGAAACGAGCTTTGAATTTTTTTTTAACGGACCGTAGGGAAGGAATAGCCGAAGATGACTCACCTTCCACCCTTCGATCACCTTCTCCCTCCTCACCTGTCGGTCCCTAACCACCTTCTCCCCCTTCTCGATGTTTATTCTCTTTATATATAAGCAGACATCGAGAGGAGGGTGGGGGCATCGGTGGTTCACCTCTCCATCCGTCTGAGATCGATTGTTCTCGCATCCGTTCCCCATCGCCTCCACTTTCCTTCTGATCCCCTCCTTTTCTTCAACAATAGAAGATCTCCAGAGTAGAACAAAGAGAAGGTGCTTTTGCATCATTCGGAACTTCAATAGAATCCCGATGAGTCGCCATTCAATCTTCATTCTTATCCTTTCCTCTTTAATTTCCCTAAAGCTTTCTCGTTTTTGCCCCCATTAATGCACACTCGAGGGTGTTGGATTGCTTATAGCAACATCAACCCTTCTCTCGTGCGATAGCAAAGGAACAATTCCGTTCCAACATCTTGTTTTCTCTGTTTTTCTTCATATTTTTCTGTTTCATTTACATTGCATTCCGATTTTTGTTCTGTATCATGTTAATTTCCCTTTTCCATTTTGATTTCCTTCTGATGTTTGGTTTCTATTTTCGTTTGACTATTATTCGGTTTTTGATGTTTTGTTCCGTTCGTGTTTTGATCTCCAATTTACACTGGTATTTCCTGTTTCATACTGTTAATTGCATCCAGCATTCAGCATTCATGTGGGTATTTTCATACAACCCTATACTGCACCATCGGTTGCTTGGGGACAACGTCCTGCATCGCCCGGCTCATGCATCCGAGATGCTGGAGGCCCATGGCAGAACATCAAGTCATTGTTCTACCCCATTACATCATATTGATCCAGCATAATATTTCCTCCATACTCCTCTCTTATTTCATTATCATCATATATCACTGAATTTTATCAAGCAGTTTCATATGATTTTTTTTTTAAATCCTTTGTATCTCAATTTCTGATTCCATTTACAGACTAGGATAATGTGTTTCAGTAGGCATGTATTCTCTGTGATGGCTTCGAATAAATTTGCCTTCATCTTATAGCAATTATGGTTGAAATGTGTTGTCTCACTTTATTTCCAGCATAGGCGCATTCCATCCACTGCATCCTTTCCAGTTTTTATCCTTTTGTGTTATATTCTGCTAAATATCATCTGTAATCATCAATAGATGGCCTTATTATATTGTGGCATTATCACGATATGTTGCTGCGTATTGCCTAGCATGTCCTTCATACAAGCATCAGTGTTTCACAACAGTTTTATCCCTGATAGCATCTTTCTTGTTGATTAATGTAAATGCTTTGCGTCTCTGCTTCAAACTATTTTAACATTCTCTTTCGGTGTTACTAGTCTCCATGAGAATGGGAAGAGATATATTTGCTCCCTGTTATAGGATCCGAGTTAGCCAACCATCTGTTTGGTTTGCTCTTTATTATATGAAGACAACTTTCATGTCGTCAATATGGCATTCATTGTATCTACCTGTAGCATCAGCATGTCATTCATGTAACCAAAGGAGGTCATAATGCACGGGTTCAACTAACATCTCTCCATGTGCTGGATTCGATCACATGCTTCAGTTAGTTAGGATCATCTAATCAACACCCTTTATATGAACTCTTTTCCACTACAGGCTTCATACTAAATTTGCTTTACAATGTCTATTACATTCTTAAAATCCCTCTCCAACCTCTGTGTGCAAATTTAGCCTTAGTCGTATTTTGTGCATAGTAAGTATCTTACTCCACAACTTCATCCACCTGAGTGATCACCCATCTAACATGCGTGTCTCAATGCACTTGTATCCCCTCTATTTCATCCAAATCATAAGGTTCATTTACTGTGTGAATCAATTGCTAAGGCTAATTTACTGTAGGTAAATGACTGCGTGCATTTTTCCATGCCTCACATTATCTCTATTTGAATTTCAATATTTTGTTGATTTCAATAGAAATGCCTCTCTGTTTCTGAAGTTATGACCCCATTTTTTTTTAGGCATCAACCCCATACATGCTTACCAAACCTATAGAGATTGCAATATTTTGCTGCCTCTAATCTTTGCTTTACCTGCTTCTATTTGTTAAATTCTGAATCCCCTTTTGCACCTACGCTCTGCACTCCTACAAAGTTATACTGCACATTGCAACACATACCTCAAGCCCCTATTTGTAACGTTGGGGCCATTGCTCCACTGATGGAGGAGTTGGGATTCTAAAAAATGTGTGTTAAAAGGATGATCGATTATGGAAATCTTGAAGTGGGCGAGTTGTGCATAGCCTCTCATAGTAGGATGTGCTTGTATCAGTCAAGACAGACTTGACATTTTTAGCAAGTTGTTTGCTACCCATTTTATTAACCTTTTGTGAACACTGAGCAGGTGTTAACAAGTGGTGATTGTGCAGTGTTTCAAGGCCCTATGAACTGACATGGTTCTTGTTTCATTTGATTTGTTTTGGTCATCTTGAGTTCAGCATTCATATAGCAAGGATGAACTGATGGCTCGGTTCACTCTAGTTACCTGGGGCTCCTGGTTATTTTGCCTCGTCTTACATGGAAGAGATCTGCGTGTCTGGGGTGAATTGATGACCTGGTACAGGTCATTCTCCAATAGGTTTATTGTAATCCAAGATATCTGCTGGTTTTGAAGCCATGGAGATGCATGACATGGTCATGACATACTGATTTATATTGGGATTCTGTATAACATGGAATTTTTGCAGTTTATGTTCCTTTATTTCTGCTTGGGATTCTTTAAAAAAAAAATCATTAAAGATATCTTTCTAAACATGTGATCCCTTTGTCAGGCAATGACAATCCAATAAAACCATTTTGTGTTCAACGTTTGGCCAGTTAGAAGTTTCAATCTTATTGATGCTAGCATCCCTAAGACACTGTAAAGCCAAAGACTCTCATTATAGTTTTGCCTGATCCTGTAGTATCAGGACAACTTCCAAAAAAAAAACAAAAAACAAAAACACACAAAACAAAAATCTCTATTGAGATACATATGGGCAAACCACCTTATCCATCTGTGGGTTCACCAAGTCATCAACGACTTTCTCAACTTGATAGAGCCAATTCCCCTTTCTAGCCTTTACATTTTTTTTTAATTTTTTTTATTAAACTTTTATTTTGGATTAGCTGTAAAGTTTCATTTCACTTAGTGTAAAACTCCTTACAATCTGCTGGGAGAATATCGGTTACACTGGAAATCAGGTTGATATTTGTCATAGGATCCATTTGAGTCATTCTCTGAATTCACCTTGAGATAATCAGCTTGTGGTGAGTGATTTTGTCGTGTGCTAGTCAATAATTTACTCGTCATTTTATTGATGTTAAGGGAACCTCCTGATTTGTTAGTATAATTTTGATCTGCTGTAAAAAAAAACCTTAAAGTATGGTGCAGGGCCAACTCGCAGCACAGTGCATAGTCATTTTGCAGAAAGTCTATTTGCTAATTAATCTTGCGGTGTTGTTTGCCATTTGTTTTCAAATGGACTTATAGTGTTGAGTCATTAATTCATTATTGCATTGCTATATCTATATTCATAGCTTCCATCTGCATTTTCCTTTATACCACCTGCCCCATCTCCAACATCAACATCACCCATGCATATTCACACAGAATCCTATCTGTTGCATGCACTATGTATATATCTGACACCTCCTTCATAATATTCTTCCCCATATTGTTGCCCACCTGCACCAGCATGGCTGAAGTACCTCACTTCACGACATTATTCACCGCAATGCTACATTCCACCATATTTAGCACCATGTTCACCTCCAACATGCATTTATCAACAATTGCACTCATTTACACATCTACAGCAGTGCTTGGCACTGCTGTAGCCATGCATACAGCAGTGCCAGTGCACTACTATGATTCTCGTTTTCCCATATTTCCCTTTTTCAGCCTTCATATCCCTGCTTAAACTCTTGTTTTGGATTAATTGCAAAGCTTCACTTCGCCCAATGTAAAAATCCTCATAGTTGGCTGGAAAGATATTAGAAAGACAAGGTGGTATTTGTCTTCCTAATAGATACATACTTTCCCCAAGACATCGAATATTCCTCCTTATATGTAAATTTTCGTCAATCTAAGATGTCATATATATATATATATATATATATATATATATATATGTATATATTCATGTATATAAATGGTCTCATTAGCATAGGACATGTATGTGTGCATTTCATTGATGCTATGAGTATGGCATTTTGTACCAATATTCCTTAGATAGCATCTTCTTCTGTATATAACATCTTGGCTAGCCCTGTTTTGCAGGAACTATGTAGAAATTGTTGAACCCTTTCTCAGTTCAGGAATTGTAAATTTCAGAAATGTAACAAATAGACTATAATGAGAATTTTACATTTTCTATACTAGATTAGAATGTATGAGCATGCATATTTTCTAGAAATTATTGTTCCATATCATTTTCTCTTTTATTCAAAAAATTTACGAATGGGAACACGAATGACACGTGCACCATTCTAATAAAAGTTGATTAAACCCTAAGTTGATGATTTGCATTTATGACCATAGTCAAAATGTAAACAAAACTTAGGATTTTCATCTTTTATGGAATAACATTGGATCCACACTGGATCTCTTAAAAAAATTATCATATTTTTTAAATATTTTCTCTCTTTATCAGAGTCTAACTTGAAATTAACTCAAAATATATATCAATGGCCATAGTCAGGATATATTGAGAGTTAATTTCATTTCAAACTCTATAAAGACACCAAAATTCTTCATCTGAATTTAAATATAGATTATCTTATAATACATTTTATGACCATAGTCAGAAATGTATTATATCTTCAATCTTATTTCAATTCATTTAAAGAATGAAATATGCTTTTCAAAAACCCAATTTCAAATTCTTTTATTTCATTCATCATTTAGGATAGAATTACATCATATTTTCAAAATTCTTTTTTATATTATTTCAAAACCCAAGTGATTTTGAGATATATTTTCAAATATCTTCTTCAATTCTCAAAATCAATCTTCAATTTTTGTTCAAATTCATTCTATCTCATTTCAGAATTCAAACTTCAATTTCAAAGTCCCATTTGACTTTGAAATTTCAAATTCACTTCTATATTCAAAATTCAATTTCCAATTCAGATCAAATTTCAAAGTTCAATCCAACTTTGAAAATTCAAAATTCATTTCCATTTTCAAGATTCGACTTTAAATTCAATTCAATATCCCAGATTGTATTTCAAAATTCAATTTAAACTTTGAAATCCCAGATTCATCTTTTGATTTCAAAATTCAAGTTTAAAATCGAGTTTTATTTTTCAAAATCTCCAAAGTTCTATCTAAAGATTGAGTCTTGATTCTCAATTCAAATCATTTTTAAAGTTTGGAGATTGATTCTGAATCTCAAAATTCGATTTTCCCTAAAAATTTAAATCCATCTTCAAGTTCTATCTAGATTTCTTAAATCAAAAATCTAAAATTCCATCTAGGTTCCCATATCCACCTTCTAATTCCATATTGGATCTCAGATATCCAAATCCGATTCCACCTTGGATTCAGATTCTAAATCCAATTCCATGTAGGATTCCAGATTTTAAATCCAATTTCATCTAGGATTCCAGATTTCAAATCCGATTCCATCTTGGATTCAGATTTTCAAATCCAAACCCATTTTCCAATTTGATTTTCAATTCCTAACTCAATTTCATTTTCAAATCTCATCTAGATTTCAAGATTCCCATTTCAGTTCCTATTTCCAAAACCATTTTCAAATCTATTTCTTAAGTCTAAATCCAAATTCAATTCCTCTTTCAGGTTCTGCAATTAAGAATTGCTTTTTAAGAATGGATCCACTCAAATTCAAAGTCCATTTTGACTTCGAAACTCTTTTTTTTCTCAAAATTTTATCTCAAGTTCCAAAATCTCCTTTTCTTTATATTTTTTCAAGTTAAAATCCATTTTCCAAACTCCGATTATTCAAAGACTTGGAATTTCAAAGTCTCTTCTTCCAGATCCATTTCAAAATTCTAAGTTAGATTCAAAATCTAACTTTTTCAAACCAATTTCAACCCTTTAAATCATTTCTTCAAGTATCTTCAAATGTATTTCAAAATCACTTGGGAAAATCAAAGTTCTAAAAATCTTCTTTTCAAAAGCATACATCTTTGCATTTGCATTGCACAAGCATGATTCTTTGTGCATCTAGACTTAGAATAAATTCTTAGATAATATTTAGGCAAAGCAAAAGGTATAAGTTCGATCCTTAGTTCGATTACCCCTGGTAAAGGTGTCAGAAATGGTCGAACCTCGTACCGACGAGCGAATCCCGTCTCTCCATTTTCCCGTAAATTTCCAAAAACAATGGTGAGTAATTTCAAAACATTTTCAAAATTTAGGTCAAGTGAGACCTTTGCAAAAAGTTTCTTCTCCTTTCTTTCTTTCTCTTCTTTCTTTTTTCTTTCTTTTATCCCCTTCAAAAAGGGAAAAGAGGCCGAAAGGAAAGAGAAAGAGATAAAAAGAAAAAGAGAATTTTTTTTGCAATGATCACAAATGGTGCAACTATGCATTGCAGTCTTGGTTCTTTCGACATGTGCCAACTCGAGCCAACTCATTCAAATATAATAGCAAGAAGCCACTACCTACTTCTTAGTACAGATTCTTGATCGAGAACCTCCATGAAGAAGAAATCATTTGGGACTACTTCGATCGTCAGGAGTCACCCCCTCGATACATTTATGCATATGGCAAGTGATTCAAGTTACTTGGACCATTCTTCTCCGTCTATTACCAGCCAGAGCGATGTGTTAGGCAGTTCTCGTAGAGGCAGAAGCGCATTGAGATACGATTATTGTAAGACATTGTGCGAGAGTTTGATCTAAAGTCAACTTAGTGGTCCGGAACATACCATTCTACCAAGAATAGTTGGGATTCTTTTGTCACCCTCACTATTTTTTGTGGTCCTTGAGTGTCTTGAGTGGTGGCAAATTGTTTATCTGCCCCCTCTTTGTCAAGTTTACTATTAATAAAATTATCATCCTTCAATAATTCTCATTCTATCATGGTTTGACGACCTTGCCTAGGTAACAAGGCATGTTTTAGTTATTTATCAACGCAATTGTTGTGATTCCAACGATGACTGAATCCCTGGTAATGGGATATGCTTTAAATTGTCAACCTAATCCTCAATAAATATTCTCCCTCTATTGGTTTTATCCCAAATCATTTTTTCAGAGTCTAATCATCCATCTTATTCTGCAGAGAGCATTCGTGATCCCATATGATTCAGACAAGGTCTGGGAAGAAAACCACACTTGTCCAACAGATCAACTATTTTTTTGTATCTAAATAAGAAATGGCTTCTCCATGATCCGCCAGGGACCAAAGCCAGCAATCCAATGATGACATTGATCCTCACATGTACTCGTTGTTTCGGAAGATGATGATTAGAATGTTGTCTAAGCATGCTGCAGCCAGTCCCAGAAAGGCTCCCGCCAAAAAGAAGACTCACTTCACTCTTTCTGCCAACAATAACAAAGGCAACAAAAATAATCGCGATGATAATTCAGAGGGATTCAAAGGCCAAAAAGAAAAGTTCTTCAACAATGATAAGCCTCTCCAATCTAGTCTTCAACATAAAGAGAAAGATCAGGAAAAACCAAAGCTCAAGGACTGGAGTACTGATTGAAAGTTCACCCTCTAGACCAAACACTCGAGAGTGTTCTGGAATACATGCTCGCGAGAGATATGATCCATTTGCCTAAACCCACTGATCCCCCAACAATTATGGGCAGATTAAAAAAAGTCTTGCAAATTCCATCGGGCAACGGAACATGACACCGAACACTACGTCCTGAAGAACATCATCCAAGATTGCATCGACAAGAATCTCTTCATTGAGAACAAAGAAGAGAACCAGTCGGCCATCCTGAACAAGCCTTTCCAATCCAGCTCCCAGCAGAAAGCAAATGCTTGATTGAAGATAAAACGTGACGGTTGGGGTTACGATCGCGAATTTAGTCTTCTAGATCAGCCCCTCAAAAAGATCCTTGAATAGATGCTGGTCAAGAGAGTAGTTAAACTCCCAAAAATTGTTGATCCTCCTGTCACAAAGGGCAAATGAAAAGATCGATTTTGCAAGTTTCATCGAGCAATGGGGCATGATATCGAACATTGTTTCATCTTCAAAAACATCATGCAAGATTACATTGACCGAAAGCTTCTTGTAGAAGGCAAGTAGAAGAGTCAACTAGCTAGCTTGTTAACACCTTTCCCAATCACTCAAGAGGATGATGATGCCAATGTTCCCTCATCTCTTTCATTTTGCTTTTGTTGTTTTGAAGGAACAATTTAGTCTTCATTTGTCATCTTTTCTCTCCAAGGCATCAATAAAATTATCAATTTTCTTCATAGCTTAGCGTCATCTTCTTTATATGTTGTCGTTCTTTCTCCTTCTTTGCAACATGTCTTTTTGCAAGGAGTAACCTCTTTCAGAGTGCCTTCGAAGCACATCATCAATCTTTCCCTTGTTATCTTAAGAGAGCATTTGTCAAATATCAATTATTTATCCTTTAGTCCAACATCTTACTCTCTAGTTACATTGAGGCATTTTTTTGAAAATCTGTCTTTACTTCAAAATGTCATGTATGCAGGCAGGATCAAACAAAATCTTTCACCATTCATTTGTATCTATTTGCATTCATTTGCATTTGTATCGAATTTATACCCATTCAGGATAAGGGATAAATCCTAAGGCCCCGACAGTTGTCCAAGTCATCATGAGGATGAAGATTGAAAATCTCCCATCACAATCATCAAGCACTTTCAAAACACCAGTCTTTTCCAAATTCGACCTTCGGGTCAAGTCTTTTATCAAAACCATTTTTGCCAATCTTGCCAAAATCAACCATCGGGTTGAGCCTTTTCCTAAATCCAGTTTTTACTAGTCGAACTCTCTAAATCTACTTTTTACTGGTCAATGTTTCCGAACTCAGTTCACACTGGTCTAGTTTTTCTTCGAAGATTTGAGTTTCCACTCAAATGTTTTTTGGTTGCCTTCGAGATTCAAGTTACGACTCAAATTTTCTTTCCTTAAATCCTCATTGGTCTAATTTTTCTTCGAGACTCGAGTTCTAACTCGAATTTCCTTCCTTCAAGTTCAAGAAATTGGTCTAGAAAATCTAGATTCCAACTTGAATTTTCTTTCAAATCCAAGTCGTCTAGTTTCCCTTTAAAGATTCGAGTTCTGACTCAAATTTCCTTTCTTCAAATTCTAGAATTAGTCTAGAAAATCCGGGTTCTGACTCAAATTTTCTTCCAAATCCAATTCGTCTAGTCTTCCTTTAAAGATTCAAGTTCTGACTCGAATTTTCTTTTTTCAAATTCCAGAATTGGTCTAGAAAATCTGAGTTCCTAAAAAAAAAATTCTTCCAAATCTAATTCATCTAGTTTTCATTTAAAGATTTGAGTTCTGACTCGAATTTCCTTCCTTCAAATTCTATAATTGGTATAGAAAATCTAGGTTCCGACTCAAATTTTCTTCCAAATCCAATTCAACTAGTATTTCTTCAAAGATTTGAGTTTTGACTCGAATTTTCTTTTTTTAAATTCTGGAATTGGTCTAGAAAATCTGGGTTCTGACTCGAATTTTCTTCCAAATCCAATTCATCTAGTCTTCCTTCAAAGATTCGAGTTCTGACTCGAATTTTCTTCTTTCAAATTTCAGAATTAGTCTAAAAAATCTGAGTTTTGACTTGAATTTTCTTCCAAAACCAATTCGTCTAGTTTTCCTTTAAAGATTCAAGTTCTGACTCAAATTTCCTTCTTTCAAATTCCAAAATTGGTCTAAAAAATCTAAGTTCTGACTTGAATTTTTTTACAAATCCAATTCATTTAGTTTTCCTTTGAAAATTTGACTTTCTACTCGAACCTTCTTCAAATTCAAGAATTGGTCTAGAAAATCCGAGTTCTGACTTGAATCTTCTTTCAAATCCAATTTGTGTAGTTTTTTTTCGAAGACTCAAGTTTTGACTCGAACTTTCCTTCCAAAATCCAGCTTTGTGTTGGTCCTTCCAAAATCCAGTGTTTGTGCTAGTACTTTATCAAAATCTAGTACTCATGCTGGTACTTTTTTAAAATCCAGTGTTTGTGTTGGTACTTTTTCAAAATTCAGTGTTCGTGCTGGTACTCTTTTCAAATTCAGTGTTCGTGCTGGTACTTTTTTAAAATTCAGTGCTCGTGCTGGTACTTTTTCAAAATCTAGTGCTCGTGCTGGTACTTTTTAAAAATTCAGTGTTCGTGCTGGTACTTTTTTTTAATCCAGTGTTTGTGGTGTTGTTGTTTCAAAAACCAGTGTTTGTGCTGGTACTCTTTCAAAATCCAGTATTCGTGCTGATGCTTCTTCAAAATCTAGTTTTCATACTAGTCGCTCTTCCAAAATTCAATCCAAACACTAGTCTCGCATTAGGGTTCAGGCTCAATGCCAATCTTTAGACCTGCGAGCCAATCAATCTTTATCAGACCTTCGGGTCACTCCAGTCTATCAAACTGACCTTAGGGTCACCAATTTTGTCAATCGAACCTCTGGTCACCAATTTTATCAAGCAAACCTTCAGGTTATCAACTCTATCAAAGTCAATCATTTTCTGACCTAGGGGTCGCTTTTGCAAATCATGGTCTTTCAAGATTCAACCTTTGTGTCGAACTCATTTGCCAATTGACCTAATATCAATTATCAATTATTTTTCTTGCGAGAGACCCTTTCTTACAAGGAGAGTTCGAGGGAGCTCATTCTTTTCACATGCAACTATTGTTTGTTCGCTGAACCCTTTTCCAGGGAGAGTTTGAAGGGACTCGTGTTTCGCGAACAGTTTGCAAGACAATTTTTTATTATCTCAAGGAACCCCTTTTCCAGGGAGAGTCTCGATGAAAACTCATTCTCCTTATGCCCCCCCCCCCCCCCAATATTTTTTGTTAGGCCATCCCGTCATTGAGGACTCTGTTTCTAGGGAGAGCATGATGGACTCGCTCCTCTATGATAATTCATCGACCTTACCCAATCAACCACCTTTTTATAAGAGAAGCCTAGAGTTAGAGAGTTTTGATGAAAACTTAATTTCTCTTTGAAAGTTCATTTTACAAACACCTCCTCTTCAAGGAAGAGAGGAGTATTTTTTATTACCCGTTCAGGTAAGGGTCAAGCCTGATGAGTCTCTCCTTTGGGAAAAGGAGAGAAGAATTTAGCCATGGATATGTCAATCGAATGTCAAGTAATTTTTTTCACCAAGGATTTCAGAAACTTTTGCCAATTTGCTATTAAAAATAATTGTTGATCTCAAAATTTTTATTGCACAAAAAATTACCTCAAATTACCTTCAGTATTCTTTTCAAAAGGATAAGACTTTTGCGAAGAAAGAAGAAAATTCAAGCTGTCTATTGGTCAACCAAAAGGATGAAGAAAAATCCTCGATATGACCGACAAAGGGAAATTCAATGATGTTGAAAAGTCATAAGTGAATTGATATTGATCATAACTAGGGCACATTTTTAAAGATCATTCTTCTGGTAATAAGACAGTGAAAATATCTTGAGCGAAAAAGAATACACTCAATTTCAATATCTCTCCAATCAATCAAGATACAATCAACTATCTGCAAAAGGGATCTCTCAATCATCGTCAAGATGAAGGCTAATGGATGAGTTAGACCCCCGGGGTCAAAGGAGACCCAGATCATCTCCAAGTTGAAGGAGTATGTGGCGTGTCCTTCCAGAGAAAGTTTAAATCATTGTCAAGTTGAAGGCTGATGCGATGAACCTCCCACCAATCCCTAAAAGATATTTGATCACTGTTATCATAAATAGATTTTCAAACCAATAAGAGAATTCTATCAATATAATTCTTGGGACTAAAGAAGACGCAGATCATCTCCAAGTTGAAGGAGTGTGTGACGTGCCCTTTCAAAGAAAATCAGAAAATCGCCAAGATGAAGGCTGATGTGATTCTTGTCAAATCTCAAGAGAACTTACTTTTCATGTGTCAAAAGAGCGCAAAAGATTATCAAGAGATTTTAATTAAAGAGACAACATCAATATAATTCCTGGGATCAAAGGAGACTCATATCATCTCCAAGTTGAAGGAGTATGTGATGTGTCCTTCCAGAGAAAAGCAGAACATTACTGAGTTGAAGGTTGATGTGATAAAATTCTTGCCAAACCTCAGAAAAGCTTAATCTCTATGTCTCAAAAGAGTGCAAAAAGATCATCATGGGTAAACCCCAGATATCAAACTGCCAAACTACAAAGAATCTTGTTTATTCATGTGAAATTCTTTTATCAATATTCTTTCATAAACTGCTTTTATGATATTGAGAATAAATTCCTTTATCTTTATATCAAGGAAATGAATAGCTTCCTTGAAGAAACTCAACAACAATAAATTTGATTTCGATTCTAGATTCTATGGAGTTAGCCCGATTGGAGGTAATACTCTTGCTAGAAGAGAGAATAATTTTTACACAAACGTGCATATCTTTCAATTATCTTGAATCAACTACAATTTTTATCTTATTGATAATATTTTTAAGTTATCCCAACATGAAGTGAGAACTTGATGTCTATTTTGATATATCCTAGCATTATTGTTATCCCTCTTTAGGACTTGATAACAGGAGTTTTCAAGATCCTTTCTTTCTTGTTTTAATCTGAGCGCACGAGCTCTCAAATTTGCACACTTTCTTGTGTTCTCCACTATCCCACCATAGACGGCCCTGTTGTCCCATCATAGACAGTTTATTTTCTGTTCGAGGTCGAGCCACCATTTATATTTTTCTACAAAAGGTCATCAATTTCAAAAGCTATTCAGTCTCAGTAATGAGACACCCAAGATCACCCCATTTTCAAGTTTTAGTGATCCCCATTTTCTTCCTTTTGTAAACCCCTCTCAGATTTATTGTGCAAAATCTGAAGGTTCCATCATGGTTTCTCCTTTCGAGAATTCCACTTTCCCATTCAGGGTAAGGGTTAAACCTGAATTGTTTTTGTAAAAGGTTATTGTTTTAAAAGCCATTCAGTCTCAGCAATGAGATGCCCAAGATCAACCCCTTTTCAAGCTTTAGGGAACCCCATTTTCTTTCTTTTGCAAACCCCTCTCGGATTTATTATGCAAAATTCGAAGGTTCCATCACGGTCTCTTCATTCGAGGATTTCGTTATCCATACCCGTTCAGGTTAAGGGTTATACTTGAGCCTCATTTTATGAGGTATTTTATCCATACCCGTTCAGGTTAAGGGTTACACCTGAGCCTCATTTCGTGAAGTATTTCTATCCATGCCCGCTCAGGTTAAGGGTTACACCTGAGCCTCACTTCGTGAGGTATTTTATCCATGCCCGTTCAGGTTAAGGGTTACACCTGAGCCTCCTCTGTGATATATCTTTCGCCCCATTCAGGTTAAGGCTAAGCCTGAGCCTCATTTCGATGAGGTGATTTTTCTTCTTCATTCTCCATGTCATATTTACCATCATCACTAGAGCAAATTCTTTCACACTCAGTCAGATCTTCTAACTGGGGCGTTTTTATAGTCCAAATTTGGTGTGTTTTTCTTTGCCACTAAGCTCAACTTTCAACAAGCTTAGTAGCAAAGAGAGGCATCTGTAAACACCTCAAATTTTCCACCTTTGATAATAAACCCTTTTCTCTTGCCGCTGGGACCCACTCTCTAAATCCTTCAGGAAACCAGTGGGTTGACATCTGAGCTAGGGCTATTCAGAGCCCAAATTTTACCCCAAATTCAAATATTTCAAAATTCAATCTCCATGTTGGCTCAATTTCAATTATCAATCTTCATCCTTTGAACAAAAATGTTCAATTTCTTGTTTCTGCCAGGGGTCTGGGGCTTCAAATCTCTTATCTAGAGTTTGTCTTTTGCATCTCATTTTGTATCATTTCAAATCATTCCATATCATTTTACATTATTTTATGTCATTTCATTAAATTGATATCATTTTCGAGATCTAGCACTCATGTTTTTCAAAATCTTCAATCCAGATTTGAGTTTTAAAACCCTCTTTCAAAATCAATTTTAAATACTTAGGTTTTAAATCAACATTTTGCCATTTGCCAACCCCCAAGATCTTTATTTCAAAATATTTTCTTTAGAAAGTGATCTGAATTCATTTTAAACTCAAATTTTAATTGATCTCAATTCTCAGATGAGACCCATCTAGGTGGCGTCACCTTCATTTCTTAAATTTCTCAAATTTCTCAAATTTTAGAGTTTTAGTTGACTTAGGACTCTGTCCTTTCACCTTTTTCAAAATTCTATTTTGGTTTTAAATTAAATATAGTCTTATCCCTAGTCCATTTTTTTCATTTTGGCCAAAATCTTAGAGTTTCGGTCAGACTAGGACTCTATCACAGAGTTTCAGTCGGATTAGGACTCTATCTCTCATTGATTATTTTACCTATTTCCAAGAAAATCTTTCAAAATCTTTCAAAAGAAGTCAAAATTTTAGAGTTTTAGTCAAATCAGGACTCTATTTCAGCTTTTCAGTTGGATTAGGACTCTAACCCCAACTTTATTTTAGAAAATCTTTCAATTTTTTTTATTTATCTTTCAAAAAATCAAATTTCAAAATTTCAGAACTTTACTTTAGAGTTTCAAAATTTTAGGACTCTACCCCAAAGTTTCAATCGGTCCAGAACTCTACTCTGATTTCCTCTTTTTACTTTTATTTCACTTATTTTTTGAAAACAAATTCGATTCTAAGAGTTTCAAAATTCTGGAACTCTATCCAATAGTCCCAGTTGATTAGGACTCTAACCCTGACTTCGTCTTGTCGTTCATCTTTTACTAATCTCTAAAAAGATCTTTCAAAACTTCTTCGTTTGTCTTTCAAAAACCCAAATTTAAGAGTTTCAAAATTTTAGGACTCTAGTCAGAGTTTCATAGTTTCAACTCATTCAGAACTCTAGTTGATTTAAAACTTTGACTTTTATCTTTTTTTTCAAACTTTTTTTGAAAACCTTACTTTTAACCCCTTTATTTTCAGGTTTTTAAAATCATTTTTTTTTGAAAAATCAAATGGGGCCCACAATAGGTGGTGCCACATTTGAAGAATTCTAGGTTAGTTCAAGTTTAGTTAGTGTCTTAATTGAATTAGAATTTTAAGAAGATCAAAATTGATTTTAAAACCTAATCTTTATTTTCATTTTTTTTAAAAACCTTGTTTTAAAAACTTGTAATTAGCACTTTTAAAAACCAAATGTGGGCCCACAAGGGGGGCACCACATTTAAGGTTTCTTAAAACCTAATTAGGAGTCTCAATTAGGGTTAGTAATTAGTGTCTTGTTAGGTTGAAACTCCAAGCAAAACCGGCCCCCCTTAATTGAGTTAATTAGGAAAAGTTTTAAGAAAATAAAACTCTGAAAAATCTAACATAATGAAACTCTATAAATAGAAGCCATAGAGGGTCAACCTCTACATGTTCTCTCACCCTCTCTCTCTCTAAAATTCGTGGCCCTCTCTCCCTCAAGCCTTCCTCCTTCCTCCATTGTTGCATCCCCCAAGGTGAGTCATCATCTTTTCCTTTTTTATTTTTTTTTATTTTTTTATATATTTTTTTGCTATTGTCACCCCTTTTAACATGCTTTTCCCTTATTTTTATTTCAAAAAAATCATGTGAGGGCCTCAAGATGATGATCAATTGAGGTTTGATGGTCTCTTACACTTTTTTGATCTATTAACAATATTTACTTTTTGTTTATTATGCTAAACGCCCAAAAAAGATCGAGATTTGACCGTTTGATGGGTCAGATATTTCTTTTAACGGCTAAATCAAACTCTAACCATGCTTTCCCTGATTTTTTTTATATTATTTCATCATGCTCATGATTGTTTTACTCATTCAAGCATTAAATTTAAATTTGTTATGAAATTTACAAGGTTTTTTTTATGGTTTTTCATGTTTAGATTAGGGTTATTCATGCTTTATCGATAATATATGAATCTCGATTCTGGGCATGTGGAAACAACATTATTTCATGTTTGTTTTTCTGTCAATAAATTCTTATTTTTTTAGGGTTAAATTGTATATGTGTCAGTGAGTTTTCATAAAAAAATTAGATTATTTTGAGTTCTGTAACCCTGCTAAAAAAATAAAAAACCTAACTCTAATTATGGTACTATGAAAGCATTGTAGAGAATTAGGTACGGTTTGTCAAAGAGATATCTCCCTTATCGAAGATTCGATCGATGATCCGTAAAAAGCAGTGGGTTAGTTATGATGTCTAGTATATCCTGTGAAATTTTTAGATTTTTATATGACCGTTTTCTATTTTTTCTTTGTCAGAAATCAGAATCTATTTCACAGTAACTGTTATGTATTGTTTAAACCCTAGTTCAACTTACGTAGATCGTATTTCCCCAACTAGAGATTTGATTCATGATTGCAAAAAGTCATGGATTCAGCCAAATGTCTAGTTTTCTCAGTGTAATTTCTGTAATTTTTTAACTCTGTTTGCTAGTTTTAATTGAGCCAAACTCAGAGTTGTCTTTTCTGGAGCCATTACGTGCTCGCTGGAAGCAAGCGTATATTGCAGAAATGACATCTTCCTAACCGAAGATGATTTTTCTGATATATAAAAAGATAATTTTTTTAATCTGTCTAGTACTTCTCTGTAAATTTTTATAAATTTCTATGGTAGTTTGATACCCAATTTGGGACTGACGTTGTGACAGGTACGTGCCCGCGGGCAAAATCACATATTTTTAGGTTTTTATTTAATTTTCATATTAAAATATTACCAAAAATATATATTTTTTATTGCACTTTAATTTTAGAGTTTTCATAAGTGTCCATGTCAATTTTTGTAAATTTTAGAATTCATTTGATGCAATATTTGGTTAAATTGTGAAAACAGGATTCCCGCGGAGTCCCAATTCAACTAAAACACGGGTAAAAATTGATATTTTTATGATATTATGATTTTTTCATGAAAAGTTTTATATTTTTATGGTTTGATCATGTTCATAATCATTCTTGGGTGCTCCACACCCGATTTGGTGTTGATTTGAATCCGTTTGATCCCTGAATTAAGAGTTTTACAAAAATCTTTTCTGAAAACCCTGATTTCAAGGCCATAGTCTTGTTTTCAGTGGTATTTTGGATATTTTTTATAAAATTTTAAAGTTGTTTTCTTTTATTATTTATTCAATTTTTCATTATCTTTTATTATGTTTATCTCAAGAAAGCATGGAAAAAGGCTTATATCTGGATAAATCTAGCAATTTCTAGATATTGCTCGATAAATCCTGAAAAGCTAACATATCTCCACTAACAAGTTTGCTAATTTTGCAGAGATATTCAAGAGTGTATTTTCTTTTATTTTCTTTTTCCTTTTGATGCAAATTGTAATTGTAAATATTGGAATAAGAATTTAATTTCTTGCTTAGAATAGGGCTACATTGCATATAGTTTGTTTTTTTAAATATTGTCAATGTGTGATGGATGATGATTCATGCATATTCAAACTCACAATAGTCGACATGAATGGCACGTGCACTCACTTTTAAGGAGTTAATAAACTCGATCGAGTTCATATTTGTGGCCATAGTCAGAATATAAACAATATCGAGATTTATCATCTTTTTTTAGGCTAGAAACAACCTACACTCTTAGGCTATCTTAAAAAACCATTAAATGTTTTCAAATTTCTCCAAGTATTTTCCTCTTTTAGAACCAATTGAGATATAAATCAATGCATATTCGTGGCCATAGTCAGGGATATGTGTTGAATCTATTTTATCTAAGTTCTATAAGGCACAAAAACTCTTTTTATCAATGATTTCTCAAAATTCCTCAGAAAATATTTTCTTAAATTGCATTCATACATCATCTAGGTTTAGACTGCATCATGAAAAGATTTCACAGGGCCACACGCCCATTCTTTTGATCAATTCATAATCCTATCTCAGAAAAAATAATTTTCTTAAAGTTATTTGAATTTTCTCAGAAATCGATTTTCTCAGAAATCGATTTTTCTTTTCTTCAGAAATTTTTTCCAAATGCCATTCACAATTTTCAAGGTGTCCTTTCTACAAGTATTTTCCAATATTTGAAGCATACATCATATTTTCAATCTGCATTTTTCCAAAGTTCATAGCACATGCCTGATTCTTTGTGCATTTAGGAATAGAACAACGATTTAGATAGTTGAGTAAAGCAAAGCCCATGATTGATCATTGGTTCGATTACCCCTGGTTATGACACCAGAAATGATTGAACCTCGTATCAACAGGCAAGTCCCATTCTTCGGAATTATCTTGCATTTTAAAACGAAGGAGAGTTATTTTCAAAATCTTTTTCAAAGGTCAATTTGACTTGCAAAACTAAAATTTTGCAATAATAACAGAAAGCCTTTAGCACCTTAGATGAGAAATCAAGTAAATCCAACAGTACTTGGAGAATTCATCCACAAAAATAACATAGTAATATATGCCATTATTTCTAGTAATAGGTGTTGGTCCCCGCACACCAACAAAGACAAGCTCAAGTGGTTGCTTAACAGGATGAACAAAAACAGAAAAGGGTAACTTATGCGATTTGGCCATTTGACATGCAGGATAAACACATAAGGCAATTTTATTTATAAATGGCAAACCAAAACGATTAATAATAGATCTAACAATCTTAAAAGATGGGTTGCCAAGGCAATTATGCAACTGATCAAGAGAAACATATTCACCAACATTAACTTCCTTATTGCAAGAAATAAAATTAACACTGTAAAGACCATCTTTACTTTCTCTGCGATAAATCTCCTGTCCTGTTTTACGATCTTTGATGCAACAAAAATTTGGATGAAATTAAAAAAATACTCTGTTGTCTTGTGTGAATAGTCGAACAGAAAGCAATCGTTTAGTAATTTCATGCACATGTAAAATGTCTTTTAACATAAATTTGGATGAATTCAAAGTAACACAACTATTTTCAGTGTGTAGTAGATTCATACTTGTACCGTTTCCAACCTTGACGGAGTCATTGATGCGATACTCACTATACAGGTTTAGAGAGTTCAAATCAAGAGCAATATGGTGCGATGCTCTAGAATCAAGGTACCATGAGTCGCTAGAGCTGCCACCCTCAAGGTCAGCTGAGTAGACATGAGGTGAGTCATCATCCGTCTGATTTTGAGGAAAGGAGTAGCATGACTTCGCAGTGTGTCCACCTTTATCACACAGCTGATAGACTACCTGCTGCCCATACGACTGTTCAGAGCGGCCTTGGTTCCCATGACCAGTAAATTATTGGAAATGATCACCGCCACCTCTGTTATGACGGTTTCTGCCTATGCCACCACAGTTGAAATAACCACCATGACTTTCTCTATTATTTTGACAAAAAATATTTTTTTGCGTGAAATATTTGCCTCTATCGAATTGGGTTTGTCTTCATGATCTAGATGTTGTGCTTCCTCAGCCAAAAGCAAATGATGCACTTCGCTAATTGTTATGGGCTGAACACGAGTAAAGTTTTAAAAGAGCCATACTCATGCGGGAGCCTCCTGAGGAATCCCCATATCATCATCATCCATAGGCTTTCTGGCCATAGTTAGTTGATGTCAAATCGATTTGGCTTTCTGAATATAGTCCTCTATGGACTTGTCTTCTTTCTTTATGGTCTGTAGTTGACTATTTAACTGCATGACCTTGGAGCATGAATGAGTAGCATACCCTTCACGTAAGTTCTTCCAGACCTCAAAAGAGGTTCTTAATTCGAGCACCTGTGTGTGAACTAGTTCGGTAAGAGACAAGATTATCCAACTCAAGAGAGCATGGTCTCGTCGTTTTCGGGTAACATACTCTGGGTTCAATTTACGAGCACCATTTTGAGTAGTGTATTGTTCTGGATTGGCGTAGGTCCCATCAATAAGACTTTCCAGGTCGTGAGAGACAAGGAGCGGCATGAATTGGGACTCTCATAACGTATAGTTCTCTGCAGTCAACTTAATGGAAAGGAGATATTGCAGAAAACTTGGAGACGATAAGGATGAAGAAACAAATTGAGTGAAAGAACTTATCTAGGAAGACAATTTCATTTTGCTGATCACCATCTACGATGGTTGCCCAAGGGTTAGGCTCTGATACCATAAAAGACTCCACAAGAAGGTAATAGTTTTAAGTGGTTCTGTCAGAATAACCTACGTCCATTACCCTTGGTATTTCTCAACGTCAGAGATAACGTGAGCCAAGGATAAACCACTATATATATAGCTGATTTAATTAACCTGTCTTCTTTCTTAGAAGTATCCTGAGAACTGGCCTTATCTCTGTTAACAGAGAGTTGTTTCTCATGAGGAAACTTTTTCTTTACAGAGAGAATTATAGTGGTCTGATCTCTTTTATTTTCATTGTTACAGTTGTGGTCAAACTTTCTTTCTTTGGACGTTGAGTCCTTCAGGGAATTTTGTTAAGACCAACACATATGTAGCGTAGGATTAGGTTGAGTCTGAGTGGCACGTAATGGCTAAGGATTGCAGTTCTTGACAAGGCTTTCCCCAGGGCAGCGCTCACACTCCGATGGGCCCTACAAGATTGCCTCCTAACACATGACCAACTTCATAAGCTGCAGTTCCTCAGTCATTGCAAGATGTGTCTACTAGCCTCAAAAACCTTGTCCCACCTTTTCCTACTCTACCTTATGGCGGCTTTTTGGTGGCAATCTGCTACAAGGCTATTTGGGGTTCGGTAGAGCCCATCTATCCTTCTCATCAATGACATTCACTCTTGATTTTGTCTTTAGTTCATCGATAAGGTCGTTCAATGGAGCTGAGAGATTTCCTTCCAAGTCATCATTTGGGTTGCGTGAAAGCTTCACAACCATATAGTTTTTGAGAATAGTAGGAGGTCTATCTCCTCCCTCCATAAGGAGGGTATGCACAACTTGAGAGAGTAGGTTCTAAGAATTTTCCAAAACTCACATAGTGAGACTGCACTCAGATGAAAAAGTCTATCTGTATGGCTTTCACCTGGCACAGATTGGCATCTTCTCAACATTACGAGTGTCTTCCAAGGTAGGGGGCATTTTGGATTCACGGTAAGGAAATCATTCAGGGTTCATAGAGAGGCGGGTTGTTTCTCTATATAATGATCGTTGCATGACAGAGTGGAGAGGAGGCTGGTTCAAGATATTATCCTCTGTGAAGGTAGGTCCAAGGTGGTCATAAAAAATCGTCGATGGGATTTAGTCTCAACATCAAATAGAGCCCCTGAAGGTAGGACCTTGTTTTTTGGATTTTCCGAAGACTTAAAACAAATTTTGTACAGTTTTGAGAGGTGCATTATACAAAAATCAAGTCGCAATTCGAACTCTATCTCAAAATACATAACTCATTTAGCCAAAGGGGGATTGTGCAAATCATGGAAAGACCATCTCACCGATCAGATCCCTTCCAGGGATGATACTCATACAATGTAATTTTTACTTGTAAATGAAATATGATAGGGGTCGTCCTAACCCCAAGTTGCCTTGGAAAAAAAAAGTGTGTACGTCTGCGGATGCAAATTTGTTTGTGTGAAAGAGAACATGCATGGATTTCTTCTCACCCCTATCGATTTTAATGAGTTGGAACATTGATTTTTTTTTGATAAGCAAGCAGAGGAATAAACCCTGAAAAAGCAGTTACAATGAAATCATTAAGTTACAAGGTACAAGAATCAACAAGTAGAACCAACTGGGGCTCCGCTTGTCTGGTAGGAGTAGTGAGTGCACGTCACCTTGTGTTGAGACATTGCAAGATCGAATCCCAATGGTATGGTTGTATAACTGGTAGGGGTCTGCCTAACCCCAGCTTGCTTTTCAAAAAAAAATTCGTCTCGATTTGTACTGTATTATGCTATACGTACATCGATTTCTGTATTGAAATCATTACTTTGTTATAAATTTCTCATAAAATCGATGCACAGTATTTGAACTCCGAATCGTTGTAAATATGTATTAAGCGTATACAAATGACTGTTATAGATTTCTCATACAAATCGCAGCCGGATGACTGCACAAATCGCTATACAGCGAATACGAAATCGATTCACGCACCACCAAGCACGGACCACAAATCGTTACCGACAAATCAAAATCCAGCGAATACGAAAGACTTCCTCGGCAAGATCAGTGGACGTCCTAGGAGTTCTGCTGCGGTCCAAATAAGAAGTGAAACCCAACAATTTCGCAGTAAATGAGCTCTGCTGTAAACCCTAAACTCTTAACAAATCCAACAATGTGAAAATCGGGTCATGCAAAGAGGCATGACAACTTAATTAATAGCCCAAACGAGATTCCTATGTATCAGTTTTCTCTTGCGAATTCATCAGAGCCTATCATGAAACATAAAATATAAAACACTGCCTTAAGTTTCACAAGAAATGCAAACCTCATCCCAACATTGATTACATACCAAAAGACTTGTAAAACTGAAGCTATCGTTGTCGGAAATTTGGTTGGGAGGAATGAAGGTTAGTACGTTGGGTATTACGTCTTTAGGGTATTGCTGCATATTGGACATTACACGAGTTAGATATTGACAAGCTTCACGTAATGAGAAGCAATATAATGTCTTACATACCTGTTCATGAGAAAGACTTTGTTGCTTTTGATTAGAGGTTGGTTGTTTCTTAGACCTTTTCTTGCCAACCAATTCTAGTGCACCCTTTGTCCTCCTCCGACTGCGATCAGAGACAGGTTTTCTTTTGATACCATTCGCTTCAAGAATATGTCCATCATAATCAACAACGTTCACTACTGACTTGTTGAAGATGATGTTTAGGCTACGGCGCAACTTCTCAGGAGTGTCAAGCAAAGCATGATTTTCACCTACGTTGTTCGATCCCATTATCTTCGACTGGTATTCATTCGCTGTAACAGACTGAAGGTTAATTAACTGCACGTTTTCAAGTAACTCCCTTGACACTTTTCTCATGCATACATAGCCTTCTTCACTTCTCGATGCCAAATCAGCAACATGCATAAATGACCTACACAGTTGTTTGTAATAGAAGGCTATGTGACACTTCTCGTCGACACTAGATTTACTCACATTGTTCATATCAAGCGTTTCAATCTTTGCTTGTCTTCTTCATCTTCGCATTACACAAGACTCCGATATTTCTTGTATCTTCTCTTAATTAAGTGCCTTTAATGCATGACAACATAAAATACCTTTGAATTCATACATTTTGCATGAACATTCAACTCTTCCATTGTCCACATTGTACGTGACATGTGCTTCTTGCCTTTTATGATGCTTTTCGCCCTCCCATAAAATACGGTATTTGCGCATATTCTTGGTTTGCATGGGTCCTTCTATATTGCAATTCATGACATGAAACACCTATTTCTTGATCCATTCAAATACAGTTAGTGTATACAGATCTGCAGGTCACATCAATATTTTCATGTCAAAAGTTGGAGGTCGTGTATTGAAGCATTTCACGTCTTGATCAAGCTCATTCTGTCTTACACCGTCTACAAATAATTCATATTGTTCCATGAAGTGAAACATTGTTAAACATGAATACAGGGTTTTCTTCAGCGTGGCATGCATAGATTCAGCTCTTTGTGTGCTTATCATACCTGCACAAAAGTATTGTCTTCCATATGCCAATGCCCACTTCTCTTTTTCTGCATATAAATTTTGTAACCACAAACAATCTTGAAGGTCGTATATCTGAATCATTTCCTCCCAATCAGACATAAAGATAATCTCGTCTATGCTCTCAAGTACACACCTAGTAAACTTTTTATCAAACCCTGTCTTCTGATTAAATATGTGTCCTATGTTCATTGCTGTATTTTGAAAGATATGCCACAAACATAGGCGATGATGTGTATCTGGCCACACATGAAGCACTGCAGCCACAATTGCGTGATCACCATCTATAAGTACAACTTCAGGTTGCTTCTCGTTCATTGCCTGTGTAAATACTCTGAACAACCACTCAAAGCTTTCCTTGGTCTGGTCATACAAAAATACGCCGCCTAATATACAACTCTGTGAGTGATGGTTCACTCTGACAAACTGCGCAAATGGCCACTGTTCAGTATTAATCTTTATTGTAGTATCAAATACAAGCACATCATTGAAGCATTCATAATCTACTCTTGACTTTGAATCTGCCCAAAACATATTCACAACATATCCATCTTCATCCAGTTGCATTGCACTAAAGAAACCAGGGTCATTGCTTGATTTCTTCTGTAAGTAATCAACCAAAGAACATATTTCTCCATTCTTCATGTTATTTGTCCTCTTCCTTCTCAAGTGGTTTCTTAGATCCAAAGGTGTGAATGTCACATTATCGCGAACACCATCTATGTGGGCAAACAAATTATATGTCTTCCTTGGTGCAATGTCGGCACTATCGGCTATTTCAGCCATTGCAGCATGCACTACAGTTACTTTATGATGTGACCTTAACATAGGAGTCATAAATGATGCAGATAAATCATGATTATGATAACTGATTAAAGTATAAACTAGAAATTTTCCATTCGGATGTCTTCTCAAAACCATTCTCGCTTGACATCCACATCTTGATTCTGGCATGCTCCTTGTTGGATTTCTCATTAATTTCTTTTAACCTTGCTTGGAACAAACATATGTTTTTCTCACAACGACACCCTGTGCATTTTTTGACCAAGAAAATCTTCTCACACTGAAGCCAACTTTTAAGGCATAATCATTGTAAAATTTATATGCAACTTCCTCATTATTAAACTGCATTCCTTCTATCAGAACATAGTCAAGTGTACTTTCATGTTCATTCCCAGTGCCTACACTTTTATTATATGTACTGTCATGATAATCTACCTCATTATTGAATGGCATTTCTTCTACTCGAATATTCAAGTCAAGAGTGGGTCTAATGCCTGCACCCTTCTTATTATGTGTATCATTAGTGCAGATGTTCAATTCTTCAGTTGCGTCATTAGTATAGATGTTCAATTATCCATATCTTTCAATTGATTGAGCTAGATCATCTTCATTACAATCTGATGATAAGCTCAACAATGTTATAAGTAATATATCAGTTTGTGTTGCTAGCAAAATAGCAAACAAATCGATATTAACTAACAAAACAATATCTCACAAATCGGTAGTATGTTACTAATACAGCGGTTTAAGATACAATGCATATAATGAGTGAATGTAGAATACCTGATGGGGTAGAGGCCCTTCCTAGCATTTGTAAACAAGCATTCTTGTCAACAGGTCCCAGCGTCTTACAAATATCGATAAGTTTCCAACCATCGTAAGAACAAGATCTACCTGCAGTAACAAAACAATGCCTTAATGGCACACAAGACGACATGCGTTCTTCATCGATAAGATGATGAGATGGAACCGCTACTCACGACGCTTTAATGGCACTGGTCGAAATGTTTGTGCGTCATTGCTTTCTTCCATAATGCCTAAGGACAACGCAAAAGAAGAGAAGACACGAGAATGTTTTGTAAGCAATATATCATATTACGTTAGCAAGTGCATATGTTTACTACGATTTAATCAGGATGCATATAACAACGAATACCGATAAGGGTTAGCAAGTCAAAGAAACGATTTAATGAATGACAATATAAAAGCAAGTGCAGTTTGATATTTGCTTATATTGAGCATCGAGTTGTCACTTACCATGCCAATAAAAGACACAAAATGTCGTACATGTGTGTTGACGATAACGCTGTCAGTAGATCCAAGAGGCTGTGAAGCGAGTTTAATAGAAATCACTGACAGAACAGCGATTTGAATGCGAAAATCGTCACCGCATGCGTGTAACAATGTGTTTCTGCACACACACGTTTTCAAAGTCTGTGTACAAATATCTTATGAATACATATTAGAAAACATATAATATCTTACAAATCGATATACATATCGAATAATATATTGAAAATCGATACGGCAGTTCAGCATAATAACTTACAAATCAACAATACAAAACCATAATATTTAAAAGGTCGATAAATATATTACACAATAAATTACAAATCGATACAGAAGAAATTGAGCATATTAGCAAACAAATCGATATTAACTAACAAAACAATATCTCACAAATCAGTAGTATGTTACTAATACAACGGTTTGAGATACAATGCATATAATGAGTGAATGTAGGATACTTGATGGGGTAGAGGCCCTTCCTAGCATTTGTAAACAAGCATTCTTGTCAACAGGTCCCAGCGTCTTACAAATATCGATAAGTTTCCAACCATCGTAAGAACAAGATCCACCTGCAGTAACAAAACAATGCCTTAATGGCACACAAGGCGACATGCGTTCTTCATCGATAGCATGATGAGATGGAAAGCTACTCACGCCGCCTTAATGACACTGGTTGGAATGTTTGTGCATCATTGATTTCTTCCATAATGCCTAACGACAACGAAAATGAAGAGAATACACAGGAATGTTTTGTAACACAAGACAGACACGAGAAGGCGACAATGTGTTGTAAAATAGGATAAAAAACAAGGCGGAAACCTCAACTGGAGACGAAGGCAAACTTTGCGTTGACAATGGGAGCTACTATTACAGCAGATGGCGCAAGACTTTAATGAATAGCGAACGTCTACACCATAAATAGTTAACATCAAACTTTCTGGATGGAGGACTTTTTTGTCCTTTTCTCGAATCGTAGTTTCCCAACTTTTGAATGGAGGATAATTTTGTCATTTCCTCGAACCGTAGTTTCCCAACTTTTGAATGGAGGATATTTTTGTCATTTCCTCAAATCATCATTTCAGGGCAAGAAAAGCAAGTAAGGGTGATTAAGTCTTTGCAACAGCACCAGAGTCCGATGCAAAGTTATGTCAACATACACGGGAATACGAGCCCCATGTGCGTAAATATGTGGCGCTCATTCGCCCCCCCCCCCCGCCGGAGCACAGATGTGGGATTCAGTGAATCATCGAGGGGTAGCATACACCACCCTCCCTTTTGCAAAAGTTTAAGAAACCAAATTGCCTTCCATTGATTTTCACTGCTTCTTTAAGAAGAGTGCTTAGGATTTAAAAAATTTGTTTTTGATTCTCTTTTCTGGTTTTTCTTCCACACCTCTTAATTCATTTTCTAACTACCTTTATGTTGCATATTTTATAAGTTTTGTTTTTTTCAGAAGACAAAATACATCAAGCTTGACTTATCTAACTTCCTATTTGATTTGGACCACTTAGAAAGGGCCATTTTGATGATCACATCATGATTTGGGACTGTTGCATCTAAATATCAAGTTGTCCAATAGTATAATGCAAATGTAAACATGAAACAACTATTTTTACAACATATCCGGTATCTTTCACTCGTTGCTCTAATGTTTAAAGCAAATTGCAAGTATTGGTGTCTCTATAGTCTAATTTCTCTTGATGTCTATGAATCAAATTTGATCTTATATATCCGACAAAATTCGATTCCGTTTATTTGCATTTGATAAGGCAAAATTCTGAATATAATCAGATGCTGATATGGTTTTGATTTTTTTTTTCAATATCCGAATTTGACAAATATCCCCCAATATGTTTATATGTAAATAAGCAGATCTGGTATGAGCTTTTCAACATCTTAACTAAAATCAGTTTAGCCAAGCCAAATATGGTTTTTGACACATCCAATCTGAATCCGAACAGTTTACATCCCTAATTAGGAGGAACGATAAGTTTATTCAATAATAGATCAGATGATACAAACAACAACAACAACTATGCCTTCATCCCAAAACAATTGGGGTCGGCGATATGAACCAAAAAAGAAAATCATTCTGGGTCTTCCACATGAATCCTTCTCCTCAAATTATTTATATCCAATGCCATGTCCTTGGTGAGGTTCAAAGCACTCATATCCTTTCCTATCACCTCCATCCATGTCTTCCTAGGCCTACCCCGACCTCTTTTAACTAATATATTTTCCTATTTCTCCATCCTTCTAACTGGAGCATCATTAGGCCTTCGCCGAATATATCCAAACCACCGTAAACGATTCTCTCTCATCTTATTTTCAATGGGTGCAATGCCTACCTTCTTATGTATCTCCTCATTCTGAATCTTATCTTTTATTGTATTTCCACACATCCATCTCAGCATACGCATCTCAGCTACACTCATTTTTTGAATATGATGTCTCTTGGCAGCCCAACATTCCGTACCATATAGTAAAGCGGGCCTAATAGTCATTCTATAAAACTTTCTCTTCAACCGCAATGGCATTCTACGATCTCACAACACTCCAGAGTTTGTTGTTTTGTTGTTGTAGATCAAATGATATTCCAAATCAGCATTAGTCAGTGTTTTGGTGTCATCGTCGGCCATCATGTGGTGGTTATGTGTGGGCATTAGGCCAGCCTGGCCCAGCCTGATTAGGAGCCAACGGACCGGAGCGGAGCCCGGCTTGACCAAGTTATGATCAAAGGTTGTGTCCAGCCTCACTTTAATCAGGCCCGTGCTGGAAAATGCAGCCTTAACCCAACCCGTCATGACCCGATGACTTGACAACTTGTTAGGTATCCTATCCCTTGTCCACCACTGGTGATCAATGGCTGCTAGCAGAGCTGCACATGATGATGACATCATATGTGGATTTATGGTAAGTCTCACCACTTGCACAAGGCACGATGACCACTGCGTGGTTGTGAGGGTGCTGAGATGAAGTCGCCTGATCAAATCTTGTTGGTGCACGGTGTGTCTGTAGCCTTAGAGGCGGGTCACGTAAGGCAGGGTGGTTGTGGGACCTCACCCAGGGTTTTTCTTACTTCGACAAGGGTTCCTCGTCATAAAAAAAATGGTGGAGATGGATTGAACGACCATCAATGATGCCATAACACCCACGAACCATGATTTGGAACAAATCAGCTGATACACCAAATCACCACTACTCAGCGTGTTAGCATCATCACCATCCATAGTGGCGACCATAGTTGTGAGAAGCGGGTTCAGATACGAAGTACTGGTACTGGTGCATGATGGTTTGAGATGTAGTTTTTCATGTATTGGTATAGTTTCAAAACATTTTGATATGAATTTCTATTAAACATCTGTTTCTAAAAGAATTGATCCAAGTTTTCCAAAAAAACAAAATGAAGTATATATTTTCATAAAAATACCTATAAAATTGATTAAAAAATATTTATTGTATCTATAATTTTTTCATATAGATGATTATAAAGTAGATAAAATGCATTTTTAACAATCATTATTGTTTTATAATTCAGGAAATGACCATACTGTGTAACAAATTTGATGTGTTTTCCCAAATGCCACAAATTTTGAAATATGTCTGATGTCCAATTTTGCAAATTTTTGAATTTTTAAGACCTTTTTACCCTTAGCACAAACAGATCTCTTGAGTTTTTGTGTGTTACATCACAACGCTCTCTCCCGATTTCACTAAATCTCATTAAAAAACAAATTCACATGATATTCCTTCAAAAACCATGAATTTTGCACAATATACGATGCAAAAATGACTACTTTACATTCCAATAAAGTAGATTCACATAATGAACGTGCACATCTTCTCTGCCTTGTAACTCCCATGTGAAAATATCTTTCTTGCAAATTTCGCAAAGAGTTTCGTGTTGGTGGTTGTGAAAGTCTATTTTCGATGCAGAATTCAAGAAAAGTTTACAGAATTCATGGACTTTCGCATGTCATCGACTTTAAGCAATGTGAGATTCCATTTTAGTATGCAAATTTACTTGTATATATACACAGGCATTTAGAGTACGAATTTTGTCAAGAGTTTTGCATTGGTGGTTACAAAATTACTGAAATATTTGCAGAATTTCTGAAAGGTTTGCGGAAATCATGAAGTTTAGCATGAGGTAATGCAAATTTCTTTTTCAACATGAGAATTTTACAAGCATTAAAAATGACATTTTGTTTCTTAATACCTTTTATGTGCAACCCAGAGCTATTTTTACATAACCTAGGGTTCTTGGGGTCCCCAACACGTAGTCCCCAAACCTCTTCCTCCCTCACAAATATAAAAGCAAAGCTAGAGTTTTACAAAAACTAAGGTTCTTTTTATCTTCAATCAGTAGAAAATTATGACCATTTTTTAGGGCCAAGCATCAACAGTAAGAAGATTGACGACACTTCATTAGCGAAAAATCATCGATGATGAGTCTTTTTTGGTAAGCACATCTTATGGTATGAGTTGGATAGAAAATGAAAGTTCACAAGTTGTTCATAAGTATTGTAATTGATCATCTAAAAACTAATTCTCATCATAGAGAACATGAACGATGATGATGTAGAATCAATGAGGGGTTTGTGGCTTTAACAAACTGTATTAGGTGAATAGATGTGTTAAACGATGATGATGTAAAATCAATGGTATACTATATTTTTTCTTCATCAACACAAAGTCAGTGTATCTCACAGTCAGCATTCGATCACATGGTATGGGTGAGATAAAAAAAATTATGAGAAAACACAGAGTGTAGAATCAATGATGATATACTATATTTTCTCCCCCATCAAAGATGTGGTGATATGCAACATTATTAAAGCCCAAGAGATAGAGCTAACTCTGCACATACTCTATTTTTTTTCATCAAAGAGGCAGTGAGAAGCAACATTCTTATGAAAGAATGAAAAGAACACAATGTATAAGCAACTTCATTTTATGAAAAAATAGAATGAATGCAATGTACTACCATTCATTCATTTTGTGAAAGAATGACATAAAAGCAATGTATGAGAGACTTCATTTTATGAAAAAATTGAAAGAATGCAATATATGAGTAACTTCATTTTGTGAAAGAATAAAATGATTGTAATGTATGAGTAACTTCATTTTGTGAAAGAATAGAATAAATGCAATGTATGAGCGACTTTATTTTATAAAAGAATGGAATGAATGATGTATGAGCAACTTTATTTTGTGAAAAATGATTAATATTTGTGAGCATGAGGAAGTCTGCAAAAAATATATGATAGAAAAATTATCAGTTTGAAGTGTGTTTCACTACAAGAAAATAGGTCATTGCTGACGATATTTATCGTTGATAATATATGATTTATGGTAGTCAATAACATTAATGATGATAAATATCGCCACCCGAGTCATCGGTCCTTTATGATTGTTTATATTACTATTTTTAATGATATTTATATATTATCGTATATCTAAAAACAAATTCAGTGATATAATATAGTCAGTATTAAATGGTTAGCTCTAGAATGTTGTCGATAATAAGAATTAAAGTTAACAATATTTATTGTCGGCTATGTTAATTAAAATTGATAATAAATATTATGGTCTATATTATTGTCAGCTGACCATAAATATCGTCGATGACATTTTAAAAATCGACAATAATTATCATCCAAGAGATATCGAAAAATCATATATGTTTAAATAGCCAACGATAAATGTCGGTTATAGTAATTGAATGTGACAATAAATATCATCGAGTAAATTTAATACCACTAACAATATTTATCATTGATTATGTCTTAAAGGTGACAATAATTATCATCGTATTTATATTTAAAAACATATATGTAAAAAATATCAAATGATAAATATCGTTGAGTATAGATTAAACTCAATGATAATTGTATATATATATATATATATATATATATATATATATATATATATATATATATATATATATATATATATATATTGAAAAGTCATATATGTTCAAATAACCGATGATAAATATTGTCACTAGTAACTTTGATATAGCTGACGATAAATATCATCAACAAAAGTCTCTTTTTTTTAAAATTTATATTTTTACTTAGGCAACTTTTGCATGGAATCATGTGAATTTGCATAGAACTTCCACATAGTTTGATGAAAATTCACTTAATCAAAAAGAAAATCACATGAAATCGTGCAAATTTGCATAGAACTTCCACATAGTTTGATGAAAATTTGCTCAGTTACAAAGAAAATTGCATGAAATTATGCAAAATTGCATAGAATTTTGTCATAGTTTGATGAAAATTTAAACAAGAAGAAAAATCAAATAGAATCATGTGAATTTGCATAGAACTTATGCATAGTTTGATGAAAATTTGCTCAATTAGAAGAAAAATTGCATGGAATCGTGCGAATTTGTATAGAACTTCTACATAGTTCGCCCAATTAGAAAGAAATATGAATAGAATCATGTGATTTTTTATAAAAAAAATTGTATAGTTATATGGAAAGTCGCTCAATTCTTTGTAAATTCACATATAATCATGTGAATTTTCCTATTCTTATAGAAAATGTAAGAATGTGCAATATATCCTCAGACACAAACATCTTATATTTGCTCAATAGAACATTTTATGTTTGCTCAACCTAAATACTAGAAACATAAAATAAAAATTTCCAACACATCAAATGCAGCCATACGAGTGTGAGAGCGATGTAACTAGTACCTATAAAATATTAAAGATGAACAACTAAAGGACAAATGGTACGTCAAATTGCCTAACCTAATTCATCTCTCATGTCAGTAATAAAAAGAATGATGCTAAAATAAAAAAAAATTGAATCATGAAACTTTCGAGCACTGAGTGGTCTGTGTTCTTCTTTTTTCTCAACAGGCAAAATGTGTCCACCCACTTTAAGAGAATGATTGATGATCTCTATTTCTTCCTAGTAATGGTACAAGGACTCCAATGCCTTGCAAAGCTAGAAACACATGAAAGAGGAACTTCAGTTTTAAACAATAGATAAATTTGACAAAATAACAAGTGACCCTATGTACAAGAATGATATAGTAGGAATAAAATATTTTAGAAAGAATGCATGGATATAGCACTAAAGAAATAGCAGAAGATTTTTGTCTCTTTTCTCATAAACTACAACTCTGATGTTCTTTATGCAAGTGTGCTAGCATTGAAAAAAATTTACCATGGCATTTTTGCACATAACTCCAGACTTTATGGAAAGAAAAAATAGCAAATCCGGTATATGTTGTATGTACACCTAGCAGATCTTCTTCTTCACCTCCTCCTCATTAATCAACTCCAAGATTCACACAAAAAACAAGAACAAAAGAAAAAGTCTCTTCTTCAGGGCAAGAAGTCAAAGAAATCGAAAGCGGGGAAGGCCAAGAAGAACAAAAAGATGATACCTTTCGACAATGACGGTTAGGGTTTTTATGTAGATGATGATTATCTCATCCTCAGAGGTCTTCATGTTCTTCGAGGACTCGATGACAATGAGCCAGTGATCGTAGTCACAACCCTCAAGGAGGATGGTCTCCTTGGGTGGCTTGTTGCTTTAGTTTGGGGAGGGATCGTTCAATAGTGAGTACCCGCTGAAGGAGAGCGAATGAAAAAAAACAAAAGAGATAAGAAGAAAGAAAAAATGGAGAAAGGAGTGGAGAGAGAAAGAGGAAAAAACAAAATTTAAGAAAAAAATATAAAAAATAGAGGAAATGAAAAGAAGGGAGCCCTCCCGCGAAAATATTTAAGGAAAAACAAAATTTTAACATCAACGACAATATTTATCGTATGTTCTTTATTAAGGGCGACAATAATTATCATCATATCAGATTCATATAGACGATGATATTTATCATCAGTTTTAGATTAATAATCATGATGATAATTATCATCAATTTTAGTTATATTAACGATGATAATTATTGTTAGTTTTAGATTAAAGTAGTTAATCAACATATTGAAGACCATAATTATCCTCGATTTTAGATTAATATTGACAATGATAATTATCATTAGTTTTAGAAATATTGATGATGATAATTATCGTCAGTTTTAGATTAAACTAGTTAATCATCATATTGACGATAATAATTATCGTCAGTTTTAGATTAATAATGACAATAATAATTATCGTCGATTTTAGATTAATAATGATGATAATCCAAATCATTGGTTTTGCAAATCTAACCCTGCAGAAGCATTTGGCGTGGTCCATTTGCTTGGAATTGACTATTGAATCACCATAATTGAATAAAAGTTTTCATTTTTTATGCTTGCATGTTTACAAAAATTCTGAGTCATTGATTTTTCAAGCCTTAAAAGATCCTTCTTATACATCGTAATTGGATGATCCAAGAAACTGTTTTTATAAAATCATGCATATAGATCACATCTGTATGGTGAAATTTTAGAAAAAAAATAAAAAAAAAACTATGAAAATTTTGGTGTATACCAGTTTACATATTTTAGTTACCTTGGATCAAAGGAAACTATAACATGTAAAATGCTATGAATCAAGATTTTCATAGGTTTTTTTGTAAATCTAACCTTGTAGATGCATTCATTGTGGTCCTTTTGCTTGGAATAGACTATTGGATCATCGTAATCAGATCAAAAAATATAATTTTTTATGCTTGCATGTTTACAAAAATTCTAAGCCATTGATTTTCAAGACTTAAAAGATCCTTCTTATACATCGTAATTGGATGGTCCAAGAGACTTCTTTTATAAAACCAAGCATCTAGATTGCATCCGTACAATAAAATTTTAGAAAAAAATAAAAAAACCCATGAAAATCTCGGTGCATACCAGTTTACATATTTTAGTTACCTTAGATCAAGGAAATCACAACCAATATTTGATGATTTGTAATATATTGATAGGATATTGACGACAAAAATAATCATCATCAATAGATTACAAATAATTGACATATTAACGATGATAATTATCATCATTATTGTACTGATCATTTATAATATATTAACAACATATTGACGATGATAATTATTGTTATCAATAGTTACAAAAAATAGCATAATGACAACAATAATTATCATCATTAATATGCTGATGATTTGTAATCTATTGACAACATATTGATAATAATAATTATCATTGTCAATAGATTACAAATAATCGGTACATTGACGACGATAATTATTGTCATCATTGTACTGATAATTTATAATCTATTGATAGCATGTTGATGACGATAATTATCATCGTCAATAGTTACAAATAATAGCATATTGATGATGATAGTTATAATCACCAATATCTTGATGATTTGTTATCTATTGACAACATATTGATGACAATAATTATCATCGTCAATAGCTTACAAATAATTTACATCTTGATGATGATAATTATCATCGTCATTATACTGATCATTTATAATCTATTGACAACATATTGACAATGATAATTATCATCGTCAAGATGCCAATTATTTGTAATCTATTGACGACAATAATTATCGTCATCAATATGCTATTAATAGATAACAAATCATCAAGATATTGGCGATGATAATTATCATCATCAATATGCTATTATTTGTAACTATTGGCGATGATAATTATCATTGTTAACATGCTGTCAATAGATTATAAATGATTAGTATAATGTCGATAATAATTATCGTTGTCATTATACTGATAATTTATAATCTATTGACAACATATTGATGATGATACAAATAATAGTATATTGATGACAATAATTATCATTGCCAATATCTTGATGATTTGTTATCTATTGACAACATATTGACGATGATAATTATTATCATCAATAGATTATAAATAATCAGCATATTTATGATGATAATTATCATTGTCATTATACTAATCATTTATAATCTATTGACAACATATGGATGATGATACAAATAATAGTATATTGATGACAATAATTATCATCTCCAATATCTTGATGATTTGTTATCTATTGACAACATATTGATGATGATAATTATCATTGTTAATAGATTATAAATAATCAGCATATTTATGATGATAATTATCATTGTCATTATACTAATCATTTATAATCTATTGACAATATATTGATGACGATATAAATAATAGTATATTGACAATAATAATTATCATCACCAATATCTTGATGGTTTATCTATTGACAACATATTGATGATGATAATTATCATCGTAAAAATATTGACGATGATAATTATCAGCATCAATATGCTGATTATTTATATTTTATTGACAACGATAATTATCATCGTCAATATGCTGGTATGCACCGAGATTAATCTATCACGACGATAAATATCGTCACATATATATTTAAATTCAATGACATTAACATAGTAGATGTACGTCAAAAATAAGAACATATGTGACGATAAGTATTGTTGTCTATACTATGAAAAATCAAAAGGATAATAGGTGATGATTAATTATCTCATTTTTTAAAGGCGATGATAATATCGTCGGCAATGTCTAATCTTGACCATCTTTCGTGTGTTCTTTTTCATAAGAGCAATGACATTATGTCATTGGCTATAGCTATTTTTACTATAATATATTTTTATCATCGAGATTAATGTATTATTACTACGATAATTTATCATCATCATTTTTATGGTCGGTAATGACGTGTTTTCTTATAGTCTTTGAATTAAAGATTGAATTATTTAATAACATGAAAATTTCTAGTTTGAAATGAAGTTTGAAATATGTTTGAATTAAAGATTTAATTATGCAAATTTCTTTGAAATATATGAATTTTCTATGCAATTTTTCACGTATACATGCAAGTTTCCTTCAAAATAAGTGAATCTTCTCCTTATATGCGAAATTTCATCAAATATGTAATTTTTTTCATCTATGCATGAATGAAAGGATAAGAACATGTACTAAAATTGATTTTTCTGATTGGTCTTGATGATGCCTAGTGATCCTCGGTTAGCCTTCATCAAATGATCACAATAAGTGATAAGCATCGTGAAAGACTCTTTAAATAAACCATATATCATCTCCTTGTTCAAATTTCATCCACGTCATGCTTGTTTGTAACTTACTTCAACATCTTTCTCACAACTTATGTCATTCATGATTTCTCTTGGAGACATCTTCAGATTATCATGCAAACGTCCATAAATAACACATTAAATCCACTTGAAATGCACTTTTTCCACTATGAGGTTGCTCACTGCTCCACCACATATATGCTTGGTTTCATACCTCTTCACTAGAAAGAATAGTGCTCTGTGCATCTTTATACAGTGGATCTTTTAGGAACAATCAACCATAATCTACGAGTTCTTTCACATGCATACAACAATGACTTTGTTACTGCAACCCCTCATGAATTTTGCTTTATAGTTATTCTTGATAACATGATATTTTAAAAATTGGTGCCCAAAATCATTAAACCTTTTACAACAAACATTTTTCAATCATTTGAATCTGTTGTTAGCCACTGAAATTGTTTACAATCGTTGAGTTTTTTGTTGTGCAACTCATCATAGAACTTAGATACCTTCGCTTCAATGATTTTCAATTGCTCTTCATTGGATGAAAAATTATTAAATGAGAACCATGGGTTTGACTTTTCAAATTCCATTCGTGCATTGTTCTCACCTACCATTATCTATCCCATATCATCACTGCCTTGGGATCTTCTATCATTTTTCATTCCTGCTCAACTAACATGGTATAGTCATCATTATCGCTACCATCTGATTCTCTATTGTGGTTGTCATCACTACTACCCCAAATGGACTGATCAGCTACACAAATTAAATCAAAATTTATCGTATATATCACTCCCTTTGCTTCTATGCTTGCAACATTCCTGGATTTTGAACTTTCAAGATTAACAATTAAAATAACACCTTTAACTCAAGCATAAATTAGAAAGTTCAACAACCTTTACCTAGATTTGTCATTTAGATTAAAAGGCTTGGTGTCATCCAATTTATTGCGATGAAGATCATTAGCATTGGTTTGCCTACGTAGTTCCACATCCTCTATAGTGATCTTCTTATTGTTAATTGTTTGAGATAGTACTGAGATGTTCTACAAAAAATTGAGCTTAATACATAAATGTGCCTGAGATAAAAGTATATTATCCACAAGATTTTCATCATTTCATTCATCAACTGGTTCTTGTGCATCACTTTCAATTTCTTCTTGTGTAACTTTGCAACAACTTTTTATTTAACTTTGCAAATAATGGCTTATCGATTACCTTTACTAGCACCTATAGCTTTACTAGTAACTAAGTAAACATCACCATTATATAACATTGATTTTATATCATCATCGTCCAAGACATGTATCCATATATGTTGGACATCTAATTTTGAAGAAAACGTATATTAGAGGATCATTAATTCTTTCGCATATCCAGTTTTACGAGACATCAATGCTATAAATTTTTTACAATTGTTATTTTTAGAGACTAATATAGATTTCTAAATAAGTTGATCAGTGTTATAGTAACATACCCTTACCCTTTCAGAAGTCATCATAACATCGTACACCAGTCAGGGACACTACAAGAAAAATGTTAATTAGCGATGAAAAATTATGATAGATTATTTTTGTCGTAAATTTGTAATGAATTAGCTAGAGAAAACTAGTCGTCCCTAAAAGTGGAATTAGTTGCAAAATTAGCAATGGAAAAATTTTATCTCAAAATCCGTCGCTAATTAGCGACAGAAAAAATCTGTCTCAAAATCTGTCGCTACTTAGCGACAAAACTTTTTTGTCGCTACTTAGCAACAGATTTTTTTCGTCGCTAAGTCATCGCTAATTTGTAGTTGAAAATTCATATTGATTGCCACGTTGGCAATTCGTGTGCGGCACCATTCTACCAATCAGAGCGCATCATGCACCTCAAATCTATATAAGTACATCGCTAGTTCCTCTGTTCTGTGTGTTTCTCTGGATTTGAGCGAGTTTCTAACATTGCCATTGTCTTTTTTTTTTACAGAAAAGGATCAAAATCGGGGGCTTCAATGAAATGTCGCGGTTGTCAAGGTAGTGGAATGAAGGTCATCGTCCGTCAATTGGGGTTTTCCATGATCCAGCAAATGCAGCAGCCCTGCAATGAGTGTAAAGGGACCAGTGAGATTATCAGCGACAAGGATCGGTGCCTGCACTGCAGGGGAAAGAAGGTGGTCCAGGAGAAGAAGGTGCTTGAGGTTATAATTGAGAAGGGTATGCATAATGGCCAGACGATCACTTTCCCGAGTGAGGCAAATGAAGCAGTATGTTAATTTTCATAGTCTTCTTCTTCATCGTTGTGGTTGTTCTCGTTGATTTTGTCTCAAACTTTACTGATTTGATGCTTCGGTGATCACAGCCGGACATGGTGAGGGGCGACATAGTATTCATTCTGCAACAAAAGGAGCATCTAAGGTTCAAGAGGAAGGGGGACGACCTCTTTGTGGAGCACACTCTTTCTCTAACAGAAGCACTATGTAGTTTCCAATTCATAGTGACCCACTTGGACAATAGGCAATTGTTGATCAAGTCTCAACCAGGGGAGGTCATCAAGCCCGGTGAGCTCTGCCTTGAATTGTTGTGGTGAACAAGAAGAAGACCAAGATGCCCGATCGTATTCGTGATTTTACTGAAAAGGAGAAAGAAAAGATTTAGCGACGGATTAGAGACGAATATTTATCTGTCGCAAAACCAAATTTAGTGATAGACTCGCGACGGGTCATGTCCATCGCTAATCCATCGCAAATTAGCGGCAAATCAGTTCTGTCACTAATTAGCGACCAAGGATATGCGACGGACGTTGTCCGTCGCTAAGCGATCGCCAAACACATTTAGCGATGGATTAGTGGCGGATAGCGTCCATCACTAATCCACATTTTTTTTGTAGTGAGAAATCGGGAAAGATTACTTGAGAATCATGAAAAGCTTGAAAAAAAAAGTGGAAGTGCCTTCAATGAATTAAGTTGCATGTGGTTGTTTGAAATGGAAAAATGATTATAGATGTTTTAGTAGTTGTAAAAAGCAACCTCTTGGCAATTACAGTAATAACATTAGCTTTTCCTTTCCCTCTTTGATAGGCAATTTGTAGGATAGCCCACTGTGGGGCATGAACCCAACACCCCTTGGTTGAGATGGTGCTACTTGCCAAACCAAATATCCAATTTGATTCATTGTCATATGCAGAGTTGTAAATAATGTGAAAGATGCACTCATGGTTTTTATCTTGCAAAATACAAGGTTATAGGTAACTATGTATTGAAAAAGGAAATGGAACCATTGTCGGTGGTTTTGGATTCTGCTGACGAAAGTGAACACTAATCCCCTTGTGAGATAACTCACAATTCTGCATGAAGAGATGCCAACAGCATCGTTCATGGTATGCTGTACACCCAGTCTCATTTATGCTGTCCTGTTCCGTGAGCCATCAGATTCAGATGAACTGTTTTATCCATTCATAAACATGAATATTATTCATTAGTTGAATAGGTTCTAGAAAAGACGAACATGAGTCTAATTGAAAATGGTGTGTGTGTGTGTATACAAGTATTCAACAAGCCAAATAAATCTTTCGAGAGGCATGTTTGCAACACCTGTGATTTTGTAACTTTCACAGGTTTTTTGTGACTCTGAATCACATTTTAGAACTTTCACAGGGTTATTGCAAACATGCAAAAAATGCAACCTGTGAATGTGATTCCCATCAGTCAATGTTGAAGCCTCAAAACTTGTGAAAGGTGTGTGTAAAACTTTCACAAGCATTAATGCTTAGCTGTGAATGCATTAAAGTAATGACATGACATGACACATTCTTAGATGATAGATTTTCACACGTCAAATTCACAACCTAAAAGCAAACATGAGAAAGTTAATGTTTGAGGATGTGAATCACATAAATCACTCTCACAAGCAAGGTTGTTAAATGTGATGAGGCGAAGCGAGGCATTGAACCTGTTATGAAGCGAGGCATAAGCCTCGAGGCATTGAAGCGTAAGCTTCATGATCAAAATAATAAAATATATAATATTAATAAAATCATGAAAATTTTAAATAAAAACTACTAGTAAACAATAGTATAAAATAAATACTACTTTCCTATAATTAACTCATATTATTTATTTTTTTATATGCATGCACATGTAAACCACAATTAAGTTAGACTCATAGTGCAAGATAAAACAAGTTATATCTACAATCATGAAATCATATTGAATACAACGAGGGCTCCACTTGTATGGTAGGAATTGTTAGTTCAAGTCACCATGTGTTAATACGTTGAGAGTTCAAAACCTAATGCAATGTTGTGTAATTCCAACATGCACACACACGTATACTCATTTATCCAACAATTCGTGGTAAAGATCAAGTGCCACCAAATGAAAGTTGAAAGAAGCTACTTCCATTAACACATCTGGTGGCCGGTGGTTGGGCTTATGTTCAGTTCTTAAAGAGTTTGTTTGAACTAGTAAAATGGGTTTGGTGAGCCGAACACGAACAACAGGTGTTGAACTCAATTTGGCTCCTACATGCTACTTGAATAATAAAGATTGTATCTTAAATATATTTTACATCCCAACAAGTTCAAATCCTATTGCTTAAAGTCTTGAAACAATGCAAACTCTGAGTTCCCTCAATATGTCTAGAGTTTGCTACCTGATTCGCAAACTTGATACTCCTCCAAGTCCCCAACCGCCACTCAAAGAGTTGAAACCCCAAACACCAAAAGCCCCCCAAAACGCCTTCCACCCATACCCCAAGCAAACCTCAAAACCCTAATCCCCACCATCCAAAAAGCCCTACCCCATTTGCCCAATTCTGCAACTCCCCTGAACCAAAATTCCTCACATCACCACCAACCAAAACCATAAAAAAGAATGGCTACCAAAACCCACCTTGTCCTCAAGACCCTCAGCCCCACCACCATCATCACCACCACCTGCATAAGGATCACCACCACCCCATTCTTCCTTCGAGAGCCACAACTCCAAGAACCAACAACAACAACAACACCTCTCCCACCGAACCCTTCAACGGGTAGCCCTCTATACCAGGAGAACTGGCGCAGCCCCCACCCGGACACCCTCCTGTCCCAATCATTGGTCTCTTTGGGACTCATCGACCAGACGTTGTGGTGGCGGATCTAGGCGTTCTCGCAGACGCTCGATCTCGCCAGCCTCCTCAACGTCTTCGCCGACTGGATGACCTCACAACGGTGGTCTGACCTTGAAGCACACGCCTTAGAAGCGAAGCGTGCCTCGATGCAAGGCGTGCACGCGCTTCACCCATGTGAAGCATGCACTTCAAGCCTGCAAACGCCTAATACAGCGCCTTTGTTCCTTGAGCTTGCTCTTCACCTCTGAATCATAGGCCTTCGCCTCTCACAACACTGCTCACAAGGACAAAACTTTTACAGCTACAGTAACCTGTGATCAAACAAACATGCCCAAGATGGCCAAGCTATTCATAATTGCCACCGTTGTGATCAGATTGAGTTTTCACAGAGTGCTTTTCTAGTACTTTTGAAGTCATTTACTTTGAGACGTGCTGCTGAATCAAGAAACAGCGAACACAGGTATGGGATAGAAAAGGCCATTGGACATTGTAGTAATTGAAGCCTAATCTTGAATGTGAAAAGTATAGTTCATGTTCTTGACTAGCATATGTTTTTTCCTAAACAATCAATTGAAAGAAGTGTCGTCAAGATAATGAAAACTATTTAACTTTTAGACCATATGCAAAAAGACACGTTAGTTTACCTGTAGTACTTGTAGAGACTGCAATGTGTTCTTCATTCACTAATTACCTTTCATGCCTTCATTGAAAGCATGACCTTGTACTTTTGGAATTGGAACTACAGGATTTTGAACAGACCTCACATCCATTAATTGATCTTAATATTTGATTCTCTTATTTTATGGCACACCAAATATTAAAAAAAAAAGAGGGGCTCAATGAAAGGCCAAACTGCAATCACTTGCACATGCCTGTTGCAGGCTTCAACTAGTTGACAAAAACTTGATGTGGAACTATGTCATGAATGTCATGAATATTGCCAATATTTTGAGTTTATCTGAATGACATTGCCTTAACTTCATAGAACAATAAAATCCTGATAATTTGGGATTAGTTCAAGATATTGACTATTTTGAATGCATCATGATTTTATCTCAATTTTAGAAGGGTTCTTTATTGTATTTATGTTATTCATTTTGCTTTGTTTTTATGGTTTTAACTATAATTTTTATATACTGAGATTTCTCCAAATTTTCCCAGAAAACAGAATTCTTAATCGATCGTGAGAAATAAAGTGCACGATGTTACTTACGTAATGAAATGAATTCTTGGCATTATGGAGGGACTCCACAACTAGTGGTGTATGCTCTTTAATGATAATCTTGATCATTTAATCCTTGAACAAATGGTCCACTCATGGTCAAGTAGTGTCTATGCTTGCTTACACCAATTTGATTGGTTGATAGTAATAAACCCTTCTCTCTTTGAGCGTCGTGCCCTTTTAGGATAAGTCTTGATGAAGCTATACTCAAGATGCCCTCCCATGTTAATGATAGTTTGACCAACAAAAGCTGCCTTAGTCACATGGTTTTCGTATAACGCCTTTGGCCACCTTTATTTGCATGAAAAGAAGCTTAAGAATGAAAATGTATGTTGTGTATTTGCCTTTTATGAAAGAATTGTCATAATACACACACACAGATATATATATATATATATATATAGAGAGAGAGAGAGAGAGAGAGAAGGGCGTAGCAGCCTATACGGCCTTAGGTGCTTACGACAGCCTTCTGAGTTGTTTTTTATTTTTAAGCCTTGAATATTATGATATTTATAAAAAGTTACACTGTCAATTTTCAAACCTTTTAAAAACTTACCTGCATGTCGGAATTGAATGATGCAAGAGCTCATTCTTATAAAATCAAACAAGTGGAACACATTTGTACTGTCAAAATTGAGAAAAATATGAAAACCCTTGTAGACAGTGGTAGGCACCGATCAGTATAGGCAGCTACTCTCTCTCTCTATATATATATATATATGTGTGTGTGTAAGGACCATGCAACCAAAAGAAGATTCAAAATCTACAATCACAATTATTGGACCACGTTCCTTCTCTAACAATCCAGTATTTTGTTGATCAGACTCTGCATATTAGACTTTATCATTTATATAATAAGCAACATGTTTTAGATTATGAATTTCCGATATTTAGATGCATTTTTTAAAGTGCTAAAAATCAATAGCTCACAATACTTTGTATTGTTAAATTTTAAATGCATTGTGAGCCATCGATTTTTTGCGTTTTGAAAAACATGTCTAGATGTAACATCTTTGTGTAAAGCATATTTCTTACTAAATACATTAATTATAAAAACAAATATATAAGACCCGGACAATGAAACACTCAAATATTGGAGAAGAAGAGCATTTGATCATCATTAGTTATAGATTTTAGACCTTTCAAAGAGAGAGAGAAATCCAGGTACAAGATAGGTCCAAAATCTGTAGCCATGTTTGTTTTTCCAAAAAAACATTACTTCAACCATCTGAGTTGACAGCCCTTCTTTTCCATCTCCTTTGTTGTTAGTTGTTATACCCAAGTGATATCATTTAGTAAAACAAGTATTCTATTTTCTAGGCCCTTCTTTTTTTGTATTAGTATTAGTATATGGACACTTATCTAAGCCGTCCATAGAAAATTAAAGCTAGGGCACACCAATCATAATGGTTGTAGATATTGGTCCTTTTGGTTGGATGGTCCCTCCACGTCCCTTCCCTCTTCACCTCCCTCCCTTTCAAACAACCATCGCCTTCTCTTTGTGATAGGGTAACTGGAGCAAAGTATGTAAATTGATATGCACTAAGATTTTCACAATTTTTAAATTTTTTTTTCTAAAATTTAACATTACATATGCCATCTAGATGCCTGGTTTTATAGAGATCATCTGATTATAATGTATAAGAAGGATCTTTTAAGGCTTGAAAATCATTAGTTCAAAATTTTTGTAAATGTTCAAGCATACAAAATCACATTTCTTGATTCAATTATGATGATCCAATAGTCGATTCCAAGTAGATGGGAGTATTAGATTTGCAAAAACCTATGAAAAAACTTGGTTTATACTAGTTTATGTTAGAAAAAGTATCAAAATATAGTATATTTATAAAGTTTTTGGTGATTTATTATTTTCCACCAAAAGTGCTTTGAAAGTGTTTAGTGTCATGTCTAAGAGGGAGAAATTTTTCTGGTGGTTTAAATAGAGTGTTTGTTCTCTATTCTTTAGTTTGGCAAACCTTATGTGTTAGGGTGACTTGCGGACGTTGATGCACAATGTGACATTTTGATGGTGCACTTTGCACTTCGCGCACTTGCAGTGGTGTGAGGCGCATGTGAGGGGCTGAGGACCGCTTTAACTAAGCCATTTTTTTACTTTTCATTTTTTGAAAGGTTTAGCCATTTGAAAAACTTTAAAAATGCATTTATATAGCAGTTATGGGGCATTGTGATTGTTGGACGGTTTTGAAGGTACTTGATCATTAGTTAAAGGCAGGTGACCATTCAGAGTTATTTTTGTTCAATTTTTAAATCGTTGGATTTATAGCCTTTAATCTCATCACAAAATGTTTTGACCTTCGTAAAGTTTATAATTTTTTTCATTTATCATCTTTGAATAATCAGAATTTTTGATTCTCAAGCTTTATCTTTTTATTCTTTTGTTCTCGATTTGGCTTGCCAAGTTCAAGTGTGGGAGAGGTCACCTGATCTTGCAAAACATTGACTCTCTTGATGTAACATCTACGATTTTTCTTTAATTTAACTTTTAAAATTCTTGTTAAAATTAGTTAATTCAGACAATATTCAAGAGTCTACGTTGATTCAACAGTATTTTGGATTCAAACTAGGGTCCATGAGAGGCTCAAAAGGGTCATGCTCAGCCTAGTGGGATGCCAGTTACGGTTAGGGTGGCTCTGAGGGGTGACTCAAAGTTATTTGGATCTTGAATGGGTTAGGTTCGGATCCAAACCTGAGTTTGGATCTAATGTTGATTCAGATCTTATGTTTGGATATGAATCTTTAATTTGGTTTTGGATCTTTTCGTTTGATTCTTAGATCCAACCCAACTAGGTTTTTGAAATTGGATTGGGTTTAAGATCTGGATCGAGTTTTTAGATTTGAATCATTTTTTAGATTTGGACCCAAGTGGGATCCACTCCAAACCTTAGAGAATCTTTAAACTATAGAAGGCTCTAGAGACGGTAGGACGCTCCTCCCTAGTAGATCCATAATTAATTAAATTAATTAATAATTAAGTAAGATTAAAATAATAATTAATTAAATTAATTTAAGAGATTAGTTAGTATAATTTTTATTGGACTCTTAGGTGTCAGCTCTAGATAGGATACCATTAGGGTTGGAACTCTTAAGAGGGGGATGCCTCCCCTTTGTTGGGTTTTCTAATATAAAAAGAGAGAGAGAGAGAGAGGAAAGTTTTTTATTATTCTTTTATTCTTTCTTCTTCTTTCTCTATTTTATTTCTTCTTTTTTAAAGTTTTTCAAGTAGTGATTGAAGCGCTTCTAAGGTTTTAAGATGAGAAACAAAGGCCGATCTATGTTTGAGAACTCGATTAAGGTAAGTACATCAATCATGTAGGCATCAATTTTTTCAAACACATGAAATATGCGTGGGATGATTTTCATATCAGAACTAATGATGGATCAAACCTTAAAATACCTCTCTAAGATTGTTTTTCAATCTAGAGAACACATTTTTATGGATCCATGTTATTAAAAAATAAAAATAATAATTTTTGAAACATGACGATAAATAAGTTTTTCAGCTTCTCAAGTGCTTTTTATGTAGTTTCGGTCCTATAAATGTATTGGGCATGGTCAATTTACTAAGAATCCACACAATCATGTGTTTTCGATGAAAAAAATGATGTTTGGAGCCTCAAAAATTTACAAAGATTTTGGACCATTGATTTTTCAAACTTTATAAAAACCCACCCATGTCTTCAAATCAAAGAATCAAATGCTTCAAGAGCTGATCCCTATAAAATCAAGTACATAGACCATGTCTGTATGGTCAAAATTTAAAAATAAAATAAAAAAACCCTGAAAAACCCATTTAGCACGCAGTTTAACACCAAATGGGTTTAACACTAACCCATTACTATATATATGTGTGTGTGTTAGATACACAAGTACAAACCGACACAACAAATTTGAATTTTTTTTTGAAAAATAGGATACAGCAACATGAAACTTTTTTAACCTTTTAATAAATAAAAACTATAATTGATATTTTAATATATATTTTTATTAAAAACATTAAAATAATGTTTGTAATGTGTCAGAATCGTCTCAACATGTCATAGCTTGTCCAGTTCGTGTGTGTAAAATATTTGCTACTCTCATGGCTTTTGAATCCTCTAGTTTAAATTCATAGAGGATGGTCATTTTGATCACCATGGATGTCTTCAACATGGTTCAAATAGTAGTAATTAATCATTTGATTGTATTTTCTCGATATAAACAAAAATGATTTTTCAAGAGTTAAAAAATTGGTTCATTGTAGGCCACTGAATTTTCAACCCCAACGTACATCTCAAAAAAAAATGATTTAAAAATGGTTTCTACTAAATCAACCATGTAGATCACATCTACAGGGTTAGTCGGTCAGATCTTCAAAATAATAAAAATGGTGCTTTTTAATATATGAAAAGTGGTAGCTGCCTACCATGAGCTAACAGGAATTTTTGGGTTGTTTTTTGCATATATATATATATATATATAGAGAGAGAGAGAGAGAGAGAGATTGATTGATTGTACTGCCCTCTTTTTCATCAGGTCACTGGTAGCGTGTTTTATGTTATATCTGAATCGTTAGATGTGTTCATTATTTATTCAATAGAAAACATGTTTTTGATTAAGCATCCTTATATTCAGATGTGTATTTTAAAGAGGTAAAAAATTCAACAGTAGATAATGTACAAAAATTAAATTATAAAATATTCATATTTTACATCAAATTAATTTGAAATAAAACTTGCTTCTTAATAAATAAGCAATGATAAACATATTAATGGTTAGATATAGCATAAAACACTAGAAACTATGATTTTTGGAGCGTCTTAACCTAACGAAAAAGGGGCAGCACAATCCTCTCTCTCTCTCTCTCTCTCTCTCTCTCTCTATATATATATATATATATATATATATATATATATAAGCTAACCCTGGATGGATGGTGTGGCTGCACCCTGCACAACACACTTTCAAAAAGAATCTTTAGCAGCAGTCACGATCGCTGCTAAAGATCCTTCAGGAGAAAAAAAATAAATGAGCAATGTCCATCATTAGGGCAATGGGCGTTGCGTGGGAGTTGGCTGATGTTTGCATCAAGGGGCATTGGCAACTACTCTCTCTCTCTAGGGAATGGGGAACATCCAAAATCTTCAACCAACGATGATCTGACAACTCTTTTCTAATACTTGAGCATCTTATAGATCGGATCAGTATATTTATAATTTATTTAGTAAAAAAATATGCTTTACACGAAAACTTTAAGATATATAGACATGTTTTTCAAAATGTAAAAAATCAACGGCTCACAATGCATTTAAAGCTTTACAATATTGTGGTCGTATCGCTCTCAAAAACACATCTAAACATCAAGAATTCATAATTCAAAACATGTCACTCAATAAATTAATGATAAAAATCCAATATATAAAGCCTAATCGATGAAAAACTCGATCATTAGATAAGGAATGCCATCGATTATCATCTGTTGTAGATTTTAGACCTTCTTTGGGTTGGATGTGTTGGAGTCGATCAATTTGGGGGTTTTCCACCGCTGGTCCAGAGTCGGCGGCGGCTCTGTGCCATCACCTGATCCGGCGAAGCCCTGCAAAGAACAAACGAAAAAAAAAACACAACAGCATACCTGAGGCGGCCATTGCCGGAGGGCGGTGGACGTTGTCGGAGAAGGGCGCTCTTCAACTCAGCCGGTCTGCAGCCACCACAAGCGTAGGCTACCGAATGCAGACGGTGAGTCAACCTTCTTCCCTCCTTTACTGTTTTCTTTCAGAAAACGGTGTGTTTTCGCTGTCTTTTGGGTTGCTTATGAAACCCCTTTAAATAAGCATAGTATGGGAACAATTTGCATAACAGTTTCCCCTTATCTATGCTAGTTTATCGAGATGGATCATCCTGATGTGGGGAGTTACCACATCGTGGATAACCACCACGTTTTACGTGGTGGTTAATCCAACATTCTTCCACTTGATCCGACGATAAACTCTTTAACCAGAAAACCTTATGAGAATAACTTGATGAATAGATTGACCTTTATAATCTATTCTAAAGGTCCTTAGTTGGATCTCTAATCCTTAGGAGATTGACAACAACCATAATGAGAATCAAAAACTGAAAGTAATCACTTTATTTATATGCATATGTCAAAAAGAGTTTAACAATCCCATCCACATTACATGTTCGAAATATAATCCCAATGCTAGCCCTTTAGTAAGAGGATCAACGATCATCTCTTTAGTACCAATATTGACAATATGCACTAAATGATTCTTCGTCCTTTCTTTAACAACAAAATACTTCAATTCCATATGCTTGCATGACGTAGTACTTTTGTTGTTATTCGAAAAGGACACTGCAGCTTCATTATCACAGTAGACCTTCAGTGACTTCTCAATGGAATCGATCACCTTTAACTGTGATATGAAGTTCTTTAACCATATAGCCTGCGAAGTAGTCTCATACAATGCTATGAATTCTACCTCCATGGTGTGGGCAGTAGTGGTCGTCTGCTTTCCACTCCTTCAAGAGATCGCGCTCCCAGTAAGTAAGAAGATGTACCCAATAGTAGACTTTCTACTATCAAGGCATCCTCCTAAATCTGCATCTGAGTAGCCAATGACCTCGAGATGATCAACTTTATGATACGTTAACATATAGTCTTTTGTCCCTTGCAAGTACCGCAAGACTTTCTTGGCAGTCTTCCAATGGGGTAAACCTGGGTTAGACTGAAATCTGCCAAGTACCCCTACTGCAAAAAAAATATTTGGTCGAGAACATGTCTGTGCATACTACAAGCTGCCAATAACTGATGCATATGGATAAGCACTCATCTGTGCTTTGTCAATATTGTTTTGTGGACAATCCTTTAGGCTCAGCTTATCACCTTTTGATATGGGTGTAGAACTAGGAGAACAATTCTCCATCCCATATCGCTTTAATACCTTATCTATATAGGATCTCTGGGAGAGGCCTAGAACACCTTTTGCTCTATCTCGATGAATCTCTATGCCAAGAACATAAGCAGCCTCACCCATATCTTTCATATCAAAATGTGATGCGAGAAATTGTTTAGTCTCTGAAAGCAACTTTATATTGTTGGTTGCAAGTAAGATGTCATCCACATACAACATCAATATAATGAACTTACTCCCACTTTCCTTAAGGTATATACATTGATCAATAATGTTTTTTATAAACCCAAAAGTCACAATGACTTGGGAAAATTTAATATACCACTGTCGGGAGGCCTGTTTAAGTCCATATAATGATTTGTTAAGCTTGCAAACCAAACGATCATTTTCAGAGAAACCAAGAGGTTGTTCCGTGTATACCTCTTCATTCAGATCCCCGTTGAGGAACATTGTTTTCACATCCATCTGATGTAGCTCTAAGTTATAATGAGCTATGAGGGCCAAAATTATCCTCATTGACTCCTTAGTTGAGACAGGAGAAAATGTCTCATTATAGTCAATGTCCTCCATCTGGATGAATCCTTTAGCAACCAATCTAGCTTTATGTCTCTCTATGTTACCTTTGGAGTCCTTGGTCTTAAAGACCCATTTACACCCTACGAGCTTTACTCTTTTAGGTAACGTGACAAGATCACACACTTGATTTTTAGCCATAGAATTTAATTCTTCTTTCATGGCTTTTATCCAGTGCGAAGATTGTTTGCTTCCAACAGCTTCCATAAAAGTCAACGAGTCATCATCCATATCTATGAAATCACTAGGCTCCTGAAGGTACACCACTTAATCAGGATGTATGGCAGATCTCCTAATCCTTGTGGATCTCCAAACAGGTCGTTCCTCAAGCTCAGATTGAACCTGATCATCATGTTTGTTCTCTTTCGCATTGTCCACAATAGGTTCACTTTGGATTTGTGCATTAACAATCGAATGATCAACCACACCATCATTAGGAATAACAATGTGGTATCTTTCGATGTTTTCCTTAACAGGTGACGAAACTGGATCCTGTATTTCTTCAAAACCAAGGCTTTGAAGTGCACTTAATCCTACTCAACCATCTTCTAGGAATTTAGCCTTATTCGTTTCAACAATCTGTGGTGAGTGAGATGGGAAATAAAACTTGTACCTTTTTTTATCTTTCTAGATAACCAATGAAATACCCACTGGTTGTTCTTGGATCAAAGGCTTTAATGTGAGGGTTATACAGTTTAGCCTCTGCAGGACATCCCCATATGTGCATACAAGACAGTGATGGTTTCCTACCTATCCACAGCTTGTAAGGAATTTTAGGCACAAATTTTGTAGGAACCTTATTCAAAATATGCACAGCAGTCCTTAAAGCTTCTCCCCACAACTTTATGGGAAGCGTTGAATAATTCAACATAGCTTTGACCATTTCCTTAAGCGTACGATTTCTCCTTTCAGCTACATCATTCTGATAAGCACTACCAGGCATGATATATTGAGGCACAATGCTTTCCTCTTTAAGAAACTGCGCTAATAGTCCTTCCCTTTGCCCTATCTCAGTAAACCTACTATAATATTCATCACCTCTATCAGACCTGACTATCTTAATAACCTTATCAGTTTGTTTCTCTACTTCTTTCTTAAATTCCTTAAACATCTGAAAAACATCAGATTTTTCAAAAATCAAGTAGAGATACATATACCGGGAATAGTCATCAATAAAGGTGACGAAATATTTTTTGTCTGTGTAACAAGGGGAAAACGGACCACATACATCCGTATAGACTATTTCTAATATCTCACTACTGCGTTTGACACCCTCTTTATATGTGTTTGTATGCTTAGCCTTTATGCAATCAACACATGGGTCATTATCAGTAAAATCTAGAGATTGCAAGATCCCTTCATTTACCAGTCTCTTTATTCTTTTTTCAGAGATATGACCCAACCTTCGATGCCAAAGCATGTAAGATTTATCATCTGTCATGTTACGTTTATTTCCAACCAATACGTATTCAAAAGTCAGAGACTCCTGAGTTTGGATTTTCACATTCAATCTATATAAATCATCATAAACTGATGCAGAACCAATTTTAATTGAATTTCTGAATATGAACAATTTATATTTTCAAACTTAAAACAATATCCAAATTTATCCAACTTTGAAATTGAAATTAAGTTTCTACTATACGATGGAATATAAAAGACATCATGAAGATCTAAAACTACGCCTGTATCTAGAGTAATCCTGCACGTTTCAACACCCTTCACATGTGAGCGCATCTTGTTTCCCGAATAGATGCTCTTCTCATGCATTGTTGGTTCCCTTCTGCTCAGGAACAACTGTAGACAGTTGAAAATATTAACAGTAGCACCAGAATTAATCCACCAGCTATTTTCAAGAATATGTAATAAATTATATTCATGAGAAACTAATGACAAATTACCTCTATTTTCCAACCACTTCTTATACTTTATGCAATCTGCCTTCATGTGTCCCTTCTTGCAAAAGAAGCACTTTATGGGAGCAGAGTTGGATTGCTTGTCTTGGAATGACTTATCCCTAATTGGCTTCTTCCTAGCATTTCTCTTAAATGCATTCTTCCTTGGTCCTACCTTGGACGTATGAGAATCCATATGTGCACTCTGCACCTTCTCACCTTTCATCCTCTCTTTTTCTTCAATACACTTGGACATAAGTTCATTGAACGTCCATTCATCATTATGTGTGGTACGAGATTTTGAAAGGTCCGTATTCCAAAGGTAAGGACGTTAGAACTAAATGCACTAGGAAAGAATCAGAGATGGAGAGCTTCATGTCATTCAGCTGAAATGTTATGTTTTTCATCTCCAAAATGTGCTGGCAAATGTTTTCCCCTCCAGTATATTTCATAGATATGAGTTTTGACATAAGGGTACTGGCTCTAGCCTTATTTGAACTCACAAACAGTGCCTTAATGGCATTCAAGAATTTTCTCATTGTTCTGCATTGTGGGATAGCACTATGGATGTTCTTAGGTACTTTAGATTGCAAAAGCAACAAGCTAAGCCTATTCGAGCGCTCCCACTTCTTAAAAACAATCTTTTGATCAGCAGTGCTCTGATCAGTGAGGGCAGCGGGTTCATCTATCCTTAGGGCCATATCTAGATCCATATACCCTAATGCAAAAAGAACAGTTTTTTTTCAATCACTAAAGTTAGATCCATCAAGAAAATATATAGAGCTTGAGCCATCTAAAATCACAGAACTAGAAACTGAACGACAAAAGACACGTATCAAGAAACATTCATACGAGACTAAAACTTTAGTGGAAAAAGCAAAATAATAAAAGGCCCTTGATATGCTTCTTTCAAGGCAAGTGAAGGGGGTCATCGGAGTCCTACTTTGGTAAGAGCTCCGACACTCGAAACCACTTCGCCTACCGACCATATTCGGCAAAACTAAGGTTCTTATGAAGATAGACCATCAACACAAGGTACCTTTGGATACTCATGTGTGATGTATCTTAACACATTTACCTTATTCTACCTTACTTAAATTCCAAACACGATAAAACTACCTTTGGGTCATCTATCGTTTCATGAATCTAAGTACAATGTGCATATCGGCTTAAACTGTATGATAGTATAAAATTCATTGATGACTTACGTGTATTCAGTCACTTTGGTGACATGAAAACATTGAGTCATCTAACTATCCTTAATGCCAATATGCAAAATAATATCTTAAAATGATCCGTAAACCGAATGGACCAGACATATGACCCTCGAAATGGTTCGAAAATTGAATGAACTTGTCATATGTATCACGAACCGTTCTTAAAGAACTCTGAACCGATCTGAAACGTCCCCGAACCGATCATTTAAAGGTCTAAACCGGTTCTGAACCTTAAGAACCAGGTCAAGTATGAACAAAAGTTCATAAAAACCCTATAACCACATGCCAAAATCCCTATATTTTCTTATATTTAAGAAAACAGGTCTTAGCATCTCGAAACCAGTGAGAAACTGAAAGGAACCAGTCAAAAATGGCTCCGAACCGGTCCCAGAAGGAGGCTGAATCAGTCTCTGATCCGGTTCAGGCCAAATAGTGCCTGGACCCTACTGGATCCGGGTCAGACCTGGTAGAAAACCAGATCCAGGTCAGACCCAGTATGGACTGGATCCGGGTCGGACCCAGGGTTTAACTAGAGTCGGGTCGCCCCGAGGTTTACTGGATCCGGGTCAGACCCGGTAATAACCGAATCCGGGTCTGACCGGGATTTACCAGATCCAGGCCAGACCCGGTAATAACCGGATCCGGGTCTGACTCGGTAGCTACCAGATCCGGGTCGGACCCGGGGTTTAACCGGATTCGGGTCTGACCCAGTTGCTACTAGATCCGGGTGGGACCCGGTACATACCGGATCCGGGTCTGACCCGACATAACCGGGATCCGAAAATGGATCCCAATGAAAAAAAACGTGAAACACGAAAATAGGGTTTTCAAAAACCCTATATCGCAGTTTCACTCACCGCTCTGCAGAGGGCGATGGCTGCCGCCGCCTGCCGGCGACCTATGTCGCCTGCCTTCCGACGACCAATGTCGCCACTGGATGGCGTCTCTCCTCCGACGAAAGCCTATCCATCCGCCGACGAAAACAGGAAACCGCAGAAGCCTTTTCAGAAATCCGACGACTCAATAGTCGTCGGTGACGATTCCAGCAGCCTTTTTAATGGCGGATGAAGAAGGGAAACGTCGACGGTGTCCTCGCCGACAGACCCCCCCCCCCCCAAAAAAAAAAAAAAAAAGAAGAGGTAACACGGGTTTTTTTTTATATGCCGGTCTGTCGCCCAATGGCGACAATCACCGACTTCCGGCGACCAGCAACAACGTCACCCCACGGTCACATACTTTGCTGGACGGCCAAAGGCACACCCCGCAGCGGAAGCAGGGCGTGGGCCCAAAACCCTTGTTGGGGTCGATCAATTTGGGGGTTTTGCACCGCTGGTCCAGAGTCGCCGGCAGCTCTGTGTCATCACCTGATACGGCGAAGCCCTACAAAGAACAGAAGAAAAAAAACACAGCAGCATACCTGAGGCGGCCATTGCCGGAGGGCGGAGGACGTTGCAGGAGAAGGGCACTCTTCAACTCAGTCGGTATGCAGCCACCACAAGCGCAGGCTACCGAACGCAGACGGTGAGTCGACCTTGTTCCCTCATTTACTATTTTCTCACAGAAAACGGTGTGTTTTCGTTGTCAACGGTTTGCATAACCGTTCCCCCTTATCTATGCTAGTTTATCGGGATGGATCATCCTGATGTGGGGAGTTACCACATCGTGGATAACCACCACGTTTTACATGGTGGTTAATCCAACAGGATGGTCTCCCATCCCCGTATAGGGTGGCTGCATACCACCAGCCTACTGCAAGCGAACATTGTTTTTTGCAAATCTGACCCTACAATGTATTCATCATCCTTAATTGCTAGGAAACTATACTTGGATTATATTTTTTTGATTAAAAACATTAATTTTAAGTCTTAAATATTTATGTAAATCTTAAACCATTGGTTTTTAAACCTTATTAAAACCTACCTGATTATGAAAAGAGTTTATATATATATATATATATATATATATATATATATATATATATATATATATATATATATATATATATATATATATATATATATATATAAAGAGAGAGAGAGAGAGAGGTTCTCATAAGAGTCATAGATTACTTGAGATCCCAACCACCAACTTTTTGTTTGGATTTATATCTCTAAGAAAATGCACTTGACATGAAGACCTGGTCGTGCTGGCTCAGCCCGCCATAACTACGATCATTATGCTGACAGTGCTGCGACTAGGACCTATGCTACGTGGTAGCTTGCGAAAAGGCCCATGAGAATAGAACCTTGACTGCCCGTCAAGCAGCCTAGCCCCCACCCAACTAAGCCAACCCCTCCTTGGGGCCTCCCAACCATCAACTTGGAAACTGACACCGTGAATTTAATACAGACTAGGACAGGCGGAGGATGAAAACACCAGAACAGGCGATCCCAGTCCCCATCGCTAATGCCGCGGACCCACTTTCGGTGATAAGTCGTGACTCTAAAATAAAAGTGTTGAGACCTCATCGGTAATGTCGCGGACCCACTTTCGGTGATAAGTCGTGACTCTAAAATAAAAGTGTTGAGAACAAAATCAACCAATGTCCAAGACCGGGCGATCCACATAACATGCCGACTCAAAAGGTATACGGTCCTGCGCAAATCTTTGTATGGCTTAATCCATCCAATAGCTACAGTTAAAAAGAGGTGCACTGCGAGATAGACTTGAAAGCCGCCAACGCCCAATAATTTCCCCATTCACCGGCTTGAACATACCTCTCACAGTCATCATCATCACCTATTTTTCCATTTCCATATGAAGAATCACACCACCCTGCGGTCAAATACAAAAACAGGTATATCATGTGTCACCAAACCACCACCTTTAGCTCCTTTCTCAATTCTCCCCAACTTTCCAACCAAGCATTCCTGCAAAAGCCTCCCTCTTTATATTATTCCAACGATTCCCTTCACAAAAATTCCTGTAAAATCACCTCCCAGCACGCCCAGCCCAGGCCCTTTATTCCTCCCTTAGTTGCAGGCTACGTGGTACTCTCTCTCTCTCTCTCTCTCTCTCTGACTAGTCTGGTAAGATATAAAAACCAGGTGAGCTACTGAGCTTCTCTCTAGATTGACTGACTGCTTGTTTTGAGTTTTTTTTCCCCAATTGGATGGCTTCTCCAGAGTACCAACAAATATGGGTACCTCTTGAAAACACAACAGATTGCTCTGAAGGCTTTTGTATTATCTACTGCCCTCAATGGTGTTACATAATCTTCCCCCCACCTCCTCCTCTTGGTTTTGATGGCCAGAATTCAGGATCAAGTTTATCCCCTTTGGTGATTGCCATCATTGGGATCCTGGCTGGTGCTTTCCTTCTTGTCATCTATTACAGTGTGTTAGCCAAGTACTGCGGCAATCGGGATTCGAGGAGGAGACCTTCCCAAGGGAACCCAAATGAGAATTTTGATGAAAATCACAATACTTTTCCAAGTGAACCGTGGCAAGTCCCAACCTCTGGGTTGGATGAATCTTTGATCAAAACTATCACTGTTTGCAAGTATAAGAGAGCTGATGGGCTTGTTGAGGGCACTGATTGTTCTGTTTGCCTGAGTGAGTTTCAAGAAGATGAGAGCCTTAGACTCTTGCCTAAGTGTAGCCATGCTTTTCATCTCTCCTGTATTGATAGATGGTTGCTGGCACACTCAAATTGTCCTCTCTGTAGGGCAAGTGTAGTATCTAGTCCTACTGCAACTCCACTTCAATTGCTGCCGCTGGAGATCGCCATCGTGACGCCTCAAGTATCTAGTCCTCCGGAGAACGGGATTTATGTCGATATTCCGATAACCGAAGATGTGGAGAGCAGTACCATTGATGCAGAGGATTCAACTGCTATAAGTGGGATTGATCATGATGAAGAAAGATTAAGGGGTGTTGTTCCTAAGATTAGTATAAGAGCTCTAAGTGATTTGGGCATGGAGGAAGATGGAATAATTGAGATAGGCGACGAAGAAATCCACGCGTTAAGGCGATCGATCTCGATGGATTCATCAAACAGGAATTGCAGGTCTATTGCTGATATGTTGTCGATTGATCAGGATATGGAACAGGATGCTCGTGGTGAATCTGCTGCGCGGGATTGCCGGATTTCTGTGGATGTTGAATGCTCAAAGGTTGTTACAGGGGAGCAGAGCAAGTGCAGAAGTAGATTGGAGGCTTCAAGAAGTAAGATTTTGCACACAGTGAGAGCCCCATTGGTCATGAAAAGGTCGTTGTCAAGTGGGAAGTTACTGTTCTCTAGACATGGCAGAGGAAGCAATTCAATTCTTCCACAATGAAAAAACAGTATGATTTAATTCAGGTTGTAAAGATAATCTCCATTTGTTAGTTTCCTTCTCTCTTTCCTTTTCTCCAAGTTATTGAGAAATCATTTTTATGATTCAATGAGTTTAAAGACTAAACGTTTGTTAAATGGAGTAATTCAGAGATTGTGAGCTCAAATCCAGGAGACTTGACTGTTTGAAGCGTTGTTTTTTGTGTTCTACAATGATGTTCTTCTGGTGATAATGAATTACTAGACATTGATTTGATGTGTCTATGGAATCTAGTACGATATATTTGCAGTCTGTAAATTCATATGCTAGAGTTCACATGCTTGCTTGAATAATTGGTTTCTTTGCACCAGACATGGTTTGATGTTTTTCACCAGGACCTACACTACACTAAGATACTTCAACTCTCTCTCTCTCTCTCTCTCTCTCTCTCTCTCTCGTATATGCATGAAAACTGTGCAATTTTGTTGGATTCTTATGTGAATGTGGTAAGAAACATAATGCATGTTATAAGCCCGGTACAGCTTTTCTCACTTTACCATGGGGATCCTTGCAACAAAATTTTATTATTTTCTAAAAAGAATTTGAGGTAAAAATATCAAAGCAAAGCTATTGTTTTGAATGGAGCTTGTCACAGGGGCAAATTTTTTCACTAAGTTGATCTTATGTGTGGCTTGCAATGCTTACCCAAGTAGTACATCAACCTAACTGCCACAGTAGCTGTTTGTGACCTATCGACAGATCGAAGAAACAAGCACGAAAAAAGCAAAAAGAGAAAATAGTCACATGAAAACATAGATTTTATGTGGTTAAGCGAGAATTGCCTAAGTACACGATTGCACACAGCCTTCTTTATTTGATTGAGATACACGACAAGAAGAGTCTGAATTTTACAAAGAGTCTACTAGTCTAGTTAAATATAACAAAGAGTCTAGGATAAAATTATAAAACTATCTTCCAAAAAAATTTGCTTCGAGGGCTAATGCCCCTAAAACCCCCACCTTACGGGCGGAGAGCCGATCATCCTGTAACCTCCCACCAACTTACCACGAAGTTGGATCCACGAAAATTAAGAATTTATATCCAAGAAAGGAATAGGCTCCACACTCTTGTAACAATCTGTCATTTAAACACTGATTTTTTCCCAACAACCACACATTCTTCATGCAATCGAGAGACTCAGTTTAACACCTTCAACTACTATCTATGAAGGTGATTTGAGGTTGTGCACAACCTCAACTTCTCTGCAGTAACTATCTTGGTCAACATATCTGTCAGGTTTTCTGATCCACGTATCTTCTCAAGTGACACTGCTTCATCAACCAACAGATCACGAATAAAGTGATACTTTATCTGAATTTGTTTCATTCTGATATGAAATGTCGAATTCTTTGCCAAATGAACCGCACTTTGATTGTCGCAAAAAAAGACATTACTATTATGTTTTATGTCAAACTCTTACAAAAAAAAAATTCAACCAGACCATCTCCTTGTTGGCTTTAGTAACAACAACATATTCAACTTCAATGGTGGAGAGGGACACAATCTTCTGCAACTAAGGGACCCAGCTTATAGTAGTGTCAACCATGGTATATACATAACTTGTTGTGCTTTTACAATTATCAACATCATCGCCTAAATTCGCATCAACAAAGCTTCAAAGAGCCAGCTCTCATGACTTCCCAATGTTGCTTTCCTAGATATGTCATGTATCAGCTCAAGACTCACACTTCTTGGGTTATGTCTGGTCTAGTATAAATCATAGCATACATAAAATTGTCAACTGTTGAAGCTTATAGAACTTTGGACATATACTCATAGTCCTCATTGGAATTGGGTAACTTCTTTCGATAATTTGAAATAACTTGCTAAAGGAGTACTTACGGGTTTGTATCATACATATGAAACCCACTTAACACATTTTTAATATAATCTACCTGAGACAACTTCAAAGAGACAACTTCTCGATCTCGAGAAATTTTTATCACAAATATTTTCTTTGGAGCTCTTAGATACTTTATTGCAAACTCCTTTGATAATTGTTGCTTCAACTTGTTAATCTCTTGAAAGTTAGATTCTACAATGACATATCATCTACATATAAAAGCAAAATAATATAGCAATCATCAAACATCTTAAGGTAACAACAATAGTTCATCTGACATCTCATGAATCTGTGGTTACACATAAATCCATCAAACTTCTTATACCATTATCTATGGGCTTGCTTCAAACCATACATGCTTTTATTTAGCTTGCACACAAGTTCTTCTTTACCCTTCATGGTAAACCCTTCTAGCTACGCCATGTAAATGTCTTCTTCTATATCACCATAAAGAAAAGCAGTTTTCACATCTAACTGCTCTATATGTAAATTTTTAACTGCAACGATACTCAATATAAGTCTGATTGTAGTCAATTTAACATGAGAAAAAATTTTATTGTAATCAATTTCTTCCTTTTGTTGAAAACCTTTCACGACTAGCCTGACTTTGTATATCTTATTGCCATCATGTTCTTCCTTAATTTGATACTCATTTGTTATGAAGTATTTTTTTTTTGGCAACTGAATTAGCACCCTTGTTTGATTTGCTTGGGATGAGTCTATCTTTTCTTGTATGGATTACTCTCACTGGAGATGGTCATTAACATGCATTACTTCACTAAAATATTCTAGCTCACCACCATCAGTTAACAGTAAGTAACGCAAAGAAGAAAAATATCATTAAGTAGGTCTAGATTCTCTAGACATCTTCTCAGTTGAATCTCAAGTGTGCTAGGTTCTGGTTGTGGCACAATATTTTCAGGATTATCCAGAACTCTCCTTGCCATATCATATTCAGAGATCTCCTCCAATTCAACTTGTGCACTCTTTCCTGCATTGTCAGATTCTGCAACAGATTTATCTTTATACAAAGCGTTTTCATTGAATATAACAACTCTCCTTATGATCTTCTTGTTTTCATCATACCAAAACCGATATCCAAATTCATTATTACCATATCCAATAAAAAAATACGTCTTGGACTTTGGATGTAGCTTATCCATGTCATCAGAATGCATGCACATATAAAATACAATCGAAAACTTTCAAGTGTGACAAATTTACCTCTTTGTTTGTTCACGCCTCCTCTAATAGTTTAAAGTATAAGGGAGCAGAAGGTCCTCAGTTGCTTTAGCCCAAAACATTTTGGGTAACTTAACATGTATCCTTATACTTATGGCTCATTCGTTTAAGGTTTTATTCATTCGTTCAACAACTTTATTTTGTTATGGTGTTCTTGGAACTATCTTTTCAGTTTTAGCTTTGAAGCTTTATTTATCTCTTGGAATTTAGCCGTGACATCTTTGTCTCTCCATGCTTGTCAGGGTGCCATTTCTGCTAACAGAAAACACAAAATATAAACTCAAACAGAAGAAAGTGAAAAGATTAGACCTATGGAAGCATAACACTAACTGAGACCATGAATAGATACATAAACCAATAACTTACCAAAGCAAGCCCTCGCTAACTTAATGGGATGTTCTCATCAGTAGCATCATAATCAACTTCCAGAATTTTGCAATAGTCCTGGAAAAAAAAATCTTGTGTTTAGAATCAAAGGAAAGGCTGCTATATTGCCAGAGATTGTATCCACGACTTAAAAGAAGCATAATGCTTACATTTTCATGCGACATTCATATAAAAAGATAAGATAAGATACCCTTATGGCTGTCAACTGTCCAAATTAGTGCTGGGTTCCAATCCAATCTGAATCAATTTGTAATGTCATGGTAGCAAGATCTGGATCCAAACAAAAATTGGATCAGGTTACATTCAGACGTTCTATCTGATCAGGTTTAGATCAGGTTGGATTGGACAAAGCTGATTTAATTAGGATTCACATCCCGTACTATAAGCACAGTTGCGACTTCTTCAGAGATCTAGTAACCCAACAATTATCCAAATCTGGACATAATACCCTCTCCATGATGAAAATGATAACAACATAAAAAAAGGTGCTAACTTTTGTCTAATTTTGACATGCCAATTTGCATACATTTTCTATACAATTTTGTTACTTTGCTGCCAAACTTTCATCAATCAAAGAGTACTGACATGGTTACTGCACGTAGCATCTAAATATCATGCCTACTTCCAAGGAGTCCATTACAATTTGTTAATTCAAGCATTTATGGTAGTCTGGCGCTATATTATAATTGCAACCTCCAGATCTACACCATCACCTTGGGTAAATTATGAGGTTTGTGTTTATGTTCGTCCAAAACTTTTGTGCTTCACAATAACCCTTTAACATAAGTGACCCATGGATGAACATGCATTGACTGGGATTGCCAAATAGTGAAACGTAGTGTCCAAGCTGGAGGCTAGGAATTAGTTTGAAGTACTTGCTGTACTTTTGCCAAAAAGGTAGTGATTTTCTTCAACTTCATGGCCCTGCTGAGTCAATATCTTGCCATCACAAGCCACATGACAGTAATATTAAAGAATTATCCTAGTAGCATTTTATACGTTGACTATTGATTTCAAGACTATCCAAACATGTATCTCTCCATTTTGACTTGATGAAAGAACATGCTAGCTGGCATGAGAAGGTCCACATGTAGCTGTACGTAGAATTCATTTTGTGCTACATTCGTCAAATGCTTCCACGATGCATTTGGTCCCAAAGAGACTGGATGAATAAGGTCTATGAAATTTCATGTAGATGTTATTAAGGTGGATTTTTTTCACATCTATCAAGGTCATGATAAATCTGTTTCTGAACCTTCTTCAAGTTATACCAGGTCAGTGTCAATGTCACACAGACACAGGTACAGATACCTGTATGCAGCATGATACAACCATGGTAATACCTAGCCTAACAGCATTGACATGGGTAAGCTGCCCAAATTTGAAGTACTCGTGTTTGTCAGGCAGGTACATGTTCATGATATGAATCTCACAGATGATGGAATCATGGCTACTCATTTCAACGTGTACTTTAAATATGTTTCTTGAAGTAAATAGTTCAAAGCATAGCCAACCAGAAAGTTGCGACATCAACATCAACTTCTGTTAGCATCCCAAATTTCTTATCATCAGATATTCCATGAGGCATTGCCTTTAACAATATTTGTGTTGGATTCTCTCAAGTTGAGAGTCGAAAAACCAGTCATCATAAGCTTGGCCCCTTGACAACTTTTTATATTTTTCTAGGAGACACACTGAACCCATGGAAAGTCCAGAATAAATCTATATTTTCATCTTTTGAACAGGCATAAGGTTAGATGAATGGGTTGTGTGAGCCAACTAACTAAACTGGTTACCAAGGATGGTTTTGAATTTCCTATATCTTTAAGGCAATATATGACCTATCATATGATCATAAGAGTGCACTTGAAACGATGATGCATAACGAGTTAAATAAAACACAAAAGCACATTGGGACCAACCACAACTCCAACAAGTTTATCTCCGCAGACGCATTTCTCATATGATCGTCAGTACAGAGCTCTTATAAACAAAGTTGCAAGCAGCAATTTAGTCATTGTTTATTTGTCAGCAAATTGTACAAGCTTTCTTTAACTACATTGCGTGTTTGAACAAAAGCATTAACACAAGTATGTTCAATAGTAAGCAAATGTATAAGCATCATACTTTAGCATCGTGCAATGCACATATGAACGTGATCCTGTGCACACAAATGCATGCCGGTAGTTTCACAGACTTCAGAGGTTATTCAGTCTCTCGATAGTGGTATGCCATGAAACACTTACGCGAAGGATCACAGTTCTATTTTATAATCCTAGTAGCAGCGATTCTATTGTTCATAATTCAATCATGCTCACAGTCTCGCTCCGAAAACAGCCAACTGAGAATTTTATGTTTCTATTAGCCATCTCAAAACTTGACCACTATGTGAGGCACAAAGTGCAGGACGAGGGCAAGAAACCAGAAGCAAAAATAATCCACTAGTAATTCAGAAATGAATAAAAAACCTACACCAAATTTATTGAAACCCCTCTTTTCTGTTCTTTTAAAATTGTTTGATCAAAACACCTCAAAAATTGCTGTTTTGTATGTCTTGAATTCTGGACCGGCCTGGATCCATAACCTGATTCAAAAATATTTTGACGACTGTATAATGGGAATTTCAATGAGGGTTTGTGGTCGTAGCAGAGGGATCGAGCAATTAGGCCCGAGACTGTAGACCACCACAAACCCCTCCGGGGTCTGGGGGCAGAAGAGCCCTTACGTATGAACCTGTCCAGTTTTGTTTCTCTGTTGTACCAATTAGGGTTTTATACTCTTCCTCACATATTTAGCGGCCTCCTTTTGAGAGTTGGATAGTAGAGTTTCGGGTGTATTGGGGATTAGGGTTTTGAGAGCTCTGTATATCGCTTTCATATTTCCTAACATCTTACTACTGGATTTTTGCTCCTTTTACTCATGGATGTAGGCCTGAGTGCCGAACCACGTAAATCTTGTGTCTTCTCGACTATTTATCTTATTTATCTTTGTGATCTGCTTCGTTTTGATTGTGGTTTTACTTTTCATAACAATTGCATTCTCCGGAGCAATTTATCATGCACCCACAAGAACGAATACATGCAGTTTAATAAACTCAGAGTTCAGGAAAACACACACAAGAATATGTAGAAGCTTATATACGTGGTTCGACTCTGATGAGTCTATGTCCACGGCACAAAGGATCTCTCTCTATCTCTCTTCAGTTTTTTCATGAGATGAGAGGTTCTCTTGATTCTCTTTTATAATATATTGTTTCTCTTTTTTATCCTTCTCAGAATCGTATATATTCTTTACATTTGAGTAGTTAACATATTTATCACCAGAATTACCGATCCTACATTTGTGCATATCTCTATGTTTGGCAATGCTATCACCATCGTGTTGGGCAACTTTATATGTGACAATGCCTTCATTATCCTCTTCTTTTACAACAGTATCTCTTTCCTCAATAGCCCCCCTCAAGCTCAACGGTTGAGAAAGGGTGTTGAGCTTGATTCGTATTGTTTCAAACCGTATTTGAGCAAGAGGTTTGGTCATAATATTAGTGAGTTGATCTTGAGAGGGCACATAGCGAATCAGTAGATGACCTTTTGAAACATGATTCCGAACAAAGTGAATGTCAATCTCAATGTGTTTAGTGCGCTGATGTTGAATGGGATTGGCGGTAAGATAGGCTGCTCCAATATTGTCACATAAAATGCATGGAGGAGAGGCAACCTGAATACGTAGCTCAGCAAGAAAATGAGTGAGGGACATGACTTCAACATCGGTAATAGCTAGAGCACAATACTCAGCCTCTGTGCTGGACCTAGCAACAGTATTTTGCTTTTTAGCTGACCAGGAAATCAAAGAGGCACCAAGGAAGACTGTAAATCCACCAGTAGACTTGCGATCATTAGGATTGCCTGCCCAATCTGCATCTGAATAGGCAGTGAGAGTCCAATCAGAAGTAGATCTTAAGAGAAGTCTTTATTGCATAGTATGTTTCACATAGCGTAGAATACGCTTGAGAACAGTCCAATAAGTCATGGTAGGATCTTGCATGAATTGCGATACTTTATTCACTGCATAAGCGAGATCAGGTCTTGTAAGAGTAAGGTATTGAAGTGAACCAATCAGACGATGATAGGCAGGAGGATTAGTCAATGGTTCCCCGTCATAGCGAGACAAAGGAGACCCAAGGGCTAGAGGTGTGGAAATTGGCTTAGCATCAAGCATGCCAGAATCAGTCAAGAGATCCACCATATATTTGTGTTGGGTAAGAAATAAGACACGAGCAGTACAATGAGCTTCAATGCCTAAAAAATAATGTAAAGGACCCAGATCTTTGATAGAAAATTCATGTCCCAATTGTGAAATTATAGAGCTTACTAACGGAAGGGAGTTGCCGATAATAATAATGTCATCCACATAAATAAGAATAAACACCTCGTGGTAATAAAAAAATCTCATGAACAAAGAGGTATCAATCTTAGATGCCACGAAACCAAGAGTATTTAAGAAGGAGCTGAGATGGTTAAACCAGGCTCGAGGAGCCTGTTTGAGTCCATACAAAGCACGTTGTAATTTTTAAACATAATCAGGGTATTGGGGATTAACAAATCCCGGTGGTTGTTGCATATAAACTTCTTCAGACAAGACCCCATGTAAAAAGGCATTGTGAACATCCAACTGTCAAATGGTCCATTGTCGAGAAATAACAATATTAAGGATGATGTGAACTGTAGTAGGCTTGACCACGGAACTGAAGGTGTCAAAATAATCAATGCCTTCTTCTTGAGTATATCCTTTCGCAACAAGCCGAGCTTTGTATCTCTCAAGACTGCCATCTGATTTGCGCTTAATTTTAAAAACCCACTTATTGCCAATAATATTGTAGTGAGGTGATGGGGGCACAAGATGCCAAGTCTGGTTTTGCATAAGGGCATGAAACTCATCAGCCATAGCTTGTCTCCAATGAACAATTTTTGAGGCTTTAGAAAAGGAGGTGGGTTTAAATTCAGTAGGAAGTGTAGTGAGTAGAGCTGTGGGTAGTGGATATCGACTGGTATAAAAGGTCCGGGGTTTAAGAGAGCCAATTTGAAGCCTAGTAACCATAGGGTGAGTTTTTATAATAGGTGGCATAATAGGTTCAGAGGAAGAAGGAGGTGACTTTGGGAGGGTTGTAGCAAGGGGAGAGGAACTAGAATCAGTGGTTATATCAGTGGAGAGATCAGGGTGAGAATGTGAAGATTCAAGTGTAGGAGAAGGAAAAGGGACGACTAGAGAGTGGTCCTAACTGGATATGGAAGTTGGTATTTAATGTCTGATAAGGAAACTCTTGTTCATCAAACACAACATTTCTGGAAACAAAAGTTCTCTTGGTAAGATTGTCAAAACAAAAATGTCCTTTATGCTGCCCACTATAGCCCAAGAAAATGCATTTCTTACTACGAAATTGGAGCTTATGAGTATGGTACGACCTTAAGTGAGAGTAACAGACACATCCAAAAGTCTTGAGAAATGTGTAATCTGAGGAGTTATGAAATAACACTTGATAAGGGGTCTTCATCTTGATGACAGGAGAAGGGAGACAATTTATCAAATATGTACCAGTAAGAAAAGCATGATCCCAAAATTTATAAGGAAGGTGAGCATGAGCAAGTAAAGTAAGTCCAGTTTCAACTATGTGACGGTGCTTGCGCTCAACACTTCCATTTTGTTGGTGAGTGTGAGGGCAAGTGATCTGATGCTCAATTCCATGTGCCTTTAAATAATTTGAAAGTGATCTATACTCTCCACCCCAATCACTTTGAAATGCCTTAATTTGTCTGCCAAGCTGTTTTTCAACTAATTTTTGAAAGACACCCAACACTTCATATTTGTGCCAAATAACAAATAACCATGTGAATCTTGAATATCCATCAACAAAATTAACATAATAAAAACATCCATGCATAGTTGGGACAAGCGCAGGTCCCCAAACATCTGAGAAAATTAAATCTAGAGGTCCTTTGACTTTATGAGATGAAGATGTAAAAGGTAGCACATGACTCTTTCCCATTTGGCATGCTTCATAAACTTTATTTGCATTTTCATAAAAGAAAGGTAGGCTTTTTCACCAATAAGAGTTGCAAGTTTATATGGAGTTCTCTCGAGATTCACCTTATATAGGCCATGCTCAGTTGCGCATGTTAGAAGAACTCGCCCTGTCTTGATGTCCTTCACACAGCAACAATTAGGATGAAATTTAAAGAAAACCTAATTATCATTTGTAAATTTATGCACAGACACAAGATTTTTGGTAATAGCCAGTACGTGTAATATATCATTCATAGCAAATCTAGCATGAGAAGAGGCAAAACTAGAGTTACCAATGTGCTCTATAGGTAGACTAGTCCCATTGCCGATTTTGACTTGGTCATCTCCCAAATAGTTTTTATGAATTGATAGGTTATTGAAGTCAGCTGTGACGTGATGAGTTGCCTCAGAATCAGGGTACCATCCTCCATCATTGGCTGATGAAAGAACACTGACTGCATTGGCTTCAGGAGAACGATCACCTTTTTGAAATCAATAACTTCTACATTTTAAGGCACCATGACCTTATTGCCGACAAGCTTGGCTTGTTGTTCGACAATTGGCTGCTACATGTCCAGGATTCCCACATGAATGACAGATAATTCCAATGGAAAATTGGGTTTTAGAACCCATAGTTCTCTCTTGAAATCATCCTTTAAATTTCCCTTTATTGTTTTTATATGATGCCCCACGGTACTCTGGATTTTGATGTTGGTGATTGAGAGTTAAATTCAGTTCAGGTCCAAAAAACTCTACTCCTATATTTTCAACTTCTTGCATTTGAGCCTCATGCACTAATAACATGCTCAACAAATCCTCTAGAGAAAGATATTCAGTTCGGGTATTGAGAGCAGTTCTTAATGAACCATATTCACAGTGAGGGAGCCTAGACAAAATATATAAAAAAAGATCTTCATCTTCAACTGACTTGGATGCCAAGGCCAATTGATGGGACAGATTCTCAGCTTTACAAAAATATTCAGAAATAGATTTTGTTCCTTTCTTTAGGTTTTGCAATTGGCTCTTTAACTGCTGAATTCTGGCACAAGACCGTGCAACATACATTCTTTTAAGTGTTTGGCTATGCACTGATTCAGTTAATGACGATAAGATCCAACTTAGTAAAAGTTGATCCATCCTTTGCCACTCATCGAACTTGGGATTCCTAGTTATAATACCACTAGATTCAGATGTTATCCACTCACTTGGACATGAATTCGATCCATCAATAAAACCCAATAAATTATAGCTTTTTAATAGTGGCATGAACTGAGATTCCCACAGGAGGAAGTTCACAGTTTCAAGCTTGATAGACAAAAAATATTGTAGATTGGTAGGTGTTGGGAGAACAAGGATACTCTGACCTGATTGCATTTGAGACTCGTTAGCACCACTATTATTGACGCCTTGTGCATTTTCCGAAGTATTACCTGAACCAATATTGCTTTGGTCATTGTTTGCCATGTTCTCTATCAGACTTCATGATATGCTGCACACTGAAACCTAGTGATCTGATGCCATAATAAACTCAGAGTTCAGGACAACACACACAAGAATATATAGAAACTGATATACGTGGTTCGACTCTGATGAGTCTACGTCCATGACATAAAGGATCTCTCTTTAGTTTTTTCACGAGATGAGAGGTTCTCTTGATTCTCTTTTATATTACATTATTTCTCTTTTTTATCCTTCTCAGATCATAGATATTCTTTACATTTGAGTAGTTAACATATTTATCACCAGAGTTACTGATCCTACATTTGTGCATATCTCTATGTTTGGCAATGCTATCACCATCGTGTTGGGCAACTTTATTTGTGACAACCCCTTCATTATCCTCTTCTGTTACAGCAGTAACATTTTCCTCAATATAGTTCAACCCCAAAACAACAAAAAAACTGCATCACAAGATTATTCAATCTGAATTCTATATAAGACTCCAAAATTTCAGAAAACCCCAAAAAAAATCTAAAACACAATTTTCCTGAGAGTCGAACAGAGGGAAAGAAGGAAGAAGAGGGATCACCTTCTGGCATTCATCTGTACTTCCTATCTCCTTTGATGCACAATGGAAGGCTCCCCATATCACAAAACTCATGGGTACATCTTTCATTGATGGAAGCTCTAGCAGAGACACAGAGATCCCAGATAGGAAAAGTGAATCATAGGGACTAAAAGCAGAGAAAAGGGGTGGTCTTGCTCTGAGAAGAAACAACACTAGAGGATTTTCATTTCATGGATTTTGATGGTGAGAAGAAGAAGATATTGAAAATTGGAAGTTGGGTTCCGCGGCAAATCGATGTAGAACACCCCCAAAAGATTCAGAGCGAGAGTGGCATTTGGGCCCCAAAAAAAACTTACATCTCCATTGCTGTCGAAAATAATAAACTGATTTGACCAAAAAATGTGGTTGAAAATCAAGTCCTACAGATGTTGTTCCACCTATTTAGGGATGGATGGCAGTGGATCGAGGAAAACGAAGGCGGGGATGGAGGTTAAAATCAAAATCCATGTGGGAAAGAAGGTAGGGATGGACTTATGCTTTTTGGCATCCCACCCCATCCTGTCTTTCCCCAGCCCGGAGAGAAAACAGTCTCTGCCCCACCTCATCCCATTAAGACCGGATATGAAGGACATGAAAAAGTGATTAAAGTGAAGATGAAGGTTAAAATCAAAACCTGTGTGAGAGAAGGTAGGATTTTGAGACGGGTCAAGGGTGGAGAGCTTGTCCCCCACCCCTGTCCACTGCCATCCCTACACCTACTTTTGGTTTGATTCATTGTTAAGTCCAAAAATACACATTTTGTACAACTGACTAGATGATATAAAATAACTTGACTTTTGAGTGTGTTGGAGGTTATTGCTCACAACTATTTATTTTTGTTAATTTATTTGTGGCATTATTTTTGTTGCATGGAGAAGAAAACATTTAGCTATGGTTTAGAGCAAGTCACAAATATTGATCAATTGTTATAAAATAACATGATTAACTTTTTAGTGTGTTGGATGTTACTGCTCACAACTATTTTATTTTTTTTGTTAATATATTTGTGTCCTTATTTTTGTTGCATGGAGAAAAAACATTTGGTTATGGTTTAGAGCATAGTCACAAATATCAATCAATTGTTGGGAAATATCATGATTGACTTTTGAGTGTGTTGGATGTTATTGCTCGCATTTGTATTTTTTTTGTTAATTTATTTATGGCCTTATTTTTGTTGCATGGAGAATAAAACATTTGGTTATGGTTTAGAGCATAGTCACAAATATTGACCAATGGTTGGGAAATATCATGATTTTGTGGTGAGATTTTCAAGAACCCATAAAAATATTAGAAGCAGTTTTTTCAAAATAAAATCGCTTATATTGAAAATATCACAGTTTTAATATGCATAATATATTCACAAATATCACATTTGCTAATTTGTAAATGTTTTTATATGTTGTCATTACGTTCTTTTGTGTTCCCTGTTTTCTAAACTTAATATGTGTGTATATTTTTTGAGATTAAAAAACTCTAAATATATCACTAGATTTTTTCATCCGACCAAAACTCGATATTTAAGTTGTTCCAGCTTGGCTCGTTTACAGCCAAACATTGATTGGAATCAGCTCGCGTAACTCTAGGGAGCCAAACAAGCTCCAAAGCAAGTTATATGTCCCACCCTCTAAAGATGGTCATTAGCTACAATGCATGTTCGGGGGTCTGAATGAGTGCCACGTATATCAACACATGAGGCATATATCCCTGTGTGTCGGCATCACCTAGCATCAAAGTTGCAAAGACTTAAGTACCCTTTACCGCCATTCTTGTCATGAAATGATGGTTCGAGAAAAGGACAAAAATGCCCTCCATCTAGAAAAGTGAAACGTCGGTTCGAGAAAAGAACAAAAATGCCCTCCATCTAGAAAAGTAAAACGATGGTTTGAGAAAAGGATAAAATTATCCTCGATTCAGAAAAAGGAGGATGATCTTAAGTCTTTAAAAAGTCCAAATGTTTTATTTTCGCCCTAAGCAACAAACTCTACTAGAGCGCCCTTTGTTGTCATCTACTGCCACCGGAGCACCCTTTGCCATCATCTGCTGCTGCTGGAGTACCCTTTGCCATCATCTGTTGTTGCTGGAGTACCCTTTGCCATCGTCTGTTGTTGTCGGAGCACCCTTTGTCGTCGTCGAAGCATCCTTTGCCACCATCTGCGTTGTGGCAGCATTGTTGCCACCATCGGCTGCGTCTACCTTCTGGGTGTTTCTCCTCCACTGTCGGATTACCAAAACTCCTATCATTTTGGTGAGTTTCGTGTAAGGTTTCATTATGCAAATGAATCGATTTGTAAATCTGAATGTTAAATCCTACAACTGGGTGGCCGTCTTCATGCTAAATAACACCTATTATCATACAAAAATAAATCGATTTGTACCTATCCACCTTTTGGGCATCAAAAAATAGTTAGCACGATTTGTTCTTATGAAGGCCAAACTTTCAACGATATGTACTTATGAAGGCTAAATTTCTACAACAATTTATACGTTTGAAGCATGAACGATTTATACATTTAAAACAGTAGAAATTTGTACGTTCGATGCAGTAACGATTAAATGAAACTACCATGATTTAAACTTAAGTTTGATAAATTGTACAACAATGTTTATGTATGAAGCCCAAACGTTACAATGATATGTGCTTATGAAGGTTGCGAGTTGCGATTTATACAATAATTTGTAAGTTTAAAGCAACAATGATTTATACATTTAAAGCAGTAGCGATGTGTATTTATGAAGTTACCTCGATTTGTACTTAAGTTTGCTAAATCTTACAATGATGTTTACTTATGAAGCCAAATATTGGGACGATTTATAATGTTGGTGATTGTTTAATGAATGGGATAATTTGTATTATTATATACTTGGGGAGGCAGTTGTAATGTATAATGATGTGGCTAAATTTATGTGTTGTGCGGGTTAGCAATATCTATAGCTCGTCAGACAAAAAATCCCCTGTCGTTCTATGGGATGACTATTAGAGAAGTTATCCACCAGTCCCATCTATATGAGCATTATGAAAGATACCAAAATATAATAAAGATTGAGAATGATAAAGACAGGGACAAAGCATTGGAATTGTATTATGCAGAGGATTATCCATCAGATATTGAGGCTGAAGAGCAAAGAAAGAACGAGGAAGAACTAAAGATGATGAAGAAGAAGAAGGATAAGCAAAGGAAGAAGGAGGAGGAGAATGAAAAGCAAAGGCAAAGGAAGAAGGCGGAGGAGAATGAAAAGCAAAGGAAGAAAAGGCAAATGAAGGAGGAGGTGGAGAGGGAAAGGCAAAAAAAGAATAAGGAGGAGGAGGAGGAGGAGAGGGAAAGGAAATTGATGAAGAAGAAGGAGGAGGAAGAGAAAGAAAGGCAAATGATAAAGCAGGAATATTTTGAAAAGCAAAGGAAGATAAGGCAAAGGAAGAAGGAGGTGGAGGAGAGGGAAATGCAAAAAAAGAATAAGGAGGAAGAAGAGAGGGAAAGACAATTAAAGAAGAAGAAGGAGGAGAAAGAGAAGGAAAGGCAAATGATGCATATAAAAGAGGAAAGACAAAGGAAGAAGCATCAGAATAAGGAAGAGAAGGAAAAATAAAGGAAGAATAAGGAGGAGGAAGATAAGGAAAGGCAAAGGAAGTTGAAGAAGGACGAGGATGATAAGAAAAAAGAAAGGAAGAAGCAGGAGGAGGAAAAAAGAGAAAGGGAAAGGAAAAAACAGGAGGAAGAGAAGGAAAAGGAAAGGAAAAAGCAGTTGGAGGAAAAAAAGGAAAGGGAAATAAAGGAAGAAATTGAAAAGCAGAGGAGGGAGGCGGAAGAATGAAGGAACAAAGGAAGGAAGAAGTAGAAAAGCAGAGAGAAGCAACAGAGCAACAAGAAAGGCAGAAGATGGAGGGAGGGGATAAAGAGGAGAAAAGTATGACCAAGGTACGTAAATCAATCCTGTCTGTCATAATTTACTATGATAGGTGTTATTGTGATAGTGATTGCTATGTATAGCAATTACTGTGAATGATTTATTATTATAGGTATGATTTTGTATAGCGATTATTGTGATAGCGTGCGTGCAACAATTATTATTTATAGCGATTACTGTGTATAACGACGTGTAGAAGTACAAATGAGACTAATTTACAATTGATACGAATAATATGTTATTTTGTGTTACAGGGAGGTCAAAAGAGAAATAGAGCACCAGGTGAAAAGCTTAGAGGGCGGTGTCAGTGGCCTGTAGTGTTGTCATGGTATGAACAACTTAGTAAATATCAGAAAGATCGATTATGAAATATGCACTTTGGCGGCCTTTTGGACCAGCATTATTTTGAAATGTGCTGGAACACCATGACTCACCTGATAAATAAGTGGAATAATAAGACGAACACATTTCAGTTCAATTCTTTTGAGATCACCATGACCCTAGCATATGTGGCATGAATTACGAGCCTTAAGTGCCATGAAAATGTTGTCCTATTATGGGATTCGAACTATACCGCAAGGGACAAGTGCATGGCCCTTCTAGGAATGTGTGATCATCGCAAAAATTTTCCTCTTGTGTTTCCTTCTCTTCCTTCTTTTTTCCTTTCTAACCTCTATTTTCCTTTTTGAAGGGGAAAATAAAAGACAGAAAAGAAGAAAGAAGAGAAAATAAAAGAAGAGAGAAAGGAACTCTTTTGCGAAGGTCTCACTTGACCTTATTTTTTGAAAAGATTTAAAAGATTACTCGCCTTCGTTTTTGAAATATTTGCGAGAAAAATTAGGAGACGGGATTCGCTCGTCGGTACAAGGTTCGACTGTTCTTGGCGCCTTTACCAGAGGTAATCGAACCAAGGATCGAATTTATGCCTTTTTGCTTTGCCCTAATGTTGTCTAAGAATTTATTCTAAGTCTAGAAAATGCACAAAGAATCATGCTTGTGTAAATGCAAAAGATGTATGCTCTTTTGAGAAGAATTTGGAAATTTTATCCAAGTGATTTTGAAATTATGAAGGATATGATGAAGAAATGGTTTTTGAAAGTTTGAAGACGAACTTGGAGAAGTTAAATTTTCTAACTTAAGATTTAGAATAGATCTTGAGTATTGAAATGATCAAAGATTGAGATGAACCTAAATTTTGAAGAAGGGAGTTTAGGAAATAAGAATTGAAAGTTGAATATGGACTTCAAAATGGATCTAGAATTGAGAGTCAAGATAGAATTTATAGATAGAGTGGAACTCTAGATTTAAAATTTGAAATCAGAATGAAAGGTGGAAGAAATCTAGATGGGATTTGGAATTTAGAATTGGGTGTGAAATCTGGAATCCACGATGAAATTGGATCCAAAATCCGAAATCTAAGATGGAATTGGATTTAGAATTCAAGGTGGGATTTGAAAAGTAGAATTGGATCTAAAATCTAGATTCCTAGATGGAGTTGGATTCGAAGTCTGAAATCCAAGATGGAGTTGAATCTGAAATCTAGAATCCTAAAGAGGATTGGATCCGAAGTCTGGAATCCAAGATAAAGTTGAATCCGGAATCAAATATTGAATTAGAAGCTGGATCTGGATTTTGGAGATCTAGATGAGATCCGAATTTGGATTTGAGAAATCCTAGATCAATTTTCAAAATTTTGAAAGAAGGATAGAGAATGAAACTTGATTTTCGAAATCAAGTGATGGACCTGAAAATTTCAAAGTTGAATTGAACTTTGAAATTAAATTGAATTTGAACTTGAATCCGGAAATGAATTTGGAATTTTAAAGTTGAATTGAACTTTGAAATTCAATCTAGAATATTGAATTGAATTTAAAATCGAATCCTGAAAATGGAAATGAATCTGAATTTTCAAAGTTGAATTGAACTTTGAATTTGGTTTTGAATTGGAAATTGAATTTTGAATATAGAAATGAATTTGAAATTCCAAAGTCAAATTGGACTTTGAAATTAAAGTTAGAATCTGAGAATAGAATTTGAATTTATAAGAGTTGAAAATTGATTTGAGAAGTGAAGAAGATATTTGAAGGATTACCACTTTGGATTTTGAAAAAGAATGATGTAATTCTATCCTAAATGATGAATGAATTAAAGAATTTTGAAAATTGAATATTTGAAAAGCATATTTCATTCTATAAATGAATTGAAATAAGATTGAAGATATAATACATTCCTGACTATGGTAATTGAATGTATTATATAATAATTTGTATTTAAATTCATATGAAGAATAAAATACATTATGGTGCCTTTATAGAGTTTAAAATGAAATTAACTCTCAATATATCCTCACTATGGCCATTGATATATATCTTGAGTTAATTTTAAGTTAAACTCTAATAAAGGAAAAAATATTTGAAAATGTGATGATTTTTTGAAAAAGATCTAGTGTGAATCCAGTATTATTCCATAAAAGATGAAAACCATAAGTTTTGTTCGCACCCTGACTATGGCCATTGATTCAAATCGTCAACTTAGGGTTTAATCACATTTTATAAAATGGTGCACGTGCCATTCGTGTTCCCATTTGTGAAATTTTGCAAATAGAAGAGGAAAATGGTGTGAAAATAAACAATTTCTAAGGAATATACATGCTCATACACTCTAATCTATGCTAAAAAGTAAGTATTCTCATTGATCGTCTAGCTACTACAAGTTTTTGAAATTCAAATTCTCAAATTAAGAGAGAAAAGAGTCTTCTCTACCTAATTTCTGCAAGACCCAAGTTAATCCCAGCAAAAAGAAATGTCATGTTGAAGAATATACAAGTATATGATTAAAACTGAAAAAGTAAATAACAAATGCATATGCCATGTATTTGTGATAATGAGAAATCATGACATAATAAACTATTAAGAAGAATGAAGATAAAACATACATACACAATGTCCTAAGCTAACAGTGAAAATAAACATTAAATGGCATTTAATGAAAAGAACGAACGTGTGATGTAGGTATCACAGTGAGAGGAAGATGGTAAGATATATCCCTAACCAACAAAACATAAGGTATCCAGTAACTAACAAATATGAATGCATTGCTTAATACATGAGCTGGGAGATACTCTGAGATTTAGCACATGTAAATGTATTACAAATGGTGAAGGATTCAGTGTTTAGATGTTGCAGATACATTGTTAATATACGAGCTGGTTAGCAGATATAAACCCCAAAACTGGAAGATATTCAATCAGCAAAATGACCAAGAAAAGAATGTACAACAATGAGTATGTGCTGAAGGGTTGCTGCAGAATTGTGAATGATGCCCATTTGCAGGTGGGTGCAGATGAGTATGTAAATGAAGGTGGTGTGCTGTATTAGTAGGTTATGCTACAAAAAAAAAGAAGGAACAAGAAACTATGCTACAGGCAATGCTATGAAAATAGAAAATGATGTTACGAGCAATCCTGTGAGAGCCACAAATGATACTGGGAGGTCAATAAGAAAGGTAAGGCGAACAACAAGCTATGATGTGAAAATGGGAATGAAGACATTGATCATACAGGGGGGAGAGATGACTGTCTGTGCTATTAGTGCAATGTAACCTAGAAAATGAAACATTTTGAATGTACAGATGTTGCAGATGAAATGTTCCAATGAAATAATATGCCACAATAAATAAAGTGCTACAGCAGGCTATGATTTCTAGCCTATAGAAGATTAAGCTAATATACAAGGGATCATTTACTCTATAATGTAAGGAATGTGATAAGATATAACATCACAAGCTTGGCTTTTCATACAGAAACCTTTACAGAAAATACCTATAAGAAACATTTGGGGGAGACCTTTGCAAGGACAAAGAAATCATTGAAACAGGTGCAGGGGCATAGGTATAAGACACCATTAGGAGTCTAATGTACAGGATGGAGATGGTGGTGAATGGTACTAAATGTATTAATAGTGCAGTGAAAATGGTGCTAGTGAAATGTAAGTGTGGATAGATGGAAATTCTAACTTGACGAATTTTGTTCATAACACTAAAAAAAATATAGGATGCCATCTCTCCTAATCACTGACAGATCAGTAAATTCAGTGTCTGAAAGAGATATCATGAGGACTCCATGATGAAGTTTATCATAGATACTCCTGGGGCATTCCGTTTTACACTTAAGATCATTAAATGGAGTGACAAAACGTAATGACCCCTAATCCAAACAAGATGAGTCCATTACTGATTTCATTTTCTTGTTAGAAATTCCTGTAAAACCATATGACATGAATAACTTCAACAAACATAAAGTCGAATCTAGGAAATACATACCACAGCATGAAGCCCTATATGAAGATACCAATACTTGAACCAATCTTGGTACTTCAGATGAACAAAGATCTGAAAGGATTAAACATAATAGGATTGTAGCGCGCCCCCAAACATTCTTCAAACACCAAAAGTGGTGAGGGCCACGCCCTTATTGACGATCATCATCTTCAGATGAATTTTGGGCCTTGCTGGACTCATTCTAACAAAGTTAAGCAGAAGAAGGGGAATAATAATAATAAAAAAAAAAAAAACAAAGTGAGGAACCCAGAGGCTTCTACTCTGGCTCAGGAACCAGAAGCCCATGGAAATGGAATGCTCGGGACCAGCCTAGATTGATTTAGTTTCAATTAAGCAGAGGCAAATTCTGGCACCATGTCGTTCTTCAATTGCAAAAATAGAAGTTCCCTGAAGTAGAATCCTTTCATAGTATCTCATGGATCACACACTTCGAAAATATGCAACAGACCTTGTGAACCCAGTATATACTCTGTAGACAGTAGTTCAAGCCCTTCTGTGGAGCACAGAAGTTCTGCATCTTCTGGAGCACCAACGTTGCCGATAGCAGAGGCACGGAGCCCAGATTTTATGGTTCATATTCACGCCTATTTACCCCAATGGGTAGACTTCATAACAGATTCTTTCGTTCAACCCTACTCCCAAACTCCACTTTATTCTTTTAAAGATAAAGTAGTGAATGTCATTTATGACAAATATTTCAAACACGCATTGAAAAATAAATGAAAGTATGAGGGAAGCAGAAGTTGATACGATGACTCTACAAAAATGAATAAGATAAAGAACAAAACACCATCCCCCCTTTTTCGATTTCACTGAAACTAGCTTCCTGTCCTTGTTTTCTTTACCTATGATGAATGGGAGATGAACAAGAGAAGGGGTGGGGGGTGGGGATCTATTCACAATGCAGAGATTTGATTTAAGTATAAAATCGAAAGGAAGATAAAGGAAAATAGAGAAATAAAACACGCATGTTCAGATGAATTTATTGTTGGATATCGGTTTGATGAAAGGGATATGCTGCAATCATAGGTGAGATCTAGATCCCAGAAGGTGAAATATTGAATTCACAGGAGACATATGGATACGATGAACCATAAAAGGAAGACAAAGGTAGATAAAAAAAAATGATAAAAAGTATAAATGTAAATCAGACCAGAGACATTAATCAGGGATTATTCACGAAATTTAAATCCAAGCATTTGAAATGCTGAAATGAGAAATCATAAATAACAAAAAAAAAGAAAAAAAGGTATACCGTATGAGAAACACATGCACAAGATTAAGATACAAATTATGTAAAATTTACAACGAAGAATCAGGAAAAATTGAAAGGAATCGTAATGAAGATGAGTCGAATGTCGAAATATAGATATCCCGTTAATGTTGCAATGGGGTAGGTTGGTTTACTATAAATAAACCAACACTACCACCAATGCTTCCGTGGGGCAAAAATAAGAAGAACGCAAGGAAAATTGGAAAAACAGAAGGAAAGGGGAAGAAACTTATGAAAGAAAAAAAAAACTAATAATATTTAGAACATGATAAACCATGGGAAATGGAGAGGAAGGAGTCACTTACCTTCTGCTACAGGGATTCTGAATGATAGCCTTTGAAGCAGGTTGCAGGAGTCTGGATTGACAAAGGTCGAACAGGGAGGAGATCCTTCTCTTCGTGTTCCTGCTAGCTCGATCAAATTCTTTCAAAAGAGAAAAGGAGAAGGAGCAAAGAAAAGGGGAAAAGGAGGGGGAAAGGGAAGAGGAGAAGCGCATGATAGAGAATGTGCGAGGGTGAAGGCAGATGATGGAAGAAGGACCCCTGCGTGCTTCTTTTAAAGGGGGAGAAGGAAGAATCTGGAATGGGGGGGGGGGGGTTGTTGGAGATGAACGGAGGAGAAAGGGGGAAGGCACCACGCCCTTCGCCTCTGCGGTTTCTCCTTCGCGACGAGAGGTCGTTAGGCCTTTTTCACATTGGGTCCAGAATTTTTATAAAATTTCTGAAGAGGTGGCTTTTCTGAAAGGCCTTTATACAAGACAATCTTCGCAAAAAGGGACTTCCAGACTAATTTTCTGTATTTTTCTTTGTGTTTTCTATTTTTTTTGGTGTTTTTGAAAAGGCTTTTAAAAACTAAAGATTTTTAAACTAATTTTGTGAACTTTAAAAATATTTACAAAAGCAGTGTCTTCTGAGGATTCGGGCTTTTATTTTTGGAATTTTTCTCAGAAAATGGGTTTGGATCTGATTCAGATAAAAAATTGGGTCAGAGATAAAACTTTGAGTCCGGATTATAGCGAATCCAAAGAATGAATGGAATTTTGGTTAAAAATTGACCCGATTACTCAGAAGACGGAAGTCAGGGGCAAAAAGGGATTTTTTTGGAAAATTTGGGGTGTTCACAGAATGTCGATGGAGGAATGGACAGAATTCGCAAATGCTGGCTTAGTTGGTTACGTCAAGTTTTCTGAAAGATAAGGCATAGACAGGAACCCGTCATTAATTTTAATCTTTTCTTACTTATCCTATTGTAAAGGATAATTAAATTAGGAGAATCTGGTTGGTTTATGATATATCAACTAACAAAGAACTTCAATTTAAGAGGCCCCATGTTTGAGAAATTTTGGACCCTTATCTCGGTACTAACTACTTTTATTCAACCAATAGGGGCGCCCATTGTTTGGTAGGAGCTGCTAGTGCACGTCACCATGTGTTGGGACGTTGAAAGTTCAAAACCCAATGGTATGTTGGGTAACTGGTGGGGTCTCCCTAACCCCAGTTTGCTTATAAAAAAAAAAACTACTTTTATTTAGGGGCGGAGCCAGGAATCTAGACTAGGGTGCGCACAAGTGCATCTATCTTCAGGTGTGCCCACCCTAACCCTATCATACACAGGGGTCAGGATGGGCACTGCCCATACTGTAATAGGGTGTGTCAGGGTGGGCACTGCCCCAAAGTCTAGGTGCATTTGTGCCCACCCTATAGGATTTTTTTTTGAGCCAGGGTGGCACGTGCCCACCCTGGCTCCAATGTGGCTCAGCCCCTGGTTTTATTTAAGCATGTTCAAGGCGAGGACTACCCTGCCTACACGAGCTCTGCTCATTTGGTAGGGACGACTTTTATACATTATTATCAAGTTGGCGGGACATCATGAGTTCAAAACGCATGGGAGGGTTCTTGCTGAAGTTGGGTGTATTCTCAGGTGGACAAGAGGGACCTCAAACTTAGGGGTTTTACCCTCCGGAGGAGCCTGCCAAGGTGCGGTTGTCAGGGGTGTTTCCCTTGGCCAAGCCAAAAAAAAAAACCCAACAACCCACGGATTGTTTTACCAAATCTGTGACAATTCCTTCTTCTTCTTTTTTTCAAAATAGTGTGATTCAGATGTTAAAATATTCAGAGAGAAGGTACAAGCTTACTCAAAACTAAAAATATGGCATCTGTACAGTGCGGAACTTGGCAAGGCAATAAATACAATGCACAAGATTAAAAATGAAAATGCATACATTTTTTATTTTTTTTCAAGAGTAAGTTGAAGTTAGGTGGCTATCCCACCAACCAATCTTAGCTTGAGATTGTTGACACCAAAAAACGAAAATTGTATTTATCTATTTTTACAGTTGAAGCCTCCAACCTACTGCACTTGCACTGCTCCCATTGATGTTTGAAATGTTAAAATGGTATGGTTGCAAATCAGAGAAAGTATGACCAAGTTCATGAAATCCAGTGTCTGCTGACCATAACAATGTAGAATCATAATTTCGTGAATGTTGTCATGATTTGTGTGAACTTCCAGCCATACCTTAAATCCAGTATTCAAATGATGAGCATGCATGACCCTTTTTGTTCCATTCCATAGGTGTCTTAGTTTCTTAACTATGGCAAAAGTTCCAATCTTGGTAAAGTTTATGCAATGGATAAGATAGGCGGTCATCAGTGAGGCGTGGTTAGGTGATCGGGCCGAGTACTTTCCAAAGTACTCCGGACGGTCACCCAAAACACAGCAAATCACTAATCGGTGCTGCGATATTCTGTGTAAAATAGAAGCACAGAAAATCACTAAGCATGCTGCGATTTTCTGTGCTGTGTGACCGAGTACTTTGCAAAGTACTTGGGCCCGATCACTGGACATGGCCATATTTAATTCTCCCATAAAAGATTTTGGTGCACTCCACTGTGCTTTATTTGACCTAAACCTTATGGTAACAAGACTCGGTTGAGTTTCTACTATGACTTATTTGACTCGGTCTAAGTCATGAGTTATCTTATGATTTAGCCGAGTCATGACAAAAGATAATTAATGTATACACAGGGATGGACATCGGGCCTGCCCGACAGGCCTGGCCCATGACTCGAGCCTGCCAAAAGCTCAACCCAACTCTTGTCATGTTCGGCCTTGGCCCAGTGTCGTAGGGTTGACTTGTAGGTGGGTTGGGTCAAGCCCTTTCAGTGCGACTAGTGAATTGATCAGGCTGGCTGAGCTCTTTTAGGGGGCGATTGAATTGCAGACACAGCCGTGAATGGAACAGAACGTCCTGTCTGGTCACGTCCATGGACAGGACAGGACATTCTGTCCTGCCCTGTTCATGCGACACAAAAAGAAAATTGTTTTTTTGGTCCAAGACATGTCCGCTCTCGGCTGTTCCGTGGGGGAAGCGTCTAAAGGATGCACAAACTTAGTGTCTGCACATCCCATGTTTGGGTGAGCAAGCAAATGCACATGGGGCCCACGCTCGGTGCATCACACGGACAGGGATTCAAACGCCCCCTTATGATATATATCATTTTAGCTCTAGTTTAGACCCAGCTCTTTTACTGATCAGACCAGATTGGGCTAAACACTTATCGTGCTTCTGACTGCACAAGGCAGCCCAAACCCCATCTCAGTTCTGGTACCCAAGGAGTCTACCCTATGAATACATGAACCAGGTTCAAGGTCAAAATATAATGTACGCATGGACCAAATTTTGGCAAAGTCATGTTGATCTGTAACAGTTATATATGTGAATCCTTGTTCAGAAGTTTTTCTTTTAGTCACCCACAAGGGGCTCCACTTGTCCGGTAGGTGCAGTTAGTGCACGTCACCTTGTGTTGGGACGTTGCAAGTTCAAAACCGAATGTGTGACTTGGATGTCCTTGGGCAGAAAAAGTAGATATGATGGACAAAGAGTGAAAAGAAGGTGATTTATACTCTATAGTTTCTTCAACACACTAAATATTAACCCTATATATATAGCCCCCAAAGGGGATAGCCTAGTTGCATAGCCTCAGGCTGTCAAACATACAGTCAGGGCCGCGGGCGCTACTCCCCTTGTTCATACTACAAGAATTTTGAGTTTTATTGGCGCACAGTTGCACCAGTGTAAAACTAGGTTTACTGGCACAGATTTTCATTGCGTCAAATTTTCAGCGATTTCTATAGTCATTTCATTTTTTATTATAACTAAAAACTAGACCCCTATTATTCTGTGTTGTGCAACTCAAAAACACTACAAATCGCTATAGTGATTTGCGGAAGATACTACAAATCGTTGTTGAAAGCCGGATAACACTATAAATCGTTGTGGGGCTTGTTGGAGACCCGAAAATACTACAAATTGTTGTTGGAGGACCGGATAACACTATAAATCGTTGTTGAGCTCATTGGAGACTCGCAAACACTATAAATCGTTGTAGAAAGTCCCGACATTACTACAAATCGTTGTTGAAAGACCGAATAACACTAAAAATCATTATGGAGCTTGTTGAAGACCCGAAAACACTACAAATCATTGTAGTTAGGCCTGACAATACTATAAATTGTTGTTGGAAGGCCAGATAACACTATAAATCGTTATGGGGCTCGTTGGAGACCCGAAAGCACTACAAATCGTTGTAGGAAGACCCGACAATACTATAAATCGTTGTTGAAAGACTAGACAACACTATAAATCGTTGTGGGGCTCGTTGGAGACCTGACAACACTAAAAATCGTTGTAGGGGAGTCATTGAAAAAATCATGAAAAAGAAACAGAAAAAGAAAAATAGAAAAATCGTGGGAAGGGGTGCTACGAAAACCTCGAGCAAGAAACAATCGAAGGAAACATGAGCCCCACGATTAAACAAAATGTTTTATTGCTCTTTTTCGATAGTTAAAAGAGGGAAAGAAAATAAAAAAATTATAGAAGGCCCCAAAAAAATTTGGTCCGGGGGGCGCTGCCCCCCCCGCTAACCGCGCAGCGGGACCCGCGCCGGGGGGGAGCCCCCGGACCCCCTTCATGTAAGGGCAAAAACTTTAAATCAAGCTCCACAACTCATCAAGTTGAATGATGCTACCCACGCTGGGAGGAGCCCCCAAACCCCCTCCTGTAAGGGCAAAAACTATGAATCAAGCTCCACAACTCATCAAGTTGAACGATGCTACCCACACTGGGAGGAGCCCTCAAACCCCCCTCCTGTAAGGGCAAAAACTCTAAATCAGGCTCCGCAACTCATCAAGTTGAATGATGCTATCGACGCTGAGAGGAGCCCCCAAACCCTCTTCCTGTAAGGGCAAAAACTTTGAATCAAGCTCCACAACTCATCAAGTTGAATGATGCTACCCACGCTGGAAGGAGCCCTCAGACCCCTCTTCTGTAAGGGTAAAAACTCTGAATCAGGCTCCACAACTCTTCAAGTTGAATGATGCTACCCATGCTGGGAGGAGCCCCCAGACCCCTCTTCTGTAAGGGTAAAAACTCTGAATCAGGATCCACAACTCATTTAGTTGAATGATGATACCCACGTTGGGAGGAGCCCCCAAACCCTCCTCCTATAAGGGTAAAAACTTTGAATTAGGCTCCACAACAGTCAATGTGCAGGCCAGTCGGTGCTTGATAGAACAATGTAGGATCTTCTGTTGGATGTGCACAGAAGCAGAAAGAGAAGGGAGAGAGAGAGTGAGAGGGTTGATGTTCATGGCCTCCTCCAGGGGAGATTTCTTTCTCGGATAATCCTGGAGTGCAGAGACTGGATCTTAAATAATCATCTTCGGGGCACTTAAGTCTTTACAACCACTCCTTTTCAAGAATCGTCATTTTTTTTTGCACCAATGGAGGAGAGGGTACTTAAGTCTTTGCAATCGCATCAAACTCCAACGCTAATTAATGCTGTCAAACATGGGGATACGAGACACACATGCTTAAATATGTGGTGCTTTTTGGGACCCCCGAGCATGAGATGCTCTGTTCGGGGGGGTAACATATAACCTGCTTCGATTTTTTACTGGTGCAGTATATGCGCTAGCAACTTCGCGCGAGGGCTTCCTTCCTTTTTCTTTTTGTTCTCTCTAAAAAAAAAAACCATTTTCAGCCATACAGACGCCCTCCACCACCTCCTCCTCCTCCCGCCGGACTTGCTCTCCCTTCCAACCCCCCCCCCCCCCCCCATCGTCCTCTCTTGTTCCCCCTCTCTCCCGCTCATCCTCTCTCGCGATCTGCCAGGAAGTATAATCTCAGATATGTGAATACCTTAAAAAGAAAGTTAGGAATGAAAATAGGTTATATATCGCTATTTCATCTTCTATTTTTCTTTATTCGTTGGACTTTGTTTGAACTCTATGATCTAGAATGTGAACTGCATATGTTTCTCTTCACTTACTTTCTTTATAAACCCTAAAGTCAATAAATGAGTGAGATGATTTGCATGGATTTGACCTTGGAAACACACGTACACACAAGCATCACTGTGACTGAATCCAGGGTTTCAATGTTTTTGAACCTTGACTGAATCCCGCGAGTGCTACTCCCCTTGCTCATGAATACCAAGTTGAAGCCCCGCATAGGCCCCGAGGGCAAGGGTCCTAGCCCTAGCTTTTTATGCTGCCGAGGAGGTGATGATGTCTCGTGCCCCAGATGCGGTTTCTCCATGTAAAATATGAAAACAAAAAACCTATATATATGAGTTTATATTTGTTATGAGCATTGTACCTACAATTTAGTTTGAATCTCACAATACAAGTTTTTTTGACACAATCTAACCTCATAAATGTGTTTAGCATGCTCGATTTAGTAAGAATCGTCTCCTGATTTTTTTATTGTTTTATATGATAAAACATGTTTTTCAGTTAGAAAAATTAATGCCTTCATAGCAATCAACCAATTTTAAAGAAAGCAATCTACAAAGTAATAATACAGTAGTGGGTCGAATAACCAAAATGAAGGTTTCATCATAATCAATATCTTTTCGTTGATGCAAACCACGAGTGACCAACGGGGCTTTATAAGGTTTAATTGAACTATCAAACTTTTGTTTAATCTTAAATACCCATTTGCAATCAACAATATTAAAAAGCCTAAGAAGTAGGAACCAACAACTATTTTTCAACAATGCATTAAATCCATCAACCATAGCAGCATGCCACTCTAGGTGTTTGTTTGGATGCTTGAGTGAATGTTGTTGGTTCAACTGGTAAAGCTTGAGCTAATAAGGCACATGGGACAGGATATTTGAGTGTAGTATACAAGTATCATCCATAGACCAAGTAAACATGTGATGGGTATGAGTGGGAGGCTGTAAACACCCCAAATTTTCACCCTCATTCAGTGTTTGTCCATTTCATATGTAATTGCATATCACTGCATACATTTTGCATATCATTTCATCGCATTGCATAGCACTGCATGTCATCCCATCTCATTTTCGAGATCCAGCACTCCTGTTTTCAAAACCTTCAATCCAGATTTGAGTTTTAAAGCTTGCTTTCAAAATCAATTTCAAAACCTGGGTTTTTAGTCAACATTCTATCATTTTCCAACCCCAGGACCTCATATTTCGAAATATTTTCTCAGAAAACAATCTTGATTCATTTTAACTTCAAATTTCAATCGATTTCAATTCATAGATGAGGCCCATTGAGGTGGTGTCGCTTCTTGATTCTCTTATTCATCAAATTTCTCAAATTTTTGAAAGTTTTAGTCAGATCAGGACTCTATCCCAAAGTCCTAATCCAGTCAGGAGTCTGTTCGGGGGTCTGTTTTACTCCCATTGTCAGTCTTTTTCCAAAATTTAGGTCATTTTACAGAGTCCAGTTAATTCAGGACTCTATTTTAGAGTTCGGTAGAGTTAGGAGTTTAACCCTGACTGTGTTTTCTGACTTATTTCATCGTTTCTTGATAAAATCTTTCGAAAATTCTTTCATTTGAATTCTAAATTCCAAAATCTCAGAGTCCTAAGAGTTCAGGACTCTAATTCGGAGTTCCAGTTCGCTTGAGACCCTATTTTCAAAGATCTTGAATTTCAAATACTGATTTTAACCCCTTTTCAAAGCCATTTTTAGTGTTTATTTCAAAATTCTTCAAAACTCGATGTGGGCCCACTCTGTTGGCACCCTATCCAGAGGAGTTCTGACTCGGTTAGAACCCTATGCCATTTCAAAAATTCTAATTTTAAGTTTACTTTTGAAAATCTTTTGAAAACTCCTTCAATTTCAAGTTTTAAAATCGCTTTTTGAAAAAAACTCAAGTAGGGCCCACTCGGGGTGGCGCCATATTCGAGTAAGTCAGGGCTAGACTAGGGTTAGTCAGTGTCTTGGTTAGTGTTAGGGGTTTAGAAGAGTCAAAATTCATTTTAAAAACTCATTTTGAAGTTTAGTTTTTAAAACTAGTGTTTTTAAAGGTTTTTTTAAAAGGTGTTTTAAAACTCAAATGTTAAAAATGCCAAGTGGCATTACATTTGGGGATTTTTTAGGAGAGTCTAGGGGTTAATTAGGTATTAAATAGGATAATTTAGGCTAGGGGTAGGATAGTCTTTACACCCCAAAATCGCCCCCCTTAGAGAGTCCAAAAATTTTAGAAAACTTGATTTTTTAACCTAAAAAATTTTTCTTTATAAAGAGGCCCCATGGGGGATGATTTTTCCAGCCACCTCCTATTGGATTCTTGGAGATTCTCTCTCCTCTCCAGCCTTCCTCCATTGCTGCAACTCCAAGGTAAATAATTTCTTCAATTTTTAATATTTTATTTAGTGTTTTTAATGATTTAAACCTAGATTTAGCCTTGGACACCCCTCCTTATGAAGATCCAACCATGGTTTCACCTCAAGAACCATCAAGAACGGTCCAAGAAGATGATCTAACTCTGTTTTTTATGTTTTACAGGGATTCAAATCCATTAGAATCGATTTTAGCATTAGTCTTTGCATTATTAACCAATAAAATACATGATTTACCCTTTTAATGGGTTAAATCTATGTTTTAAAGGTAATATTGAATTCCAGCCATTGATTCCCTGCTTTTATTTTATTTTCATGGTTTATTCATGTTTGTTTTACGTTCTATAGCATAGAAATAATTTTTATTTACTGTTTTATGGTTTATTTTATTGTTTTCATTAGTTAATGCATATTTTCTCAAGTTTCTTAGATTTCTGTGTGTTTTTTAGTTTAGAATAGAAAAGAGCATGCTGTTTCGAATTGAAATATGTGCTGTTAATTTCTGATTTTTTTATATGTGATTCATGAATATATGATTGATTTACTGTAAAAACATCAAAGTTTTTGGATTTCGGGAACCCTGTCAGAAAAATCAGACATCAAATCGGGTTTTTAAAACTTTAAAATCGTTGTTAAAATCAAGAGGGTAACTTGCTGTGATGATATGTTTCTCATCTTATATCCGATTTTAGATCTGTAAAATGTCATGGATTCATATTGATTAGATCTAGCTACTGTGAAATTTTCAGAATTTTTTATTACTGTTTAGTATTTTGCCTCTGTCAGAGACTCTGATTTTCAATTTAAAACTCGTTAGGGTTTACCAAAACCCTAATCAGACTTGTACTGTTTATAAATCCTAAACTACAGATTCGATTCATGATCTGTAAAAAGTGAGTATTATGATTTTTCTGTCAACTGTTCACTGTTAACAGCTTAGATATTTTGAATGAGTTCTACTATTTATCCCTGAATTTTCAATTGAAAGTATCAGTTTGGACCAAGGTTAAAATCAATATATTCAAGTCCGGATTGTTGGATGGGTATCTCCATGGTTTTAAAGGCTTTTTCAGATCTGTAAGAAGGAAAAGTTCTGTTTTTCTGTCTATTTGTTCTCTGTAAAATTTCATAGATTTCCATGGAGGTTTGACCCCTGGTTCGGGTCCTGGACTGAGACTGGTTGGTGAACTAGGTCAAAAATAGCATATTTTTAGGGTTTGATGCTATTTTCGGATTAATTTAATGCCAAAAAAATATTTTTATAATTTTAATTTGATATTAGAGTTATAAAAAGTGCAGGTACCAATTTTTAGGATTTTTAGAATCCGTTTGATGCTTGAATGGCTTGAATTGCAAAACAGGGTACCCGAAGAATTCCAAAACACTGCAAAAATCACAAAATTTGTGATATTCTTGGATTTTCGTGTATAAGCATATATTTTTAGGGTTTAATCATATTCATAATCATATTAGGATGCTTTAGGTTTAATTTGATGCTCATTTGATTTCATTTAGTGCATAAAACCTAAGTTTTTACCAAAATCTATTTCAGAAAACCCTGATTTCAAGGCCATAGTCTTGCTATCGGTGGCAATTTGGTCATTTGACCTAAATTTCGAAATCCCTAATCCTAATTTTCATATTTTTAATCATGTCATAGCATATTTAGTTTGATTTATCATTATTTGTATTTCAAAACTTGCATTTTACCAAATATCTTTATGAAAACCCTGATTTCAAGGCCATGGTCTTGCTATCAGGGGTATTTTGGTCATTTTGACCCCAATTTTGAAATTTCATATCTTATCTTCCTTATTTATTCAATTTTATTTCATACTTTATCATTTTGATTTAAGGGAATCATGGAAAAAAGGCTTATATCTAGCAAAATCCAGCAATTTCCTGATATTGCTGGATAAATCTAGAAAAGCCAACATATCATCACTAACAAAGTTTTTTAGTTTTGCAGGTACATTGAAGACTTTATTTTTCATGTATTTAAATTTCAATAGTGATGTAAATTAAATTAAATTTGGAATAAGAATTTAAATTTCAGCTTAGCTTAGGCAGCATTGCATATAGTTTATTTTTTTTAAATAATGTTAATGTGTGATGGATGATGATTCATGCATATTCAAACTCACTATGGTCTACACGAATGGCACATACACTAGCTTTTATGAAGTTTATAAACTTGGTGGAATTCGTATTTATGGCCATAGTCAGAATATGAAGGATATCTAGATTTATAATCTTCACATTAGCCACATTCAGCCTACACTCTTAGGCTAACTTCAAAATGCACTGCATTTCTCAAAAATACAAAAAGTATTTCTCAATTCCTCAAATCCATATCCATTCATTTCATGCATTTGCCAATTCCAATTCGAATTTCAATTCAGAGAAATCAGTTTTCTCAAATTTTTCTAAGTCTTATTCAAAATCGATTTTCTTAAAATATGAATTTGCCAATGATATTTCAAGCATTTACTAAGTTCCAAATTCGATTTTCTAAGTTAGATTTTCAATTTCAAAGTTTGAATTCAAAGAAATCAAGTTTTCCAAAGTTATTTCACATTTCTCAAAATCGATTTTCACAAAATCCTTATATTTCTTCAGAAATCGATTTTCACTTTCTCTCAAAAATAATTCACAATTTTCAAAGAGTTTATTTTCCAAGAATCTTCCAAATATTTTCCAATCTTTGAAGTAAACATCATGTTTCCAAAATGTGCATTTTTAGAAATTCATAGCACATCCCTGATTCTATGTGCATTTAGGAATTAAAATATGGTTTAGACAAGTTGAATAAAGCAAAGCATTTGATTGATCCTTAGTTCGATTACCCCTGTTATAGATGGCAGGAACGGTCGAACCTCGTACTGACAGGCGAGTCCCATTCTACGGAATTATCCCGCATTTTAAAAACGGAGGCGAGTTATTTTCAAAAACTTTTTCAAAGGTCAGTTTGATTTGCAAAAGTAAAATTTTGCGATGATAACAGGTTTGACGACCGTGATGGGACCTGTCTTCGCCTGATCAATCTAATGCTCTGCTTAGTTCAAATTGTCAAAATCGTATTCCATGGAATGTCAACTTTTATTTAAATAATGTCATGTGAACCTAGGAGCCTAGACTTGAACCCAGCTGACATGGAATGCATATAGACTAGGTATGGTTTGGTAGGACCATATTGAGGAGAATTATTCATGCCCGAGCCAGTTCATTCAGATACAATGGTGAAAAGCTTCTTCCAGTTGCGCGATACCGGTTCTTGATCGACAACCTTCAGGAAGAAGAAGTCGTATGGGACTACTTTGATCGTCAGAAATCACCTCCCAGATATACTTATGCATATGGCAAGCGATTCTGGCTACTTGGCTCATTCTTCTGCGCATACTATCATCCAGAGCGGTGTGTCAAGCAGTTCTCTCAAAGGCAGAAGCGCGTAGAGATTCGTCCACTAGCAGGGGTTCTGCCAGAATTCGACCTCGCATCAGATCAATGGTCTGGAGCATACCATTCTGCCAGAAATGGCTGGGATTCCTTTGTGAATCTTACTATTTTTCCTGGTCCTCGTGTGGTGGAAAATTGTTTGTCCCCCTCCCCTCTGTCAAGTGTATTATTAAAATCATATTTTCGATAAAGTTCCTTTAATCTTCATTTCACTTTGGTTTGACGACCTCGCCTAGGTAACAAGGCATATTCTCAGTTGTTTATTTTGCAAAGAATAGCAGCGCAATTGTCGTAAACTCCAGCGACGACTCAATCCCTAGTAATGGGATATTATTTCAATTGTCTACCAAAATTCTCAACAAATATTCTTCTCCAACCAAATTTCCTTCAAAAGCCTAACCATCAGTTCTACCTTGCAGAGAGCATCAACAACATCTAAAAGAATACTCGTGATACTCGATGGTTCATACAAGGTCCGAAAAGAAAACCTCATCAGTTGAAGGCGTTGCATACTCAGTCACTTCAGAAGAGGAAATGGACTCACCCCGATCAGCCAAAAGTCAAGGACAGCAGGTGGAGGATCGCATCGATCCCCAAATGTATGTCATGTTCAAAGAAATGATGACCAAAATGCTGGCAGAACAAGCTGAAGCTAGTACAGAAAAGATCCAGGTCAAGCAGAGGGCAAAAGGTCGGTCAGCCAAGAAAGTTTTAAAACTATCCAAGAAATATATCCAACACGAGGATGCATCTGATGAATCAGAATCGGTAGGTGGCACTGATGAAGAGTATGAAGTCTGGCAAGCACTTCAAAGATCTCCTCATAGGCAAGGGACAACCTACAAATTGAAAAATCAAGCAATGGATGATCCGGTCCAAACACAGCTGAAGGAAATGACAAAAAAGATTAAAGATTTGCAGGCCCGCGACAAGGGCAAGAAGGTCTTCACGAGCAAAGATTTCCATGATGGCATCACCTCCGTCAGGAATAATCAAGATTCAGAAAAGAAGACAAAACTCACCTTCTTCGTTGATGTCAATCGCAGTGATTGCAAAAATAACAAAGGCAATCATACAAGTCAGAAAGAGAAATCTTTAAAGCAGAGTGAAAAATTGAGTCAACAGAAAGAGAAGAAAAAGCATGACGGTTGGGGTTACGATCGCGAATTCACTCCTCTAGATCAGCCCCTCGAAGAGGTCCTTGAATACATGCTGAGCAAAGGAATGGTTAAGCTTCCAAGAATTGCTAATCCTCTGGTCGCCCTAGGGAAATAGAAAGACCGCTTCTGCAAATTCCACCAAACAACGGGGCACGATATTGAACATTGTTTTGTCTTTAAGAATATCGTCCAAGATTATATCGACAAGAATTTCTTTGTTAAGGGTGAGAAAGAATACCAGTCGACTATCTTTGCCAAGTCCCAGCAGAAATCAAGCACTCGGCAAGAGGTACAACATGATGATCGAAATCAGGACCGCAAGATGGCCCCTTTGGATCAAATATTTGAAAGTTTTTTGGAATACATGCTCGCGAAAGATACCGTAAGATATCTGAAGGCTCACTTCACTCTTTCTGCCAATGATAGCAAAAGCAATAAGAAGAATCATGATCACTATCCAGAGGGATCCAAGGGCCAAAAAGGAAAGTTCTCCAACAATGATAAGTCTCTTCAATCTAGTCCTCAGCATAAAGAAAAAGATCAAGAAAAGCCAAAGCGCAAGGATTGGAGTACGGATCGAAAGTTCACCCCTCTGGACCAGACACTAGAGAGTGTTCTAGAATACATGCTCGCGAAAGATATGATTCGTTTACCTAAAGCAGCTGATCCCGCAACAATCATGGGCAGATTCAAAGAAAAATTTTGCAAATTTCATTTGGCAGTGGGACATGACACTGAGAATTGCTTCATCCTGAATAATATCATTCAAGATTGCATCGACAAGAATATCCTTATTGAAGATGAGAAAAATACCAGTCGACCATCCTGAGCAAGTTTCTAAAAATTGACAATGTCGAGACTATGTCACTTTCATCATTTTTGTCATTTTGAAGGGACAATGCAGTCCCAGTTCTTCTCTCAATTTGTCATTTTCCTTCAATGCATCAATAAAGTGGATTATTTTTCCCGCAAGCACCGGTGCCACCTTTTATTCTCCTTCTCTATAAAATATTCTTTTATGAGGAATGACCTCTTCAGAGTCTCTTCTGAATCAATCAAAAGCCAGTTGTCGTGCCACCTTCAGAGAGCGTTCTTCGAACATCAATCATTTATCCTTTTGTTCAAAATCTTTTCCCCCCATTACACTGGGGCATTATTTTGAAAATTGGCTTCAAAACTCTCTGTATGCAGGCAGGATCAAATAAATCTCTCATTTTGCATGCATGTGCATCCATTTACATCATTTTGCATTCATTTGCATTTGCATGCATTCATTCACATTCATCTGCATTCATCTGCATCGATTTGCATTTGCATCGAACCACCCATTCAGGATAAGGGATAAATCCTGAGACCTCGGCAAGTCGTCCAAGTCATCGTCAATTGATGACCCTTCAAAACCCAGTGCTCGTACTGGTAATCTTTTAAAACCCAGTGCTTGTACTGGTAACCTTTTAAGACCCAGTGCTCGTACTGGTAACCTTTTAAAACCCAGTGCTCGTACTGGTAATCCTTTAAAACCCAGTGCTCGTACTGGTAATCTTTTAAAACCCAGTGCTCGTAATGGTAATCTTTTAAAACCCAGTGCTCCTATTGGTAATCTTTTAAAACCCAGTACTCGTACTGGTAATCTTTTAAAAAAAAAAAAAACTAGTGCTCGTACTGGTAACCTTTTAAAACCCAGTGTTCGTACTGGTAATCTTCCAAAATTCAGTGCTCGTACTGGTACTCTTCCAAAATCTGATGCTCGTACTAGTTGAACTAGTCCCAAATGTCATCTTTATACTTATCAACTTTTCTTTCCTTTAAATGTCCAGAATTGGTCTAAAAGAGTCGAGTTCCGATTCGAATCTTCTTCCAAATCCAATTCAGAATTGGTCTTGAAAATTCAAGTCCCGACTTGAATTTTCTTACAAATCCAATTCGTATAATTTTCTTTCCTCTAGATTCTAGAATTGGTCTAGAAGAGTCGAGTTCCGATTCGAATCTTCTTCCAAATCCAATTCAGAATTGGTCTAGAAAATCCAAGTCTCGACTTGAATTTTCTTACAAATCCAATTCGTATAATTTTCTTTCCTCTAGATTCTAGAATTGGTCTAGAAGAGTCGAGTTCCGATTCGAATCTTCTTCCAAATCCAATTCAGAATTGGTCTAGAAAATCCAAGTCCCGACTTGAATTTTCTTACAAATCCAATTCGTATAATTTTATTTCCTCTAGATTCTAGAATTGGTCTAGAAGAGTCGAGTTCCGATTCGAATCTTCTTCCAAATCCAATTCAGAATTGGTCTAGAAAATCCAAGTCCCGACTTGAATTTTCTTACAAATCCAATTCGTATAATTTTCTTTCCTCTAGATTCTAGAATTGGTCTAGAAGAGTCGAGTTCCGATTCGAATCTTCTTTCAAATCCAATTCAGAATTGGTCTAGAAAAATCCAAGTCCCGACTTGAATTTTCTTACAAATCCAATTCGTATAATTTTCTTTCCTCTGGATTCTAGAATTGGTCTAGAAGAGTCGGGTTCCGATTCGAATCTTTTTCCAAATCCAAATTAGAATTGGTCTAGAAAATCAGAGTTCCGACTCAAATTTTCTTTCAAATCCAATTCACTTGGTTTTCCTTTAAAAGTTTGAACTTCTACTCAAACTATCCTGCGAGTTGGTCTAGAAAATCCGAGTTCCGACTCGAATTGTCTTTCAAAATCCAATTCATCTAGTTTCCCTTAAAGAATTGAATTCCGATTCGAATCTTCCCTCAAAAACCCAGTTTAGCACCTGGTCCATTCAAAGCTCACAAGTTGGAATCATTCCTTCTTAAGCTATGATCCTTAAGTTGAATTCCTATAGAATTGATAGTTTGTAGGTTGAACCCCTGCGGAACCAATGTCGTTCTCAATCGAACCAATGTTGTTATTAACAGAACCCATGTCGTTCTCAGTGAACCAATGTCATTCTTAGGATGAATCCCTATAGAACCCATGTCATTCTCAGTAAACCAATTCACAATTTCGACCTTCGGGTCAATCAATTTCCAATTTCCAATTATCAATTTCCAAATTTCCAATTTCCAATTTCCAATTTCCAATTTCTAATTATCAATTTCCAAATTTCTAATTTCCAATTTTCAATTTCAAATATCAAATTTCAAAATTCCAATTTCCAAAATTTGACCCTTTTGGTCATCCAATACCAATTTCAATCATTTTCTCTTGCGAGAGACTCTTTTTATAGGGAGAGTTCGAGGGAGTTTTCGCATGCTATCCAATTCATTCACTTAGCCTCTTTTTAGGGAGAGTTTGAAGGGACTCGTGTCTTTGTGAACCATTTGTAAAACAAAATTCCAGATTTCACACAAGGAACCCTTTTTATAGGGAGAGACTCGACGGAGACTTGCTTTTCTTGTGGCCCCATAATTTCAGACTAGGCCATTTCATCATGAAGGACCCTCTTTTCAGGGAGAGTGTGATGAACTCGTTCCTTCATGACCAATTCACTAAACCTCACCAATTCCGGCGCCCTTTCCATAAGAGAAGCCTAATGTTAGGAAGTTTTGACGAAAGCTTAATTTCTCTTCGAAAGTTTGTTTTGCAAGCACCTCCTCTTCAGAGAAGAGAGGAGTAATTCCCAATTCTAATTTCTGAATATTCTCCTTTGGGGAAAGGATAAGAGAATTTTTGTCATGGATGCGTTGCGTTGTGCTTCGAATGCTCGCTTTCACAAAGGATTTCAAGAAAATTTTGCCAATTTTTCATTAAATATTTGTTGATTTCAAAAATCTTTATTGCACAAAATTATTACCTCAGAATACCCTCAGTATTACTTCCGAAAGGACAAAGCTTTCGCGAAAAATGATTCAAAGTTCAAAATCTTTCTATTGGCCAACCAAAAGGATGAAGAATAAATCTGCGATATGGCCAGCAAAGAAAACTCAATGTTGTTGCAAAGCCATAAGTGATTGATATTGATCGCAGTCAATGGCACATTTTTAAAGACCTTTCTTGAAAAATAAAGCAATCGAAATATCCTGGGTGATACAGAAAAATCCAGTCAATCTCCATATCTCCTCAATCACCTAAGCTGCAATTAAATATCTGCAAAAGGGATCTCTCAATTGTCGTTAAGATGAAGGCGAATTAAGCGAGTCGACCCCCGGGGCCAAAGAAGATTTGGATCATCTCCAAGATGACGGAGTTTGTGACGGATCCTTCTAGGGAAAGTTCAGATCACCGTCGAGATGAAGGCGAGTGTGATGAGCCTACCGACAAACCCTAAAAGGTATTTAATTTCTGCTATCATCAAGAGATTTCCTACCAAAGAGCCAATAACTATCAAGATAATCCCTGAGAGAAAAGAAGGATCGGAACATCTCTGAGATGAAAAAGTTTGTGACGTACCCTTCCAAAAAAAAAAAGAGAGAGACAAATCAGGACATCTCCAAAATGAAGGATGATGTAATTCCTGAAAAATCCAAGAGAGCTCCAATTCTGTCAAAAAGAGTGCAGAAAGATCATCATGAGAAAAGAATCCCAGGATATCAGACTGCCGAATCTATAAAGAATCTTCTTTAATTTTGTGAAATTCTTTTATCAATATTCTTTCACCAATAGCTCTCGTAATATCAAGAATATTTTCTTTCCCGTCCATATCAAGGAAATTGATAGCTTCCTTGAAAGAAAGCCAATCGCAAGCAATTTGAATTCGAATCTTGAGTCTACGGAGTTAAGCCCAATCGGAGGTAATATTTTAGGTAGAAAAGAGGGAATACTTTCAAAACAATGTGCATCACTTTCAATTATTTTGAATCAACAATAATTTTCAACATTCTGACAATATTTTCTAGCTATCCTGGCGTGAGGCGAGAGCTTGAGGTTCATCTTTGGCGCATCCTGACATCAGTTGTTATCCCTTTTAGGACTTGATTACGAGAGTTTTCAAGATTCCTTCCCTTCTTTGGTATATTCTGAGCGCACGGGCTCTCAGATTTGCACACTTCCCTGTGTCCCCACTGTCCCACCATAGACAGTCCAATTTCGGCTTGAGGTTAAGCCACCAATTCCAGCAAAAGGCAATTTCAAAAGTTAATTAGTCTCAGCAATGAGGCGCACAAAATCAATCCCTTTTCAAACTTTAGGGACCCCATTTTCCTTCCTTTTGCAAAACCCCTATCGGATTCATTGTGCGGAAATCTGAAGGTTTCATCACAGTCTCTTCTTTCGAGGATTCTGTTCATTTTCCGCCCAATCAGGTTAAGGGTACAAACCTGAGCCTTATTTGATGAGGTATTCCATTTTCTGCCCGATCAGGTTAAGGGTATAAACCTGAGCCTCCTTTGATGAGGTATTCCATTTTCTGCCCGATCAGGTTAAGGGTATAAACCTAAGCCTCCTTTGATGAGGTATTCCATTTTATACCCAATCAGGTCAAGGGTACAAACCTGAGCCTCCTTTGATGAGGTATTTCATTTCCCAATCAGGTCAAGGGTCAAAACCTGAGCTTTGTTCCACACGAGGTATTTCCCGTCCCATCCAGGTTAAGGGCAAAACCTGAGTCTCACTTCTTTTTGAAGTAAAATTTTCTCCTTATTCTCCATTTCATATCTACCATCATCATTTGAATTAATTCTTTCATACCCAGTCAGATTTATCTAACTGGGGCATTTTTATGGTTCAAATTTGGTATGTTTTCTTTGCCACTAAGCTCGGCTTTCAACCGGCTTAGTAGCAAAGAGGGGCATCTGTAAACACCCCAAATTTTCACTCTCATTCAGTGTTTGCCATTTCATATGTAATTGCATATCACTGCATACATTTTGCATATCATTTCATCGCATTGCATAGCACTGCATGTCATCTCATCTCATTTTCGAGATCCAGCACTCCTGTTTTCAAAACCTTCAATCCAGATTTGAGTTTTAAAGCTTGCTTTCAAAATCAATTTCAAAACCTGGGTTTTTAGTCAACATTCTATCATTTTCCAACACTAGGACCTCATATTTCGAAATATTTTCTCAGAAAACAATCTGGATTCATTTTAACTTCAAATTTCAATCGATTTCAATTCATAGATGAGGCCCATTGAGGTGGTGTCGCTTCTGGATTCTCTTATTCATCAAATTTCTCAAATTTTTGAAAGTTTCAGTCAGATCAGGACTTTATCCCAAAGTCCTAATCCAGTCAGGAGTCTGTTCGGGGGTCTGTTTTACTCCCATTGTCAGTCTTTTTCCAAAATTTAGGTCATTTTACAGAGTCCAGTTAATTGAAGACAATATTTTAGAGTTCGGTCGAGTTAGGAGTCTAACCCTGACTGTGTTTTCTGACTTATTTCATCGTTTCTTGATAAAATCTTTCGAAAATTCTTTCATTTGAATTCTAAATTCCAAAATCTCAGAGTCCTAAGAGTTCAGGACTCTAATTCGGAGTTCCAGTTCGCTTGAGACCCTATTTTCAAAGATCTTGAATTTCAAATACTGATTTTAACCCCTTTTCAAAGCCATGTTTAGTGTTTATTTCAAAATTCTTCAAAACTCGATGTGGGCCCACTCTGTTGGCACCCTATCCAGAGGAGTTCTGACTCGGTTAGAACCCTATGCCATTTCAAAAATTCTAATTTTAAGTTTACTTTTGAAAATCTTTTGAAAACTCATTCAATTTCAAGTTTTAAAATCGCTTTTTGAAAAAAACTCAAGTAGGGCCCACTCGAGGTGGCGCCATATTCGAGTAAGTCAGGGCTAGACTAGGGTTAGTCAGTGTCTTGGTTAGTGTTAGGGGTTTAGAAGAGTCAAAATTCATTTTAAAAACTCATTTTGAAGTTTAGTTTTTAAAACTAGTGTTTTTAAAGGTTTTTTTAAAAGCTGTTTTAAAACTCAAATGTTAAAAATGCCAAGTGGCATTACATTTGGGGATTTTTTAGGAGAGTCTAGGGGTTAATTAGGTATTAAATAGGATAATTTAGGCTAGGGGTAGGATAGTCTTTACACCCCAAAATCGCCCCCCTTAGAGAGTCCAAAAATTTTAGAAAACTTGATTTTTTAACCTAAAAAATTTTTCTTTATAAAGAGGCCCCATGGGGGATGATTTTTCCAGCCACCTCCTATTGGATTCTTGGAGCTTCTCTCTCCTCTCCAGCCTTCCTCCATTGCTGCAACTCCAAGGTAAATAATTTCTTCAATTTTTAATATTTTATTTAGTGTTTTTAATGATTTAAACCTAGATTTAGCCTTGGACACCCCTCCTTATGAAGATCCAACCATGGTTTCACCTCAAGAACCATCAAGAACGGTCCAAGAAGATGATCTAACTCTGTTTTTTATGTTTTACAGGGATTCAAATCCATTAGAATCGATTTTAGCATTAGTCTTTGCATTATTAACCAATAAAATACATGATTTACCCTTTTAATGGGTTAAATCTATGTTTTAAAGGTAATATTGAATTCCAGCCATTGATTCCCTGTTTTTATTTTATTTTCATGGTTTATTCATGTTTGTTTTACGTTCTATAGCATAGAAATAATTTTTATTTACTGTTTTATGGTTTATTTTATTGTTTTCATTAGTTAATGCATATTTTCTCAAGTTTCTTAGATTTCTGTGTGTTTTTTAGTTTAGAATAGAAAAGAGCATGCTGTTTCGGATTGAAATATGTGCTGTTAATTTTTGATTTTTTTATATGTGATGCATGCATATGTGATTGATCTACTGTAAAAAAATCAGAGTTTTTGGACTTCGGGAAATCTGTCAGAAAAATCAGACATCAAATCGGGTTTTTAAAACTTTAAAATCGTTGTCAAAATCAAGAGGGTAACTTGCTGTGATGATATTTTTCTCATCTTATATCCGATTTTAGATCTGTAAAGTGACATAGATTCATATTGATTAGATCTAGCTACTGTGAAAGTTTCAGAATCTTTGATTACTGTTTAGTATTTTTCCTTTGTCAGAGACTCTGATTTTCAATTTAAAACTCGTTAGGGTTTACCAAAACCCTAATCAGACTTGTGCTGTTTATAAATCCTAAACTACAGATTCGATTCATGATCTGTAAAAAATGAGTATTATGATTTTTCTGTCAACTGTTCACTGTTAAAAGCTTAGATATTTTGAATGAGTACTACTATTTATCCCTGAATTTTCAATTGAAAGTATCAGTTTGGACCAAGGTTAAAATCAATATATTCAAGTCCGGATTGTCGGATGGGTATCTCCATGGTTTTAAAGGCTTTTTCAGATCTGTAAGAAGGAAAAGTTCTGTTTTTCTGTTTGTTTGTTCTCTATAAAATTTCATAGATTTCCATGGAGATTTGACCCCTGGTTCGGGTCCTGGACTGAGACTGGTTGGTGAACTAGGTCAAAAATAGCATATTTTTAGGGTTTGATGCTATTTTCGGATTAATTTAATGCCAAAAAAATATTTTTATAATTCTAATTTGATATTAGGGTTATAACAAGTGCAGGTACCAATTTTGAGGATTTTTAGAATCCGTTTGATGCTTGAATGGCTTGAATTGCAAAACAGGGTACCCGAAGAATTCCAAAACACTGCAAAAATCACAAAATGTGTGATATTCTTGGATTTTCGTGTATAAGCATATATTTTTAGGGTTTAATCATATTCATAATCATACTAGGATGCTTTAGGTTTAATTTGATGCTCATTTGATTTCATTTAGTGCATAAAACCTAAGTTTTTACCAAAATCTATTTCAGAAAACCCTGATTTCAAGGCCATAGTCTTGCTATCGGGGGCAATTTGGTCATTTGATCTAAATTTCGAAATCTCTAATCCTAATTTTCATATTTTTAATCATGTCATAGCATATTTAGTTTGATTTATCATTATTTGTATTTCAAAACTTGCATTTTACCAAATATCTTTATGAAAACCCTGATTTCAAGGCCATAGTCTTGCTATCAGGGGTATTTTGGTCATTTTGACCCCAATTTTGAAATTTCATATCTTATCTTCCTTATTTATTCAATTTTATTTCATACTTTATCATTTTGATTTAAGGGAATCATGGCAAAAAGGCTTATATCTAGCAAAATCCAGCAATTTCCTGATATTGCTGGATAAATCTAGAAAAGCCAACATATCATCACTAACAAAGTTTTCTAGTTTTGCAGGTACATTGAAGACTTTATTTTTCATGTATTTAAATTTCAATAATGATGTAAATTAAATTAAATTTGGAATAAGAATTTAAATTTCAGCTTAGCTTAGGCAGCATTGCATATAGTTTATTTTTTTTAAATAATGTTAATGTGTGATGGATGATGATTCATGCATATTCAAACTCACTATGGTCTACACGAATGGCACATACACTAGCTTTTATGAAGTTTATAAACTTGGTGGAATTCATATTTACGGACATAGTCAGAATATGAAGGATATCTAGATTTATGATCTTCACATTAGCCACATTCAGTCTACACTCTTAGGCTAACTTCAAAATGCACTGCATTTCTCAAAAATACAAAAAGTATTTCTCAATTCCCCAAATCCATATTCATTCATTTCATGCATTTTCCAATTCCAATTTGAATTTCAATTCAGAGAAATCAGTTTTCTCAAATTTTTCTAAGTCTTATTCAAAATCGATTTTCTTAAAATATGGATTTGCCTATGATATTTCAAGCATTTACTAAGTTCCAAATTCGATTTTCTAAGTTAGATTTTCAATTTCAAGGTTTGAATTCAAAGAAATCAAGTTTTCCAAAGTTATTTCACATTTCTCAAAATCGATTTTCACAAAGTCCTTATATTTCTTCAGAAATCAATTTTCACTTTCTCTCAAAAATAATTCACAATTTTCGAATAGTTTATTTTCCAAGAATCTTTCAAATATTTTCCAATCTTTGAAGCAAACATCATGTTTCCAAAATGTGCATTTTTAGAAATTCATAGCACATGCCTGATTCTATGTGCATTTAGGAATTAGAATATGGTTTAAACAAGTTGAACAAAGCAAAGCATTTGATTGATCCTTGGTTCGATTACCCCTGTTAAAGGTGGCAGGATCGGTCGAACCTCGTACCGACAGGCGAGTCCCATTCTACGAAATTATCCCGCATTTTAAAAACGGAGGCGAGTTATTTTCAAAAACTTTTTCAAAGGTCAGTTTGATTTGCAAAAGTAAAATTTTGCGATGATAACATAGGCTCCAACGGTGATGAGGACGATGGTGGGGGTGAATATGAGGATGATGCAGATGAGGACAAGTTGGGGCTAGACAAGGCTAAGTTAGGTAAGGTGTAAGAGTCATTGGAGAAGGTGACTAGCTGCAATTCAACACTAGGAGCAGGAGTTTCAAAACTAGGTGGATCCAAGGATATAGATGGTAGAACAATGACACTACACAAATATACATATAGTGACAGCTCCAAGTCACTATAAATAGAAAAAACATCACTAAAAGTTATAGTGATGGCTTAGTAATGGACACTATTAGTGACTAATTAGTGCTGTCATGATAAGCTTGTTTGGTTATCACTATAGGTCCACACAAGTGATGCCTCTATGAGTATTGGTGATGGCTACGTCATCACAAATACAAGTTAATGGTAACAGCATGAGCCATCACTATTCATGTCTCTAATCCGTTATTGGACACTTATAGTGATGGGCAAAACCATCACTATAGGTCCACACAAGTGATGCCGCCATGATTGTTAGTGACAGTTACGTCGTCACAAAAGCAAGTTAATGGTGGCAGCTTGAGTTGTCATTATTCACGTCTCTAATTCGTTAATAGACACTTATAGTGATGGGCAGAACCATCACTATACATCATATGTGAGCATGTTCATATAAGCAATAGTGACGACTAGAGCTGTCACTGATACCTTCTAAAAAAAATGAATGACCTATTTTGAGTTGTATTGATAGAGTGTATTCAACATTTGGATAGTAATTTGCATAACCATACACGTATTTTTTTGTAATTTGCTTATAAAACACTCTAGAAAAACGCAACCATCATTGATATGTCCACCATTACCATCATATCTGTCATTCATTACTTGAAAACAACACTACAACTTGCATACCAATATGAATTTCATCAAATAAGATAATTACCATCACCATGCAGATTTACGATCATCATACATAAATGATCAAAAAGATTTATATGTGCACATAAAAAATATATGAATAGAGAAAGACATTTCCACTAATTCTATAAAATAATTTAGCCATACTCAATTAGTTTAACAATGTATGTCATAGCTTTTTTATTTATAAGTCCACAAATTAAAGATAGTCCTTATACAAAGTCAACCCAAATAAGACAGAAACAATTAGAGTCTTACAACCAGTTTGGATTCCCAACAACATCCAACTTCTCCAAACCCGCAAAAAATAAATATAATAAAATGAATAACTTCATTAATATCAAACTGACACCTCTAATTAAAAATTACTAATATTGCATGGTATGTACCTAACACGCATTAATATACTCCACTTTCATTGGAAAACACTAAAATCCTGAGTGCTCTCACTTGCTCAGCCAATTGTTCATTTGAACCTTGCAATGCTACCATATGATTATTCATTTGTGCACATTCTTCGGTAGCAAATGTAGCTTCTCTTAATGCCTCATTTTTTTCTTATGTAGCTTGAATAGAGTTTGGTGCTTCTCCAAAAACAGTTTTAGAATTAGGATCCACTCCATATGTTCCTACACGCCCACGATGATCTAATCCTGTAACTTGAGCTATAATATGTCATTACGTCCAACTTCATCTTCTGCACCCTCAGGCAATTGAGATGCCAATTCTCTAATTTTAACCTGCATGTAAAGTGATTCTTCTATGTCATTTTACATGTAAATATGAATGAAGATCCTAGTACTAAAAAGGGTCATAATTAATATAATATATATAACAAATTTTCATGCCTTTGCATTTATAGGTACTTCATCTTGTCTTTCATGTGAAACAATATAAATATCTGCTTGAATAGGCTCATTGCCTCCATTTGCTTTTTTTTAAAAAGCATGTTGTAAAAAGAATTATAATACATTAATAAAAATTATTCTTATTAATCTCACTCTTACCATGTGAAACAATATAAATATCTGCTTGAATAGGCTCATTGCCTCCATTTGCTTTTTTTTTAAAAGCATTTAGTAAAAAGAATTATAATACATTAAGAAAAAATTATTCTTATTAATCTCACTCTTACCATTTCATGGAGCCTACGAGCAAGGTTGTTAAATGCGATTAGGCAAAGCGAGGCGTAAGCCTCAAGGCGTTGGAGCGTAAGTTTCGTTATCAAAATAATAAAATAAGCTTCAAGACCACTGTCCTCTCACACATACCATCAAACACTTGGCGTGTGTGGCGTCAATAGCTCCGCGAGCTCGATTGGTGATCTATAAGGTCATTTGGCAAGAAGATTAAGTTGGTAATATTTTTTTGTTAAGTCCAGCTTTTTCAATCTTATCGACTTCCAACAATAACATATTAATCAGACTCTCATTTCTACACACCACTCCATTCATGAGTAATTGGTTGTCCTTTCTGGGGTTTCTCATCATCCAAATTATTTATGGCTTTGATGCAGTGCTCTGATCAGAGTCCCAACAGAGAATCAGTTCGAGTTATCTATTCCTTGCCTGATGGTTCAATGAAAACATTGAGATGATAAGAAACATTATGCCAACATGCAGGGTGGCCTTCTATTATAGGACACGAACTGTTAAGGCTGTATCTAGATAACTCATCCAAACCTCAAGAAAGATTATTACAAGCACAAGCAGAGCATGTGAGGAGAAAAGAAAAACGATATACAAGGAAAAAAGCATTCTATAACAGAAAGATGGCATTCACAATAAGTGATACTTGCGGACACCCATCCAATACTACAACAAATCCATGATACTGCATGGTTTTGAAGCAAATTGTCAATGCAACAAGGTGTATAATTTCAAAATACAGTTTAAATCATTCAAACAGCAAAGATTATGGCAGAATTCTTAAAATATGGTTTGCTGCCAATAAAAAAGGTCACACCAATTTCACAATCACAGTACCACTACAAAGTGTAAAGAAAATAGCTGGAAAATTAAACTGAACTCACGAGATTGTTGGCTGTAAGAACAGATGCAATACATAAATCAGCTAGCTCGTGAATTTCCTCCATGTTATGCTATTTCATCTTATTCGTACATCAGCAAGTGCATATCCCAAAAATATTTGCTTTAACAAGAAAATATGGATGATGCAGGGATAATCTGAATGTTACAAAAAGCACAAAGTGGTAAACGCCTCACTGCAACACCTCAGTACCTTGAGCGTGCACTTCGCCTCTGAGGCGTACCCTTCAAGTACTTACGCCTCTCACAACACTGCCTACGAGCATGACTTTTTGTTCCACAAGTGTGAGGAACATCTGATTTTGCATGATTAGCTATATTTTTATTGCATATAGCCTAGATTGGTCAAGAAACACTTGTGATACATGTAACATTTAAAAACATATATCATAAGTTAGGATAAACAAAAATAATTGGCCTTAAGGAGAATTTCACCATTCCATGAGAACTTTTGGTTGTTCAGGTATAACTCTCGAAGGCACAAAATTGGCATCATAAGTTTCTTCATTCTCATCATCATCACCAACATTAGGCTTCAAGTATTTCTTTTTTAGAGTGCACTTTTAATGTTTAAACATAGTATTCAACTTTGACATGGCCAAGACTTCATGCATTCATAGATATCAAACTTTGCCTAAACAAGAACAAATATGATAATAAGCTAATATTCAGTTTTTTAGTGCATAAAAATAATGTTTATATACCTTAATTAGACTCCACATACCATCTTTATATTCATGTTATACTCTTACAATTATGATAGTCAATAGGTGATTTTTCCCCATTATATACCAAAGTACTCATGTAGTTGTTGTCGTCGTAAAAAAATTTCCCGTTTTCCCTTCCTTGCGGAAGAGAGAGGAAATGCTTGGATTTTGGAAATGTTTTTGAAATACTCGCCTCTGTTTTGAAAATAGCGGGAAAATCCATGGGATGGGGCTCGACCTGTCGGTACGAGGCTCGACCTGTCGGTATGAGGTTCGACCGTTCTTGCCGCCTTTAAAAGAGGTAATCGAACCAAGGACCAAAATTGTGCTTGACTCAATGAAATCATCGAAATTGTGTTCTACCCTAAATGCACAGAGAATTCAGGCATGTGCTATGAGATTTTGTAAAATGTAAGTTGGAAAAATATGATGTATGCTTAGAAAACATTTGGAGTTGAAAAGCATTTCTCAGAAAAAAGATGGAAATCAATCTCTCGGGAAACTCAGATGAAAGTATTTGGGAATCACTAGAAAGTTTATGAAGTTTTGGGAAAATCGTGAATGGATGAAAGTCCTGGGAAAATGGAGAAGGATCTTGAGAAAAGATGAATATTTGAAAAAGAAAATATTTATCAGGAAAACTCTGACTTTGAAAATTTTCTTAGGAAAATGATGGAAAATTTATAGGAAAGCTCTTTGGAGATGAAAATTCCAAACTTAGGAAATTGAAATCTTGAGAATATTGTCTTGGAAGTATCAATTTCAATTCCTGAGAAAGATGAGAAATTCATTTTTGAAAACGAATCTTAAAAAAAAATAACATTTTCAGGGAAAATCATGGGAAAACTTAGACTTGGGAAATCCAACCTCGAAAGTCTTCATAGTTTCTTGAAGAATCGATTTCCATGGAATGAAAATTTCTTGAGAAAATCATGAGAAAAGCAGATAATGCCATGATACAGATGATTTGAATGAATGAATGCACTTTGAAAAGATTTTTTGAGAAATTTGTTGGAAAAATGTGTATTAAGCAAAAGTAAATCCTTCACATATTCTGACTGTGGCCATGAATATGTTCAAAGTGTATTTGAGTTAATTCACAATATTTTGAAAAAATAGAAATATGATGTGCATTTTAAGATAGCCTAAGAGTGTAGGCTCAATGTGACTGGTAGAAAGATGATGGATCTGGGTCTCGTCCATATTCCGACTAGGGTCGTAAATATGGACTCCACCGAGTTCATCAACTCTCTAAGAGTTGGTGCACGTGCCATTCGTGTACATCCATGGTGATTTTGCAAAATGAAATATATGAATCATAGAATCAGGATATTGCAGGAATCAAACTACATGAGATGCATCCTAATCTAAGCAGTAAAATAAATATTATTCCAAGTTTGATTATTACATCTCTGACATGAATCAAAATAAATGAAATAATAAAAAAAAAAATACAGAGTGTGAAAGAATCATCATCCTTCAGATTTCCTGCAAAATGAGAATTAGTACAAGGAATGGATATACAAGATACCCAAGGAAATGGGCATATATTTAATATGTACAACTAAGATATACATGGTTATATCTAAATGCTTGAATTTGTACTAAATGACATGTGATAATGAAGATGTATTTACAAAAAGAAAAAGGAAAAAAATTGTCTACATAAATAACTGTAGGTGAAAACAAGTGCACATGAAGATATCTCTATATATATATAAGTATATATATATATACATATATATATATATATGTATAAACATGTATATATATATGTAGATATACATAGATATATATATACATATAATGAGAAAATATATATAAGAATTAGAATTTCATATATAATGGGTAAAATCAGAAAATACAGGGTATATACAGTTTCTGTAGGTGATTTCACAAAGCTGTAATTCCCAAATTATAACATATTTCTCAATAAAATTGGGTATGGAGCTTCCCTATATATTAATAATAAAGCATGCAAAAGATGGTTCGAAAATCATGAATGGATATTAAATTGTTTTCAAGAATTTGGAAAAAATTGGTTTTTCAGGGCAAAAATATGGATAAAGAAAATACAGAAATTTTATAAAGAGATTTAAAATTTTTTTGTAAAAAGTTTTGAGATAAAATCTTTAAAATCAATATCCAAATATCTAGATTATTTTCCTAAGAAAAACTTTTGTAATTAAAAAGTCCTGGGGTAAAATGGGAAAGATTGGCAATTTTGAAAACCCAGGGTTTTAAAAAATAAATTTTGAAAAGTTTAAAAATCAAATCTGGATTGACAATTTTGAAAATCAGGAGTTCTGGATCTCGAAATGACATGTTGTGCAATGAAATAATATGAAATGTTCATGCACTGCTATGCAAAGACATGTTCTATAAAATGTCATTCTGAATCTAGAATTGGAAATTCTAATTTCTTGTCAAGAATAGGATTTTGAAAATTTGCAGTTTGAAGATGTCTCTGAACCTAAATATAGAAATTTTGTGGCTCAAGAATAAAATTTTAGACTTTCTGCAAGGTCTAAACTCATAAAATGACTATTTTTCCCTTCATTGCTTCCGGAGAACTGAAATGTGATAATTGGTAGAGATGTCAGGAAGGTGAGTGAAAATTTGGGGTGTTTACAGATGCCCCTCTTTGCTACTAAGCCGGTTTGCGGCCGAGCTTATTGGCAAAGAAAGACACTCCAAATTTAGGCTATATAAAAAAAATGCCCCAGTTAGAAGGATCTGACTGGGTATGAAGAAATTAGCCCAGGGAAGATGGTAGATATGAAAATGGAGAACGAGGAGGAAGATTCACTCTGTGGTGGTGAAGTTCAGGTTTTTGCCCTTAACCTGGATGGGACAGAAAATGCTTCGCATGGGAAAAGCTCAGGTTTGACCCTTAACCTGATTGGGGAATGAAATACCTCATCAAAATGAGGCTCAGGTTTGTACCCTTAACCTGATTGGGGAATGAAAATGAAATACCTCATCAAATGAGGCTCAGGTTTATACCCTTAACCTGATTGAGCGGAAAATGGGATACCTCTTTGAATGAGGCTCAGGTTTATACCCTTATCCTGATCGGGCGGATAATGAAATAGTATGATGGAACCTTCGGATTTTGCACAATAAATCCGACAGGGGTTTTGCAAAAGGAAGGAAAATTGGGTCCCTAAAGCTTAAAAAGGGGTTGATCTTGGGCGTCTCATTGCTGAGACTAAAATCAGCTTTTGAATTGCCTTTTGCGAGAAAATGATTGGTGGTTTGACCTCGAACTGAAATGGGACTGTCTATGGTTGGACAGTGAGGACACAGGGAAGTGTGCGAATATGAAAACTCATGCTCTCGAAGAAGGGAAGGAATTAAGTCCTTAAGAGGGATGTAAAATTGGTGTCAGGATGTATCAAAACGGACTCCAAGCTCTCACTTCACGCCAAGATAGCTAGAAAATATTGTCAAAATGTTGAGCATTCTATTGTTGATTCAAAGTATTTGAAAATGATACATATTGTTGCAAAAACATCCTTCTTTTCTACCTGAAGCATTATCTCCAAACGAGATTAACTTCATAGAATCAAGATTTGGAATCCAAATTACTTGCGATTGACCTTCTTCATGGAAACTATCAATTTCCTTGATATGAACAAGAAAGAGAATTTGATATTATGAAAGCAATTGATGAAAGAATATTGATAATAGAATTTCACAAGTTTAAAGAGGATTCTTGATAGATTTGGCAGTTTGATATCCTGGGAGCTTCTCTCATGATAGTCTTTCTGCACTCTTTTGGCTCTCTTGGGTTTTGGTTACATTCTCCTTCATTTTGGAGATGTTCTGACTTTTTCTCTCTTTCTTTTTTCTCTCTTGCTCTCTTTTGGGAATTGTACGTCACAAACTCCTTCAACTTGAAGATGTTTTGATCCTTCTTTGACGATATTGGCTCATGGGTTAGAGATCTTTGGATGATAGCTGAAATTAAATATCTTTTAGGGATTGTCGGGAGGTTCGTCGCATCTGCCTTCATCTCGACAATGCTTTGGACTTTCCCTGGAAGGATCCGTCACAAACTCCGTCATCTTGGAGATGTTTCAAATCTTCTTTGGCCCCGGGGGTCTACTCGCTTAATTTGCCTTCATCTTGACGACAATTAAGAGATCTCTTTTGCGGATATTTAATTGCAGCTTAGGTGATTTTGAGGAGACAGGGCTTGAGTGAATTCTCTCTTCTTCTAGCGCTCAGGATATTTCCACTGCCTCATCTTTACAAGAATAATCTTTAGAGATGTGCCATAACTGCGATCAATATCAATCATCTATGGCTTTGCAATAACATTGAACATTCTTTTCTAGCCATATTGAGGACTTATCTTTCATCCTTTTGGTTGGCCAATGAAAAGAATTTGGATTTTGGCATCTCTCTTCGCAAAAGCTTCACTCTTTTGGAAGTAATACTGAAGGTACTGAGGTAAAGATTTGTGCTATAAAGTTTTTGAAATCAATAAGTAATTGATTGACAGATTGACAAAATTTTCTTGAAATCCTTGGTGAAAGAGAGTGTTTGAGGTCCGGCTCAACACATCCATGACGAAAATTCTCCTCTCTTTTTCCCCAAAAAGAGAGACTCAGGCTTAGCCCTTACCTGAATGGGAAATGGGAAATACTCCTCTCTTCCTTGAAGAGGAGGTGTTTGCAAAATGAACTTTCGAAGAGAAATTAATCTTTCATCAAAGCTCCCTAATATTAGGCTTCTCTTATGGAAAGGGGCCAATAATAGTGAGGTCAGAAAATTAGGTTATGAAAAGAACAAGTCCATCACACTCTCCCTAAAAAGAGGGTCCTCCATGACGAAAATGGCCTAGTATGAAATTGGGGGGTCACAAGAAAAGCGAGTCTCCGTCGAGCCTCTCCCTATGAAAAGGTTCCTTGTGTGAAATTGGAAATTATTTTGCAAACGGTTCACAAAGACGCGAGTCCATTCAAACTCTCCCTGGAATGGGGCTAAGTGAACGAATTGTATAGCATGCGAAAAGAATGAGCTCCCTTGAACTCTCCCTAAAAAGGGTCTCTTGTAAGAGAAAATGATTGAAATTGGATATTGAAATTGATTGACCCAAAGGTCGAAATTGGAAATTGGAAAATTGATTATTGGAAATTGGATGACCCGGAGGTCGAAATTGGATGACCTAATGGTCGAAATTGAGAATTGGTTGACCAAAAGGTCGAAATTGTGTGATCCGAAGGTCGAAATTGAGAATTTGGTAATTGGAATTGAGAATTGGAATTTGAAATTGGAAATTGGGTGACCCAGAGGTCGGAATTGGAGAATTGCATGATCCAATGATTTAAATTGGAAATTGGTGGGCAAAAGGTCAAATTTGAGAAATTGACAGACCCTAAGGATCGAAATGACTTAGATCAACAAAGGAGAATGATGAGTTCGAGTCAGAGCTCGAATAAAGTAAAGAGATCACGAGTCGAAACCTAGGTAAATAAAAGAAAATAAAGACTCGGATCATAGCTCGAATAAGGTAAAGAGATCATGAGTCGGAACTCGGATCAACAAAGGAAAATGAATAGCTCGAATAAGGTAAAAAGATCACGAGTCGGAACTCGGATCAACAAAGGAAAATGAAGAGCTCGAATAAGGTAAAGAGATCACGAGTCAGAACTCAGATCAACAAAGGAAAATGAAGAGCTCAAATAAGGTAAAAAAGATCACAAGTCGAAACTCGGATCAACAAAGGAAAATAAAGAGCTCGAATCAGAGCTTGAATAAGGTAGAGAGATCACGAGTCAGAACTCGGATCAACGAAAGAAAATGAAGAGCTCGAATAAGGTAAAGAGATCACGAGTCGAAACTCGAATCAACGAAGGAAAATGAAGAGCTCGAATAAGGTAAAGAGATCACGAGTCGGAACTCGGATCAACAAAGGAGAAATAATCTGAAAGAAAACCCGCGTTGAAACTCAGTTTTTTAAAGAAAATAATTTAAAAAAGAACCCGAGTCGGAACTCGGATCTCAAAAGAAAAATAATTTGAAGGAAAATCCGAGTGAAAACTCGCTTTTTTTTTTTAAGAAAATAATTTAAAGGAGAACCCGAGTCGGAACTCGGATCTCAAAAAAGAAATAATTTGAAGGAAAATCCGATTCGGAACTCGGTTTTTCAAAGAACATAATTTAAAGGGAGAACCTGAGTCGGAACTCAGATTTCCAAAGGAAAAATAATTTGAAGGAGAATCCGAGTCGGAACTCGGTTTTTCAAAGGAAATAATTTGAAAGAAAACCTGAGTCAGAACTCGGTTATTCCAAGGAAAATAATTTAAAGGAAAACCCGAGTCAGAACTCAGATTTTCAAAAGAAAATAATTTAAAGGAAAGCCTGAGTCGGAACTCAGATCTTGAATGAAAAAATGATTTGAAAGAAAACCTGAGTCGGAACTCAGATTTTCAGATGAAAAATAATTTGAAGGAAAACCTGAGTCAGAATTCGGATCTGCAAAAGAAAATAATTAAAAGGAAAATCCGAGTCGGAACTCGGATCTCCAAAGGAAAATAATTAATAGGAAAACCCGAGTCGAAACTCAGATTTTCATAAGAAAAATGATTTAAAGGAGAACCTGAGTCAGAACTCAGATCTTCAAGGAAAAATATAAACCAATCTTGAAAGTTGAATTCTGAAAATTAAGAAATCTGAGTCGGAACTCGAATTTCTAAAAGAAAATGGACCAACCTAAGAGTTTGGTTTGAAAGAAAAGAAGTCTGAATCGGAATTCAGATCTTCAGAGGATAACTCGATTAGAGGATCAAAATTTTGCAAATTGTCATTGCGGGGACTGGATTTTGGAAAGAGAATTCTATCTGAAAAATTTTGAGGAAAAATCAACAGAGATTGTAAACTGGATTTAGTGATTTTGCAAGGAGAATTCTATCTAAAGAATTTTGAGGAAAAATCAACAGATATTGTAAACTGGAGTTAGGGATTTTGGAAAGAGAATTCTATCTGAAGAATTGGATGCATAATTAATGCAAATGGAATGCGCATGCACATGAAATGCAAATGAAGTGCAAATGAATGGTGAGAGATTTTATTTGATCCTGCCTGCATACAGAATGTTTAAAAATAAATTTTCAAAAAATGCCCCAATGTAATGGGGAAGAGAGAATAATATTAAAAGAGAGCTCTTGAGAAGAAACATAACGATAAAAGAAGAACATCATAGTTAGATGAGAAAAGTTGATGATTTTATTGATGCCTTAAAAGGGATGACAACTTAAAAAAAGGAAACAACTAGGACTATATCGTCCTGACAAAAATAAATATGACAAAAATGAGAAGGCATTGGCATTGTCATTCTTTCGAGTGATCTGGGAAAGGCTTGGTCAGGACTGCAACTCGTCCCTCTCTTTCTTCCGGTGCCAAAAGCTCTTTATCGATGTAGTCTTGTACAATATTTTTTAGAACGAAGCAGCGTTCAGTATCGTGCCCCATTGCCCGATGGAACTTGCAGAAACAATCTTTCAATTTCCCCATGGTGACGGGAGGATCAACAATCCTTGGAAGTTTGATCACATTCTTCGTGAGCAGATATCCAAGAATTTCTTCGATTGGCTGACCTAAAGGAGTAATCTCGCGATTATAACCCCAACCGGCATGCTTTATCTTCTTCGAATTGCTTGATTTCTGTTGAGTGCTGACTTCTTTCTGGGAACTGGACCGAACTTGCTTGGTTAGGGCTACTGGATGTTCTTCTTCTCTGTCTTCAACAAAGAGGTTCTTATCAATGCAGTCTTGCATAATGTTTTTGAAGACAAAACAATGATCAGTATCATGCCCTACTGCTTGATGGAATTTGCAGAACTGGTTCAAGAATCTTCCTATGATGGTGGGAGGATCCGTGGCTTTTGGGAGCCTGACTAATCCCTTGATCAGCATGTATTCAATGACCTTGTCGAGTGGCTCGTCTATAGGAGTGAAATCTTGATCTTTGCTCTAGTTTTCACGCTTTGGTTTTTCTTGATTTTTTTCCTTTTGCTGAGGACTGAATTGAAAAGGTTGATCATAGATTTTGGAATGCTTTCCCTCCTGACCCTTTCACTCTTCTAAATTGTTGCTTTGATTGCCTCTATTTTTGTTATTGCTGGGTTTAGAACTTTTTGCGTTGTTGTGGTTGTCAATGATGCTCATAGGGATGGTGATGGATGCTTCTTCTTTAACAGGAGCTTTTCTGAAATTGGCTTCAGCTTGCTCGGATAATATCTCGATCATCATTTTTTTGAACAACTGATATATAGCGGGATCGATCTCCTCCTTGATGGTCTGTGCTCCCTCTTTGACAGACTTTATGGAATCCATTTCTCACTCACTGTCTGTAACTAATGTGCTGAAGTAGCGCAGTCTTTGATCTCGTCTGGATCACACAACCATGCCAATGCCCTCTGCAGAACCACATGGGATGTTTAGCATGATGGGAAAAAGAATTTTGAAACCAACACTCTTGAGAGAAAAACAAATGATAGGATTGGAAGGACATGACAAAAATTTTGGATAAAATTTGGAAAATATACTGAAAGATATGGAAAAGTTTTGAAAATATAAGCAAAACTTGAAATTTCAAAAATTTGCAGGCAGGATTGGAATAAGGCTGGAAATTCGAGATCCAGTAGAACGGGAGAATGGAAAATCACCTGGAGTTTTGAAAGAAATTGGATATTTTGAAAAGTCATCCAGGGTTTGAGAAAATAAAAGGAAAAGATGAAAAATATGGATATTTGGAGAAATATTTTTGGGAAAAATGGGAGAGGAATAAAGGTATCATAAAATCAATCACATTCTGCACAAACATTCATGCGCATACACCACTCCCTAGAAGGCTGACTCTAGATGCATCATTTTGAAAAACAGCGGTAGGACCCTAATCCTAACTCTAGGTTCAGATCATCTTTGTTCAATCCAGTTATGCCGATATACCCGAACCAAAATCCAAGGTATGTGGCATATAATCTCAACTCCGGTTCTAAGGTAAGGTTTTCCAACATCCTTGAGCGCCTACCGATATACTTCGGACTGTGGCCCACGGTACGTGGTAGGGGGGTGTTAACCCAAATAATTGGCCCAGTTGTGAGGCTCTGTCCCGAACTAGGGTTCTGGAAGAGAACCCAGCAACGTGAAGACTGGGTAATGATAGGTAATGGAGGTTTTGAAAAAAATGATCACATGCAAGAAATAGAGGGCTCTAAATCCTAGAGAGAAGAATTTTGAAAACTTTGAAGAAGCATACATTATTTGCATTCAGATCCTAAATTGAGCAGAGTTATATTTAGACCTAAGTCTATGTAAGCATGAAAATATCTCCATAATCTGGTCCTACCAAACCATGCCTAAGCTATATGCAGTCAATGTCAGCTAGGTCAGAATCTAGGCTCCTAGGTTTGCATGATATTAAAAGCAAAAAGAGCTAACATTTTGTGAACACCGTTTCGATAATTGAACTAAGTCAAGCACAATTTTGATTAGACAAGGACAAGTCCGATCACGGTCACCAAACCTGTTGTCGTCACAAAAAATTTTCCCGTCTTCCCTTCCTTGCGGAAGAGAGAGGAAAATGCTTTCGCGATTCAAACTTGACCGGATTTTGGAAATGTTTTTGAAATACTCGCCTCCGTTTTGAAAATAGCGGAAAAATCCATGGGATGGGGCTGGACCTGTCGGTACGAGGTTCGACCGTTCCTGCCGCCTTTAAAAGGGGTAATCGAACCAAGGACCAAAATTGTGCTTGACTCAGTGAAATCATCGAAATTGTGTTTTACCCTAAATGCACAGAGAATTCAGGCATGTGTTATGAGATTTTGTAAAATGTAAGTTGAAAAAACATGATGTATGCTTAGAAAACATTTGGAGTTGAAAAGCATTTCTTAGAAAAAAGATGGAAATCAATTTCTCAGGAAACTCAGATGAAAGTATTTGGAAATCACCAGAAAGTTTATGAAGTTTTGGGAAAATCGTGAATGGATGAAAGTCTTGGGAAAATGGAGAAGGATCTTGAGAAAAGATGAATATTTGAAAAAGAAAATATTTAGCAGGAAAACTCTGACTTTGAAAATTTTCTTAGGAAAATGATGGAAAATTTATAGGAAAGCTCTTTGGAGATGGAAATTCCAAACTTAGGAAATTGAAATCTTGAGAATATTGTCTTGGAAGTATCAATTTCAATTCCTGAGAAAGATGAGAATTTCCTTTTTGAAAACGAATCTTAAAAAAAAAATAACATTTTTAGGGAAAATCATTGGAAAACTTAGACTTGGGAAATCTAACCTCGAAAGTCTTCATAGTTTCTTGAAGAATCGATTTCCATGGAATGAAAATTTCTTGAGAAAAGCAGATGATGCCATGATGCAGATGATTTGAATGAATGAATGCACTTTGAAAAGATTTTCTGAGAAATTTGTTAGAAAAATATGTATTAAGCCAAAGTAAATCCTTCACATATTCTGACTGTGGCCATGAATATGTTCAAAGTGTATTTGAGTTAATTCACAATATTTTGAAAAATTAGAAATATGATGTGTATTTTCAGATAGCCTAAGAGTGTAGGCTCAATGTGACTGGTAGAAAGATGATGGATCTGGGTCTCGTCCATATTCCGACTAGGGCCGTAAATATGGACTCCACCGAGTTCATCAACTCTCTAAGAGTTGGTGCACGTGTCATTCGTGTACATCCATGGTAATTTTGCAAAATGAAATATATGAATCATAGAATCAGGATATTGCAGGAATCAAACTATATGAGATGCATCCTAATCTAAGCAGTAAAATAAATATTATTCCAAGTTTGATTATTACATTTCTGACATGAATCAAAATAAATGAAATAATAATAATAAAAAAAAATACAGTGTGAAAGAATCAGCATCCTCCAGATTTCCTGCAAAATGAGAATTAGTACAAGGAATGGATATACAAGATATCCAAGGAAATGGGCATATATATAATATGTACAACTAAGATATACATGGTTATATCTAAATGCTTGAATTTGTACTAAATGACATGTGATAATGAAGATGTATTTACAAAAAGAAAAAGGAAAAAAAATGTCTACATAAATATTTGTAGGTGAAAACAAGTGCACATAAAGATATCTCTCTCTCTCTCTCTCTCTCTCTCTCTCTCTCTCTATATATATATATATATATATATATATATATATATATATATATATATATATATATATATATATATGTAGATATGCATATATATATACATATATATATGTATATATACATATATATATGTATAAACATGTAGATATATATATATGTAGATATACATAGATATATATATAGATATATATACATATAATGAGAAAATATATATAAGAATTAGAATTTCATATATAATGGGTAAAATCAGAAAATACAGGGTATATACAGTTTCTGTAGGTGATTTCACAAAGCCGTAATTCCCCAATTATAACATATTTCTAAATAAAATTGGGTATGGAGCTTCCCTATATATCAATAACAAAGCATGCAAAAGATGGTTCGAAAATCATGAATGGATATTAAAATATTCATCCATGAACTTAGCTCATTATCAAGACTGGGTACCTGCAGAAAAGAGAATGGCTAAATGCATGACAATTGAGTTGCCTTGCGAATACCTCAATCTTGCAAGCACTAACGCGTACGAATCATAGTGATTAAGAATTAATATGTTTAAGTAATCACTTTTATGCTTGAAAGGTAGTTGCTGTAAAACCTTATTACAAAACCAAATGCATGACCATCAATTCCTAGAAATTCCTAATCATCCAATCCATAATGCAGCATTATATCAAACCATGACAGCTTTCTATATTCACACTAACCCTTGCAAACCATGACAGCTCTCTATATTCACACTAACCCTTGCTGGGAATTTTTGTACAGGTGTAGCCATCAATATCCAATAACAGCTGATGCGGCAAAGGCAACCACTCAGTAAAAATTTTATGTTCACTCAACATTAGCAAATGACATTCAGCTGGAACAAAACATTCACAAGTAGTTAATTGCAGGAAATAAAATATTCCAGCTAAGCCATTCACGACTGACATTCAAACATAGTTGACAAACAGGAATAGGTTGAAAATCAGATGTTCATTTTCACTGAAAACGAGCACCATGATCACACAGCTAAAACGACTGATTGCCAATGATTTTTAACAGATTTCTCACGGTTTTGAATGATAACCATTGATTTCCAATGATGCCCGGTCATAGTCTCATCAAACAGAAATTTTAGCATTAAGCTAAACAAAGCACAATCACACAGCTCAGATAGTGATGTCTAGCCATAGCCTCATCACACATAAATTTTAACATTAAGCTAAACAAAGCACAATCACATAACTCAGATAGTGATGTCCAGCCATAGTTTTATCAAACAGACATTTTAGCATTAAGCTAAATAAAGCACAATCACACAGCTCAGATAGTGATGTCCATCCATAGTTTTATCAAACAGACATTTTAGCAATAAGCTAAATAAAGCACAATCACATAACTCAGATAAAATTTCTGCATATTGAGGGATTTTAGATGTACAGGGAATACCGATATCCATCGAAATTTCAACATAAACAATAGCTGGAAGGTCAGATCCAAAAAGCACACATGATGGAATCAAAACTAATGACAGAAATAAATCAAAAAGGACTTGAAATAGGGATCAATATCCAATTGGGAAATAAGAACTTAATCAAATATGCAGCAGCTACCTATCTCCAAACTAAAAAAAAAAATTGCACCTAATAAACAAAACTTTGTTTACTACTGTGCTTACAAGAACCTAGATAGACATTTTACCATTCAAAACGTAAAGCACAAAAATAACTGTTAAGCTAAATATGAAAGACCCAATTTAAGGTGTTGTCAAAGCATCACTATGGCTAAACTAAGGGTGAATTTGAAATAAGAACACATTCAGCCATAAACAAAGCAAGCACAATGGATTCTATACTAGAAGAGGAGAAGAAGACGACTTCATGCGATCATCCGACGAGGGTGGAGATGAATGAGGAGCAGAAATTACCCAGTGGTTGCTTCTGCAACCGTCGTTGATGATGCTACTTCTTGCTACGACAGGTAGGAGGAAGGCCCACTTGTGGATCCCACATACCACACGACCTATAGATGGTGGAAAGGGGGTCGGTCCTCTGTAGCTGGGCTGAAGAAGACGGGAAGAAACAGCTTGTTGGGCCTTCTGCTGAAGGAAAACGAGAAGTGCTGCTGGATCCCTTGCGGCTGAGCTGAAGAAAAAGAGGGAGCAACTGGCTGGATTGAAGGAAAGGTGGGCAGCAGCCCCTTGGAGTTTCGGCTGGTGGGCTGAAGACGATGCAGAGCCTGCTGAGATGCTCTGCGGCTGGGCTGAAGGTAGATGCGCGGCAGTTGGCTAGGCTGATGGTAGATGGGCGGCCGTTGGCTGGGCTGAAAGAAATGGGGAAATGTTTCTTCACGCTCCTGAGAAGAAGCTCCCTGTGAAAACCCAAAAAGACAAGAACAATCAAATTTTCTCCTCCTCTTTCTCGATCAATGGCCCCCTCTTTTAAAGAGATTTTCAACTTCCTTTCAAAAAAATCGCAGTTTCCCTTCAGGGCTTCCATTACATCTCTTTGAAGATTTTCCGAAACTGAAACATTCAATGTAGCCGTTTTCAAGAGGGGCGCCTCTTGTGTTTTTTTCAAAATTTTGTTTCATTTTCTTAAGTTTTAGGTAAGATGAATGTTTTTTTTGTTTTTGGAAAGTATGGTTGTGGCGCCATTTTGAGGCTGCTTCCGTTTAAAAAAAAAATTATGCAAGCAAATAAACTAAAAAAAAATAAAAAAATGAATAGTGAAATATGAGAGGCTTTTATGGAAATGCCACCTCAACCCACTTTTAAAATCCTTTTGAAAAATAAAGTTTTATTTTGTTTTGGCAAATCTTTTATTTTCATTTGGGGTGCCACATGTGTGTGGGCCCACTAACTAAAAAAAATAAAAATAAAAATAAATAAACAAATAACATTAAGAAATTAATAGGAAGAATTTGCAAATTGGTGCAATCTTCGGGTGGGTCTCGCTTGAAAATAAGAAAACTTACCTGGAAATCTGAGTATGATGCTAATTCAAAGGCGGGTCCCGCTCCATTTATTTGAAAATAAAAGCAGAAGAAATAACTTCTTTTTTTTTGGAATTTTTATAATACGAGATAAAACTTTGTTTGTTTTCAAGAATTTGGAAAAAATTGGTTTTTCAGGGCAAAAATATGGATAAAGAAAATACAGAAATTTTATAAAGAGATTTAAAATCTTTTTGTAAAAAGTTTTGAGATAAAATCTTTAAAATCAATATCCAAATATCCAGATTATTTTCCTGAAAAAAACTTTTGTAATTAAAAAGTCCTGGGGGTAAAATGGGAAATATTGACAATTTCGAAAACCCAGGGTTTTAAAAAATAAATTTTGAAAAGTTTAAAAATCAAATCTGGATTGACAATTTTGAAAATCAGGAGTTCTGGATCTCGAAATGACATGCTGTGCAGTGAAATAATATGAAATGTTCATGCACTGCTATGCAAAGACATGTTCTATAAAATGTCATTCTGAATCTAGAATTGGAAATTCTAATTTCTTGTCAGGAATAGGATTTTGAAAATTTGCAGGTTGAAGATGTCTCTGGACCTAAATATAGAAATTTTGAGGTTCAAGAATAAAATTTTAGACTTTCTGCAAGGTCTAAACTCAGAAAATGACCATTTTGCCCTTCATTGCTTCCAGAGAACTGAAATATGATAATTGGTAGAGATGTCAGGAAGGTGAGTGAAAATTTGGGGTGTTTACAGTAGTTTACTAAAGTTTTTGCTTCATCTTCAATTACTTGTCCAAATTTGTTACATTCCACTTTAAGTTGTTTCACCATCACGCAACTTTGCAACTTTCATACATCGGGTAGGACCTCTTCCCATGCACTTAGTAGGTTGATGATCTACCACATAAAAAGAAGAATATTAAGCAAATTTTGCCATAAAACTATACTAAAACTTGTTAAATGACATAATTATAATCATTATAAGATTCCATAGTTTGTGATGATTGATGGTACCGAGAAACTGATGATGAACTTTCTCGGCTAATGTGAACACCCCAAATTTTCCAAAAAAAAATCAAAAATTCCTTCTTTGCCCCTGACCTCCGACTTCTGAATAATTGGGTCAATTTTTAACCAAAATTCCATTCATTTCTCGGATTCGCGGGAATCCAAATTCAATTTTTATTCTGGACCCAATTTTTAATCCAAATCGGGCCGGGATCCATTCTGGAATCCCAATTTTTCAAAAATAACTCGATATTTCCCAGAAACCTCATTTTCAGAAAAAACTTACAATTTCAAAACAAATATTTTTGTAAAAATACTTCAAAACCCCGTCTGGATCCCATCCTTTGAAAATCCTCAGGTTTTCCTCGTATTTTCTCATATCTTTAGAATTTCTCTCAAAATAAGTTTTTAATAAAAAAATGTGTATTAGCTTGAACTCTTTTTGTTTTACTCAAAACCCTTTTTAGAAAAAAAAAACGTTGAAAGAAAGAGCCTCGTTTTGGAATTTTGAAAAAAAAATCTGGCGAATAGTTGAAAGAAAGAGCCTTCTTGAACTTTCCCAAAACCCCTCTCCTTTTTCTTCCAGCTCTCTCTCTCTCTCTGGGAAAACTCTCTCCATCGCCCTCCATTGCCAACAACATTACCCATTCGATTCTCCTCCATCCATATGCAACGGAAGCCCCTTCTCGAGGTTTCTTCTGCTTCTTTAAAAGGGGCACGCAGGGGAAGAGGTAGGACATTCGCTTTCACCCCTCCATCTTCATGCATCTCGGTTCCTTCTTCTCCTTATTCTGCCTATTTCCTTTCTTTTGGGTTCTCTTCCCCATCAACGGAGCAAGGTCGGTCCTATAGTTAAAGCCCCTCCCTCCAAGTGCCTTCCAGTTCCAGAGCTTCAGCAACATCGCTGAAATCTGATCCTGTGATAGCAAGGGAGCCTTTCTCATCTCAGGTTTCGCCAATCTACGACTAACAGCACAACCGAAGAACTCCAAACGAATGCATCCTTTTTTGGAGTTGCTATAGGAAGATCTCCCCTCCCCCTTCAGAACTCATGCATAACGGAGGTAATTCTTCCCCTGTATTTAGATTTCCAATAGTTGTTTATGTTGATTTTAGATTTTTCACCCCTCATTGTGTATCGGTGACTGATGATGCCTCGCAATGGCATCCCCGGTTCATTTGTTTCTTCTAAGTTTCGATCTCGTCTCTGTATTTATCTTATCTCATTTCTTTTATGATTTCTCTCTCATTTTTTTTTAGTTTTTAACCTCCATTAACGCACTCTGGAGCTGTGTTGGATTGCTTCTAGCAATTTCAATCCATCCCATGTGCAACAAAAATGGAATCTATGATTCCAACACTTGTTTTCTATTTTCTTTTATGTTTCCTCTGTATGATATTTTGAATTTCCTTCGATTCTTCCCATATCTGGCATAACATAGTTTCATTTCATATCGTAACCTTGATTTGTACATTGTTGTCATTTGGATTTGCAATTTACCCTTGATCACCATATTTCGTTTGGTTTTCTGTTTCATATTTGGTGTTTCTCGCTTTGATAGTATTTGAATGTACTCATCTCCTTTTGATATTCTGCTCACATATGTGCTTCATCACACATGATGGTCCTGCTTATCATCACTCGATGCTTGTGTGACCACTAGTCATCACTGCAAATAGGACAGATCTGGGAGGAGCGTCACCTTTGTAACAGAGAGTTCTCTGGGCCCATTTTTTGTTTCTTTTCTGTAAATATTATTGTTGCTAGGGACAAGTGAAGGTGGATAGTTTGGTTGCGGCTCGTCCCATCACTAAACAGAGGTAAAAATCAGATTTCCGTTGTAAGCTCTTCAACAACATTATTTTCTGCATGAATTTGGGTGTATTTACATTTTGCTAAAAAAAAAAGGAGTGAACACTCTGCAAGGAGCGTGTAATGCCTCACCTGCTGAATCTGAAGGTTTGCTTATTAGTTCCAATGAATTCTGAGGTTGGATCTTGCTTGCCTCTGGAGAAATTCATCAGAGGATTTCGTTTGTCCACACTATTTGCTGTGAAATTTTACTTTTTTTTGTGATCATTTTACTATTCTCTGTACCATTTTTTCTTTTCATTGATTTTGAGCCATGACTAAAGTCGATAGCAACCTCTGTGTAGAAATGAATCAATTGTATTCAAATGGTTTTAAATCACTATTGTAGTTGGGGTTGCGCTTGGTTCAAAATATATGTTCTGCAATTCACCACATGAGGCGCAGATCACCTTGAGGTGGTTCCAAGTCTGGTTCGTGAGTATTGACATGATTTCCAGGTGCACGATTTACTACTTCAAAAAGGGTTTGAATTGGCATGAGTTCGTTTTTCATCTTGCAACAACCTGCTTGTACATTACTGGATTGGTGATGGTGATATTAGGTTTGCTGGGAGTTCTGTTGAATGGTTTCCTAGCCACAAGCTTTTTGTTGTGTGAGGGAAGTTATTGGTTGTACTATTGGTCAAATTGTACACTTGTCTTATTTTGCTTGGTGTATGTTTTCACTGTTGTGTTTCGATATTAATACTTTTGGCTGATATTGCTTAGCTTACCTGCCTGGTTTCATAGTACCCAATCTAATTCTGGCTTAAAAAAATAATGTATTTTATGTATTTTGGGTTTAAATGCCATAATTTATTTGCACTTTATTTCAACCACCAGCCACCCATATAGGGAAAATTAGTTTCAGATGATTCTGTCACCTTATTGCAAGGTCAATTTTGGCAATTCAACACCTTATTATTTCATGTCGACTGCAGGTGGAATGCAGATTATTTCTTGTTTGGAACCATGTCGGTTTTGTTTGCTTTTTTTTCTTTTTGCCTTATTGGTTTTGATTCCAAATATCTGCAACCATATATGTAAAAATATTATAGGGGAATCATGCACTAAGCTTGCTTGTTAGATGCAATTTCTGTATTATCTAGAAGACTAATATATCTTTCTACAATTTTTGGATGTCATGGAGTCATGGACAATTCATGAGCATATGCATCAAGAGAGACACTTCTATCTTTCCATTTATAGCTGCTTCTGAATTGATAAAAACTGAGGAATGTGCTCTTAATTCAAATGTGAAAGTGCTGAAGACGACCATGGCTCCCTGTTGGAGACCCTCATAAACTTATCAAGAATCAAATCATCCAGGGATGCTGGAATCTCTAATGTGTCCTAATAATCTCTGTCATTCGCAAACCCCTGGCAAAAACTCATCTCTAAAACATTGGATCTGCTATACAGGAGACGCCCTGCAGTTGAAAATTCTGATCTACGGTAACACGCAGGATCGAAGTCAGATGCCCTATCAAGTTTGGTCTATTGCTTTGTTGCAGGACATACTTTGTTCACCACTTAGGTGTTGAGCTCTTCAGAATATACTCTGCAATGGAATCAAGCACCTTCCTCAGCATGCTTTCATTGTTGCTATCTTAATAATCACCTTTGCATCTCGCCATCGTCACTGCTACAGCAGAGCACCTGAGGTAAGTTTTCTGCAAAATACATTTTGTTAAGTATTTGCCAAAATTTATGTTGCAAATGCATGCTTCAAGGCACACTTTGTCAGCATTCACCTCCCTGTTGCAACACCATCTTCCATCATCTATCACAGCACATACTACCTACTGTGCTTGCCTGTTTCTTCTACAGCAATAGCTATGCTTTTAATCCTGCACCCCCTTCATGTCACGACAGCCATCACTGTGCAAGAAATCATCCACTTCATACACTGGCTATGTTTTGCAGCACTATCCATAGTTGTTGTTCCCTTTTTCCCATTTTGCCACTTGTTGTTCGACTCCCTTCATACTCAATTCCACTACAGCCCTTGCATAACTCACCTGTCTCACTCCAGTCCAGCCCCATTGCTGTCCACTTTTAATAATTACATCTGTTGCAAATCTAAATAACCCTCCATAGGTTTCTACCACGCCTCCTTCATATGCACAGTATATGGGATGGGTATAGCACCATCTTTGTCACTACTGTATACCATTAGTTTACCTTCATTACCACACACCCACAGCAACACCCTTCACTCATTATCAGTATCTTCACTCCCATGGCAGATGCCATTCATTTGCTATCACAATATGTCATACATACTGAATATGAGCATATGTATACAAATATCATGCTTGGATATTTATATGTACGTGTATCTCTCTCTCTATGGATATATATATATATATATATATATATATATATATATATATATATATATATATATATATATATATATATATATATATATATATATATATATATAGGTGCTCCTTTCATTAGGCCAGAAATATACATCTTTCTTCATGTTATGAGCATTTCTTTTCATATGCATTTTCCCCTTTAGCATGAATGCTTGCCTACACATCTTTTCAATCGATGTATATATCTGCATATGTTTCTCTCATTGGCATACATACATATATCAGAGGTAGATGTCACACTTAGCTATAAATATGCAATTTTTCCATGATATACTCTATATCTTTAGCCTATTGTTTTTACATTAACCTTGTTTTGCAGGGATATATGGAAAATGTTGATTTCCTCTCTTAGAATAAAATCTACCATCTCAAATCTCCTTTCAATGATTGTAATAGCTAGATACAATAAAAATTTACATTCTTTGTCTTAGAATAGAATGCATGAGCATGTACATATCTTCTAGAATTGCTTGATTCATGACATTTTCCTCTTTTATTTTCAAAACTACACAAATGGTGAAACACGAATGGCACGTACACCATTCTGATAAAAGGTGATTAAACCCTAAGTTGATGATTTGCATCAATGGCCATAGTCAAGGTGCAAACAAAACTTATGGTTTTCATCTTTTATAGAATAACACTGGATCTCTTTTCCAAAATCATCATATTTAAAAAAAAATCTTTTGTTATTAGGGTTTAAACTTAGAATTAACTCAAAATATATATCAATGGCTATAGTCAGGATATATTGAGAGTTAACTTCATTTTAAACTCTATAAAGGCACTAAAATATATTTTATTCTTCACCTGAATTCAAATATGATTATTATATAATACATTCAATGACCATAGTCAGGGAGGTATTATATCTTCAATCTTATTTTAATTCACTTAAAGAATGAAATATTATTTTCAAAACTCACTTTCAAATAACTTTTTCATTCATTATTTAGGATAGAATTGCACCATATTTTTAAAAATTCCTTTTTCAAAACTCAAGTGATTTTTAATATCTTCTTCATTTCTCAAAACAATTCTTATTTTATAGATTCAAATCCAATTCTATCTCATTCCAAGACTCAAAATTTAATTTCAAAGTCCAATTTGACTTTGAAAATTCACTTTTGTATTCAAACTTTAAATTCCAATTCAAATCAAATTTCAAAGTTCAAATCAACTTTGAAATCCCAAATTCATTTTCAAGATTCAAATTCAAATTCAAATCAATATCTCAAAACCAATTTCAAAGTTCAATTCAAAACTTTGAAATCTGTGATTCATCTTCTGATTCCAAATTCAAACTTTAAAAACAAGTTTATCCTTTATCTTCAAAGTTTTATCTAAAGATTGAATCTTGATTCTCAAAATCAAAATCAAAGTTTGAGATTGATTCTGAATCCCAAAATTTTGATTTTTTCTAAGTTTTAAATTCAATATGGGTTTTCAAAACCCAGATCCATCTTCAAAAGTCCTATTTTTGACTTTCAAAATACAATTCTAAAATTAGAACCCAATCCCCATTTTTGGATCCCAGACTTCGGATCCAATTCCATTTTGGATTCCAGAAATCAACTTCATTTTGGATCCCAGACTTCGGATCCAAATTTCATTTAGGATTCCAGATTTCAAATTCAACCCCATCTTGGATCTCAGACTTCGGATCCAGATTTCATTTAGGATTTCAGATTTCGAATCCAATTTCATTCTCAATTCCAGATTTCAAATCCTAATTTGTTTTGATTTCCAGATTTCAAATCCAATTCCATTTTCAAATCCCATATGGACTTCTTAAATCTATTTCTATTTTTAAATTTCATTTGGATTTCTCAAATCCAAATTCCATTCTGATTTCAAACTTTAAATCTAGAATTCAAATCCACTTCAAATTTCATCTCCTCTCCTAAATCCAGGTTCAAAATTTAAATTCAAAATCCATTTCTGACTCTGAAACTTCATTTTCTCATCTTCAAATCATTCTTTTCAAATTCAAAAATTTATTCTCTCAACTATGATTACTTCAAAAAAACTTAGAACTTCAACATATCTTTCCTGATCTATCTCAAGTTCTAAGTTAGATTCAACTATTCAGAAATCATTTCTTCATTTCACCATCACATTTTCACTCGAAAAATCTCAGATTTCCAAAATCATTCTTTTCAAAAGAGCATACATTCTTGCATTGCACAAGCATGATTCTTTGTGCATTTTAGACTTAGAATAAATTCTTAGATAATATTAAGGCAAAGCAAAAAGGCATAAATTCGATCCTTGGTTTGATTACCCCTGGTAAAGGCGCCAGGAATGGTCGAACCTCGTACTGACGAGCGAGCCCCGTCTCCCAATTTTCCCGCAAACATTTCAAAACGGAGATGAGTAATCTTTTTAAAATCTTTTTCAAAATCAAGGTCAAGTGAGACCTTCGCAAAAGAGTTCCTCTCTCTTCTTTCTTTTCTTTCATCTTCTCTCTTTCTTTCTGTCTTTTATTTTCTCCCTTCAAAAAGGAGGAAATAGAGGTTGGAAAGGAAAAGAGAAGGAAGAGAGAGAACACCAAGAGAGGAAAAATTTTGCGATGATCACAGTTTTGGCGACCGTGATGGGACTCATCTTCGTCCGATTGGATCTATGCATTTCGCTTTGCTTTGATATTATCTAAAGTCTTTATTCTTCAAATGTCAGCTTCATTTTCATGCAAACCTCAGGAGCCTAGACTTTGTCCTAGCTAACATAATGCATATAGGATTTGAGTATGGTTTGGTAGGACCATATTGAGGAGATCTATCCATGTTCACTTAGACTTAGGTCTGGAATATAACTCTCCTCAATTCTAGGGATTGAATGCAAACAACGTATGCAAGTGTATGCTGATTTTCATTTAAATCTATCTCTTTAGGACTTGCATTAGAGACATCTGATTTCTTGTATGTTGAACATATTTTTGAAAAACATCCCTACCTATATTGTCCTGGTCTTCACGTTGCTGGGCTGTCTCACTGAACCATAGTTCGGGAGAGAGCCTCACAACTAGACCACTTATTTGGGTTCGCGCCCCCTACCTCGTACCTAAGGGCTATAGTCCGAGGTATATCGGTAGGTGCTCAAGGATGTTGGAAAACCATTACCTTAGAACCGAAGAAATATTCTTATGCCACGTACTTCGAGCTTTGGCTTGAGTATATTGGCGTATCTTGATTGGAATCAAATGATCTGAACCTTAGAGTTAGGATTAAGGTCCTACGAGCCATTTCAAAATATTGCAATTTAGAGTCAGCTTCTAGGGAGTGCTATTATGTGCATCATTGCTTAAATTGATTCTTTGTAGATATTATCTTGAAAATTCTTATTTTCTAAAAACCCTAGATGTTTATTTCACAAAAATTCTTTTCTCAAATCCAGGATTGTATATTCCTCATTTCTTTATTCTTTCATTTCTTAAACCGTGGACATGTCTTTTAAGTTTTCCTATTTTTAAAAAAGTCCAGGCATATTTCCTTCTTTTCTTCTGATTTATTTAATTTCTTTTGATCCTGCCTGCAACTTTTCAAAATATTCAAATCTTGTCATCCATCTTCAAAAAGATGTCTTTAAAATTCTATTTTCCCATCCAAGATCCCTTTTTATCAAAGAGATCTCTTCTCAGAACCTTTTAAATATCTCCTTCATTATCTCTTTTTCCCAAAAAACTCCTTGAGTTTTAATCCTTCCTTTATTCTACAGAAAGCATCAACATTTCATCATGGTTCAAACGAGAGCAGGAAGAAGGGCAGTTCAGCAGCACAATGACAGCGAAGTGGAAGAAATGAACTCTTCCAGGTTCTCCCGAAAACATGATTCAGAGGAAGATGATGTTGACCCGACGATGTATAAGATCTTTCAAAAGATGATGGCAAAAATGATGTCCGAGCAAGCTGGGGCAGGTTCAAAGAAAGCATCCTCTAAAAACAAAACCAAGAGAAAGCCAGTAAAGAAACATGTCAGGATCAATAAGAAGAAAGTTCAGCAGGACAACACTTTTGAGAGTACAGAATCAGCGGGAGAGGATTCCGAGGAAGAACAGTTTGTATTCATCCCAAAACATCTGTGACAGCCCAAGAAGGTGGCAGAAAAACCTGAATCAGTCAACAAGCCTAAAGATGGGGTCCTGGCAGAAGATTCAGTTCAAGTATTGACTAAGATGGTCAAAGATCTGCAGATTCGAGATAAGGGAAAGAGGGTATATACCAGACAGGACTTCTACCTCAGTTTAGATGGGGACAGCAGCCTGGAAGACCTCCACTGAAAGTTTATTAAGTTTGATGGGTCCGGCAACCCAAAGACCCATCTCGTCATGTTTTTCGTAGAATATGCAGATTCAGTGAAGACAATCGGGCCCTCTTCTTGTGCTTTCCTCGCAGTTTAGAAGGCGTAGCAACAAAATGGTACGCAGAGCATATCAACCATGTCGAGCTGCAAGATTTTGATAAAGTTGTTAATCTGTTCGTGAAACGATTCATGTTCAACACTAAGGCACCACCAACCCTCAATCACCTATATAATCTGAAACAGGATGACAAGGAAAAGGCCATAGATTTCATCCGAAGGTGGAGAGATACCTGCAACAAGATGAGAACCCCCATCTCAGACAAGCACGCACTACAAGTTATCTTGAACAACTTTTTTCAACCTCTCAGGAGCTTTATTTCCACCTTTCCATCAAAATCGTTCATCAAATTCATTGAACGAGATGAATGGCTCGAGATGGGAATAGATAACGGAGTCTATGACGGTATCACTCTGGCAAGGGGCAATCAAGATGCAAAGAAGAAAGCCCATTTCACTCTTTCTGTTAGTTCCTTATCCAACAACAAGAGTAACAAGAATGATCATGTCAACAATTCAGAAGGATTCAGGGGTCAAAAGGGGAGGTTTTTCAACAATGATAAGCCTTCCCAATCCAATCCTCAACAGCGGGAAAAAGATCAAGAAAAACCAAAGCGCAAGGACTGGAGTCCTGACCGCGAATTCACCCCTTTGGAGCAGACACTCGAGGAGGTTCTGGAATATATGTTCACAAAGAATATGATACGCCTGCCAAAAGTTGTCGATCCTCCAGTAATCTTGGGCAAATTCAAAGAACAATTCTGCAAGTTTCACCAAACAGTGGGGCATGATACAGAGCACTGCTTCATCTTCAAAAATATCATCCAAGACTGCATCGATAAAAACCTTCTGATAGAAGACAAAGATGAAGAGCAGCCTGCCGTCCTGACCAAGCCTTTTTCAGATCATTCAAAAATCCGATGATACTAGAGTCTTTTCTGCTTTCCTCCATTTTCTTTACCAACCATCTTGTAAGGTCAAGTCAGCCCGAGTCTTTTGTGACCTTTTGGTCAAAGATGCCTGTAAATATTTCAGTCTTCGTTATCGGTTTTGCTTATAAATGAAATAGCGATTTCCTTCATACCTTTGTGTTCAATTCTTACTTCTTTCGCCATATTGGGGCATCTTTTGTTAACAATTACATTTACACTTCAAAATGTTCTTTATCATCAAATTCCCATTCTTTTCAGGATGAGGGGCAATCTCGACAATCCTCCATGAGAGAAATGATATTACCTATGAGGGTTTTTCAAAATCATAAAAAATCTGAAAAAATTCTGTAAAATCTTCGTCATGATCACCAAAGTTCAAAATTTTGATCCAATCTTTTTCAAAATCAACCAGCGTGTTGATCCTCCTTTGCAAAAATCAATTTCAAACCATTGTTTTTAAAGAATCGACCCTCATGGTGATCTCTCTTCAAAAATCAACCCTCGTGTTGATTCTTCTTCAAAGATCAGCTCTCGTGTTTATCGTTCTTCAAAATCAACCTCATGATTGATCCTCTTTCCAAAAATGATTTTCTCATAAAACATTCTCATCTCATTTTAAAGATCCAGCATGCAGGCAGGATCAAACAAATTCTTTTCCTCAATCAACTATTTTCATTTGTCAATTTTTATCAGTCTTGTCAATTTTTTACTCATCTTTATCGATTTGATCAATTTTATTGATTCTTGATCATGCATATATTTCAAGGAGAATTAACATTAAAATATGCATGATTTTATGAAAAAAATGTTTTAAAAACCCAAGTTTATGCTAGTTTTCGTTAAATGAGCTAAAATGATTTCAAAATAGAAAATGTATGAAAAATAGCTTTATTTGTATATTTTAGTACATATTTTAATGTTTGATATTAACATAATAGTTTAGTGTTAGTTTTCAATAAAAATAAAAAATGGAGAAAATAGTTTTATATTGTTAATAAAACCATTTAAATTGTTTGTTTTTTTTTAGAAAAGAAGAAAAAATTAAATATCAATATAAATAGTTAGAATAGTTTTATTTTGAGTTTCTTTATAAATAAATAAGTTTTGTTTTTAACTTTTGAAAATTTTCTAATAAACCATAAACTGGTTTATACGGTTTTTGAGTTTTAAAAAACTGAAAAAAAATAATAATAGCAAACCGGCTTGAACCGGTTTGCATTTTTTTAAAACTGAAAAAAATCTGTTACAAACTGGTTCAAGCCGGTTTGAGCTCTTTAAAAACCCAAAAAACAGAAAAAATTGGGCGTCTCTCATCCTGTGCGCCAAAACTTCCCCTTCCCCCTCTGGTTTTCTTCCTTTGCCCTCTTTTCCAGTTGCCGGATTCCCTTTTTTCCCATCTCCTACCTCTTCTTCTTCTTCCATCATCCTTTGATCCTATCCTTTTCTTCATCCGGTGGCAGAGATTCTTCAATCGGCGGCAGCGCACGAGGTGGAGGTCACCTCTTCCCGATTTCCTCCATTTCACGGTGAGTCTGATTCTTATTCTACTCCATCTTCTTCTTCTTCTTCTTCTTCTTCTTCTTCTTCTTCTTCTTCTTCTTCTTCTTCTTTAACCTTCTTCTTCTCCTTTTAATCGATTATTGTGCTGTGTTGTTTCTAAAAATGAAAAGAAAAATTTAGATCGAATGTTGTATTTGTTAATGCCCGATTTTTTTTAGGATTCTTTGAGTTTTTCTATTTCTGATAGTTTGATTTTCCTATTGCTCATTCCGTTGATTTCCTGTACAATCACTCATTGTTTTCACTTTGTTTCATTCATCACACAGATTTGTTGTATATTCATTTGATGTTTTCATGTTTTGCAGTTTTTAAATTTCTGGTTTTACCGTGTTTCATAATTTCTGTGTTCATTTTAATTCATCGTGATTTTCATTTTCTGTTTCAGTGTGATTTTCATTTTTTGTTTCAATGTTGATTTCCATTTCCTATTTCAATATTTGGTGCTAATTTTTGTTTGACGATTTCTGTTTGATGCCTCCATTTATTTTGATTTTCTGCTATATTTTTTTTCCAATTTCTGTTTTGTTTCATTTAGTAGTTTCTTTGTTTCAAAATTCTCTGTTTTTCTGCATGCTTTAATTTCCTAATTTTGCTTGTTCTGATTTCTCTCTTTTTCTGTTATATCTTGTTTTTCCTGTTTTTCCTAATTTCCTGTTTTTACGTATTGTATTTTTTTTTATTTCCTGTTTCTTCATCTCATTTTCCAGCTTTCAACATTCATTTCAACTCCTTGATTTCTTGTAATCTTGTGTTGCCTTACATTACGATTTCCATTTTTCTTTAGTTTACAAGTCATTTCCCTGCTTTTCAAATTCTTGTTTGTCAAATAATTTCTGTTTCTAATTCAATCATTTCCGGATTTCCTGCTTTAGTACATATTTCATATTAATTGTAATGTTTGTTCATTTTTAATTCCTGATTTTTTTACTGAATTAGATCTTAGTTACATTACAGTTAGTTCCTGTTTAACATTGATTCTCCAATTTTCTGCAATTTTTAATGTCTTAGTTTGAATTCAATTTTTTTATTTTTTGGCTAGGTTTCCTGTCTTTCATTACATGTATTCCCTGCTTTTAATTGTTCCTTCATTTTCCTATTTTTGTTAAGTAAACTGTTAGTTAAGGGCTTTGTAATTAGTCAGTTAGTTTTCTTTCATATTTCTAGCATTTAATTAGTATTTTTTTTAGTATACAGGTTATTTCTATCTCTGGTACTGCTCGTGTTCATTTGAATTGTGCAAGATAGCACAGGATTGGAGCGGAAGCGATTACGTGACACGAAGTGCAAGAATAGAAGACTTTTACTTTTCAGTTTAGAATTAGGAATTTAATTGGGTTTGTAAATATTGCACTTTACGCCCTCTGCGAAGGGTATTCATTTGTTGTAATAGTTAGTTGTTTTTACCTTTCGTGAACATTTTACATTTTAAAAATACGGCAATAAAGAATAGTTTAGAATTGTGTGTTTGAATACGAAATATTCCCGTTCCCTGAGTTCGACCCGGTCTCATCCACTAGTGAGAACCGGTTTTTATTATTTGATGTCTGTTTTTCACATGTTTTACATATAAAAATCTTTTCGAAATTACAACGATTTAAAAGAAGACATCAAATTTTTGGCGTCGTTGCCGGGGAACGGCGTAATATTAGTATTCACTTTATTGCCTAGTGTTTGTTTGCATTTAGGTTTAGAACCACATATGTGTATATCTTAGAGATGAGCTTACTTTTCTGCACAGCCCACCTGCTAGGAGCCCCTTAGAGGTGATTGTGTACAATTGGTACCGTACACATAGATTTCATATTTCTTTTGCATAATCTCTGTTATGTGTAACTGTGTGGTGATTGTTTAGTTTTTGTTGTTTTTAGTTTACTCGCTTTGTGGTTTGCGTGGTTTGGCCGCTTAGTGCATTAGTTAGGTAGAAAACCAAAATTAGGACGTGTGCTACACCGGTCTACTCCAAGGTGTACGCAATGGCTGACGATCATCATTTGATCCGTCCTTTGAGGGAGTACTTCATGCCAAATACGTATACTCCCGCCACCTGCATCACTAGACCTGATGTAGGAGAGAGCCATTTTGAGATTAAGGCCAGTGTGATTCAAATGCTACCTTCGTTTTATGGCCTTAGTAATGAGGACCCATATCGTCATCTCGATGAATTCCTTGAGATTTGCTCGACTGTGCGAATCAATAATTTTGGATACGACGCTATGAGGTTGACTTTGTTTCGGTTCTCTCTCAAAGATAAAGCCAAGCACTGGCTAAAATCTCTTGAGACGGTTCGTATTACTACTTGGGAAGGAATGCAACGCAAATTTCTCAAAAAGTACTTCCCAATTGGTAAAATGAATCAGTTTCGTAAAGCTATAACCAGCTTTTCTCAAATTGAGGGAGAACAGTTTCACGAGTCTTGGGAGAGATTGAAAGATCTTCTCTGCAAGTGTCCCCATCACCAGGTGCCTCGTTGGCAGTTGGTGTAGTATTTTTATGATGGGCTTACTGAGAAGCACCGTCAAATGGTTGATTCGTCTTGTGGGGGCACTTTTATGCTCAAGAGTGAGGATGAGACGTGGTCTTTATTCGAGACCTTGAGTGAAAACACGATGCATCATACCTTGTCTTCACGGCTCGATAGGACTACATCTCTGTCTAGTGGTCCTAGGAAAATAGGGATTTTCGAAGTAGGGTCTGAGTTAGATCTACGTACCAAGGTTGACCAGTTGACTAGGAAGTTAGATCAATTCCTAGTCATATCTTCGAGAAGTCCAGTAGAAAGCGTGTGCGAGCTATGTGCTAGCCCTGCGCACTGTATTTCAGATTGTCCGGCAGTGCCATTATATCCTGAATTCGTTCAGGAGCAGGTGAATGCTGCCCAAGGTTTCACTAAACCCATGCCTGATTCATTTACATCATCATATAACCCAGGTTGGCGAAACCAGTCTATTCCCCTATCTCATCAGCCCTTCCAGACACAGTATAGACCCAGTAACCCTTCACAAGGTTACTCGCATCCCATTTTTCCGCAGGTTCATCCCCCAGCCCAACATGCTTATACTCAACCCCATTCTCATGAGCCTTCACCTAGTCAATCCTTCCAAGATAGGATATTACAAGTTTTGAGCTCCCATACGCAGTTAATAGCCAAGCTAGAGACTCAAATGGGACAGTTGGTTGAGTCCTTCAGTAGGCAAAGCCAGGAGAACCTTCATAGTCAGTCTGTTGTCTCAAAGGGAGAGGATTCCATGTCATTTGACTTGCAACCCACCGATTTACATCATGAGCAGGTCAAGTTTGTTACATCCCTTTAGTATGGGAAGGCGTGTCTCCCCACACGAGTCAATCTTCATGAACCCTATATCATTTCTACTGACGAGTCAATCTCCATGATACCTCAGGAAAAGGGGCTTGACCCACAACATGCATTATCATCATATAAAGCCCCATTTTCTCAGCCTTTAGGATCACCGATTGTTTTCAGTAAGCAAGAGGTACAAATGCAGAAGCTGCTTGACCAAGTCAAGCCTGATCATATTCACCACTTGTCTGAAGTTGCATTCATTGATAGTCGATCGGTCCTAGACTCTCATTTCTTGACCAGTCTTTCAGATGAGACTAATCTCCACTCTTCATGTCGAGAGAGTCATGATACTACATTTAGAGGTAGAAGGGATGGAAACACAGTGCGTAGTGTCACAGATGACACTCTTTTCTACATAGAGCCCGGTTGAGCGATACTTCATGTCCATTGATCTCATGGACGATGAAGGTTTTTCCAGGGATTCGTCTGGCTAGGGACGTCAAACTTAGCGCTTTATGGGAGGCAACCCATATCTTGTGTATTATTAGATTTGACTAAAATTTATAGATTTTATTTTTGTTTTTCCTTTTTCATTTTATTCGTGAGTTTTTCATGTTCTTTTTGTTTCATTCATGGTTTTCATGTTTTGTCATGTATACATTGCATTCATTATATTCATAGAACGTGCATTTTTAATTCATGTCAGGTTATTCTACTCTTTTCCCTCATTTATTTCCTCTTATGTGCATTCACGCAGTTTCATATAAGCATGGGGGAGTGCCACTGGGACAATGTCATTCAAGCATGGGGGAGGGTGTAGTTTGCACACCTTGATATTTCTGTTTACGTTCTTGCACATGTTTACACATCTCTCATGAAAAGTAGATTTTTAAAGAAAGAGTTTGAACTTATATGAATGTTATTTCAAATCTGATGTTTTTAGAGGATTTTTAAGCCCCACGAAACATTTTTCTGACATAGATCTAAAAATTATGGTTGTTTATGCGGATTTCAAAGAAATGATGATAAATACATGTTAGAGTTTATTTTGAATCATAAATATGAATATGCACAGTTGTATTTTTGAAAAACTAAGCAAATGAATAAAAGAGTAAAAAAAAAAAAAGAGCTCAAGAGAGAAAAAGTGAAAAAGAAGCATGCGTTAGGTTGTTTGGATAATTCCACAATCCTTAGTAGATGGAACTTAGATGTAAGTTGAAACTTTTAATTCCATTTCGAAAAGGAGAGTGGAAAACTTCGTGATCCTAAGTAGCTGAGAACAGATACAAGTTGAAATGTTTGACTCTCATGTTGCAAAGGTGAATGAAGGAAGTCACTTTTATGTCTTAGTTGATATCTTTTGGTATACATTGAAAAAGTATAGAAGATATTTACATTACACAAGGCATAAAAGCAGACCACACGCAAGCTATAAGAAAAGAATAAGTGCGCAAAAAGAAAAAGCGTGAAAAAATGAAAAAATCGAGAAAAGAGCTGAAAAAGAAAGAAAAGTTCAGTGCTTAGAAGTGTGATTGAGAAAACCTGTGTAGAAAACATATGAGTGAGGATAAGTAAATAATAACTTGTTTTTATTGGATTTTCCAAGAATAAAACATAAATAATTGTGATATTTAGAAAAGTGAAAGAATTTTTTTCTGTGGTGGTATATAAAAGAATCTAATTATATTGTGATTTTGAAATAACAGGAAATATTTATGAAAATAAAGTCTTTAATTAACTACTACTTATGAGGATGTGTAATATTTTGCATACATGATAGAGATGTTTGTGGGTAGCATCACTGCAAACCCTCACGAGACCTTACTCGTCCACTGGGGTAACCCAGGGGTTGAAAGGGCTTGTTGCATGAGCTAAATGCAACCGTGATTCCTACGAAAGTGAGTTAGATAATAGTTTTCATTTCATGCATTTTTCTAGTTTGCTCGAGGACTAGCAAAACATAAGCATGGGGGTATTTGATCATGCATATATTTCAAGGAGAATTAACATTAAAATATGCATGATTTTATGAAAAAAATGTTTTAAAAACCCAAGTTTATGCTAGTTTTCATTAAATGAGCTAAAATCATTTCAAAATAGAAAATGTATGAAAAATAGCTTTATTTGTATATTTTAGTACATATTTTAATGTTTGATATTAACATAATAGTTTAGTGTTAGTTTTCAATAAAAATAAAAAATGGAGAAAATAGTTTTATATTGTTAATAAAACCATTTTAATTGTTTGTTTTTTTTAGAAAAGAAGAAAAAATTAAATATCAATATAAATAGTTAGAATAGTTTTATTTTGAGTTTCTTTATAAATAAATAAGTTTTGTTTTTAACTTTTGAAAATTTTCTAATAAACCATAAACTGGTTTATACGGTTTTTGAGTTTTAAAAAACTGAAAAAAAATAATAATAGCAAACCGGCTTGAACCGGTTTGCATTTTTTTAAAACTGAAAAAAATCTGTTACAAACCGGTTCAAGCCGGTTTGAGCTCTTTAAAAACCCAAAAAACAGAAAAAATTGGGCGTCTCTCATCCTGTGCGCCAAAACTTCCCCTTCCCCCTCTGGTTTTCTTCCTTTGCCCTCTTTTCCAGTTGCCGGATTCCCTTTTTTCCCATCTCCTACCTCTTCTTCTTCTTCCATCATCCTTTGATCCTATCCTTTTCTTCATCCGGTGGCAGAGATTCTTCAATCGGCGGCAGCGCACGAGGTGGAGGTCACCTCTTCCCGATTTCCTCCATTTCACGGTGAGTCTGATTCTTATTCTACTCCATCTTCTTCTTCTTCTTCTTCTTCTTCTTCTTCTTCTTCTTCTTCTTCTTCTTCAGCTTCTTAAACATTCTTCTTCTCCTTTTAATCGATTCTTGTGTTGTGTTGTTTCTAAAAATGAAAAGAAAAATTTAGATCAAATGTTGTATTTGTTAATGCCCGGTTTTTTTTAGGATTCTTTGAGTTTTCTATTTCTGATAGTTTGATTTTCCTATTGCTCATTCTGTTGATTTCTTGTACAATCACTCATTGTTTTCACTTTGTTTCATTCATCACACAGATTTGTTGTATATTCATTTGATGTTTTCATGTTTTGCAGTTTTTAAATTTCTGGTTTTACCGTGTTTCATAATTTCTGTGTTCATTTTAATTCATCGTGATTTTCATTTTCTATTTCAATGTAATTTTCATTTTCTGTTTCAATGTTGATTTCCATTTCCTATTTCAATATTTGATGCTGATTTTTGTTTGACGATTTCTGTTTGATGCCTCCATTTATTTTGATTTTCTGCTATATTTTTTTTCCAATTTCTGTTTTGTTTCATTTAGTAGTTTCTTTGTTTCAAAATTCTCTGTTTTTCTGCATGCTTTAATTTCCTAATTTTGCTTGTTCTGATTTCTCTCTTTTTCTGTTATATCTTGTTTTTCCTGTTTTTCCTAATTTCCTGTTTTTACGTATTGTATTTTTTTTTATTTCCTGTTTCTTCATCTCATTTTCCAGCTTTCAACATTCATTTCAACTCCTTGATTTCTTGTAATCTTGTGTTGCCTTACATTACGATTTCCATTTTTCTTTAGTTTACAAGTCATTTCCCTGCTTTTCAAATTCTTGTTTGTCAAATAATTTCTGTTTCTAATTCAATCATTTCCGGATTTCCTGCTTTAGTACATATTTCATATTAATTGTAATGTTTGTTTATTTTTAATTCCTGTTTTTTTTACTGAATTAGATCTTAGTTACATTACAGTTAGTTCCTGTTTAACATTGATTCTCCAATTTTCTGCAATTTTTAATGTCTTAGTTTGAATTCAATTTTTTTATTTTTTGGCTAGGTTTCCTGTCTTTCATTACATGTATTCCCTGCTTTTAATTGTTCCTTCATTTTCCTATTTTTGTTAAGTAAACTGTTAGTTAAGGGCTTTATAATTAGTCAGTTAGTTTTCTTTCATATTTCTAGCATTTAATTAGTATTTTTTTTAGTATACAGGTTATTTCTATCTCTGGTACTGCTCGTGTTCATTTGAATTGTGCAAGATAGCACAGGATTGGAGCGGAAGCGATTACGTGACACGAAGTGCAAGAATAGAAGACTTTTACTTTTCAGTTTAGAATTAGGAATTTAATTGGGTTTGTAAATATTGCACTTTACGCCCTCTGCGAAGGGTATTCATTTGTTGTAATAGTTAGTTGTTTTTACCTTTCGTGAACATTTTACATTTTAAAAATACGGCAATAAAGAATAGTTTAGAATTGTGTGTTTGAATACGAAATATTCCCGTTCCCTGAGTTCGACCCGGTCTCATCCACTAGTGAGAACCGGTTTTTATTATTTGATGTCTGTTTTTCACATGTTTTACATATAAAAATCTTTTCGAAATTACAACGATTTAAAAGAAGACATCAATTCTTCATTGATTTTATTAATTTTCTTGTCAATTCTTATTTCAATTACCCTTTCATGTTAAGGGATAAACATGATGCCTCTTTCCCATGAGGTATTCTTTTTTCTTTCTATTTTCCACTCAGGTTAAGGGATAAACCTGAATTTCCCTCTCAGGTTAAGGGACAAACCTGATTTTTTCGCTCAGGTTAAGGGATAAACCTGAACCTCATCCTACGAGGTCCTTCTTCCTTCAGGATAAGGGATAATCCTAAAGTTTTTCATCATCTTCCAAGTATCCTCAATTTTTCCACCAAATTTTTACCAATTTCTACCAAGATCCTTGTCAATCTTTGTCAATTCTTTGTTTCTTATTCTTTATCGATTTTATCGATTTTATTTAATTCTTTATCAATTTTTATAAATTTTTATCAATTCTTTATCAACCTTTTATCAATTTTTCAAAATTTGCCAATTTTTATTATTCCCCCTTCAGATTAATGGATAAACCTGAAACCTCGTCTTACGAGGTCCTTCTTTCTTCAGGATAAGGGATAGTCCTAAATGTCTTTCTTCATCTTTTAAAGCTTCATTAATCTCTGTCAAATCTCTATCAAAATTTTATTCTTTATCAAATTTTATCAATTTTATTGATTCTTTATCAAATTTTGTTGATTCTTTCGATTCTTTATCAAGCCTTTTATCAATTTTGCCGAATTTTAGTCCTTTCCCATTCAGGATAAATGATAATCCTGAAACCCCTCATAGGAGCAACAATGCTACATGTGAAAATTCTTTTACAAGACAACTTTCATCAAATTTCCTTGATTTTTTTGTTCATTCTTTTTCAGTTCTTCTCAAAATTTTATTCTTCCCTAGTCAAAATAAAGGGATGATCCTGAAAATCAGACCACGTACAATTAACTATGATGGTCTTCTTCATTGTAAGTCAAATGATTCAGTCCTCGAACTGTTCATTCTCAATCCTAGATCCGGTCCTCGCACTGGAAAATTTTCAAAACTCAATCTTTTGATTAAAACTTTCTGTCAAAAACCCGAGTTCCGACTCGGGCTTCCCTTTTTTGGATCCAATGCTCGTGTTGGAACCAATCGTTTCTTCATAAATTCAAGTTTTCAAACTTGGGTTTCTCTTTTATCTTTTATTTTAAAGATCCGAGTTCCGACTCGGGTTTTCCCCTTTTATCTTTCGTTTGAAGTTCTGAGTTCTGACTCAGACTTCCTTTTGGATCCAATGCTCGTGTTGGAACCAATCGTTGCTTTAAAAAGTTGAGTTTTCAAACTCGATTTTCTCTTTTATCTTTTATCTTTTATCTTGAAGATCCGAGTTCTGACTCGGGTTTTCCCCTTTATTCTTTCGTTTGAAGTTTCGAGTTCCGACTCTGACTTCCTTTTGAATTCAATGCTCATGTTGGAACCAATCGTTGCATCGAAAATTCGAGTTTTCCAACTCAATTTTCTCTTTTATCTTTTATCCTGAAGATCCGGGTTCTGACTCGGGTTTTCCCCTTTATATATTCCATCTTCCTTTTAAATATCCAAATTCCAACTCAGACTCTCTTCTTTTTCAAAAAACCCAATTGCCAGGTGGGACCTTCTTCCAAAATTCATCCTTCTGACTGATCCCTTCCAAATTTCAAGCTTCAGGTTTATTCTCTCCAAAATTCTTTCTTTCCCCTACAGGATAAGGGATAAACCTGATGCCTCCTGCTAACGAGGCATTTCTTTCCTTCCTTCCACATTCAGGATAAGGGGTTAGTCCTAAAAATCAGGCCACATACAACTAACTATGATGGTCTATTTCAATCCACAAATCGAGTTCTTCCTTTAAATTGTGATCCTTAGGTTGAATCCCTAGGGAATCAATAGCTCGTAGGTTGAACCCCTATCAAACCAATATGGATCACAAGTTGAATCACTTCGTAAACCAAAATTCCTTCTCAACCCCATCGATCTTTAGGTTGAACCTCTACTGATCAGCGAGCTTTAGGTTGAACTCCTACTGATTCGCAATCCTTAGGTTGAACCCCTTTAGGATCCTTTCCTTCCATCAATCTTTAGGTTGAACTCCTACTGATCCGCGATCTTTAGGTTGAACTCCTACTGATTCGCAATCCTTAGGTTGAACCCCTTTAGGATCCTTTCCTTCCATAGGTCTTTAGGTTGAACCCCTACTGATCCGCGATCTTTAGGTTGAACCCCTATTGATTTGCAATCCTCAGGTTGAACCCTTTTAAGACCCTTTTCTTCCATCGATCTTTAGGTTGAACTCCTACTAATCCGCGATCTTTAGGTTGAACCCCTACTGATCAGCGAGCTTTAGGTTGAACCCCTACTGATCTGTGATCTTTAGGTTGAACCCCTACTGATTCGCAATCCTCAGGTTGAACCCCTTTAGGACCCTTTCCTTTCATCAAGCTTTAGGTTGAACCCCTACTGATCAACGATCTTTTAGGTTGAACTCCTACGGATTCGCAGTTCTCATTTTGAACCCCCTTCTGATCATTCATGAGTCGATCTATAGTCTGAATTCCTACTAATCTGAGGTTCTTAGGTTGAATTCTTTTTGAACCGATGTCATTTTTCAAAGATTCGATCTTTAGGTTGAATTCCTACTGATCACGGCCCTTAGGTTGAACTCCTTTTGGACCAATTTTTCCTTCAAAAAGTCTATCTTTAGGTTGAATTCCTACTGATCAAATTCCCTAGGTTGAACTCCTTATGAATCAATTTCCCTTCAAAAAGTCTATCTTTAGGTTGAATTTCTACTGATCACGACCCTTAGGTTCCACTCCTTTTGAACCAAATTCATTTTTTAAAAATTCAATCTGTAGGTTGAATTCCTACTGATCCATATTCGTTTGCGGTTCTCAGGTTAAATTCCTATTGAACCAAATTCATTTTTCAAAAATTCAATTTGTAGGTTGAATTCCTACTGATCCATATTATTTTGCGGTTTTCAGGTTGAATTCCTATTGAACCAAATTCATTTTTCAAAAATTCAATCTGTAGGTTGAATTCCTACTGATCCATATTCGTTTGCGGTTCTCAGGTTAAATTCCTATTGAATCAAATTCATTTTTCAAAAATTCAATCTGTAGGTTGAATTCCTACTGATCCATATTCATTTGCGGTTCTCATGTTAAATTCCTATTGAACCAAATTCATTTTTCAAAAATTCAATCTGTAGGTTGAATTCCTACTGATCCATATTCTTTTGCGGTTTTCAGGTTGAATTCCTATTGAACCAAATTCATTCTTCAAAAATCCAATCTGTAGGTCGAATTCCTACTGATCCATATTCTTTTGCAGTTTTCAGGTTGAATTCCTATTGAACCAAATTCATTCTTCAAAAATCCAATCTGTAGGTCGAATTCCTACTGATCCATATTCTTTTGCAGTTTTCAGGTTGAATTCCTATTGAACCAAATTCATTCTTCAAAAAATTCAGTCTGTAGGATAAATTCTTACTGGTTAAAAAATCTTTTACAAATTCTTGGGTCGAATTCCTATTAAATTAACTTCATTTTTTTCAAAAATTCAGTCTGCAGGATGAATCCCTATAGATCCAATATTCTTTGCGGCTCTCAGGTTGAGTCCACTGTTGAGCCAATGTTGTTCTTAATAAAACCAATGTTCTCTTCTAAAATTCAGCTAAAGGTCGTATCAAAATCTATATTAAGTGATTATTTCACAAAGGATTCTCGAAAACTTTGCCAATCTGCTAAAATATGTGTTGATTCCAATAGTTTATTACATAAAAGAATCACCTCAGATTACCTCTAGTATTTTTTTCAAAAGGGTGAAGCTTTTTTCGAAAAGAGTAAAATTCAAATCTTCTCTCTGTTGAACAACCAAGAGGATGTAAGAAATATCCTTGTTATGATTAGTGAAAGAAATATTCAATGATGTTGAAAAGCCAAAAGCGAATCGATATTGATCATAGCTATGGCGCATGTTTTAAGTTGATTTTCTGGCGATCAGGCAGTGGAAATACCCTGAGCGATAAAAAGAATCCACTCAATTCATATCTCCTTATCCATACATTTAAGCTTCAATCAAATATCCGCAAAGGGGATCTCTCAATTGTCGTCAAGATGAAGACGAATATGCGAGTTCGACCCCCGGTGCCAAAGAAGATTTGGATCATCTCCGAGATGAAAGAGTTTGTGACAAATCATTTCAAAAAACGTTCAAATCACTGTCAAGATGAAGGTGACTGCGCTGAACTGTAATGAAAAGAGGCGGAATCACCAATAGAGCAAAAGGCACTCTTTAAGAGTGACCACTAGAGCCAAGAACACAAACACCAAATGTGCACACACAAAACTCTCAAAGATAGAAAATGACTTAAAGTCATAAGTTGGATATTATTGAAGAAAGGAAGAGAAGGGTGAAAAACCCATGCTTACAAGAGGAGAAAACCTCCTCCATTTATAGAGGAGGGAGGCTCTAAGAAGGGACCATAAGGGGGCTCCCTTGTAGACGTTGGGAGCCCCAACGGTCAGAAATCTGACCGTTGGGGCCCCAACGACTACAAGTGTGGGGCCCCTTGTGGTCTTACAAAAAGAAAAAAAATAAAAAGAAGAAAAAGTAAAAAGGAAAAAGAAAAAAGAAAAAAAGTAAAAAACAAAAAGTACATTGGCTGTTTTACAAGAATACCCCTATCGGGTATTTCACTAAAAGAGAAACTATATATATATACATATATGTATATATATACTTATATATATACGGATGTATATATATAAGTATATGTATATACATGTATATACATATTTTAACACTCCCCCTCAAACTTTACGGGGAGAAGATCGAAAGTTTGCTAAGGAGAAACATAAATCATGGAGTTGGGAGCGCCTTGGTGAAGAAGTCAGCTAGTTGATATTCTGAAGTAACATATGGTAATGAGATAGTCCCTCTGAGGTATTCGTCTCGAACATAATGGCAATCCATTTCGATGTGCTTGGTCCACTCATGAAAGGTGTGATTGCTGGCAATGTATATTGCACTTTTGTTATCACAGTAGAGCTTGGTGGGAGTGGAAATGCGGACGCCCATGTCACTAAGGAGACTTCTGAGCCATACGATTTCCATAGTTGTCATTGTCATGGCCCGATATTTAGCTTCAGTGGATGACAGTAAAACCTTCTGCTGCTTCTTGCATCTCCACGAAATGAGGGATTCGCCTAAAAAAATACAAAGACCCATTATTGAGATACGATCATTGAGATTTCCTCCCCAGTCAACATCTGTAAAAGCAGTTAAGTCAAGAGATGAGGAAGAGGATAAGAAGAGTCCCTTGGATATAGTATTTTTGATATATCGCACAATTCTCATTACGGCTGCCATATGAACCGAAGGTGGTGCATGCTAAAACTGGCTTGCTGCATGAACCGCATGAGCTATGTCTAGACGTGTGATGGATAGATAGGTGAGAGATCCGATTAATTGACGGTAGGGGGTTGGATCCTCAAGAAGAACATCTCCAAGTCTCAATTTTGCATTAATAACTTCAGAAGTCTCAACTTTCTTTTCATCAGATATTCCTGATTTGGTACAAATTTCTGCAGCTAATTTCATTTGAGATAGGATATATCCTCGCGGAGAATAAGCCACTTCAATCCCTAAAAAATATCTCAAATAACCAAGGTCAGACATATCAAAAGTTTCTTTTAACATAGACTTTACATCATTTACTCCCTTTTTGTCATTCTCAGTGATGATCATATCATCAACATACAGTAGAAGCATAATAATGGAGTCACCTGTCCTTTTAACAAAAAGAGCAGTGTCAGTATAGCAAGAAGAAAATCCTAAATTGATTAATACATTAGTAAACCTATCATACCAAGCTTTAGGAGCTTGCTTAAGTCCATATAAAGCATTTTTTAATTTCAAAATTTTTTCATTTAAATTCATACCTGGAGGCGGTTCCATATAAACTTCTTCATTTAAATTACCATTCAAAAAGGCATTTTTGACATCAAGTTGAAAGATTGGCCATTTTTTAACTGAGGCAATAGCAATAAGAGCTCGAACATTGGTCATTCGAGCAACTGGGGCAAAAGTTTCGTCATAATCTACCCCATACTCTTGAGCATATCCCTTGGCTACCAACCTAGCCTTATATCTTTCCAATGAACCATCACTCTTAGTTTTTACTTTAAAAACCCACCTACATCCAATGGGTTTCTTGCCATTGGGAGGATCAATGATTTCCCAAGTTTGGGCCTTTTTAAGAGCATTAAGTTCTAGTTCCATAGCTTCATTTCAACGAGCATATTGCTTAGCATCATTGTAATGAGATGGTTCATGACAGGAGTGAAGAGAAAGTAGGCATGCTCGAAAGTTCAGAGAAAAAGAATCATAAGAAACAAATCTATTTGGTATTTTGGGAATCCGATTTGATCTTCTTTGAGAGGTCTCTTCGATTGACTCACTTTGGGAAAATTTTTCAAGGGCACAAGGAGGATTTCTTTCATTCCTTCTAGAGTAGACTTGTATTTGTCTTAAAACATTTTCTTCTAAGTTTTGATCATCACTTGGATGTTAAAAATGATCTTCGCTAAGGAATTCACTAGGATCAATATGATCATCTATGATGTTTTCTTGAGGCAACACGTCAAATAGAAAGGAATAATCAATATTTTTATTTGGTTGGTGCAAAAAACCATTTTCCTCTTCAAGGAATGTGACATCTTTTGAGATATAAAGTTTGTTCTTAAGTATGTCAAAACATTGATAACCTTTTTGTTTTTCGCCATATCCCAAAAAGATACATTCAATAGCCCTAGGAGAAAGTTTATCACTTTTGTGAGTTAGAACAAAACATTTACATCCAAAAATTCTTAGTCTTTTATAATCGAGAGACATATTGTAAAGTTTTTCAAATGGAGAAAGATTTTTCAAAGAGGATGAAGGAGTTCTATTGATAAGATATGTTGAGGTTAGAACCGCTTCGACCCAAAAGGATTTTGGAATATTTTTTGAAATTAATAATGTTTTTGTAGTTTCTATTATGTGTCTATGCTTTCTTTCCGCAAGACCATTTTGTTGCGGAGTGTTAGGACAAGAGCGTTGGTGACAAATTTTATTTTCTTTTAAATAGCTTTGAAAATCATTGGACATATATTCGCCTCCCGAATCAGACCTAAGAATAGATAGATTTCCCAAAAATTGATTTTTAACCATTGCATGAAATTCTTTAAAGAAGGAGAAAACTTCGGATTTGCGACTTAGGAAGTAAATCCACGTAAATCGAGTGAAGTCATCAATAAAGACCACGTAATACGAAAATCCTCCTTTAGACAAAATAGGGGAAGGTCCCCACACATCGGAATGAACAAGTTCAAATGGCCGAGTGGTAAAGTAACTTCTTTGAGGAAATGGAGTAGCTTTAGATTTCCCAAAAATGCAATCTTTACAAGTCATGTGATTGCCTTTACATGTATTGTTCAAAAACGGAAAAAGAGACATTTTTACAAAATTTGGATGGCCAAGTCTCTCATGCCAAATTCCAATACTTTTGTCTTTTACAAGATTGCAAGATGACTTAGATGGAAGAGTCAAAAAGTCCATAAAGTAGAGGTCACCCCTTCTATGGCCTTGCCCAATCAGCTTCCCTGACTGAAGATCCTGCACGGTGCAATCTTTAGGTGAGAAAGAGACTTGGCATCCATGATCGGTGATTTAAGAAACGGAGAAAAGGTTTAAATTAATTTTATGAACGATTCTTACTTTAGGAACGAAAATTTTTTTAAAATCAAGTGTTCCAATACTTTCAATTTTTAATGATGTTCCATCGGCCGTTGAAACACAAGAGGATATGGGTTCAGAAAAAACATTTGAAAGAGAGTTTTTATGAGATGTCATATGAAAAGAAGCACCGGAGTCTAGTATCCACATACCTGGAGGTGATGAAGAATAGGCGATGGCGGCTCAGGAAGTTGAAGAAGAAGTCTTGAGAAGATGTTGGAGAACTTCGGAGATATGATTAAGATTTTCTTTGATATCTCCCTCTTTGGCACTTTCTTCTTCCTTCTTTGGAGAATTTTCTCCAACCGCGGCTACTTTTCCCTTAAGTTTGGGACAAATCGGTCTAATGTGCCCCGGTTCATTACAATAATGACATATTATTCCCTTTCTAGGCCCATTGCTATTTTTGTTAAAGTGAGGGGGTCTATATGCTTTAATATTTGATCCGAGCCTAGTAACGGTTAAAACTTCATCACTCTTAACACTTAAGCCAAGTCGAGTTTCCTCTTGGCATATTTCGGCAAGGGCGTCTTCAATAGGTAAAGCTTTGCTTCTATGGAGAAGAGATGCCCTAACTTGTTCAAATTTCGGGCGAAGACCATGAAGAAATTGAAAAAAATGCTCATTTTCAATTTGTTCCCTTCTTAATTCAATATCTTCAGGAGCCACCCACTTAGGCTCAAGAAGAGCAAGTTCATCCCAAAGAGGGGTTAGAGAGCTAAAATAGTCCCAGACACTCATATCCATTTGTTTGGTGGAACGGATTTTTTCTTGACAAAAAAATTGTCGAGCAAGATCCTTTTGGGTATACATACCCTTAAGGAAAAACCAAGCCTCATTGGCCCTTCTAAATTTGGCAATATTAGCACAATTTTTAAGGTCTACATTGTTCATAAACCATGCCAAAATTTTGGCATGGTTACTTTCCCAATCCTCAATTTTGGATTGATGGTCATTAATAGCTTTGATGCGCTCATCGTCATCTAAAGCTTTTTCAATCTCATTTTCGATTTTGATGAGAACAAGAGAGGGTTCAGGAGTAGTTCCCATAACAAAACCCCAAAGTTTCTTACCTCTTAGATGATTTTCCATGGCGGAGGCCCACATGAGATAGTTGGACCTATTTAGCTTAAAAGAAAGCTCCACTTTAGAGTCACGTTCCATCGGCACCAAAAATTTTTCCTTTCTTCAAAAATTTGAGAGGCACACGTTCCAAAGAAAAGCCCAATCACCAACCGAGCTCTGATACCATGTAATGAAAAGAGGCGGAAGCACCAATAGAGCAAAAGACACTTTTTAAGAGTGACCACTAGAGCCAAGAACACAAACACCAAATGTGCACACACAAAACTCTCAAAGATAGAAAATGACTTAAAGTCATAAGTTGGATATTATTGAAGAAAGGAAGAGAAGGGTGAAAAACCCATGCTTACAAGAGGAGAAAACCTCCTCTATTTATAGAGGAGGGAGGCTCTAAGAAGGGACCACAAGGGGGCTCCCTTGTAGACGTTGGGAGCCCCAACGGTCAGAAATCTGACCGTTGGGGCCCCAACGACTACAAGTGTGGGGCCCCTTGTGGTCTTACAAAAAAAAAAAAAAAAAAGAAGAAAAAGGAAAAAGGAAAAAGTAAAAAACAAAAAGTACATTGGCTATTTTACAAGAATACCCCTATCGGGTATTTCACTAAAAGAGAAACAGTATATATATACATATATGTATATATATACTTATATATATACGGATGTATATATATAAGTATATGTATATATATATATATATATATATATATATATATATATATATATATTTTAACATGAACCTTCCGATAAACCCTAAAAGATATTTGATTGTCGCTGTGATCTAGAGATTTTTTTACCACTGAGCCAATATAATTCCTGATAAAAAGGAGGATCGGAGCATCTCCAAGATGAAGGAGTTTGTGACGTACCCTTCCCCGAATAAAAAGAGAAAAGCCAGGACATCTCCAAAATGAAGGATGATGTAATGAACTTCCCCGAAACCCAAAAAGCTCAATGTCTCAAAAAGAGTGTCAGAAAGATCATTATACGAAAAGCCTCAGGATATCAAATTGTCAAAGTTGCCAAAAATCATCTTTTCTTATGCGAAATCCTTTCATCAATATCTTTTCACTACTTGCTTTTATGAAATTAAGAGTATTTCTTCTTTATTCATGTCAAGGAAATGGATAGCTTCCTTGAAGAAACTCAACAGCTTTAAAATTTGAATCTGACTCCGGAATCCAGGTAGTTAACCTCGTTGGAGAAAATACTCTAGGTGAAAAAGGGGAATATCTTTCGCACATACGTGCACATTTTCAAGCATTTGAATCAATTACAATTTCATCTTATTGGCAAAATTTTCTAGTTATCCAAAAATGAAATAAATGTTCAATATCCATTTCGATGCAACCTAGCGTTGTGCATATTTTTCAAAGAAGATTGCTTCATTTTGGTGAGGTATCTCTCCCAGTCCCATCATGGTTTTCCCCGTCAAGGAATCCATGCTTTGTATATCCATTCAAATAAAGATTATACCCGAACCTCATCTCACGAGGTATTTTTCAAAAATGTCTATCCAGGTTAAGGGATAAATTTGTGTCTTTGTAAAAAAACTCTTATTTTGTCTCGGCCATGAGATTCCTTCAAAATCTCTCCTTTTACCATTTCGGGATATTCATCCCAAAGTCCCATCACGATTTCCTCATTTTCTTCTGTCCAAATTATTTTCATTCTCAAGAATTTCGTTCTCTTCCCCAAAACCTTTTCAAGGTAAGGTACAAAACCTAAAAAATAAAGCTTTTTAAAGCCAATTCTTCCACACCCAGTTCAGACTTTCTGACTGGGGTATTTTTTTTAAGAAAATTTGGCATGTCTTCTTTGCCGTTAAGCTTGGCTTACAACCGGCTTAGCAGCAAAGAGGGGCATCTGTGAACACCCCAAATTTTCTAAAAAAAATTCAAAAATTCCTTCTTTGCCCCTGACCTCCGACTTCTGAATAATTGGGTCAATTTTTAACCAAAATTCCATTCATTTCTCGGATTTGCAGGAATCCAAATTCATATTTCATTATGGACCCAATTTCTAATCCAAATCAGGCCCGGATCCATTTTGGAATCCCAATTTTTCAAAAATAACCCGATATTTCCCATAAACCTCATTTTCAAAAAATACTTACAATTTCAAAACAAATATTTTTGTAAAAATACTTCAAAACCCCGTCTGGATCCCATCCTTTGAAAATCCTCAAGTTTTCCTTGTATTTTCTCATATCTTTAGAATTTCTCTTAAAATAAGTTTTTAATAAAAAAATGTGTATTAGCTTGAACTCTTTTTGTTTTACTCAAAACCCTTTTTAGAAAAAAAAACGCTGAAAGAAAGAGCCTCGTTTTGGAATTTTGAAAAAAAACTGGTGAATAGTTTTCTTTCGCCCTTCTCGAACTTTCCCAAAACCCCTCTCCCTTTTCTTCCAGCTCTCTCTCTCTCTCTCTCTCTGAGAAAACTCTCTCCATCGCCCTCCATCGCCAATGACATTACCCATTCGATTCTCCTCCATCCATCTGCAACGGAAGCCCCTTCTTGAGGTTTCTTCTGCTTCTTTAAAAGGGGCACGCAGTGGAAGAGGTAGGACATCCTCTTTCACCCCTCCATCTTCATGCATCTCGGTTCCCTTTTCTCCTTATTCTGCCTATTTCCTTTCTTTTGGGTTCTCTTCTCCATCTATGGAGGAAGGTCGATTCTATAGTTGAAGCCCCTCCCTCCAAGTGCCTTCCAGTTCCAGAGCTTCAGCAGCATCGCAGAAATCTGATCTTGTGATAGCAAGGGAGCCTTTCTCATTTCAGCTTTCACCAATCTACGACTTCCAGCACAACCGAAAAACTCCAAACAAATGCGTCCTTTTTGGAGTTGCTACAGGAAGATCTCCCCTCCCCCTTCAGAACTCCTGCATAACAGAGGTAATTCTTCCCCTGTATTTAGATTTCCAGTAGTTGTTTATGTTGATTTTAGATTTTTCACCCCTCATTGTGTATCAGTGATTGACGATGCCTCGCAATGGCATCGCCGGTTCATTTGTTTCTTCTAAGTTTCGATCTCGTTTCTGTATTTATCTTATCTCATTTCTTTTATGATTTTTCTCTCATATTTTTTTTTTTTAGTTTTTAACCTCCATTAACGCACTCTGGAGCTGTGTTGGATTGCTTCTAGCAATTTCAATCCATCCCCTGTGCAACAACAATGGAATTTATGATTCCAACACTTGTTTTCTATTTTCTTTTCTGTTTCCTCTATAAGATATTTTGAATTTCCTTTGATTCTTTCCATATCCAGCATAACATAGTTTCATTTCATATCGTAACCTTGATTTGTACATTGTTGTCATTTGGATTTGCAATTTACCCTTGATCACCATATTTTGTTTGGTTTTCTGTTTCATATTTGGTGTTTCTCGCTTTGATAGTATTTGAATGTACTCATCTCCTTTTGATATTCTGCTCACATATGTGCTTCATCACACACGATGGTCTTGCTTATCATCACTCGATGCTTGTGTGACCACTAGTCATCACTGCAAATAGGACAGATCTGGGAGGAGCATCACCTTTGTAACAAAGAGTTTTCTGGGCCCATTTTTTGTTTCTTTTCTGTAAATATTATTGTTGCTATGGACAAGTGAAGGTGGACAGTTTGATTGCGGCTCGTCCCATCACTGAACAGAGGTAAAAAGCATATTTCCGTTGTAAGATCTTCAACGACATTATTTCTTGCATGAATTTGGGTGTATTTACATTTTGTAAAAAAAAAAAAAGGAGTGAACAATCTGCCAAGGAGCGTGTAATGTTTCACCTGCTGAATCTGAAGGTTTGCCTATTGGTTCCAATGAATTCCCAGGTTGCATCTTGCTTGCCCCTGGAGAAATTCATCAGAGGATTTTGTTTGTCCACACTATTTGCTGTGAAATTTTTCTTTTTTTTTTCGTTTTGTTGTTTTTTGTACCATTTTTTCTTTTCATTGATTTTGGGCCATGACTAAAGTCGATAGCAACCTCTGTGTAGAAATGAATCAATTTTATTTAGATGGTTTTAAATCACTGTTGTAGTTGGAGTTGCGCTTGGTTCAAAATATCTGTTCTGCAATTCACCACATGAGGAGCAGATCACCTTGAGGTGGTTCCAAGTCTGGTTTGTAAGTATTGACATGATTTCCAGGTGCACGATTTACTACTTCAAAAAGGGTTTCCAGGTGCACAATTTACTACTTCAATGAGAGGTATGAATTGGCATGAGTTCGTTTTTCATCTTGCAACAACCTGCTTGTACATTACTAGATTAGTGATGGTGAGATTAGGTTTGCTGGGAGTTTTGTTGAATGGTTTCCTAGACACCTGCTTTTTGCTGTGTGAGGGAAGATATGTGTTGGACTATTGGTCAAATTGTACACTTGTCTTATTTTGCTTGGTGTATGTTTTCACTGTTGTGTTTCGATATTAATACTTTTGGCTGATATTGCTTAGCTCACCTGCCTGGTTTCATAGTACCCAATCTAATTCTGGCTTAAAAAAATAGTGTATTTTATGTATTTTGGGTTTAAATGCCAAAGTTTATTTGCACTTTATTTCAACCACCGGCCACCCATATAGGGCAAATTAGTTTCAGATGATTCTGTCACCTTATTGCAAGGTCAATTTTGGCAATTCAGCACCTTAGTATTTCAAGTCGACTGCAGGTAGAATGCAGATTATTTCTTGTTTGGAACCATGTCGGTTTTGTTTGCTTTTTTTCTTTTTCCCTTATTGGTTTTGATTCTAAATATCTGCAAGCATATGGGTAAAAATATTATAGGGGAATCATGCACAAAGCTTGCTTGTTAGATGCAATTTTTGTATTATCTAGAAGACTAATATATCTTTCTATAATCTTTGGATGTCATGGAGTCATGGACAATTTATGAGCATATGCATCGAGAGAGACACTTCTATCTTTCCATTTATAGCTGCTTCTGAATTGATAAAAACTCAAAAATATGTGCTCTTAATTCAAATGTGAAAGTGCTGAAGATGACCATGGCTCACTGTTGGAGACCCTCATAAACTTATCAAGAATCAAATCATCCAGGGATGCTGGAATATCTAATGTGTCCTAATAGTCTCTGTCATTCGCAAACCCCTTGCAAAAACTCATCTCTAAAACATTGGATCTGCTATACAGGAGACGCCCTGCAGTTGGAAATTCTGATCTACGGTAACACGCAAGATCGAAGTCAGATGCCCTGTCAAGTTTGGTCTATTTCTTTGTTGCAGGACATACTTTGTTCACCACTTAGGTGCTGAGCTCTTCAGAATATACTCTGCAATGGAATCAAACACCTTCCTCAGCATGATTTCATTGTTGCTATCTTAATAATCACCTCTGTATCTCGCCATCGTCACTGCTACAGCAGAGCATCTGAGGTAAGTTTTCTGCAAAATATATTTTGTTAAGTATTTGCCAAAATTTATGTTGCAAATTCATGCTTCAAGGCACACTTTGTCAGCATTCACCTCCCTGTTGCAACACCATCTTCAAGCTTCTATCACAACACATACTACCTACTTGTAAACACCCCAAATTTTTACTAACCCCTCGACATTTCCACCCAGCATCATCATTCATCTTTTGAGATCACTCGAGGGAAAAATGGTCAATTTTTGAGCCTGGAACTTGCAAGAGCCCAAATTTCATCTGCAACTCTCAAAATTTCTCTATTTTTACTCAGATGTTCAAATTTTTATCCCTGATAGGAGACTAGAATCCCCAAATCCTGGTTCAGGATTACATTTCATAAGACTTGTCATAGCATATCATTGCATGAGCATTTCATATCACTACACTGCACAGCATGTCATTTCGAGGTCCAGAACTCTCGATTTCAAAATTTTCAATCCAGATTCGAATTTCAACTCTTTTCAAAATTGATTCCAAAACCCTGGGTCTTCAAAATTGTCAATTCCTCCCATTTTACCCCCAGGACTCTGAATTTCAAAATATTTTCTCAGGAAAACGATCTGAATAGTTTTCAATATGGATTTCAGCCACTTCATCTCAGATTTTACCCTTTTGTCAGCAATGTCTAGTATCATTCTTTTGCAAAATCACCCCACAGGGGCCAACTCTTTTCAAAAATTTTGTTTTGCCTATTAGTCCAATTTTTTATAAAAATTCCAAAAACAAGTTTACGGTCCTGTCCTTATTTCAATAAAAAAGCAATGTGGGACCCACCCTGAGGTGGTGTCACATAGGCTTTTCTTTTGAAAAATCTGAATTTTGAAAAATCCAAAAATATAGGAGACTTGTCCCTGGATTGGCGCCACTTGTCTTTTTCTCTCTCCTCCCATTTCCCTGCCATGTGTCAACGTGGGGTTCACCTAGAGGTGGAGCCACATGTCATTTTCTCTCTTTTTCCATTTCTTTGCCAAGTGTCAGTGTGGGGCCTCTTTAAAATGGTGCCACATGTCCACCATCTTCACCCTATGCCATGTGTCACTCCCATGCCACCCTGAAATGACACGTGTCATGTGCTGCCCTGTCCAGAAAAAGTAGAGTTGTCTCCTTCTGAGGTGGCGCCATCTGAGGTATTCTCTCCTGCAGCAGACACGTGTCATTCTCTGCTCTTCTCAGAAAAAGCAAATGACACATGTCATTCTCTGCTCTCTTCAGAAAAAGCAGACTGACACATGTCTCTCCCTATTTTTCTCAGAAAAGTAGGTGACACATGTCATTTCTAGCTTCCTTCAGAAAAAGCAGACACGTGTCGCCCCTGGCCTTCTTCAGAAAAACCAACCATTCAAAAAATTTCAAGCAAGGCCTAGGTGGCGCAAATGCTGATTTTCCTGCATAAATTCATCTTTATTTTATTTTTGAGGTAGCGCCACATGGTTCTTCTCCTCCTTCTCTCCCCTTCTGCCACGTGTCACTGCAGGATCTCCCAGAGGTACTGTCACATGTCCACCCTCCATTACTCTAGAACCAACCTCATTTGAATTTCAAATCTGCCCTGAGGTGGCGCCATTTGAGAAGACTCCTCCAGCTAGCTGACACTTGTCAGAAGCAGAGCCATCCTGAACCACCACGTGTCCAAATCCCCCTGTATCAGAAAAGGTAGGAACAATTCTCCTCTGAGGTGGCACAGTTGGCTTCCTCTGCTTCTGTCCTCCTGCCATATGGCAGTGTGGAGCCACCCTGATGTGGCGCCACGTGTCAACCTCTGCTCCCTCCAGAAAAAGCAGAAATTTAAATATTCAAACTCCTCAGAGGTGGCGCCACATGGCATTCTCCCATTCTTCCAGTTTTAAATCCCAAACACCTTTTGAGGTGGCGCCATTTCAGAGCTCTCTCTTGGCTTCATTTTTTTTTATTTTATTCAAAATAAAAGTAGCCCACCATGAGGTGGCGCCACATGAGGGCTCCCTGCAAAAAGCAGAGTTTGAATTTCAAAAACCCCAAGCAACCCTCTCTAAGGTGGCGCCATTTAGGAGACTCCTGCAGAGAAAATCAAGCAACATTTTGAAAATTTTAAAATCCCCTACTGAGGTGTCTCACCCACAAAATTCTCATTTTTTTATTTTCTCAAAAATCCAAGTGGAAGGCCCTGAGATGGCGCCACATGGAAGGCTCAGATCAAGCCTGTTTGAAATTCAAAAATCTCCAGAAAGGCTACAAATACAAGGGCCCACGCCCAACTGAAGGGGAGCTCCCTTTGGATTTAGCATTTTCACTCAGAGTGCCCTACTACACGATTTTGAATTTTGGAATTCACTCCCCCTTTGGGCTCAGTGGAGAGGGTGCATTGAAGCACCAACCTTGCTCGCATCAATCCCAATTTGTTCTAGGCGTGAATCGATTTTCGTGAACCTTCGGAAGCCCGGATCGAAAGATGAAAGAAGTCATTGGTAGCCGTTCATTTTGAGAGTTCCAAAGCTACAGGAAAACACAAGGTGCACTCCTTTCCCTATTGATTTCATTATATTAATATCCTTACTCCCTTCACATTGTCGTTTTGAAGAAAGAGCTCATCTGAGGGATGGATCGAGCTATTCTCATAAAATGACACATATCAAAAGATGCTTTTTTTGCTTTCTTAATTAGATTTTCGCATTCCATCATGTTTATGCATTAAAAAAGTTATATTTATGTTTTATTTCATTTAAATAGCATGTTTCATGAATTTATTTAACATTTCATGCATTCAGCTTCATTTAGGTAATTCCCTATTTTTGTCAGTCAGTCCACACGTCATTTCATGTATTTATTTTTTATTAAAAATTATGAGAAAATAATAGTATGTGACCTTAGGTGTTCTTAACAATCTGCCAAAAATTCGGAAGGATTTGAATTTGTTTATTATGGTAAAAGTTGAAAATGGTAAATCGGGTTTTGTTACCCAGGATACGTTTTGAAAATTTATCTCCGACTTGTAAAATTGATATCTCTCTCATATGGGGTCCTAGTTTTGATCCAAAAAATTTACTGAACTCAGGATGATGTCTAATTTTTAATTTTATTTTTTCATATTTTTCTTATTTTTTTCCTTTTGAAAAAAATCCGAGAGTTTAGGAAACGTGTCAGAGCCTGATTTGGGCCTCTGAGACTTTGGATCGACTTAAGTCGATGGGTTCTCTTTGGGTATTGCTTCACATCTGAATCTGTAAAAAGTGAATGTCATGTTCGAGATATCCTCTGTTTGCATCTGAAATTTCATGATTTTTAGAACAGTTTTAATATTTGTTTCGGATTTTACTTGTCAGTCTTTTGTTTTGTGATATTTATCTTCTCTGTTGATTTAGGCATGAAAAGTCGTATTTTTATCTCTGTACCTGTTGATCAAATTCCAAAATCATAAAAATGAAAGTTGTTCCTCCATATGTCAGTAGTTTCTCATTTAAATATCAAAAATTTTCATGGTCGGTTGTTATTTGTTTAGTATTTTATATTAGATCAGGTCGATTTTACCTCCGTCAGAGCCAAATTCCTGTTACCGAACTCACCGTAGTTCAAATCCCGAGGCTGTAAAATCCAAAAGAGTTCAATTTCGGGTCCTTTAGCAGTCTGCAAAATCTCAGATGTTTTCATGGTGGAATTTTTGTATTATCGCATTAAGTGTTACATTTGGTTCAGGTCCGTAGGCGAAATCCGCCCTTTTTAGGATTTTCTTTAAATTTTAGTATTTAAACCATCTTATTTCATGAGTTTTAACATTCTAGGCTGTTTATCAGAATAGGTAGATGCTCCATACCAAATTTGACAGTATTTGGAATTCGTTTGATGCTCGGTCTAGCCGTATCATCAAAACAGGGCCCCGCAAGACCGAGATTCAAGCGAAAAACAAGTGAAATTCGTTATTTTGGATGAATTGCAAAATGTCAAATTCTGATTTTACATTCCTAAGGTGTTTAACAGCATGTCATCATGTCTCATCTTTCATTTCATCATCATTTGGTCAAATTCAAATTTCAAAATCTCGATTTTACCAAAATTTCCTTTAAAAAACCTGATTTTAAAGGTGTAACTTCAATATTAGGGGTATTCTGGTCATTTCGACCATAATTTCGAATTTCAAACCATTTCTTACTGAATTTCTTGCATTTACATCATTTCAAATATCAAGAAAGCATGAGAATAGAGTTTATATCCAACTAAGTCCAATAATTTCAGAATATTATTGGAAATCTTGGAAAAACCCACATATTTGAGCTAACCCCATTTCAAGTTTGACAGGGATATTCGAAAGAAGGAGCCGAAGTCTGCGATTTCTTTTATTTTCATTTAATTAGTGATGTAATAATGTAAATTTTGGAATAAGAGATTTAATTTTCTGCTTAGATTAGGATGCATATCATATAGTTTGAATTCATGCAATATCATGTTTAAGTGATTCATGCATTTTATTTCAAAAGCACCATGGATGTACATGAATGGCACGCGCACCAACTCTTAGGGAGTTGATGAACTCGGTGGAGTCCATATTTATGGCCCTAGTCTGAATATGGACGAGACCCAGATCCATCATCTTTCTACCAGTCACACTGAGCCTACACTCTTAGGCTATCTTCCAAAATTTCACTGCATATTTCCAATTCTACAAAATATTTTAGAATTGACTAAGTAAATTATAAACATATTTACGGCCATAGTCGGAATATGTGACAATTCTACTTAGTTTAATTCTAAAATAGCATATTTTCTGAAAAGAGGCTTTTACAAAATGACATTCACTCATATCATTTGCATCATGAAATCACTGGTCTTTCTCATGGTTTTCTCAAGAAAATTGATTTCTCAAGAAACTCTAAGAATTTTTCAAAGTCGGTTTTCCCAAGTCAAGTTTTTCCATAGTCTTCCATGGAAAAGGTTATTTTCTCAAGATTTTCAAAAGGAGTCTCTCACCGTTCTCAAAGATCAAAATCGATTTCCGAGCGTTCCAAGGCTAAGATTTTCAAGATTTCAGTTTCCCGAGTTTCAATTTTCCTTCCCCAAACTGATTTTCCAATGAATTTCAATCATTTTCCAAAGGAAGCTTTCAAAACTTGAAGCTTTTCCTGACAAGCATTTTCCCTTCAAATGTTTACCCCTTTTCCTAAGAATTATTTCCACTTTCCCAGGATTTTCATCCATTCATGATTTTCCTAAATCTTCATTAATTTTCTAGAGATTTTAAGTCCTTTTATCAGAGTTTCCTGAGAGATTGATTTCCATCTTTTTTCTGAGAAATATTTTCCAACTCCAAAGCATTTTCTGAGCATACATCATGTTTTTCAACATGCAATTTACAAAATTTCATAGCACATGCCTGAATTCTCTGTGCATTTAGGATAGAACACGATTTTGATAATTAAGCTAAGTCAAGCACACTTTTGGTTTTTTGTTCGATTACCCCTGTTAAAGGCGGCAGGAACGGTCGAACCTCGTACCGACAGGTCGAGCCCCATCCCATGGATTTTCTCGCTATTTTTAAAAATGGAGGCGAGTATTTCAAAACAATTTCTGAAATCCAGTCACGTTTTACTCGCAGAAGCTTGTTTTCTTCTTTCTCTCTCGCAAGAGAAAGGAAGAGAAAAAAAATTTGCGACGATAACACTATTGCGCTTGCCTGTTTCTTCTACAGCAATAGCTATGCTTTTAATCCTGCACCCCCTTCATTTCACGACAGCCATCACTGTGCAGAAAATCATCCACTTCATACACTGCCTACGTTTTGCAACACTGTCCATAGTTGTTGTTCCCTTTTTCCCATTTTGCTTGTTGTTGTTCGACTCCCTTCATACTCAATTCCACTACACCCCCTGCATAACTCACCTGTCTCACTCCAGTCCAGCCTCATTGCTGTCCACTTTTAATAATTACATCTGTTAAATATCTAAATAACCCTCCATAGGTTTCTACCACGCCTCCTTCATATGCACAGTATATGGGATGGGTATAGCACCATCTTTGTCACTACTGCATACCATTAGTTTACCTTCATTACCACACACCCACAGCAACACCCTTCACTCATTATCAGTATCTTTACTCCTATGGCAGATGTCATTCATTTGATATCACAATATGTCATACATACTGAATATGAGCATATGTATACAAATATCATGCTTGGATATTTATATGTACGTCTCTCTCTCTCTCTCTCTCTCTCTCTCTCTCTCTCTCTCTCTCTCTCTCTATATATATATATATATATATATATATATATATATATATATATATATATATATATATATATATATATAGGTGCTCCTTTCATTAGCCTAGAAATATACATCTTTCTTCATGTTATGAGCATTTCTTTTCATATGCATTTTCCCCTTTAGCATGAATGCTTGCCTACACATCTTTTCAATCGATGTATATATCTGCATATGTTTCTCTCATTGGCATACATACATATATCAAAGGTGGATGTCACACTTAGCTATAAATATGCAATTTCGCCATGATATATTCCATATCTTTAGCCTATTGTTTTTACATTAACCTTGTTTTGCAAGGATATATGGAAAATGTTGATTTCCTCTCTTAGAATAAAATTCTACCATCTCAAATCTCCTTTCAATGATTGTAACAATGAAAATTTACATTTTTTGTCTTAAAATAGAATGCATGAGCATGTACATATCTTCTAGAATTGCTTGATTCATGACATTTTCCTCTTTTATATTCAAAACTACACAAATGGTGAAACACGAATGGCACGTGCACCATTTTGATAAAAGGTGATTAAACCCTAAGTTGATGATTTGCATCAATGACCATAGTCAAGGTGTGAACAAAACTTATGGTTTTCATCTTTTATGGAATAACACTCGATCTCTTTTCCAAAATCATCATATTTTCAAAATATTTTCTTCTGTTATTAGGGTTTAAACTTAGAATTAACTCAAAATATATATCAATGGCCATAGTCAGGATATATTGAGAGTTAACTTCATTTTAAACTCTATAAAGGCACTAAAATATATTTTATTCTTCACCTGAATTCAAATATGATTATTATATAATACATTCAATGACCATAGTCAGGGAGGTATTATATCTTCAATCTTATTTTAATTCATTTAAAGAATGAAATATTCTTTTCAAAACTCACTTTCAAATTCCTTTTTCATTCATTATTTAGGATAGAATTGCACCATATTTTCAAAAATTCCTTTTTCAAAACTCAAGTGATTTTTAATATCTTCTTCATTTCTCAAAACAATTCTTATTTTATAGATTCAAATTCAATTCTATCTCATTCCAAGACTCAAAATTCAATTTCAAAGTTCAATTTGACTTTGAAAATTCACTTTTGTATTCAAACTTTAAATTCCAATTCAAATCAAATTTAAAGTTCAAATCAACTTTGAAATCCCAAATTCATTTTCAAGATTCAAATTCAAATTCAAATCAATATCTCAAAACCAATTTCAAAGTTCAATTCAAAACTTTGAAATCTGTGATTCATCTTCTGATTCCAAATTCAAACTTTAAAAACAAGTTTATCCTTTATCTTCAAAGTTTTATCTAAAGATTGAATTTTTATCCTCAAAATCAAAATCAAAGTTTGAGATTGATTTTGAATCTCAAAATTTCAATTTTTTCTAAGTTTTAAATTCAATCTGGGTTTTCAAAACCCAGATCCATCTTCAAAAGTCCTATTTTTGACTTTCAAAATCCAATTCTAAAATTAGAACCCAATCCCACTTTGGGTCCAGATTGCCAAAATCCAATCCCCATTTTTGGATCCCAGACTTCGGATCCAATTCCATTTAGGATTTCAGAAATCAACTTCATTTTGGATCCCAGACTTCAGATCCAAATTTTCATTTAGGATTCCAGATTTTGAATCCAACCCCATCTTGGATCTCAGACTTTGGATCCAGATTTCATGTAGAATTCCAGATTTCGAATCCAATTTCATTCTCAATTCTAGATTTCAAATCCTAATATGTCTTGATTTCCAGATTTCAAATCCAATTTCATTTTCAGATCTCATCTGGACTTCTTAAATCTATTTCTATTTTTAAATTCTATTTGGATTTCTCAAATCCAAATTCTATTCTGATTTTAAACTTTAAAATCTAGAATTCAAATCCACTTCAAATTTTATCTCCTCCCCTAAATCCAGGTTCAAAATTTAAATTCAAAATCCATTTCTGACTCTGAAACTTCATTTTCTCATCTTCAAATCATTCTTTTCAAATTCAAAAATTTATTCTCCCAACTCTGATTACTTCAAAAAAACTTAGAACTTCAAAATATCTTTTCTGATCTATCTCAAGTTCTAAGTTAGATTCAACTATTCAGAAATCATTTCTTTATTACACCATCACATTTTCACTTTGAAAATCTCAGATTTCCAAAATCATTCTTTTCAAAAGAGCATACATCCTTGCATTGCACAAGCATGATTCTTTGTGCATTTTAGACTTAGAATAAATTCTTAGATAATATTAAGGCAAAGCAAAAAGGCATAAATTTGATCCTTGGTTTGATTACCCCTGGTAAAGGCGCCAGGAACGGTCGAACCTCGTACCGACGAGCGAGCCATGTCTCCTAATTTTCCCGCAAACATTTCAAAACGAAGGCGAGTAATCTTTTTAAAATCTTTTTCAAAATCAAGGTCAAGTGAGACCTTCGCAAAAGAATTCATCTCTCTTCTTTCTTTTCTTTCATCTTCTCTCTTTCTTTCTGTCTTTTATTTTCTCCTTTCAAAAAGAAGGAAATAGAGGTTGGAAAGGAAAAGAGAAGGAAGAGAGAGAACACCAAGAGAGGAAAAATTTTGCGATGATCACAGCTAACCATTCAATTGTTTTTCTATGAAAAATACCACTCAAAAGTTACATTTTTAAATAAACGCATATGCACTACTAGCAAAACAATGTAATAATGTAATAATGAAATATCATGCAACTTATGCGATAAAGAAACTAATTCAACAATTATAATACACATCAATAAACACTTTTAATTAATACAAAATTTTAAATTATTTCACATAATGCACTAATTAATGACAAAGGATATAAATAAACATTCCACAGTTTTTGCGCTCATAAATTACATATTAGAATTGTCCTTATTTCCAATTTCACCAATTGCTTCTCTTGCTTCAGCAGGCATGCTAACTTCAATTGGATAGGTCATCATTCATTGAATTAGTTGAATGATTACTTTCATAATTTACCTCAATATCTCGATGGGGCATTATATCGTACAAGTTTTTTGGCATTGTAGATAGAAAAACTTGTTAATCTTTTTTTTTATAGAATTTCACACATAAAACACTTGTTTTGCATAGTTTGCTAATAGAAACGGTTCATTTTTCTTGCAAGTTTAGAATTGACCACAATAAAACCAAACAAATCTTTTTGATGCCTTTATTTTGTGGCCCAAGCATATCTAACCATTGACATCTAAATAACATAAATTTTAAATTGCTAAAATATTCTACTTTTATGATTTGCTCTAATTCACCATAATATGTGACATCTCTGTTAATCGGGTTGTTCTTTCACACTGAAATAACTTGATGTCATGGCGGATACAACACCAATATTTTTTTATTTTCAAACTTCTTTCTGTTCTTTGTGTGTGAAACCTAAATCCATTTATAAGATTTTTTTTTTAACTTTTCGCCATTGGTTGAGGACCTTGTGAAAGCCATTTGATTTCCTCTGTCACTTGATGTCCTTGCAAATGCTCTTTTTGAACCTATTGTAAATGAAAAAAAATTAACAATACAATATGATGTTTATATCTTAATTTTAAGGGATTCTTACAAATATATAACCACTTACATAATCTTTGAACCAATCTAAAAATTCTTTATTATGAATTTCTTCAAGGTCATGCTTTTCTAAATGCCTCGTTCTTAATGAAGCACGATGTTGCCTACAACGAAATTAAGCTAATAAATTTCTTTAGATGTTAATATAAAAAAATTTGAATTAAATTACCAGATGTATGGAGAGACTAAGTCGCAATTAAACAACACATGGCAGTGAGTCTGCTTTTTTGTAAGATCATCAATTTCAATTACAACTTACTTTCCTATAGCACGTCCATTTCTCATTAACGCACATGTTCCATATTTAGCTTCATATTTCCCATCTTCATTTCTTCATGATTGATTATATCGTGTTTCAAGATCGTCCAAGTATCTTGAGCAAAATGTCATGCATTCTTGAACTAAATACCCTTTTGTAATAGACCCTTCTAGATAGCTTCTATTACGCATGTATGATTTAAGTGTCAGAAGATACCTAAAAACTAATTAAGTTAAATTTAAATTTTTTACTATAGCATACAAAAATGAAAAAATATATTAATGTACATTCATAACACATACCACTCAATTGGATACATCCATCAATATTGTATTGGGCCACCCAACATTACTTTATATGCCAAATGTATAGGCAAATACATCATAATATCAAAAAAAGTAGATGAAAAAATTCTTTCCAGTTTATATAGAATAACACCAATTTGTTCATGTAATTGCTTCAACTCCTCTTCATTTCCTACTTTTGAGCATAATGTCTGAAAGTATCTATACAATTCGATCAAAATTGAAGTCAGATCCTTTGTTACTGCTCTATGTGCAACTAGCGGAAGAAACTGATGCATCAATATATGACACTCATGATTTTTAAGGCTATAAATCTTATGTTTTTGGATGCAAACACATTTTGCAATATTTGATGAAAGTTCATCTGGTGATTTAATATTCTGTAAAACTATACAAAAGATATTTTTTTCATCTTTGTTCAGTGAAAGCAGGCAGGAGGCAAAAGTGTTCTATTAGAGCCATCAATTAATGGATATTGGATGAAGTCTTTGCCATATATTCACATCATATAAACACATTTTGCAATATTTGATGAAAGTCCATCTGGTGATTTAATATTCTGTAAAACTATACAAAAGATATTTTTTTCATCTTTGTTCAGTGAAAGCAGGCAGGAGGCAAAAGTGTTCTATTAGAGCCATCAATGGATATTGGGTGAAGTCTTTGCCATATATTCACATCATGTAAGTCCAATAGAGATTTATGCCCATCTTTTGATTTTTCTTTCATATTTAACAATGTACCAAGAATGCTATCATATATATTATTTTCAATATGCATCACATCTAAATTGTGTCTTAACAAATTATATTGTCAATAAGGCAAGTCAAAGAAAATACTCATTTTCTTTCAATTGTAAGGCAATGTCTCATGACTTTTTTTTCAAACCTATTGATAATGCATTTTGTCTCATTTAATATATCAACTCCAGATAGTGCATGAGGAGCAGACACCACTTCAATAGTACCATCAAACTTATGCTTATTCAATTAGAAACTCTGATTCAATGACAGAAATCAATAATGTTTCATGTAACAAAGTTTTTGACTATTAATTAATGAGAGCAAGTATCTTTTTGACAATGCAGACTTTCCAATATTTCTTTTGTACTCCACCTTTATAACATTGCATATGCAGGAAAATCACTAATGGTCCATAATAGTGTTGCATGCATTGTAAATGAAGATTTCTATGAAGTATCATATGTATTTACTCCATTGCGCTATAATTCTTTCAATTCATCAATTAGCGGTTGCAAATACATGTCTATGTCATTTTCAGGACTAGATGGACCAGGAATTAGCAATGAGAGAATCATGTTTGATTTCTTCATACACATTCATGGTGGCAAATTGTATGAAATAATCACGATTGAACATGTACTATGAGTTAAGCTCATTGTTCTAAATGAATTGAAGCCATCAAATGCTAACCCAAGTCTGACATTACGAGCATCAGAAGCAAAAGATGGATTTTGAATATTAAATGCTTTCCAAGCTTGAGAATTTGCAGGATGCCTTAAAATATTGTCTTCAGTGCAGCTCTCATTATGTCATCTCATGTGAGAAGCAATTGTTTATGACATGAACAATTTTTTGAGTCTCTGTATTAATGGAAAATGCCATAATATTTTTGCAAGAATTTGTTAAACTTTTCTCTAGAGTTTGTCACATCTTCAACATTTTCATCTCAAATAATTTTCCATCTTGAAGCATGACAAATATCATATGTATCTTTAGTATAGCATGCAATCATTTAGACAAGCATGAATCTTGTTATAGCTATAACCTAAATCTTTAATAAGCTTTTGTGCATTGCAATAATCTTTTGGCAACCGTTCGCTTTGGTAAAATGCTTCTTTCAACAACTCTAACAACATGGTGAATGACTTGTTACTTCATCTTTCAAGGCATTTTATATGAAATAAACGAACAAGAAAAGATAATTTGGAAAACTGGATGTAGCCTGGATATAATTCTTGTCCAGCATCTCGTAAAAGCTTAAAAATTGTTATGTTTGAGTTTCTGTATCAACATCATTCAAGTCTTCACCCATATGTTTGTCTAGCCCTCTATCATAGTTTGGCATTCCAAATGCATCGATCGTTTAACATTTCATGCATTTCATCTCCTTCAATTGAATTATTTTCACTATCATCTTATTTGGAACTCTCATTTGACTTAGCTCCTTTTATGGTCAGGTATATATTATATGTTCGCTAATAATGTTGACTTCTAAAAATTCAAGTAGCAGTAACATGGTACTCTTTTTAGAAACTTTAAGATCTTTACAATTTGTCTACAAGCTCTGTAGAGAAGATCTTCTCTTACACTTGCATCTTTCTGTCAAATTGCTCATGTTGGTCCCTCATAATCCATGTTTTTTTACAGTGTATGGCAGGCTGGGCCAGTGCGACCAGGTCTTCGTGCCGTGAGTGGTTTCTTCGGGTTATAAATTCAAAAAAAAAAATTGCACCAGTGGGCCTATGTGTTAGCAGAACTCATTTGTGACTTGACATCCAAAACATGAGAAAAGCCTGATCAAGCTCAGACTAATATCTTCAGATTAAATTCTAATAGTAGAAATTCCCAGTGAACATGCTTCATTTTGGTAGTACTTGTGTAACTGTAATCTAACATGGAATATTTGTCATGTCACATGTATCATTAGGTGCTTGCTTGGAATGTTAAATGTATTGATTGTCTGTTGTCATTAGGTGCTTTGTTTTCTAGGTTTAGATGCTCAATTTCCATCAACTAGATAGTTAAACTATTATCTCAAACATCTTACTTTAGACAAACCATTGCAGGTTCATGCCATAGGTTGCTAAACTCTGCGGTCCATAACTTGATGGATTTAAGTTGGTTCTAAGGGGGTTCTACCATACAGGAATCTGTGTTTCCTCATTTCAAGTCATTATAACTGTATATGCAATTTATGGCACTTAAGGTACCTCTTTTAGGGAGGTGTGCGTACCCAATTATCTTGGTCAAATACTTCTGTGAACTTCTCCTAGACTTTGTTTATATACCAAGTGCCCTGCAAAAATTGCCACCATTGGTCACCTTCTCCGCTTTCTGAAAGGATGCAGTACTGTAATCATGGTCTTCTCTTTTGTAATTGTCCATAAAATACACCATAATCTTACATAAGCATTCGTGCATATTGACTGCATTGTCCATATAGAAAAGCCCCATTCCTGATAACTACATGTAGATTAAGAAAGATGAACAAAACCCACCAAACAAAGAGACCACTTGAAACAAAAAACAAAAAACAAAGAAAAGAGCACGCTTATCCATTTCAGATACAATCGAGACTGAAACCATTAAAAAAATATCCACACAAAAATCAGAAAAATAAGAGAGAATATAAAGAAGTTTGAGGATCTTGCAGGCATGGTGATCATGGCGTTCGAGCCGGAGAAAGCGGTGTGATGAGGCAGTCTTAGCTATGTGTAAGGTACATGTACAGGTGCATGAAAAGGAATAAAACCACGTGACTCATCAACAAATATAATGCAATATCTATGTCCAGAAGATCAACAACGGATGCAACGCCCAATATATCAGAGTGAATAACCTGGAAAGGCAAATCAGCTACTTAATTTATCGTTATGAAAGGCAATCTCTTACTTTTACCAAATTGACAACTAGAGCAAACAGAATTAAACTTCTTATCAAGAATAAGAGAATCATTATGTCTAATTAAATTATCTAAGTTGGCTTTCCTAGGTGGCCAAGCTGACTATGCCAAACAAAAGATGATGTCTTAACTGCGCTGATGTTGTCTTGATTTTCTTGACCGATCCATCGTGGTAAAATAAATATACCACTCAAATCAGATTACCAATGGCTAAACCTATTTATAGAGATCTGAGCCTTATTGGTGGTACGAAAGTGAGGGTTATGACTACTGTAACACAAGAAAAAAAAATTGTCCTGCGTGCAGAGCGATTCTTGATAGACAGTTTTACAAAAAATTTAATAAATAAATAGTTTCGAGCTAATGGCTGATTTTTTGATATGTCATTCAAATTATATGAATAGAACTAAGAAAAATAAGATAAAAATATGTTTCATTTTCTGTAAATCTTGAAGGCTCAAACAAATCATGAAAAAATCAAGATTTTGTAGAAAACCTAGATTTGGAACTATCTCAAGTAGGGTCTGGTTCAGAAAACCTAGAAAATTCATATGATGAATTTTTCTAACAAACTCAGATGATTCTAAAAGATAATAAGCACACCTTTCATTATAAAATTTGAGGTCTAGTAACTTTGTATCTTCCAAAGGCAACAAATCTTGTCATGTCCAAAACCCCCAACGACTTACTGAGGAACAACTTAATCAAATAGTTGCATCGATAAATCTAGGTAATTCTAAACCAACACATGTGGTTAATCTAATAGGTAATTTTGCTACTCCTTTTGTTGGCTCCATATCATCCAAAAATTGAATCATAGACATGGGTGCGTCAGACGATCTTATAAATTCCTTGTCAAACCTGATACTTTCAATTCCCACCATTTTCTCACCTATTGAATTGCCAAACGAATCCTCTACATATGCTACTCACATCGCTAAATATTTTATTTTCAAGTGTCCTTTTTATTCCAGAATTCATATTCAATCTCATTTTTGTAAGTAAATTAATTCAAGATCTGAAATGTGACATGTTCTTTCATGATGATCATTATGTTTTTGAGGATCATCTCTCTCAAAAAAGATTAGGGTGGGTAAGAGACATGATACACTCTATGTTTTTGAGATTGGTGACAGTCTTTCTTTAAATAATTTATCTTTTGATTCTAATATTTGGCACTTGAGGCTTGGACATATCTCAAATTCTAGATTACAAACTCTCATAAATTTTAATAAATTACATGGTCGTGTTCCTCAAAATCATTGTGATATTTGTCATATGGCCAAACAAACTCGCCTTCCCTTCCCAAGCGGGACAATTTTTTCGTCAAAACCTTTTCAATTAATCCACTATGATTTATAGGGCGGATATCAAACCCCTTCATTATTCAGAGCACAATACTTCTTGAACATAGTGGACGACTATTCTAAAACTATATGGGTTCATCTGTAATGCCCCAATTTTTTAAACTGAAAATCTAGATTTTTTTTTTTAAAACCCCTTTACATGATTTTCAAGAAACACAGCGGAAACTCTTTTTAAATATGGTTCAAGCCTTAGACAGGTTACAGATATAACACACACATAAGACTAGAGTAATTAAATCTAATCATAATTTGTATTAAATAAATTAAATGCTAGTCTCAAACTTTATTAGAGTTAACAGGACTTAATCGAATAACCAAAGAATAAAGTATCAAGTCCACTTGAAACGGTAAAGAGTTGTGACCCTCTTGGCGCCACCCCGAGCCTATTGTCATCACTCTCAGCCTACTTATTACCTAAAATATTATAAGTAGAGGCATAAGTCCACATCTTTAGTAAGTAATCATCAAACACGTGAACACAATTATTTCAATCACATAAATAAACATTGGCATATTTTCAGATAACATCTAATTCATGCAACATCACAATATCAGAATTAATCATAACTAACATTTACATAACTAAGCATGCTTGCATTCATATTTCAGAAATAAACATGCTACAATGCATCATGCCAATGAAATAACAACTTATGCACAACTAAACTATTTCAATGCCTTCATTCTGATTTTTTATGTGCCACTTGTCCTCGCACCCGATGGTACACGATCTGGTTTCTAACTTTGACTCAACCAATCCAATGAAGGATATATTATGTCATGTATTTTATTAACTTCATTGAACGAAAAGAACCTGTCAACCTCTCACTGAGGTTTCACTGGAGTGGTCTATAACCGAGAGAAACTCTTAGTGGTCCTGCGTGAAATCGATTCCTATTCTGCAGAGATTTTAGACCTACCACCTAAGACGTATGGTAGTTTAGGCTCCCTATGATCAGAGATAGGGAACCAGGAGACACTGCCGCTCTCCAAAATATGTTGATCTCTCGATCGTGTGTACCTCCACTCTCTCCAAAACAGGTCACAATCCAAAGGACTACATCTCAATGGGTCATGGGTGTTATTTAATTATTAGGCTCATAATTTAAATTACATGTGCACACAACACGCACATCCGGGCTCACTAGCCCCATCTCCCCACTGAAGATTTCATACGCAAGTTTGTTTTGACCCATCAGATCCCACAGTCAACATTGTGGGTATGGCTTCCATGAGACGATTATGTGCTTATGTGTATGGCTATTTTTTTGTCGTTGGTGCACCAGAGACACCCATAGGTTCCGCCAAACCCTGACTCGCACTCGAGCCACACACACGCTCATATCACACATCATTATCACCATGTCATATGTCTACATACATATATATAGGCTGCAACTACATGCAATTTATGATTATGCTTAAACAAGCAACATGTGTAGCAATTCACTTTACATTGATCATAACTTATGATATTCAATATTCATTAACAATGTATGTCATATGAATAGTTACAAATCAAGAATAACATACAATACATTCAGTTTGCATGCATATAAGCTCAAATATCCAGATAAACATCCATAACTATGCTGCATAATATAAAATATAATTTAGCATCCATACATGCTTTAATGTGTAAATTCAGTTCCCTAGTAACCCATTTTGGAAAACCCACCGAAAATCACAGAAATTGAACTATACTTTCTCAATTTTACTAGCAATACCCTTATGTCTCACGAAAACAGTTCAAGAAACAGAACCGAAAAATTTATTGTATATAAATCATAAAAATTCTTGGACTAAACCCTGTTTAGGAAAAATATAAGTCAGATCCTGCCATCTACATAAATTTATCTCGGTTTAGAAAATTTCTTAAGGCCTACACAAAAATCTTTTTACAAAACCCTTTTTACCCATTTTTTTTCACCCAGCTTTTTCTCAATTTATTTTGATCAATCTTAGTTGGGGCTTTAGAATCGACAAAATTGTGGGTCAAAACAGTCCTGCAGATAGGGCAGAAAACTAGTGCTCTGTTGCAAGGGACGTTTCGGCATCAATACTGCTCCAAACAAAAAGATTCAAGATTCTAAATTCAAGTCCTAGGTGTGTAGAACACTTCAGTATTTTTATTTCAATTTAGTGACTTCATTTTCAAGGAGTTATTTATTCTTTCTGAAATAAGTAAGGATAAAAAATGAGGACAGAAAAATCAAGATTCAAACTCATGCAAGATTCATCAAGAAAGAACAAGACTCACAGTAAAGATCCATATAATCATAATTTTTAATGCCCTAAACATGTTTACATCATCATACAACAATTATTTGTTCAGATCCATGCTAATCTTGCTAAAACAAATAACATATATCATGCATGAATCACAAAACCATCAAGAAATAGTTCAAATAAGATTACATCCATGCAAGAATCATAGTAAACCTAAACATTCATAGAAACATGGATTCTTTATACATTAACATGTTGTTTAATCATGCTAAATATGAAATAATTCATCATAATGCTCAGATCAACTTTCTTTATTAAAAATATTCAAACCCTAAAAACGTTTTTGCCAAAAACTTGTTTAAATCAATCTTTCACGTACACGAACATGGATTCAAACACATAACAAATTTCTAGAACTTATAAATCATATATTTCACTAATATAAACTAAGATTAACATATTAAACATGTTGAAATAAGTAAGATCTAAGAAAGAACAAGTTTCTTTTCTCAAATCATTTTTTTCTTTACAAACCCATAAATTGTCCTATTTCAAAAACTATTTTTTTTTTATTGTTTGATAATATAGATCCATAAAAACATGTTCTCTATATTGAAAATCAATATTAGAGAGATGTTTCAAGGTCTGATCCATCATTGGTTTAGATATGAAAATCATCGCATGCATGTTTCATGTGTTTGAAAAAATCGATGCCTACGCGATTGATGTACCTATCTTAATTGGGTTCTCAAACGTAGATCGGCCTTCGTCTCTCGTCTTAGAACCTTAGAGGAGCTTCAATGGCTGCTGGAAAAACTTTAAAAAGAAGAAAGAAGAAAAAAAAAAGAAGGAAGAGAGAGAGATTAGAGAACTCTAATGAGAATAGGAGAGGGAAAGAAAACTAACCTTGTTAATCCTCCTCATAAGGGCCTCTATTTATAAATAGGCTTAGGTAAGGCTCCTATTTCTAATATAAGAGGTTAATATTTATTAATTTCATTTATTAATAAAATAAGTAAATAAATTATGGGTCTTAATTCATTAGATTTTGAAAATACTTAAGCTATAAAAGATAAGTGGGGACTTCTTACTTGAGCTCTAGTGACACTACAAGAAAATTGTTAATTAGCGACAGAAATTTGCGACGGATTTTTTCCGTCGCTAATTAGCGACAGATTAGCTAGAGATACAATCTGTCGCTAATTCGCGACGGATTAGCGAGGAAACAACTTTTATCGCTAATCTGTCGCTACTTAGCGACGGATTAGCGACTGGAATTTTTTGTCGCTAATTTTTATTACAAGAACACCATTTTAGTGATGGATTTAGAGAGGGAACTCTGTCGTCGCTAATCCGTCGCTAATTAGCGACGGCGTAGCGACAGAATATATTTCGTCGCTTTTTTGGTATTTTGATTTACGACGGCTTAGCGACGGAATTTTTCTGTCGCTAAATGTCGCGTAAATCCCTAATCCCATCCCTCTTTCTCTTTTTCCTGTTTCGCTGTCTTGCTCCCGCCCACCGCCCTCTCCCTCCCACCGCCCATCGGCTCTCGCCACCGCCCGGCCGCCGCCGCTCGCCAGCCGCCGCTCCTCGTCCACCGCTCGCCAGCCGTCGCTCGCCAGCCGTCCACCGCTCGCCAGCTGCCGCTCCCCGTCAGCCTCCCGCCACCGCCCGGCGACGCGCAGGTAATCACTTGCATCTTCTTCTTCTTCTTCTTCTTCTTCTTCTTCTTCTTCTTCTTCTTCTTCTTCTTCTTCTTCCTCTGATTCCTCATCTGCAGCCTCCAGGTCATTATTTTTGCTCATATGAATGAATGGTTCTTTCAAAATCTATCCACAGTTAACGATGCATTGAGATTCCTGTATGTTGCCAAAACATGGTTGGGCCCTTGGGGTTGCCAAAAACATCTGAATGGTGTTGAAGCGCGGTGTTTGGGCTGCCAAACTCCATTCTTAATGCAGTGTTTTGACAATGCCATTGCTCTCAAACAGCAGAATACATGAAAAATAAAAATAGATTGCATTTATTGTTCTTAGTTACGGTGGATTGCATTTATTTCCGTAGATCCGATTATATTGATAATGAATCTCAGTTTTTGTTTTTTGGCCATTTAGTTTGCTATATATAATGCCATTTGGAAATTTAAGTGTTTTCATTTTCCCATTTAGATGTTCTGAAAGATACTTGAACTCTCTTGTTGAATGCTCTGGTAAGTTCAAAGTGTAAGTGGCTACGTGGTTCTTTTCTCATCATGTTGATTATATGTGGCTATGTGGTATAAGAGCTGAAGAGGTTTGGGAATTGTATCATGTTTAACTGCCAAGGAAAATATCTGGCTGGGGACCTTGAATTGCGGTTTCCTGAGTACCCTTGCTACTTGGGAACACTGCATTTGGTACTTTTATGCTGTAAATTGGCATTTTATTTTTTTTTCTGGGCTAGGTTAGGGGTAAAAAGCCCCTGATGTAATCTGTTGCACATGGCCTTGAGCCCCCCCTGCTCGTTTGGAAGTACACTAAGGATGCAATCATGTAAATGGGTCGAATCCATCCTGTGGGTTTTACAATTTTTGGCGGTTCCAAATCTGATTCCTGTCTGAATCCCATGTATTTATAACTGTTTCGGATCTGGGCCATTTTCCTCCCTAAATTTACACCCAACTCTAATCTTGTGGCAAGGTTTGAGTCCGTGACGTTCACAAGTCATATGGACAAATCAAATAAAAAATAGCTACAATTATTAATAAAAATCTATCTCATATGGACAAATCAAAACTATCTATTGCAGTCTTTCTCAACCTCAACATAAAGTTCTTAAACATTATCTAATGACAATATATAACACTGGTGCGATAATTTGAAGTTCATAACAATGCATAAATTTTATTTATGACAAAATAAATCAAAATACAAAAGTATTAACTAAAATAGACCCCGACGGTTACCCGCAGCATAAAAGTCATCTATAACTAAAGTCATAGTATATTCTCGTTCGATGTAGAATGTCATATAGTCAGCAAGAAAATCGTCGTCCATTTTGTTACGAATTTTCATCTTACATGCTTCATCACTGAAAATGCTCATTCTGTAGTGATTATAGAAACTAGTAATGTCAATACAAAATAAAATAATCTAGTTAGTATGACATAACTTTCTGACTTTCTACTTATAACCAACTTTTGATACAAATCAGGTAGAGTAGGTATTTGAAATCGAGGATCAGAAACCACATCAATTTGCTAATATTGTAACTTTGCTTTCAAGTTAAATATATCTTGGATATCAGAACATTAAAACACAAGTTAGAAATAAGGACTTTTCTATAATTCTATATAATTTGGTCATGCATTTCAAACTCATCCTTGTCACTGCTGATTTTTATAAGAGACCTATGCGATAAGGTATCAATTGCTATGTCAGGGTAGAAATCACAATCCCTCCACATGTGAATTGCTTCTTCTTAATTCATTTTTTCCATGATGTTCAATGCTTCTTTTTCACTTTATTTCATCGCATTTCATCATTAGATATATCATCAACAGTTTAGTTGTTTTTTGCATTGCATAAGTGTTTGTGTTTCCCTAATTAGCTTCAATATTCATTTTAACACAGTATTTTTTGCATATTTCTCAACGGAACTCGCTTGTGCCCCGCCACCCGTGGTAAGTAAGTGACAAAAACAATGCAAATCGGGTAAATACCCGTGGTGAGTAAGTGATGCAAGCGCATTACATGTTATTTAATTTATTGAATGTAACACTTTATTGTTCACACACTCACTTAGTTGTTGATATCTAGGACTGCTTTGTTGGAGTTCGGAGATCATGCTGAGCATGATTTTAATGTATGAATATGGAAGTGTTCTTATTTTTGGAGTACGGAGTCCATGCTATGCATGGTAGTAGTTAGTGGGATATTGAAGTGTGTTTGTTGCAGGTACATGTTTGACATTTGTTTGATATGAATTATTTCGATGTATTGCAATGTTTGATGTGATTGTATTCATGCTTACATGTAGTTACTTTCAATTTGATTATGTCTTCCATGTGAAATTGTATACTGAAAGCATGCTTCAAATGAATGTATCGTGTCATGAATAGTTTGCACATGAAAATATTAAGTTATCAATGCATGCATCATAATTCTTGTGATTGTATGACATCATATATTGCATGATAAATTTGATATTTTCTTCATCATAGCATTCTGATGGTTCTCTTTTAACTGGTTAGGATACTATTCGTAACATCATACGACAGAATGACTGCAAACCATGAATGGATGCACCGTAGGATAGTGGACAATGAGTTATCGCATGAATATATGGATGGTGTTGACAGTTTTATTGAATTTGCAACGGCAAGTGTCAGTACGGTAGATCCCACAGGTCGGATTAGGTGTCCCTGCAAGATTTGTAAGAATAATCGATTTGTAGAACCTCATGGCGTTAGACATCACCTATACAGGAAGGGTTTTGTGAGTGATTATCAAAACTGGACGTTTCATGGAGAAGAATTTAGAAACAATTTTGATGCACGGGTGAATGTGGTGCACGATAATCCATATACGAATTTGATATTTGATGTTGCAGGAACAGAACTAGGTTCTGCTATGAGTTCTAGTGATGTAAGAACTGCCGTAGATGAAGAATCACCAAACGATGCAGCTAGTAGATTTTATGATTTACTTAGAGATGCTGATGAGCCACTTTGGAATGGTTGTGAGAGTCACACTATCTTGTCTGCAGTTCTTCAACTAATGAATTTCAAGTCTGAGTATAATTTGAGTCAATCATGTTTTGACCGTTTGTGCATGATTGTGAAGAGTATGTTGCCTAAAGATGAGAAATTGCCACAAAATTTCTATCGTGAGAAAGTTATGGTCAACGCTCTAGGTATGGGTTACAAAAAGATTGATGTTTGTCCAAATCACTGCATGTTGTATTTCAAGGAGCAGGAAAATGACATATCATGCCCGTCATGTGGGCATCCTCAGTTCAAGCCAAAGACAGAAGGCAATGGTAGCACGAGATCAAAGGAAGTTTCATACAAGTCGCTCCGCTACTTTCTTATCACTCCTAGATTGCAGCGATTGTATATGTCTTCAAGGACAGCTAAACACATGAGATGGCATGCAAATAAAGTTCGACACGATGAAAACAAGATCACGCATCCTGTTGACGCTGAAGCTTGGAAGCACTTTGATCGTACTCATCAGAACTTCGCAATGGAAGTGCGAAATGTTAGACTCGGTCTATGTACAGATGGATTTAATCCATTTGGGGGTAGATCAACTCCATACTCATGTTGGCCAGTATTTGTAACTTCATACAACCTTCCACCAAGCTTGTGTATGAAACGTCCAAATCTTTTCTTGTCTCTGTTGATCCCTGGTCCGACCTCACCTGGCCAAAATCTTGATGTATATCTAAGGCCATTGATTGATGAATTAAAAGTACTGTGGGATGACGGTGTTACCACGTATGATGCCCACAAAAAACAAAATTTCAACATGAAGGTCGTTGTTCTATGGACAATCAGTGACTTCCCTGCATATGGTATGTTATCTGGTTGGAGCACACATGGGAGGTTGGCTTGTCCGTACTGCATGGAGGATTCCAAAGCTTTTAGATTGAGGCATGGAAGGAAGCCTTGCTGGTTTGATTGCCATCGTCGATTTCTACCCAGCGATCATCCGTTCCGACGTCAAAAGAATGCATTTAAAGCAGGCACAACTGAAACGGAAGGTCCATCCTCAAGATTGTCTGGCATAGAGATTCTAAGAAGATTGCGATACTTTCCAGATGTATTAACAGATGCCCGCAGTCCTACACCCCTCCGTGGATTTGGGAAGGATCACAATTGGACGAAAAAATCTATTTTTTGGGAACTACCGTATTGGCCGACCCTATTGATACGACATAATTTGGATGTGATGCATGTAGAGAAAAATGTGTTCAATACAGTAATGAATATTAAAGGAAAAATGAAGGATAATCCGAAGGCCCGTATGGATTTAAAATTAATATGTAAAAGACCAGAATTGGAACTCAAAGAGTATAATGGCAAAGTACTGAAACCAAAGGCGAAGTATGTGCTCGGATCTGATCAAATAAAACATGTATGTCAATGGTTGAGACAACTGAGATTTCCAGATGGATATGTCTCTAACATTGCTCGGGCTGTGAAGATTGACGATGGACAGTTATATGGGTTGAAGAGCCATGATTGTCATATCTTTATGCAACGATTGATACCCCTAGCATTCCATGATATGTTAGACAAACCTATATGGGGGGTATTGTCTGAGTTGAGCGGATTTTTCAGAACATTGTGCGCATCGGAGGTCGTTGTATCAGATGTAAAGAATCTCGAGGACTCTGTCATCACCACTGTTTGTCTGTTAGAAAAGATATTTCCGCCAGCGTTTTTCGATGTTATGGAACATTTGATCATACATCTGCCATATGAACTAAGGGTTGGTGGCCCTGTGCAATATCGATGGATGTACCCATTTGAAAGGTATATGTTTTTTTATATTTGTCTCTTTAATGACAGATATTTAAAATTTGAAATGTATATTCTTGTCAGATGCATGTTCGACCTAAAAAAAATGGTTCGTAATAAAGCAAGAGTAGAAGGCTCTATTTGTGAGGCGTACACTTTAGAAGAGATTTCAAATTTCTCATCTATGTACTTTGAACCTCATATTCCAACACGTTACACATGCTCGCCCCGTAACGATGATGGAGAACAAGTAACTGTAGCTGACAAGCTGTCGATATTTCAACCACTTGGGCATGCATTTGGTAGTTGCCGATCAAGGCTATTGACAGATCGAGAGCAAGATGCAACACACATCTATATTCTTTTTAATTGCTCAGTGATCGACCCATACATCGAGTAAGTATATGTATATGCAACTCAATTATAAATCCTTTTATGTTCTATATGTGGATACATGGCTCGGTAATATAAGTATTTGTGGTTTGCAGACGATTTGATCTGGAGTTGCAAAGCGAAGTTTCACATCTCACTGATGCAGAAGTACAAAAAGAACGTGAAACTAAGTTTGTGGAGTGGTTGAAACAGTTGGTAAAGAAGCTAACATAAATTTTGTACTTATAAACAACACTAAGTTACTTAATTGATCGTGATCACAATAATTGTTTATGTATGTGCGTAGGTTCACCATGGTGATGTTAAAGATCAAGGAATATGTGATTTAGAAAATGGTCCGACCAAAGTTGTGCAATGCTACAACGGGTATATCGTAAATGGTTATCGATTCCATACAAAAGACTACGGTATAAACAAATCAACGATAAATAGTGGCGTGTGTGTCAAGGGTAGCAGCTACGGTGAAAATGAACATGATTACTACGGTGTTATAGAGGAAATAATGGAGTTGACTTACTTAGGCATGAATAACAGGGTTACGATATTCAAGTGTCATTGGTTTGATCCAACTGCAACAAGACTCGACAAAGCTTCAGGCATTGTGGAGGTGAATCATAAATCCAGGTTTGGAACATATGAACCATTCATATTAGCCTCGCAAGCTCAACAAGTTTATTATACTTCATATCCGAGTATAAAAAAGTCAGATAGAAATGAATGGTGGGCAGTTTGCAAGGTGAAATCCAAACTATACCCCGAGTATGATCAGTTACAAGAAGATGAGTTAGCTGAAGACAGTGATTACTATCAATCAGATGATGTCTATGACTTCGCTTATGGTCACGATGTTGCGCATGATATGCATGTCATATCTCCATTGGCCGATGAAACATTCATAGAGGAATGTGATCCAAATGATGTACCAAGTGGATGGGCAAACAATGAAGAAGAAGAAGAAGAAAGTCGAACTAGTGACAAGGAAGAATTCTCAAGCTAGTGAGCAAAATCTTATACTACAAACCTCTATTTAAATGCATTGTAATACTTGATGTGAGTTGTATTGCAATACTTGGTGTGAATGATTAAAAATTTTATTTGAATGTATATTAATACTTGATACGAATGATTCGAATGCATTGTAATACTTGATGTGAATAATTTCAATTATCTGAATGTATTATAATTTATGCAATTAACGAATGATTTGAATTAGTGCAATACTTGATGTCAATGATTTGAATTATTTGAATGCATTGCAATGCTTGATGTGAATGACTTGAATGCATTGTAATACTTGATGTGAATTATTTGAATGTATTGTATGACATATGTTATTTGTTAGAATATGGTTCGTGGAGGTTATAGTGGTCGCTCATCCAGTAGTAGCCAGGCTCAGTCTTCATCTTCACGGGCTCCTGTGATAGGTATATCATATAACTAATTAGATGCTTGATTAGTTCAAATGCACATTCTGAGAATTTCTAATGTATTTTTTTACAGATGATGTTGCGCCTGTACATGACCCACCTACACCAGTTGATCACACAAGTCAACAACCAACACAGAAAACAGGGTCTTCTCAGGCTGGCACAAGAAGACTCATTCGAATAGTGTATATCGATAATCGACCGTAAGTATTTTGTTTTCAATTATTGCATATCTTTTAAATATTTTATATTGATATTTACTGTGTAACAATTCATGTGCAGCACGAGGTTTGAGTCACAAGAAGTAGTACGGGAGATTAGGAATTCACTTCTTCAATATCTACCAGGACCAGTTGCTCAATGGAAAGAGTAGCCAAAGGAGGTGTTAGACAGATTGTGGTCCTCATTCATGGTATACAGTTGTTCCTCATAGATAATGTGTTTCATATTTAATTTATTTAAGCAATGTCTACTAACTTTCTGAAAATATTTGTAGGCTTCGAATCGCTTCGCAACTACGGTGGAAGAAAATGATGCAAGGAAGGTGTGGCAGAAGGTGGCTGCCAATCGATTTGCAGACATGCTGCACACTATGAAGACTGCAGCAAAAAAAGCATCTGGCGTAGTAGATGATCCATTACTGTGGAAGGGCCATGGTCCTATTACTATCAGGAGAGATTACTAGGATGAAATGTGCGATAAGTGGGCGGGAGATGCATTTAAAAATCGCTCTGCGAAGGCTTCACAAAATCGATCGAAGATGCCCGAATCCCATCTACACACAGATGGATCTAAGACATTTGGGAGACACCTAAAGAAAATGGTAACTCATCAATATATAATATTAATTTTATAAGTATTGTTGCAAACTTGTGTACTAAATCTTTTGTCATTTAACTTCGCAGGAAGCAGAAAAAGGAGGCAGTGTACCATATAAGGATGTGTTTGTAGAAACACATAAACGGAAGACCACGGGAGTCTTCGTATCAGAGAAGGCGAGAACGACAATGGTATGTATTAATTCTATTAATAATCATTGCAATATATATGCAAGTTATCATAATGTTATCATTAATTATTAATGAATACTTTAAACATTATTTTGTAGGAGGCATATGAGCAACAGATGGTAGAGCGATATGGCGATGACGCTACTCAGCATCCATCATTTGATCCTACAGTATGAGTGACTGCAGCAGGTGAACCCAAAAAAGGTCGTGTGTTCGGGTTTGGGAGTAATATGAACACTTCACCAGTTATTGGTTCTTCCAGTTACGGCTCATCGACTTCTTGCGCCGACATAAGCTCCAAGCAGCCGACTATTCTTTTCGGTGATGATGTACGCCAGATCATTAATGAATCACTGAATAACTACTTTCAATACACTGTCGCCCCCTTTCTCCGAAATGAGATCAAGGCAGCTGTTCAGGATAGGGGATCTTCGATTCCAGGTCCCTCTCAGGTATAATCACATATTCAGTTTTTTGACTGCCTTAGAGCACATATGAGCATGCTATAATAACATATAGAGTTTTTTTATTGCATTAGAGCACATATGAGCATGCTATAATCACATATAAAGTTTTTTTTGTCTGCCTTAGAGCACATATGAGCATGAGAGAATCACATATAAAGTTTTTTTTACTGCATTAGAGCACATATGAGCATGATGGAATCACATATAAAGTTTTTTTGACTGCATTAGAACACATATGAGCATGCTATAATCACATATTCAGTTTTTTGACTGCCTAAGAACACATATGAGCATATTATAATCACATCTTCAGTTTTTTGACTGCCTTAGCACACATATGAGCATGCTATAATAACATATAGAGTTTTTTTACTGCCTTAGAACATATATGAACATGCTATATATCATTTATGATAGAATCACATATAAGTTTTTTTGCTTTGCCTGCCTTAGAGCACATATGAGCATGCTATATTCACATATTCAATTTTTTGACTGCCTTAGCACACATACGAGCATGATCGAATCACATATATAGTTTTTTGCCTTCCTTAAAGCACATCTGAGCATGGTAGAATCACATATAGAGTTTTTCTAGATGCCTTAGAACACATATGAACATGCTATAATCACATATTCAATTTTTTGACTGCCTTAGCACACATATGAGCATGATAGAATCACATATATATATATATATATATATATATATATATATATATATAAACTTTTTGCCTGCCTTAGAGCACATATGAGCATGATAGAATCACATATAAAGTTTTTTTGACTGCATTAGAACACATATGAGCATGCTATAATCACATATTCAGTTTTTTGAATGCCTAAGAACACATATGAGCATATTATAATCACATATTCAGTTTTTTGACTGCCTTAGCACATATATGAGCATGCTATAATAACATATAGAGTTTTTTTACTGCCTTAGAACACATATGAACATGTTATATATCATTTATGATAGAATCACATACAAAATTTTTGGCTTTGCCTGCCTTAGAGCACATATGAGCATGCTATATTCACATATTCAATTTTTTTACTGCCTTAGCACACATACGAGCATGATCGAATCACATATATAGTTTTTTGTCTACCTTAAAGCATATCTGAGCATGGTAGAATCACATATAGAGTTTTTTTAGATGCCTTAGAACACATATGAACATGCTATAATCACATATTCATTTTTTTTACTGCCTTAGCACACATATGAGCATGATAGAATCACATATATATATATATATATATATATATATATATATATATATATATATATATAACTTTTTGTCTGCCTTAGAGCACATATGAGCATGATAGAATCACATATAGAGTTTTTTTATTGCCTTAGATCACACATGAGCACATGATAGAATCACATATAGTGTGTAATTTATTTCATTATATTTTGTTTATCAATACTGACTGTTCTTTTCTTGTGTAGGCTGCTAGCGATAATCAGGGTAGTGGAGCTGAAGGGACAGATAAAGACAATGAACAAGAAGACGCACAAAATCTTGGCGATGATTAGAGGACTGTGTTGAAGAAGTTCTATTTTTTTTATTTTTCCTAATTGTAATTATTGAATTGTAAATAATTAAACTTCTTAATTTTAAGGTGGAACGATTAATTGTTGTAGATTCTTGTTATATGAATTTTTTTGTGTGGTTTGTTTTTTATTTACAGGAAATATAAATTGTATAGGAAATAGAAATTGTACAGTTCTCGGTATTTAATTTTCAAATAAATTTTTTTTAATTTTTTTTCGTGTTTGCGACGGATTAGCGACGGAACCATCTGTCGCTATTCATATTAATCTAGCGACGGCATAGCGACGGAAGTAAATCCGTCGCCAAGCCGTGGTCGCCGTTTAGTACCGGCGGATTGGCGACGGAATATAGCGCTCGTTATTCTGTCGCAATTAACGACGGACCTGGCGACGGAATAATTCCGTCGCCAGTTAGCGTCGAAATATTCGCGATGTAAGCATACTGTCGCCTCGTTGTCGCTAACCATGTTAGCGACGGATTAGCGACGGATTAGCGATGGAATGTGGTCGTCGCTAATCTACTGCTTTGTTGTAGTGTGACATGGTAACCTTTCGGTAGGCTTACAGACCCAAATACTTATCAGAATTCGATGTTTAAATAGTCGATTTGATAGCTCTCAAAACGTAGATCATTGTGGTGGTCTTAGATTTAATCATATACATACAAGTCGGTAAGAAAATTTAGTTGATATCAAAAAATATTAATGTTTGATTTACAATTATATATGAACTTCGGTCGATGATAAAATGTTCAAATCAACACCAATTTGGGCATGTAGATAGTCGATTTCAATGCCCTCAATATAAGGAACATAAAGGTCAACTCTAATCTAATAAATGAGTCACCGATCGACCAAAATTTCTGTTGAAACAATAATGACATTGTTTAGAGCGTTCAATACTATGGGTCCAATCCAATGAAATTAGATCCAAAAAATCTAAGTTATATCTAACCCAATTATTTTATAATTAGATCCAAATATCATGGATTATATCCAACCTAATTGGGTTGGATCCAAATACCATGAGTTAAATCCACTACCTAATTTAATGTTCAAATCCATATTAAACCTGAATGCTAAGATTTAGATCGAAATCCAATATCTATAATCTAAACATATACAAATAATTTACTTTATTATTTAGTCCACACATTTTAAATTTTATAATTAAGCTTGCAATGTTCTTCATAACTTGAGACTTAATTTTATAATAATTTGAAAGCTAGAAAATCAAGAAAACCAAGAAATTACATTTTTTTTAACCAACCAAAATTCAAAATCACTGAATCGGATCTCCTACGAGATCTACGGCTCATAATGGATTTAACTAGAGTCCTAGTTTAACTTAGATTCTTGAATTTTGTTTGAATTTAACCTTAATTTAATTTAAATTTTGCTTCAATTTTAAGCCAACATTTTAAGACAATTCAGTAGCAAGCCACAACAACCTCATATGGATATTTCCATGAGAGTTCTTCGTTATAACAAGAGTTCTCCAGGGCAAGGGATTCTAATGTCATCAACCAGTAAGATTCAAGTCGTTGGTTACTGTAATTCGGATTGGGCTTCTTGCCCAATGACTCATAGATCCACGTCTGGTTATTGTGTCATGATTGGAAACAATCCTATTTCTTGAAAAACCAAAAAATAATCTACGTTGTCAAGATCATCGGCTGAAGCCGAATATCAATCCATGGCTCTAGCATGTTATGAACTCACATGGATCACTGCTCTTAGACCTTGGAATTGATCATTCCCAACCAATGACACTACATTGTGACAACCAAGCAACACTTCATATTGTCGTCAATCCAGTATATTATGAGTATACCAAAAATATCGAGAATGATTGTCATCTCGTGCAAGAGAAGATTTAAAGTGGTTCAAACACAATTTGTTCCCACACATTCACAATATGTAGATCTGTTTACAATGGCGCTTGGTACTGATCACTTCTCTCGTCTCAAAACCAAGTTGGGCATACTCAACCCTCACGCTCCAACTTGAGAGAGTAAAAGAAAGGAACGAATAGATACTTACCACGTCCATGTGTATCCTATCACATTTGTTGTATTCGAATACTACCATCATGGAAAAGCTTATATCAAATACTAAAATCAAGGAAAGGCTAAGATCACATGGTCACTAAAATTCAGCTGGAATCAAGGATGATATCACATGGTTACTAAAAACATGTGCTGATATCAAAGAATATTGACTTTCACTTTTTGAAAATATCTACTTTCTCTCAAGATAGTTTTTGTAACAATATATGTATCGTCGACTCTTCTTTTTTTCAATAAAGTGAGAATAGAAATGTTCATTCTCTCATAATTCTAGATTCAATTTTCTTTCAAAGAGTCACCCTCCTCTTTGCACGTGAATTAAGAGAGGGAGTGTGTGTTTATTAGTTGACGTAGGTCACGCTGACTGAACGACGTTAAATCTTTGTTTTTGTATTTGCGTGTTTCTTATTCCAAACATGGGAGGAGCCCTCTTTACAAAACGCCTCAGATTTCTGAACGACCCACCACTCGAAAGATATCTCAGATTTTTTCCGAGCTCCTTAGTCTCCCCTGAATGTGTGTTGCGTTTATTGTGACACCAACATGATTTAGGCCCAGAGAGAGTGAGTGGGGGTGAAAATGAAGTTTCCTTTTGCAGCTGCATTTTTTTCTTTTTTTATTTTGAATTGAATCAACCCTAACTATGATACTGTTAGGCTCTGCTGGTCGGGAAGTGAGGAGCACGTGTCAGAATGCTGAAACTCATACCAATGGTTAGGATTGTCAGATGAGGATTGGTCTCATTTGACAAATGACCTGGTCCGATCCCATTAGATGCTTCCACAATCATTTTCAAAATGAATACTGCTTCATTACATTTGCTTTACGCATTGCTTCTCGTATTTACTTTGCCTTTTGGTAACTATGATCCAGCCTACCAACCTACCTAAGGGGGCTCCGTTTGGTAGGAGCAACTAGTGCACGTCACCTTCTGTTGGGACATTGCAGGTTCAAAACCCAATGTTATAGTTAGGGGGTATGCCTAACCTAGCTTGCCATTCAAAAAAAAAACTATGATCCTGCCTACCAGTCTATCACACTAGTAAAGGATCTATGCTTCATGAGACAGCTCATAATTTAAGCACCATATAAGAGAGGGAGAGAGAGGAAACAACTACAAAGAAGTTGTAAAACCACCCCCCATGATCTTGGCAGAGGGGGAGAGATTCAAAAGAGAAAGGGGGGGGGGGGGGTTGCCAAAATCAAGGAATTGCCTTCCCCAAATCGTGTAGAGAGAGGGGGGATGAGGATAAACCTCACCCCACATGATCGATGGGAGGAAGGTGAGGTTTATCCTTACCCACCGTGAGGGCTATAAAAAGCCCCCACGCACTCTCCTCTACCATCGATCAAGTGAGCGATCGAGAGAAAGAGAAAGTCGTGAAGATAAAGATGGGAAACGAGTTGTAGAGAGAGGAGACTTATTGAACGGCCAGCGACGCAGGTAATGGGCTTGTTCTCTCTTCTTCCTCTTTCTTTTTCCAATCGAACAAGGGACGACAGCCTTGGCTATCAACAGATTGTAGGTGCAAAAAAAATGGAAGAAAAAACCCTGACAGAGCTATAGAGCGAGAGAGAGAGAGATGGCCGACCCGCCAGCGCCGATGGTTGGTCCCTCTACAACAGAGAGAAACAAAGAGAGGGCTGGCTCCGGTGGCCAGCCTCTCTGCGTTTGAGAAGAAAAAGGATGGAATGGGCAGTGCCCCATTCGCCTTTTTTTTTATATGGCGACCAGACCGGTCGGTTTGGGTACGACCCAAACCGAGTCAGACCGAATCAGGTAAGTAAAAAAAAAGTACCCATCGGAGGGGCTTGTTCTTTCTTCCTCTTTCTTTTTCCAATTGAACAGAGGGTCGACAACCATGGCTACTGGTGGGTTGCAAGTGCAGAAAAAAAATAAGAGAAAAACCTCAATAGAGCTACAGAGAGAGAGAGAGAGAGAGAAGGTCGGTCGGTCAGTGTCGGTGGTCGGTGGTTGGTCCCTCTACAACAGGGAGAAACAGAGAGAGGGTCGGCTCTGACCCTCTACGTTTGAGAAGAAAGGAGGGGCAGAAGGGGTGGTGCCCCTTTCGCCTATTTTTTTTTATATGGCGACCAGACCAGTCGGTCTGGGTAAGGCCCAGACTGAACTGGGTCGGTCTGGGTGCGACCCGAACAGAATCAGGTAAGTAAAAAAAAGTATTGGGTCAAACTAGTTCAGATTAAACTGGTCAAAACTGAACCAGTTCAGACTGAACCAGTCTAGGTGTGAACCAGACCGAGTTAAGTCTGACTGAGTTTGATTTTTAGTTTGGATCTGGTCTGATTTAGATTAGACCGAATTTGGATCCAGTTCGATCCAGTCAGTATGGACCGATCAAAATTGAACTGGATCCAGACAAATCTGGGTCTGGATCCTGTTTGACAAATCTTTGTCTAAATTGGAATTAGATCTGGTTCGGATCAGTGTTGGATCCAAATCAAAACTTAATCTGGATCCAACTAAATGGATCAGTTCTTGATCCAAATCAGAACTGGGTCTGGATCTAGTCTGACAGTTCTAGATCCAGATCAAAGTTAGATTTGAATCCAAACTGGATGAATTAGTTCTGGATCCAGATCAAGATTGGGTGTGGATCTAGTTTGACAGTTTTGGGATCCAAATCAAAAATGGATCTGGATCCAGTTTGTGGTTAATTTTGAATTTGAGAATCCAATTGAGTTTTTAAACCAAACCCAGATGGGTTGAGACTAGGTTCAGTAAACTTAGTACTCTAGGCTTAGACCGAACCTGTTTTGACGTAGGATGATTCGAGTCAAATCATAATTATTGAAATGACTAAAGTACCCTTATGTGTACCTAAGATTCGTTTAGATAAAATGGGTATAACTTTATACTCTAAACTCGGAATTGAGTGAGGTTTAGTGCATTGGACTCATATTGTAAAAAAGAATCTTCTTGTCTACTGGTTCTCGTCAAATCAGGGGCATAAAAATCAAGGTTTTACGAGTCAAGTTGAGAGAGATAATTTGATAGTTTTGTTAAAATATAAGAAGTTATGTGTATTAATACAAATATGCATGTGAGATGATCGGATCCTACTATTCAAGCCTTTTAAGACTTGGTTGCAACCATAGTACAATATTTGTATTCGAGGTAAGGGATATTATAAGTAATTTTAGTTGTGAATAAATCATATTGTATTACATATTGATGTTATGTATTAGCGTGATTAGAAAGATAAATCTTGAGTGAGAGCATGATATGTATAAAATGGTCATGCATTACAATGAGATGTTTATATGCACACATTAGTCGTGATATGTCATGCATGTTAGAAAGTTAATTTTTTTATGATATCATATTTATGTTATAATCCGCAAATAATATGCATTATGATGAGATTATGATTAGACTTGAGTTTTTTTATTCTAATCATGTCATATGACTTTTACATTGAGATTAGCTTGCATTATTTCTTAAATCACGAAAGTGACGACCTATAAAAAGAGCTACCTGGTTCGCGGTTAGAGTATAGCCACCATGAAGAGTGGGTCGCTGATGATTTAACGATGTAGAGACTCTACATCGTTGTGTGCTTAGTATACGATAAGTGTGAATCCTAATACCATTCCGAGATTGAAAGTGAGATCTGTCGTGATCATTTCACGATATCACTCATGAGAGAACAAGTAAAACACAAGCTTGATAATATGGTTCAATGCAATGAACTTAAAATATGACTTAGGGTTATATTCATACAGTGTTTGGGACTTTAGATGAATATAGATGGTTGAAAATCATCATGATTAGGATGTAGCATGAACCATGTCGAAATTGAGATTGAGTTAGACCTCTCGTTTAGCTACCAGTGGGGTCTCCTTTTTGTTTCACTGCAGTGCCTGGTGATCTGGAGATCACTGAGAGTGTATGGTTAATAGTCTGGCCAACATATAGAATTGGGGTGTTCTAAGCGAGTTGTTATGCCCATAGACGGCTATGACCAATATAACCGAACTAGTGCTTTAGTTTGGTGTGAGTGAGTGCTTGAGAAAGTTAAAGAGAGAAAATGAAAACATACAGACTTTGTGTGGTGTATCGAAAACTGAACTCAGACTAAGGGCTTAGAGCCCACTACAGTTTTAAGTTATAATCTTTATTTTCTTATAATTATTTTTTACTAGGTTGTAGACTTACTTTCTTTATAATTACAATTGTAAGTTTCAAGCACATTAGAGCAGGTAGGATGTGATCGACTACTTCAGCAGAGTACTTAGTAGTTTTTATTTTCTTGTCATTGATCACTCATGTATTTGTGATTTTCTTTTATTATGAATGATAAACTGTGTGAAAGAAAGTGAGTTATTAGAAAAAGAATGAAAAAAAATTAATCATATTTTCTCTATGTGAACTATGTAAGCTTTCCCTCTGGAAAGTAATACCAATCAGACTCGGACTCTTGAGGTCCCAAATCGAGGTGTTACCAGAGGCAATAAGAAATCACACCAATCCCCATATGAGGTTTAACGATCGTCTTAAATTAGTACTATGATTTCATAACCTAAAGGATACTAGTATCACTGTTCTCTTCCACTTCTCCATTGTTTTCATATCAAAATATTGCATTTGATATGGATTAAAATGAACAATTTAGATCAACACTAACCAAAATATTTAGGAGTATGATGATCGTATAAATCCCCCCATGAGCCATTTATCTGTTAAACATGAGAGAATCAGAAAACTCTCAACCTCACAAGGGGTTTTGCAGGCAAGGAAAATATCGTAATATTTTGAAGACATTTGTTTCTAGGAATATATTAGGTAGATCTCGGTGAATAAAAAAAGAAAATAAAAGTTGTCAAAATAAAGATAAAAAAACAATTGAACTTCACCAAAATTGCATAAAAATCACTTCTATGCACATATTAACATATGATATCACATCTTATCTTTATCATATAGTAAGAAAAGTAAGAAAAATGCAATCACTTTGGCCGTAAGCATTTTAGTAGCTTTGAAAATACAATCACTAATATTTTTGTAATTTGGCATCTAATCCCACTATGACGGTCTCCTCATGGATCATGATCAACAACTAATGAGTGGCTGTGGCAATCTCCTCCACAGTAGTGAGCTTGCACTCTTCCTCAACCTGCACCTCGCCCACCACCATATCCTCTCTCTCTCTCTCTCTCTCTCTCTCTCTCTCTCTCTCTCTCTCTCTCTCTCTCTCTCTCTCGCACATGATCACACACATGCATGCACCTTTGCACTAAAGGAGTTACACACACATTGGTACTAAAGGAATAGAGAACCAAAGGGTCCCACTATGACGGTCTCCTCATGGATCATGATCAACAGCTGATGAGTGGCTGTGGCAATCTCCTCCACAGTAGTGAGCTTGCACTCTTCCTCAACCTGCACCAATACCACCACCATATCATTTTTCATCTCTCTCTCTCTCTCTCTCTCTCTCTCTCTCTCTCTCTCTCTCTCTCTCTCTCTCTCTCTCTGTATGCGCACGCACACACATGCATGCACCTTTGTACTAAAGGAGTTACACACACACCTTCGTACTAAAGGAATATAAAACAAAAGGGTCCATTGTGGTAACGTTAAGGTGAAGAAGTGTGAGATGGAGGCTCTGCAACCCTGCGACCATTTTCAGCAGCTGCTTGGGCCTCCTTAAAGACATCAGCTTCAGGTTGGCATGTGTCTCAGTCATGGTCACTTCGATATCGGCCAAAGCCGGTGGGTTCTCCGGCAAAAACTCATGAGAGAGCCTGCTGGTGAATGAGTACTGTGGGCACGTAAAGAAGCTAGCAAATGGGCGTGAATCCTTGGCCCTCTCCTTGTCTCTCTCTCTCTTTTCCACCTCCAGTGACTGAACCAGTTGCTCCAATTCCTTTACAAAATCAATGGCTCCACCAACAATGGAAGCTTGATCACCCTAACAAAACATTAAAGGGACTCAAAATTACCTTCATATATATAAACATAACCCACAAAGCGAACTTGCAAAGTAAAGCCATAAATGCACAAACTTTAAATTCTTGTTTGGTTTCAATTCTCATTAATGGCAATGTTGGCTTTTGATTTTTCAATCTTTTTTTTTATTGCAAGAATAAGGGAACCATATCAGTAACTGCATATTGTCTGGCCCTCCAGATGGTAAAACCCTTTATGTCCTCTCTGCCCGCTAGGGAGTACACCCAGCTTCAACCTTGCGGAAAGGGGTGTCCTCTGTGAGTTTCGAACTAAGATCGTTTCTCTGTCAGGTGACAAGTAGGCAGATGAACTCTCAAACTATGCTTGTCCGTAGCTTTCATAGGTGGGCCACGTAAGGCAGGGTGGTCGTGGGGCCTCACCGGGGTTTTCGTGGCTTCGCCAAGGGTTCATGGTCATAAAAAAAAACTCAATTTTTATCAAAAAGCCAAGCTCTAATGATCCTTTTGAGTCTAGCGCCTAATCCCAACGAAAAATTATATATTCTTCAAAGAAGCTAAACTATTGGTGACATATTTAGAACATCCCTAGGTGACATTGCAGTTCTGTTTCAAGACGAGAGAAAAGACATGGGGGGGCAATGATTGAGATAGCGTAGCTGTGTTTGGCTAGTTGTCCCTGTGTGCATGTCAAGAATTGGCAACTTCTGGTGGTGCCAAATTCTGCTGGCTTGATAGTTTGAACTTTATAGATTTGTGTCTAGTTTCATACAAAAACAAAAAAACGTTAGCGCATAGAAATATGGCAACCTATGTTTGGGTTCCAAAGAGGTTGATTATGCCTTTGTTAGACTTCCAAGAAGTCCCATAAAATAGAATAAACTTAGATACCAGCAATTCGTGTATTAATTTGGATATATACAACTACTTGTCCAGAAGAACGGGATAATGTGGAGTCTTTGGTGCAGACGTCAATATGATATCAATGAGAAACTTAATGCTGCAAGCTGTTTCAACTCAATGTTACACCATATATGTAATCCATATGGTTTGTTTAGTAAATATGGACCTTTGAATTGTGTTTTTTTCAAACAAAAAAAATTAAATTAATTCATTTACGTCTGCTGATTTATCACCAAAAACAAAACAAACCATATAAATCACATCAACAGTGTCGAATTAACTCAAAATAGCTTGTCCCTATTGAATTTCGGCTCACTGATCATATCATATAGAAGTCTGCATCAAAGACTTTCCCTGAGATAAATGTGACCTCCCAGTTTATCCAATTTATCTGGAAAAGTAAATGCATCCAACCACAATAGAATTATGGTTTATTCTGGATAATCCATGCATCCACCATAATAATTAAAAAAAACCCATAAAACAGTGAGAAATGATTAATGGTGTATTAATGTCATTATGGGGACAAAGACCTTAACTATGGTTTTTCTGTCATGTATACTAGACCACCTCAGCTACACCCAAGTGGCCTTCTAGCCTTCTAGCAATTAATGCCCCAACATTGCATGGAATCTACACCAAGAAATTTAAGGAATCCCTTGGCCCATTTGCTTCTAAGAAATTGAGAAGAGGGGCACCAATTTAACCATAGAACAAAGCAAGCAAAACACTATTTAAAGAAAAGGTTGGTATAGAAGTTAACCCTCTGAATGTAAGATGCCGGCATGAGTGAACGTAGCACGGCTAGGTGTTCATTCATTTGCTTCCTGCGGTTGCGTTCCACAGTGATGTGTGTCATCCTCTGATTCTCCAGATCTTGGCTGTTCTTTGAGCTGCGAGGCCTCCTCCTTTTCTTCTGATTCTCTGCAGAGAAGCTCTGCCTGTGTTCTTTGGCCTCCATTGGGGTGAAGAGGCTACAGAGTGCCGAGGAAGTGTGACAAGAAGAAGATGATGCCGTTGATGTTGAATATGGTGAATAAGAAATCCAATTGGTAGGTGAAAATTGTGGGAGAGGAGGGAGGCATGATGGATCATTGTCATTCAGAAGAAGACCAATGTTTTGTTTTTGATAATCTTCAACACCCACAGCAGATGAAGAAGTGGAAGAAGAGTGCTCACTGAGGGTGAAGTTGGATAGGTAGGGAGATATAATTGCCTCTAAAGCCATGATGGGGACTAGGTAAACTATTTCTTCCTTTTAACAGGAAGGCAAAACCAATACCAAATCTGGGTTGTCTTTATTTCTGACTGTTGGGGAAGAGAGCATGACTGGTTCTTATAAACACCCTCCTTATAAGAAGGAAACCGAAGCCTTGGCAATAGGTTAGGAACCAAAACCCAGCTTTCATCTTGTTTTTAACCCAATAATTTCTCTTTAGCGAGAGAGAGAGAGAGAGAAACCAGGGAAAAGTCAATAGAATTTCTTCGTCTGCTTCAGAAAGTGAGGGAAAAGGTGTTTTGGTTTTCCAGGTACACAGAGATCCTGTCATGGTTGTGCCTTCGTCTCTTTCCTGCCATACTCTGCTGCTGTGAGGGCCCCAAACACTCAAGACTTTTTTCAAAAAATCAATAAGCAGAAATTGGATAATGGGTCCTGCGGATTGCCATATTTTCTCGAGATTCTCACCGCTTTATTCTTCACAATAGTTACTATGATAGTCTAAACCATGGTATATATAATCTGGATTTTGTGACCATTTTTATGTTTAACACACCTTTAGGCCATACTTTCACACCCCAGAACCTCTCTCAATTTTATAAGACTGATGTCCTACAATCATGCACTGAAATAAGTATGCATGAAGATACAATACTGAACCAAATTTAGACTAAGAAGCCACCTATTGTGCTTTAGCTGATCCTGGAAACCAATAGATGGACACCGCTTACAGTCCCTTGTGACACCAAAACTAGAAGAGCCCTGGGTTCTTCCTATGGGAGTAGCTGCAGAAGGGATCAGATAGTTTTTGTAATGAGACTTGTGAAAAAACATCAAAATTCATGTATGGTGCTATTTAATAGATCAAGACCAGAATCAACAGGATCTCTTCTGATATTTAATGCAGTTAGCCATATTGGGTGAGAATGACAGCATGATGAATTCAAAAAGCAATGGGGTATGTTTGTTATAGTCACTGTTTCTTCTGATACGTTAATCTTTGTAAATCAATTCAGCCATATGTACTCTGTACCATCGATTTCAATTAATTATTTACAAAAGAGACAAAGTTTGCTATCTCCTACATCACACCATTATTTTAGTACTTGAGTGGATGAGAAAACGACCTTTCTTTTTCAGTAGGAAGGTGTATGTGGCAATGCATCACACCATTAGAAGTTAATGGACAAGCATGGATGCAGATGTTTCATGGAAGGAGTTTCTTTTAATGACAGTAGTTAGTACAAATTAAAATTCACCACGTCATACTTGCTGAAAGCAAAGAGGCAAAAAGAGGATGGGGGAATTATTTTAATCACTACCATGCAGAGGAAGAACAAGGGAATCACTGGTTATTGTTTTAATGCAAAAAGGGAGTTAGTACTTCAAATCCAAGGGGGATATATCACTCATTCCCAGCAAGACCATTTTGCACATATTAAAGTTGAGAAGCGATGTGTGTTCTTAGGAAAATGAGAGAATAAAAATTATGACACTGCCATCCGTTCATTAATCATGTCTAAGAAGATCGTAAATAGTGAAAAGACCACCTGTAGATATGCTCCTCCTGGCTAGGCGTCAAAGCACAGGAATCTGGTTGACCTGGTCCTAGTTAGAATCAAGCAATTGGCTAAATTTAGAGGTTGGGAACTGAGCCTGGTTGAGCCCCAAGTCTAGGTTCCAACACTTTTAACCTTCCTAACATTTTTTTTGTCTTTATGGTTATGCGGCCAATGTTTGAGGCCCACGCTCTACTAAGAACCCAGCTGGTAGTCTAGAATCTTGGCAGGTTGGGGAGCCTAGAATGACTCATGTTTGGATTGACGCAGATTTTGAAGAATGCTCATGCCAGTGTGCAGGATGAATATCACATGGAATCTATGATAATGCTATAATGGAGAATGAATGTCTAAGCCCATAAGGGCTTCCTTTCTTGGATAGCGGCCGCTATGGTTGGTCACTTGACATGGGATGGCTATGGATCGAACTGCAGGTATCCCTTGCTGCAACGTCGAAACTGAGTGTACCCTCAGATGGGTAAGGGAACCTTTAGGTTTACCAACCGATACCTGGCAATGTGTGGTCAATCATGAGAGCAGTTACGGTCATATTGTATATATTCGATCATTAGTTTTATTTAATCCTCACCCCACATTTCACTTGATAACCGTGAGATATGTGAGTGATGTTCTCATCAAGTGAAACGCGATGGAGATGGAATATAAGGTCATATAAAATATCAGAGTAACTGCACTTTTTTTTGAAAGGCTACAAACAGTATCTACTGCGCCATAAAAAAATTACAGAACCAATTTTAATTTCAAATAAGCCAATCACTCCGAATGATGTTTTGAATATTCAACATGCTATATATTACATAGAATGACATAAACAAAATAGAAGGCAACAAAAGAACTGCAATGGCTACTATTGACCAGATAAAAATAAAAAAACAGCAGAGATCATGATAACCTGCTCTGCATCCTATACGGTATGGTGTGGTGATGTTCCCGATAAATAACGAGAAAGAAACAAAAACTTAATCAAAGATGGTACAGAATCTTCAGATTGCAAAACATTGAGGCTGATCCTGCTGGAAGATAATGGCTTGGTTTTTTTTTTTTTTACCTCTCTTTAAGAAAGAAAGATAAACAAAGGGTGATGGACTTGGGTTTGGGAAACAAAAAAAGCAGCTCGCCATTCTGCTCAGCTCAGAAATTTATAGCTTGGCGAACCGAGCTAATAGCCAGCTCGTTTAGGTAAATGAGCTGAGCACGAACATGGCAAGCTCGGCTCGGCTCATATAAGCTCGTTTTACATATTATATATATGATATGCACATTATGTGTTATATTTTATACTTGTGGGTTAACACTAGTCCTCTAATATTGAGAGGTCAAGTTTTAGAGCAGCAGACCATGTGCTCTCTTCTTTCCCTCGATAACATCATCCACACAAAACTATTCGGTCTATTCTATTTGCTCTAAGAGGTCTTGGGTCAAACACAGAAAAAGAAAAATATGGGGCTCAAAAGCCACCTTTGGCTCGATTTTCGTTTTTATATGTCTACATAATGAACCTGTCTCCCTTTGATACTGTTGAATATTTTGCAATTTCCAAGTAGGTTTGGAGTACTTTAAGCAGATCTATCAATCAACAAAAGCTTATGTTTTAGTACAAAAGCAGTACTCTAGCTCCTGCAAGGCAAAGGGTCTCATACATTTTGCATCGGTGTCATCCATCATCAGATCAGCCATGTTCAACAGAATGCCGTATTTGGTGGGCCCACTTCTACAGGTGCACATACACATACAAAAGAGCGGTTATCTCTGGGAGTTAATAGTGTTTGTCTTTTAAGGTTCCATTGATCTTGCCACTTAGTGGCTTGTTGAGATTAGGGGTGGCAATCGGGGGTCGGTAGGGTTGGAAAGTTGGCGGGTCATCATACCTCAACACGAACCCGACCCGTTTATTAAACTGGTCAGCTGTGGCAAACACGAACCCGACCCATTTACTAAACGGGTAACCCGACATGACCCGCCTAACCCGTTTAATAAATGGGTCAGGTCGGGTAAACGGGTTGGGGAGAGCACTCCAAATACCTTGGGCGCGACGACGGTTTCTTCCCTCACGGAGAGTCACCCGGAGGCCGGCTTCTCCAGCGCTAGACCACTGTGGCTAAGGGACGAAACCCTAACCCGCGAGGGCCTCAAGCCTTCTAATGGCGCCAGAGCGGCGGAAGAGGAGGCGAACGAAACGGTGGTCATGGCCTACGGAGAGAGGCGGTTGCTGCCCTCATGGAGAGTCTCCCGGAGGTTGGCTTCTCCAGCGCTAGACCGTCGTGGTTGAGGGACGAAACCCTAACCCGCAAGAGCCTCAGGCCTTCGAACGGTGTCAGAACAGCAGAAGAGGAGGCGAACAGGACGATGGCCATGGCCTACGGAGAGAGGCGGTTGCTGCCCTCACGGAGAGTCTCCTGGAGGCTGGCTTCTCCAGCGCTAGACCGTTGTGGCTGAGGGACGAAACCCTAACCCGCGAGGGCTTCAGGCCTTCGAATGACGCCAGAGCTGCGGAAGAGGAGGTGAAGGGGACAGTGGCCACTGGCCATGGCCTACGGAGAGAGGCAGGTCCTGCACACAAAGAAGAAGGAGAGAGGGGTAGAGGATTAGGGCGTGAATTAGGGCAAGAAGAAGAGCGAAGTGAAGGACTTGAATTAGGGTAAAGTGGCGAACCCGACCCCGACCCGTTTATTAAATGGGTTGGCGGGTTGGCATACCCCTAACACGAACCCGACCCGTTTAATAAATGGGTTAGGTGGGTCAACCTGTTTATTAAACGGGTTAGTTTAAGCCAAACCCAAACCCGCTTAAGAGGCAGGTTGGCGGGTCGTGTCAGGTTTTGCCACCCCTAGTTGAGATCCATAAAATCTGCATATAACAAATTGTCGGATTTGGTTCGGGTGCAGGTTTGGGTTCGGGTTCGGGTTTTTCGGGACAACAAAAATGAAATCCCAAATGCGAACCTGTATAATTTCAGAAGCTTACTTTTACTAAAACTACATATAAAATACTTGGATCAGGTTGGATATCCGGCAAAACATCCGGTCTGATGAGATATCCCCTTTCAGGTTTGAGAAACATCTACCAATAATAGTTTAAGATTCTTTTCATCCCTTTTCAGGTTCAAGGGTTTCAAAACAACCCACTTTGAGCAACCACCAGCTCAAGTAACGAACACCAAAGAAAAGGTATTTGAAAGAAAACTAGCAGGTTTTGTGCAGTCATTGGACATTAAGACCCAACTCAATCTGCGTGACCCATTAGCCCAATGAGTCAATGGGACAGGTCATAGGATTTCTTCCGGACCCAGATCTGTTTAAAACCTGTGCTGAGCCGGATTCCCACCAAAGCTAAACGAGCCAGGGTCTAGTTGCATGACCCGTTAGCCCAAATGAGACAATGGGCCGAGTCATGGACTGTCTTGGAGACAACATTTGTTAAGAACCGGGCTGAAATCTGATCCAATGCCCATCAAGCCAAAGCGACTTGCAACCTCAACCATGTGTGAATTTAACTGTAAATGGTTGGGACTCTAATTGGATTAGGGGTGTCAACCGGTCAGGTTTACACAGACCGAACCCTATAGGGTCTGGGTATGGTGACAAATAAGAAGACCCGGCTCCGGACCCGAAGGTCCAATTAATACATAGACCCGGGTATAGTTCGTGAAATTTTATACCAGGCCTGACCCGAGTTTCGATTAAGACCAGCAATTTTTCAATGTAAAAATGATAAAAAAGTATTATTTTACCAGGTATTGTCTGGGTCTGATTCATGTAGTTCTTATGTATGGTTTATCTTATAATAGACCCGATTAGACCTGGGTCCAGACCAGATACCATACCCACAAATCTGGTCCAAGTTTGGTTCTACCTGAGTCCGAACCAAACTCGACTCGTTGACACCCCTAAGTTGGATGGTTGTTGAGCAAGACCCATTTGCTTATAGCCCTGACATGGAGTCCAGAGTTAGAATTTATAATATCCAGTCCCTGATGAGTATTGAGGGTTCATCTGCAAGATGGAAGGTAGAGGATATATCATCATCAAGGCTCTGTTTGGGAGGGAGAGATGGGAGTGAAGATGGTATTTACTGAGGGTGTAAATAATACCATCTACCTCCACGGGTGTTTGAGAAACCCGTTTTGGGGAGATGAGGCTGGTGTTGGGAGTGGAGATGGGTCATTTTTAAATACATCCTCACAAGGATGCTGTTGACAACTCCAGCCTCAACGCCATTTTCATCTTCTCTCCCATCACCGTTCTCATCTCCTCACCAACACCGGCTCCCAAACAGAGCCCAATGTTTTTCGTTACATCCACCTGAGTAGCTTTGTCAGTGAGTCTGGGATCCACCAAGGCCAGGCTCCAATTTATGCAACCCTGGGGATGGAGAGAAAATCAAGACCAAGCTCGGCCCAGCTGCCAGATTGTCCTGTTGACTCCAAGGTGCAGGACAGGCCGAGCTTGAGTCTTAACCTTAAGTCCGAGCACAGAATCCATTGGACCGCAGGCACTAGCACATCCTGAGCAATAAGTCAGAGCCTAGGCTTAAGTCCACCAGAGATCCGGTCTTAAACTTGGCCATAAGGGCAGGTACTCAAAGCTCCCCGTGTATCATGGCTTGTTGCTCGCCTGTCCGAGTCTCCTACCTGGTGGAACTCCTCCCAACAAAATGGTGAACCTTATTCTGGCAGACGTGTATGCCATTCTTCGCATCAACATCCCTGATCTACAGCACAATCTGCTTACAAAGTTCACTCATGATCCAGGGTGATGCTCGTCGACTAGCTGTAGTTGTTTTCTGTCTCTCTTTTATCTTTTTTTTCTTTTTCCTTCTTTTTGGGGCTCCTTGGCATGTCTTAGGCCTGTTGGGTTATCCGGTAGGTTCAATGTTGGTTGAACCTGTTTTTCGTAATGTTGATGGTTATAGTTCGTCTCTCTCTCTCTCTCTCTCTCTCTCTCTCTCTCTCTCTCTCTCTCTCTCTCTCTCTCTCTCTCTCTCTCTCTCTCTCCGTGTGAAAGACATCTCTATGAAATATATAAATAAATAAACCTAAGGGGGTTTGACGTAGTGGGTTGGGGTCTAGGCCATCAGACACGCGGTTGAGGTTCAATTCCTGTGAGCATCACTCCCTTGCAAAAGCCAACGTCCACCATAGTCCTTGGGTTGAAGGTCCTAGTCTCAGAGTTTACGCCTCTGGGCCAATGACCGTAGGTTGAGCCAGTACAACCAGGTCTCCGAGCCCAGACACCATTTTTTCAGGTGATTTGGACATGATATGAAACCCCTCAAAAGATTCGGTTTATATTTCTAGACTCAATTGGGATGTGGAGCTGACTGGAACCAGACTCATTTTCTTTAGTTCATGAAAATGTTGGATCCGGATGGCTCCAAACCACCCATACTCATGGATATTGGGGTCATCCTCTTCCTCTCCTCATAGGTATGCAGTAGTCCAAGGTCTGAAACTAAAGCTTAAACCCATCCCAGTTCATCCATAAGCACATACACTTGAAACTGGTTGGATCAGGATCCATTGGTATCCCAGCGATTCCAATTTAAGCCCCTGAAGAAGTTCCCCAGTATTTTTCATTTTTCTCAACCCTTTTTCTACTTTCACTGATTATGATCTGAGATCATGGGGGTTCAACCAAGTGCAGATTCAAGCCTTCAATCCTGCGTACCGCAAATGCACCCCAGCCCTTGGACCATTGTCTAACCGTGTCAGGATACCTAAGGTTTTAATATTTTCAAGATGGGCTTAAACTCTAAAATGTCCACAACTCTTTCAGAATTAGCTGACTAAATCCCATTAAGGGCAACAAACAAAGGATGAATTATATAACTCTTCAAGGATTGATGGCTATGATTCAGCCCAGTATGCATCAAGTCAATGATCAATGCAATGGGGGTCTGAAAGGAATGCCAGCTTTAAGAGATTTGGCCTACAGAAATCATATAAACCTTGTGATGTAGAATAACAAGATCTCTCTTTAGACGAAGAACCAATAAGATTTGGCATTTGCAACTCCCTAGGTTCGGCTGGTGCAGCCAGCCCAGAACCCTGAATCAAGTCATGCATGTCTAGTAATTCTTTCCAGAGATTACTACCGCTGAAGGAGGCTCTGTGCCACAGTCCCCGTAGAGCTTACTTCCGCACCGTGCCCACAGCAACACTTCGTGCTTCGTGCATTTCCACAGAAACCCATGTTTCTGTGGCACGCAAACGCACCCTTAGTCTTGTGCATTAGTAACAAAATTGATACAACTTTGATGCTTGTATAATCCACATATATATAAAACATGGGATTCAATAAATACTACCCAGGTATGATATTCAAAAATATAGTACATACAGAAAATTCCTCTTTCTTCTGATATATGGTGGCAGGGGACGTCTACCATATTGTTCTCAAAGCGAAGGTTACCAAAATTTTAACTTCATATTAAAAAACTTGGCACATCCGACCAGAAAAGTCAAAGACATGGAGTACACAAACAGTATGCCAAGAGCTGTGGTCGATGCGACAAAGAGAGTATCAACTGTCAAGTTTATAAACCCTGTGAGGATGTTTGCCTGCATTCAGAAGCATCAAGGTGAGCTGTAAAATAAAGCAACCAGAAATTAACCAAAAGTTATTAACAGCAGCTGAATAGAAGGCTTATTCTTACCACAAGAAATGAAGCTAGTAAATTTTGATCAAATGCTTCTTCAAGGATCAACATATTTGATATTGGGAGCAGATCAGAAAGCATCAAAATTGCCAGCACCTACAAGCAAGATATGAAAAAGAATTTTATAGGATGGGGTCTATACAAGCAATATAAGAAAGCCGACTTAAGGTAAGAAAAATGGAAACTAAGAGATGTATCCCATGTCACATGGTGTGGATGTGGGTGCAGGAAACGATGCAGATATGCTTGGTCCGATACAATACTTTTCATCGGCGGTGACCTTAATGGACATGTAGGCATTAGTAGGGATGGATTTGAGAGTATCCATGGAGGCTATGGTATAGGAGAAAGAAATGAAAGTGGAGAAAGGATTTTAGATTTTTGTTTGTCCTATGATATGATCTTAGCAAACACTTGGTTTAGGAAGAGGGAGTCTCACCTAGTAACATTTAAAAGTGGGGTTAATACGAGTCAGATAGATTTTTTCCTACTTAGAAAGAGAGATAGGGGTTGTTGCATCGATTGTAAGGTTATACCGGGAGAAAGTGTAGCTACACAACATAGAGTCTTAATTTTAGATCTTAGAATTAGACAATGCCGCAAAAGGGATAGACATATGATAGATCCTAGAATTAAGCTGAAAGGAGCTAAACAAGGAATGTTTGTAGAACAGGTTGTTAAGGAAGTTGATTGGTGTCTCGAGGAGGATTCAGAATCAATGTGGAATAAGATAACGGGTGGCATGAGAAAAGTGGCTAAGGAGGTATTGGGTGAGTCTAAAGGCGGTGCACCACTAGGTAAGGATACATCATGGTGGAACGAGGATGTCAAATTAGCTATTAAGGTTAAAAGAGAGTGTTATAGAAATCTAAGTAAGAGTCGTGATAATGAGAATTTGGAGAAGTATATGATAGCAAAGAAGGAAGCTAAAAAAGTTGTTCGAAACGCGAGGGCTAAGGTATATAAGGAGGTTTATGACAAGTTGGATACCAAAGAAGGCGAGAAGGATATTTATAGGCTTGCAAAGATGAGAGATAGGAAATCGAAGGATTTGGGTATGGTTAGATGTATCAAAGATGAAACGCAAAGGGTTTTAGTCAAAGATGAGGAGATTAAGGAGAGATGGAAAGATTATTTTGATAAGCTATTTAATGATAGTCATGCTCAAGATCTTGGAGACTTCTCCATTCCTTTTCATGAGATAAATCGTGACTTCATGCGCAAGATTCAAAAGAAATAAATTGCAGAGGCTTTGAAGAAAATGAAATCAAGAAGGGCAGTTGGCCCAGATGGTATACCTATCGAGGCTTGGAAATGCTTGGGAGAGAAAGGTTTAGAATGGTTGACAAATCTTTTTAACTTGATTTGGCGAACAAATAAGATGCCTAATGAGTGGAGGAAGAGTACTTTGGTGCCTTTATATAAGAATAAGGGTGATATACAAGATTGCACAAACTATCGTGGTATAAAACTCATGAGTCATACTATGAAACTTTGGGAGACGGTGATTGAGTCTAGGTTGAGGAAGGTTGTCATGATATCGGAGAATCAGTTTGGTTTTATGCCTGGAAGATGAACTATGGAAGCTATACATCTTCTTAGACAACTTATTGAAAGATATAGAGAGAGGAACAAAGATTTGCATATGGTTTTTATTGATTTAGAAAAGGCATACGATAGAGTACCTAGGGACGTTCTCTGGTGGACAATGATGAAGAAAGGTGTTTCTCTCAAGTACATTAGTATAATTAAAGATATGTATGAAGGAGTAGTAACCAATGTCCGCACTTGTGGAAGGGTGACAACCAATTTTCCGATAACGGTTGGGTTACATCAAGGATCTGCTTTAAGCCCTTTCCTATTTGTGATAGTGATGGATGAGCTTACGAGAGCAATTCAAGAAAATGTACCGTGGTGTATGTTGTTTGCTGATGATATTGTTTTGATTGATGAGTCTAGAGCTGGGGTTAATGCTAAGTTAGAATTATGGAGACAGACATTGGAAGCTAGAGGTTTTAAGTTGAGTAAGACTGAATATATGGAATGTCGGTTTAGTAAGCAACGAAGTAGTGATGGGAGTGTAGTGAAGCTTGGTGAGCAAGATATACCGGTGAATGATTATTTCAAATATTTGGGATCCATCATTCAAAAGTATGGAGAAATTGATGAAGATGTAAATCATAGGATAAAGGTTGGGTGGATGAAATGGAAAAGTGCTACTGGAGTGTTGTGCGATCGTAGAATGCCATTGCGGTTGAAGGGAAAGTTTTATAGGACGACTATTAGACCCGCTTTACTATATGGTACGGAATGTTGGGCTGCCAAGAGACATCATATTCAAAAAATGAGTGTAGCTGAGATGCGGATGCTTAGATGGATGTGTGGAAATACAATAAAAGATAAGATTCGGAACGAAGAGATACGTAAGAAGGTAGGTGTTGCACCCATTGAAAATAAGATGCGAGAGAATCGTTTACGGTGGTTTGGACATATTCGGCGAAGGCCTAATGATGCTCCAGTTAGAAGGTTGGAGAAATGGGAAAATATATTAGTTAAAAGAGGTCGGGGTAGGCCTAGGAAGACTTGGATGGAGATGATAGGAAAGGATATGAATGCTTTGAACCTCACCGAGGACATGGCATTGGATAGAAATGATTGGAGGAAAAGGATTCATGTGGAAGACCCAAAATGAATTTCTTTTTTGGTTCATATCGCTGACCCCAATTGTTTTGGGATGAAGGCGTAGTTGTTGTTGTTTGTTGTTGTATATTAGGGGTGTCAACGGGCCTGGTTTACCCAGACCTGACCCAAACCAAACCCTATAAGGTCCGGGTATGTTGATAAATAAGAAGACCCGATTAAGACCTGGGTCGGGACCTGAAGGTCCGATTAATACATGGACCCAGGTATAGTTTGTGAAATTTTATACCCGACCTGAGTTCCGATTAAGACCTGCAAATTTTCAACGTAAAAATGATAAAAAAAAAAATGGTTTTACCGGGTATGGTCCAGGTTTGGTTCATGTAGTTCTTATCAGGTCCAGATAGGGTTTTTCTTATAGTGGACCCGATTAGACCCGGGTCTGGACCCAATACCATACCCAAAAATCTGGTCCAAGTCTGGTTCCACCTGGGTCCGAACCAAACCTGACCCGTTGACAACCCTACCGTATATACACATAGATGTGTGTGTGTGTGTGTGTGTGTGAAACAACAATTCTAAATCACTATACTTGGAAGATAACATAATGAAACTAAGTTGAAACTGAAATGTAAAGTAACTGATCAAATTTTAAAAGAAAGCGCATTCAAGGGAATAAGAAAATAAGATGATAAAAGCAAATAGATAAAGTTAGTGACACAATGTTGACTGCGTGTGAAACTGGTTTGATTATGCCTATGAAGTGTCTCGGAGTGTCCATGAATGTCTGAATGCCGTCTCGTGTCGACATGGGATATGCATGCTAAGTGAAGTGTCCCTGTGGCATAAGATGTATCATGGAAAATTAGGAAAGAGACTGAAAGTGAAGAGCATTTGCACATAACCGATGTATGTCATATGTGATATGCCCCGGACATAAAACTTAAAGGGCACCTTCATGGGTGGCAGCAAATCATCTCTATGACACTTTAAAACTGAAGTGCTACCAAAGAACTGTAATGAAACAAGAATACAATAACAAGGCCCCTAAGGGCAATCAAAACACAAAACAATGTGCACAAGCACTAACCCAATAAAGGGCAATACACAAGCCACTTGAGGGCAAATACAAGAACCCAAAACACACTCACAATAGCCATTAATGGGCAAGTGCAAAATATAAAAAATAAATAAATTTTATTCACTTCAAATGCTTAAGAAAAGCATAAGAGAAATGTGGGTAGGATCCCACATATATATACAAGAGAGAGGAGAAAGAGGCTAGCACAACTAGCTGTTGGGCTAGTTCGCTAGTTTGACTAGCCCAACAGCTAGTTGGGCTAGTCCTAACTGCTACCAAAAAAAGTCAAAACTGCCTCTAATGGGCAGGGCCTATAACAATAAAAAGAAATATAAATAAAAATAAAAAGTTACATAAAACTCCTAGATTACAAACTATATAAAAAAACATATATATAAATATACTCGCACACACACACATATATATATATATAGTGTGTGTGTGTGTGTGTGTGTGTGTGTGTAACCATTTGTGCATTGTAACATCATGCACAAGATTCTTGGACAAAATATGCCCCTTACAATGGTGTTTTCAGAAACTTTTGAGTTAGGCCTTTTGTCTTTTTTACACATTATTTAATTCTTAAAAATCAAGCACGCCTTTCCTACCATTTCCCTTACTCATTCACTGTCTTCCAACACCTCAATGCTCCTGCGGTCTTGGCCCTAACCTTCAAGAGCAAGAGGGTATTAAATAAAAAGAAAAACATGGTACATAATTCAGAAATCGATGAGCATTTTCGAAGTTGATTATTTGACTGGTTAAGAAAGAAAACAAAATAGACATAATATGGATGGGCAGAAGGGTGTGGAAGCGGGTATTCTTATTCCACTAGCAATCTAACAGAATGATGGGTGGGTGAAGAAAAATGGGAGAGCACAGTGGATTAGTAATCAGTTTTTCAATGAGTACTAGACAGGTTAGCAAGAGGGGGATTGGGAGTTTTTCAATTAGTAGTATACAGGTTAGCAAGAAGGGGATAGGGCAGAGAAGAGTGTAGTTTTTAAGAATTAAATAATGGAATTTAGAAAAGGAAGAAAAACCCAACTTAAGAATGAAGAGAAAACGGTTTTGAAGGGCATATTTTGTCTAATAATTTTTGTGCAAGGTGCGATTTTGCAAATGGTTTTTTCTTAAACAAAAACTGCACACCAAATAATAAATTTAAAACTAATCCTTACACTCGTGTAGAATGGCAAGTCAGATCGTCTCATCAGGAAACAGGAAATAAGGTATACTATTTCACTTTAAAACCTCACTTTATTAATATTTCAAAAGAAAATAAAAGAATTATACTACCTCTGCAATTACAATGCAATAAAAGTAAACACAATTAAAATGAAAACAAATCCTAAACTAAGCTCGGGACTTTCTCTCTCCGGGCTCAATTAAGGAGGCAATGATAGTTATCCTCCTCTCCAAGGAAGCAGCCTCTAAGAAAAACTACCTACAAAACAAAATAACACAACTTTACATGTACTAACAAGACTATTATCAAAATTACAAAAAGCCCGAAGGACTAACAATTAAAAACTCACACAAATTAAATTTAACTATAATTTAGAACTGAAAGAAAATCAACAACTAATCAAATAATCAACAGTAAATCTATCTAATTTAACACTACTAAAAACCTAAACAAAAACAATAAAATTATACTAACGGTCAACATAAAAAGATTGTGCTAACGATCACCACTAAAAAAAAACTAAATAAAAACACCTCTATTTTTCTTGATGAAAATCACACACACACACACACACACACACACACACACACACACACACACACACACACACACACACACACACACACACACACACACACACACACCAGACCTAACTAACACTAATATATTGAATAACACGATGCAACACCCGAAAACAATAAAAAAAACTAAACTATTCTACCCGAATCGCAAATAAAGAAAACCGACTTCGGCAAGACCTGCCAACTTTGGCAAGCTGATGGGTAAGGCAAGGTCAAAACAGATCAGAATCTCCTCAATTTCGGCATAGACCTATCCAATATCCTTTAATTACGTGTCTGCCTTGTCCCTGGACGAAACTCTACAAAAATTCACATAAAATGACACACTAAAACACGAAATTCGCTTTACTGATTTCTATTTTTAACGATAATTCAATTAAAAACTAAGCAATTCAATCTAATTAAATACTAATCAGAATGTAAACTATACTAGAATCAATTCTAAAGTAAAAAAAACAATCACTAACATGACGACGCAATGCTGAAAATTAATTAAAAATACAAGAAAAAAGTAAACCGCACGCTAAATGATCTACCGCTAACTCAAGCAAACACTCGGCTAAAATCGACTAATTTAATCCTTAAAACGTGGATGAAAACATAATTTGATGCAAAACAGCAAGATAAAAATAAATTTTAATCTAACTACTATTGAACTAAAATTAATAAACGACCGAAATGAACTAGGACACACGCTATACCGATTGACGCTACTCAAGTAAATCTAATTTATCTAATTCTAATTAATCTAATCTAAATAACATTTCTGAAATACAAGAAAACAATTTAATTAACAAATTGATTTAAAAAATTAACAATAAAGTATACATCTAATCGAATTAAATTTATTTTATGCCTAATTATAAGCAGTGGGTGAGAAGACTTACCTCAAGGGCTGTCCGGCGAATTTTAGGAAGAAGAGAGCAATCCACCTTGCTTTAAAACACGTACCCATATTTTTTTTCTCTTGCTGCATGTTGATATCCTCTTGTTGCACACGTCCCGGAGTTGAGTCTACGAAGGGAAAGATCGATGGAGAAGAAAAGAATGTCGGTGGTTGCTAGATGGGATTCTCGACTGTCGGTCAATGAAGATAATTGACATTTTCACGCCAAATTCGATTGGAAGCTCTGAAAGAGTGTACCTTATTAGAATATGGATTGGATATGGATCCAGTCGAATCCATATCTGATATAGCCTCTTATGTTTGTGTAATATGTAATACTTGTACAGGGCAGTTTTGTCCATGTATTTTATTTGTAACCCTATTAATATTAATGAAGGATTAGTGCAGCCGATCAATGCATCAGAGTGGCTGCCGATTTCCAAATATCGAGTTCTCTCTTTTCTCTCTCTCCCCTCTCTCTCTCTCACCGATTCCTTGATTCTTTGAGGAGTTCTTTCATGGTATCAGAGCAGCGACATATTTGGGAGTAAGAAAGCTCTTCATCAAGTCCCGTGAACAGTTTCCTGCTGCAAAAGTTGTACCCAGCCTCCTGTCAGGTCTCGTGAACAGTTTCCTGCTGCAAAAAGTGGTCCCCAGCCTCGTCTCGTGAATAGTTTCCTGCTGCAAAAGTTGCCCCTAGCCTCCTCCTGTTAGGTTGAGTTTCCTACTGCAAAAGGTGCACCTTGTGCAAAAGTTGTCCCCAACCTCCTCCTGTCAGGTCGAGTTTCTTGCTGCAAAAGCTGCACCTTGTGCAAAAGTTGTACCCAGCCACCTCCTGTCAGATCGAGTTTCCTGCTGCAAAAGCTACACCCAGCCACTCTGTCAGGTCGAGTTTCCTGCAAAAGCTAATCCTCATTTCTTTTCTTCTCTTTTCCCGAGCACCGAGTTTCTTTTATTTCTTCTTGTCGCACAAAACAGAAGTCTCTTTTCTTCTCATTTATCGAACCCCTTTCTTTTATTTCTTCTTGTCGCATGAAACAGAAGTCTCTTTTCTTCTCATTTACCAAACCCCCTATCATCTGTTCAGTCTATCCATTTGGCTGCCCACACCAAAATCACGTCTGGTCACGTGATCCTCATTCTGTCCCAAATAGATGTTGAATCAGTCCCAAACAGACCTATTACAGTATGTCCATTCATCTATTCAGATTCCTACCGAGTTTAAAGCCCTGTTGTGACGTACTTCTTCTTGCCGAAATCTGTCATACTGATGCAGTTTTAGGATATAAATTCATTTTCTGTCGTAAGGCTGTTTTTGTCATAAATCTGCAAATGGATAATTCAGCCAACTCGGGCCTTTCCTCCAACTTCCTTGGGCACCTAGTTTCTGAAAAACTGAGTACAAATAATTATTTGACTTGGAAACGGCAAATTATTCCCTTCATCCAAAGTCAAGATATTTCAGGTCACCTGGATGGCTTCATTCCAATGCCTCCAAAATTTATCACACAAGAAACGAAAGAAGATGGAGATGGACCAAACATTATTTGTAACCCTACTTTTGTTACTTGGATGAAGCGCGATCAGGCTCTGTTGCATACATCACCTCTACATTATCACAAGAAGTATTAGTCTATATTCCTGATGATTGCACAACTAAAGTCTTGTGGGAGACTCTAGCCCAGACCTACTCTCAGATATCAAAGGCTAAAGTGTTGTTTCTCAAGCGTGAATTTCAGTTTTTAAGAAAAGGAACAATGACCATCATTGAATTTTTAAATAAAGTCAAAAGCATTACAGACCAATTAGCCATAGTTGGATATCCAGTGTCAGATAAAGAAAAGGTGCAGCAGACACTCAGTGCCATGGGATCAGAGTATCACGTTCTTGTGACCTCTTTATTGTGTTTGCCGACGTTACCTAGTTTGAAGATTTAGGTGCCAAACTGTTCCAGTACGAGATGTCCTTGAAAAGCTTTTCTGATGCCCCAGCAAGGCAATCATATATACATGTTGTTCTTGCCACAGGGATGACTGTTGATCGTGCACAAGGAGAGCGTGGTAGAGGCAGGAGAGCACAAATCCAAGGTGGACGTGGTTTGCTGCCTACACCCAGTTCGTCAAGAACAATCATATATACATGATGTTCTTGCCACAGGGATGACTGTTGATCGTGCACAAGGAGGGCGTGGTAGAGGCAGGAGAGCACAAATCCAAGGTGGACGTGGTTTGCTGCCTACACCCAGCCCGTCAAGGAATGTTCCCACATGTTACCAGTGCAACAAACGTGGCCATATCAAAGCCAACTGTTGGTTCAATCCTCAAAACCGCAACAGAATGCACAACAATAGAAACATTGCCACATCAGGATCTGCGGGTACCTTTCAGGTCAGTGATGACGCTAAGGATCTTCTCTTGTCTGTTATGGCTAACTTGAACCTGAAACAGAATGATGATGGAATATAATATGTAGACTCTAGGGCAGCAACTCATGTCACTGGCAATGCAGGTAAGTTCTCTACTTTGATCCCCTATTTTGGTAAATCTAATATTGTAACTGGAGATGGGACTCACCACCCTATTTCAAACGTAGGCAATGTTCTCATCTCTTTGGCCGAATCTTCATCCATTCCTTTATCTAATGTTGTTCATGCACCAAATATAAAGAAAAATATTGTCTTCGTTTCTAAGCTTATTGATTCTACCAATTCTTCTGTTGAATTTACTCCTACTTCTGTCTTTGTCAAGGACCTTCAAACGAAGAAGATGTTCGCTAAAGAAGAGCGACGTGGAAACATGTATATCTTCAATGAAGATCCAGCCTCCAGTGTTCTGAAGCCTCCCAAGTTCGATCATACTTCTAAAAGTATTCTAAGTATATCCCAATGTAATAAGTCAAAACTTTGGCATTCCCGTCTTGGTCATTGTAGTCAAGTCTTTATTGAAAAACTAGTGTCTAATGGATTTCTTTCAGAGTCTGTTTCTCCTTCGTTGAAGAATAAAATGTGTTCCAGTTAACAGGTTTGCAAAAGTCATGTACTTCCTTTTCATCAAATAAATAAAAGAGCCTCCATACCTTTTTAGATAATATGTTCTGATGTGTGGGGCCTAGCTCCCAATCCTTCCTCTTCTGAAAGCAAATATTATGTATCCTTTATTGACAGTTTTTCTTGCTTTACCTGGATATTTTTTATGAAACACAAATCAGAGGTTTTTCTCATTTTTCGTCGTTTTCATGCCTACATTAAAACCCAATTTTCTCAAAACATTCAAATTCTCCAATGTGATGAAGGTGGTGAGTATTCCTCCAAAGAATTGTTAGATTTTCTCCAAGATAATAGGATTCATCGTAGAGTTTCTTGCCCGTACACTCCACAGCAAAATGGTATTGTCGAACGCAAGCACAGACATATTGTGGAAAGTGTAATGAGCATGATGCATGTTTCTAATGTGCCTATTAGTCTTTGGACAGAAGCCTTTCATACTGCCACTCATGTGATAAACCGTCTTCCTATGCCTATTCTTGAAAATCAATCCGCCTATTATGTTCTCTTTGATGTAGATCCTGATTATGATGAGTTATGAGTTTTTGGATGCACATGTTATGTGCATATTGATAAATCCATGAGAACTAAATTTCAGGACAAAGCCTCTGTATGTCAGTTTGTAGGTTATGCAGATGAACACAAGGGTTACAGGTGCTATGATCATGTAAATAGAAAGATCAGAATTTCTAGAAATGTTGTTTTGATGAAAATGGTTTTCTTGGGAATAAAGCATATCACAATCGTGACCATATTGACACCAATGATAATTGGTATGATCCATGCCTCAGTACTGAACTCATTTCACAGGCCGGAGATTACACTCCTTTGGTTCCTGAAAGCTCAAATGATGAGACGGTTTCAGAAGAGGCATCGAAAACAGAATGTTTGAGATACAAAGGGAATGTCTATACCAGGAGACTCAAAGAGTGAATAGATGTGCCTGCTGGAGAACGCGTGGCATTGCCAAATAACAGAGAGACACCAAGAAGATCGGGCAGGATAAGGCATCCCATTGAAAAGTGGGTGAGTTATGATAGTTTTTCAATGGATTTTCAGGTCTTTCTATCCAAGATTGAAAAACACGAAGAACCACTTGATTTTTGTCAAGTTATTCATTCTAACAAATGGATTTAAGCGATGAATGAGGAAATCGAGGCACTTTATGAGTGTCAAACATGGGAGATAGTTGAACGTCCTCCAGATAAAAATGTTGTTGGCTCAAAATGGGTTTATAAGATTAAATATAAACCGGATGGTAGCATTGAACGATACAAAGCGCGTCTCGTTGCCAAAGGTTTTACTCAAGAATATGGTCAAGATTATGAGGAAACTTTTAGCCCAATGGTGAAAATGGAAACTATTCGTATTATTCTTGGCCTGGCAATTGAACATGGATGGACTCTTAGTCAGCTTGATGTTAAAAATGCATTCCTGCATGGGAATTTAAAGGAAGAAGTTTACATAGAGTAGCCTGAAGGTTATGCAAAAGGAGACCCAAAGAAATATGTATGCAAATAAACCAAAGCATTATATGGATTAAAGCAAGCATCCTGATCATGGTTTGAAAGTTTTTCCTTAGAAATTCAAAACCACGGTTTCATCCATTCCCAACTTGATCATTCTCTATTCATATACAAGGATGGGACCATTGTGGTTTTTGTTACTTATATATGTTGATGATATCGTGATCACTGGCAATGTCCCGGATCACATTCAACGAATCAAGGTGCTACTAAGTATGCGGTTCAAAATGAAAGACCTTGGGGAACTGAGATATTTTCTTGGTGTAGAGGTGGACATACAGGATGGAAAAATGTCATTAACTCAACACAAATACACTCTTGATCTTTTGGGCAAAGCAGGAATGACAGATTGCAAACCTCTACCTACACCCAGTGTTGTCAATCAAAAGTTCAGCATTTGTGATGGTGAGTTGTATTCAGATGCGAGCAAGTATCACAGTATAGTGGGCATGTTATAGTACCTCACTTTTACCAGACCAAACATCGTATATTCTGTAAATCAAGTATTTCGATTCATGCATGAACCGAAAACTGGTCACATGGATGTCGTCAAACGTATTCTTAGTTATTTAAAAGGCATGGTAGGTGATGGACTTATACATGTTCAGTCTTCATGGGGGACATTCAAACATGATATATTGGCATATATAGATGCAGACTAGGCAGGTGACCCAGATGAAAAGGGATTTGTTTCAGGATACTGTGTTTTTATTGGAAAAATCTTGTCTCATGGAGCAGCAGAAAACAGAAGGTTGTGGCAAGATCTAGCACAAAGGCAGAGTATAGATCTATGGCAACTGCCACAGCTGAGGTGACCTGAATTAGGCATCTACTTACAAAAATGGGAGAGAATGTCTCAAATTCGACTCTCATGTGTGATAATAGAAGTGTTATACGAATTGCAATCAACCTTGTTCATCACAGTCGTACTAAGCATATTGAGATTGACCAGCATTTCATCAGACAAAAGATAGCAGATAAGGAGATTGAACCAGTTTATGTGTCTTCATAAGACCAGGTCGCTGATGTGTTCACAAAAGGTCTCACAAGTAACTGCTTCTGGTATCTGAAGAACAAGTTGCACATGGTTTACTCCCATGCACAACTTGAGGGAGGGTATTAGAATATGGATCGGATATGGATCCAGTTGAATCCATATCTGATACAGCCTCTTATGTCTATGTGTAATATGTAATACTTGTACAGGGCAGTTTTGTCCATGTATTTTATTTGTAACCCTATTAATATTAATGAAGGATTAGTGCAGTCGATCAATGCATCTGAGTGGCTGCCAATTCCCAAATATCGAGTTCTCTCTTTTCTCTCTCTCCCCTCTCTCTCTCTCACTGATTCCTTGATTCTTTGAGGAGTTCTTTCGTACCTGCAGCGATTAGACACAAAATACAGCAAGAAGAAGAAATAAAACACGAAGAACATGAAGATTTATAAGAGAATCACAGAGAAAAACGAAAAGAAAAAGAAAACAAGAAGAGAAAAACGTGAAGAAGAAGAGGAAGAAGAAAACGTGAAGAAGAAGATGGGAGAAGGCACGACTTTGAAGGTTGTTGGACGAGTTTAGGGTTGTTGTAGCTTTCTTTTTATATAAAAAAATTCATATATTCCTTAAAACAACACTCAGTTGAAGCAATTTTCAAGAATCACTTTCAAATTATTAAAATTTACAATTTACCTCTAGGCACCATCTTTGAGGGTGAATTGGACTTTTCTCACCTTGGATCTTCAGATCTTGGATGGGTTTGAGTATGGATCTAATCCAAAATCCATGGTGAACGCTTTGGGTCAGATCTGGATTCAAATCTCCTCAAAAACCGATCCATTACCTTGAAATAGCTCTATCTCTCTCATTTTAACTTGGTTTCGAGCAAAATTCGAATTGAAGCCTCTTTGCAACTTAAACATCACAAAGACAGATACTTATGCCATAAAACCACATATAAATGCATGAATGTGTGATAAAATGATATCATTTCATGCATTATCACAATGCTCAAATGGTTGTGCATTGTAATATTCACTCCCTCTCAAACTTACGGTGTAATAATCCAAAGTTGGACAAGGAGAAACATAAAGCGTGAAAAGAGAATGACCTTGGTAAAGAAATCAACAAATTCATATTAAGAAGACACATAAGACAAATATATCATTCCTCTAAAGTACTCTTCTCAAACATACTGACAATTCATTTCTATATGCTTTGTTTATTCGTGGAAGGTGTGGTTGCTTGCAATAGAAATGGCACTCTTGTTGTCGCTACAGTTCTTCAAAGGGTTTGAAATGATGACTCTCATATCTTTGAGAAAGACTTTTCAACCAAATAATCTCTATAGCCTGACGACTATTTATGACCGTTGGGAGAAGTCCCAATGACTCTATGATTAATGACTATAGAGCCCTTGGTCATTAAATAAAAAGAAAAGAAAAATACAAAACAGCCCCTAGTGGACTGTTCTAATTTCAAGGGATAAAATGACAAAAATATCGCTTACTGTAAAACTATACATATATTAAAATATATATATATATATACAATAACATATATATATATATGTGTGTGTGTGTGTATTTTAACACCCCCCCCCCCCCCCTCAAACTTATGGTGACATCACCAAAAGTTTGTTAATGAGAAAAATAAAACTAGGTGGAGGAAGAGCTTTGATAAAAAAATTTGCAAGCTAGTACTCTGATGTTATGTACGATAACTCAATAGTTCCTTTCAGATACTCATTATGTATGTGATGGCAGTTCATCTCAATGTGATTTGGTATTTCATAGAAGGTGTGGTTGCTAGCAATATAGCTTGCACTTTTGTTGTCACAACACACATCCTCAAAGTTTTGGAGATGGAAACACGCATGTCCTGAAGAAGAGTCCTTAGCCATACAAGCTCTATTGTTGTCGTAGCCATAGCTCGATATTCTGTTTCACTTTCTATTGTTTTTTGCACCTCTAAGAAATTGAAGAATCCCCTAAGAAAACACAAAAACCAATAGTTGGTATTGTATCATTTGTATTGTCACCCCAATCAGCATCAGTGTAAGCAATTAAATCTAAGGAGGAGGAGGAAGAGGATAAGAAAATATCCTTTGATATTGTGTTTTTATTATATCAAATAATCCTCATAATTGTGCCCATGTGTATTGTGGTAGGTAGGGGTGCACACGAGCTGAGCTTCAACTGTTCAAGCTCGGATCGGATAGAAATAACATTGCTCGAACTCAACTCAAGCTTGGAGGCGAGCGTGTACAACATTGTCGAGGATCGGATTGGCCCCGAGCTCGAGCCAAGTCGAGCTTGGCCGACTTCAAAAAAAAAAAATGTTTTGCATTTTTCAAGGGGCAAGATTTAACCCCGTCGCCTCTAAAAAGTCAAATATAAAGCTTGACGACTAGGGTAGCCCATACATTTTTTTATTTAAAAGACACAGAAAACGTATATAAATGAAATTTACACCTAGATTGTCAAAAATAGAACACCTTTAGTTGGCGGCGGGATTTACCAGTTAAAATAAAACAACTTTAGTAACCGTGGGATTCAAACCCATCACATTTTGATAAAAAGGCATTCACCTTGCCCATAAAGGCAAATACACTTTTTGTATCACATGACAAATACATATTACCTAACCGAGCTTTTCGAGTTTAATTGAGTACAGCAACTTAATCAAGCTCAGCTCTCTTATCTAAGTTGAGTCTGGTCTTATGTTCAAGCTTGGCCCATATATCTTCATGGACAAGCTCGAGTCGAGCTTAATCAACCCGAGCTCGAGCAGAACTTGAGCTAGCTCGGCTCGCTGTGCACCCCTAGTGGTAGGAGCATGCTCAAACTGACTTGTTGTATCAGGTCGGGTGATAGAAAGGTAAGTGAGAGATTCAATCACCTGGCGATAAAGAGTAGGATCTTTGAGCAGTACGCCAAGTCTTAATTTGGCATTTATGACTTTGGGTCAAAGTTACTGGAGGCGCCTAGGTAAAAGGGAAAGCGCGCTTCGGAAGTGCGAAACGGCGCGCTTCCGAAGCGTGAGGGAAAGCGTCCCTCTTTTTTGGGAAGTGTGTTTCCCATAGGAAAACATGCTTCCCATTTATGGGAAGCGCGCTTCCCCCACGCTTCCCCCTCGCTTCCCCATTTTTTCATTTTTTCGCTTCTCCCTCGCTTCTGGTTCGCTTCCTAGGTTGCTTTTGGTTCGCTTCCGAGACGGTTCGGAATTTTCTTCTAAGTGGTCCCACACTTCCCCGCTTCCTAAATTTTTGAAAGTGCCTCGCTTCCCGCTCTCACTTCCCGTATCGCTTCTCGCTCCCGCTTCCTCGACTGGTAACTCTGCTTTGTGTCTTCACCTTCTTTTCATCAGAAATTCCTGATCTAGTAAATATGTTAGCAGTCAATTTCATTTGGGAGAGGATATATCATCTAGGTGAATAGGCAACCTCAATTCCTAAAAAATATTTCAAAAATCTCAAGTCAGACATATCAAAATTTTTCTTTAAAACATATTTAATTTCAATAACTCCTTTGCCATTTCCTATAATGATCATGTCATCAATATATAGTAGAAGTATCACAATATTAGTACATGTTTTCTTGACAAAGAGAGTTGTGTTAGTATAACAAGAAATAAATTTCAAATCATTCATAACATTACTAAGTTTATCATACCAAGCCTGAGAGGCTTATTTAAAACCATACAAGGCTTTTTTTTGTTTCAGAATTTTACCATTAATATCAACTCTCAGTCGAGGATCCATGTAAACTTTCTCACAAAGTTCTCTATTTAAAAAGACAATTTTAACATCTAGTTGATAAATTGACCATTGTTGGATAGAATCAATGGCGATTAAGGTTCGTACACTAGTCATCCTAGCGATGGAAGCAAAGGTTTCTTCATAATTTATTTTATATTCTTGAGCATATCATTTGGCAACCAATCTTGCTTTATACCTTTTTAAGGATGTGTCACTTTTGGTCTTGTTTTTAAACACCCACCTACATCGTATAGGTTTCTTGCCTAGAGGAAGATCAATTATTTCCCAAGTGTTGGCTTTCCTAACATCAAGCTCCATTTGACATACCTCATCAACAGGATGTTCATTACTAGAAGCATCATTCAAACAAAGATCAAAAACATTATTAGAGTCAAGCTTGTTAGAGTCATCATGTCTTGGTAATAGATCAAATAGAAATGTATAGTCAATTTCCTCTTTAGTTTGTTATCAAATCCAAATTCATTTTTTAAGTAACGTCTTGAGAAACATAAAGTTCATTGTTCTTTGAGTCAAAACAACAATACCCTTTTTTATTTTCCCCATATCCCAAGAAAACACACTCAATAGCTTTTGGAGATAGTTTAGCATTTTTATGACTAAGCACACAACTTTTACAACGAAAGATTCTTAATCTTTTAAAATCAGGAGTCATTTTGAAAAGTTTTTCAAATGAGGAGATATTTTGTAAAGAAAATGAAAGTATTCAATTTATTAAGTAGATTGAGGATAAAACGACTTTGGCCCAAAAAAAATTCAGAATGTCTGGAAATAAGAAGAGTCCTAGTGATTTCTATCATATGTCTATACTTTTTTTCCACTAACTCATTTTGTTGAGGGGTTCTAGGTAGGGGTGTCAATGGGTCGGTTTTGTTCGGACCCAGGAGGAACCAAACCTGGTCCAAATTTTCAAGTATGGTACCTGATGCAGATCCATGTCTAATCGGACCCACCATAAGAGAAACCATACTCGGACCCGATAAGAACTACATGAACCAAACCTGGGCCATACCCGATAAAACAATACTTTTCCTCATTTTTACATTGAAAAATTACGGGTCTTAATCGAAACTCCGATCAGGCCCAGGTCTGGCATAAAATTTCACAAACTATACCTGGATCCATGTATTAATCGGACCTTCAAGTCCAAACTCGGGCTTCTTATTTATCACCATACCTGGACCCTATAGGGTTTGGTACGAGTCGGGTCCGGGTAAACCCGACTCATTGACAACCCTAGTTCCAGGACAAGACCTTTGATGACAAATGTCATTTTGTTTCAAGTAATTTTGAAAATCATTCGACATATATTCCCCTCTCTAATTGGACCTAACAATATATATGTTACTAAGAAATTGATTTTTAATCATTATATAGAATTCCTTACAAAAAAGAACACATCATATTTAAGATTTAGAAACTAAACCCATGTATATCTAGTAAAATCATCAACAAAAATAACTCAATAGGAGTAACCTTCTTTTGATATGACCGGTGAAGGGCCCTATAAATCTGAATGCACTAATTCCAAAGCACGAGTAGAAACAAAAAATCTATGGGGAAAATGAATGGCTTTCATTTTTTCAAAAAATGCAATCTTTACAAGTTATATCCTTTTTATTACAAATATTTTTCAAAAAAGAAAAGAGATGCATTTTTGAAAAACTAGGATGCCCAAGTCTCTTATGTCAAATATCAATACTTTTGTCTTGTACATAATTACAAAATGACTTGGATGGAAGAGTCAAAAAATTCATAAAGCAAAGACCGCCTCTCCTATGGCCTTGCTCAATCAGCTTCCCTGACTGGAGATCCGACACGCTGCAATCTTTGGATGAAAAAGAAACTTTGCATCCATGGTCGAAAATTTGAAAGGCGGAGAAAATATTTAAATTCAATTTTGGAACAAGAAATTTTTGAGAAGTTTATGAATCAAGAATTCAATTACTATTTATTTTTAAAGAGGTTCTATCGTCAATTGAGGGGGCATATAAAAGGAAGCACCCGAGTCAAGAATCCACATACCTGAAGGAGATGAAGAAGATGCAATGGCGGCACCCGAAGTAGAAGATGATTTGAGTAGTTGTTGTAGTGCCTCTGATATTTGACTAAGAGTGTCTTTAATATCTCTTTCATTCTTGCTAGATTTTTCCTTATCGGGTGAGATTTGTCCGATGGAAACAACTTTGCTTTTAAGCCTTGGGTAAACCGATTTACTATGTCTCGGTTCATTACAATAATGACAAATAAAACCCTTTTTATATCCACTATTATAGTTATTTTGCCTTACAAAGTGAGAAGGCCTATAGGCCCCTTATTGTTACTCGACCTAGTAACAGCCAAAACGTCTTCACTTTTAGTAGTCATGGCAAGGTGAGTCTCTTGTTGGCAATAAGAGCATCTTCAAGAGGCATGGTCGAAGTCCTACGAAGGAGAGAGGACTTCACTTGTTCAAATTCCAGTCTTAGACCATGAAGGAATTGCAAGAAGTGTGTTCTCAACTTGCGCTCTCTAAGTTCAATATCTTCGAGAACCACTCATTTTGGTCTCAAAGAAGAGACAAAGCACTAAAATAATCACGGATATTCATGTCCCCTTGTTTAGTGGTTTTAATCTTGTCTTGACAAAAATATTATCTAGCAAGATCTTTTTGGGTATACATACCCTTAAGAAAGAACCATGCTTCATTGGCCCTTCTAAACTTAGCAATGTTGTCACATATTTTTATGTCAACCTTGTGTGTAGTTGCTTTCCAAATCTTTTACCTTTAATTGATGCTCATGGATAACTTTAATATGATCATATCCTTCAATGGCCTTTTCAACACCTTCTTCAACTTTTGTAAGCTTTAAAGATGGTTCGGGAGTAGTTCCCATCACGAATCCCCAAAGTTTATTGCCTTTGAGGTAATTTTACATGGCCAAAGACCACATCACGTAGTTAGATCCATTGAGTGTGAAGGAGAGCTCAACTCTCAATTCATGCTCCATAACAAATAACAAGAGGAAAGGATAAAGAAGAAAAAAAGAGCACCAAAACTTTTATCACGAACACACGATCTTTGATAACCACGAACAAAGCCTTAAAGATCAAAAGAACCCAAAGGCTCTAATACCATGTGATGAAACTTCAAGTGCACAAGAGAGATGCATGAAGAGTGCACACCCACACAAATACGAAGCCACTAATGGGCAAGATACAAAGAGCCACTAAGGGCTAATCACAATGCTCACAAAGAGGAACAAGAATAAAAAAATAATGAATTTGTTATCGAGCAAAATGCTATAAAAAAAACATTACATGGAGAGGGGCTAACAGCCCTTATTTATACAACAAAAGGACCAAGGAGAGGCTTTTGTAGAGTCGTTGGGACTCTATAGAGCCCTTGGTCATTAAATAAAAAGAAATGAAAAATAAGAAAAGGAAAAATACAAAACAGCCCCTAGTGGACTGTTCTAATTACAAGGGATAAAATGGCAAAACTACCCCTCACTGCAAAACTATACATATATACATATATTAAAATATATATGTATATATACAATAACATGTATATATTTTAACAGAACCATCATCATCTCAAGCTTATGAACAATGCAAAAAATGGATAAAGTCATTGAGTTGAAGTTTGATACTCAACATGACTTATATATAATATAGACCAGAGTTACCAGAAGCTTCTTAGGTAGGTGGGAAGCTCGCTTCCCGAAAACTCGCTTCAGAAGCGCGATACTCCTCGCTTCTAAAACTTCATGGGAATCTCGATTCCCCCACGCTTCTTCTATGCTTCCCACATACATGGTCTATGCTTCCTATATGCTTTTCTCACGTTTCTTTTCATGTTTTTCATGTATTTTCTCTCACACTTTCACTCACTTTTCATGTACTTTCTTTAAATTAGTAACCATTATTGTTAGATTTTAACAAAAATTTAACTCTTTTACTGAAAAATCATGAAATATAAGAATAAATAATTTTATTTTAGTTTTCATTTGTTTCTTGTTCGATTCTTATTCAATTACCATATTGCTTCATTTTTTTAATATTTTGCTTTTAAATTGATACTTCGCTTCCCGCTTCCTATAAATTTTAAAATGCTTCGCTTCTCGCTTCTCGCTTCTCGCTTCCCGTATCGTTTCCTGTTTCCGCTTCCTAGTTTGGCAACCTTGATATAGACATGTTTCTGTAACTAAAAATTGTAGCTTTAACTTTTGTAATGAGTTATGAATTGAAAACCTTTTGGCTTTTGAATGTAGTGTTATTTTGTCTTAAGCGATTTACTTGTGATTATATTTATTAATGGCTCGGTGTTCCCAACGTGGTGATAGACCAGTGTGGTGATACTCTGAGGTAGTAAGGTTCCTGAAGGTCATATAGGGCTTGCTACTATAAGATGCAGGTTTTGTCATTTAGCGCTTCACGGGGCCAAACTGCATGAAAGAGCAAATTCCAGCAGTTGGTGGAAACATGCTGGAAGCACGAGCTGAGATGCATGTTGATTTAGAAGAAACCAGAAATATGAATATTAGAATAGACCAGTGTGGTGATACTCTGAGGTAATGAGGTTCCTGAAGATCATATAGGGCTTGCTACTATAAGATGCAGGTTTTGTCATTTAGAGCTTCAGGGGGCCAAACTGCATGAAAGAGCAAATTCCAGCAGTTGGTGGAAACATGCTGGAAGCACGAGCTGAGATGCATGTTGATTTAGAAGAAACCAGAAATATGAATATTAGATTAAGGAAACGAGAGGCACAAGCATTGGAAGATGCCCTGGCAGTGGCTGCACAACAAAATGAAGAGTCACAAGGCCCACAACAAGATGTCATCTCTTATGCCAAAAGTGGAATGTTTGATATTGAAGATGATTGATGTTGTTTTGTATCTTTTGTTACAAAACTTGTGTAAACAAAATCTACATTTAGTTGATTGTGACATGAGATGAGACATATATGTTTAGTTGAATCATGAATGTTTAATGACATATCTATGTTTAGTCGCATATATCTTGTATTCTATGAATTTGTTTTTAGATTTTTAGAGAATTTTTTAGTGAAAATGTGGTTTTTTACGATACGATACATATCTTATTTTGATCCCGACTGGCAATCAAGAGACAAAACAATGTGCACAAGCACTAACCCAATAAAGGGCAATACACAAGCCACTTGAGGGCAAATACAAGAGCCAAAAACACACTTACAATAGCCAATAATGAGCAAGCACAAAATATAAAAAAATATAAATTTTATTCACTTCAAATGCTTAAGAAAAACATAAGAGAAATGTGGGGAGTATACATGATAGAGGAGAAAGACACAACTAGCCGTTGGGCTAGTCCCAATGGCTACAAAAAAAATCAAAACTGCCTTTAATGGGCAGGGCCTATTACAATAAAAAAGAAATAAAAATAAAAATAAAAAATTTACATAAAACTCCTAGATTACAAACTATATAAAAAACATATATATAAATATGCTAATACATATATACATATGTAATGTATATGTACATATATATAAACATAAGATGTATTTTAACAAAAACACCATGAATTGCATCACTAATTGCATACACAAAGTTTCGCCTTAAATGTCAAAGAATGCATTATAAATTTATAATCTATATACACCAATTTCACTTACAGATAGGCCATTACCTGCAAGTTCTGTGCCAATACAAGAGTTACATATGCCAGATTGCACTGCAAATGAATCAATAAGCAATAAGTGTATGAAATTATGAATACAATAATATCATGCACAATCCAGTGCATGGAAGAAAAAGAAAAAACCAAAGTTTGACCAAATAGGATTGAAAGATGAGGGGGTTGGAGATGACATGGTCTCAAAAAAAAATGAAATAAACCAAGTAACCAACACAGAATGTGGATTAATACCATCCGACGAGAAACATTTTCCACATACTTGTCCAGAAGTACGGTCATCAACCTAAACACGAGAAAGTTAAAAAATGATCAAAAAGATGCCACAAACAACATGCAGTTTATCCCAATACAACCGTAAAATATGTGGGATATACGTACCAAAACAATATGGAAAGAAACCAAACTTTAGTTCGCACAGTTTGAACAGTGCTCGTGTCTGTCTTACTAGAGTTTTTTCCAAAGAAAAGATAGTATCCTAAATTCACACCAATAAGGTACATACCCCAATAACCTAGTAGAGAAAATAAAAAATCTTAGCATATTGTGTGTATCGGTGATTTTGGGCAATCAAAGCATATTATATACATTAAACTATAGTAAACAGCATATCACCGAGTGCTAAAAAACTCTAGTGCATTGGTACAGGTGTTGAGAAGATATGTGAACTTTGAAAAAACAGCTCTTATGTTGAGGTAAATTCTGGAAACATGAGCACAAAATCCCAGTGCACCTTACAAGCCATTGATATATATATATATATACACACGAGAACTGAACATATTAGGCCCCATTTCTCGTTCTGCCCCGCTCTGGCCCATAGGTTTTAAGTGTTTTATGATAGACCTGAACCGTTAGATGTGTTTAGCATGCTCAATTTAGTAGGAATCAACTCTTGGATCATGTTTTTTCAACAGAAAAACATGATCCTGTGAGCCGCGAAAAACTGGTACCTTCATAGCCATTGATGTTGGATCACCGGAAAAACCTGTATACAGGTCAGATTCCGGTGTTCCAAAAGCTGGTCCCCACTAAACAAAACCTATAGATCACATCTATGGTGTTAGACGTGAGAAAAAATACTTAAAACTACGATTTTTGAAGGGGCCTAACGAGACCTAACAAAAAAGGGGGCCTAAGGAACGCATTATATATAAAAAGAAGGTTTTCCAGAAACTAGAGATTACAAGCTCTCTAATAAATTATGAATCATGTCAGTTCAACTGTCAGAATGAAGAGGCTCTAAAAACAGTTGAAGCATTAGTCAATATAGAAAAGTCAAAAAGAACCACAAATCTTTGACAATCTTATAGAATGACTGAAAAGACACCCCAAATGCAACTTTACCTTCATTTCTCAAAATAACATGCATACAGCTATGTCACATGGGTGCGGGTGCGGGTGCGGGTGCGGGTGCGGGTGCGGGTGCGGGTGCGGGGATTCGGCACTTCCAAAAAACCCGGGTGCGGGGGTGCGGCAGGGGCAAAAATGTAATATATATATATATATATATATATATATATATATATATATATATATATATATATATATATATATATATATATATATATATATATAAAAGGGAAGTGTATCACTTTGATCATCTTATCACAAGAGAAGGTGGTGATGTGGTCTTCCCAGATAATAAAATCATGCCACTGATGGAGTTTCCCGCTTATACAAAGTTAGGCCATATTTTGACATTAAAAAGTTTCATAAGACATTTAGGGTAAAATGAGGGTTTTTATAATGCATCGTATCTCTCAAAGATAGTATTTCTCAAAGATGAATGTCATTCATGATATACCACTTCTAGCATGCTTGCACTGACAAATACTATTATTAGAGCAAAATGGTCTCTATACGAGCTGGAAAAGCTTCCAGTACAGTTCTGGGCTGTCAGCTGCTGTCAGCCCTGACAGCAGATTTTTTTTAAAGATAAACAGCAGCTGCCTGTCAGCCCTGACAGACAGCAGATTTTTTTTAAAGATAGACAGCAGCTGCCTGTCAGCCCTGACAGCAGATTTTTTTAAAAAAAAATCAAATTCGCAAGCCCATTTCACAGGGAAATTTTTTTTTTTTTTAAATCCAAAAAACAAATGGACCTAAATGATCCTGGGTGCGGTCAACGCACCCAGGATCGGGTTGACCGCACCCGGTGCGGCACCCGAACCCGCACCCGCGTCGAGTCGCGTCGACGCGGGTGCGGCACCCTGCTAGCCGAATCCCTGTGACATAGGCATACAGTTATCTTCAGAAAATAATTTATCGATGCAAAGTCTTGCATGCTTCCAAGAGAAAGTTTAGTTGCATGGAAAATTTGTAACGTCCCTATCACCTTATGTATTTATACATGTTAAGAAAGCTCCCCTCCAATACTCTCATGAAGTAAAAATAAGACCAACTGAAATCCCAAGTCCCAACCCAATGGTAATGATTACTTCTAGGGGTGTCACCGGGTCAGGTTTGGGTTGGGTCTTATCAGACCCGGTTCTGAAACGGGTTTAAAAGACCCAAACTCATTCGGGTTCGAGCATACATAGAAGCTATGGACCCATATGGGTTAACGGGTTCAAGTATGCATCAGATCGGGTATAATCAATCGATTCTTTAATAGGCCCGTCGGGTTAGGGTCTGGGTATGGCTGAAAAAAGTAGACTCATATGGGTTAACTGGTTCGGGTATTGTCGGTTCGGGTCTTAACAGGTTCGGATATTGACAACTATGCTACATGCATCATACAATCAACATGACTCATAAAAACTAAAAGGGTGCAACAATATAGATTCTTTCATGGTGGATGAACTCTCTTGCAATAGAGAGAGAGAGAGGTTCTGTTTAGATGCAAACCAGAGACAGATGCAACTTTCAAGCTGTTATAGTGGTCATTCCCTGGTTTCTTCCTCTCAGGTCTCAACTCTCAAAAGTTGCAACCAGGAAAAAAAATAGAGAGACAATGAGATAGAAGCCAAGAGAAAGTAAGATGTTGGGTTCTTGAGAGTTTTGGGAAACAATTAAGTGATAATTATCTTAATGGACCAGCGTGGGGGTCACCCGCATGGCCAGCAGGGTGGTTACGAGGGTGCTGAGATGAAGGCACCAGATCAAAGTCATAACCACTATATTTTTCTCGGCAGTCATTTCATGAATGCTGGAATAGTAATTCAGTATTAATCACCCTGATTGCAAAATTTAGTGAAAAATATTGAGAAAATTGGAATTCCCTTTTCACTTGTTTAATAGTCAAGCTGGAATAACCCAAGGTGGGTTCAAAACCAAGAAGTATCGATACTTCCACATTTTTCCCTAAGAGCTTCTTGCCCACTTTCCTACAAAAACGTAAACTTATCTTATTTCTTTAAAAAGAAGAGAGCCGTAAAATTTGCATTTTTTTCTGAGAAAAAACAACAAACATAATTTTCTAAAAGGCAACTAGGCAAATATTGTTCATCTCACCCTTCCAACAACTCAACCACATTTATTACCAAAGGTCTGACAAATGCAACTTACAGTCATCTTGATTTTGGGTGTGTTAGATTAGGTTATAGCAATTTTCAGCAATCAATGGAAGTGCAAACATTAATGATAAGAACTTTTTAGGACAATATAAGCCATTTGATGAGAAGTACATAACAACAAGCTCAATTCAATAGCTAAAGATACAGAATTTTATAAGTTAATTTACCAAACAAGCTGAAAATTCCTTCCTTATTTTGGCTGAAAAGATTCATGGCCCTTTCTCTTGAGATAAGGTAGTCATTTAAACCAAACAGCAGCCATGTCTGATAAGCTGACAGTTTAGAACAATTAATGAGAATTGAGCATGACATTCTCAAAACCAAAAAACTGAATGCAGTTAAGAAAAGGGAACAAACAATGAAAAGTAGATCATAAGAGTAATACCTAATAGAATTGATGAACCAAGAATTCCACAATATCGAGGATGAATGTTAAACAATGATGTTAACAAAGACACAGAGGCAAGCGTGAAAAAGAAGTTCCAATGGACACCATACTCTCCTACATGAACCTACCCAAAAAAAGAAAAAAAGAATGAAAGGAAGAGAAGGATCATATAAAAACAGAACATTTGATGGGCACAAAAGGGTAGTTTTTAAAACAAGCAAATTTAAATAAAAACAAACATAAATTGGGTGAAATGCCATATTTCACTTCAAAGTGTCAAATGACTTGGCACAAAAAATGTGACAGGTGCATGAATGTCTGCATACGTGCATGTATTAAATCTTATGCATGCATAAAATGATTAAAATCAATTATGGTACCAAAAACCCCAACACCTTATTACGCCACCTATGTCACATGGGTGCGGGTGCGGGCGCGGGTGCGGGTGCGGGTGCGGGGATTCGGCACTTCCAAAAAACCCGGGTGCGAGGGTGCGGCAGGGGCAAAAATGTAAAATATATATAAGGGGGTCGGGGGGTTCCCCCGACGCGGGTTTTTTCAAATTTCATTTTATATACAGCTGCACGCACCCATCTCGTCAGGAGAACAGTGAATACTAATAGCCAGCAAGGCTACCACCATCATTATCATTTATTATGAAGAGAGAAAATCCTTTACAAAAAAAAGGATCAGCAAGGCATCATTATCATTTATTATGAAGAGAGAAAATCCTTTACGAAAAAGAAGGATTAGGAGCAGCAGCTGCTGTCAGCTGCAGCAGCTGCTGGCTGCTGCTGTCTATCATTTATTATGGAGAGAGAAAATCCTTTACAAAAAAGAAGGATTAGGAGCAGCTGCTGTCAGCAGCTGTCAGCAGAATTTTTTTTTAAAAAAAATTCGCAGCCCATTTCATAGGGCAACTTTTTTAAAAAAAAAAATCCAAAAAAAAAAATGGACCTAAATGATCCTGGGTGCGATCAACGCACCCAGGATCGGGTTGACCGCACCCGGTGCCGCACCCACGTAGAGTCGCGTCGACGCGGGTGCGGCACCCTGCTAGCCGAATCCCTGTGACATAGCGCCACACTCATTTGGCTTGCATTGATCCAGTTATCAGAAACTATATCTAACCTTTCAGATATCTTGGGCATGATCTAATTATTTTGGTAGTCATAGCCAACAAGTTGCCAAACCATGTAGAAGCAATTAATAAAATTAAGTTACCATATAAAAACACTAATAACATAAAAAAAGGGGAAGCTCAACACAAGCATGTAGTAAGTTTAAGTCATGAAGATGCATCAGTACCTGATAATCAACACCTTTTGTAAATACAAGTCGAGCAAATCCCAGGAGTATAAGTGGGCTTACAGCCTGAAGTGAAGATTTGTGTTTCCTGCAGGACAAAGATAAGAATGAATAAAAAAACTGAAGTAAACTACTTTAAGAATGAATACTTTAGATGAATAAGATCTAAATAAAAGCTCTAGAAATTGGATGAATCTGCAGTTGCTGGCTTGGAAGTGATGGGAGAGCAATAAGAATGATTGAAGCAGAACTGAGTGAATCTGAGAGCAGATGAGACCTATCATTGCAAAATAACAAAGAAGACATGATGGAAAGTGTCTGTCAAAGGAAAGAGGTAAGCAAATATTTTAAATATTTATTTCAATTCCTATAATAGTATAAATGCTTTAAATGGGAAGATCAATTAAAATACTAAAGTAACCGACATAATATTGCAATGCTTTAACAGTAGAGATGACAAACTCCAAAAATTAAAAGAATATATGCCCTTGTGCCTATCTTCAGCAATAAATATTCCCTAATAGCCATGAACACATTATACCAGTGTGACTAGTCTTTATAAGGAAAATTCTGAAACCACAGGTTTCATAATTTCATGACTATTCTGTCATTTTGACCTTTGTGCCATTATATTAGTCAAGACAATCACATCATCTCACTTTGCATGGTTGGCAAAATGTAGCATTTAAGAGAGGGAAAAAAACAGCTAGTTTACCCTGTGCCAACTTAAGTTGCCAACACCCACTTCAACCACCTACTTCCACCTAAATACAACAAACTTAAAAGTAATAATGTCTAAGCCTGCTTGGTTCTGACCTCCAAACACCATTGACCTATAGAACCAAAACCTGATCCAACCAAGGTCCTATTGTGCCCAAGCCAGAAGCAAACCATAAATGTCATTTGGATCTGGATCCATTTCAGATCAAGCCACCTGCATGAAAACACTAGGCCCCACAATATTACAAAGCAGAGCATTTCTATTCTGAGTGCACCTTGCTGAGTCTCCTTGCATTCCCCCAGATTTAACCTGAATGACCTTAGGCTGAATCTACAATCAACTCCTACCATATACTATATGGTACCAAACCTACCTTAACCCACACAAGTCCAGTTGGGTCCATACTTTAGACCAAGGTTGTCAGACTAGGAAGCGGAAGCGGGAAACGATATGGGAAGCGGAAGCGAGAAGTGATGCATTTTAAAATGTATAGAAAGCAAGTAGCGAAGAATAAAAAAAATATATAAAAATTGAATGGGAATCAAAATGAAACACAAATAAAAATTAAAATAAATGTGACTAATATTAAATTTCATGAATTTTTAGTGTAAGAATTACATTTTTAACAAAATCTAAAAATAATGACTACCAATTTAGAGAAAGCACATGAAAGTGAGTGAGAAGAGTTTGAGAAAACGCATAAAAAACATGAAAAGTTGAGTAAGAGAATATATAAGAAGAATAGATGAAGTGTGTGAAAAGCATAGGAGAAGCGTGGGGGAATCGAGGTTTTCATCAAGTTTCGGAAGCAAGGAGTATCGCACTTCCGAAGAGAGTTTCCGGGAAGCGAGCTTCCCACCTATCTAAGAAGCTTCCGGTAACTCTGCTTTAGACCACCTTGGTACCTAAAACTTAAACCATGTGCTTTGCATAGTGCCATAGGTTAAACTCAACCAAGACTATACCAAGTAGACTAGGCCAAAGACAAAATGAATTTGTTAATTGATACAAGTGCATTCATATGAGTCACTAACCCATCTTATGCATGTTTTTAATATACAAAATATACAAATTTTCATGACAAATCTTGGAAACTACTCAAAGGTGAGTGTAGAATGGTCAGAGAGTTACAAAACCATGGTTCAAGTAAATTTTTAGTTAACACTTGTGCTGCTATCAAAGATGAAACGCAAAGGGTTTTAGTCAAAGATGAGGAGATTAAGGAGAGATGAAAAGATTATTTTGATAAGCTATTTAATGGAAGTCATGTTCAGGATCTTGGAGACTTCTTCATTCCTTTTCATGAGATGAATCGTGACTTCATGCGCAAGATTCAAAAGAAAGAAATTGCAGAGGCTTTGAAGAAAATGAAATCAAGAAGGGCAGTTGGCCCAGATGGTATACCTATCGAGGCATGAAAATGCTTGGGTGAGAAAGGTTTAGAATGGTTGACAAATCTTTTTAACAAGATTTGGCGGACAAATAAGATGCCTAATGAGTGGAGGAAGAGTACTTTGGTGCCTCTATATAAGAATAAGGGTATTATACAAGATTGCACAAACTATCGTGGTATAAAACTCATGAGTCATACTATGAAACTTTGAGAGAAGGTGATTGAGTATAGGTTGAGAAAGGTTGTCATGATATCGGAGAATCAATTTGGTTTTATGCCTGAAAGATCAACTATGGAAGCTATACATCTTCTTAGACAACTTATTGAGACATATAGAAAGAGGAACAAAGATTTGCATATGGTTTTTATTGATTTGGAGAAGGCATACGATAGAGTACCTATGGATGTTCTTTGGTGGACAATGATGAAGAAAGGTGTTTCACTCAAGTACATTAGTATAATTAAATATATGTACGAAGGAGTAGTAACCAATGTTTGCACTTGTGGAGGGGTGACAACCAATTTTCCTATAACGGTTGAGTTACATCAAGGATCTGCATTAAGCCCTTTCCTATTTGATATAGTGATGGATGAGCTTACGAGATCAATTCAAGAAAATGTGTCGTGGTGTATGTTGTTTATTGATGATATTGTTTTGATTGATGAGTCTAGAGCGGGGGTTAACGCTAAGTTAGAATTATGGAGACAGACATTGGAAGCAAGAGGTTTTAAATTGAGTAAGAGTAAGACAGAATATATGGAATGTCGGTTTAGTAAGCAACGAAGTAGTGATAGGAGTGTAATGAAGCTTGGTGAGCAAGAAATATTGGAGGATGATTGTTTCAAATATTTGGGATCTATCATTCAAAAGTATGGAAAAATTGATGAAGATGTAAATCATAGGATAAAGGTTGGGTGGATGAAATGGAAAAGTGCAATGGAGTGTTGTGCGATCGTAAAATGCCGTTGTGGTTGAAGGAAAAGTTTTATAAGACGACAATTAGGCCCGCTTTACTATATGGTACGGAATGTTGGGCTGCCAAGAGACATCATATTCAAAAAATGAGTGTAGTTGAGATGTGTATGCTTAGATGGATGTGTGGAAATACAATAAAAGATAAGATTCGAAACGAGGAGATACGTAAGAAGGTAGGTGTTGCATCCATTGAAAATAAGATGAGAGAGAATCGTTTACGGTGGTTTGGACATATTCGGCGAAGGCCTAATGATGCTCCAGCTAGAAGGATGGAGAAATGGGAAAATATATTAGTTAAAAGAGCTCAGGGTAGGCCTAAGAAGACTTGGATGGAGATGATAGGAAAGGATATGAATGCTTTAAACCTCACCGAGGGCATGGCATTGGATAGAAATGATTGAAGGAGAAGGATTCATATGGAAGACCCAGAATGATTTTCTTTTTTGGTTCATATCGCCGACCCCAATTGTTTTGGGATGAAGGCGTAGTTGTTGTTGTTGTTGTTGTGTTGTTGTACTTGTGCTGCTAGCAACACGAATTTCTTTGATGTTTTAGCCATTCAGGCTCTTCTTCCTGATTTTACTATTATTCTTTCCTAGATTTATTGATTGATCTTTTATTGATATTCAAATCTCTAAATTTGAAAAATCTAATCCAAGTCATTGTCAGTTCCATTTATGTAGGATATTGAGAAAGATAACAGAGAAGAAGGAAATAACCAAATTAGAGTAGACAAGTAAACAAAAATAAATTAAAAGTGAATGAACTCTACAAATAAAGAACAATATCTGTGATATCTTCACCATGAAAAGCTTTCCCAATACACGCGTGCACACATACACGCAAAACTTCAACATTAGCATTTTTTAATGAAAATAAAGTTCTTAGTGGGAAGAAAACTTACATGGCTGTCACATGTCGTGCTTGCCTTGAAACCAATGAATTTGTCAAAACGAAAGAACCAACCCCAAGATCCATCTGTTAAAAGCGACACAGGACGGTGCTTATAAATCTAAAAGAACTAAACTAAGGACCACCCTACAGCAGCTTTGGCAAATTTAATTTGGAATTAAAACTGAAATGTTAAACTTCATAAAGAAAAGAAAGAAAAATCTCCAATGTGGACAGTGGACAACAATTCTCCAGAAGTTTCTAACAAGTAATAGAGAACTTATAGTTTTTAAAAAGACATAAAATGAAACAGAAATGCATGGTAAAGGAAAATTTATGTTAAAAGTCTACATGTCAAATATCAAGCATCATTTAACAGTTCTTTCACAAGAAACACAATATTTCTGCATAAAGTTTCCAGACGAGATATTAAGATCGAGGATATGATAGCAAAAAAAGCAGCTTGGTGACCCTCCAAGAACAAGAAAACAAATTATAAATTGCATTCCAAATATATCAAGCATGATTTAACATTTCTTTGACAAGAGATACAAAATGTTTGGCAGTATCAAAGTTCAAGATCTCTAAAATATAAACCCCAAAATGAGATAGAGAACGCATAAGCTCTTGTAACATGGTGCACCTTACCCCTACATGCACAACATATGCGCACACGCACATTCATAAACATGGGTTTGTTGATATCAGAATTTTCTGAATAGTGAAATGTTATAAAATCATATATCTAAAGACCCCTCAAGCCAGATGCACATTATAGCCTCAAAATTGTAGTAAAATAAGGTCCAAAGAAGGGATCAAAATGGTTTTAACTTCTTTCAGGCCAAATCTCATCTAACTAGGCTGAGCATAACAGAATTATGACAGACTCCAACCTGGACAGAGAGACCCTTTACCAGATTCGAAACTGATTAGCTCTCAACATTCACATAATTTACATGTCAATAAAAAGAATTATGACAAGATTCCCAGAGCATCCTATCATTACTATTACTATATATAATGTGTATGTGTGTTTATTTATTTGTCCCGCCTAGGTATTTTAGAATCTGCTACCTAAGCACCGAGTGAGGCTTTTGACTACATAGATCAGAATCAACCTGATCGAACTTGGACAAACCTAAAAACAGAGGAAAAAAAAGTTTAAGGCCCAATCAAACCAGGTCCGGTCACTTTTAAAACTGGTGGGCCTGGTCTTATGACCAGTTATGGGTCCAATCTGAACAGACCCAGAACTGGTCTGCTCTGGGTCAAATATTCAGATTCCGGTCAAGAAGACACAGGTCTGCTTGCTAACACTTGGCCCTATGCAGGGCCAGGTGGTAACAAGAGAGCACACACACACACACACCTACAGGAGGTGCTTGGAGTTCATGGGAGGTGGTTGAAGAGGTGATCAGAGGCCAATGGAATTGCTCAAAGGTTGCAGAGAGACACAAAGTAGGGACAGTCAAGAGGAATGAGGAAAGAGAGTGTGGGTTTCAACTTTCAATCATGGATGAATTTAGTGTTTAAAATTTTTCGTAATGCACAACCACAATACTAGAAAAGGAGGGAGAAGCAATGAATAATACACAAGAATTTATAAAGGTTTGGCCCAACCGGCCTACGTCATCTTGGCTTTCTGCCAAATCCACTAGATCCACTAGCTTAATGGTGTTAGTAACCAACCACTAGCTTCACGGAGCGAGCAACCATACAATTCCCTTCACGGTACTAGTAACTAAATCACTAGCTTCACATTGCTAGCAACCACTTGTTTCACACCCCTTATGAAACTCACAACGTGAACCTTCTTGGTTCACTCAAACTCAACCTTAGAGCTTTTACAAATAAGTTTACAATAAGAAGATTTAATCTTTTCTATATAAGTTTTGCTCAAAGCAATTCCTAAGAGTAAAATCCAATGACCCAAAGCAAGAATAACACAAATAATCCAACAAAAATGAGTAAAACAAATGAAATTACTTGTTGAAGATCGTTGAAAACTCTTGTAGGTTTGAATACTCGTCTTTGAAGCTTTTCTTGATAGATCTTTAATATGCTCTTGTTCATCAATCATTTAAGTTGTTTTTCACCTTATAGTTCTTTAAAAATATACGTTGGAGATCCGTTAAATTTGAAAATATGACTCTTGGCAATAGCTAGAAGTCTGTTGGAAACTTTCGGCTACTGCAAGAGTCAACACATGAATCTAGAGTGTCGACACCTATGTGTCTTGGTGAGAACTTGCTTCAAGACTTTTAAATTCAAGAGTCAACATTTGATTTTCAGAAGTCGACACTTTGTGTCTCAGAGATTTAAGTTGCATCCGGTTTGTCCAGGAGTCGACTCTTTTGTATTTCGTTCTTACTTTGCATTCAGTTTTGAGTGGTTGACACCTTGTCTAAGGGATCAACACTTTCCTTTAGCGTACAACTAAAAAAAATTTATCATCAGGAGTTGACACCTTATCAGATGAGTCGACACTTGTTTTTCTTCTTCACATGAACTTAAAGCGGAATTTGAAAATCTTCAGGAGTTGACACTAGCTTCTCAGGAGTCTACTCTTTTTCATTTAGTTCTTGAATTTCTATGAAATTCCCTCACTGGTTTTGGCAATCTTTTTGGCACTTTTTAGGAGGAATTTTTTCACTTAAATTCAGTCTTTCAAGGTATAAAGATGAGAATAAAATGTATGCACACTTGAGATTTAAACATTACTCCTTGGATAGTTTTGTATTCATCAAAATCATACTTATGAGCTTAACAATCTCCCCCTTTTTTTTATGATGACAAGACTCTCCATTATGATTTTGAGAATAAAAGAATATGCAATTGTAAGCAAGTTATAAGCACTTGATACGAAGAGAAATTCTTATCGTTTTATATACACATTTGCTTCAAGTTTTATCACAATCATTGGATTAGATTCAATCTTTTCAGCATGCATTTGATTGTAAAAGAAGTTCTTTTCTTTTCAAATCATTTCAATACATATTTTGATGTTTACATTCAATTCAATATGTATTGATTCAATTGATTAATTTTTATCAAAGAACACATGATTCTCAATCATATTCATTTGATTTAATTGATTTTTAATAAACACATATGAATCATTAGTCATTCATTTGATAAAAAAGATACTATCTTTTACCATATTGATCAAAAGCATATTATATATTTCAATAAGTTTTACCATTTCTCCCCCTTTTTCATTTCAATACAAGCTTTCTTCATTTGATTCATATAATCATACAAAAAACATTGTATTTTACCATTCATAATCATTGTAGTTCACTATTTATATCAATATCATCTAAAATGATTATAAACCCAAATCATTCAAAATCGTATCATTTTCTTCCCCTTTTCGACTTCATCGTAAAATATATCAAATAAGCACAATCATAAAGATAAGCATAATAAGCACAATAACATAAAAATTTCATATGAGAAATACATTTGAAAGGAAAAATGATGTCATTTGATTAGTCAACAAAATGTATGTCACTGAATGTACATAGAATGAGTCGGCTAAAACGTGACTTTACACTATATCCAGACAAAATATATTCTTGTCTATGATGACATCTATGATCAGCCTAGGAGAGTGGGAAACGTCACTCTAATGCATCAAACTTGCTCTTCACATCAAAGAAATGGTCACGTTGTTCAACCAATAGTTGTCTCATATCTGCACAGTTAGTCCTAATAGGTCGTATCTCCTCAAGGATCCGCTGAAGAATCTGACTAAGCCCCTCCCCCCCCCCCCCCCCCCCCGAAGTTGTGCCTGATGTGATGACGACAGTCCCAACCCTAATGCAGGAGCAAGTGCAGCTTCCTCTGGATTTGAAGAAACATCCGCCCCCTCAACATATACCTGCTTCCTTAGAACCCATTGATGATCAACATAAGTATAGTCCATCATATGCAGGGTTCCCTGATCAAAAACATTAGTCTTCCCCAACTCCTTGGCTATCTCTTCTATGAATGAAACTTCATAAAATTCTAGAATCCTGGTAATCATTGAACCATATGGCAAAGGCCCCTTATGATTGATCGCATTCTTCATATGTTGAATGATGAATTCAAGAAGATTTACTGGATGGCCTTTAAGGATGCAATACATAGACATCAATTGAATGCTTGAAACACCTCCTAACTTGACACAAATGGGAAGGAGAATAGTGGCAATGATGTAGTGGACTAGACGATATTCCAATTTAAATTGTGTAGCCACCAGTGTTTCATTTCCTATAACATTCGGGTTTTAAGTGATGAACCTCACAATTTCTCCTACATTTTGATAGAAATTCTCCATATTGTCAGTTCTACTGTTGGGAATGTGAAGAATGATACTCAAAATTTCTTTATTCACCAAAAAGTTCTTTCCTTTCATGAATGTGGAAAATTTATCGCTTGATTCTTTCATGTTTGCATAGAAATGCTTAGTCAATGTAGTATAAGTCAATTCTTTGATTGATAACAACTCAATCCATCCCATGACAATAAATTTTTCTCGAAGAGGAATAGAGAAATCATCCATGAAGTCAAAATTAATTCTCTTAATGTTTAGAATCATTCAATGATTTCTTCGAATCTTTTCTGAAACTCTTTTCCTCGAAAATATCTTGCAACAAATTCCAATGGATGAGTTGCAGGATCTCTAGAAGCTTTTGATCGACGTTCTCTTTCCTTTGGATCAGCCAGACACTCAGAGGCTTCATCCACTCTCTTTGTACGCTTCTCTCTTCAATCGAATGAGGATTCACCCATCATGTTATTGTTGGCAATCGATTTTTGCCTCATTTTTCAATGTTTGAACAGTTGTTTCACCGAAATCCTCTTTTGCATAGTAATGCGCCTTCCTTGATCACGATTTGCAGGAGAAAAAATCCTAACCTTCGATTTTTCGCATGAGAAGAGGAAATAGAGAGGGAATATCGGAGAGAATGAAGAATGAAAACCGAAAAACGCAAATGAGTCAACATTTTTGCTCTAAACTTACGCATATATATATTCGGTTAACACAGGAGTCTACACTCGTGACAAACGAGTCAACACTTTTATTTAATCGTGAAGCACAGATGGCATAAAGGGTCGACACTCAATGTGTAGGAGTCGACATTTGTTCTTTTTCAAGATAAAAGGAGTCGACACTCAATATATACGAGTCGACACCTAGTGAAAACACAAAATCGACTTGAAATGGATGAGTCAGCACCGGAATTGAAGGAGTCGACATTTTTTGAATCATTTGTCGATTTAATGAGAAAGAGTCGACACTTAATGATCAAAAGTCAAAATTTTGATTTTTCTTTAAGGAATTCAATAAAGGGGGTCAATGTTTTGATAAGAGAGTCAACTTTTGCATACTTGAGTGATGATTTTTAAGCATATTCATAATGAAATTTGATGCATTTCAAAATGATTCGGGATTTTCCTATCATCCTTGATTGGATTTCCTTTTTACTCATTTCTCTTAGAGAAATTTTCAAGCAAATCAAGCTCAAATACATTAGTTCATAATCAAGCAACTTAGAGTTTTTTATGCAACTTTTCTTAAAAGTATTTTCAAAATATATTTTTTTATGAAAATTTGTCAGTGTAAATCGTGCATCAAATTATAATAATCGGCTCACAATAGTGGTGAAGTCCGGGTTAAAACTTTATACTCCAAACAAAACATACTCCTTATTGCCTCAAAAATAAACAAATGCGCAATTAATCCTATTACAAATATTAGAACAAAAATAAAAATTAATACAACCCAAAATAAATAATTGGCCTAATGCCCTAAAAAATAAAAACAAAATAGCAGGTCTTCGTCTGCTCGCGAACTAGCTTCTGTTGTCATCTTATGTACAGCCTTGATATGTCGTTGTCGTGTTCCCCCTAAAATCAATAGGCTGATGACCCACCTGCAAAACACAAAACAAAGGCAAACTAGACTATCTATTCCAGTTACAGTTAGTCTCACTAAAACAATAATTGAAATGAATCTAAATATGACAAATTGCTACGACTAAATTTAAGAAAAGAAATGACTTTAATTGGGAAAAGAATAGGTCACGGTTTTGTAAAAAAATCGGATTTCATATAACACATGAAACTCGGTTTCGATGTTATGAAATATGCACAAACTAAATTTTTAATATCAAACTCGCATGAAGTTTTTGCAAAAACGTTATCCTAACATGTGTATCGCTAATTAATCTGCTAACCTAATATATAAAAAAAAGTAACAAAACTAACAATCGATATGTACAACTAACTAAAAAAAAAATCACAGAAGCAGGTCTAGCCGACCGTTTGTGACTGCACGGGTATGGTCGGCAACTTGGGTTGGGCTGACCAGCTGCCCTAGCTGCTGGTTTTAAAAATCAGATTTTTACACAAATAAAAATTGAACTTTAATGCTGAAATAAGTTCTAAAAAATAAAGTAATCTATATGCATGCAAACCTAAACTAAAGAAAGAAAGGAGAAAAGACTCACCGTGTGGTTCGCCTCCGACTGATTGGGGAGAAGAAGAGTGGCCTTTCCTTTACATTGTGGCTTGTCACGCACCTCCGAAGTTGATCTCCAATCGTGAGAAGAACCTGAACCAACTGGCCAATCGAGGGAGAAAGGAAGAGATGGAAGAAGAAGAAGAAGAAAGAGAATAAGAGAGGGGCGGGATGGATGGGAGAAAGAGAAGAGGCAAGGGGAGAGGGGGCGTGAATTCCAAGGAGGAAAAACGTCTCTCTCTCCTCTTAAACTCCTTTTTATAATGGGAGCTTAGGGTTAGAAGAGAACTTTTAGAAATTTTCTAAAAAAAACTCCTAATTTCAATAATTTTCAAAATACCTCAACTAAGACACTATTTCTAAAAACCATGTTAGAAACTAAACTATTTCTAAAACATAGGTGAGTCCAATCCAGAGTTTAAAATATTACCTGATCTGTTTTCCGGGATTGGATCCAAAAGCCATCAAATTGCTCATTTTAACTCTGATTTCAATGAAATTTGAAACAAAGCTTTTCTGCATGGAAACACATCAAAATCAACTAAATATGGGCATTTAAACATTGAATATGTGAAAGATCATGCATAAAAGTGTATAAAAAATATGAGTAAAATATGCATGATCAAATTCTCCCATGCTTATCGTTCTCTAGTTCTTGAGCAAACTTTATTCCTAAACTAAGCAGAAGCAAAACAAAACATGCAAACCAAAGGCCTAAATGCAAAAACCAATGTACAACACCTAACTAGCCTAACTCACTTTCGTAGAAATCACGGTTGCATTTAACATATGCAACAAGCCCTTTAAACCCCTAAGTTATCCTAGTGAACGAGTGAGGTCTCGTGAAGGTTTGCAGTGATGTTACCCACAAACATCTCTATCATGTATACATTCAATCCTTTTTTTTTTCAAAAATAATACGCATTCAAGAAAGTTATCTTAAACACATATTTCATGAAAGTGTAGTCTCGTGGCAAATTAGAATCAAATCATGCAGTAAAAATTTTCGTTCTACCTTTCTAAAATTCGCAATTATTTGTGTTTCTCTCTTAGAAAATCATGCATATTCATGTTTTCTGCACAATTTTCCTGACACATATGCTTTCTGCACAGTTTTCACATTTTCCCCCAAGCAATGAATTTTCATTAGGCTCTTCTTTTTTTTTCACTGAGCACTATGTCAATTTTCAAGCTTTTGTGACTCATGGAGCGAGCTTTGGGTCAGTGGCTTTCAGGCGAGACGACCTTAGGGCACTAGATACAGAGTATCCCTCAGACTTAGTCGCTCGAGTCACTAGGCCCTAGATTTTCAAAGCTACATATAGTTTTTTTTGTCAAATTTAATGCCTACACCTCTTAAGCCTTCTAATGGATTCATATAGCGAGCTTTGGGTCAATGGCTCCCAAACCAGATGGCTTTAGGGCACCAGCTGTAGAACACCCCTCGGGCTTAATTGCTTGAACTCAAAAGGCCACAGGTGTTGACTAGACAAGAAGTCTGACCATCTTAGTTGTCCTATTCGCGTGAGCGCAGACACTTCAACTTGTGCTTGAACTCGGTTACTAAGGAAGGAACAACTAAGAAAATCAAAACAAACTACATGCGTGCTTTTTCTTTTTTTCTAAAAATATTCATTGCTTCATTCTTTTTCAAAAAAAATATTTGTGCATATGCATAGTACTTTATCCCCTCTATATGATGAACTTGCTCTCCGTCAAGAGCAATGGAAAGGAAGTGTTATTGTCATGAGGCAAGAGTAAATGAAAAAAAGGAGATATTTTTTCAAGTCATTCATAGGCTTAGGCCCCAAATTTGAACAACTAAGAGGATCCCTGCTTCATAGGGCATCAACTCCTCTTAGTGAAATTCTTGTCAATTTATGCTAAGAAGAAACTCGCTTGACTCTAAAAAAGGATATTGATGAAGTGAATGTGATATCTAAACCAGGCAATAATATGATGCCATATAAACCTCCTCATTTTTTAAAAAATAACTATAACAACATGGTAGTGAAAAAAAAATGTGTCATCATTGTAATGAACCAGGACATCTTAGACTTGATTGTCCTAAGCTTAAGAGAAAAGTGGCTTCTGTTGGAGATAACTCGAGCAATTCAAATGAAGCTCAAAAAAGGGATAAAGATATCAAGGACTTCATTGCTCAACTTACAAAAGCATTTCAACAAATTGTAAAAAACAACTCTTCCACAACTTCTACTTTAGGTGTCGCATTTTCATCAACTCTTAGTATGTCTTCTTGGATTCTTGATTTGAATGTTTCCTTTCATATGACACCAAATGTATCTCTTTTATCCGAACCAAGCGTTAACTCTTTTAAATCTTTTGTTTCTACGGCCAACAGTACATCCTTGGATATTAAAGGGATAGGAACTCTTGAAACAATTTTGAGCAATGACAAAAAAAAAATTGTTCTAAAAATTAGAATTATCCCTAAACTTAACTTAAATCCTTTTTCGGTTTCTCAAATATTTGATTTTGGTTATAATGTCTTTGTTTCATCTTCAAATTGTTATGTGCAGGGAGCAGATTGGGCAAGGCCATAGAAGAGGAGACCTATATTATATGGACTTTTTGTCATTACCATCTAAGTCTTTTTGCAATCATGTTCAAACCAAGGATGTTGCAACTTGGCACAAAAGGCTTGGTCATCTTAGTGTCTTTAAGATGTATTTTTTTCCTCTTTTGAGAAATTTTGTAATGAAAAGGAATTTAGCCGCAATGATTGTATCATTGAAAAAATGCATTCTCTTCCTTTTCAACATAGCAACTTCATTTTGAAAAGAGCCTTTGAGCTAGTGCATTCGGATGTATGGGGGTCGGCACTCATCATGTCTAAAGGAGGATATTCATACACTTGGGTTTACTTCCTTAAAAATAAATTCGATGCTTTTTCTATCTTCAAAGAATTTAATATACTTATTCAAAATCAATTTCACAATAATATAGCTATCTTTATATCCGAGTTTGGAAGAGAATACATGTCAAAAGAATTTCAAAATTATCTTAAACAAAATGGCATTATTCATCAAAGATCTTGTTTCAAGACTTCTAAACAAAATGGTATTGTCGAAAGAAAGCATAGGCATCGTATTGAAACCACAAGAACTCTTCTCATTTCTAAAAATGTTTCAAAGAATTTTTGGGCCAAAGCCACTCTTTCCGCAATATATCTTATAAATAGGATGTCATCCTCATCTTTAAAAAATGTTTATCCCTTTGAAAAATTATTTAAAATAATTCTGGATTTCAAAAGATTAAGAATATTTGGTTGCAAATGTTTTGTTATTTTTAAGGATAAGACAAATTATTACAAAAAGCTCTTGAATGTGTTTTTATAGGCTATGGTGAAAATAAAAAAGGATATAGGTATCATAATGTTAAAAATATTAAACTTTATATTTAAAGAAATGTGACTTTTCTTGAATAACAAAATGGGTTTGAACATCAAAAACCCAAGAAAGTTGTTGATTATTCTTTCTTATTTGAGTTGATACCTAGAAATGACTCTAAAAAATCTAATGATACAATTTACGATAATGAAATTGTTTGTGATAACCATTCTCATCAAAGAGATGATTCGCCTACTGAGAATCCTAATGATATTCATGTGTATACTCGATTTGAGGGAAATGAACATCAAAACGCTTTTGACATGTATTCACAAAATCTTACTTTAGAGGACCAAGTAAAGGAATCCCTACCTAGACAATCCTCTAGGAGTAGTAGACCTCCTCAAAAGCTTGTGTCATATGATTCCTTTTTACCAAATTATAGAACTTGTTCAATGATGATTCATTTCTATCATGAGTCTTCCAACTTTAAAGAAGCTACGCAACATTCACATTGGATAGATGTTATGACACTAGAATTAGAAGCACTCAACAAATTTAAAACTTGGAAAATTGCAAGTCTTCCTTTGAAAAAAAAGGCTATTAGATGTAGATGGGTTTATAAAGTCAAAACTAAAAATGATGGATCATTAAAAAGATATAAAACTAGGTTAGTTGCTAAGGGATATGCACAAGAATATGGAATTAATTATGAGAAAATTTTTGTTTCGGTTGCTAGGATGACTAATGTAAGAACTTTAACAGCTTTAGCATCTATTAAACAATGGCCTATCTACCAATTAGATATCAAAAATGTTTTTCTAAATGGGGATCTTTGTGAAGAAGTCTATATGGATCCTTCGTTGGGTCTTGAGATAGCAAAAGGAAAAATCCTTAAGCTTAATAAAGCTCTTTATGAGCTTAAACAAACTCCAAAAGCTTGGTATGACCGTTTTAGTAAAGTTGTTCTTGATAGTGGATTTCTTTCTTGTTATATTGATATTGCTCTTTTTCTTAAGAATAGAGGTGATCAGATAACTATTTTGTTGTTATATGTTGATATGATCATCTGTGGAAATGATAAAAGGAGCATTAAGTCTATTAAAAATGTTGTTAAAAATAATTTTGATATGTCTCACCTTGGATTTCTAAGGTATTCTTTAGGAAATGAAGTTGCATATTATCCTAGAGGATATGTTCTTTCTCAAATGAAGCTTGCATCAGATATTATTGCCAAGTCTAGCTTGAGTGACGAATAGAAAGTGAAGACTCCAAAAGTAATCAATGCTAAGATGAGAGTCGATGATAGAACTCATTTAAAAGATCTCACTCCTTATCGTTAATTGATTGGGTCACTAACGTTACTAGACCAGATATTGCTCATGTTGTTCACAGTGTAAGTTAATTTTAAAATGTCGCTACTACTATTCACATGTTTGTTGTTATGCAAATTATCAGATATATAAAGGAAACAATAACAAAAAAACTATTATTATCTTCTTCTTTATCTCTCATTTTAATTGCTTCTAGTGACTCTGATAGGGTGGTAACCCTAATTATCGTATTTCTACTACAGGTTATGGTGTATTTTTTTGGAGAATCATTAATTTTTTGGAGATGAAAGAAACAATAAAATATGTCTGTCTTCCACGGAAGTCGAGTATAAGGCGATGGCTACAACTACAACTGAATTTGTCTGGTTAAGAAGTTTGTTCAAAGATATGGGAGTCATCATCTCTATTCCTTCGAAGTTGTGTTGCGACAACAAGAGTGCCATTTACATTACTAGCAACCACGCCTTTCATGAACGAAAAAAGCACATCAAGATGGACTACCATTATGTTCGGGATGAATTTTTGTTTGGCATCATTCAACTGCCATATGTGACTTCAGAGTATCAGCTTGCAGATTTCTTTATCAAAGCTTTGCCATCCCCCAATTTCAAATTTCTCCTGAGCAAATTTTCGAGGATCTCACAGTCAGTTTGAGGGAGGGTGTTTATATATATATATATATATATATATATATATATATATATATATATATATATATTATGAATGTTTTTCGTAATGCCCATTAGGGGAAATTTAGTCTTTTCCTTTCTATGTAAATAGACATGTCCACTAGGGATATGTTTGCCTTTCTCTTTATTTTTTCTTTATTTTTATTTTTCCCATTTGTTTAGGGGTAAGAGGGTCCATCCCATAGAGTTGTTGGGATCCTCCCCAATGGTCCCAAATGTGACCGTTGGCAGCTCCCAACAGCTCTATAGGGCCTTTCCCCCCCTTAGGACTAGTCCTTTGTGGCTTATTGTATTTTGCCCATTAGTGGCTTCTTGTTCATGTGCTTGTGCATTAGTTGTAGTTACTTTGTGACATTGTTCTTTGCACTAGTGTTTCATTACATAAAGCAAGTCACTAACTAAACACTTCAAGAATCCTAATAGTGACTGTTACTCCACAGCACTAGTTTGTTTGACAAAGGTCATCAATAAATTTTAAGTCATGTTGACTACCATAAATAAATATAAATTCCTTACAATCAATTTAATGAGAAAATAAATGCATTCCAAGCTTACCAAACTGGTGCCGTAAGTCTCAGTTTTAGCATATCTTCTAGGAAAAATTTTGAAATCAACAGCCAAGATGCACAAGCAAGTCACGATCATCTAATCAGAAGAAGTGAAACAAGTTTGATTAGTATGATTAAATTAAAAAAAGCAATTCAAGTAATATAATGACAAAAATACTAAGAATGTCTAAGATACTGAAGTTGACTTAAGGCATACAATGGAAACTCGGTATGATGAGATCATCCTCCTAAGAACTGCTGATGATTCAGTCCCTACCTTGGCATAATGAGGTCTAGACAACCAAATCCAGAAAAATAAACTTATGTCAGGTGCAAATATCCAGAATATATATGTGTGTGTATGCAAATCAGATATGCTCTAAGCAGTCTAGGATGGCCAAAAGGATGTTTATGGACATACTGATGAATGGAAACATCACTTGGATCAATATGCTTCCTAACAACTTATACCTTCCAATTGCAACAATGACAACCAACAGCAGCATCACACAGACTGCACATTTGTAGGTCCATTCTGCTAGTATCTGACAAAAATAAATGCTACAATATTCACTCAATGATATGCACTGCAAAGACGATGATATATGCAAGAAACAAATTTAGAGAATGTAACTTATCCTGATTATAATAATATAAACTAATCCAGACGCCATTTTTTATTTCCATACTAAGAGCAAAATCAAGGTCAAACTACAGTATGATACTGGACATGACCCAACATCTGAAACAAGGAATGGAAAAAGTTCACAAGCATGATCAAAGGCTAGTAAAACAACTTACAGTGAAAATCAAAGCAGTTGGAAGAATGAGATAAAGAAAATCTACTGCCAACATTAAGAAATATTGCCTCCAATCTTTAGATCCAGGTATCGTACTCTGATTTCTCAATCCTGTACTAAAAGTGGCATTAATAAGAACTGAAAATTAATATATATATATATATATATACCAGATCAATCCCTATATTATAATTTTTTTTAGGAATATATTTTAAACTTTGCATGTATGAGTTCAGTTGCAATAAATGAGCACATCATAATCTAATCATGTTTAGAACATGCAAAAGACTAAGAATTAGAATAGAATAACATTTAAGAACTAATAATAACAAATGATACAAGTTCAAAACAACCAAAAATCAGAATGGAAAATTTACCATCTTGAAGCATTTCCCACATAGTCAAAAGGAGCAGCATTTATATCATTGTCATCCAAGGTTCACTATTCTAATACATTTATTTCCTTAATTTTGTGCCCCACATAAATATGGTTGCCCTGAATGGAGAAAACACAGTACTTCACTTTAATTACCATGTGCATACTTCTTATTAGACCAGGCACCCATAAATGGCATGGGATGTCACCAAGTAATAGTACTTTCATTTGACAAATTAACTTCAATGGTAGCACGTCACTGCAGTGGCTACTTGGCTTATATGGTTATACCTTTATTTTTTCTCATGAAATACCAAATATTGAATAGCAGCAAGACAATGAACACAAGCGGAAGCAAATGCTTAAGCATGACACTTACATCGGATGTTAAATTTTTGTGGACTTAAGATTGTTGAACCTAGAAAGAACATATTCAAAAACTTGTGAATCTAATTATGATGCCTTAGGGTATGGCTTCAAAAGCATGAAGTTTTGGGCGTTTGAGAATCTCAAATAAACCATCTGAACAAATTATTAGAGCATCCTCAAAAACAAAGTATATCATATAACTAAACGACTATAGAATCATCACCAACGGAAGGTTATACATATTTAAAATAAATGTGTACCAGTTATACTTGCACATGCATTGAGATTACATACTTCTTCAATAGAAACAGCAAAGAGCTTGACAATGCTATAGACAAACACATATCACACACTACTGCTCTCCACTAATTCACAAGCATTCCTGTATAGGTGGCTATGACCTACGCTGGCTTGTGTTCCCAGTAATGCACATTAGGAGTACATGCAAGCATGTCATTGTCAGGTAGTACTCTACCAAATAATAGTCAACACCAGCATCTCAGATTGCACGAAACTATTAAATATTAAACATAAAGTAAATCAAAAAGAACAAATTATAAAAACTGCCTAACGTTTCACATCTTTAGAGAAAACTGCATAACTATTCAGTTACTGATTTAACTGCCTTGGTTTTTTTCCTTTGTCAAAAACGCACACAGGACCTATAATCAATCATTTGACAATGAATTAGTTATAAAAATGGCCAAATAATAATATTTTGTTAGCAAAAGAACATTTGGGAGGGGATTTCATCAATGAGAGGCTAAAAAGTAATTTCATAATCCAAGCAGATGTTTGAGGTCAGTTATGAAAAAGAAAGAAATTGAATGCAATCAATGATTAGTTGGGAAGTTATAAGTAGGTAAAAATTCACGTGGTTTTGTGATTATTCCATTAAAAATTATCAAATTCATAGCGGAAAAAAGTTATTTGCGGCATTGTAGAAAAACTGAAAACCTACATCAATTAAGGGAAAAGAAAACAAGTTTTAACTTCATCAAAAATGCAAATCCATATTGACTGGAAAATATATGACTTTCTGAACCCCTACATCATCTGTAGAATAATACTAGAATAGGTAGAACAGATGGAAAAAAGACAACAAATGCAGCAGCATAGGAATATGCATGTAAATTTTGTTTCTTTGGTCACAGTTAATTCCTGATAACAAAATTCTCCCATGCTCACAATTTCCTGAAGAATATGTTATAAAACAAGAAACATGGGTCTAAGCCAACAATACACATGCACTACAACAAATTCTTTGTTCAGTCTGACTAAGTTATCAACAGAAGATCTCATACTACAAAAGCATTAATAATACCTGCACTCTTTAAGCCATCCCACTTCCGGAACAGTATTAAGGCCTGTAACAGAAAAGAGATAATATTGTATCATATCACTTAAAAAAAGAATGTAAAAAATCTAGTAAAAGACATGGACATTCAGCATTTTCTATAACATATTCGTGTGATATTTGACAAGTAAATTGTCATACCAGTTAGGCAAATGCACTACGAAGTCTTCATTATCACATGTCCAAAAAGTATTCCATAAATTTTGTTACCAATAAGCAGTACCAACAACAGTAACACACTGGGTAAACTGTAAGAACAACAGTAGTTGTGGTGCTCAAAATGACCACAACAGATATATAAAAGCCTCATTTTATTAAATAAATTCATCAAGTGATCCTTTAACTACAAATATGAAGTAATCTATCATAAAAAAAAGAGTTTTTGTTTTTAAGTACCAAAGTAGCTAGCAGTTGCTGCGCAGGAAAGGGTGAGGGAAAAAGAACAAGGAAGAACTGTCAGCGGTCCTCATGCCAACTGAACCAAAACCAGTAGAAGCTAGTTACAGGTCATTGGTTGAGCGTAGAGAATATGACATGACAAGATTCTCTAAATAGAAAATACTGCTCTCCAGTCTGAACTTCAAGGTCGTTGATAAGATGTTCAGGTGGTGTACGCTTTGGTCACAGCGGAAGGGGGGGCATGTGATTTTTTCTTCATCCTCTACTGCAAGACTATCGTGATCTGTCGTTCCATGGGTTGTCAAAAAGGTTACCAGTGATCCAATACCATATAGACCCCGTGTCACATGAAAATCTACCCAAAAGAATCCAACCCATCGACAGAGCAGCAGCAATTAAACCGCCAATCTACCATCCCCGATAAAATCCTAATCTCCATTGCCGCCCCGAGCAACACCAATCTATTCGACCAATTACTCACATCAATCGGATGAACAACTCAAGAACGCAAATCTAAACTCGTACAAACATATAAAAGACTAAACAGAAAGCAATTCCTACTCCGCCCTAAATCAAGAAACAGAAACAACAATATCAGGATACCTAGAAAACGATCAGAACCCAACAACGACCAAGAAAAAAAAAAGATCGCAAGAGAAGGATGGAGTCTTACGGGGACGATCACAGAGAGGGCAACGATCTCGAGCATAGAAGAACCCGTCAAGTTACTGACGAATCTACTCAACGAGAACGAAATTGAAATCAGAAAAAGATTACACAATCAAGAATAAATCGAGAGAGAGGGAGAGAGGTCGTACTCTTCCTTGATATGCTTACTGGGATTGAGTGAGGTCCCTCGGAGATCCATCGATCACACTCTCCGATGATTCTTGGTGAGACTCGAGAGTTTGCCGGCAACGGCGTGCCGGATCTCCGTTCCGCATTTATGTATCATCCTTTGCGTTCAAACGGGTCGGATACGGACAGATTTATTTGATCTGAATCCAGTTCTATATTTTAGTAGAGGCCTAGCCGCCTATGGCTGCAAACGGATCGAATATGAACGGATATCCAATCCGAGTCCAACATGTTATTTCCGGATATGGATTCTTTAAGTAAAACCCGAATGTGCATTCGGATCAGATTCGGATCTGTTCATTCGGATTGTTTTTGGATTCGGGTCTGATTTGGATCAGAATTTTAGGTTGAATCTGGGTTTGATCTAAATCAAAATCTGACCCATTTGCACTTTTTTTAAATATAAATAGCATGTTTTTGTTCTATTTTTCCCTGATCCAGTATTACCACATGTATTTTGGATTCAGATTCAACTTTACCTTCTCGGATCTGATTTAGATCCAGTCAAATTCAGATCCACTGTTAAAATTTCATATTTGGATTCTGATCTGGAAAGATCCAGACCAAATCCAACTTGTTACCCAGTACGCCATAGGTTTCGGGTTTGGTAATAAAGATGGGGGCTTGATTAAGAATTCAGCTCGGACCCACAGATAGGGCTGGGAAACAAGCTGAGCCACTAGTGGCTCGGCTCCTATTCAGCTCATAGCGACCTTGTTCAAACTCGTATAATAGGTTGGCAAGCTGAATGTGAACAATAAATACTCGGCCCGGCTCAGCTCAGCTGGGCTTGTAGAAGCTTTAAGTCATTAAGAAATATATTTTACATGTAATTTTTTGCAATAGTATTTTTTCAACTATAAAACGATGTATTGTTTCTATAAACAAACCGGCTTCAACTCAACTTGACTCGGCACAAGAATGAGCCAAGCTTCAACACTTCAAGTCTTGTTCAACTCGTTTACCAGCCCTACTCACAGGGTGGACCAATTAGTAGTCGAGCAGGGTATGATTTGCAAAAGTCATACAAACATAGGGTCTAACCTGAGTTGAAGCCGGTTAGACTGGGTAGGCACCAGCCTAGTTTATGCAATCCGTATAGAACACAGGTATGGATTTTCTCATAGTAGGCCCAAGAACCCGATATTAATGTTAGGAAAACCGCAAGCAAGAAACAATTGAAAGAAACAATAAACAAGAATGATAAAATTGAACACAACATGGACACAAAGATTTACGTGGAAAAACCTCCTCTAAAATTCAAGAGAGTAAAAAATCATGACCGCCCAGAGAAAAACTTTATTATTGTTTCTAACTGCTACAAGAGAGAAAGAAAAGAAAGAATTTATAAGGCAAGGGCGACAACCCTAAACCTAAACAAGTCGGGTCTGATCCATAAGAAACTTGGTCTCAAACATAAGCCCTAAAAAAGAATTCTTTCAAGACCCGCACCAGGGGAGCCCCCGAACCCCCTTCCTACAAGAGCAAAAACATTGAATCAGGCTCCACAACTCATCAATCTCCCACTTAGAGACTAATACAAAAAACCCATCTATCTTGTCTTCTCAATCTGTGGAACGGAAGCCCTCCCTCATGCTTAATAAAGGAGTCCAACTGAGGCAATGCACAGCCTCAGTTTCTCAGTGGTCACACCCTTTGTCAACATGTCTGCTGGATTCTTGGCACCAAGGATCTTCTCTAATGACAATGTCCCATCATTTATCATCTCTCGAATGCAATGATAACTCAATTGAATGTATTTTGTCTTTAAATGAAATATTGGATTCTTTGTAAGGCACAAAGCACTCTGACTGTCACTGAAGAGGACACTTTTGTCATATTCTTTGTCAATCTCTTTAAGAAAATTCTTCAACCATGTCATCCCCTTTCTGACCTCGAAAATAGCAATATATTCAGCTTATGTGGTTGAGAGGGCAACACATTTTTGAAGTCTTGACATCCAGCTGATCATTGTGTTACCAAGTGTAAACACATATCCGAAAGTGCTCTTCCGTCCATCCACGTCTCCACCAAAGTCTGCACCTACAAAACCTTGCAAGTTTGCACTTCTCCCATTGAAACAAAGTGACATACCTGATGTCCCCTTCAGATATCTCAATAGCTACTTCACAACTTCTCAATGCTCTGGTCTGAGATCCGCCATAAAATGGCTCACAACTCCCACTGCATGAGCAATGTCCGATCTGGTGCACACCATAGCATACATGAGATTGCCAACGGCTGAGACATATGGGACCTTAGCCATTTTCTCTCGCTTCTCGTTTGTCTTTAGTGACTACTCCTTCGAGAGTTTGAAGTGACTTTCCAGCAGGGTGTTTCTAGGCTTTGCATCTTGAACTCTAAACCTTTCCAACACCTTTTCAATGTATTTTTCATGTGATAAGTTTAGAGTTTCTTTCTCTCTATCCGGAGTGATCCGCATACCAAGAATCTGGTTTGTTGGGCCCAAGTCATTCATCTCAAACTCTTTTGACAATTGTCGCTTAAGTATGTTTATTTTCTGCATGCTAGAACATGTAACAAACATGCCATCTACATACAAAAGTAAAATAATGTAAGACTCACTAAAGTTCTTATAGTAACAACAATGGTCCAACTCGAATCGGGTGAACCCACAGTTACACATGAAGGTGTCAAACTTCTTATACCATTGCCTAGGAGCTTGTTTTAAGCCATATAAACTCTTCTTTAGTTTGCACACTAAGTCTTCTTTATTCGGAGCCTTGAATCCTTCTGGTTGCACCATATAGATTTCCTCCTCCAAGTCTCCATGGAGAAAAGCAATTTTCACATCCAACTACTCTAGGTACAAGTTTTTTGCAGCCACAATACCAAGAATTGTCCTGATGGTAGTCAACTTCACCACGGGGAAGAATATCTCAGTGTAGTCAATCACCTCATTTTGCAAGAATCCCTTGACTACCAATCTTGCCTTGTACCATTTGTTGTCATCAGGCTCATCTTTCACTTTGTACACTCATTTATTCAGCAATGCTTTCTTCTCCTTTGGTAATTTGATTAGCATACAAGTCTCATTCTTTTATAAAGACTTGATTTCATCTTGCATTGCTAACTCCTACTTAACTTAATCTTTCACCTGCATTGCCTCAGAAAAATGTTTTGGCTCTCTAGAGTTGGTCAACAATAAATAATGTAAAGATGGAGAATACTAAATCAAAGGTTTAGGTGCTCTAACAGATCTCCTCAATTCAGGTGCAAGAGTGGTTGGCTCTGTGTTAGAGTCTACCTCGACTATCTCAGAATTCTTAACAAGGGTATTTGTTGAGATTTTCTCCAAGTCAATCTCTCTCATCATATCTCTCTATTTTTCTGTCTTCTTTGATTCTACATTGAAGCTATCTTTGTAAAGCACATTCTCATTAAATGTTACATCATTAGTTCTTATTACTTTCTAGTTTTGTTCATCCCAGAAATGATAACCAAAGTAATTAGAACCATATCTAATGAAATAACATTTACGGGCCTTAGCATTTAGCTTATCCCTATTCTCAGAATCAATGTGTACATAAGAAACACAACTGAAAATCTTAAATGTGATAGATTTACCTTCTTCTCCGTCCATTATTCTTCTGGCAGTTTCAGATCTAACAGAACTGAGGGACCTCGGTTGATCAGATAGGTTGCAGTGTTTATAGTATCTGCCTAGAATGCCTTAGGTAAACCCGCGTGCAGTCTCATGCTCCTCATACGCTCATTGAGAGTTCTATTCATCCACTCAGCAACTCCATTCTGTTGTGGTCGGTTCGGAATCGTCCGACTCATTTTAATTCCATTCTCCGCACAAAATGCTTTGAACTCTGCACTGCCATACTCCCCTCCATTGTCAGACCGTAGACCCTTCACTTTCAGCCCAATCTCATTTTCCACTTCTTAAAAGTGGCAAAAACATCAGATTTATTCTTCAAAAAATAAACCCATACCTTTCTGGTGGAATCATCAATAAAGGTCACATAGTATCGTGAGCCTCCAAGGAAACAAAGAAGAGATGGTCCCCAAACATCAGTGTGCACCAACTCCAATTTCTCTACCCTCAGTTCTCTTCCGATCTTCAAAAAACTGACCCGTTTATGTTTGCCTAACACACAATCCTCATAGAAACCAGTGTATACAGACTTTAAATCTGGAAATAGTCTCTTTGATGCTAACACCTTCATCCCTTTCTCGCTCATGTGCCCGAGTCTATAATGTCATAACTTAGCATCTGCTTCCGAACTCACCGAAGCAACAATATCTCGGTTATTATCAGTCATGTACAGGGTCCCCAATTTTCTTCCCTGTGCAATAACCAAGATTTCTTTCACAATTTTCCATGAATCATGTCCAAATACAATTTTATACCCAACACTATCTAACTGACCTATTAAAATCAGTTTTCTCTTTAAGCCAGGTATATAACGAACATTATGCAATGTTCATCTGGACTCACTAGCAATCCTAATATGCACGTCACCCCTCTCGATGATATCTAACTGCTCATCATCGACTAGATAAACCTTACCTAGCTTTTCGGCCACAAAATTGTGCATAAGCTCTTTGCACAGAGTGGAGTGGAAAGAGGCACCTGAGTCTAGGATCCATGACTCAATCGAACTATCTACGCTCAAGATCAGAGTGTCCTCAAAACATGTAGTTTCTTCAACTCTCGCATTCATGAACTAATCGTTGTCCTGGTTCCTCTTCTTCTTAGGGGCCTTGCAATCCCGCTTTAGATAACCCTTCTTATCGCAATTCCAACACACAAGGTCACCACGAGGTCTCGACTTACTCCTTCCCTTCGACCTTGACTTGCCACGGTTTGAACTCTGGCTCCGTTGGAAGTTCCTCCCTCTACCTTCGAAACTCAAAGCAGCGCCTGAGGATTCTCCTAACTCCTTTCTTCGAATATCCTCACTGAGAATCATATCTCGGATTTCCAAAAGTTTCAACTTCTTCTAGCCAGACGAACTACTCACCACAGTTATCGTCTCACCCCAACTCTCGAGTAAAGAGGAGAGTAGAATGAGGGCTTTTACCTCATCATCAAAATCAATGTTCACCGAACTCAACTGGCTCATGATGGTATTGAACTCATTGATATGATCGGTCACAAAAGCACCCCCAGCCATCTTCATATTGAACAACCACCGCATCAGATAAACTTTGTTAGAGGCAGATGGCTTCTCATACATGTTTGATAGAGCTGTCATCAAATCTGTCATCGTTCTCTCATTCGCAATGTTAAACGCAACATTGTGAGGCAGTGTGAGGCGAATCACACCTAGAGCTTGTTGATCCAACAACTCTCATTCATCTTTCCCCATCATTTCTGATTTCTTTCCCGATAGGGGCTGATACACTTTCTTCTGATACAGTGGATCGAAGATCTGCATATTTCAGAAACTAAAATCTTTGTCGTTGAACCGATCAATCTTTATCTTTCCTTCTTCTATTCTTGCTTCGACGAACATAGCTCTGATATCAGTTGTTAGAAAAACCACAAGCAAGAAACAACTGAAAGAAATAATAAATAAGAATGATCAAACCAAACACAACAAGGACACAAAGATTTACGTGAAAAAACCTCTTCTCAAATTCGAGAGAGAGTAAAAAACCACGGTCGCCCAGAGAAAAACTTTATTGCTCTTTCTGACTGCTACAAGAGAAAAAGAAAAGAAAGAATTTGTAAGGCAAGGGCGACAACCCTAAACCTAAACAAGTCGGGTCTGATCCATAAGAAACCGGGTCTCAAACATAAGCCCCCTCCCCCGCCCCCCCCCCCCCCCCCCCAAAAAAAAAAAAAAAAAAAACTTTAGGGACCTGCGTCAGGGGGAGCCCCTAAACTCCTTTCCGGCAAGAGCAAAAACACTGAATCAAGCTCCACAACTCATCAACTAGAACCTCAGAGTCGACTCCAAGTCCAAACCCACTAGCTAGGCGCAGTGAAGGCCCCAACTCAAGTTGACAACTCTATGTCACAAACATCGTTCTTGAGAAAATATTGGTGAGGAAAATCTCATGATAAATTTTAAAGTTTTGATATTTCGAAAAGTATTTAGAAAAAAGTGGTGTATATAAACATAAATTTTTTTATAGAAACATAAATGAAGTTATAAAAAAATTTGTAAAAATGAATAATTTTTAAAAAAAATGATCGTGTTAATATCACAACAAAGATATAAAGTTTTTAAAATGGGTGATAATTTGAATATACCTTTTTTTTAAAGGAATGTATTCCTAGTATAAAAAATGATATTTTCAAAATATCGCCAATGTTTATTACATCGTCTCAGATATGGACTAAATTCCACGAAGTAGAATGATTTGTTTTCTCCAATTGGAATTGAAATCGGATCAGCTAAAATAAGACTTGAAATAAGGGTTTTATTTATTTTATACGTGGGAAAAAGTACAAAATGACACAATTTGATCTGAATCTGAACATAAATCCAGCCTAAAATATTTCCACAAAAAAAACAACAACGTATTAAACAAGTTTGAATGTGATCCAAATGCACATTCATATCTCATATAAAGATCTATACCAAAGTATGAGGTGCCATATTGGGATCAGAGGTCCAACCAAACCTCATCCACGCCCCTCCCACCCATCATCTTCCCCCTCCATAGGGAAATGGGTAAAGGATTAAGATCCATGGATCTGGATCTGAGTTTCTGACCTCTATGTAGGGAGCCAGATCCCATTGGATCAAGGGCAAGATTTGATACCACATGTACCAAGTTCGAGCATAATACATCTCAATTTGTCAAGTTTTAGATTAATGTTACAATCCCAATGGTCGAACTCATGATATACTAAAAAAAAATCTTTTCAATAAATTGTCAAGAAAATACTAGTTCGTAGATAGCTGGGGTGGAGGCATGATTCAATGATGGAGCCAAGTTCTTAGCGAGACACTTGGTCCCCCAAAGCCCAACATATGTCTCTCACACCATCTGCACACAGTTAAGTGTAGACCAATATAAATTCATAACTAAGGCCTAGGGGTGTCAACAGGTCAGGTTTAGTTCGGACCCTGGTGGAACCAGACCTGTCCCCAATTTTTGGGTATAATATTGGGTCTCGATGCGAGTCTAAACAAACTCACTATAAGAGAAACCATACCCGGAAAGAACTATATGAACCAGACCGGGGCCATACTCGGTAAAACAATATTTATTATTATTTTTATATTAAAAAATTGTGGGTCTTAATCAGAACCCAGGTCAGACCCTGGTCTGGTATAAAATTTCATAAACTATACCCGGGTTCATGTATTAAGAGGACCTTCAAGTCTGGACCCAGGTCTTAATTAGGCCTTCTTAATCACCATACCCGAACCCAATAGGGTTTGGTACGGGTCTAATCCGGGTAAACCGGACCCATTGACAGTCCTATAATCATAAGCCTGTTTTCAATTGATGACTAGCTAATATGTAAGTATTGACTTTGAATAAAATGATGTTAACAGTGTTTATGGCATGTAGATACAAAGTTTTAAAATATAGAAAAATAAAAGAAAAAGTAATTTGCAATATGGCACCTAACATTTCAATTATTACATTTCACCCCTTGATTTTTGTAATTTATTTTTCAAATACACGTTTTTCCTTATTATAGATTTGCTTAACAAAAGACAACAACACAAAATGAGTTGTTTGATAAGAAAAGGACAAAAATGATATTTTATACTTAAGCGAGCATTTTAGAAAATTGTTAGGCAGGTCTTTGCATAGGGAATGGCAGTGGACTTGGGAGAAACGGGGACCGACTGAACCTGCCTTATTTGTGGTGGGGATGGAATGATTAATATACTCTTAATATTTTATAAAATAATATATATATATATATATATACATATATACTTTTTTTTCATTTCCTAACCAAGTCACTCTAACCATCTTCTTCTTTCACTTCTTCTTTCACGACCCCTTTCTCTCCGCTCTCCTTACTCCAACAAGTCTAACCTAGTGGTGGCAGCCGCGAAAGTTGGCAAGATGCAGAAGGCAGCAGGATCACTCAACCCCGGTGATGACCGGAACCTAGATTGAGCAGAGGTACGCCCCAAGACCAAAAAGACCTCTGCTGCTACTGCTACTACGCCCCTTCTTCCTCCCCTACCACATTAACTGCTAATTCTTCATGCTCTTTCCTATGAAAGGATGTTTCCTTCAATGGGAACAAACAAATAGACTATTTTATGACCAAATTGCCTACGAGTTTTAGATTTCAGAATACTATGCCAAATTGCCTACGAGTTTTATGACATGTGCCCATCGTCATTTGAAGTTATCTCAGATGGTGATACTAATTTTGGTTAAAATCTGACCCACTTTATACAACCAAATTGAAGGGAGGATCAGGTGAAAATGTGATGGTACACTTTTTGTGTGCTGCTGCACCTGATTACCTGTTGTGGAGCATTCACAGCTATCTCAAAGATACTATCTGAATCCCTATGCTGTAGGTTGTTTTGTTTCAATTGGACCTCATAGATGGATTCAACATGTCTAAAATAGTAAGCAATGGCTTTTGAATACTTGTTTTTGATAAAAAAAATATGATTTTATTGTTAGAATTTGGCTCAAAACTATCTTTAAGTTTTTCTCAATTTTTTCATTTTTTCTAAGTTTGTGAGTAATGGGTTCTCTACAAAACTTTAGTCCCATATTGAAGGTTTTTAGAAAAACTCTTGTCTTCTTGTATAGAGAGGTGGTGCCTTAAAATGCAAGGCCCTCGAGATCATTAGATCTTGAGCTTGTTATCTCTTTATTCTTGGATCTTAACTCTTCACCTTTGACCATTGACTTCAAACTCAAATTCAATTTGGCTTGGTTTTGACTTTTTTTTAGTACTTGGGACAAATTTAATTCTCAAGTCAAAAAACATCCTTAACCATTACATTTATGGATCTTGACCTAGCATTGAATCCTATATGAATCCATTTAAACTTTGTCCATGGGTTTTACATGATCATTAAAGGTTCAAAACTATCCATAGTCGCCTCTTATCCTCATCCTGGTTTGACCGTTGACTTGTTGACTCGGTCAAGATCATTCTTAGACCTTTCATGATTATTTTGAACCATTTTGTATGCCCCTCTATGTATAACAGTTTGAGCAATTATGGGTCAACTGTAACATCCTAAATTTTGTATCCTGAAAATCATGATTTTTTTTTGAAATACTTCTAAATACTTTTAATAAATTGCAACGAAAAACTAGCCGAGACAAAAACTTGGCGCGTTACATTCTCAGTTACATTCACATCCATACATGCATTTAATTCAGGAATTAAACATTCATAAATTGAATAAAAGTTCATACATGTATAAATTAATAATAAAAGTTCATTTAACAAATTAAATTAAATATCAAAGTCTTAAGCAATTAAAATTGTTCTCAGTCCAAAACACTCAAAGATTGAGAAAGGCATGGCTCGACCCTCATCGCAACCTCCTGCCATCACATATTAGTTTACTCACTTATTGAAAACATTAAAATTTATAGGGTCAAACAAACTTGTCTCAGTGGGGTGAAGCTATATAGAACATGCAAATTAGAATAAGTGATGTTGCATGAAATGCATATCATTTAAGTACAAAATTCATGCATTTAGGTGTATTTTGAAAGATAAAAACCCATGTAATTGTAGATTTATGTGCAAAGAATCTATAGTTCAAATTTCACTCGAATTCAAGCTAAAACGAAGAAAATTAAGTATTTTCAAGGTAATTGAAGCGAACGCCAAGGTAAAGTGAATTCAAATCCGATTCAAAGGTGAAATATTGGATCATGGACTAGATTCAAACCCAAAATATCCATAAACCCATGCAATCCAATGCATACTCCATGAATTTTTATAAACCCCCCTCCATATTAGGCACTTAGAGTGTTTTTACAATATTGAATAGTTGTAGCATTTTCTAAGAATTAATTTGTGCTTTAGAGTAGCTATTGGAATTAAGGGTAATATTGGGTAACTTAAATAGATGGAGACATAATTTGGACGTGTCTGGTGTTTTTGGAAAAGCTGCCCCTCTCATTCTCTCTCCCTTCAATGTTTCCCCTCTCTAGTTCACATCTTCTTCTTCTTCTTCTTCTTCTTCTTCTTCTTCTTCTTCTTAAAATTGTTTCTTCTCCTTTTCTACTTTACGTGTTTTGTTTCCTCTTGGTGTGTTGCTGCATTTTTTTTGCAGGTATTGCAGATAGTGTGGGAGCTTCAAATCAGATTTGGTTCGCCGTCTACCATCACCAAAGATCGGTCGCGTTCTTTCTTCAACCGATCTTCACTCTTTTCCTCATCATCGATCTTTCCCTTCGTAGCTTGGCTCCCGAATGGTTGCAGCAACTTGAAGAATATTGCAGACCATTAAAGACGTGAAGATGTGCCTCCCAAAATACATAGATCACTCTTTCTCCCTCCAAATCGTCGGCCAACCCTTGAGGTGAGCCTTCCCATCTACTTGTAATTAGGATCGAGTCAAGTCTGGACATAGGTTTTTCTTTAGAGTTTTGGCGTGAGTTTTTGAGATTATTATTTTCAGTAGGTTAGGTTATCGTGCCCAGGGTTAGTTGTGATTTTTAGTTCAGTTGATTGAAGCTAGGTCAGACTAGCCTGGTTCAGCCGACTGTGTAGATTAGCTAAGGTTACTTTGAAATTAGTTTTTTTATTTTTTATTTGATTGTTTTAGGGTCTCGTTGTGATCTGGCCTCAGCCAGATCAGACTTAGATTAGGTTGGTCTTAGATAGACTTAGCCGATCCGAGTAGTGGGTTCGGTTTGGGTATAGTTGTTAGGTTTGGTTTGGTTCAATAGGTTAGACATTTATTAGTTATTTAATCATTTTAATATATGTTTTGTCAGCTAGATTAGTTAAGTTAATTGTAGCTAATTTGATTATTATTATGTATTAGATATTTTCATGGATGGAGATGATAGGATAGGATATGAATGCTTTGAACCTCACTGGGGACATGGCATTGGATAGAAATGATCGGAGGAGAAAGATTCATGTGGAAGACCCAGAATTATTTTCTTTTTTGATTCATATCGCCGACCCCAATTGTTTTGGGATCAAGGCGTAGTAGTAGTAGTTGTTGTTGTTATATTAGATATTTTCATAATTATTCAAGTAATCTCGTCTAGTTTATGGTATTAATTTTTGCTGGGTAGTTACTAGTATCAGTCTTAATTAGAATTAAGAATTAAGAATTAAGAATTAAGAATTAAGAATTAAGAATTAAGAATTAAAATTTAGTTAGTGTTTAATTAGAAAATAATTCTTTTTAGTATGCATTCAATTAGAGATTGGCGTTAAGGGGTTTCCAAAAAACACGCTGATTTGTGTTTGGAAGATAGGTAAGTTGCTATTTTTCCTTAGCTTTGGCCTTAGGTTAGTTTCCTATTTTATATTTTTTTTCAGTTACTATAATTTAAAATAGCTATTTAGGTTGAGTAAGTCAATTGGACGTTATGTTAGGGAGTCAATAAATTGCCTTAGTTAGTTTCGATTAAGATAGGTAAGTTCTATTTTCTTAGATAGTTTTCATTTTTGTTTTATTCAGTTACCCTTAATAATTGTTGATTTCATTATACACATTAGTTACTTTAATTAGTTGATTGTTATTTTGGTAATTAGATATTAGTTAGTAAGTGAGGTCCCTCAATTGGGCATGTGAGCTTAAATGCATCACTGTCCTATTTGGACGTTCAACCCATAGCCGGTCCCACTAGGTTTTCTATTTAAGTTAGGTTTTAAATTAGTTATAATTTTTAATTAAGTTATAGTTATCTTTAAATTAAAGTTAAATTTAAGTTAAATTAATTGTATTTTCTGTCAAGTCCAGTAGGTGTTTAGTTTAATTTTCTTGCTTTAAGTTGAATTAGTTAACTGTTTAGTATAAATATTATTCTTAGAATAGTTAGTCATCGGAGATTCTTTAAATTACACGTGTAGTTGTTTGATATTAAGATGAATGTTAGCTGTTTCATTTCATTGATTTAGTTGCATCAGGTAGTTACATTAGTCTAAGTACGTTAGATTTAGTTAATTAGGTAGTCTAGTAAATGAGTTGTATAGTGTTCATTTTAATTGTTTAAGTCTTCCTTAATTTTATGAAGTGTAATTAGATTTATTTTATTGTTATTTATATTCCTTCATTGCTTGTTGCAATTAGTTTTCAATTGTGTTTTTAGTTTAGTCTAATTAGTTTTAGTCCAATTGATTTTAGTTGATAATTAGAGTAGATATTGTAACGAGTGTTTAAAATTGATAGTTAAGTTTTTAATTGTCATTATTTAATTCCAGAAATTTATTTAGTTAATTCTTGTTTTAGAATAGAGTTTAGATATTTTAATTGCTGTTTTCATCAGTTACTTAGTCATGATTAGGTGTAATTTAATTTTTCATTAGTAGATAATTAGGAATAGTGGAAACAATTTTTTTTGCAAAAGACCTATTTTTCCAGTGAACTTGAGGTCGTCATTTTATGTGCTTTTTGAACGAATTTTGACCTGAGATTTTCCACTGTTTTCATCAGGGTGTCTACTGTTTTCATACCAAAATTCATTACATTTCAAGCTGGTTTGATAGGGTTTTCATTCTAATTTCAAAAACTGGTTTCTGCAGTCTCTTTGTTTCATTCTGCTCTTCACAAGGGGTAGTTTTGTACTTTTCAGCATCATTTTCTGTAGATTTTGGTGGAGTTTTTGAGTTCTGTAACTTGAGTCTGGTTCCTAAGGATTTCAAGAATATCTTAGCAAAATTTCAGTCCAATCTGACTCCGGTTACCCTCTCAAATCCGCTATTTTTTAAAAGTTGTCCATGTTTGTTCTGTTTTGCTTAGTAGTTAGGGTAGTTTAGTCATTTTCCTTAGGATTAATTTTTAATTATTAATTTCTTTATTTTTTTGAGTATTTTTAGAATAGAGTAAGTTTTGGTCCTGGTCAAAAATTAGATAATTAGATTAAAAAAATTAGTTAATTGGTTATTTATTTACTTAAGTGTTTGATTTTCTCGTTTTGTATTGTAGTTAAATAGATAGTCACTTAGTGTATTGTAGTAGTGATTTAATCATTTTTTAGTATCAGTTTACTTGCTTTCTTCAGTTCTTAATTGTGTTATTATTGCTTTCTTAGTTGTGAAATTAGTTGTTTAGTTGTTCCATTAATTTTTTTATTGCTTTCTTTAATTATTACTTTATTGTTTACCTAATTTAGGTACTAACTTTATAGCTTGAGCTTGCATAGATTAGGTTGTTTTGTAGGTTGTACATACATATGGAGAAGGGCAGGCATTGAAGGTTAATTCTTGGCTTCTTCATATTTCATTGGAGCCCCAGAACATAGATTAGGATTTTACTGTTTTTAGTTGTTCATTGAAATTGTACTTGCAAACATTGTAATTCTTTTATTTTTGAGATATTAATAAAGTAAATAATTTAAGTGAATTGTGCATTTGCCTTATTCTTGTTCCCTGAGTTCGACCTGGTCTTACCACTAGTGTAAGCTGGTTTATTATCATTTGGTGTACGATGTACACAAGTTTATATTGAAAATATTATTTTAAAAAATTGTTTTTATAAAAGTGACCAGTAAGCACAAATCACTTTAATTTTTCGTGCAATCAACAAGATTAAATACAACACAAATTAAACATGGATTTCTAATTATCTCATTCAAGCATTTGTTTGCAAAAATGCATTCAATCAAACAAGAGAACTCTTGTACAACCATTAGACCTATACTTATTCAATTGGTAGTGATAGAATAGGAGTTGGATAACTCATTTTCTTTGTCCTACCGTAAAAATCTATCGTTTGACAGATAAGATTTACGTAGCCGATTCTTTTTACACACTTAAAGCATGCATGATTATATTATTTGTTTTCAGTAGCATGTGATCATGTTCTTAATTTTTTTTACACGTTTTCTTGGTTGAAGAAATCATTTCTTGGGTTCGAGAAAGGTAAATCATGATTTTTTCCTAATTTTTTTAAAAAAAAACAGACATAATTAGGGTTTCATTGTATTTACGTATTAGATTCAATCATAATGTGATTTTTTATTCATATATTAACTCATATTAAGTCTGATCAAATCGAAAATAATGTGATTCTAAAGGTTTATGATCTTAAAGAAGGGTTTTTACAAAAAAGTTTTATGAGAAACCAAAATCTATTTTGTCTGATATTTTATTCCTAACTAGTCTAAAAAATAAATCGATATCTTTATGAATATCAGTCCAAAAAATCCAAATAAAATCACCACGGTGATCTACATATCTTGATCTTGAATTTAGATTCTTGTTTCATCCATTTTGGATTTGTATTGATGAATATATGTCTGTTTTAACAGAGCTCTAATTTCTGGCCCTATTTATAAGATGATTTCGACCCATCCTTGATAAAAATTGTAAATGCCTTTGAAAAACTACTCCAAATATTTTATAAAAATTTTGAGTGAATCTTAATACATAATAATAGACTGTGTAAAAAGAGTTTTATAAAAAACATTATGTATAAATTTCAAGAAATACCTTAATCTGATTAAAATCCTATAGATTATAGATTCTAGATCGAAACTCAGTCAGAATAGGATTTTGTAAAAGTTTTTAATTATTTTTATATTAATTATTTTTTTAAACTGTCTATTGGGTTTTATTGATAGGTACAGGTAACCACAGTTAAAATCCCATGATTTTATAAGCGTTCTGCTATTCCTGACAAATTTTATAAGATTGGGTCACTAAAAATCTAAATTTGTCCTGAAAACTTATACTTGTTTTTAATTAGTAATATGTTGAGACATATATTTTTAATATATTTCTATCAGGTATTGCATATTATTAGTGATTATATGTCATATTGCATCAAGATTAATGAGTTAGACATGAGATGTTTAAGTGAATTATATGCACAATACATTACTCATTTCGCATTGTCTTGCAAATAAATTATTTTGATTGATTCAAAAAACATATTCAATTGAGATATAAATTGTGAGCCTTTCTGGTTTGGGCTTATAGGGGCTTGAATTAAAGAAAAAGGCTTACGTTTTTTAGTTACGGGTCAGTTATAATGAGTTCTTTAATGTGTATGCTATCACAGATATTTTAATTAGGTTTGATATGATTTAAAAATTAAAAAGTCAAGATATTAATTAGAGTCATATCGATTTGATCAGTAAGGGTTTATAAGAGCTCATATAAAAAAAGTCGAGGTTATGGCTTTAATTATTTTTTGATATTTTTTTAAACTTTTTATAAATTCAGTTTTAAATCATATTAGATCTGATATAAATATTTATGATAGAGATAAGTGTAAGATTGATTGTTCTTACGTATGTTGCGATTGAGATTTATAAGTTTGTTTAATTATGACAGTCTGATCATGTAATTTTTATGATAAACTGATTATGAGCATGATTGTAAATGCAAAGCATGTGAAAAATGAATGTTTAATATAGGCTATATATGCAGATGCAAAATGATGTATATGCGATATTGTTGCATGTTTATTCTTGAATATTTGAAATAATATGATGTTGCATAAATAAATTGCTAAATAGCATGTTAACATGATTTCTGACTTTGAAAATACATGTTATGCTTTGATATACAATATTTATAAATGCACGTAGAAATTGTTAAAATTCTACAAGGTTTCATGAGCACTTTGTGTGCTTGAGAAAAATTAAAATAATTTATGGTTTCATAAGAGGGAACAATGAGATGGCAATGCACTAGCCTAAATGGTAATTGCATGTATGTTACCTATGGCCTAATTTAAAGATAACCCTGTAGTTGCCCTTTTCGGGTATGCTTTGTTTTGACAAGGCATGCTGAACCGAATTGCTAGAATTGGCCTACCTTAGAAATGGTAGGCATTATAAAACTCTCTGGGCCTTATATTTTGAGCTTGTGAGGGGCAATGTCTCGTCGGTCCCCCAATCTAGAGAATTTAGGAGGACTAAGAATGTCACTTTGTACTAGGCGGGCAATTCCCAGGGTACTTCTGCAGAAATAAGTGATCATGATTATCGTGTAGTGCGAGTGTCACTCCCCTGAGTAGAATTCTCTCAGAGCAGTCGTTTTCTCTCACAATCTGGACTCTTGTCCTTGGGGGTATGACTCAGGGGGCTACTCGAGCATAATAAATTACATAGCATAATAAACACCCAAGCTAGTCAGCCTGTTTCAGGTTAGTCTATGTCATACCCAGGTAGACCAGCCAATCAAGAGAAAATATAAGATATTTGCTCACATTACTTTATTGTACGTTGCTTTACTTTACTTTACTTTACATTACTGCAATCTATTATTATTCTTGAAAGTTAGTAAATTAATGTTCATTGATATATATTTGGTTCTCATTTGGATTTAATGTTAGCATACTTGAGATTGTTATTTTATATTTGCTTATGAATGATGAATGCATGAATAACTTATGAAAATCTTATATTTGCCTTATTGATAGTTGATGCAAATTTTGAGATATTTATATCATCAAAGCTTTATGTGTTGCATTTTACATTAGCTGTGTGAATTTTACTAGGACTTTCCAAAGTCTCATTTTTTCAAAATAAATTATTTTTCAGAAAATATGTGATGGCTAGAGTGAGTGGAGAAGGCTGGAGGAGGTTGTGCACACTGATGTTTTCGATAATCCCAAGGGCTTCTTGTTTCATTTAAATTGTTATACTTGTCAATTATTTAAATGGCTATTTAATTGAACAATTGACTTATTGGTTCAATTTTGAATTGCATTTATTTTATGCACTGTCAATTTCTATTCGAGTATGTGATGGTAGTAATTCTTGTAATGCAATGTGTCCAGGAGATTTAACCAAGAAACCAATTTATGAAATTGATTTCCAAAATCAATATTTTTTCGTTGTGTTTACTCACATAAGAATGACTTAAAGATTTTGTCATTCAGATGCTTTAATTTTGAAATATATTCTATGGAGGTATTAAACATCGATGCATGCGCAGGCTGACTTCGTAGAGCTTAATTTGATTAAGGTGATGACAATGATGAAAAACTTGGTTTAATAATTTATGTTATGTAATGGTTCAATCAAATTCATTAATGATGGTTCCATACTGGATCTAGTACTAGAAGACTAAGACACGCTCGCGCTCGGGCGGGTCATCTAGTACTTGGTACGGTTGGAACGAGTCAGTTGAGGAGACCATTGCATTATTAGATTTTGGAAAAAATATAAAATCCATATTTTGAAAGCTTGAAAAAAATGCCTAGTATTTTTGGGTTGAAATCTGTCGGGCCATTACAGTTGGTATCAGAGCTTGGGATAAAAAATCATTAGTTCACATCCGCCCAGCAATCCGGCATCTCGCTATAAGTATATTTTATTTAAATTATTTGCTTTTGATGGTTGTCTTAAAAAATAATTGAATTATATTATGTGAATTGAGAACCTATAAATAAATAGCTAGATACATCACACAACAACCTTGACTGTAAGGCCTATGAACTTATTCAAATTTTATTTTTAAAAGTTAAGCTATTTAATCAGAGTGTGTGTGATGAGCTATATTTTGGTAGTTCTTTAGTTTTATGCTTATATCAAATTTCGATGACGAAATTCTTTTTAAAGGAAGAAGGATATAAAACCCAAGAATTTTCCTTGATAATTAAAATAAATAAATGATGAATTATCGGTGCATTCATGACTATAATCGTGAATTCTTGATTTTCTTGATATTCTTAATTTTTTTAATTTTGATTAATTATGAATCTTTGTCTCAAGTTATGAAGATTATTTCAAGAATAGTTGAAAAAGTTAAAATATGTGGACTAAAGAAGAAAGTAAATGATTTTGGATTTGGATCTAGTCTCATTGGATTGGCCCCATAGCATAAGACGCTCTGAACAACATCATTATTGTTTTGACAAAATTTCAGCCACTCAATGAATCATCTATTTAATTGGAGTTGACCTTGATGTTCCTCATTTCGAAGGCATCAAAATCGACTATCTACATGCCCAAATTAGTGTTAATTTCAACATTTTATCATCGATCGAAGTTCATGCCTAATTATAGGTTGAAAATTAACGTTTTTCAACATCGACTAAATTTTTTTGTCAATCCGTATGCATATGATTAAATTTAAGACCACCACGATGATCTACGTTTTGAGGGCTATCAAATCGACTATTAAACATTAAATTTTGTCGAGTCTTTGGGTTTGTAGGCCTCTCGAAAGGTTACCATGTCAATACAACCCAAGACATAGTAAGAAGTTCCTACTTTTCTTCTCTAGCCTAAGTAATTTCAAAATTTAATGAATTAGGACCCATAATTTATTTTTTTTATTTTATTAATAAAAAAGATTAATAAATATTAACTTCTTATATTAGACATGAAATTCTTGTCTAAGACCATCTATAAATAGAGACCCTCATGAGGAGGATTAACAAGGTTAGTTTTCTCTCTCTCTCTCTTCTTTTTTTCTTTTTGTTTTTTGGTTTCTTCTCTCCTCCAAAATGTCTAGGAGGTTTGGAGAACTCTTGTGCAGCCATTAGACCTGTACTTATTTGATTGGTGGTGGTGGAATAGGAGTCAGATCACTCATTTCTTTTGTCCTACCGTAAAAATCTATCGTTTGATAAGTAAGATTTACGTAGCTTAAAATAATAAGACATGCTTGCCTAAGGGGCTACGCACCAAGTAAGGGACCAAAAGATCCGATGTGTGTAATGTAATGTGAATGGTTCTATGTTATCCCTATTGTAAATTTATGCATATTCTTGTATTGATGATGATGATGATGATGTAATTGTGGAGATGTATACAAGTTATATTTACCGCATTGCTTATATGCATGTGTATTAGCCAAAACATGAGAATGAATATGTAATCGAATGTAATGCTTCAATGAATGCATTCAATTGCCTTAAAAGTGGCTAAATTCTCACAACAAATTCAATCATGATATTGTATAATATGACATTAAATTAATTATGTAAAACATGAGACATTAAAGTAAGGGCATACAAAGAAAGGGTAAATGGTACATCCGGCTTCATAGAACTCTGTTTTGAGCACAGAAGGTTGCTCCTCCTCATTCATGAAGATAGGGGAACCCTCTGCATTATACTGCAGCGTAGGAAAAAGAAACTAATGAGTGAAATTCTGATACATCAGGATGAAGGTGTTGGGAGTCTCTCTCGCTTTGTCGTCCCTCACCCGAGAATGGTAAAAGGTGTCCAGCTAGGCTAAAGCCACCCCTGTATGAAAATATCGCTTGTGTCATGGCCCTAATTCAGGTGCCTGCCTGTGTTTGTACTCACGGAGCTAAGAAGTGAAAACTTAAAGTGTATGTGCATTAGTTAGGCATAGCATGCATCATTTAAAAAATAAAATGTAATTAAAGATAAGAATTGGTTCATCCATCGAATGTCTTATGCATTAGTAAGTTCATGCATTTTAATTGCTTTGATTGAAATGAATGATGCACATTTGTTTGTTTTTGTAATTAGTATGCCTGCTTGATTTATTGAGATGCATGATTAATTAATTAGATTTAATTAAATTTATTATAAAAAGTTAGATGTAATTGATGTTTTTGAATTTTAGTTTTATTGGTTTAGTATAATCTACCCTACTTAGACATTATATGGCTGACCCCATTTGGTTTAATGTTTTTCAAGAAGTGAGTAAGGTCTTGTATGCGATGGCGGGAGGTTACGACAGTGACCAAGCCATATCTTTCATATACCTCCAAAGTTTTAAGACTCTAATATATTTTATTTCAATTTATTTGCTATTAAACAAGCATAATTAATCATAAGCGATTGTAGATATTTAATTATTTCATGAATGCTTGAGTTTCTTATCTTTATTCCACGATCGTATGGTTAAGAATAGATACGAAAAGTAGCAAGCCAAATTTTAGACCTGATAAGTTTTTTCGTTGCTATTTGTTAAAGTATTCAAAAGTATTTAAAAAAATAATAATTTCTATCATTTTTCGGGTTTTAAAAATTAAGGTGTTACAACTTGGTATCAGAGCATAAGAAAAGTATGGCCCAACGCTCGTCCAGCCGACCACCATTGTTGTAAGTATGTTATGTTTTTGTTAGTTTTGATATTATATTATAGAAATAGTATGCTTAAAATTGCTTTTATTTTAAAATAGTTGCGAAAATCAGAACGTAGATACCTTGTAAGGTCATGTGAACAAAATTTTTTATTTATGCTAAACTTAGAAGTAATTCGAACCAATTTATTTGATTGTAGATGGTCGGCCGACAACCCGCTGATTGGACTGACGAGAGAGACTTAATCTTGGAAGCTCTCGCGACCCTGACTGCCACTTGCAAGAACCTCACGGGTAACAAGGGTAATGGCAATGGCGTTAGCCATCAACCGGATGTCACTGCAGCACTGCCTGCTGCTGCGACCCATGAAGCGTCTTATAAATGCTTCATGGAGTTAAGTCTCCCAGCCTTCACTGAGGAGGACCCAGATGCTGCAGAGGAGTGGGTTTGCACCATCGGCGAGATCTTTGAGATTCTTGAAGTGCTCGCTGTGAGGCGGGTCTCTTACGCCACCTACCGATTTCAGGGCGATGCCAAGAGTTGGTGGAAGACTACACGTGAGGTGCACTACACACCGGACGAGCGACATGCACTCTCTTGAGAGGAGTTCTTGGACACCTACTTTCCGCAGTACACCTGAGATCACAAGATGCAAGAATTCTTGGATCTCCAGCAGAGCTCAATAAAGGTGGCAGAATACACTAGTCGATTACAGCACCTGGAGAAATATTGTCCGCACACCTATACCACTGATGATGCATAGGTAAAGAAGTATGTGCATAGGCTGTGTGACGAACTGAGGACATATGTGCATATCAACCGTCCTAAAAATCTCAATAAGGCCATTGAGATGGCCACAATACTTCAGGTGAGAAAATTAAAATTTGATCTTTAGTTCCCAAAGACAACACCAAGTAGATAGTAACGATGATTTTCATGTTACAGGACGACTGAGAGTCTTCTAGGAAGACTCAACCCAGACAGTTCGACAAGTCAAAGGGCAATGAAAACAAAGCCCCTAAACCTGTCGCGGAGACCAATAGAGCGCCGCCTGTGAAAAAGGCCAAGGTGCAACAGGGTGGTACCTGACCACAATAGATGACTACAGTATGTCAGTAATGCAAGAAGATCTACCATGGAGTCTGCTACAGAGCAACATGAGTGTGCATCAGATGTGAGGAGATGGGGCATTTCATCAAGGACTGCCCTAAGAAGTCGGCTTAGAAGGGAGCGACCTCTACACCTCAAGGGCAGCAACGACCCCAGCAGTCCAAGGCACAAAGACAAAAAAGACCCTCAAGCCGCATCTACAGGACTTCTGAAGAGGAGTTGTAAGATGATGCAAATATCATCAAAGGTACAATTTCTATTACAAATTTTGATGCTAAAGTTCTTTTTGACACTGGCACTACACATTCATTTGTACCTGCACGATTTGCGAACTTGATTGACGTTACACCGATTCCACTGAGATACATTTTGGAAGTTATCACACCATCGAGCGGTAGCTCTATCACTCATACCTATCTACCAAAGGTAGAAGTTATTATTTCAGGGTAGAACCCCTATGCCAATCTTATTTTGTTGGATATGATGGGCTACGACATCATACTCGACATAGACTGGATGTGATTGCAACCCAATCTACATGCCAATCACATCCCAATTATAGGCCGGTCTACCTGATTTTTAGGTTTGAAGGTGAAATACTCTAATTGGCTAGCCCAAAATTCACTCTAATGGTGAAATCCAACTACAACAATAACAATTACGCCTTCATCCCAAAACAATTGGGGTCGGCGATATGAACCAAAAAAGAAAATCATTCTGGGTCTTCCACATGAATCCTTCTCCTCCAATCATTTATATCCAAAGCCATGTCCTCGGTGAGGTTCAAAGCATTCATATCCTTTCCTATCACCTCCATCCATGTCTTCCTAGGCCTACCCCGACCTCTTTTAACTAATATATTTTCCCATTTCTCTATCCTTCTAACTGGAGCATCATTAGGCCTTCGCCGAATATGTCCAAACCACCGTAAATGATTCTCTCTCATATTATTTTCAATGGGTGCAACGCCTACCTTCTTACGTATCTCCTCATTCTGAATCTTACCTTTTATTGTATTTCCACACATCCATCTCAACATACGCATCTCAACTACACTCATTTTTTGAATATGATGTCTCTTGGCAGCCCAACATTCTGTACCATATAGTAAAGCGGGCCTAATAGTCGTCCTATAAAACTTTCCCTTCAACCGCAATGGCATTCTACGATCGCACAACACTCCAGTAGCACTTTTCCATTTCATCCACCCAACCTTTATCCTATGATTTACATCTTCATCAATTTCTCCATACTTTTGAATGATGGATCCCAAATATTTGAAATAATCATTCACCGGTATATCTTGCTCACCAAGCTTCACTACACTCCCATCACTACTTCGTTGCTTACTAAACCGACATTCCATGTATTCTGTATTACTCTTACTCAACTTAAAACCTCTTGCTTCCAATGTCTGTCTCCATAATTCTAACTTAGCATTAACCTCAGCTCTAGACTCATCAATCAAAACAATATCATCAGCAAACAACATACACCACGACACATTTTCTTGAATTGATCTCGTAAGCTCATCCATCACTATAACAAATAGGAAAGGGCTTAAAGCAGATCCTTGATATAACCCAACAGTTATAGGAAAATTGGTTGTCACCCCTCCACAAGTGCGGACATTGGTTATTACTCCTTCATACATATCTTTAATTATACTAATGTACTTGAAAGAAATACCTTTCTTCATCATTGTCCACCAGAGAACGTCCCTAGGTACTCTATCGTATGCCTTCTCAAAATCAATAAAAACCATATGCAAATCTTTGTTCCTCTCTCTATTTCTCTCAATAACGAACACACTATTTTTGATTTTTTTTAGTTTGATGAAGATTAAACCATGCTCTGATACCATAAATGGTAGCCGATCATAGAGAAGTTTGGATGGATGGAGAAGAATTGGAGATACTGGGGAGGATTGAATATGGTGAAGATGAGTGAAGAATTGGGGTAGATGGGAGAGATGAAGAGAAAATCTCATTAAGAACCATAATAAGCCATTCTCAAACCCAAAGAGGCAAGGGTCACATCCACTTTACAAGAGAGAGGCCAAAGAGAAGTAATTTTCATTAAGGATCTAAGCATTATAAAATAACCCTAGCATAAGGGTATTTATAGAGCCCTTGAATACTAAAGAACACAGTACCCCTCACTAAGTGTAACGCCCAAGATTTTTAACCCGAAAAACATGTGAATTTTTTTATCACCCGCGAAAACTTTTTTAACTTTTGGGTCATAACCTTAGGCGAGTTACAGATCGATCAAACACAATAGTACTGAATTTTAATGCAGAGAACATTTCATTCACAAACATCCACTTTCCATAAATAGAATATTGCAAAACACATAATTAAAGAATAATAAATTCTCAAAAACAAAAATAATGAGTGTTTAAAATCCAGTTTTCAGAAAAAAAATGATTGGCACTTTGACATCGCCTCGACTTCCCACTACCGCTGCAGTAGATTATTCGTTACCTGAAATTTTGTAGGGGGTCAATATCCATAATCTCCGCAGAAATATAATGACGAAACATACATAAATAGAAACAGACATACATGAAGCAACATTCTTTTCATACATATAAAATAAAATATTGCACAAACAAATGATTATCACACAATAACTCAAAAGCATATGCAACGATCCAACTTATGCATAATCATTTAATTTATGCATGACTTACCAATGCAAGTGAAACATCCACCTCAAGTATGAGTAGCTTATCATTCTTTTATTTATGTTTTATTTCCTAGATGATACATGAGATGCTATACTACATGAACAATACACATTTGTTTCTCTTTCACAATACTTTATGGGTACAATACAGACAATATTTGAATTAGAGATACAACCAAAGGGTATATTCAATCAATTTGTCTATTATTACCCTGGCCTTGTACACCTTCGCTAGACCTGAGTGAGGAACGATCCTATCGAGAGAGAAACCCTAACAATCTCAACTTGATATATTAGAATTTCATTTCAATTGAAACATTTTCACTACCATCCCGCGACATCGGCGGTAGCTATCCCCTCTCTTCATGGCCAAACCCTCCATGCTTAACAATACCCCATGAAGCCTAGTGTAATGCTTAATCTTCTATTGTAAACTACAAAAGAATTTAAAATACACATCACTTATTATTTAATTAATTCTCTTGACATACATGCTTAAATCTTAATTAATCAATTATAAAATCAATGACCCCCACAGGGCACAAGCACATATGATTTTAATTAACTAATCAAAAAGGTTATCAACCACCATTTTGGGGTGCTAACACGTTTTCAATCTAATTGACCATACACAAGGTAATGAGTGACTTGTCCGGGCTTGAACATTCACTTGATTCAATAATAAAGAAACAATCACAGGATGTAGTTTTAACATTTTGCAAGACACATACACATCATTCAATCATGCTAATACGTTTATAAATTTCTGATTTTTTCAACTGCACTCATGCTTAAAACAAATCTGTTTCCACAACTATAATAAACTAAATCAAACCAGTTTCACTGATATTTTGCAACAATTCTGATTCGCAGGCATTCTGCAACAGGATATAAAGTCGATACTATGTGTAGGGGTGGCAAAATCTGACACGACCCGCCAACCCGCTTCTTAGCTGGGTTCAGGTTTGGCTTAAACGGGTTCGTGTTGTAAACTGGTCAACCCGCCTAACCCGTTTATTAAATGGGTTGGGTTCGTGATAGGGGTATGCCAATCCGCCAACCCGGCTGACCCATTTAATAAACGGGTTAGGCGGGCGGGTCAACCCGTTTACCCGAACCCGACCCATCAACCCACCCGCCAACCCGTTTACCCGACCCGACCCGTTTATTAAACGGGTTAACCGTGTCGTGTCGGGTTACCCGTTTAATAAATGGGTCGGGTTCGTGTTTGCCACAGCTGACCTGTTTAATAAACGGATCAGGTTCGTGTTGAGGTATGCTGACCCGCCGACCCGACTCGCCAACCCGACTCGCCAACCCGACAGGATTGCCACCCCTAACTATGTGCAGGGGATTTATCATAAATGATAGATAAAATCATAAGTGTAGGAGACAATCATCTGCGGGTTCCCATAAATATACATACAAATTTATGTGGTATTGGTATTATAAAGGTTCGTTGCTGGTTCTATATATTGTGGTAGGAGCAAATCTTGATGTATTGTAAGGAACTTGCTAGTATCATCTAAATATATCATATCATGATAATTGAATGGTTTCATGTATTACTTTCAGAGCTGGTGCAATTTAACTAAATCAAATTACCCATCTCATACTTCATGTGACTTTGATTTGATATCCTGGTTGTCTACACCAATCATGTCGGTTAAGTGAGGTTGTGTCAGATACTATTCGCCCAGAGTTGCCAAAACTATATGCTAAGGCTGACCAGAAGACTCCCAAACCATGGGTAAGATGGTATTGGAAATGTATATATTGGTCACTTCCTCTCATATATATTGTAACATTTTATCCTTTGAATTTTCAGTTAGCGATGCAGACACTTCCCTTGAGATTGATAAGAACCAAGGAAAGAACTAGTTGAAGAAAAATCCATGAATAGATGGCATTGCCTAAGATACACACTTCCTAGAAACCAGTCTTCTACTGAACACTGTGCCATGACTAAGGCTTCCGATGCATAAAGCATGAGAAAGATAATGGATGGCCATTTGACTAAGATGGATACAAGCCGGTCGATAAATACAACACTAACGTTTATAGTGTATTTATGAAACATTGTAGTATCATGTCATAAGGAATCACAAAAGCTGGTTTTATATAGTTATCCAATTTATTAAGAAAAAAGGTGCTAATAAGAGGATGGATATTTTTGACAAGGCTGCTACATGAATTCAATGGCGGCTCAAAGGTCATCATGGAACCTTAAGAAAAAGAGAAGCTATCTAAATCGTGACCATAGGGTTTTCTTCCAAAATCAATTACCAACTGTTAAAAAAAAACGCCCAACAGTCTCAACCAAAACGCAGACCAACATGCTTGAATAAAAACACCGGGTCTGATCAGAACAAAAAATGCAGGTGCTTGCGTATATACAAAATACAGGGGGCTGGGTTTATGAGAGTGTATAACAATGTGTGCAGGGGTCCAGATGGGATCAGGAATAGCTATATGCAAGGGAATATATATATATTTGCAGGAAGTTGATGTGTACAGGGAAATATGTATATACTTGCAAGAATTTTGCAGAAGTGTACCAATATGTAAGAAATTGTAGAGGTGCACCTATGTGCAGAAGTTTGCAAACGTGAACGTGCAGAAATGTGCAGATGTGCGCAATATGCAGAATAAACCCATGCTGAACCATAAGTGATCGACTAAATTATATATATATATATATATATATATATATATATATATATATATATATATATAAAAACCTTTAGGTACATAAGATTACCAGGGTTTGATCTCTAGGGAAACCTATAGGAGTTCATGTACAATAGAGTGTATGGCCTGAATATATATAGCCAATACCCAAATCTGAGTATCCTTAAGAAAATGCATGGCTCTAAATCAAACAGAAACACAGGGGTCTGAACAGAGGTAAAAACGCAAAAATGTACAATCTTGAGTATCCCCGTAAAATTGATGTAAATTAAATTATAACATTAAAATAAGAATTTACTTTTCTGCTTAGATTAAGAGTGCATTGCATATAGTTTATTTTCAATAATATTAATCATGTGATGGATGATGATTCATGCATATTCAAATCCACAATGGTCTAAACAAATGGCATGTGCACTCGCTTCTAAGGAGTTAATAAACTCGATTGAGCTCATATTTGTGGCCAAAGTCAGAATATGAACAATATTCAGATTTAGCATTTTCTTTTAAGCCACAAACGACCTACACTTTTAGGCTATTTTCAGAAATCATAACATGTTTTTAAAACTTTTCTAAGTATTTTTTCCTTTTAGAATCAAATGAACTATATTCAATACATGTTCGTAGCCACAACCAGGGGTATGTGATTAATATATTTCATCTAAATTCTACAAAGCATAAAAATCCTTTTATCAATTATTTTTCTCAAATTCTTCAAAAAATATTTTCTCAAATTGCATTCATACATCATTTAGGTTTAGATGGCATCATAAAAAGATTTCATAAGGCCACAGGCCCCTCCTTGTTGGGTTATTTCACAAATTCATTTTAGAGAAATCGATTTTCTCAAAGTTATTCTAAACATTTTTCTCAGAAATCGATTTTCTCAAAAATTACCCAAAGTTTCCTTCAGAAATTGATTTTCTCAAAACATCAAGATTTCTTTAGAAATAGATTTTTCTCTTCAAAAATACTTTCCTAATGTAATTCACGATTTTCAAAGTGTCTACTTTTTCCTCATATTTTCTAAATCTTCGAAGCACACATCATGTTTTCAATCTCTATTTTTCTAAATCATAGCACATGTCTGATTCTTTGTGCATTTAAGAATAGATCATCGATTTAGACAATTGAGCAAAGCAAAGCACATGATTGATCCTTGGTTCGATTACCCCTAGTTATGGCACCAGAAACGGTTGAACCTTGTACCGACAGGCGAGTCCTATTCCTCAGAATTTTTTCACATTTTAAAACGGAGGCGAGTTATTTTCAAAATATTTTTCAAATGTCAGTTTGACTTGCAAAAGTAAAATTTTGCAATGATAACAGGTTTGACAACCATGATGGGACTTGTCTTCGCCTGATCAACCTAGTGCTTTGCTCTATTAAACTTGTCAAAAATGTGTTCTATAATGTAGGCTTTATTTCATGTGAACCTAGGAGCCTAGAATCAAACTCAGCTAACATGAATTGCATGTAGACTTAGGCATGGTTTGGTAGGACCGATTAAGAAGGCATTATTCATGCTCACATAGACTTAGGTCAAATACAATCCTCCTCAATCTAGGATCTGATTGAAAACAATGTTTGCTTCTCATAAAATTTTCAAGAATCTACTTCTTTAGGTCATTAGAGCTTTCTATTTTTTTGCATGTTGATCATTTTTCAAAAATAACCCCACCTATTTTTACCTGGCCACCACGTTGCTGGGCTTTCTTCCATAACCATAGTTCGGAACAAAGTCTCACAATTGGGCCATTTATTTGGGTTGATCCCCCCCTGCCACGTACCGATGGCCATAGTCTAAAGTATATTGGAAGGTGCCCAAGGATGTTGGAAAACATGAACCTAGAACCGAATATTCTTTTTATGCCACATATATCAAGCCTCGGTTCGAGTATATCAGTATAGCATAATTACACACAAATAATCTGAGCCTTAGAGTTAGGATTAGGGTCCTACAACTATTTCAAAACTTTATACATCTAGAGTCAGCCTTTTAAGGAATGTTGTATGTGTATACTTGATTGTGCATGATGTGATTGAATGTATCTTAGTTATTTTCCTTTATTCACTTTATTTTCTTATACTTTTTTTCATAATTTTCCCAAAATCCTGGACGATTTTCAAAATCCCTTATTTTTCATGTACTTTCTTACATTCCCTTTTATTTTATAAAGATTTTCTCAAACCCTGAATGATTTTTCAGAAAAATCTTTATTTTCCCTCAAAACTCCAAGCGATTTTCATCATTCCTTTCCTCTGGATCTCGATTTTTCAGTCTTGTTTTGATCCTGCCTCTAACTTTTACAAAAAAAATGTGTATATTCCTCAAGTCTTGTCCTTACTTCTTCTCTGTTTTTCAGTCTATCCTGATAGCATCCAATCAACTTGATTCGGTCTTTCCTGAGGGTCATATCTCTTACGAGGTGCGACAAGGTCTTCCTAAACATCGGACTCTGAACACCAAACCTTTCATTCCCCAGTGGTACTATTTTCTGCTCAAAAATTTCTCTTGTATGTTCCCGAACCATCTGAGCGACTGCGGATTAGAGCGAGCAGCGACAATGGAAAAACAGATAGTCAATGGCAATTTGATTCAAGCACTAGTAGAGCAGTGGAATCCGCGCACCTGTACCTTTTGGTTCCCATGGGAAGAGATGACTCTACTACTAGATAAATTTTCAGAGATTATGGGTCTACCTGAGCCAGTTGGTCAGCCAAAAGATCCCTTAGAATAACAGTTTTTTATCAACGTCAAGGGACTCGACCCCCGAGACACTTTAGCCCGGATGACTGAACCCAGATCCTGACCACTGATAGAAGCATACGAGAGTCTGTGTATCAACTTGTTTAAGCTATACCGACAATATAGAACATTTGAAGAAGTCGATTCTTTATCCCGAGCAGCGCTAGAAAGGATTCATCATGCAATGGTCTTGGGCACAGTAGGACTAGTCTTCTTCTTCCAGGATGGACAAAACTACATTGACATCAAGACAATACAACTTTTGCGAAGATGAGAAAGTCGACAGACCAACCATCTCTCTATCACCATTGTCGCATTGGCTTTCTTATACCGTGGACTGACTCGCTTTACACTCAGAGATGCAGTTTTAGTAGAAGGGTGCACTTATGCATTGCAATCTTGGTTCTTTCAACGTGTGTCAACTCGAGCAAGTTCTTTCAGATATAACAGCAAAAAAGTCATTACCTACCCCTCGATACAGATTCTTGATCGAGAACCTCCATAAATAAGAAATTGTGTGGGATTACTTAGATCGTTGAGAGTCGCCCCCTCGATACACTTATGTGCATGGCAAGTGACTCAAGTTACTCGGACCATTCTTCATCTATTACCAGCCAAAGCGATGCGTCAGGCAGTTCTCGCAGAGGCAGAAACAAATCGATGCTCGACTATTATCAGACATTGTGCCAAAGTTCGATCTAAAGTCTGCTCAGTGGTCTGAAACATATCATTCCGCTAAATATAGATGTGATTCTTTTATTGTCCTTACTATTTTTTCTGATCCTCAAGTGTCCTCTGATTATCTTGAGTGGTGGCAAATTGTTTTTTCACCCCTTCTTTGTCAAGTCTATTATCAATAAAATTATTTATTTTTAATAACTTTTCATCTTATCATGGTTTGACGACCTCGCCTAGGTAACAAGGCATATCTTAGTTGTTTATTTCCTTTACGAGAATAACAACACAATTATCGTAATTCTTGCAATGACCTGATCCCTGATAATGGGATATCCTTTAAATTGTCAACATGATCCTCATCAAATATTTTTCCTCTATTCGTTTTTATCCCAAATCGTTCTTCAAGTCTAATCATTTGTCTTATCCTGCAGAGAGCATTCATGATTCCATATGGTTCAGACGAGATCCGGCAAGAAGACCGCATCCCTTTAGCACATCAATTAATCTTCCACATCTGAACAAGAAATGGCCTTCCCGTGATCTGCCAGGGACCGGAGCCAGCAAGCCAACGATGACATTGATCCTCACATGTACTCGTTGTTCTAGAAGATGATGAATAAAATGATGGTTGAGCAAGCAGAAGCCAGTTCAGGCAGGGTTCCCGCTAAGAAGAAGGTCAAGGGCCATACAGTGAGAAAGCATATGAAAATCTCGAAGCGAGTTCAACATGAGGATACTTTAGATGAAGCAGAGTCAGTAGAGGACATCGATGAAGAGCAGAAAGCCTTCATTTCAACTCAAGAGACATTTCAGAAGTCGACCAACAAATCCAAGGATCAGTCTGTTGATGACCCAATTCAGGCACAACTGAAGGAGATGGCCAAGATGGTCAAAGATTTGCAGGCCCGTGACAATGGCAAGGTCTTCACGAGTAAGGATTTTTACGATGGCTTGGAAGAGGATGATAGTCTCGAAAATCTCCCTAAAAAAATCATCAAGTTCGATGATTCTGGCTATCCTAAAGCGCATCTCGTCATGTTTTTCGCTAAGTGTGCCAAGTTTAAAAGGGACAATCGAGCTCTATTTCTTTGCTTCCCCCGCAGCCTGAAAGGAACGACTGCTAAGTGGTATTCAGAACACATCAATCCCATCGAGTTGAAGGAGTTCGACAAGGTGGTTAATCTCTTTATTGAACGATTCATATTCAACACTAAGGTGTTTCCCACGTTGAATCACCTCTGCAACTTGAAGCAGAAGGATAATGAGAAGGCCAGGGACTTCATCCGCAGGTGGAGGGGTACCTGTAATAAAATGAGAAATCTCATTTCAGAGGAGCACGCGCTCCAAATAATCTTAAACAACTTCTCACAACCGTTGAGAAGTCTCATTTCTACTTCACCAGCAAGACCCGTCATTGAGCTAATAGAGCGAACTCAATGGCTCGAGGTGGGCATGGAGAACGGAGTTTACGAGGGCATCACCCTCGCCAAGAACAACAATTAACAATAGTCAAAAAAGAAAACCCATTTCACTTACTCAGCTGATGCAGATAGCTGCAAGAACCATTGTAAAGACAGCAGAAAGGCTTACAGTTATGGTTCGGGAAGCTTAAATCCTAGCAAAAATGAGCAGAAGGGCAAGTCACTCCCACAGATTGATAAACCACCTCAGTGAACTGTCCAGCAGGAGCTGAAGCCACAGGGAAAGTCGAAGCATGAAGGGTGGAGCTATGACCGCAAGTTCACCCCCTGGACCAATCACTCAAGACTGTGCTCGAATATATGCTCACAAGCGAAATGATCAAGCTTCTAAAAGTAGCCGATCCACCCATTGTCATGGAAAAAATGAAGGACAATTTTTATAAGTTTCACCAGGCAGTGGGACACGATATTGAGAACTATTTTATTCTAAAAAATAATCCAGGATTATATTGACAAAAACCTTCTGGTAGAAGGTGGCGATGATGAGAAGATGATTATATTAAATCAGTCATTCCTTCAACATTCAACAACGATGATCTCTGATCAGCCATTCCAATCATAGGTCCACATTCAGCTGTGCTCCAGTGACGATATACATGTCCAACATCAGGTCTTGGTGTTGCATCAGACCCAGTCCAGCGCCCAAAAGATGGATCTCATCTCAGCTTTTAGCAAGCTGAATGTATCGAATGAGCTTGCAAAAGCATCCACTGAAGTTGCCAGAAGAATTTTGAGGTTTCCTAAGCAGTTCATAAAGACTACTTAAGAAAAGAGCAATGCCTCAAATAAAAATGTCAATCTGGTCCAGAGATTGATCACTACCTACTCGAATGTTTCGATTCTCGAGTTGGCGCATGCCTCTCCCAAGCACCAACAAGTTCTGGACGACTTCAAAAAATCAAAGTAAAGTCAGGCACAACTCCTAAAGACATGGCCCAGATCGTCAAACAGGTCATGACCAACGCCCCCATTACCTTTTCAGATGAGGATCTGTCAAAGCCTCATGCATTTAACAATAATGCTTTATACATTATAGTATGGATCAGAGGAATGTTTATACCTCACGTGTTCATCTATGGAGGTAGTAGCCTCAATATTTGCCCTAAAATGACTGCAAAGGCTTTGGGCCTAAAGGAAGAAGAATTCATGCCTGACCCCATCACCATCTACGGATTTGATAATCATGGGCAGACAGTGAAAGGAAAGATCTTCCTGAAGATTTTTATCAACTATTCGGTGCATACCGTCCTCTTCCATGTCGTCAATATGCCACCAATATACAACCTTCTATTAGGACGAACATGGATTCACAATGCGAATGCAATACCATCCACCTTCCATCAGTGCATTAAATGGTCTAAAGACGGCATGATCACTATGATTTTGGGTGAAGATCCAGAAGAGAGGCTGTCACAGCCAATGATTCCCAGACCAACTTTCACAACTGACATCCCTAGCATCAGGGAAAGTGATGAAGTGGTTCTCAGTGAAAGCTTGAAACTACTGAAGCTAGAGGAAGCACAATCAACCGAGCATACCACAACAATGACCTGATGGCAAGGACCACACTTCTTTAAAATCAGAGCTTATCTTGATTATAGCACTTTTAGAGATCATCCCTTGTTCCCTCAATTTGTAAAAGCTAAAAAGGGATTTGATCTCTTACTGAAGCACGACTATCAGCCTTTCAAGGGAAGGATGGCCGACTAGAGCCAGTAATCCCCATCCATCATCCGCGCAGAGAAAAATTAGGGTTCACAGGTAGAAAATCTCACAAAAATACCATCTTTGTGAAAGTGACACATTAAGATCATCTGTTATCATCTTTTTTCGTTTTATTCCTATGTTTTCGCACTCTGTAGGGACGATGTCCCATTTCATTTTCTTTTGTTCATTGTTATCATTTTCAAGTCTTCAATAAAGATATCGTTTTTTCTCATTTGTCTGGATGCCATCATCATTTTCTCTCTTTGCAATTTGTTTCCATAGTTCGTCATTATTCTCTTTTATTTTTGCAATCTGTCTTATGATGGTCAAATTCCATGAATACTATTCTTTTCTCAGAATTTTAGAATATCTTCCAAATCGATAAGAAAACTCGTCATAAATTTGAATATTCTTTCAATTGTTCTGAAGTCTGCAAGGATCCATCGGGTCAAAGCAAGAGCAGAGGATAGTAAGGTCGCAAAGCAGTCAGAAGAGTCTACAGAGTTCGACTCATCTCTCTAAGAATTGTCATAATTCATGTCAGTTCAGAAGCAAGATAAGCCATCGTCTCTAGTTCAAGATCCGACTAAAGATATTAATATTGGTTCAAAGGACATTCTGAAGATTCTCAAGGTCGACACGAGTCTGAGCACATATGAGAAGAAAAGACTCATTGATTTTCTCAAGCAGCATCAAGAAGTGTTTGCATGGACTATGAGGATATGTTAGGTTTGGATCCCAAATTGGTTGATCATCACCTCATTTTGAAGCCGAATGTTAAGTCGGTCAAGCAAAAATTGAGAAAAATGGATCCTCGAATTTAGCAATAAGTCAATGAAGGACTTGAGGATTTACTCAAAGTCAGATTCATTTGAACCATTGACTATCTAGAGTGGCTAGCAAATATCATCGTAGTTCCTAAGAAGAACGACAAAGTTCGCATTTGCATCGACTTTCGAGATCTCAACAAAGCTACTCCAAAAGATGATTATCCACTTCCCAACATTGATCTCCTAATTGACAGCACGATAGGGCATGCCATACTCTCTTTCATGGATGGATATTCTGGATATAATCAGATCAAGCTGGCCGCTCGTGACCAGTCCAAGACAACCTTCACCACGCCTTGGGACACCTTTTGTTACACAGTCATGCCATTTGGGCTTAAGAACGTTAGGGCAACCTATCAGCGTGCAATGTCTATCATTTTTCATGACCAAATGCATAAAATCACAAATGCATATGTTAATGGCATTCTGGTCAAATCCAAGGAAGAATCGGACCATATTGAAGCTCTTGGTTAAGTCTTCAAGCGACTCATTTTATTCAAAGTGAGACTCAATCCTCAAAAATGTGTTTTCGGGGTAGAGTCTGGCAAGTTGCTTGGCTTCATGGTCAACAAAAGGGGGATAGAAGTGGATCCCGCTAAAGCGAAGGCCATCATTGATATGCCACCTTCGATCAATCATAAAGAGCTGCATAGTCTTCAGGGACTGTGATTATACAAAAATTTTCTTCTTGTTCCTCTTTGCCTTTCTAGCCTCTATTTCCCTTTTTAAAGGGGAAATAAAAGACAGAAAAGAAGAGAGAAAAGAAAAAGAAGAAGAGAGAGAAACCCTTTTGCAAGGTCTCATTTGACCAAAGAAATGTTTTAAAAAATCACTCGCCTCCGTTTTGAAAAATTTGGGGGAAAATTGAGAGACGGGATTCGCTCGTCGGTACGAGGTTCAACCGTTCCTGGCGCCTTTACCAGGGGTAATCAAACCAAGGATCAAATTTATGTCTTTGCTTTGCCCAAAATTATCCAAGTATTTATTCTAAGTCCTAAATGCACACTGAATCAGGCTTGTGCTATGATTTTGAACTTGAGAAGAATGCATATTTTTAGAAATGCTTCAAAAATTTGAGATTTTCTAAGTGATTTTGGGAATGGATTTTTGAAAAACATCCTTTAGGAAACGGCCCGAAAGTTCAGGAATTGACTTAAATTTATTGAAGAATATTGTAAATTGCAATAGTGATTTTCTGAAGATGCGATAAATCACAGTACCGTAAATTGCCGAATGATTTGCTAAAAGTCATTATAAATCGCACAATGATTTATGGAAAGGTACGGCAAATCGCAATAGCAATTTACTGAAAGATATTGCAAATCAGATGACGGTTTTTGAAATTCAAGAATTTGAAATGAATTTAAAAGCATTGAAATCGAATCCAAAGTCAAGTTTTTTTTTGGAATTTGAGGTCTGAATTGAATTGAGAATAGAGATTGGGATTTTGAGAGAAATAAGGAATAAAATTCAAAGTTGGAATGTAAAATTCAAAGATAGAAATTAAAAAATAAAATTGAAAATTGGGAATCGAAAATGGGTATTTGGAATAGGATTTAAAGTTAAAGGGAATTGAAAATGAAATTGAGGAATAAGATTGAATTTATAAAGTGGAATAAAACAATGACTTGGAATTTAGGAATGAAAAACATCTTTTGAAAAATATTTCAAAATTCACTTGGAAATTTGAAAATGGTTTCAAAGAGGCAGAAAATGCTGACGGAATTCTATCTTAAATGATGAATGCATTGAAGGGAATTTGAAATGAGGTTTTGAAAAAGCATATTTCATTCTTTAAGTGAATTGAAATAAGATTGAAGATATAATACATTTCTGACTATAGCCATAAAATGTATTATATAATAATCGTATTTAAATTCATTTAAAGAATAAAATATATTTTGGTGCCTTTATAGAGTTTAAAATAAAATTAACTCTCAATATACCCTGACTATGGCCATTTATATATGTTTTTAATTAATTTTAAGTTAAACTCTGATAAAAGAAGAAAATATTTAGAAAAATATGATGATTTTTTTGAAAGAGATCTAATGTGGACCCAATGTTATTCCATAAAAGATGAAAACCCTAAGTTTTGTTCACATTTTGACTATGGCCATAAATGTAAATCGTCAACTTAGGATTTAATCACCTTTTATTAGAATGGTGTTTGTGTCATTTGTGTTTCACCATAGTGTTATTGAAAATAAAAATAAAAATGCAACATATTGATTATGAAAACGGAAAGTTAAACTGCATGCTCATTCATTCTAAGCTAAGCATAAAGTAAACTTCTCATTAATTGATTTATTACAATCTTTGAATTGATACAACGATTAAAAAAAGAAATAGTAAAACAGAAAATCCTGCAAAATGAGCAAACTCGTTAGAAATAAGTGTAGGCTTTTATGTATTTTTCTCCAATTATTGAAAAATTGAAGAATACATCCAAAATTAGCCTTTTATGCCTCAAAAATAAAGAGAATCAAATAAAATAAAAGTGAATGATATATGACTTTGCAAAACTTTTGAAAATGGTGCTTTGGAGTTTTGAATTTTCGAAATTGGGGTTTTAAAACATATAAATACATTTTAAAGCTTGAATTCAAAGTGAATTTAACCTTGAAATTGAGATTTTCATGAAAATATGTTGAAAATGATTTGAGATAAAGGCAAATAAATTCCAAAGTTTGTTTGAAATGAAGTTAAGGCATTCTAACTTGATAAAATTCATTTTTTAATTTATGAAATATAGGAATTATGTTTGAGAAATTGAATTTAAAAAGTGATAAAATGCCCATTTTGACTTCATTTTAACAAAGCAATGCTTCTTTATGAAATCAGTTTTTGAAAGATGCAATGAATGAATGATCAATGACCTTAGAAATGTCTAAAATGATATGCAGATGCATAACAATCTAATGAATATTTTAGAATTTAAAATGCTAAACAATCATTTGAGGAAAACCCGAGTTTGGATTCTTTCATCCAGATAATACAGTATTTTGCAAAATCAAGATTTTGCAGATGGAGCTGTCGGAGTATTCTGAGTGAATGGAAGTCTTAAACGATTTGATTTTGACTCAAAATAAACTCATGGATTCACAACACAGCAAGAAAGCATTCTTTTTTTACAAAATATCAAAATCATTCTTGAAACTAGAGTTATGATCAAAACATCAGAGCATTAATTTCAGAAACAGGAAATTAGATTTTACCAGACAGGTTTCAGTAAACTGGATGTTACAGAAGCTAAACAGACCCAATTTCTCCCAAATTTAAGGTAAAAGTTGCTCAATTCAATCAAGAAACCAACCCAATTTACAAAATTGAAAAATCAATTTTGGTTTGAAAATGGCGACTTCGAGAAGTCACTGTTTTCAAACAGGAAATGAACCTGTTACAGAATTTGAAATTTTGTAACCAGTCTCGATTTTCAACAAATTTGAAATATCAAATGAGCATAGAAAGTTATAAAACTTTCTAGATATAAATTAGACACATAGAGAAAGAAAACCCTTTTTATGGATTTGGAAAATGATCTCCCGTTGGGGAGATATGACTCTTACAAAATGAACTAAAACCTATGTCACTCAAATAAGGTAGACTAATAGGGGTCTGGTTTTTTATCCAAATGGAGCATCAAATGACCATACAAATTGCTGAAATTTTACAGGAATAAACTAGACTCCATAGCAAAGACACCACTTTTTACTGATTTGAAATCTGATCTCTGATTACGGCGATATGGCCCTAACAGTTGGTTCTAATTCGGGTAGCGATTTATAATGATTTGTTACTGAACAACACTACAAATTGTTGCAGTGTTTTGCAAAAAATACTACAAATCGCTATAGTGAGGTCCAACAACACTATAAACCGCTGTGGGTCTTGTTGGAGACCCAAAAACACTATAAATCGTAGTTAAAAGACCGGACAACACTACAAATCGTTGTACGGGTCGTTGAAGACCCGAAAACACTACAAATCGTAGTTGAAAAACCGAACAACACTATAAATCGTTGTGGGGCTCGTTGGAGACCTGAAAACACTATAAATCGTAGTAGAGACTCATTGAAGACCCAAAAAATCGTAACAACAATTTGCTGAAGAATGTTGCCAATCATATGGCGATTTGTTGAAGGAGTACCACAACAGTCATGATATGGGGGCCAAAATCAGAACATATACAAAATCTGGATACAGGGTTCTAGTATTTAATCAAAACAAAATAACAATTGACCACGAAAAAATCTAAAAATTTACATAAATGAACTAGACATATAAAGAAAGAGAACCCGTTTTACAGAATTGAAAAATGATCTCCCATTAGGGAACTAAAATTCTGACAAAATGGATCAAAATCTGAACCATTAAAATAAAATAGGGTGACAGGGTTGTGGGTTTTTACCCAAAATAGGTACGAAAACACCATAGAAATTGCTGAAATTTGACATGAACAAACTAGATTCAATTTAGAAAACACCCCTTTTTACGGATTATAAAGATCATCTCTGGTTGGGGAGAAATCACTCCCGCAAGTTGGTCCTGATTCTGCTAAAATCTTGACGATGCAAAATAACAGGTTCTGAATCTCGATTTTTAAAGTGAATCAAACAAACTCAGAATGGTCTGATTTTTAATAGAGAGCATGAAGGCATATATATGAAGTTGAAGTAAAAAATTCAAATTGAAATGAGCTCTAATTACATATAAATCGATAGATCTAAAATGCACCAGAATTCAAAGTATAATCTAGAATGCAACTGAACATGATGAAAGCAAACTGCACATGCGTAGATGTTCAAACATGAGATCTAATGCCTTAAAACATGAATGAATGTATGGATGATGAAAAATTAAGACAGAAAATGTACTAAAAGAAAACCAAAATGTCCGAGGCACATATCTAACTTGTTGTAACCCATTTGAAAGAAGGATTTGATCTAAAAAGATCAAATCACTTCAATTCTTTTGGCTCAATCAAAATATGTTAAACAGAGATTAAAATACAGCAAATAGGAAGATGAAAACTCAGATTCTAATCCATTAATCATGCTATGACAAGAAATTTTAAGGGAATAGAAGAAGAATATTCACCTTGGCTAAAGGGGTCTGAAAGAAAGGGCTGAAAACTTCTCCAAATTTCGTAAACTCCAAGTGAAGAGGAGAGATGAGAGAGAGAGACTGTTGACCACCAATCGCTGAATGTCCTCCTTTCTTTCTCTTTTTATTCTTGTTTTTCCTTCTTTTCCTACTCATTTTCTGCTTCTTTTCCTCCTTTTTCTCTTTCTCTGTTTCCTCCTTTTCTTCCCCTTTTTCTGGAGGGTCTAGGGCTGAGGCAGCGAGCTTTCTTTAAAAATGTATTTTTTTTCTTTTATGATTTTAATAGGTTTAAAAATTTAAGTTAAATAAAATATAAATAAAAAGGAGGATTTTGAAAATAACAGATATCCAATTTGATTTTTGAATCCAAATTGAGTTAAAACCCAAATCCAGATTGAATTTTGGGAAATTTTGCAAAAATATTGAATTTTGGGTTTGAAATTCAAGAATTGTTTTTGAATTGAAGATAAAAATTGGATTTTGAAACTGGATCTGGGTCCGTTTTGGTATTTTGGAATTGGATTATGAATTGGATCCAGGGTATTTTCAAAAGAATTTTGCAAAATGATGGACTTGAATTTCAAATTTAAGAATTAATCTTTAAAATGAGGACAAAGATTGAATTTTGAAAAGGATCCAGATCCAAGGTTTTGAATAAAAATCAGATTTGGATCTGGATCTCGATTACATATCAAAATGGAGGAAATTAGTTCAAATTGGGTTTTAACTTGAATCGAGAAGCATAGAGTAAATGATCCAAATGGATACCGAATGGATTGTCTGAGCCTTTCAGAAATTATTTTGGTATTTTTGTAAAATTGATTTTGAAAATTGGATAACGAGGCTCAGATTGAAATTCTAGCACTGTATCCAGATCTGAAATTGAGTCAGATATATAACATGAATTTAGATTCCAGCGAGTCTGAGAAATAACTGGAATTTGGATAAAAATGACTCAATTTATTCAGAAAGATGAGGTCAGAGACCAAGAGAGAAATTTTACAAAATTTTGAAAAATTTGGGGTGTTCATAGGGATGTATCCAGTCAATCCGACGATTCATATCCAATTTCGCCATAAGGTGTGAACCTTTTAATCATTTACAAAGAAAAGGAGTGAAGTTTGAATGGAGAACAGAATGTCAGTAGTTGTTCGAGCACATCAAGAAATATTTTCTTAATCCACCAGTTTTAAAGCAGACAAAATTAAGAAAGCCACTTTTATTATATGTCTCAGTCAATCAAACCGCTTGTGGTGGATTCTTGACGCAGTATGAATAAGGCAGTCAGATAGATAATGCCATCTATTACGTAAGCAAGACTTTCATCAATTATGAGAAGAAGTATTCTCAAATAGAGAAAACATGCCTAGTTCTGGTGTAGATGTGTCAGATATTGAGACATTACTTGTTAACATCAGAAGTCAAAATTCTATCAAAGCTTAATCCTCTCAAGTATATTCTTGAACAACCGTTTCTCAATGGACGGATTGCAAAGTGACAAGTTCTTTTGATGTAGTATGACTTAGAATATGTCTCTCAGAAGTCAATCAAAGGCCAGGTCATCGCCGACCAGTTAACCGATTTTTCTTTGGCAAAAGATGTGAAAACCGATGATGATTTCCCTGATGAGCGCATTCATAATGTCCAACAACCTCTAGTTTGGAGTTTATTTTTTGATGGCTCCAAGAATATGGTTGGCATAGCGATTGGGATCTTATTGATCAGGCCTGAGAAATAGATGATCACTTTATCTCTTAAACTTGATTTTCAATGTACTCATAACATGGCCGAGTATGAAGCTTTAATACAAGGTCTGAGAATTCTACAAGACTTCAACGTCAAGAAAGTGCACGTTTTTGGCAACTCATTACTCGTCATCAGTCAGGTCAAAGCTGAATGGCAGGTAAAAGACCAAAAGATTGTTTTAACTCTCATCGATAGCTTCGAAGAATTTCAGCTTTATCATATCAAAAGAGAGATCAATCAAATAGATGACGGCTTAGCCAATCTAGGCTCCATTATGTCCTTCAAAGACAGTGAATCCTATCGTTATTTTGAAATCGACAAACTCGATCAACCTGCCTTCGTTCCAGTTATGCAAACCAACCAGGCAAAGCAAAAGAAGAAGCCTTGGTACCAAGATATTAAAAATTTTATTGAAACTGGTGAGCTTCCATTAGAATTGTCAAAGAGGGAGCAGCGAACGATTCAGCGCATGTCGGCCCGATATTTCATTTTCGCCGATGTCCTTTATCGTTGTGGGTTCAGTGCCAAGTATTCCAGATGCTTGGACAAAGATGAAGCCAAGAAAGTCGTTCGAGAAGTGCACGAAGGCATTTGTGGTGGTCACGTTAGTTACTAAACTCTCATTAAGCATATCATTTGAGCAGGGTATTATTAGAAAATCATGCAACCAGACTGCTATCATTTCGTAAAGAAGTGTATCCAATGTCAGATGCACGCACCTTTCATTCATGCGTCAGCCACATATTTGCAATCAGTCGTATCGCTATGGCCATTTTCTATGTGGGCATTCGATATTGTAGGCCCAATTACTCCTGCTTCCAATGGCCATAAGTATTTTCTTATTACAATGAAATACTTTACCAAATGGGTTAAAGTTGTTACCTTGCGTACAGTGGAAGGCCAGCATGTGGTCTTATTCATCCACAAGAATATCCTTTGTCATTTTGGTATACCATATGACATTGTTTCAGATAATGATAGTCATTTCAAGAATGAGAGAATGAAAATCTTTTGTTCGAGATTCAGGATTCATCATCATTTTTCAGCTCCCTATTACCCTAAAGAGAACGGTCAGGCGGAAGCCACCAATAAAATCTTGATTCGCATCCTGGAAAGAATCGTTGAGACGGGTCGTGATTGGCACGAGAAAATCTATGATGCACTTTGGGCATATCGAACCATCATTTGAACCCCAACCAATGCCACTCCTTCAAAGCTCGTTTATGGAACTGAGGTGGTACTACCTCTTCATGTTCAAAAGACCGCTCTCAAGTTTGCATCGCTTCTTCAGAAACCGATGTTCTCAAAACATCAGGATTTCTTCAGAAATCGATTTTCTTCCTCTTCAAAATACTTTTCCAATGTAATTCACGATTTTCAAAGTGTCTACTTTTTTCACATATTTTTCAAATCTTCGAAGCACACATCATGTTTTCAATCTGCATTTTTCTAAGTCATAGCACATGCCTGATTCTTTATGTATTTAAGAATAGAACATCAATTTATACAGTTGAGCAAAGCAAAACACATGATTGATCCTTAGTTCGATTACCTTTGGTTATTGTGCCAAGAACGGTTGGACCTCATACCGACAGGCGAGTCTCGTTCCTCGAATTTTTTTCATATTTTAAAACGGAGGCGAGTTATTTTCAAAATCTTTTTCAAATGTCAGCTTGACTTGCAAAAGTAAAATTTTGCAATGATAATATAGGTAAACATCAAAACACGTGAACATAATTATTCTAATTACAAAAATAAACATTGACATATTTTTAGATATCATCTAAATCATGCAACATCACAATATCATAATTAAGCACAATTTACATCTACATAACTAATCATACTTGCATTCATATTACAGGATAAATATGATACAATGCACCATACTAATGAAATAATAATTTATGCATAAACTGAATATTTAAATGATTTTATTCTCAGTTTTTATATTCTACTTTTTTTCCTTCCGAAGGTACACTTTCGGGTTCTTAACTTTGATTCAACCAATCTAATGAGAAATATATTATGCCATGTATTTTATTAACCTCATTGAGTTGATGAATCTGCAACCTCACACTGAGGTTTCATTGGAGCGGTCCATAACCGAGAGAAACTCTAAATAGTCCTACGCGAAATCGATTTATACTCTACAAAGATTGTGGACATATCATCTAGGACCTCTGGTAGTCCAGGCCTCCTATGACCGGAGACAGGGGACCAAGACATGTCATCGCTCTTTAAAACAAAATAACGGTCAACCGATCGTGTGTACTCCCTCTCTCCAAAGTAGGCCCTAGTGCAAAGAACCAATTTTGAATGAGTCATAAGTGTTATTTAATTATTAGACTTATAAATTAAATTACATGTGCTCACAACACATGCACCCGGGCTCACAAGCCCAATATCTCTACTGGAGATTCCATAAGCAAGTTTGTTTTGACCCATTCAGATACCCACAGTTCACACTATGAGCCTGACCTCCATGAGGCAATTATGTGATTTTGTGTATGGATATATTTTGTCTCTGGTGTACCAGAGGTAGCCATAGGTTCCACAAAATTCAGGCTCACACCCAAGTCACTCACATACTCATATCACACATCATTATCACCATATTATATGCCCACATGCATACATAAAAGTTGCAATCACATGCAATCATGATCATACGTAAACAATCAAACAACATGTGTAATAATTTACTATACATTAAACGTGTCTTTTGATATATAATATTCATTAATCATGCATATCATATGAATGGTTATAAATCAAGAATAACATGAAATATATTCAGTTTGCATGCATATCAACTCAACTTTCAAAATAAACATTCAGAATCATGATGCATAATATAAAATACAATTAAGCATCCATACATATCATAATGTGCAAATTCAGATCCATATTAACCCGGTTTCTGGAAAACCTACCAAAAATTACAATAACCGAATTATAATTTTTAAATTTTACTAGGATGGCCCCCATATCTCAAGAACACAGTCTAAGAAAAATTACTGAAAAATTCATAGTAATAAAAAAAAATTGGGACTAAACTCTATTTAGGAAAAATATAAGACAGATCTTGTCAACTGTAGAAATTTATCCCGATTTGAGAAATTTGTCTAGACCTACAAAGAAATCTTTTGACAAAACCATTTTTACATGATCAACTTATACAAATTAGATTTCACCCAATTTTTTTTAAATCTATTTTGACCAGTCTTGGTTGGATCATTAGAACCATCAAAATCGTTGGTCGGAATAGTCCTGCAGATAGAATAAAAAACATATGCTCTGTTGCAATAGACATTTTGGTATCAATAATGATCCAAACGAAGCAAAACAAGATTCTAAATTCAAGGCATGGATGTGTAAAACACTTCAATATTTTTATTTTAATTTATTGACTTCATTTTTATAAAAATATTAATTTTGTTCTGAAATAGGTCAGGATAAAAAAATGAGGACAGAAAAACTAGAATTCAAACTCATGCAAGATCTATTAAGCAAGAATAAAATTCAAGGTAAAAATCCATACAATAATCATTTTTTATGCTCTAAAAATATTTACATCATATAACATATGTTTTTTTAGATTTATACTAATCTTGCTAAAACAATAACATACATCATCCAAGAATCACAAAACCTTCATAAAATATCTCAAATATGATTGCATCTATACAAGAATCATACTAAACCATAAACAATCATGAAAACGTAGATTATTTATGCAATAGTATGTTGTTTAATCATGCTAAACATGAAATAATCCATTATACATGCTCTAACTTAACTTTTTTTGTCAAAAATATCAAAATCCTAAAAACGATTTTTTGCATACAAGAACATGAATTCAAGTATATAACAAATTTTTAAAAATTATAAAACCTATAATTCATCAATATAACCTAAGATTAACATATTAAACATGCTTCAATAAATAAGATCTAACAAATAACAAGAAAGAAACTTTCTCCAGATCATTTTTTTACAAAAGAAGCTCAAAAATCGTCATGTTTCAAAAATTATTTTTCTTTGATTTCATGGTAACAAAGATCCATAAAAATGTGTTCTCTAGATTGAAAATCAATTTTAAAGAGGTGTTTCAAGGTCTGATCCATCATTTGTTAAGATCTGAAAATTGTCTCATGCATATTTCATACGTTTGAAAAAATCTATGCCTACGTGATTGATGTACCTACCTTAATCGGGTTCTCAAATGTAGATCAATCTTCGTCTTCTATCTTAAAACCTTAGAGGAGCTTCAATGTCTGCTAAAAAGGCTCAAAAAAAAAAGATGAAAGAGATTAGAGAACTCTAATGAGAATAGGAGAATGAGAGAGAACAATTGTTAATCCTCCTTATAAGGGTCTTTATTTATAGATGGGCTTAGACAATAGTCTTATTTCTAATATAAGAAGTTGATATCTATTAATTTTCTTTATTAATAAAATAAGTAAATAAATTATAGGTCATATTTCATAAGATTTCAAAATTACTTAAACTAGAAAAGAAAAGTAAGAATTTCTTAACTTGGCTTGAGCTCTAGTGACAAGGTAACCTTTCGGAAGGCCTACAGACCCACAGACTCAACAAAATTTGATGTTTAAATAGTTGATTTGATAGCCCTCAAAACGTAAACCGACAGGGTAATCTTAGATTTAGTCGTATGCACATAGATCGATAAGAAAATTAAATCGATACTGAAAAACATTAATTTTCGATATACAATTAGGCATAAACTTTGATCGATAATAAAATGCTCAAATCAACACCAAGTAGATAGTCGATTTCAATGCCCATAAAATGAAAAATGTCAAGGTTGACTCCAATTTAATAGGTGAGCTACTGATCGAACAAAATTTATGTTGAAACAATAATGATGTTATTCAAAACGTCCGACCTTATTGGTCAAATCCAATAAGATTAGATTAAAAAAATCTGAGTTATATCTAACCCAATACATCCCTAATTAGATTCAAATGTCATTCATTATATCCAACCTAATTGAGTTGAATCCAAATACTATAAATTAAATTTAGTACCTAAAAGGTCAAAATCCATATTGAATCCGAATATTAGGATTTAGATTCAAATCCAATATCCATAATCTAAAAATATTAAAATCATTTACTTTTTTATTTAGTCTACATATTTTAAATTTTACAATTATAGTTGCAATGTTCTTCGTAACTTGAGACTTAATTTCATAATAATTTTAAATCAAAAAAATAAAAAAAAATCAAAAAAATTAAAAATTTTAAGAAAACCAAAAAATTATATTTTTTGAACCAACCAAAATCCAAAATCACTGAATCAGATCTCTTATGAAATTTATAACTCATAACAGATCTAACTTGAGTCCGAATTTTGCCAAAATTTAACATAATTTTAACTTGAATTTAACTTAAATTTTGCTTGAATGCAAAAGTTAAACTACATCAAAATCACAGGTGTTACAACATGTACCAAGCCTGAACTCATACTCAAACTGGGCTCATTTATTTTTTCGAATGAGTTTGAGCTAAGCTTAAACGGGTCGAGCCCGAGTTAGATCGGATTGTTGTACATCTCTATATGTGTAAGTGTGTGTGCAGATATGCATCTATATATGTATGTATATGTGAAATCAAAAGCCATTATATTGTATTTGTGTATTATCCATATTTTTGTTATATTCAATTCTTGCAAATCTCACTTGATGGACAGGTGCGTGGGCCCAACACTCACAATTGCCAAGTTACGTGCAATTTCTGAATGAGATGGGCAGTGGGGATTAAATATAATTATTGATCGGTTATATACAATATGACCTTATATGCTTCGTCTAGTATGGTAGTAGGAGAGCATAGTGTCATTTTAGTGGCTGCAATGTGAATGGTAAAGGATGGAATCATCATCTTTTAAGTTTTGCTTTTTAGGGTTTTCCTTTTTTGGAATGAGACAGCTTATATGGCGATGTAATCCATTAAGGGAACATATCATATTTGTGTATTTCCACCTAATACAGTGGTTCCTTCTAATTCAAGCAAAATAAAAAAAACTTTATATGGTGGGAAAAAATGGCCTTATAATGCCGGACCTGGAGAAGAGATCGAGTTGATATTCAATATCACAGAAAAATTGGTGATACTGACCATGCGTTTGATCGTGCTGAGAAGATTTTTTGCGAGAAAACCTCTCATAAACGCTCATTACTCACCTGTTTTTTCTTTTTGGAAGGCAAGCTGGGGTTAGGCAGACCCCTAACTATACCATTGGGTTTTGAACCTGCACCGTCTCAGCCCAAGGTGACGTGCACTAGCTGCTCCTACCAGACAAGTGGGCCCGTTGATACTTCTTTTCGCTTGTTCGATAGTGCCTCGATGCCCACACTGTCACAATGATTTGTGGACAGCGAGTTCGACAAGTAAGTTTTATTTTTCATTTTTAAAAGAAATTAGGATACGAGGGCATAGATTTTTTTAAAAAAATTAATCAACAAAAACTTTTTTTAATATTTTAATAGCAAAAATGAATTCTTATTAAAAATATTAAAATAATACAAAATTACTAAAATATAAAAATCATGGATTTCTGTGTCAGCGTGTCCTAATGTGCTCCAATCGTATCATTGTGGATGCCCACCCAAAATGCCGTGTCCTTGTGATAGCGCCCACGTTAAAATGGGGAAAAAATCTCCCCGCTGAGCTTTTCTTGGCGTTATCAAACACGCCCAAAATATGCACCACGTGATGGAAAAGAAATTTCTGTCAAGGGCTAACCGCAAAAAATTTCTTGCCGTGTCCTCACCGCTAGCTGGAGTGTGGACACGTTATGGTTCATAAATAATATCACCAATTTTTAGCAATTTTGAATATGACGGGATACTCTTTGTGTCTCTCAATATCTGGACAATAGGTGCTGCGAAGCGAATTTGTATAGTTTTGTACATATAATATAATTGGGTTTAATATTTGCTACCATCCGATATACTTACAATCGACTTAGAAAAACTTTTCTGTTTTTTTTTTTTTTTTTGTAAAACCAACCCTGTACTTGTGATCTACGTGCTCCATTTAGTAGGAATCGACTTTTCTGTCACCGGAATCTGATGAGGGTTTTTATAACATTGTAAAAATTAAGGAATATTACAAACAATTTTTTTGTAATAAAAAAATACGATCCAAGGATTTTTTTTTTTTTTTTACTTAGAGAAACCACTCCAGAGGCACATAGACCTAGCGACCAGCCATACTTAGGATCTCTGTCCATGTCATCGTAAAACTCCTGCAAGGGCTTACCCCTCGACCTCAGGAAGTAGCCAAGCTTCGGCTTATGTGGGAGGGGTGACGCCCATGGGATTTGAACCTAGGCTGCCCGTTAAACAGTCTAGTCTACATCCCAGTACGCTAAACCCCTTGGGTCTATCCAAAGATTGCCGCGGGCTACCGGGCAGGCCAGATGGGCCTGAGTTATTTATTATTTTTAATAATACAAAATTTTAAAAATTTAACTATTACATAGTAACTTAGTAACTATTAATATTTATCTAATTAGATAAATTAATTTTATGGAAACTAGAAAGATAATTAATTGGGTGCATGAGAATTTAGGAACATATTAATTATTATTATTTATAAATGAATTTGGGTCGGTTTGGGCCAGACCCATCCCACTTTAAATTGACCAATGGGCCAGAGTGGGCGGATCTTCAAACCCAAGCCAGTTAAGAACAGAGTTAAACCGGCCAGACCACACTTAAAGCCTGATGGGCCAAGCTCTAAACGGCCCTGGGCCAGCCCGATGCCCACCCCTGCTTGAAAGGGGTCTGCCAGCCTAACCCCAGCTTGACCATTTTGAAAAGAAAAAAAAGGGAAACCAAGGAAGCATGGTGAAGTCAGGGATACACGTTAGAGCTAGGATTAGGAAAAGGGTAAATGAGATTTTGATGAGAAAGCTTCAATGATTTTACAATTGACTTGTAATTAGTGTGTGGATTTGTTTAATAACTGGATAAAGAAATCAATTTCCCTCTGTAAACAAAGGAAAAAAATATATTGCATGTGCCATGAAAGGTTCATACGGCATTTTGAGAATTGAAAATCAAATAACAAGCAAACGTGAAATGTCGTGCCTTAAAAAGAAGCAAAGAAATAAGCTTGTAAATCTATCTCTCTCATCAAAGACAATGCTTTGAATTAATTGGCAATTAGCAGTGTCAGTTGCATATCATAGTTTAAAACCTCTGTAAGACCTATTAGAAATTTAGATCCATTGGGTACCTAATTAACTATGTCAGTGACCTTGTGTAAAACACCTCAAATTTTCACTCTCATTCACAAACACCTACCTCTTGCCACTGGGACCCACTCTCTGCAGCCTTCAGGAAACCAGTTGTCGATATTTGAGCCAGGGTTGTTCATAGCCCAAATTTTACAATAAATTTCAATACTTCATCCTACAATCAAGATTCAATTCTCGTTTTGGCTCAATCTCAATTATCAGTTTTCATCCTTAGATGAGAATTGTCAATCCTTTATCTCTGCCAGAAGTCTGAGATTTCAAATCTCTCATCTAGGGTTTACCTTTTTGCATCTCATTGCATATCAATTCATATCATCTCAGATCATTGTATGTCATTGCATGTAATTTTATTGCATTGCATGTCATTGCATCTCATTTTCAAGATCCAACATTCTTGTTTTTCAAAAATATTCAATCCAGATTCAATTTTAAAACTTTTCTTTCAAAATCAATCTCAAAACATGGGTTTTAAATCGATATTTTGCCATTTGTTAACCCCCAGGATCATATATTCTTTTATTTCAAGATATTTTCTTTACAAAACGATCTGGACTCATTCTAAAACCAATTTTTAACTGATCTCAGTTTGCAGATGGGACCCATCTAGGTAGTGTCGTTTCTAGATTCCTTCATTTCTGAAAATTTTCAGAGTCCTAGCTAGATCTAGACTCTATCTTTTTACCTTTTAAACATTTTTCAAAATTCCATTTTGGTTTTAAATCAGAGGTAGTCTTATCCCTTATCCATTTCTGTCATTTTTTGTCAAAATTCTCAGAGTCCCAGTCGAATTAGAACTCTTTTCCAAACTTTTAGTCGGATCAGGACTCTACTTTTCACTTCTATTTTTATCTCTTTTAGAAAAAACTTTTCAAAACATTTCATTTTGGACAAAATTTTAGATTTTCAATTGGATTAGGACTCTTCCCTAGACTCCTAATTGAATCAGAACTCTATCCTGATTTCATTCTCTTATTTCATTTTCACTTGTTTTCAAAAGTCCCTTTAAAAATCTTATCATTTGCTTCTCAGAAAACCAAAAATTCTCAGAGTGATAGTCGAATTAAGACTTTCCTAGAGTCCTAGTTAGATCAGTACTCTAAACCTGACTTCAATTTCTATCTTATTTTTTTATCTATTTTCTAAAATCCTCTAATTTGTTTTCTAGAAAACCCTAAATTTTAAGAGTTTTGGTCGAATTAGAACTCTGTCCCAGAGTCTCAGTTGGATCAGGACTCTAATTCTGATTTCAGTTATCACCTGTTTTCATCTGTTTTTGCAAAAAAAACTTTTAAAATCTCCCTGTTTGTTCAAAATTCTTAGAGTTTTAGTCAAATTAGGACTATGACCCAGAGTCTTAGTTGGATCAGGACTAATTCTAATTTCAGTTTTCATCTTGTTTTCACCTGTTTTCGTGAAAAGCTCTCAAAATCTTCTTGTCTGTTTTCAGAAAAATCAAAATTTCATGAGTTTCAGTCGAATTAGAACTCTGTCTCAGAGTCCTGATCGGATCAAAACTTTGTTCTGATCTCTGTTTTAACTTCCATTCTTCTTGTTTTTAAAAGCTTTCTGCTTGTTTTCGAAAAAAAATCTAATTTCGTAGAGTTTTAGTCAACTTAAGACTATTTCAAGAGTTTCAGTTGAACTAGGACTCTGACTCTAACTTCGTTTTTCAACTCATTTTATCAAATTCTAAGAAAATCTTTTAAAATTTCTTTATTTATCCTTTAAAAATGCCAAAAATATAGAGTTTCAGTCCTATCAGGACTCTCTCCCAAAGTCCTAATCCAGTTAGAACTCTATTCTGAATTTCTATTTCTACTTTCATTTTCATTCTCTTAACTTGTTTTTCAAAAATTAGTTCATTTTGCAGAGTCCACTCAATTTTAGAGTTTCAGTTGGTTTAAGACTCTAGTCTAGAATTTCAATTCGCTTAGGACTCTTTCAAAACCTCTGATTTTTATTTAATGATTTTAACTTTTTTTTAAAACCATTTCCAATCTTTATCTCAACTTTTTCAAAACCCTGATGTGGGGCCCACACAGTTGACGCCATATCTGGAAGAGTCCCGATCCATTCAGAACTCCGATGGATTCGAAACTTTCAGTTTCAAATCCAATTTCCTTTTAACCTTTTTTAAAATCTCTTATTTTCTAGTTTTAAAATCGTTTTGAAAATCAAGTGGGGCCCACTCTAGGTGGCACCACATTTGAAAGAATTAGGGTTAGTCAATGTCCTAATTAGGTCAAAAGTTTGAAAAGGTCCAAATTGATTTTAAAACGTCATTTTTCTTCACTATTTTTAAAACACATTTTAACTTTTAAATTCAAGCCTTTAAAAAACCAAATGTGGGCTCACATTTGGATTAGTTAAGAGTTTAATTAGGACTTAGGTAGGTTAGCTAGAGTCCAACCTAGGCTAGGAGTTTCTCACAAAATCCCCCCCCCCCCCTATGCTTAATCTCAATTAATTAAGAGTTCTAAAGTAGAACTCCCTCTAATTAAACCTAACAAAATTCTATAAAAAGGGTGGATAGGGGGGTCGACCCCTAGGTTTTCTTCTCTCATTTTCTTGCTCCCTCTCTCTTCTCCAGCAACTCACCCTCCTCCATTGTTGCACCAACATCCAAGGTGAGTTTTATTTAAATTGTTTCAATAATTTTATTATTTTTTTGCTTTTTCTATGAGTTTTCACCATTGTCGCCCCCTTGTGTGTTGGATTCAAGCTTAGCTTTCGTCCAAGAACCGTAAAATCGATTCAAGAAAGCCATCTAACGTTTTTTGAGGGTGTTTTCCATGATTTCAATCTATTCAAATTGTTGGAAATGTTGTCTTTTATATTTAAGCTCATTAAAAAATGAGATTCGCCTGTTAAATGGGTCGATTCTCTATTTTCGAAGGCTAAATCAAATCCAATCATGTACTCCCTGATTTTTTTTTTATTTTCTTATCATATTAATGTTTATTTTACTTATTCAAGTATCAAATTCAATTTCGTTGTTCTTTTTTAATATTTTTCATATTTAGATTAGGGTTTTTAATGTTTTATCGAATATCCATGTGTTTCAATCTCAGGCACGCGAAAATCATATTATTTCATGTTTAAGTTTTCGTCAAAAAAATATAATTTTTTTAGGGTTGGTTCACGAGTTTGTTAGTAATTTTTCATTAAAAAAAATCAGATTATTTGGGGTTTCGGAACCCTGTCAAAAAATAGAAAACCGAACCATGATTTTTAACTCGCGAAATCGCTATGGGGATTCGAGAACAATTTGTAGAAGCGATATCTCTCTCGTTAGAGATCCGATTAACGATCCGTAAGTTGCAGTGGTTTTGTCTTAATGTCTAGTATTTACTTTAAATTGTTCATATTTTTATGCGTCTATTTGCTATTTTTTCTGTCAAAAAGTAGAATCGGTTTTTCAGAGCCTGTTATACCTTGTTCAAACCCTAGATCAACTTGTGTCGATCGTATCTTCCTAACCGAAGATCCGATCGATGATCCGTAAAAAAGCTTCCTCTGTGTATCTGCTCTTCACTGCTAAAATTTTATAATTTTTGAATGTTATTTGCTATATTTCCCTACACCCAAAACCGGATGTACATATTTTAACTTGTTATATATTCCTCAAAATTAAGCATATATTGCCGGAACAATATCCCCCTAACCAAAGATGATTTTTTTAATCTATAAAATGAGAAATCTTGATTTTTCTATCTAGTATCTCTGTGTAAATTTTTATAAATTTCCATAGTGATTTGATACCTGATTCGAGTCTGACACTGTGACAGGTACGTGCCCGCAGGTAAAATCGCATATTTTAGGGTTTTATTTAATTTTCATATTAAAATAATGTCAAAAATATATTTTTTGGATTCTATTTTAATTTTAGGGTTATCATAACTATCCATGTCAATTTTTACAAATTTTTTAGTTTATTTGATGTATTATTTGATTAAATCAAGAAAACAGGGTAGCCATAGAGTCTCGGTTCAAGTAAAACACTGGCGAAATCAATAATTTTTGTGATATTTTGATTTTTTTATAAAAAGTTTCATGTTTCTAATGTTTGATCATGTTTAGAATCATGCTATGATACTTCATACCCGATTTGGCTTTGATTTGAATCTATTTGAGCCCTAAATCCAAAGTTTTACAAAATTCTTTTTTGAAAACACTGATTTTAAGGCCATAGTCTTGTTTTTAGGGGTATTTTTGTCATTTTTCTCCAAATTCTGAATTTCAAAATTGTTTATTTTTATTATTTCTTCAATTTTACATCATTATATTTATCTCAAGAAAATAAAGAAAAAGGCTTATATCCAAACAAATTCAATAATTTTTAGATATTATTGGATAAATCCAGAAAAGCTGATATATTTTCACTAACAAGTTTTTCTAGTTTTGCAAGGATATTCAAGACTGTATTTATTTTTATTTTTTGTTTATTTAAAATCAATTAGTAATGTAAATTAAATGTAAACTTTGGAATAAGAGTTTAAATTCCTGCTTAGATTAGGGTTTGCATTTTTTATTTTTTTAATAAATGTTAATTATGTGATGGATGATGATTTATGCATATTCAAATTCACCCTGGTCTACACAAATGGCATGTGCACTAGCTTCTAGGGAGTTAATAAACTTGATTGAGTTCGTATTTAAGATCATAGTCAGAATACGAACAAAATCCAGATTTATCATCTTCTTTTAAGTCATAATCGTCTGACACTCTTAGGCTATCTTCAAAAACCATCACACATTTTAAAGTTTTCTAAACATTTTTCTCTTTTTAGAATCAAATGGGTTATATTCAATCCATATCTGTAGCCATAGTCAGGGATATGAGGTGAATTTACTTCGTTGAAGTTCTATAAAGCACCTAAAATCCTTTTTTCAAATAATCTTCTCAAAATTCTTTCAAAAAAAAAATATTTTCACAAGATAGCATTCATGCATCATCTAGGTTAGAATGCATCATGAAAAGGATTTCATAAGGCTACACGCCCCTCTTTTGATCAAATCAAGAATCCAATTTCAAGAAAATCGATTTCTCAAAGCTATCCTGAAATTTCTTCAAAAAATGATTTTTCTCAAAACATTAGGGTTTCCTTTTCATTAAAACAATTTTCAAGGGATTTTCAAATGCTTTTCTAAGTCCCAAAATCGATTTTCCAAGTTCCAATAACTTCTCAAAGTTCAGAATTCAAAGAAGTCATTTTTTTTCAAAGTTGTTAGATTTTCCTCAGAAACCAAATTCCTCAAGATCCCTTGATTTTTCAAAGATTTTTCAAAGATTTTTCAAATATTTTCCTAAGTTCAAGTTCACAATTTTCCAAGTTATAATATTATCTCTCAATTTCAAAGTTCAAATTCAGAGAAATCAATTTTCTTTAAGTCATTTTGAGTTCTCTCATAAATTGATTTTCCTAAAATATCAAGATTTCTTTAGAAACCGATTTTCCTTTTCTTCATAAATGTTTTTCAAATGTGATTCACGGTTTTCAAAGTATCCCATTTTTCAAGTATTTTCTAATTATTCCACACATACACCATGTTTTCAATCTGCATTTTTCTGAAATTCATAGCATATACCTGATTCTTTGTGCACTTAGAAAATAGAACATCGATTTAGACAGTTGAGCAAAGCAAAGCACATTATTGATCTTTGGTTCAATTACCATTAGTTATGGTGCTAGGAACGGTTGAACCTCGTACCGACAAGCGAGTCTCATTCTTCGGAATTATACTGCATTTTAAAACAGAGGCGAGTTATTTTCAAAAGTGAGTTTGACTTGCAAAAGTAAAATTTTACAGGTTTGGCGACCAAGATGGGACATGTCATCGTCTGATCAATCTAGTACTTTGCTCTATTCAACTTGTCAAAATCGTGTTCTACAATGTCAGCTCTATTTCATGTGAACCTAGAAGCCTAGAATCAAACACAGCTGACATGAATTTTATGTAGACTTAGGCATGGTTTGGTAGGACTGATTGAGGAGACATTATTCATGCTCACTTAGACTTGGGTCAAATACAATCCTCCTCAACCTAGGATTTGATTGAAAACAATGTTTGTTTCTTACAAATTTTTCAAAATTCTACTTTTTTAGGTCATTCGAGCCTTCTGTTTTATTGCATGTTGATCATATTTCAAAAACAACCCTACCTACTTTTACCTGGCCACCATATTGATTGACTTTTTTCCAGAACCATAGTTCGGGACAAAGCCTCACAACTGGGCCACCTATTTGGGTTGATCTCTCCTACCACGTACTAAAGGCCATAGTCCAAAGTATATCGACAAGCGCTCAAAAATGTTGAAAAACATGAGCCTAGAACCAGAGAAATTTTTTATGCCACGTACGTCGAGCCTTGGCTCGAGTATATCGGCATAGCATGATTGAACACAGATAATTTGAGTCTTAGAGTTAAGATTAGGGTCCTACAGCTATTTCAAAAATTTGAGCATCTAGAGTCAACCTTTAGGGAATGTTGTATATGCATACTTGTTTGTACATGATGTAATTGAATGTACTTTGGTTATTTTCCTTTATTCTCTTTATTTTTTTATATTTTCCATAATTTTTCCTAAAAATACTGGACGATTTTCAAATTTTCCTATTCTCCATCTATTTTCATGTACTACCTAATATCTCCTTTTTATTTTTCAAACCCTCAACGATTTTTAGAAAACTCTTCTGCTTTTTCTCAAAACTTCACGCGATTTCTTATCCTTTCTTTCCTCTAGATCTTGAATTTTCAGCTTTGTTTTTATCCTACCTGCAATTTTTTCATAATTCATGTGTACTTTTCAAGTCTTATCCTTCTTTTTTATTTCTCAACCTATCCTGATGTCATCTAGTCAACTTCATTCCGTCTTTCCTGAGGGCAATATCTCTTATAAAGTGCGACAAAGTCTCTCTGATCATCGAACTCTAAACACCAGATCTTTCATTCTCCGGCTCAAGAACTTCTCTCGTATGTTCTCGGACCATCGAAGCGACTGTAGATTGGAACTTACATTAACAGTGGGAGAACAAATCGTCAATGGCAATTTGATTCAAGCCTTAGCAGAGCAGTGGAATCCGTGCACCTGTACCTTCTGGTTCCCGTGAGGAGAGATGACTTTACTAGTGGATGAATTTTCAGATATTATGGGTCTACCTGAACCAGCTGATCAGCCAGAGGATCCGATAAAATAACAGTTTCTGATCAATGTCAAGGGACTTGACCCTCGATACGCTTTAGCCCGGATGACAGGACACAGATCTTTGCCACTGATAGAGGCATATGAGAGCCAATATGTCGACTTGTTTGAGTTATACCAACAATATAAAGCATTTGAAGAAGTCGACTCCTTATCCCGAGCAACGCGAGAGGATTCAGCACGCAATGATCTTGTGTATAGTAAGACTAGTCTTCTTTCAGGATGGACAAAACTACATTGATATCAGAATAATACAGCTTTTGCGAAGATGGAAAAGTCGACAGACCAACCGTCTCTCTATTGCCATGGTAGGGTCTGCCTTCTTATACCGCGGATTGACCTGTTTCGTACTTAAAGATTTTATCTTAGTAGAAGGGTGCATCTATGCACTACAGTTTTGGTTCCTTTGACACGTATCAACTCGAGTCAACTCATTCAAATATAATAGCAAGAAGTCACTAGCTACCCATCGGTACAGATTTTTTATCGAGAACCTCCATGAAGAAGAAATTGTGTGGAACTACTTCGATCACTGGGAGTTACTTCCTCGATACACATATGCATATGGCAAGAGATTCAAGTTACTTGAACATTTCTTCTCCGTTTATTACCAACCACAGCGATGTGTCAAGCTGTTCTCACAGAGACAGAAGCGCATTGCAGCTCAATTATTATCAGGCATTGTGAACCAATATGAGAATTTCGTTGGGGCGTTCCTTACTGAGCGACGTGTTGTACTCTGTAAGCCCGGAGGCAGTGATAAATGGGCAAGGGTTGCTAGGTCGTCGCTCGAAAGCAACGCGTCACACCGACGCCCGGGTGTGGTGTCAAATAGGCAAGGGTTCCCTCACTTTGTTGGATGGGTGGAGGTAAAGAACTTAGTCCAAGACCATAAAATTAGGTTAGCCACTTGGAACATAGGATCTTTAACTAGTAAGTTGGTAGAGTTAGTAGATGTTATGTGTAGGAAAAATATTGATATTTTATGTCTAGAAGAGACCAAATGGGTAGGTGAGAAAGCAAAAGTGATAGAACCTTTGGGATATAAGATTTGGTATACAGGAATAAATAGGAATAGGAATGGAGTAGGGATTGTTATGAGTCGTGAGTTTATAGATAATGTAGCTGAGGTCCGTAGGAAGGGTGATAGGATTTTACTTATTAAATTAGTATTATGTACGAATATTATTAATATTATTAGTGTTTATGCACCTCAAGTAGGTTTAGAATATTCCATTAAGCGTCAATTTTGGGAAGATTTAGATGTAGTAGTACAAGGGATATCTTATGGAGAAAGGCTTTTCATCGGCGGTAACCTTAATGGACATGTAGGCATTAGTAGGGATGGATTTGAGAGTACCCATGGAGGCTATGGTATAGGAGAAAGAAATGAAAGTGGAGAAAGGATTTTAGATTTTGGTTTGTCCTATGATATGATCTTAGCAAACACTTGGTTTAGGAAGAGAGAGTCCCACCTAGTAACATTTAAAAGTGGGGTTAATACGAGTCAGATAGATTTTTTCCTACTTAGAAAGAGAGATAGGGGTTGTTGCGTCGATTGTAAGGTTATACCGGGAGAAAGTGTAGCTACACAACATAGAGTCTTAATTTTAGATCTTAGAATTAGACAATGCCGCAAAAGAGATAGACATATGATAGATCCTAGAATTAAGTGGTGGGCACTGAAAGGAGCTAAACAAGGAATGTTTGTAGAGCGGGTAGTTAAGAAAGTTGATTGGTGTCTCGAGGAGGATTCAGAATCTATGTGGAATAAGATAGTGGGTGGCATGAGAAAGGTAGCTAAAGAGGTATTGGGTGAGTCTAAAGGCGGTGCACCACTAGGTAAGGATACATCGTGGTGGAACGAGGATGTCAAATTAGCTATTAAGGTTAAAAGAGAGTGTTATAGAAATCTAAGTAAAAATCATGATAATGAGAATTTGGAGAAGTATATGATAGCAAAGAAGGAAGCTAAAAAAGTAATTCGGAACGCGAGGGATAAGGTATATAAGGAGGTTTATGACAAGTTGGATACCAAAGAGGGCGAGAAGGATATTTATAAGCTTGCAAAGATGAGAGATAGAAAATCGAGGGATCTGGGTATTGTTAGATGTATCAAAGATGAAACGCAAAGGGTTTTAGTCAAAGATGAGGAGATTAAGGAGAGATGAAAAGATTATTTTGATAAGCTATTTAATGAAAGTCATGCTCGATATCTTGGAGACTTTTCCATTCCTTTTCATGAGATGAATCGTGACTTCATGCACAAGATTCAAAAGAAAGAAATTGCAGAGGCTTTAAAGAAAATGAAATCAAGAAGGGCAGTTGGCCCAGATGGTATACCTATCGAGGCTTGGAAATGCTTGGAAGAGAAAGGTTTAGAATGGTTGACAAATCTTTTTAACAAGATTTGGCGGACAAATAAGATGCATAATGAGTGGAGGAAGAGTACTTTGGTGCCTCTATATAAGAATAAGGGTGATATACAAGATTGCACAAACTATCGTGGTATAAAACTCATGAATCATACTATGAAACTTTGGGAGAGGGTGATTGAGTCTAGGTTGAGGAAGATTGTCATGATATCGGAGAATCAATTTGGTTTTATGCCTGGAAGATCAACTATGGAAGCTATACATCTTCTTAGACAACTTATTGAGAGAAATAGAGATATGAACAAAGATTTGCATATGGTTTTTATTGATTTGGAGAAGGCTTACAATAGAGTACCTAGGGACATTCTCTGGTGGACAATGATGAAGAAAGGTGTTTCTCTCAAGTACATTAGTATAATTAAAGATATGTATGAAGGAGTAGTAACCAATGTCCGCACTTGTGGAGAGGTGACAACCAATTTTTCTATAACGGTTGGGTTACATCAAGGATTTGCTTTAAGCCCTTTCCTATTTGCTATAGTGATGGATGAGCTTACGAGATCAATTCAAGAAAATGTGTCGTGGTGTATGTTGTTTGCTAATGATATTGTTTTGATTGATGAGTCTAGAGCTGGGGTTAATGCTAAGTTAGAATTATGGAGACAAACATTGGAAGCAAGAGATTTTAAGTTGAGTAAGAGTAAGACAGAATACATGGAATGTCGATTTAGTAAGCAACGAAGTAGTGATGGGAGTTTAGTGAAGCTTGGTGAGCAAGAAATATTGGTGGATGATTCTTTCAAATATTTGGGATCTATCATTCAAAAGTATGGAGAAATTGATGGAGATGTAAATCATAGGATAAAGGTTGGGTGGATGAAATGGAAGAGTGCAACTGGAGTGTTGTGCAATCGTAGAATGCCATTGCGGTTGAAGGAAAAATTTTATAGGACGACTATTAGGCTTGCTTTACTATATAGTACGGAATGTTGGGTTGCCAAGAGACATCATATTCAAAAAATGAGTGTAGCTGAGATGCGTATGCTGAGATAGATGTGTGGAAATACAATAAAAGATAAGATTCAGAACGAGGAGATACGTAAGAAGGTAAGGGTTGCACCCATTGAAAATAAGATGAGAGGGAATCGTTTACGGTGGTTTGGACATATTCGACGAAGGCCTAATGATGCTCCAGTTAGAAGGATGGAGAAATGGGAAAATATATTAGTTAAAAGAGGTTGGGGTAGGCCTAGGAAGACATGGATGGAGGTGATAAGAAAGGATATGAATGCTTTGAACCTCACCGAGGACATGGCATTGGATAAAAATGAATGAAGAAGAATGATTCATGTGGAAGACCCATAATGATTTTCTTTGTTGGTTCATTTCCGATTTCAATTCTCACCTTGTTTTCATCTATTTTTGCGAAAAAGCTTCTAAAACCTCCTTGTTGATTCAAAATTCTGAGAGTTTTAGCCAAATTAAGACTCTGACCTAGAGTCTCAGTTAGATCAGGACTCTAATTTTGATTTCACTTTTTATCTTGTTTTCACCTGTTTTCGTAAAAAACTCTCAAAATCTTCTTGTTTGTTTTCAGAAAAAACAAAATTTCAAGAGTTTCAATCGAATTAGGACTTTGTCTCAGAGTCCTAATCGCATCAGGACTCTGTTCTAATCTTTGTTTTAACTTCCATTCTTACCTGTTTTTAAAACTTTTTCGCTTGATTTCGAAAAAAAAAACTAATTTTGTAGAGTTTTAGTCAACTTAAGACTTTATTTCAAGAGTTTCAATTGAACTAGGACTCTGACTCTAACATCGTTTTTCAGCTCATTTTATCAAATTCTAAGAAAACCTTTTAAAATTCATTTATTTATCCTTCAAAAATGCTAAAAAACTAGAGTTTCAGTCCGATCAGGACTCTGTCTCAGAGTCCTAATCCAGTTAGAACTCTATTCTGAATTTCATTTTCATTCTCTTAACTTGTTTTTCAAAAATCAATTTGTTTTGCAGAGTCCCAATTGATTCTGGACTCTATTTCAGATTTTTGGTTGAGTTAGGACTCTAACCTTGACTGCGTTTTCTGACTTATTTTCACTAATTTTGAGAAGATCCTTTAAAAACTTCTTCGTTTGACTTTCAAAAAACTCAATTTTAGAGTTTCAGTTGGTTTAAGACTCTAGTCTAGAATTTCAGTTCGCTTAGGACTCTTTCAAAACCTCTGATTTTCATTCAGTGATTTTAACTCTATTTTAAAACCATTTCCAATCTTTATCTCAACTTTTTCAAAACCCTGATGTGGGGCCCACACAGTTGGTTGGGTCCTAATTCATTCAGAACTCTGATGGATTCAAAACTTTCAATTTCAAATCCACTTTCCTTTTAACCTCTTTTAAAATCTCTTATTTTTTAGTTTTAAAATCGTTTTGAAAATCAAGTGGGACCCACTCTGGGTGGCGCCACATTTGAAAGAATCAGGGTTTGATTAGGATTAGTCAGTGTCCTAATTAGGTTAGAAGTTTGAAAGGTCCAAATTGATTTTAAAACTTCATTTTTCTTCACTATTTTCAAAACACATTTTAACTTTTAAATTAAAGTCTTTAAAAAAACAAATGTAGCCCCACAGGGGTTGGCGCCACATTTGGATTAGTTAAGAGTTTAATTAGGACTTAGGTAGGTCACCTAGAGTCCCACCTAGGCTAGGAGTTTCTCAAAAAATCCGCCCGCCCTCCCATATGCTTAATCTCAATTAATTAAGAGGGGTTCTAGTTAAACTAAAACTCCTAATTAAACCTAAAAAATTTCTATAAAAAGGGTGGACAGGGGGGTCGACCCCTAGGTTTTCTTCTCCCATTTTCTTGCTCCCTCTTTCTCCTCCAGCAGCTCTCCCTCCTCCATTGTTGCAGCAACATCCAAGGTGAGTTTTATTTAAATTATTTCATCAATTTTATTAGTTTTTTTCTTTTTCTATGAGTTTTCATCATTGCCGCCCCCTTGTGTGTTGGATTCAAGCTTGGCTTCGTCCAAAAACAGTAAAATCGATTCAAGAAAGCCATCTAACGTTGTTTGAGGGTGTTTTCCACGATTCCAATCCGTTCAAATCGTTGAAAATATCATCTTTTATATCTAAGCTCAATAAAAGATAAGATTCGCCCATTAAATTGGTCGAATCTCTCTTTTTGAAGGCTAAATCAAATCCAATCGTGTATTCCCTGATTTTTTTTATTTTCTTATCATATTAATGTTTGTTTTACTCATTCAAGCATCAAATCCAACTATGTTGTGCTATTTACATATTTTTTATTATTTTTTATATTTAGATTAAGATTTTTAATGTTTTATCGAATATTCATGTGTTTCAATCCCAGGCACACAAAAATCACGTTATTTCATGTTTAAGTTTTCGTCAAAAAAATGTGATTTTTTTAGGGCTGGTTCACGGGTTTGTTAGTGAAATAAACAACTGAAACGTGATTTTTAACCCGTAAAATTGCTATAGGGATTCAGGAACAATTTGCAGAGGCAATATTTCCCTCGTCAGAGATCCGATTGATAATTTGTAAGTTGCAGTGATTTTATCTTGATGTCTAGTATTTATTGTAAATTTTTCATATTTTTATGCGTCTGTTTGTAATTTTTCCTTTGTCAAAAAGTAGAATCAGTTTTTCAGAACTTGTTATACCTTGTTCAAACCCTAGATCGACTTGTGTCGATCGTATCTCCCTAACCGAAGATCTAATTGATGATTCGTAAAAAGAAAAACCTTCCTTTGTGTATTTGTTGCTCACTGCTAAAATTTTATAATTTTTGAATGTTATTTGTTATATTTCCCTGCACCCGAAACCAGATGTACATATTTCAACTCGTTATATATTCGTCGAAATTCAGAATATATTGTCGGAATGATATCTCGCTAACCGAAGATGATTTTTCCAATCTGTAAAAAAAGAAATCTCTATTTTTCTGTCTAGTATCTCTCTGTAAATTTTTATGAATTTCCATGGTGATTTGATACTTGATTCAGGTCTGACACTGTGACAAGTATGTACCCACAGGCAAAATCGCTTATTTTAGGATTTTATTCAATTTTCATATTAAAATAATGTCAAAATTATATTTTTTCAATTCTATTTTACTTTTAAGGTTATCAGAACTATCCTTGTCAGTTTTTACATATGTTTGAGTTTATTTGATGTATTATTTGATTAAATCATGAAAACAGAGTAGCCACGGAGTCCCAGCTCGAGTAAAACACGGGCGAAAAATCACTATTTTTGTGATATTTTGATTTTTTATAAAAAGTTTCATGTTTTTAATATCTGATCATGTTTAGAATCATGTTATGGTACTTCATACCCGATTTGGCTTTGATTTGAATCTATTTGAACCCTAAATCCAAAGTTTTAAAAAAAATCTTTTCTGAAAACCCTGATTTCAATGTCATAGTCTTGTTTCAGGGGTATTTTTATCATTTTTCTCCCAATTCCAAATTTCAAATTTTATTTTTATTATTTCTTTAATTTTACATCATCTTTTATTATGTTTATATAATGCATAGGCATGATTGCTAGTCTTTCCAGATAGAGAAGATTTTCGCCTTTTCCTTGACCTCTCAAGAATCTCTACTGAAGCATATTTGGAGGAGGAAACTGTATAGGATTGATTCTCAGGGCATGCATCTTATGGATGTTTCACATGATTACTATTGTGCTACTTTAAAATGGTTCATGCCAAGTCTCTTATACTTTGTTTATGGTGTCTTAGTTTTGGCTTTGTAATCTAGCTGGAATAGTCTAGGTTGCAGTTTATCAGTATTCTTAAATAAGCCCATTTGAATGTTGATAGGGAATTCTTTGATCAGAAATGCTTGGAAGTACTCCTTATTTCTTTTCCTTTCATGATTTTAATTGTTTATTAATTTTTAAATTTACTAGTTGTTATCATTACTTTTACTGTTACTGCTTATTAATATAATCATTAACATTGCCATTATCATTGTTGTTGTTCTTGTTGCTATGTGGGAGGTACCGAATAGATTGTTTTTTTGTATTTTGATTGATCTGTTGCATGTCGATTCAACAGGTACAAGCTTCTCTAAATTATATCTGACAACAACTGGTCGTTTCATATCTGACAAGAAATATATAATTAAAAAATAATTTTTTTTATCTTTACTGGAGATCTTTGCTGGCACTATTTGTGTGTCAGTAAAGACTTTTTGCTGGCAGAGAACTGTGCCCAGTAAAAGATCTTTTTAATTTTGAGAAAGATCTTTGTTGGTGCAGAACTACACCAACATTATATTTTTGTTGGCGCCAATTTGTGCCAGCAAAATCAACTTTTTGGTGGCAGTGTAAAGTTGCACCAGGAAATGCATTAATGGTGATGCCTTTCCTGGCGCAACTGTTTGCACATTCTTGCACCAGAAAAGGTTTTTGCTGGCTCTATTTGTGCGCCAACAAAAAACGGTTTCTTGTAGTGGCTTGTAACTGTCTCTTGCTTTCACTTAGGAAAAATATGGGATATATTTAAAAAAAAATATTTTTTTCTTTGAAAATAAAATGTATATAAGAATTGAACCTTAACCACCTAAATGTATTTCGCTACTGCATCACAAGCGGAGAAGAAAGACCGTGTGTTGTCAGAAAGTCCTAATTGGTTAATGGACTCATGACTAGACTCAAAATTTGATATAAATATAGTTGAACATCTACCTATTGTAGCATTGACAAAACAATTAGGGTCACAAATGAAGTATATTGTAAGTGCATGTATTATTGCTCTATCTTTTGCCTTTATGTTCTTTTTTCTTTTTGAAAACAAGTTAAAAAATATATATTGATTGTTCGTAATATATATGTATGATTGAATATTCTTGTATGATTTAATTTTGTATAGTATAGTCTAATTTAAATATTGTTTGCATGAAATTATCGCGAGAAATTGCTTGAAAGTTTAAAACGATAATTTCTCAGTAGATTTTCAAAATATCGTGCGATTTATAAAAAAACATAAATATCGTGATTTAAACACAATATTTACGTTTTAAACAACTATTTATCGTGAAAAAATCCTATATTTTTATTTTAAAATAATTTTATTAATATTTTCTTATAAAAAATAAATTTTAGATTTTTTAATTAGTTTTTTATTGTCAAGATTTTGCCAAAAAAAATGCAAGCTTTATGATTTTTTTTTTATTTCTTACAAGTTGCCACAGAGAGAGAGAAAGGTCATACCTGCGCTGTCGCGACGATGCCGGGGGGAGAGGACGCCGGACGGAGGTTAGGGCACGCAGCGGCCGGGGTTGCAAGAAAAAAGGGGAAGAGAGGCCGAGATGCCCTCGTCTCATTGTGTTGCTGCTGCTTCTTCCGGTTATCTATTCTACGTTTGCAGATTTCCAGCAGACAGAGAGAGAGGGAGAAAGAATGTCCTGGAAATGGGAAAGAGAGGGAATAAAAAGAAAAGTGGGAAAATGTTTTAAAAGAACACTGTATTCGGTATCCCTGTTGTCACGGTATACCGAATACAGTCGGTATCCTTGTTATCACAGTATACCGAATACTGTGGTATTCTGTATATACCGAAACTCTCATCATGGTTATCAGATTAACCAAATGTAGCTTTCTTTTAGGGGTCGGTATTTGAGAAGAAACCGTGTACTTCTACTGTATACTTGTTCATTGTATCTCTTTGTTTCTCATTCTTTGCTTCCGCTATCCGAGCATAGGACTTAGTGTAGCTTGTTTTCATCCGAGAATCAACTTCAGCCCCCTGCTGTAAGATTGGATCGGCCCTCTATTTTTTGCGCATCTATTGCCCAGGTTTTTTCTTTCCTACTTTTACTTGTAGCATCTCCATTGCTGCACTATTCGCCCATTGTCCAGCTTTTCCTTTTCTACCTGTGCATCTGCTCTATAGAATAGCGGAGTCAAAAGTACGTGAACCTGAACTCTAAAGAGACGGAGAGCCCCTTTTTCCTTTGAGATAATCCTGGCATGACGCTGGTATCACAATCATTGACCAACAATAACTACACCAGATGGTGTACGCAATGACCATGACACTATCTGCGAAAAATAACTTTGGTTTCGTAGACAGGTATATTAAGAAACTGAGTTCCCCTGCAAAGACCATTGCCGCCTGAGAACGATACAATAATATGGTCCTGTCATGGTTGTTCAACTCATTACACTGAAACTGCAGTCGAAGCAGAGCTCCACGAGCGATTATCCCAATCGAATGCTCTACACATATACCAAATCCAAGAAAAAATTGTTAATCTTAAACAAATTCGTAGCAACCTATTGCACAAAGATGAAAGGCCTATGTGATAAGATGTTCACATATGTGACTATTCCAATATGTACTTGTAAAACGGCCAAAGTTATTCACGAGCAACAAGATCAAGAAAGACTCATACAATTTTTAATGGGTCTAAATGAAAGCTACAGTGTCATAAGAAGCCAACTGCTCTTAATGTCATCATTACCAAGTATATATAAAGCCTTTGCACTGCTCATGTAAGATGAAAGTCAACGCAACCTCAAAGTCATGACCAATCAGGAACCCATAACGGCGGTTATAAAAGGTTCCAATGTTCAAAACAGTGCGGATTACATCAAGAATCATCAGAATCGTATCTGCCCAAAGTGTGATTACTGTGGAAGAATCAGACATGTTAAGGCCAAATGCTTTCATCTCCACAATTTTTCAAATCGATACAAGGCTCCCACCAATGCTCGTCAATGGAGTCAGATTAGCGCAAATGTTGTAACTTCAGATGGCAACAAGTCTGTCCAAAGCCCTCAAACAATTCACCCAAGAACAACTTGATTAAATACTAGCTGCAATAAGTCTAGGTAATCTCAAACCAGCGTCTAACAGGTAATCTTGATGTCTTTTTCGCCTGCTCTATAACGCCCGAACATTGGATCATAGACACGGGCACAATAGACCACATTATCAATTCTTTCTCAAATTTAATGTTCTCTAAGACCACCATTTTTCCTCCTATCGGATTGCCAAACGACTCCTCTACACATGCCACTCACATGGGTAGTGTCCGGTTGGCACCAAATTTTTTCCTATCAAGTGTCCTTTTTGTCCCAGATTTTAAGTTTAACCTTATCTCTGTGAGTAAATTGATTCAAGACCTCAAATGTAACATTGTTTTTTGTCATGCTTATTGTATTTTTCAGGATCATCTCTCAAAGACAAAGATTGGAGTGGGTAAGCGACGTGATGGACTTCACATTTTTGAGATTAGTGATAACCTTTCTCTGAATAAGTCTTCTTTTGATTCTAATATTTGGCATTTACGTCTTGGACATATTTCAAATGCTAGATTGCAAATTCTCATAAATAATCAATGACTACACGGTTGTGTTCCCCACGATCATTGTGACGTGTGCCACAAGGCTAAACAAACCTGACTTTCATTCTCTAACAGATCCATTGCTTCATCAAAGCCTTTTTCAACTTATCCATTGTGACATTTTGGGAGTATACCAAACCACCTCATTATCCGAAGCACAATATTTTTTGACCATTGTTGATGATTATTTCAAGACCATATGGGTTCACCTTATAGGGCACAAATCTGAAACTATAGTTCAGTTAAAAAAAAAATCTCTATTATTGAAAATCAATTCAATAGTAAAATTTCTAGTCTTAGATCTGACAATGGAACTGAGTTTTTTTCAAACACCATGCAATTTTTTTTTAGAGAAAGGGTGTTGAGAATCAATATAGTTGTGTTGCGACCCCCCAACAAAATGATGTGGTCGAACGCAAGCACAAATATACGATCAATGTTGCTAGGGCCATGCGGCTTCAAGTTTCCCTACCTATTAAGTTTTGGGGAGAATGTGTTTTAACGGCTACATACGTTATTAATCACATTTATTCAAAACCATTATTTGGGAAAACACCTTACTAGTTACTATATCAAAAAAACCTTTTGAACATATTCGAGTTTTTGGATGTTTGTTCTATGCTCATAATATCCACTACTCTCACAAATTTGACAATCGTGCCCACAAAGGAGTGTTCATAAGATACCCATATGGTCAAGTGAGATGTCGTGTGTATGATCTTGAAACACAAAAGACTTTTGTCAGTCGGGATGTCAAGTTTTATGAAAATGTTTTCTCTTTTCAAGATCACAAAACTCTAAATGAAGAAGAGGGGAGTATCCTACCCATTCCCTTTTTGAGCCTCAGTCCTGCGAGATTCGAGAATCCAATGAAAGGCATATCGATGAGACACCTACATCAGTTCACCTCGACTCCAGTCCTAACACCATTGAGCCCATTCAAGTCCGAAGATCTGAAAGAAACCGACAACCACCACTGTGCCTCAAAGACTATATTTGCTATATTGTTGCTCCCATACTCCAATCAACCGACGCGAGAGAAAAGGCCCACAACACAAATTATGAACTATCCAAAGTCATAAGGTATGATTATTTCTCTCAAGGACACTGTGCCTCTTTAAGTGCTATTTCTCAATGTCCAGAACTCAAAACCTTCTTCCGATCTATAAAGTTCTAGTATTGGTGCGATCCCATGACTCCAGAGATTAGGGCATTGTAAGAAAATCACATCTGGTTGATTATGGATTTACCAACTGGAAAACACCCTGTTTGATGCAAATGGGTGTACAAAACAAAGTATTGTTTTGATGACTCTATTTAAAGACATAAACCCCGCCTCATGGCCAAAGGCTACACTCAGATTGAAGGATTAGATTTTAATGAGACTTTTGCCCCGGTTTTCAAACTGGTCACCATTTGATGCTTGATAGCTATTTTAGCAATAAAGCATTGGCATGTATATCAAATAGACATTAACAACACCTTTTTACATGGGGATCTCAATGAAGAGGTATACATAGACTTGCCACCAGGTTTTTTGGTTTAGGGGGAGCATAAAGTTTACAAGTTGCAAACGTTATTGTACGGTCTTAAACAGTCTTCTTAAAACTAGTTTGCTAAACTTTTACATTATATGCTCTAAGAAGGTTTTGCTCACTCTAAGGCTGACTACTCTCTTTTTTCAAAGGCCAATAATAGAGCACACATCTTTCTTTTGGTTTATGTGAACGATATTATTATTGCAAGAGATGATCTCACCTATATCGAGAAACTCAAAGTACACATAAATCACCAATTTCGACTGAAAGACCTCAGACATTTAAAATACTTTCTTGGCATTAAAGTCGCCAGATCCAAGAATGACATCTTCTTATCTTAGCATAAGTATGCTCTTGATATTCTCCAGAACATGAAATTCCTTGGAGTAAAACCAAGCAAATCACCCATGGAATCTTATATCAAGCTTAATCATGAAGATGATGCCTTATTGGATGACCTGAGACCATACAGACATTTGGTGGGTCGCTTGTTATATCTCACCATAACCCATCCACATATAGTCTTTGTGGTAAATATTCTAAACCAATTCAGCCGTCAACCGCGACAACCGCATATGGACGCCTCTATTCGAGTCCTTTGATATATCAAAAGTTACCCCAGGAAAGGGATTTTAATGTCTTTCACAAGCAGCATCCACGTGATTGGTTTTTGCGATTCCTATTGGGCCTCCTGCCCGATCACTCGTAGGTCCACATCCGATTATTGTATTATGATTGGGGACAACCTCGTTTCGTGGAAGACTAAAAAGCAGTCCACCATATCTTGCTCCTCAACTGAAGCCGAGTATCGATCTATGGCCTTAGCATGCTACAAATTCACATGGATCAAGTACCTATTAATGGATATTGGCATCTTTCACTCCTAACTCATGACATTGTATTGCGACAACTAAGCAACTCTTCACATTGCCGCAAATCAAGCACATCAAAATCGATTGTCATCTTGTGAAACCAGTTTTGTTCTCACGCATTCACAATATGCAGATCTCTTCACCAAGGCTCTTGGCATTAACCACTTCTCGCGACTCAAGACCATGTTGGGAATCCTCAATCTGTCTTCTCCAACTTGAGGGGGAGTAAAAGAACATTGTATTCAGTATCCACTATATTTGGTATCCTTGTTATCACGGTATACCGAATACAATCGGTATCCTTGTCATCACAACATACTGAATACTGTGGTATTCTATATATATTGAAACTCTCATCATGGTTATCAGATTAACCAAATATAGCTTTCTTTTAGGAGTCGGCATTTTATAAGAAACCATGTACTTCTACTACATATATGTTCATTGTATCTCTTGTTTCTCATTCAATTTTTATAAGATAAGTAGAATTCTTTGCTTCCGCTATTCTCTTTTTCTTCATGTTTTGTGCAAAATCAAAACATTTTTCCCTGGCGCAATGCGAACCCATTTTTTGCTGATGCAGTGTTCTTTTACAGCAGCAAAAAATGTCTTTGGCTCTGTTTGGACTGCGCCAACAAAAAAAATTTGATTGCATAGTTTATTTATGCACCATCAAAAGAAACTTTACTATGGCCGCCAACAAAAGCTTGTTTTATTATAGTGAGCATAGGCCACAAATATTGGTCTAAGCTATTCTCAACAAGGCAAAAATTGCAATAATATAGGTTTATTTGATATATCTTAAAAAAAATGATACTTAAACAAATTTAAAAAATTACAAAAATAACATAAATACGTAAGAAAACAATACATTTAGATAATATATAAAAAGTTTGTATCTTCGTAGGTTGATTTGATAGAGCCAAACCCAACTGAGACCGGGTTCGACACCTACGACAATGAGGGAAGAAGAAGAAGATGATGCAGAAGAAAAGGAGGAGGAAAAACAGATAGAGATATATATACCTTCAAGATTGTGGTCGGGGTTTGAAGGCACCCGAGCAGGGAGGAGGGAGGCCAGAGAGAGAGCAAAAAAAACTTCAAAAGCGCCCATCAAACCCTAATTATAGACTCAATAACTGCAACATTTATGTTGCCATTATAAAGTAATCTATAACAGCGATATAAATATCATCGTTATAGAGTTTGTAAGTATACCATATAATGACAATATACAAGGTTATTGTTATTGAGTAAAACCTTATAATGATGACATTTATACATCACTGTTATTCATCTTTAATGGTGAGATTATCAGCCATTAAATATTGTCGTTAAAGTATTTTTAATAGTAATATTTAACGGCCAAATAATGTCGTCGTTAAAGATGCATTTTTAATTAGATATATAAAGTTGTTATAGGTATGTTTATAATAGTGACATGTGTGCCGCAATTGATCAATCACGACAACTTTTATTATCGTCGTTAAAGCATCGTCACTATTGACCCTCATCCTCGTAATGGCTATATAATATCGCCATTATAAACATATACCTCTAATAATGATAACTAAGGTCGCCGGTATATATATGTCTATAACGGCGACATAGTTAACGACCATATAAAGTTGCGGTTATAAACATACCTATAACGGTCATATCTTAAGGCGTCGTTATAGACATATCCATAATGGCGACTTTTGTTCGGGGCTAAGGTATTCACAAGGATATCTAAAGTTGTTATTGTTCAATCAATAGCGGTGACTTTTTATGTCGTCGTTAGTTGTCATTATTGACCCTCATCCTGGTAGTATAGAACAAATGGTTGTGGTGTGTACTTTGCTTGGGACTTTGAAACATTGTAACCTTTTGTAAATAAACCAGCTGGAGCCTAGCTCAACTGGGCGAGTTGAAGTTCTATTACTTTGAGCTTTGAAACAATGTATTTTGTATTAAACAAGCCAGCTTGAGAGAGGTTGGACGAGCCCAAGCTCGGGTTGGCTCGCTACAAGCACGAGCCACATGTGCACATACACACACTATGGAAAACCAAAACAAGGGCATCTTGGTTCTTATCAAAGGGCCAATCTTAAACTGTAGCCGTCAACTATTTACTCTTCCAAGGGGAAAAGTTGCAACCCTGGGTGAGACCGTGAGAGTCACATGAAGCCACAGCTAATTTGTAGCTTTGGGCCTAACAATGTGCCTCTCTATTTCCTCCCGTCATGGCCTTTGTCCCTACCTTGTCTCACCCTCATTTCATCACATGCATATGCTTCCACCATCAAACTATTCCCCACCTCCACCCCAGTGAAACAATAAGAAAGTAATCATTCTCCCCTCACAAGATTCCAAATTTCCAGCTAGCATCTTTTTTTTCGTGTTTTTATCCTTTGTCCCAAGCTCCTCTAACCACAGTTTCCAAATTTTATTACTTTTCTATTTCAATTTGTTAAAAAATAGTTTAGTTATTTTTTCATTGTAAACAGATCCACAGGCACAAAATTTAAGGTCATTATTGTAGGCAAGTCTTGGTTAGTTTAGCATGCCTAGAGAAGAGCAACAGTAGGGAAGTTGCCTCGTAGAAATCTTCATCATACACCCACATTGTACCATGTATCTAGAAGGCTCAATTTTCTTTTATTATGTAGCAGATGAATACAGGAGGTGCATTACTAATTATACAATAGAACCAAGAATTACACCATCCATTCCCCTAAGCTCAAATCCACATCCCTCCTCACACCAAGGAAAATAGAAACACACACACAAAAAAATTTAATGCACAACAGTAACCAAGAGAAGGAAAAAAAATAAATCAAAGAGATGGAGGTATTGGGCTAGAGAAGTAACATGAACCCTCCAGCCAATGCTAACAATGCCTTGCTAGCCAATGGTGTAAAAGCGCCAGAGTTTTGGGGAGTTGAGTTCGTGGTGGCCGGTGCCGGAGACAGCGTCTTGGATGCTTGAGAGCTAGGAGCACTAGTAGATCCACCTGCGGACGGTGACGGAGCGGCGCCTGATGAAGGTGCTGTTGGAGAGGTTGGTGCAAGTGGGTTCGCACCAGGAGCAGATGCTGGTGCAGCTGGAGGAGGTGGTGGTGGAGATGTTGTGGTGGGCGGTGATGCGACTGGTGGTGGAGGTGATGCTACTGGTGGTGGAGGTGATGCTACTGGTGGTGGTGTTGCAGCAGTCGGAGGAGGTGTTGCCACAGCTGGAGTAGGTGGGGCTGCAATGGAAGTAGGGGGAGAGGCAGGGGCCTGTGCAATGGTAGAAGCTACAAAGGCAAGTGAAATGGTGAGCAGAAGCATGGTTTGGTTGAGGGCCATGGCTAGCAAGAGTTTGAGGAGGGCTGATTAGATGGTGAAAGGGGAGTGTGGGGGAAGAGAGAGAGGAGAAGATGCTAATATATAGTTGGAAGTAACTTGCTTTTCTGCCATAGTGTAATATAATATGATCATTAAAAAGTTGAGTGTGGAGATTAATAATTGACAACCTAGCAAATGGGTGGCCCTTGACTCGCATTTTTCCTTGCGACGTTGTCGTCGTTTTTTGTTCTATATCGTTGCTGTCAGTCACTGTCATTAAATTGTTTTTTCTTCTCTTATTTTTATTATTTACTTTTTATTTATTTTATTGTCTATTTTCTCCCCCTTTGTTGATTTTTTTTTCCTTAGTTCTATCGATTGTGGGTGTAAGGATAAGAGTAAGAGAATACTTTTTTTTTACTGTTTTTTTTTTTTTGACCTTTTTGTGGTTTGAAGAGTCCAGTCATAATCAATGGTATGTTTGGCATCACGTGAAAGATGACCAAGGCTAAAAAACTCAAATAAATTTACCATCTGCACCGTTTGAAGCTTGCTCAAGTTCGTGAACTAGTGGAAATGTTGGAGATCGTGAACTTGACCACCTCATGATAATCTATGTGAATGTATAGACTTTGGGGTGCATTTGATGGCCTTGGATCTCAAATCCAAGGATCCGAGATGTGGTGTGGGCCCCATGCCAAAATTCGAGGTGCATCAAACACCGGATCTAGCTTGGATTTGAGATCCTTACTTTTGTGAGAAGAGAAAGAGAGGATCAGATTTGAAATCGGTTCCCTATGGGTCGGACTTAAGATCCATGGATCTTATATCCGAGCATATCCCTCCGTCGATCGGATGGATTCAAACACACCCTTAGAGAATGCTTGAGGATATTAATGGTTTTGAAAACTAAAAGTTTTCACCAATGTTGTAAGAATCATCTCGGACCCTGAATCGATTTACAGGTAGGGGTTTCAAGGGGTCGGGTTTGGTTTGGACCCAGGTGAAACCAGACTTAGACCAGATTTTTGGGTATGGTATCAGGTCTGGACCCGAGTCTAATCAGGTCCACTCTAAGAAAAATCATACCCAGACCCAATAAGAACTACATGAACCAAACCCGGACCATACCTGGTAAAACCATAAATTTTTTTATCATTTTTACATTAAAAATTTGTGGGTCTTAATCAGAACTCGGGTTGGGTTCGGGTCTGGTATAAAATTTCACAAACTATACCCGGGTCTATGTATTAATCAGACCTTCGGGTCCCAGTAAACCAGGCCCGTTGACACCCCTATTTACAGGGGATCCGGCGATTCACATTCAGGGCTGAATAGCTTTGAATCAACCAACTTTTGACCACAAAAATACACGTGTAAAAAGTATTAAAATAATATTTAAAAATTTTATTAAAAAACTATTTTTAACCAATTTTCATATTTATTTGAAAATTAGCTGGTCCAGGTCAGTTTCACATCGATTTTCTGCTGATACGATAGGAATCGGCAAATTCGAAATGATACTAACCACATTGATTTTCACTCAGATTACCAAGTAAACTTTGGATTTTTCCTTATAATTAAAAAAGAAAAAGAAAATACAAAATAACTAATGCTATGTTAGGACCCAAAAAAAAAAAACTCGTTTTTTGGCGATGATTAACGATTGATGCATTATTATGTTTAAAAATATAGCTGGTTTCTTAGCAGTCTTTTAAAAATGGGTGCCTACCTGCTTCTCGCATATGAATGCGGGGGAAAGTAAACGGTGGAAAGCATCATTTCATGATGTCCAATTGCACAAACGACCTTTAATGATACGTAGAATTACTAAGATCTAGCTAACAGCTAAGGGTGGCGATGAACATGATGGGCGGTGACAGTGCGAGAACAATGATAATTAAATGGTGATTCGGCAGATCCTTGGATCCGTTTTCCTGAGTTAATTAAGGGGTAATCATCGGTTGGTGTGAAGCAACAATTTTATTTGTGGGTTATTAATGCAAAATGTGAACCACATTCTTTTGTGAAAAAGAAAAAGACCAACTCGTCTTTGAAATGACAAACATGTCCTAAACTCTACCCAAGTCTCTAAGATTACGATACAAATGCAAAGCCATTTAACGTTGAGCCTACTTCACATGGATACTCCATTTTAGCTAATCGTTCCATATCCCTTATAAACTATCTTGTATTGCATATTTCTTGGAAATGGTCTTATCCCGTGTCGGCTGTCGTATCCATGTGACATAGCATTGAGTTAGGTTCAGCAAAAACAGTGGGCACTGACTGCCTCTTAGGATTCTTTTGCAAGTATTGCTCCAAGATGCGCCTGGTGTCTGTGAACGAATCACATATAATATGATTTGCCCAACCCTGCAAGAAAAGATCAGGTGCAATGTGATTGCTCACTTTTAGTGTGACCTGTACCTAATCACCCTCTATCTTGGATATAAGGCCTGTCAGTTGTGGGGCCAAGAAATGATGGAGGGCGATCAGTGCAGCGCGGGCACACACTAAAAGTGTGCAATCACATTGCACCTGATCCTTCCTCCAACCCTGCTGGGTTTAACTCAATGGTTCTTCCAGCCTCATGTATGATCTCTCTTGAACTTTCAACGGTTGTAAGGGCATTTTGATAATTACTTTATCTGTCATCATTCAAATTGCAGTGCTAGGATCCAGAGAAACAGCAAGGCCGTGGCCACGTGATTGGATTTTTTTATTGTTATTTTTCCATTGCAATCATGCCAACTTGCACCAACTAAATGCCATGTGTAAAGCTGGCAAGCTAATTGAATATCCAGACGATGACAGGTGTTAATTAGGTCTAATCAACTGGGGTTGTTAATGATATGGGTTTGCGCTGGAATCTGGATACCCTGACCAAAAAAAGTTCAGACACATTTTGTGGCTTCCTATTTACTTCTATGAACTTGGAAACTAGATCTTAATGATATGGGTTACAAGTAGTTTGGACCTCTCTTTCAGAACGGGGCAATTGCAGTGCGGAGCTCTACTTAGTGAAAAATGCATTGACGGCAGGAATGCGCATTGCATGTTAGCTTGATCGATGACGTATGATGGTAGCATGACACGCGATAGGCAACAGTATCGTCATTAGTCTATCGTTGTATGGTGACACAAACATAGAGTATTGTTGTTTGGTTAAGCAGTGCCAACACATCAGAGAATGTTGTCTTTGAAGATTTGGTTAAGAACCTCTTGACTTGCAGGAGTGTTCCACATGTAGCGGTTGGACGCGCGAAGATGTGTATGTGTTAGGGCTAATTTTTCAAGAATCACCTTAGGTGATTTTAACCGAGTATGGTGACTCGAGGCTAGGCGAGTGAATGCCTAGGCACCAACGAATGAGTCTGGGTGATGCTCTTTGCTATGATGTTCAATCATCAATTGATCTTTGGACTAGGGGCCGCAAGGTCTTGTTCCTTCAGTGGCAAGGGTTTTGTTGTAGCGTGTGCATGAAGTCGCAATACGCCTCATGTCACACAAGGCTAAGACAAGTTTGTGCCCTTTTTGAAAGTGATAGCTGGTATGAGATGACTATGCACTAAGTGACATGGACTAGATGAAAATCGCATTTGAAAATACACTTGATCAACTTCTACTAGAAAGCTGCTTACGAGGTGATGCACAGGGCCAATGAAAATGATTCAGCATATGAAAAAGTATTGGTGCACGGCCTTTGGTTGTTAGGCTGACGAGACTGGACAGTCTTACACCATCGCAGGTTTGCGAAAAATTTTATGCCTGTGACAAAACGACAGGAAGGCTTGCAGTGGTAAGGAAGGATCGTCGCGCCACACTGGCCTATTGAAAAAATAGGCTCGTGATAAATTGGTATTAGAGAAGAAAGATTCACGGCGATCTTATTGTTCATTGAGTGTGACACTGAAGATGTTTATCTTAGTTACGCAAATTTGTGCAGCTGAATTATTGTTGACCGAGCACAAAAGCAAGATGTTGGTAGGATGGTATAGGTCATCTTGACTATGGTAAGCAGAAGTGTAAGGTTGCTCTTCAATTGGCTAAGAGAACATGGATAAACCAAATATTCCTACCAGTTATATGTTAGGCTCACATGTGGAGTATGACGTTTGCCTTGTTCATGCAAAGAATACACGTTGGATTCGGCTAAATAGATTTTCACCTTTGGGTATGGGAGACTCAACTAAACTTCTATATTCTCTCTTAAGATTATAGGTTAACGGAGTGCCCATCTTGAGCAGAATGCTCATTGTTTTGGTCCTTTAACTTGACAGTTTCTCTATGGATTACATGTATGAAAAAAGTTATTGTTTGTAGCTCATCGGTTTGGTTCTTGTAAGAACTTTTTGCTTACTCCAAGAGAGAGTTACAACATGCTGGCTCTAGATGAGAGTTGCAGCGTTGGGCCAAGGTGCCCTTGTGAGGGCGAGTGCCCAGGAAGATACTTTGAAGGACCGCTTTGGGGTGATACGTGAGTAGGCATCCCCTACTTGAGGACTAGTTTGGATCATAAGAAAATCGCAAGTTGGTGCCTTAAGGGAGTTGATTTCTCTGTGTCACGCATTGGTGGTCGTCATTCTCTGTGAGGACTACGAAGGGCTTAGAATTGCTCTTGATGGGGTTGGAAGGCACCCCAGCCATGAGCATGAAGATGACAAGTTTGTCGTGCAGGCGAAGATGACTCACTTGTGTATGTGATTACACTGGGGTCTCACAAGCAAAGAATGCTCATTGTTGATAAAGCAGAAGATCGTTGTCTAAGTGATCAGAGGCGTGTTAAGGAATGATACTTGTTGTGTTAAAGGTTGAGGTGATGGTGGATAGAAACCAGAACAAGTTGAGTAGGCTGAAAAAAAAGAGTAAATCAAGGATAAGTATAAAGAGAAACTGACATATCTATTAAGACTGTGTTCTTACCTGCACCAGCATTATCGAGGATGACAATGATTTAGGTGGGGGAGAATGTCCCGGACCGTTCTTTTGAAATGGGGCAGTTGTAGTGTGGAGCTCTACTGAGTAAAAAATGCATTGACTTTAGAAATGTGTGGTACGCGTTGGCTTGATCGGTGACATGCGGTGGTAGCACAGCATGTGATAGGCAACAATATCGTCGTTAGTGCATCATTGTATGGTGGCACAGACATGGAACATTGTTTGATTAAGTAGTGTCAACAGATCAGAGGATGTTGCCATTGAAAATTTGGTTAAGGACCTCTCAGCTTGCAGGAGTGTCTCACACGTAGCAGTTGGATGCACGAGATGCATGTAGGTTAGGGCTAATTCTCCTAGGAATCAGCTTAGGTGATTCCAATCGAGTATGGTGACTCGGGGCTAGGCAAGTGAATGCCTAGGCGCCAGCGAATGGGTCTAGGTGGTGCTCTTCTTTATGGTGTTCAATCATCAACTAGTCTTTTGACTAGGGGCTGCAAGGTCTTATTTCTTTAGTGGCGAGAGTTTTGCTATAGTGTGCGCATGGAGTCGCAATATGCCCCATGTCATGCAAGGCTAAGGCAAGTTTGTGTCCTTTTCAGAAGTGATAGTTGGTATGAGACAACTATGCACTAAGTGGCATGGACTAGATGAAATTTATATTTGAAAATGCACTTGATCAGCTTCAGCTAGGCAACTGCACACGAGGTGGTGCATAGGGCCAATGAAAATGATTCAACACATGGAAAAGTGTTGGTGTGTGGCCTTTGGCCGTTAGGCTGATGAGACTAGGCAGGCTAGTACCATCGTGGGTTTGTGAAAGATTCTATGCCCATGACAAAGCGACAGGAAGGCTTGCAGCGGTAAGGAAGGATCATCGCACCACACTAGCCTATTGAAAAAATAGGCCTGTGATAATAACGGTCAAGTTTGGAAATGTATTTTCATCTATGAGTTTTGCAAGATCCAAATCCAAGTGTGCCACTTGACATCTAAATTTAGGTCCCACAATGCTAGGAAGTGAATCAGATTCTGATTTGTTAACAGGTGTAACAAATCCGACCCGTTTATTTGCATGTATATATCACATTGGTCTATTTTAAAACAAAGATATCAATAGAGGTCAATTCGTTCTATTTAGCATTGTGACAAATATTATCTTTTAAAAAAGAATCATGAAAAAATCTTAATATATTTTCAAAAAGTTTTAAACAGAATTTTCTCATCATGTTTTTAAAATATCATAAGAATTTTATTAAAATATAAATATCAAGTATTGTTATTGTATTTTCAGTATCCAACTAATGGTGATATTTTAAAACAAAAATTTATATATTTCTTATTTTTATAAAAAAATCTAATCTTTTTTATTTATTTATTTTTTATTATTGTTTTGTTGATAAAAGTGCATAACTGTTTACTGAAGCATGCATTTTTATTTGTTACATAAATTTGAATTACTGAAATTATGCTTAATATTTAAATTATCTAAATTTGATACTTACTTACCAGGTTGTCATAAGTCTGACCTTATTTTATGGGGAATACAGGTTCAGGTATGAAGTACTCTACAGAGTAGTGGATACTGAACATGAACGGCATCAAAGAATCCAAATTTCCAAGATCTTGGGATTATATTAGGATTTTTAAATTTTTAATCCTAAATGTTTAATTGTCTGAACCTTATATAAAGGATTGTGTATATAATGCATGTTTAAATTTAATTATGTCTTTATTTATATTATGGTTTGTAGAATGTAACCCACCCGAGGTTTTAAACCAAAATTTAAAATGGTTTTCACTATTTATTTTAAAAGTAAAACAAAATTTTTAATTTTTATGCATTTCTCAAAGGTTAAAAATCTTGAGGTGTTACATTTGGTATCAGAGCAGAGTTTTGAAAATTTGATTCAAGATCCATCCTGCCTCCAGCATCACACTATAAGTAGTTGCTTAAATTATATTATGTTTTAAAATATAATTAAAAGATAAGAAAAAACAATCATGCTTAAGGTAAGTCAGAACATTCATGTAGTATGGGATGCATGAGTATTTATGAATTTTCTTTTTTATGTATAAGACAAGTCCTAACATTCATATAGTACGGGATGCATGAATTGGGATGACTTTCTTATCCATTTGTAATAAATAACTGATATTTATATATGTAAAATCATTCACTCAATAATGACATTAGAATAGTGATTCTCTAACTATAATAGCATAAGGTAGTGTTTCCCAATGTTTCAATCAAGGGTGATGAGACCGAGGTTAGCCAAGGAATATCTAAGTCAGTTCTTTAAATGGTCATAGAAAGAACATAAGGGTTTCGTTGGTTTTAGAAATTTGAAGAATAAACACCTATTTAATAGATATTGATATACATATTATCTTTTTATTTATTTATTTTAATTATAAATTTATTGAATATAGGATGGCCACTCGAATACAAAGAAATTTACCTTAAGAACAGAACCAATAGACGATAACAAGTGGATACGGGATACCTAGCTAGTCTTAGGTTTAGTTTTCGAAAGATTGTGATATCTTTGTCTGATAAATAAATGAATTGATTGAATTGAATTAAGATATGTCAGAACAAGATGAAATTGATTTATACAACAAATCATTAATTGTGATGATACATGATGGATTATTAACATTGATGAACATGATCGACTCGCATATGATCTGTGGTATCGGTCAAATATTTTTTAGTTAACCTTTGTATTAACTATCGTCGTATATATTATATTTTGGCCCAGACCCAAGTGCTGGTATCATACTTGGTTATATGTACTTCTATGTACGTGAACATGATATGATTGTGACCCATACGTGAGGGGTATTGGAGTTTTGGTCATGAGAGCCAGTACCGAGAGGGTAGAATATGTGATGGTTGTATGCCATGTGTTTTGTGGTCGTTGTTGTATCTTGGTCAAGATATTGGCACTGTGATGGTATGATACGTGAAACGTTAGCTTAGAATACCTTTACCTTAAAAATATAATGCAATGTGTGATGCTATAAGCCCGTGTCAATTGATTTACATCATCAGATAGAATGAACTTTTGTAGGTTTATTTTTCCTTGAATTAAGATGAATTATACTCACCTTTATGACCTAAGTTAGAAATTCAAGCTGAGACTATTTTGGAGTTAGCAGAATCAAAGTGGTGAAATGAAAGCGTGATTATTGCTCTGAATATTTTTGGCACCATTACTTTTATGATAAGAAATTTGAGGTCTCCTCCGATAATAAGAATCACAAATTTGTATTTTCTCAAAAAGAATTGAAATTAAGACAAAAAAGATAGCAATATTTTTTAAAGGATTATGATGAAAGAAATACAGGAAAAAAAATACCCCTATCTATTTGATTGAGCATATAGTTAAATGTTGATGACAGATTTTTTTTAAGGGGGTAGAATGTAACATCCAAACATTTTTAATGTTTAATAAATTCTTAAAATCATGTCTTTATAAATTCTGAACCAGTTTGGATATGATTTGAAGTCTATAAATCCTAATTTGAATAATTATTGGATCCAAACACTGATCTGAACTCATTCAAATTTTTTATGGATCCAAACAGAAAGATCAAAATCCACAATTCAGGGACATATTCATAAATAATTAAATTGTCAAGTGCAAAATGATAATTTGCCACCCTAGTATCATATCCAGGTAAATTCTCCAACTATACAGGGGTAAAAAGGTAATTTTAATGTCATGCATTTTTAAAAAAGTAATAAAATTATCAGGGGTAAAACGATAATTTGACACCCCGATGACAAGTTCAAGTAAAATTCTAAACCACTAAAAGATAAAATCGTAACTTTCTATATCCAAATGGTGTTTTGGTTACATGAGATCTGAATAAGGGCAAAATAGGTTTATAATTTTGATATTAAATTAAGATTTCATATTTTATTATTATTTTAATATATTTTAATAGATAGCCTATAGTTTTCAAAAAACCATGTGCCCAAACCATGAGAGAACATGTTTTTTCAAAACCATGTTCTTTGTGTGTTACTATTTTAGAGAGAGAGTGACACTCTCCCTCTCTCTCCTACTGACACATGGCAAGAGAGAGGGTGAGTCACCCCCTCCCCTCTCAGAATATAGACACCCAAGAGGGGTGTGGACCCCATAAGGGGGGCGACACCTCCTCTTGGGCCTATAAATAGCCCCACCTCCCACTCTCTCTCTCTACAGTTATTTCCTTTCGTATTTTCTCTCTCTAGCTCTCTCCCTCCTAAATCATTGCTTTCTCTCTCTAACCCTAGCCCTTCTCTTTAGAATTTTCAACCGAAACCTCATTTAAAATCTTGATTTCTTCTATTAAAATTTTTATAAATATTTTTAAGCATTCAAAACTATTAGCAGTAGTTCTGGCAAAATTTTTATAAATATTTTTTAAAAATAGAACTAGTATGGCAGTAGTTTTGGCAAAAAATTTATAAAGATTTTTGAGAAATAAAACCATTATAGCAGTAGTTCTGGCAAAATTTTTATAAATATTTTTGGATTTTCAAATTATTATAACCAGAGTTCTAGCAAAAATTTAACACATATTTAAGATATTTTGAATTATTTTAGCAGGGATTATGTCAAAAACTTTATAAATATTTCAAAAAATTTGAATTCCTATAAAGGGGATTCTATCAAAAATTTTCAAAATCCTTTTTAGATATTCAAATCAAATTTTTTTAAAAACTTTTATTAAAATTTTTATTACGCAAAGTCATGTCAAAATTTTTACAACTCGAATTTAAGATCGAGACCTTTTTCGAATATTTGAGTTATTACAGAGGAAACTCTTTAAAAAATTTATAAAGAATTAAGATCCTTTTAAAATAGCTTTTAGAATTTTTCTGAGATTTTTAAAAAAGATCTTCTTTAGTTTTTATAGGGTAGATATTGCTCAAAATTTAGTAGAAAAATATAATCTAATATAATAGAATTTTTAGCGAAATAAATCAAAGAACGCAGTGGTCCTTTTGTTCTACTCTGATATACCAATTACTATATAGAAATTAAAGTAAGTTTTTCTATCAAAGACTTATAATTTTTATATTTAACATATTTTTTATTATATACATGTTTAGTTAAAATCTTGTTCATGCCCATATACATAAATTTTCACATCTGCATGGATAAATAAATGCCTATCAAAATGATAAGATTAAAGGTTAGTCGAACCATGTGGGTTTTAAACTAAAATGTCCAAAAAAAATTAAAATGTTATGGCCAAGGTTTAAACTATTTTTAAATTTTGTTAAACAGAGCATTTGTTTTATAGCATGTTATTTCTTACAAAATTTTGTTATACGGGTTTTCTAAATCCAAGAGGTGCAAATAGATCACTCATTTGCTTTATGAGTCATGTCTACACACAAACTTATATAGTTCCGCCTTCACAGGCGAGTGCTCATTTTTACAGAGAAACACTGAATGGGTTGGGTATACATGACCTTAGTGCTTACCCTGAATGGGTATTTGTATTATTGAGCCTTAGTTTTACCTATAGATATGAGTCTCAAAAAATGTTAAATCCTATAAAAGAACCCTTTAGGCCTGTTCAAGACTATATCTACTTAAAAAGAGTAGATGGTACAACCAGGAGTGACATTATTATATTGATTATGAGAGCGATAGATTCTCAGTAGGTCTCTTATCATTCGGGTTAGGAAGTCAAGGCTATCAACATGTCCTAGGTGATAGATCTTAGACTGCCGCAGTCAGTGGATGCATCTATTTCTTTTTGTACCTTAGCAAGATTCTTCTCAGTCATTGACCACTTGCTTTGAGGGTTCGATTCTGTCAAGTATCCGAGTAAAACACACTAGAATAATATACCTTTGGAATGCTTTGTCTAAATGTAAATGACATCCCCTACGTACCAGGGTGGATGGTAAATATCAAAACAAAGACATTCTCTCACACAAATTGATAAGAAAATATGTCATGTTAATATATCACATAATCATGGTTTAAGTTGCACAACTGTTTACTGAAGAATGCATTTTTATTTGTTACACGAATTTGAATTACTAGAATCATGCTTAATATTTAAATTATCTGAATTTGATAATTACTTACCAGGTTGTCATAAGTCTGACCGCATTTTATGGGGAATACAGGTTCATGTATAGAGTACTATACACAATAGTGGATATTGGACATGAGCGGCATCAAAGAATTTAGATTTCTAAGATCCTGGGATTACATTAGGATTTTTAAATTTTTAACCTTGTGTAAAAGACTGTATATATAATGCATGTTTGAATTTAATTATGTCTTTATTTATATTATGGTTTGTAGAATGCAACTCACCCAAGGTTTTAAATAAATGTTTAAAATGGTTTATGCTGTTTATTTTAAAAGAAAAAAAAATAATTTTTACGTATTTTTCAAAGGTTAAAAATCTCAGCGCATTACAAGGAGACCTTGGAGCGATATCAATATCCCTTACAATGAGCCTTTCTTTCCAAGGAAGGCATTGATTACAGACTTCCTTAAATCCAATATTGCAAGGTGGATATTTATTTAGCGTTGCTGGTTACTAAAGGTTGGTCCTTAATCTGGTTTGAGTGTAATAAGCGTATATTCAGATATGGGATCTCTGGGGGAAATCAGTTGGTGCATTACTTAAAATGGGAAATATATTGTAGGTAGAGCAAAAAATGGTCGGGACAAAAACTGTAATAAATTGGGAATTACAGGGTATATTCTGAGTGTAAAACTTAAGATTTTTCCTTGATAATTAATAAATAAATGATGAATTATCAGTGTATTTATGACTATAATTATGAATTTTTTATTTTCTTGATTTCAAATTATTATGAAATTAAGTCTCAAGAACATTGCAAGAATATTTGAAAATTGTAAAATATGTGGACTAAACAAGGAAGTAAATTATTTGTAGATTTTTAGATTATGGATATTGAATTTGGATCTAATTAGGGATGGATTGAATTGGATATAACTCAGGATATTTGGATCCAATCTCATTGAATTGGACCCATAGGGTGGGATGCTTTGAATAAAGTTATTATTGTTTTGACAGAAATTTTGGCCAATCGGTAGCTCACATATTAAATTAGAGTTAACCTTGTTGTTTCTCATTTCAAGGGCATCGAAATCGACTATCTACACTTCCAAATTAATGTTGATTCGAGTGTTTTATCATCGACCGAAGTTTATGCCTAATTATAGGTCAAAAAATAATATTTTTTGACATTGACTAAATTTTTTTGTCAATCCGTGTACATACAATTAAATCTAAGACCATCACGATGATCTATGTTTTGAGAGCTATCAAATCGACTATTTAATAATCAAATTCTTTTTAGTCTTTGAGTTTGTAGACCTGCCGAAAGATTACCATGTCATTAGTGCCCAAGCCAGGGTAAGAAGTCCCTACTTTTCTTTTATAGCTTAAGTAATTTCAAAATCTAATAAATTAAGACTCATAATTTATTTACTTATTTTATTAATAAATAAAACTAATAGATATTGACCTCTTGTATTAGATATGAGACTCTTACCTAAACCCATCTATAAATAGATGCTCTTATGAGGAGGATTAATAAAGTTAATTCTCCCTCTCTCTCCCATTCTCATTAGAATTCTCTATCTTTTTTTTTTTCATCATCTTCTTCTTGAAACTTTTCCAGCATCCATTAAACCTTCACATACCTCGTTGGTGGTGGTGGTATAGAGATCAAATTACCCAATTTTTTAGGTAAAATTTATGTAGTTGATGCTCTTTACGTACATAAAGCATGCAGATCTGGATTATTTTAATTTCTAGCAGTATATTTACATGTTTTCTTTGTTGAAAAAATTGTTTATTTGATTCGAAAAAGATAAATAGTAAGATTTCTATAAAAATGATTTTAAGAAACATGCCTAATTAGGGTTTTGTTATGGTTTCATATTTGATTCAATCATAACATGATTTTTTATGGTGTTATTCATGAGTTAATGCATCTTAAGTTAGATAAAACCTAAAATAATAAGATTATAAAGGTTTTATGATCTTAAAAAGAATTTTTACAAAAATATTTTTTGAGAAACCAAAATCTATGATGTCTGATATATTATTTCTAACCAACTTCAGTAATAAATCAATATATTTTTGAATATCGATCCAAAAAATCTAAATAAAATCACTATGATGATTTACACATCTTGATCTTGAATTTAGAATCTTGTTTTATCTATTTTGTATTCTTATTAAGGAAGAAAAATCTATTTTAACAAAGCCTCAGTTGTTGGCTCTGGTTATAGGATTGTTGCAACCCATCTCTAATAAAAGACGTAAACACCTTTGAAAAATGACTCCAAATATTTTATAAAAAATTTGGGTGAATCTTAATACATAATAACACACTGTGTAAAATGAGTTTTGCCAAAAACATTTTATATAAATTCTAAGAAATGCATTAATCTGATAAAAATATGGCAGATTATAGATTCTGGATCGAAACTCTATGAGAACAGAGATTCGTATAAGATTTTTAATTAATTATGTATTTATTATTTTTAAAATCTGTCTATTGGGTTGTGTTCTTGATAGGACAGGTAACCATGATAAAAATACCATGATTTTATATGAGTTCTATTATTCCTGACAAATTTTATAAAAATGGATAAAAAGAAATCTGAGTTTCTCTGAAGACTTATGCTTGTATTTAACTAATAACATGTTAGTGACTTATGGTTTCACTATATTTCTGGCATGTATTGCATATTATCAGTGTTTATTAACCCTATTGCATAAAAAATAATGTGTTAGACATGTAAGAATATCTGAATGAAGGTTTATGTAAATTGTATGTGTAAAACCTGACTTAATTCGTATTGTCTTGCAAATTAATTATTTGGTTGATTCTAAAGGCAAGCACTTTTGTTATATGATTATATTCAGTATGTTAACTTGTTAGATTTCTGGATTCATACTTGATTTAATGTATATCTGATGACTTCTTCATAATAGAATTAAGACTCTGATTTCTCAAAAATTGATTTAGGGTTTTTGAGATTTTTAATTGATTTAGATGTTCCAAAGGCATATTTAAATGAGATATGAATGTTTACAAGTTTGTACAACGTGAATTGAGTTAAGTAATATGTATTCATCTTGTTTAAGCATGATTACAACTGAATGTAATTTAGAATATGTGAGCCTTTTTGGTTTGGGCTTATAGAGGCTTGAATCGGGCAAAAAGATTTATGTGTTTTTAGTTACAGGCCCATTACTATCATAGATATTTCATTTAGGTCTAATATGATTTGAGAACTGAAAGATCAAGATATTAATTAGAGTCATATTGATTTGCTCGATGAGGGTTTATGGGAGCTCTTATCAAGAAAGTCGGGTTTATGACTTTAATTATGTTTTGATGTTTTCTTTAAACTTTTCATAATTTTAGTTTTGAATTATATTAGATTTGATATAAATATTTGTGATAGAAATAAAGGTGAGTTTGATTGCTTTTGGTAAGTTATGATTATGGTGTAGGGATACCATGTTTCTGAGAAAAAAGGCTCCTACACGTATTCTGATTGAGATTTGTGAAATTATTCTATTATGACAGTTTAATTATATAATTTCATGATAAACTGATTATGAGCATGTTTGTAAATGCAAAGCATGTGAAAAATGAATATGAGCATGTTAATTTTTGTTGCATATTGGCCATATGTGCATATGCAGAATGATGTATATGTGATATTACTACATGTTTATTCTTGAATATTTGAAATGTTGTGATATTGCATGATTGAATTGCTAAACAACATGTTAACATGATTCTTTATTATGATAATGCATGTTATGCTTTGAGATGTAGTATTTAAAAATGCATACAGGATTGATAAAAATCTTCTAGGGTTGTATGGGTACTTGGTGTGCTTGATAAAATTAAAATAATTTACAGTTTCATAAGAGGGAACAGTGAGATGGCAATACACTAGCCTAAATGATAGTTGCATTTACCTATGACCTAATTAAGAAAGATAACCCTATGATATATTTTCGTGTATGCCTTTATTAAGGTATGATGAATCGAAAAGACTAGTTTGGTCTACCTTAGAGAGGGTAGGCGGTATGAACTCTCTAGGCTCTTATTTATTTTGAGTTATGAGGGAAATACCTCAACGATTTCCCAACCCAAAGATTTTAGGGAGATCAGGACTGAAACTTTTATCCTAGGTGGGTATGTCCCTGAGAACTCTTATAGAAATAACTGATCATGATCATCATTATGGCCTGAAGCCACACCCTCAGGTAGAATTCTCTTGGAGCACACCATTACCTCTCACGGTCTGACTCAGTCCTTGAGGGATACGACTTAGGGGCTATTCGAGAAAATTAAAATACATAGCATAATAAATATGCGAGTAGTCTGGCTATTTCGGGTTGGTTCTACGTCATACCCAGGTAGGACATGGTAATCAAGTGCAACATAAAAATAACCTCTAATATATTTTTGGGTATACCTTTATTAAGGTATGATGAACCAGAAAAACTGGTTTGGTCTAGCTTAGAGAGGGTAGATTTTATAAACTCTCTAGGCCCTTATTTATTTTGAGTTGCAAGGGGAAATACCTTTACGGTCCCCTAGCCCAAAGAATTTAAGGGGATCAGGACTGCTACTTTTATCATAGGTGGGCATGTCCTTGAGAACATCTATAGAAATGAGTGATCATGATCATCATTATGGCCTGAAGCCACGCCCACACATAGAATTCTCTCAGAGCACGCCACTACATCTCACGGTCTGACTCCGTTCTTAGGGGATATGACTCAGGGACTACTCAGAAAATTTAAAATATATAGCATAATAAACACCCAGATAGTCTAGCTATTTCGGATAGGTCCTACGTCATACCCAGGTAGGCCATGATAATCAAGCGGAACATAAATTACTTGCTAACTTTATTTTACTGTATTTTATTCCTATTTCAGAAAGTTTGTGAATCCATGCTCGTTGATATATATCTTGATCTCATTTAGAATCGATGTTATAAATGCTTAAAATTGTTATTTCATACATGTTAATGAATTATAGATGCATGAATACCTTGTAAAAATCTTGTATATGCTTTCTGATAGTTGATGTAGTTTTTAGTTATTTATATCATACAAGCTTTATGTGTTGTATCTTGTATTAGTTGTGTGAATTTTATTGGGACTTTCTAAAGTCTCATGCTTTCAAAAAAATTGTTTTTCAGGTAATCTGTGATGGTTGGATCGAGTGCAGGATGTTGATATTTTTTATGATCCCAAGGGCTCCTTGTTTCTTTTATATTTGATAATTATCGATTTTATGAATGACTATTTAATTAAACAATTACCTTAGTGGTTCAATACTGAAATGAGATTATTTAGTATTTAGTCAATTTTTATTCGTGGTATGTGGTGGTAGTAATTTTTAAAATGTAATGTGTCTGAGAGTTTTAACCAACAAACCAGTTTATGAAATTGATATCCAAAATCAATAACTTCCTGCTATATTTACTTACATAGGTAATAACTTAAGGATTTCATTATTTCGATGCTTTAATCTCAAACTTTGTTCTACGGAGCTATTAAACACTGGTGCATGAGCAGATTGTCTCCTTAGAGCTTAATTCGGTTAAGGCGATGCCAATGATGAAAGACTTGATTTAACAAATTTTTTATGTAATGGTTCAATCAGATTCATTGACGGTGGTTTAGTATTAAATCATGTACTAGGAGGCTAAGATACGCTCGCAGTTGCACTCAGGCGAGGCCATCTAGAACTTGGTATGGTTGAAATGAGTCTGTTGATGAGACCATTGCAATATTATATTTTAGAAAAGAATAAAATACACTTTTTGTTAGCTTGAAAAGAAAATCTGGTATTTTTTGGTTGAAATCTGTCGGGCCGTTACACTAACTAGTATCTTTCTAATCGGTTCTCTGTGTTTTCTGAGGTGATATCTCATCATTGTTGATGTTTTGTCATTTTGTCTCACAACATGAGCTTTTTTGTTGTATCTTGACTGAAATTAATAAAGCACATATTTTTCTATAAAAAAGACAACAATTTTAAATAGGAAAATAACAACAATTTTGTTTTTCATATATTTTATCAGCAAAATATTCACAAAGTAAATAAATTTTGAGAATTTGGAAATATAGAAGAAACTTAAAAATAAAATAAATCTTTTTTTCTAACAAATTATCGATATGGAATGATAAAAATGTTTCCTTAAATGATAATATTTGGTCGTTTACTAATTAACAGGTACGTGTCATAATTGTTACATGCCATGTCTCCTGACACGGGACCTTAACTTGGATTTTTGTTTTTTAAAGGAGTTCACCTCCCAAAGTACAAGTCCTATAGGTGAACGATCTAGTGTTTTCCCCATAGTTTAAAAACTCACCAGGTTGACCCAGTGACTCGGTTGACTTAGCTTAAATCACCCAGTCACCCGGTCAGAAAATAAGTGTCAACCAGCTTTAACAAAACTTTGTTGAGTCAAGAGCGAGTCATGCATATATATACATATTATATATAATTAAATATATTATATGAAATATAATATAAATTTTAAGTATATTATATATAAAAATATGATTATACATATATTAATAAAATAATATATTAAATATATTATAAAATATCATATAATGTATAATATATATAATATATTAGTTAAATACTATAAAATATAAATTATATATATTATATAAAATATAAAGTTAACAACATGTTATCTTTATTAAAAACCATGTATATTTTATATTTTCATAAAATAAACCACATAAATCTGATTTTCAAGATTTTATTCATCACAATACAATCAATATCAGTATAAACATCATCAACATAATTTTATGCTGCATACAAAATCATCCAACACATGAAATCAAATATGAAACACCCAGGAAATAGTTTTATTTAAGAACAAGCACTCGTACACCAAATTATTTATTAGAAAAAATAGATTTTATTTTGAATAAAAAATAAATCATGCACATGTATATTAGATCTAACATAATGAACAAATCATAGGCTAATCATGATTTAATCAAATATAAATCATAAATAAACTCATATAAATCATATTTTTTTGAAAAAGACTCTCATAAACCCTAATAGTTATGATCTATATGAATTTATTTATATAAATAAATTCAGTCATACATAAAATCATTGACCTGACCAAGTCACTGAGTTGACCCAACCGAGTCATGAGTCACTGGGTTTTAAAACACTGGTTTTTCCTCCTTACCCTTCTTGCATGTGTCTTTGGGTCAGTAGTTAGAAGAAGGGCACTTGCTTATACCCTTTGTGTTTTTATATGCATCATTGGGTATCTTGAGGAAGTTAATCACATATGCATATTATTGAGGCACTACAAGGATGAGAGTCAATAGCGGCAATATTTCTCACTGTGATTGTTATATTTCTCGCCTCTCTTGGACTGTAATGGCAAAAATTCTTGCTGACAAGTCACCATAAAGAAATGGCCTTTTGTTGACCAATAAAGATGACATTTATATGTCATCGTTAAAGGTGACCTAACACAAACGAGATTACTCGCCAAAATTGGGAACACTAATAGGCGAGCTAGCCTATAATGATGAGATTGTTTTAACTACAAGATGCCCTATAATGGCGAGATCTCTAGATCACCGTTATGAGTTACTTATAGGTTATAACATTCTTGTGTCACTGTTATAGCCTATAGCGGCAATCATTAACTCATCGTTGTTGGCTATAACAAGGAGAATTAATTCATTGTTATAGCTGGCTATAACGGTGAGAAATAAATCTTATCTATAACAACAAGAGAGAAATGTCACTGTTATAGGCTATGAACCTGCAAATTTAAAAACTACCAATTAGTTTAAAAAAAATTGCATTCAAATACATATATTTCAAATATACACTTCAAATATACTAAAATTAACAATTAAAACACACATTCAACAAAAACAACATTACACTTTAAATATATACCTCAAACATGCATCCTCAAATATTAAACACACTTCAAACTATTGACATACACTTTAAACATACATTCAACAAAACTTCAAATGCACTTCAAAAAACAAACATACACTTCAAAAATACAAACCCTCTATATCCTCTCCAAGTCTACAATAAACATACTTCAAATGCAAACTCACTACATATTCTCCAAGCCTGCAATAAATACACTTAAAATACAAACCCCTTACAATCCATTTCATCCTCTACAATCCTGCAACAAACATATACACTTCTAATATTCACATAAATTAAAATTTAATTATAGCAATTGTAAAAAAAAGTTAATTCATCAAAACATATACACTTCTTATATAAGCAAAGAGTTTAAAAATTTTAGATCTAGGATAGGGGTTCTGTCTTTGTGCATCCATGAAGGTCCACATCTCCTCTCTAAGCTTTTTAGTTACTTCTCTCTCTCATATCATTTCATCTCTTAATTGTTGGACCTCCATCTGCGTGGCTTCTAGCTGACTAGATATCTGCAAAATTTGGGCCTGGTTGGAGTAGGAGGGTTTGGATGAAGGAAAAAATTCACCCATCCCCCTCACATGTCTGTATCACTCCTCAAGAACCTTGGTAAAGATATCTCATTGCATTGTCGACAGGCTTCCTTTTAAAGAAGAAGTTGAATTTTCAATCTCCATAAATTATAGTTTTGTATGCAAGTCATTAATAATTGGTTATCAATAACTAATGATAATGTACAAAATAGAATAAATGAATGTGGCACTACAAGTGTGAGTTACTTACAAAGGTATCTTATGCTTCACTACATATGAATATCGTGTGATTTGAATGGGTGTGCGTCTCTTTGTAGAACACAATTACCATCAGTTTATGCCCATCTATTTCAGTCTACAAATAACAAATTGAAAATATATTAGATCAAACATATTTAACACTATACTATATATAAAAAATAAACTTAGGAAATAAGAAACTTACCCTTGTATGATACTTTTCGAGGTATAAAAATGATCCACTAGTGTGTTGGACCATCTGTTTTGCTCTATTCGTCAAAATTTTCTTCAATGCCTTATGTTAACCAAAGAAAGATTAATTAGTAGACAAAAATCTAAAAAATTAAATATTTATTTACTTATAAATACACATCCAATATTTATCGTCTAATAGTCTCTAGTGAAAACATGCAAATTCCTTTCCACACTTCAGAGTTGACTCTCTCGGGAGGATGTTGTTATGCTATGTTATGATTTTGAAACTTTTGGTAATGCTTATAGAAATCTTCTTGTACCCTTGAGTATAATAGTTGAAGTTGTTTTTTCATGCACTACTGGTATATCTTTATCAAAATCAAACTCTTTATACACTAAATTATTAAAATATAGTTAATAACAATTATTTTATGGATTAATTTATTTATCAAACTATAGTTAAGCAATATACTTACATAAACTGCCTCACATAGCACCATCTTCTCATTATTTGGGACCTTCTTCCATGAGTTGTGACTGAGTATAGCCCACTATTTGACGATGCACAAAAGCTTTCTAGAGAATATGGAGGAGTTCTCGCCCACAACTCTTTATATCTCAGGCTTGACAGTTACTAATGCCTTTCATTTCTTGATTTGCCTTTGGTGGCCTACACATTTTTTCTTCTCACATTTATGCTGAGAAGATTCTGCAATTGCTAATTTGTAGTAAAAAATAAAATAAATATTAATAGAAATGATAGTAATAAATTTTTAATTGTAATAAAGAAATACTGGATTAATATTTACATGAGGTTGTCGCAGATGACTCTTGAGCTACAATGACATATGGTGTTTGGGGGGGGAGGGTCACCTCTTCCTCCCTTGAAGTATCACCCACCTATGATCCCGGCTAAATGTTAACCTTGGTTGGCGGGTGATAAACTGATCCTGAGGTAGGAAAAACACTCATATCCTTATCGTGAATATGTTGACATCTAACAAAAAATATTAGATCAAACTACATTGTACATAATTAAATCATACAAAAATATTTAATATCATACAAGAACAACATTAAATTTGATATATATTACAAAGAATTGATTCATAAATTGCAAATATAGCAACTGAACGACAACAACAAGATCATGGAATTAAGATATCACATAATTATAAAATATAATCAATGGTCATATACATTTTTTAACTCATTTTCAAGAGAAAAAAAGAACACAAAGGCAAAAAACAAAGTAAATACTTTCTTTGTAACACTAGATGTTTTATCAACTCTTTAATAACTAGATGTTCAATTGCACTTATATCAATTTTTGTGTTAAGCCATGAGTCCTCCAACTAATTAAGACTTTTTGACAACATAGTATCTTCCTTGTTCACTTGTGATGGAGACATGTTGTAGTGTCTACGAAACTCTAACAATACACGTGACCTACGTATCAAAAGATCAACTAAATTCATCAAAGAGTAACAAATCATAAAAATTCTAAACTAAGTTCAATCCTCATTCAAAACATAAGCACATAAGCAATCATTTCAAAAAATATATTTTAGAACCTAATTATCATGTAGCATTCTATCAAGGATTCATAAAGTGCAAATCATATATGCTAAGCTCCCATGTGCTGATCAAAGAGGGTGCAACTATGCTAAGCTCTTTTAGTCAAAATGCTATTTGATTGATGCTTTATATGCTCTCTCTCTCTCTCTCTCTCTCTCTCTATATATATATATATATATATATATATATATATATATATATATATATATGCACTTTTCATAAAGGACTTGACTCCTTCACAACACCAACATTTCATGTCCATGTGCCAATATATGGAAAAACAAATTTTCTTAACCCTTGCCAAACAATTCAAGTAGAATTACAGATTTTTCAAGGAAGGAAGAAAGGAGAAACTTCCAAAACCCAATTGAGACGACAACCAAGCACCCCATTTTCATCTTTTAGAAAACACGTGTAAGTCCATATCTCACACTCATCTGTAAGTACTGTGTATTGTTTGATGCTTCACCTACTTTGCCAATTGGGATCATTTCCCAGCTTACCATGCAGGTATAACAAACCATATGGCCCCACTGGTGACTGGATCATATGAGCATCCGAGGAGATCAACAGGGATTCGGCCGTTAATTTATAAAAAATAAAAAATTCTAAGCCGTTGAAAATCAAGGATAGTAGTGTGTTCAGTCCATCCATAAATAACAGATTTTGTATAACCCGAACTTGATACGTGCTAAATGGGTTCTTCTGCCCTTCCGGAGTTTTTTTTGCAGTTCCGACCCCATAATTGTGTTGGGCATGGTCGATTTACAAGGAATCCACACCTGGATCTTGTGTTTTCCATGAAACAAATGATATTTGGAGCCTCAAAATTTTACAAAGATTTTGGACCGTTGATTTTTTGAAACTTATAATAACCCAGCCATGTGTCAGAATTGAACACTTCAAGAGCTGATCTCTATAAAAACAAGTACATAGATCACATTTGTATGGTTAGAATTTAAAAATAAAACAAAAAAACTTGAAAAACTCATTTAGCTACAAAATCCATAGGTACTAAACCTATGGTCAAGCGCGCTGACCATCAATTGCGCGCGTTGATTGACGGCCAACGCAAAACAAAAAAAAAATCAGCATTTTTGACGAGTTCTTCAGCTAATGGGGCATTAGGGACGACAAAATTATTGCCGCTAATGTTCTGTGCAGAAAACGAGTATTAGCGATGACATAATGCACCACTAAAGGTCATTACCGACGCTTTTTGTCATCGCTAATACTTGTTTTTTCACCTAGAGCATTAGCGGTGACAAAATTGTCTAATGCCCTTTGGTGGAAAAAATTATTTTGACAAGTTTTGACGCTACTTTTTTTTTTTGCATGTGACCATCCATCAACGTGTGCAGTGGACGGCCAGCTCAATTGTCGACTAATGATTTAGTACCTAAGCATTTCATAGCTACTAATTTTTCTATATATTTATGGGTAAATATTCGCTACTAATGAAGGTAGAAAACTAATGAGCTAGAAATCATAGGTGCAAGTTGTACCAACTCAATCCAACCAGATAGATGTCTTCAGCATGATTTGTTTGCTAAGAATCAAGCCTTGGATCATTCTTTTCTGATGTAAACATGTGATCTTTTGAATTATGAAATTTTGGCACATTAGGGCCGTTGATTTTTAGGCCCCTTTAAAAACCTAATTACTTGTCATAATCACATTATTCAAAACAAGTTTCCTACTATACTAACCATGTAGATCACATCAATAACATTTGATCTACAAAAATTTGATTTTTTTTGAAAAAAAATGATTTCTACTCATTAGTTTTGTACCTTCATTAGTAGCCAATATTAACCCTATATATAATGCGTTCCTTAGGCCCCATTTTTGGCAGACCCTTAAAAAATAGTAGCTTTAAGTATTTTTTTTCTCACCTCTAACACAGTAGATGTGATCTATAGATTTTGTTTAGTATGAATCAGCTTTTGGATCGCCGGAATCTGACTTATATATAGGTTTTTCTGGTGATCCAAAATCAATGGCTATGAAGGTACCAGTTTTTCCCTGCTGATAAAAGCTTGAAAAAACATGATCCAAGAGTTGATTCTCACTAAAACTCTGGTATCGTTAATTGGATCTAAAACTAAAAAGATTTGAGCCCAAGGGAAAGTTGGCAGCCCAGCAACAGGTCAGGCAGATTCATGTTGCCAGGTATTGGGCTTTCTCATGGTGGATAGTTATCAAACCATCTCTCTTTAATTAAATGAGCTTATCATATAAAAGTTTTGTATTTTATAACTATGCACTTGTTAAATGCAAGTATCCATAAGTTCACATTCTAAAACCATAAATTCCTCCACCTCCACCTCTGATTTCCCTTTTAGATGTTTTATATATTGACATTAGAGTAAACTGGTCTTTGGATTTGCACACCATTTCTTCAGGGTTTTTTTCAGCATTTACCAACTTTCAAAATAAGAAACAAGATACAGTTTTAAACGATGATAACATATGGAGGTACACTCTTGTTTGCTTGGATCTAGCCACTAAATACAAGATTTTTAACCTTACAGATGTGAGTTTAATTCACTATAGTAGTAGGTTTTAGCATTGCCAATTCAGTTCTCAAAGTGATAAAGAAAAAACACTGGTGCACAGTTCATCATGGATAGTTCAAAAGTGACTCAAAACATCATGTAGGAATCAACTTGAGTACAAGGAAATAGTAGACAAAACATGCCAATTATTATCCAAAGAATTTCTTCTGCTCTTGGAAATTAGATTTATAAAAATCAAGAATGTACCACCAGTAACATATAAAGGGGTACACTATCAGGACAGGCACAACTTGGTATCATGGTTTGGTACACCTAATTCATAGGGAGGATGGCACGGAGACATATTTGCTACTTCCACCACAATGGTTGAGACCAAGGATATACCCATCAAGTTTATCTCTAAATTTCTCTTTGAGTAAACTGAAAAAATAGTGCCCTAAAGGGGTTGGCTTTGTGGGGTGGGGCGTTGGCTGCTAGACGGGCAGTCAAGGTTCGGTTCTCATGGGTGTCGCTCCTCTACGCAAGCCAATGCCTAGCATAGGCCCCGGGGACAGGAGTCCTAGCCTCGGAGTTTTACGCAGCCGGCACAGCGACCATAGGTATGGCAGGCTGAGCCACTGCGACCAAGTCTTGGTACCAGGTGTGGTTTCTTCCAGTTATAAATAATAAAAAAAACTGAAAATGGAAAAGAATACAAGATACTTTCATCCCAACTTCAATTATTTATGATTCACAATTACAATTTCTGCCATGAGAGCAGGATATCTACCCTGATTTGTTGGGCACTCCAATAGAAAACCAAGAAAAAGAAAAACATGTATAAACCTTGTCATCGTATTTTGAAGTTGAACTAAATACTGTGGACTCAATGGCCCTCTACTACCAAACCAGGGAGTTCTCTCTCGCCTTAGCTCAGCTATGCGGGGGGCTGTACACTGTTTCTGAGATATGTGGGCTTGGCAAACCTTTCAGATCCACTTTTGGAGTTTCAGTTGAACTAGTTATTTTTGGACTGTATACATGTCTAATTTCACCACGGCTACGAGTAATGATGTCATCTAGAATCTCTCCGTCATCTGCAGAGGAACCCTTCATAACTGCAGCAAAACTATTTGAATCACCTTCCTGCAAAATGAATAGTATAGTGTTTAAAAAACAATGTATCTTGCTGTTAATGGTACATATTATTATTGAACTCTTACAGCAACTAGTTAATACAGGACAAATTCCATCATGGCAGATAGATAGAAAAAGAACACAAGAAGCAATTCAGTGCACATGTATGCTTGCAAACACACACGCATGTGTATGGGGCAAAAGAAAGTGCAAGTTTATTGACACCTGAAGAGCTGCTGAAGGAATTTCACTCATGGCGCTAGTAATATGATAGTTTGACCACAAGAAAGGCAAAAAAAAGTGCAATCTGTTTTTCACTCATGGCGCTAGTAATATACATGTCAGTTTCCAAGATTTTTCACCTTCCTGTATTTAACTTGGATTATTGTGTATCTGTTTTAGTGAGTTCTTCACATATTCTTAGGGTGAAAACAGTGTTATTCCATCCTTATCAGAACTTTTTCTTAAGGACTTTTGTATTGAAGCAAAGTTACTATTTTTGTAGATTTCAAATGGTTTTCCTTCTTGGATGCTGTTTCTTGTTTATGAAACATCATCCTTTATTCATCTATTATTGACTTGCTGTTAATGACCACTAGGCATGTTAAGTACTACAGACGATTAGAGGGAAAAAAAAACTTGGATGATGCTTTTGGGGAAACTCAAGCAAATGCTGAAATCATCAGCATGACCGATCTATACAAAGAACTGCGTTGTTCTGAGTATGGGTTAATGATAGTTACAAATTATACAAAAAAAGAAACAGGATGATTTCAAAGACCTTGAGGCATCCAGGTTTCTCTAACAGAGTTTCTCTGCCATGAGGGAGAGAGATCGATTGAGAGAGAGCTACGGTTGAGAGGCTGTAATGCCCCAAATTTTCGGACTAAAGGGAATTTATTTAATAGTTATGGATCATTACATTGGGAAATAAATTTTGGTAAAAACTTTGGGTTTAGGATTAAAATAAACACAAAATCGATCATGAAGCATCCTAATATGATTCTAAACATGAATAAACCCTTAAAAATATGAACTTATACACAAAAATCAATAAATATCATGAAAATCATGATGTTGGCAGTGTTTCGGGATCCTATGGGCACCCTGTTTTGCAATTTGGCTCATCTAAGCATCAAATGGATTCCAAAATTGATAAAAATCGGTACCTGCACTTGTTATCACCCTAAAATCAGATTGGAAGCATAAAAATATATTTTTGACATTATTCCAATTCGAAAATTGCATTAAAACCCTAAAATATGATATTTTTACCCATGGTCACGTACCAGTTTCAGTGTTAGACCCGAATCAGGGGTCAATCTACCGTGAAAATTTCTGAAATTTTACAGAGATAAACTAGACATAAAAACAAAGAATATATTTTTTATAGATAGGAAAAATCATCTCTGATGAGGGAGATACCTTTCCGGCAATCTGGACTTAAATATAACGAATCTAAAATTGATTAAAACAAATACTTTGGTTAAAAATACAGAAATAAATAGCAAACCTCATCAAAAATTTCTAAATTTTTAGCAGTGAATAGTAGACAAAAAAATAATGAACTTTTTTTTTATAGATTATGAATCGAATCTACGGTTTGAGATCTATGATCAGTACAAGTCAGATTAAGGTTTTTATAAATCATAACAAGTTTTAAAAGATGGATCCGACTTTCTGACAAAGGAAAAATACCAAACAGAGATAAAAAAATTTGAAATTTTTACAGTAAATAACCTACATCAACACAAAGTCACTGCATTTTACGTATTTTGAATCAGATATCGTATGAAAGAAATAACACATCTGCAAGTTATGCTTGAATTTAAACAACGATTTTAATCAACAGAAATCCCGATTTGACTTTGTATTTTATTAACAGGGTTTCCGAATCCCAAAACATCTGATTTTTTTACAGTAGTTCAATGACATATTTATGAACAACATATAAAAAAAGTAAGAATTTCCAATAAATATTGCAATACTAACTAACATGCTTTCTACTGATCTGAAATTAAAATATGCACAAATCTAAGAAACACCAATAAAACATGATTTATTTAATGAAAACAACAACAAAAAATATCTAAACAGTAAAATGAATCCTATTTTGATGCTGTAATACATGAAATAGACAATAATATGCTAAAAACAAAAATAAAATAGGGAATCCATGGCTGAAATTGCTTTTACCCTTGAAATCATGGATTTAATCCATTTAATCGGATAAATCTCATGTTTTCTTGGTTAAGAATACAAAAAACAATGCAATAAACGATTCTAATGGATTAGAATCATAGAAAACAGCATGGAATACGGTTAGATAATCTTCTTGAATTGAACTTGAGGTTCTTGAGCTTTAATCCATGAAAAGTGAGACATTAATGGTGGAATTCATGTTAAAACATTAAATAAAATCAAATAAAGCATAAAAATTATGAGAAACCATACCTTGAAGTTGCATCAATGGAGGAAGAGCTGGGGAGGAGAGAGGATCTCCAAGAATCACCAAAGGAAAGAGTGGAGGTCGACCCCCTTTGGCTCTCTTTAAATAGATTTTTTTTAGGTTTCTTTTTCTAAAGGAATTCTAAAAAAAAGGACTTCTAAAGGGGGGGGGCAATTTTAGTGTGAAGTTACCTAACTACCCCTAACCTAATTATCTTAATTAACTACTAACCTAAACTCCTAATTAGCCTACAAAACTTCCAAATGTGGTGCCACCTAATGTGGGCCCACATTTGGATTTTTAAAGCTTTAATTAAACTTTTAAAACTAATAGTTGAAAATCAAAGTTAAAAATGGATTTTCAAAATGGATTTTTGATTCTTCCTAAACCTCTAAACTAACTAGGACACTGACTAACCCTAGTCTAACCCTGACTTCCTCAAATGTGGCGCCACCTCGAGTGGGCCCTACTTGAGTTTTTTAAAAAAATGATTTTAAAACTTGAAATTGAGAGGTTTTTCAGAAGATATTCAAAAGTACATTTTGAGATTGAAAGAACACAGAGTCCTGACTGGGTCAGAACTCCTCTGGATATGGCGCCAACTGAGTGGACCCCACATCAGGTTTTTGAAAAACTTGAAACAACGACTGAAAATGACTTTGAAAAAGGGTTAAAATCAATAATTGAAATTCAGAGGTTTAAAAATAGAGTTCTAATCGAACTGGATCTCCGAGATAAAGTCCTGAATTTTTAGGACTCTCAAATTTTGGATTTTAGAAGCCAAATGAAGAATTTTTTTTGAAAGATTTTATAAAAAATGGTAAAATAAGTCAGAAAATACAGTCAGAGTTAGAGTCCTAACTCAACAAAAACTCTGAAATAGAGTTCTTAATTAATTGGACTCTGTAAAATGACTTAATTTTTGAAAAATAAATGAAAATGGAAGTAAAAACAGACTTCAAAACAGACTTCTGACTAGATTAGGACTCTGGAACAGAGTCCTGATCGGACTGAAACTCTAGATTTTTTTTTTTGGTATTTTCTGAAAAATAGATGAAAAAACTTGTGAAAACAGTGAAAACAATAACAAATATTGAAATAAAATAGAGTTCTGATTTAACTGAGACTCTGGGGACAGAGTCCTAATTGAACTAGGACTCTCAGACTTTTGGATTTTCTGAGAAAACAAATGAGAGATTTTTGAAAATCAGTTAAAAACAGGATAAATTGAAATTTTGGTTCAGAGTCCTGATCTGATTAGGACTCCAAAGAAGGGTCCTAATTTGACTAGGACTCTGAAAATTTTTGGTTTTCTGAGAAACAAATGATGAGATTTAAACAAACCTTTTGAAAACCAGTGAAAATGAAGTGAGAAAATGAATTTTGGATAGAGTCTTGATTCGATCACGAATCTGGGATAGAGTCCTAATTCGATCAGGACTCTGGGACAAAACCTCAGAATTTTGAAATTTCATGATAAATCTATAACAATTTTGATTCCTGAAAGGGTAAATAAAAGGATTTTTGAAAGATTCTCTCAAAATTGAAATCAGGGTCAGAGTCCTGATCCAACTAGGACTCTTCAAACAGAGTCCTATTTTGACTGAAACTCTGAGTTTTTTACTCATTTTGAAAGATTTGGTTAAAAATTGGTAAAAATGGTGACAAAAGACAAAGTCCTAATCCGACTGAAACTCTGAAGAAGAGTCCTAATCCGACTGGGATTCTTTGAAGAAGAGTCCTAATCCAACTAGGACTCTGAGATTTTGGCCAAAACGAAAGATTTTAAAAGGTTTTCTCCAATAACAGGTAGAAAAGGTAGTAAAAAGTAGAGTTTTGATCCGACTGAGACTATGGAAAAAGAGTCCTGATCCAACTAGGACTCTAAGATTTTGGCCAAAACGGAGGAAATGGACAAGGGATATGACCATAACTAGTTTAAAATCAGAATGGTGTTTTAAAAAGGTTAAAAAAAGATTCAAACAGATGAAAATACAGAGTTCTGATCCAACTAGGACTCTAAAATTTTTGAGATTTTTGATAAATGAAGGAATCCAGAAGCGACACCACCTAAATGGGTCTCATCTGAGAATTGAAATCAATTGAAATTTGAGTTTAAAACAAATTCAGATTGTTTTCTGAGAAAATATTTCAAAATATAAGATCCTGGGGCTTGGCAAATGATAGAATGCTGATTAAAAACCCAAATTTTAAAATTGATTTTGAAAGAAAAGTTTTAAAAGGTCGAATTTGGATTTAATATTTTGAAAACAAGAGTTCTGGATCTCGAAAATGAGATGTAATGACATACAATGCTATGCAATGCAATGAAATGGTATGCCGAATGCATGCAATGATATGCAGTGACATATGAAATGTAAGCACTGAATGAGGGTGAAAAATTGGGGTGTTTACAGATGCCCCTCTTTGCTACTAAGCCGATATAGTGTCGAGCTTAGTGGCAAAGAAAAACACACCAAATTTAAACTATATAAAAAAAATGCCCCAGTTAGGAGAATCTGACCAGGTATGAAAGAATTGGCTACGATGGTAATGACAGATATGAAATGGAGAATAAAGAAGAAGATTCACCTCATCGAAATGAGGCTCAGATTTGGCCCTTAACCTGAATGGGACAATACCTCATGGAAAAATGAGGCTCAGGCTTAACCCTTAACCTGAAAGGTGACGATACCTCATGGAAAAATGAGGTTCAGGCTTAACCCTTAACCTGAAAGGGGACAATACCTCATGGAAAAACGAGGTTCAGGCTTAACCCTTAACCTGAAAGGGGATGATACCTCATGAAAAAATGAGGCTCAGGCTTAACCCTTAACCTGAAAGGGGACGATACCTCATGAAAAAATGAGGCTTAGGCTTAACCCTTAACCTGAAAGAGGACAACAAACCGAATCCTCAAATGAAGAAACCATGATGGGACCTTCGAATTTTGCACAATAAATCCGAGAGGGGTTTGCAAAAGGAAGAAAGGGGGTTCCTTAAAACTTGAAAAGGGATTGATCTTGGACATCTTATTGCTGAGACTAAATGGCTTTTAAAACAAATGACCTTTTGTAGAAAAATTCAGATTTAACCCTTACCCTGAACGGGAGCTATCTATGGTGGGACAGTGGGGAGCACAGGGAAGTGTGCGAATCTGAGAGCCCAAGCACTCAGATCAAAACAAGAAGGGATGGATCTTGGACAATTCCCGTCATCCGATCCTAAAAGGGATAACAACAACGCATGGATACATTAAAATAGACATCAAGCTCTCACTTCATGTCGGGATAACTTGAAAAGATTGCCAATAAGATAAAAATTGTAGTTAATTCAAGGATAATTTAAACGTAAGTACTTATGTGAAAAATATTCCCTCTTTTCTACCTGAAGTATTACCTCCAACTGGACTTAACTTCATAGAATCAAGATTCGAATTCAAATTGCTTGCAATTGACTTTCATTTAAGGAGGCTAGCAATTTTCTTGATATGAACGGAAAAGAAAGAATTCTTATTGTGAAAGCAATTCTTGAAAGGATATTGATAAAAGAATTTCACAAAATTAAAGAAGATTCTTGACATATTCGGCAATTTGATATCCTGGGATTCTTTTCTCATGATGGTCTTTCTGCCTGTACTCTTTTTTTTTCGATAGAATTGGGGATTTTTGGGTTTCTGGAGAATTTATTGCACCATCCTTCATTTTGGAGATGTCCTGGCTTTTCTCTCTCTCTCTCTCTCTCTCTCTCTCTCTTTTGGAAGGGTACGTCATAAACTTCATCTTAGAGATATTTCGATCCGTCTTTGCCTCAGGGATTATGTTGACGATATTGGCTCATTGGCTGATGGTCTCTTGATGATAGCTGAAATTAAATATCTTTTAGGGTTTGTCGGGAGGTTCATCACATTCGCCTTCAACTCAACGATGATTTGAACTTTCCCTGGAAGGATCCGTCACAAACTCCTTCATCTCGGAGATGATTCAAATCTTCTTTGGCCCCGGGGGTCTAACTCGCATAATTCGTCTTCATCTTGACGACAATTGAGAGATCCCTTTTGCAGATATTTAATTACAGCTTGAGTGATTGAGGAGATATGGAAATTGATTGGATTTTTTTTTGTATCATCCAGGATATTTTGACTGCCTTATCTTTACAAGAATGATCTTTAAAAATGTGTCATAGATGCGATCAATATCAATCACTTATGGCTTTGCGACAACATTGAATTTTTTTTGCTGGCCATATCGAGGATTTATTCTTCATCCCTTTGGTTGGCCAATAGAAAGAATTTAGTTTTTGAATCCTTCTTCGCAAAAGCTTCATTCTTTTTGGAAGTAATACTGAAGGTAATCTGAGGTAATTCTTTTTATACAATAAAAGATTTTTTAAGATCAACAACTATTTTTTATAACAAATTGGCAAAATATTCTTGAAATCCTTGGTGAAAGAAATTGCTTGAGGTCTAATTGATATATCCGTGGCTAGATTCTCCTCTCCTTTCCCCAAAGGAGAGACTCAGGCTTGACCCTTACCTGAACGGATAATAAAAAGATACTTCTCTCTTCCATGAAGAGGAGGTGTTTGCAAAACGAACTTTCGAAGAGAAACAAAATTTTCGTCAAAACTCCCTATTTCTAGGCTTCTCTTATGGAAAGGGGGCCGCTAACAAAGGTTGGAAGGATATCATAGAGGAGCGAGTCCATCACACTCTCCCTGGAAAAAGGGTCCTTGAAGACGGGGGTGGCCTAACAAAAGACATTTTAGGGTTACAAGGAGAACGAGCTTTTGTCGAAACTCTTCTTGGAAAAGGGTTCCTTGTATGACAATAAAGATTATTTTGCAAACTGTTCGTGAAGCACGAGTCCCTTCAAACTCTCCCTAGAAAAAGGGGTTCAACGAACTAACAATAAAGACATGCGAAAAGAACGATCTCCCTCAAACTCTCCCTAGAAAAAGGGTCTCTCGGAAGAGAAAATGATTGATGATTGATTTTGAACCAATTGGCAGACGAATTCGACACAAAGGTCGAATCTTGAAAGACTATGATTGGAGGATACGACTCGAAGGTCGGACAAATATGATCGACATTGAGAGAATTTGATAACCCAAAGGTTTCCTTGGTAAAATGGATGACCAGAGGTCTGACAAAATTGGTGACCCAAAGGTCAGATTAACATAATAGAGTGACCCAAAGGTCTGATAAAGATTGTTTGGTTCGCAGATCTGAAGATTAACATTGAGTTTGAACCTCAATGTGAGATTTATGTTGTGACCAGTATGAAGACCGACAAAGTACTAGTACGAGCACTGGATTTTAAAAGATCACCAACATGAGCACTAGATTTTAAAAGATTACCAGTACGAGCACTGAATTTTTAAAAGTTACGAGCACGAACATTGGATTTTGAAAGATTACCAGTACGAGCACTGGATTTTGAAAGATTACCAGTACGAGCACTGAATTTTGAAAGAGACCAGTACGAGCACTGGATTTTGAAAGATCGCCAGTATGAGTACTGAGTTTTAAAAGGCTACCAATATAAGCACCGGATTTTAAAAGAGTACCAGTACGAGCATCGAATTTTAAAAGATTACCAATACGAGCACTAGATTTTAAAAGACTACTAGTATGAGCACTGAATTTTAAAAGGTTACCAGTACGAACACTAAATTTTGAAAGATTACCAGTACGAGCACTAGATTTTTGAAAGGTTGCTAGTATGAGGGCAAGATTTTAAAAGATTACCAGTTAAGCACTGAATTTTAGAGAGATTATCAACACAAATACAAGATTTGGTAAAGCAACCAAGGCGAGATTGGATTTCATAAAAGGACCAATTTGAAAATTGGATTTAACCAGACCGGTGTAAAACTAGATTCGGTCGGAAGTTTTGAATCAGAATACAAATCTTCAAGGAAAGACTAGATGAATTGGATTTTGAAAAAGAATTTGGGTCGGAACTCGGATCTTCTAGTCCAATTTACAGAATAGTTTGAGTAGAAGCTCAAACCTTTAAAGGAACACTGAGCGAATTGGATTTAGAAGAAAATTCAAGTCGAAACTCAGATTTTCTAGACCAATTCTGAATTGGATTTGAAAGAAAATTTAAGTCAGAACTCAGATCTTCTAGACCAATTTACAAGATAGTTTGAGTAGAGGTTCAAACCTTTAAAGGAACACTAAGCAAATTGGATTTGGAAGAAAATTTAAGTCAGAACTTGGATTTTCTAGACCAATTCTGAATTGGATTTGGAAGAAGATTCGAATCAGAACTCGGATCTTCTAGACCAATTCTGACATTTGAAAGAATGAAATTTGAAATTAGTTCAACTAGTATGGATACCAGATTTTAAAGAAGTACCAGTACGAGCACAGGATTTTAAAAGATTACCAGTACGAGCACTGAATTTTTTAAAACATTACCAGCACGAGCACTGATTTCTAAAAGATTATCAATTAATTGTGATGGGAGATTTTGATCTTCACCCTCACGCTGACTTGGACGACTGTCGGGGCCTCAGGATTTATCCCTCATCCTGAATGGGTGATAAATTTAATGTAAATTGATGCAACTGAATGTAGATGCAAATGAATGCAGATGAATGCAAATACAAATGAATGCAAATGGTGAAAGATTTTGTTTGATCCTGCCTGTATACATGGTAATTTTTTTTTAATGAGTTTTATAACAAAAATATCCCAGTGTATTCTGGGAATGAGAAATATTCTGATAAAAGAATAATTGATCATTTATTGGAAGGAATTTTGAAGAATACAAAAGATAGAATAGAGATTTTCTAGGTATAGAATTTTTTCAAATGTCGAGCATTGATGGGGTCGGGTAATTCTACCCCGTCTGCATTAATCTGACAATATGAATTACGTGGTAACGCTTCTTTCACCATGTAGGGACCTTTCCAGTTTGGTGACCATTTGCCATGCAAACGATGCTTAAGATGAGCCGTTGATCTAAGGACCAGATCATTAACTTGGAATCCTCTTTCGATGACTGACGTGGCATATTGCCTTGCTATCCTCTGACGATAAGACTGAGCGTGCTCTGTTGCTTTGAGTCTTTTCTTATCGAGTAGATCTAACTGTACCAATCTCTGTTGCTGATATTGATCGAGTGGTAGTTCTAGAAGAGATGCAAATTTAAGAGCGGACTTTTGAACATGAAGAGGTAACACCACCTCGGTCCCATAAACAAGTTCTGAAGGAGTTGCATTGGTTGGGGTTCGAATGGTGGTTCGATATGCCTAGAGTGCATCATGAATTTTTTCGTGCCAATCATGACCTGTCTCAACGGTTCTTTCCAAGATGCGGATCAAACTTTTATTTGTGGCTTCTGCCTGACCATTCCCTTGGAGATAGTATGGAGCTGAAAAATGATGACGAATTCGGAATTTCGAACAAAAGGTCTTCATTCTCTCATTCTTGAAATGAGTACCATTATCTGACACAATATCATGTGGTATACCGAAACGACAAAGAATATTCTTATGAATGAACGAAACCACATGTCGACCTTCTACTATACGCAAAGTGATGACTTCAACCCACTTGGTGAAATATTCTGTTGCGGCAAGGAAATATTTATGACCATTAGAAGCGGAAGGAGTGATGGGTCCTATGACATCGAAGGCCCACATAGAGAATGGCCATGGAGACACGACTGATTGCAATTACGTATCTGGTGCATGAATGGAAGGTGCGTGCACCTGACACTGAACACACTTCTTTACAAAGCGATAGCAATCTTGCTGCATGGTTTTCCAATAATATCCTGCTCGAATGATCTACTTAACAAGGGTTTGGTAGCTGACATGACCACCACAAATGCCTTCATGTGCTTCTCGCACGACTTCTTTGGCTTCTTCTTCATCTAAACACCTGGAATACTCAGATTTGAACCCACGACGATAAAAAACATTGGCAAGAATAAAATAATGGGCAGACATATGCTGAATCGCTTTTTGCTCCCTCTTTGATAATTCTGGTAGAAGCTTACCAGTTTCAATGAAGTTTTTAATATCTTGGTACCAAGGCTTCTTCTTCTGTTCCGCCTGGTTAACTTGTATTATCGGAATGAAGACAGGTTGGACAAGTCTGCCAATTTCAAAAGAACGACAAGATTCTCCGCTTCTGAAAGACATAATGGAGCCTAGGTTGGCCAAACCGTCAGCTATTTGATTAAACTCTCTTTTGATATAAAAAATCTGAAATTCATCAAAATTGTTGATGAGGGCTAGAATGATCTTTTGATAAGGAAGCAACTTTTGGTCTTTTATCTGTCATTCAGCTTTGACTTGGCTAACGATGAGCAATGAATCGCTGAAAGCGTGTACTCTCTTAACATTGAAGTCTTGCAGAATTCTCATACCTTGTATTAAAGCTTCATACTCGGCCATATTATGGGTACATTGAAAATCCAGTTTCAGAGAAAAGGGGATCATCTCTTTCTCTGGTGTGATAAACAAGATTCTGATCCCTATGCCGGCCATATTCTTGGATCCATCAAAAAATAGATCCCAAACTGGAAATTGTTGAATGTTGCAGATCCGCTCATCGAGGAAATCATCCTCGGCTTTAACATCTTCTGCCAAAGGAAAATCTGCCAATTGGTCTGCAATTGCTTGGCCTTTGATAGATTGCTGAGAAATATATAAGTCATACTGCATCAAAAGGACTTGTCACTTGGCAATCCGTCCACTAAGAAATGGTTGTTCGAGAATGTACTTGAGAGGATTAAGTTTTGAGAGAATCTTGACTTCTGATGCTAACAAGTAATGTCTTAACTTCTGACACATCCAAACCAGTGCTAGATATGTCTTCTCTATCTGAGAATACTTCTTTTCATAGTCAATAAAAGTCTTGCTTACATAGTGGATGACATGCTCAATCAGACTGCCTTCCTCATATTGTGCCAAGAATCCGCCACAAGCGGCTTGGTTAACTGAAACATACAGCAAAAGCGGCTTTCCCAATTCCGGTGGCTTCAGAACAGGTGGGTTAAGAAGATATTTCTTGATACGATCAAACGATTGCTGACACTCTGGTCCCCACTCAAACTTCACTCCTTTTATGAGTAGATGATTGAAAGGCTCACATCTTATGGCAAGATTGGATATGAATCTCCGAATTGATTGCATACGTCCCTGAAGACTACGCAATTCTTTGAGAGTAGTTGGAGGTGACATATCAATGATGGCCTTTGCTTTGGCGGGGTCCACTTCTATCCTTTTTTTGCTGACCAAGAAGCCTAATAACTTGCCTGATTCAACTCCCAAGACACACTTCTGAGGGTTGAGTCTTAGCTTGTAAAGAATGAGTCGCTTGAAGACCTGACTTAAAGCATCGATATGGTCTTCTTCTTCCTTGGATTTGACTAGGATATCATCAACGTATGCATCCATGGTCTTGTGTATCTGATCATGGAATATGGCGGCCATTGTGCGTTGATAGGTTGCCCCAACATTCTTGAGCCCAAATGGCATGACTGTATAACAGAAAGTTCCCCATGGCATAGTGAAGAATGTTTTAGATTGGTCATGAGCGGCCAGTTTGATTTGATTATATCCAGAGTATCCATCAATAAAAGAAAACATGGCATGACCAGCCGTGCTATTGGCCAAGAGATCGATGTTTGGAAGCAGATAGTCATCTTTTGGAGTAGCTTTATTGAGATCACGAAAGTCGATACAGATTCAAACTTTGCCATTCTTTTTGGGAACTGCTATGATATTTGCCAACTAATCAGAATAATCTATTGCTCGAATGAATCCTGCTTTAAGCAAATCCTCAAGTCCTTCCTTGACCTGCTGCTCGATTCGAGAATCCATCTTCCTCAACTTCTGCTTAACTGGTTTTGCATCAGGTTTCAAAATGAGGCGATGTTCCACCAATTTAGGATCTAACCCTGGCATATACTCATAAATTCATGCGAACACTTCTTGATACTGCTTGAGAAAATCGATGAGCCTTTCTTTCTCATCTGTGTTTAGACTGGTACTGATCTTGAGAATTTTAGGACTATCTTTTGAACCAATATTGATGTCTTCAGTTGGATCCTGAACTAAGGTTGATGGCTCATCTTGCTTCTAAATCGCTGCAAATTCTGGCAACTCTGGAAGCGATGAATCAAATTCTATCATTTCTTCTGGCTGCTTTGTGACCTTACTATCTTCTGCTCTTGCTCTGACCCGATAAATCTTTGCAGGTTTTGACATGATTGAAGAATTGATGACTAATCTCTTTATTGATTGGGAAGACATTCTGAAAATTTGAAAAGGAATAGCTTTTTAGAAAAAGTTCATTCATTATAGCATAAATTGCATGAAATGAAAAAGGATAAGAACAATGAATTTTGAAGACAAACTGCAGATGAGTAAGAGCAAGATGGCATCCAAATAGACGAGAAAATTTATAGCTTTATTGAAGACTTAAAATGAAATGATGACATTTAAAATGAACTGAAAGGGGACATTGTCCCTATAAACTGCAGAAATCAAATGAATGAAAAGGAAAAAGACAGATGGTAGAAGCTTTTAATGAATCCCCTTAATGAAGATAGTATTTTTGTGAGATCTTTTGTCCATGAATCCCAATCCTGCTCTGCGTGGATGATGATCAGGGATCACTGGCTCTAGTCGGCCATCTCCATTCTTGCCCAAGCCTTTGAAAGGCTGATAATCATGCTTCAGTAACAGGTCAAACCCTTTCTTGATTCTTACAAACTGCGAGAAAAGATGATGGTCTTTGAAAGTGTTGTAATCAAGATGACCTCCGATTTTGAAGAAATGTGGCCCTTGCCATCAGACCATCGTTGTAGTATGCTTCGCCTCTGGTACTGCATCTAGTTTTAACATTTCCAGACTTTCGCTAAGAACAACTTCTTCGCTCTCCCTGATGCTAGGAATATCAGCAGTATAGGTCGGTCGAGGAATCATAGGTTGAGGCAGCCTCTCTTCTAGATCTTCTCCCAGGACAATAGTTATCATGCCGCCTTTAGACCACTTAATGCACTGGTGCAGAGTGGATGGCACGACATTGGCATTGTGAATCCACGTTCTCCCCAATAAAAGATTATACGTTGGTGGCACATTGACAACGTGAAAAAGCACTGTGTGAACAGAGTAGTTAATAAATATTTTCAAGAAGATTTTTCCCTTTGCTGTCTGTCCGTGGTTATCAAACCCATAAATGGTGATCGGATCTGGCGTGTATTCTTCTTCTTTTATACCTAGAGCCTTGGCAGTCATTTCAGGACAAATGTTGAGGCTACTGTCTCCATCTACAAGCACGTGGAGTACAATCATTCCCCAGGTTCGCACCACAATGTATAGAGCATTATTATGAAATGCATGAGGCTTGGGTAGATCCTCATCTGAGAAAGTTATGGGAGCATTGGTCATGGCCTGATTAACGATCTGGGCCATGTCTTCGGGAGTGGTGTCTGGATTGACCTTGATTTTTCATAATAAATCGTCAAGGACTTGTTGATGCTTGGGAGAGGCACGCTCCAACTCAAGAATAGGGATATTAGAGAGTTCAATGATTGGTCTTTGCACTATATCGACCTTTTCTTCTGATGCTTTCCCTTTTTCTGAAACGGGTTTGATAAAACCCTTGGGAAACCATGGCATTCTTTTGGCTACCTCTGGAGATACTCCGGTAGGTTCCTTTGAAACTTTTAGCTTGTTGAAGGCGGAGACAAGGTCCATCTTCTGAGAATTGGAATGGGCCTTATGCAGTACTAATACATGATGTTGTACATCGATATTGCTGCTAGAACATGGTTGGATATGATCTTGTGGCTGAAAAGGATGATCAGATATCATTGCAGTTGAATGCTGAAAGAACGACTGATTTAGTATTCCCATTTTCTCATCTTCGGCACCTTCTACCAACAGATTTTTGTCAATATAATCTTGTATGATGTTTTTGAGAACGAAACAGTTCTCAGTGTCATGTCCCACTGTTTGGTGGAACTTGCAGAATCTGTCCTTCATTTTACCCATAACCACTGATGGATCAGCTACCCTTGGAAGCTTAATCATGTCATTGTCGAGCATATATTCTACCACTGTTTCGAGAGACTGATCCAGAGGGGTAAACTTGCGATTATAACTCCACCCTTCCTGCTTTGGCTTTTCTTGATGTCTCGACCCTTGATAAAGAGTCTGCTGTGGTTGTCTATCATACTAAGGGATCAATTTGCCTTTCTGATCATTTTTATTGGGGTTTGACCCTCCTGACCCATAACTGTGATCTTTCACATTTCCTTTATTCTGATTTCTACTATTATTGGCAGAGTAAGTGAAGTGGGTTTTCTTCTTTGATTCATGCTAACAACTGTTCTTGGTGAACATGAAGCCTTCATAAGATCCATTTTCCATACTCAACTCAAGCCATTCGGCTCGTTCTGTCAGTTCTATGAAGGTCTTTGATGGAGAGGTGGAAATCAGTCCCCTTAGGGGTTGCGAAAAGTTGCTCAGGATCAAAGATAGTGCATGTCTCTCTGATATCAGATCACGCATCTTGTTACAAGCGGATCTCCACCTATGAATAAAATCCCTAGCTTTTTCATTTTCTTTCTGCTTTAGACTGCAGAGGTGGCTGAGAGTCGGGAGGGCCTCAACATTGAATAAAAAGCGCTCAATAAACAAATTGACCACTTTGTCAAAATCTCCCCAGACTGCGAGGGAAACAAAGAAATAAGGCCCGATTGTTCCTCCTGAACCTGGAACATTCTGCAAAGAATAGGGCGAGGTGTGCCTTTAGGTCACCCGAACCATCAAACATGATAAATTTCTTGGGAAGATTATCGAGATCATCATCCCCATCCAGTCCGTCATAGAAATCTTCACTTGTGAAAACCCTTTTGCCCTTGTCACGGGCCTGCAGATCCTTGACCGTCTTTATCACATCTCAGAGTTGTGACTGAGTAGGGTCATGTTATCATCGCAAAATTTTACTTTTGCAAATCAAACTGACCTTTGAAAAAGTTTTTGAAAATAACTCGCCTCCGTTTTAAAATGCGGGAAAATTCCGTAGAATGGGACTCGCCTGTCGGTACGAGGTTCAACCGTTCCTGCCACCTTTAACAGGGGTAATTGAACCAAGGATCAATCTTATGCTCTACTCTATTCAACTTGTCTAAATCATATTCTAATTTCTAAATGCACATAGAATCAGGCATGTGCTATGAATTTTCAGAAAAATGCATATTTGAAAACATGATGTTTGCTTTGAATGATTGAAATATAAAATGTAAATCTTGGAAAATCATGAATTGGGATTTCAAATATACTTCTGAAAGAAATAAAAATTGATTTTTGAGGAATCCTTGACATTTGGTGAAAATCGATTCTGAGAGACTTAGTTTCTCTGAATTCAAACTTGGAAATTGAAATTCTAACTTAGAAAATTTGAATTTGGAACTTGGGAAATATTTGAAATATCCTTTGAAATTCAATGTCTTTGGGAAAATCGATTTTGCTATAAGACTTAGGAGATTTTGAGAAAATGAACTTCTTTGAATTGAAATTTGAATTGGAATTGGCAAATGCATGAAATGAATGAATATGGATTTGAGGAATTGAGAAATACTTTTTGTATTTTTGAGAAATGCAGTGCATTTTTGAAGTTAGCCTAAGAGTGTAGGCTGAATGTGGCTAATGTGAAGATCATAAATCTAAGTATCATTCATATTCTGACTATGGCCATAAATACGAATTCCACCAAGTTTATAAACTTCATAAAAGCTACTATATGTGCCATTCGTGTAGACCATGGCGAATTTGTAAAAATATGCATGAATCATCATCCATCACACATTAAAATTATAAAAATAAACTATATGCAATGCAACCTAAGCTAAGCAGGAAATGTAAATTCTTATTCCAAAGTTTAATTTAGTTTACATCACTATTGAAATTTAAATACATGAAAAATAAAGTCTTCAATGTACCTGCAAAACTAGAAAACTTGGTTAATGAATATATGTTGGCTTTTCTAGATTTATCCAACAATATCAGGAAATTGCTGGATTTTGCTAGATATAAGCCTTTTTGCCATGATTCCCTTAAATCAAAATGATAAAGTATGAAATAAAATTGAATAAATAAGGAAGATAAAATATGAAATTTCGAAATTGGGGTCCAAATGACCAAAATACCCCTAATAACAAGACTATGGCCTTGAAATTAGAGTTTTTAAAAAGATATTTTGATAAAATGCAAGTTCTGAAATTTGAATGGAATAAACTAAAACCAAATATGCTATGACATGATTAAAAATATGAAATTAGGGTTAGGGATTTCGAAATTTAGGTAAAATGACCAAATTGCCCCTGATAGCAAGACTATGGCCTTGAAATCAGGGTTTTTAGAAATAGATTTTGGTAAAAACTTAGGTTTTATGCACTAAATGAAATCAAATGAGCATCAAATTAAACCTAAAGCATCCTAACATGATTATGAACATGATTAAACCCTAAAAATATATGCTTATGCACGAAAATCCAATAATATCACAAAAACTGTGATTTTAGCAGTGTTTTTGGATCTTTCAGGAACCCGATTTTGAAATTTGCTTAATTCAGCCATCAAATGGATTCCAAAATCCATAAAAATTGGTACCTGCACTTGTTATAACTCTAATGTCGAATTGAAATTATAAAAATAAATTTTTGACATTAAATTAATCTGAAAATTGCATTAAACCCTAAAATATGCTATTTTTGACCTAATTCACCAACCAGTTTCAATCCAAGACCTGAATCAGGGGTCAAATCTCCATGGAAATTTATGAAATTTTACAGAGACAAACTAGGAAGAACAAACAGAGATTTCCCAATTTACAGATCGGAAAAATCATCTCCGGTTAGGGAGAAACCCTTCCGGCAATCTGAGCTAAAATATATCACTCTTAACAGGGATTAAAACAGCTATTCCAGATTGAAAATACAGACATAAATAGAAATTCTAAACAAAAATCTCTGAAATTTTAGTGAAAAACAGTATACAGAAAAATAACAATACTCACTTTTTACAGATCTAAAATCGGATTTGTGGTTTGGGATTTATGACTAACACAAGTCTGATTAGGGTTTTGGTAAACCCTAACGAGTTTAAAATTTAAAAACAGATTCTATGAAATAGTAAAAATACTAAAATATAATAAAAAAATCTGAAAATTTCACAGAAGACATATCTACTCAATGTGAATCCATAGCACTTTACAGATCTAAAATCGGATATAAGATGAGAGAAATATCATCACAGCAAGTTACCTTCTTGATTTTAACCACGATTTTAAAGCTTTAAAAACCCGATTTGATGTCTGATTTTTTTGACAGAGTTTCCGAGGTCCAAAACCTCTGATTTTTCTACAGTAACTCAATAATTCATGCATGCACCACATATAAAAAAATCAGAAATAAACAATGAGTGATTCAATCCGAAATAACATCATCTTTACTATTCTAAACCTAGAACACACAGAAATTTAAGAAACTTGAAAAAACATGCATTAACTAATGTAAATAAATAAAATAAACCATAAAATAGTAAATAAAAATTATTTTTATGCTGTAGAACGTAATACAAACATGAATAAACCATGAAAATAAATTAAAAACAGGGAATCAATGGCTGGAATTTGATATCACCTTTAAAACATAGATTTAACCCATTAAAAAGGGTAAATCATATATTTTATTGGTTAATAATGCAAAGAATCATATTTAAATCAATTCTAATGGATTAAAATCTCTGTAAATCATCCAAAACAGGGTTAGATCACCTTCTTGGATTGTTCTTGCTGATTCTTGATGGTTCTTGTGGTTAAATCCATGAAGATGATGGTGCCAATGGCTAAATCATGCTTAAAACAATGAAAAACATTAAATAAAAACTAAAAATTAAAGAAAAATATTACCTTGAGGTTGCTGCAATGGAGGAAGGGCTGGAGAGGAGAGAGAAGCTCCAAGAACTCAATAAGAGAGAGATGGGAAAATCGACCCCCCTTATGCCTCTATTTATAATAAAAAAATTAGGTTTAAAAATTGACAATTTTGAAAATTTTGGACTCTAAAGGGGGGGGGGCGATTTTTGGGTGGAGTTAACTATATGCCCTTAGTCTAAATTATCCTAAATAGTTCCTAATTAACCCCTAGCTAAACCTAAGAATCCCCCAAATGTGGTGCCACTTGGCATTCTCTCACATTGGGTTTTTAAAACACTTTTAAAAACACTAGTTTTAAAAACTAACTTTCAAAAATGAGTTTTTCAAAATGGTTTTGACTCTTCTAAACCTCTAACACTAACCAAGACATCAACTAACCCTAGTCTAGCCCTGACTTACTCGAATATGGCGCCACCCCGAGTGGGCCCTACTTGAGTTTTTCAAAAAGTGATTTTAAAACTTGAAATTGAAGGAGTTTTCAAAAGATTTTCAAAAGTAAACTTAAAATTAGGATTTTTGAAATGGCATAAGGTCCTAACTGAGTTAGAATTCCTCTGGATATGGTGCCAACTGAGTGGTCCCACATCGAATTTTGAACATTTTTGAAATAAACACTGAAAATGGCTTTGAAAAGGGGTTAAAATCAGTATTTGAAATTCAAGATCTTTGAAAATAGGGTCTCAAGCGAACTGGAACTCCGGGTTAGAGTCCTGAACTCTTAGGACTCTGAGATTTTAGATTTTAAAAGCCAAATGAAAGAATTTTCAAAAGATTTTATCAAGAAATGATGAAATAAGTTAGAAAACACAGTCAGGGTTAGACCCCTAACTCGACCGAACTCTAAAATAGAGTCCTGAACTAACTGGACTCTGTAAAATGACCTAAATTTTGAAAACAAACGAAAAAGATTGAGAATGGAAGTAAAACAGACTTAAAAACCAGACTTCTGACCGGATTAGGACTCTGAGACAGAGTCCTGATCGGACTGAAACTTTCAAAAATTTGAGAAATTTGATGAATAGAGGCATTCAGAAGCGACACCATCTAAATGGGTCTCATCTGTGAATTGAAATCGATTAAAGTTTGAATTTGAAAGGAATCCACATTGTTTTCTGAGAAAATATTTCGAAATATAAAGTCCTGGGGTTGGAAAATGACAGTGTATTGAATAAAAACCCAGGTTTTGAAATTGATTTTGAAATAAAGCTTTAAAATTCAAATCTGGATTGAATGTTTTGAAATAGGAGTGCTGGATCTCGAAAATGAGATGCAATGCCATACAATGCTATGCAGAATACGTGCAATGACATGCAATGATCTGTGATGACTTATGAAATGGACAAACACTTGATGAAGGTAAAAATTTGTTGTGTTTACAGATGCCCCTCTTTGCTGCTAAGCCGGTTGAAAGCCGAGCTTAGTGGCAAAGAAAACATACCAAATTTGGACTATAAAAATGCCCCAGTTAGATGAATCTGACTGGGTATGAAAGAATTAGTTCAAAGGATGATGATAGATATGAAATGAAGAATAAGGAGAAAATTTTACTTCAAAAAGAAGTGAGATTCAGGTTTTGCCCTTAACCTGGATGGGACAGGAAATACCTCGTATGGAACGAAGCTCAGGCTTAACCCTTAACCTGAAAGGGGACGATACCTCATGGAAAAACGAGGCTCAGGCTTAACCCTTAACCTGAAAGGGGCCGATACCTCGTGGAAAAACGAGGCTCAGGCTTAACCCTTAACCTGAAAGGGGACAATACCTCGTGGAAAAACGAGGCTCAGGCTTAACCCTTAACCTGAAAGGGGACGATACCTCGTGGAAAAACGAGGCTCATGCTTAACCCTTAACCTGAAAGGGGACGATACCTCGTGAAAAAACGAGGCTCAGGCTTAACCCTTAACCTGAAAGGGGACGATACCTCGTGGAAAAATGAGGCTCAGGCTTAACCCTTAACCTGAAAGGGGACGATATATGGAATCCTCAAATGAAGAAACCATGATGGGACCTTCGAATTCTGCACAATAAATCCGAGAGGGGTTCGCAAAAGGAAGAAAGGGGGTTCCCTAAAGCTTGAAAAGGGATTGATCTTGGACGTCTCATTGCTAAGACTGAATGGCTTTTAAGATAGATGACCTTTTGCGGAAAATTCAGGTTTAACCCTTAACCTGAACGGGAACTGTCTATGGTGGGACAGTGGGGAGCACAGGGAAGTGTGCGAATCTGAGAGCCCAGGCACTCAGATCAAAACAAGAAGGGAAGGATCTTGGACAACTCCCATCATCCGATCCTAAAAGGGATAACAACAACGCCTGGATACATCAAAATAAACATCAAGTTCTCACTTCATGTCAGGATAACTTAAAAAGATTGCCAATAAGATAAAAAATTGTAGTTAATTCAAGAATGATAAGCACATATATATGAAAAATATTCTCTCTTTTCTACCTGAAGTATTACCTCCGACTGGGCTTAACTCCGTAGAATCAAGATTCGAATTCAAATTACTTGCAATTGACTTTCCTTCAAGGAGGCTATCAATTTCATTGATATGGACGGAAAAGAATGTATTCTTGATATTGCGAGAGCTATTAGCGAAAGGATATTGATAAAAGAATTTCACAAAATTAAAGAAGATTCTTGATAGATTCGGCAGTCTGATATCCTGTGATTCTTTTCTCATGATGATCTTTCTGCACTCTTTTTTGACAGAATTGGAGCTCTCTTGGATTTTTCGGGAATTACATCATCCTTCATTTTGGAGATGTCCTAGCTTTTTCTCTCTTTATTTTTTTGGAAGAGTACGTCACAAACTCCTTCATCTCAGAGATGTTCCGATCCTTCTTTTCTCTCAGGGATTATATTGACGGTTATTGGCTCATTGGTTAGGAATCTCTTGATGATAACAGAAATTAAATACCTTTTAGGGATTGTCGGGAGGTCCATCACACTCGCCTTCATCTCGACGGTGATCTGGACTTTCCCTGGAAGGATCTGTCACAAACTCCGTCATCTTGGAGATGATCCAAATCTTCTTTGGCCCCGAGGGTCGACTCGTCTAATTCGCCTTCATCTTGACGACAGTTGAGAGATCCCTTTTGCAGATATTTAATTGCAGCTTAGGTGATTGAGGGGACATGGAGATTGAGTGGATTTTTCTGTATCACCCAGGATATTTCGACTGCTTATTTTCCAAGAATGATCTTTAAAAATATGCCATTGACTGTGATCAATATCAATCACTTCTGGCTTTGCAACAACATTGAATTTTCTTTGCTAGCCATATCGCGAATTTATTCTTCATCCTTTTGGTTGGCCAATAGAAAGATTTTGAATTTTGAATCCTTTTTCGCAAAAGCTTTGTCACTTCGGAAGTAATACTGAAGGTATTCTGAGGTACAATTTTATGCGATAAAGATTTTGGAATCAACAACTATTTTTTTTTATGGCAAATTGGCACTTGGAATCCTTGGTGAAGGAAATCATTTGAGATCTATATGACACATCCGTGGCTAGATTCTTCTCTCCTTTCCCCAAAGGAGAGACTCAAGCTTGACCCTTACCTGAACGGGTAACAAAAGATACTCCTCTCTTCCCTGAAGAGGAGGTGTTTGCAAAATGAACTTTCGAAGAGAAATAGAGTTTTCGTCAAAACTCCCTATTTCTAGGCTTCTCTTATGGAAAGGGGGCCGCTAACAGAGATTGAAAGGATATCATAGAGGAACGAGTCCATCACACTCTCCTTGGAAAAAGGGTCCTCGACGACGGGGGTGGCCTAACAAAAGACATTTAAGGCTACAAGGAGGATGAGCTTCCGTCGAAACTCTCCTTAGAAAAAGGGTTCCTTGTGTTACAACAAAGATTATTTTGCAAACTGTTCGTGAATCACGAGTCCCTTCAAACTCTCCCTAGAAAAAGGGGTTCAACGAACGAACAATAAAGACATGCGAAAAGAAATGAGCTCCCTCGAACTCTCCCTGGAAAAAGGGTCCCTCGCAAGAGAGATACTTGGCGATTGATTTTGATAGCTTTTGATAACTCAAAGAACTGCTTGATAACACGAATGACTAGAGGTCTTGACAAAATCGGCAACCCGAATGTCAGATTAACATAATGGAACGACCCAAGAGTCTGATACAGATTGTTTGGTTCGCAGGTCTAAAGATTGAGCCTGAACCTCAATGTGAGAGTTATGTTGCGACCAGTATGAAGACCGAACTTTTGCAAAGTACCAATACGAGCACTGTATTTTAAAAGATTACCAGTACAAGCACTGGATTTTTTAAAGGATACCAATACGAGCACTGGACTTTAAAAGGTTACCAGTACGAGCACTGGATTTTAAAAGGTTATCAGTATGAGCACTGAATTTTAAAAGATTACCAGTACGAGCACTGGGTTTTCCAAAGATTACTAGTACGAGCACTGGTTTTTAAAAGATTACCAGTACGAGCACTGGTTTTTAAAAGATTACCAGTACGAGCACTGGGTTTTGAAGGGTCATCAATTGGCGATGACTTGGACGACTTGCCGGGGTCTCAGGATTTATCCCTTATCCTGAATGGGAAATTCAATGCAAATTGATGCAGATGAATGCATGCAAATGCAAATGGATGCAACTGAGTGCACATGCGTGCAAAATGAGAGATTTATTAAATCCTGCCTGCACACAAATTGTTTTGGATAAAAGGCAACTTTAACAAGAATGCCCCAATATACTCTGGGGAAGAGGGGTATTTTGACCAAAGAATAATTCATCATTTATTGAGGAGAATTTTTGAAGAATACAAAAGATAGAATAGAGATTTTCTAGGTATAGAATTTCTTCAGATGTCGAGCATTAATGGGGTCGGATAGTTCTACCCCGTCTGCATTAATCAGACGATATGAATTACGGGGCAACGCTTCTTTCACCACGTAGGGACCTTCCCAGTTTGGTGACCATTTGCCACGTGGACGATGCTTGAGATGAGCCGTTGATCTAAGGACCAAGTCATTAACTTGGAATCTCCTTTCGATGACTGACTTGGCATATTGCCTTGCTATCCTCTAACGATAAGACTGAGCGTGTTCTGCTGCTTTGAGTCTTTTTTCATCGAGTAAATCTAACTGTACCAATCTCTGTTACTGATACTGATCGAGTGGTAGCTCTAAAAGAGATGCGAACTTAAGGGCGGGTTTCTGAACATGAAGAGGTAACATCACCTTAGTCCCATAAACAAGTTCTGAAGGAGTCGCATTGGTTGGGGTTCGAATGGTAGTTCGATATGCCCAAAGTGCATCATGAATTTTCTCGTGCCAATCACGACCCGTCTCAACGGTTCTTTCCAAGATGCGAATCAAACTTTTGTTGGTTGCTTCTGCCTGACCATTTCCTTGTGGATAATAAGGAGCTGAAAAATGATGATGAATTCTGAATTTTGAACAAAAGATCTTCATTATCTCATTCTTGAAATGAGTACCATTATCTGACACGATGTCGTGCGGTATACCGAAACGACAAAGAATGTTCTTATGAATGAACGAGACTACATGTCGACCTTCCACTGTACGCAGAGTGACGGCTTCAACCCATTTGGTGAAATACTCTGTTGCGGTAAGGAAATATTTATGACCATTAGAAGCTGAAGGAGAGATGGGTCCTACGACGTCGAAGGCCCACATAGAAAATGGCCATGGAGACACGACTGATTGCAAGTACGTGGCTGGCGCATGAATGGAAGGTGCGTGTATCTGACACTGAACGCACTTCTTCACAAAACGATAGCAGTCTTGCTGCATGGTTCTCCAATAGTATCCTGCCCGAATGATTTGTTTAACAAGGGTTTGGTAGCCGACATGACCACCGCAAATACCTTCATGCGCTTCTCGTATGATTTCTTTAGCTTCTTCTTCGTCTAAGCACTTGGAATACTCAGAACTGAACCCACGACGATAAAGAACATTGGCAAGGATAAAATAGCGGGTGGACATATGCTGAATTGCTTTTTGCTCCTTCTTTGATAGCTCTGGTGGAAGCTCCCCAGTTTCAATAAAGTTTTTGATATCTTGATACCAAGGCTTCTTTTTCTGTTCCGCCTGGTTGACTTGCATTACCGGAACGAAGGCAGGTTGGTCAAGTCTACCGATTTCAAAGGAGCGACAGGATTCTCCATTTCTGAAAGACATAATGGAGCCCAGGCTGGCCAAACCATCAGCTATTTGATTAAACTCTCTTTTGATATGGAAAAGCTAAAATTCATCGAAATTGTTGATAAGGGATAAAACGATCTTTTGGTAAGGGAGCAACTTCTGATCTTTTACCTGCCATTCAGCTTTGACTTGGCTGACGACGAGCAATGAATCGCCGAAAGCATGTACCCTCTGAACATTGAAGTCTTGCAAAATTCTCATACCTTGTATTAAAGCTTCATACTCGACCATATTATGGGTACACTGAAAATCCAGTTTCAGAGAAAAGGGGATCATCTCTTTCTCTGGTGTGATCAGCAAGATTCCGACTCCTATGCCGGCCATGTTCTTGGATCCGTCGAAAAACAGATTCCAAATTGGGGATTGTTGAACATTACAGATCCGCTCATTGGGAAAGCTATCCTCGATTCTAACATCTTCTGCTAAAGGAAAATCTGCCAATTGGTCTACAATTGCTTGACCTTTGATAGATTGCTGAGAAACATACCCCAGATCATACTGCATTAACAGGACTTGCCACTTAGCAATCCGTCCACTAAGAAATGGTTGTTTGAGAATATACTTGAGAGGATTAAGTTTTGAGAGAATCTTGACTTCTGATGCTAACAAGTAATGTCTCAGTTTCTGACACATCCATACCAGTGCTAGGCATGTCTTCTATATTTGAGAATATTTCTTCTCGTAGTCAATGAAAGTCTTGCTTACATAGTAAATAGCATGTTCAACCAAACTGCCTTCTTCATATTGTGCCAAGAATCCGCCACAAGCGGCTTGGTTAACTGAAACGTATAGCAAGAGAGGCTTTCCCAATTCTGGTGGCTTTAGAACAGGCGGATTAAGAAGATATTTCTTGATACGCTCAAACGATTGCTGACACTCTGGTCCCCATTCAAATTTCACTCCTTTTCTGAGTAGATGATTGAAAGGTTCACATCTCATGGCAAGGTTGGATATGAATCTCCGAATTGATTGCATACGTCCCTGAAGACTACGCAATTCCTTAAGAGTAGTTGGAGGTGGCATGTCAATGATGGCCTTTGCTTTAGCGAGATTCATTTCTATCCCCTTTTTGCTGACCAAGAAGCCTAGCAATTTGCCTGATTCAACTCCGAAGACACACTTCTGAGGGTTGAGTCTTAGCTTATAAAGAATAAGCCGCTTGAAGACTTGACTTAAGGCATCAATATGGTCTCCTTCCTCCTTGGATTTGACCAAGATGTCATCAACGCATGCATCCATGGTCTTGTGCATCTGATCATGGAAAATGGCAGTCATTGCACGCTGATAGGTTGCCCCAGCATTTTTGAGCCTAAACGGCATGACTGTATAACAGAAAGTGCCCCATGGCGTAGTGAAGGATGTTTTGGATTGGTCACGAGCGGCTAACTTGATCTGATTATATCCGGAGTATCCGTCCATGAAGGAAAACATGGCATGCCCAGCTGTGCTATCAACTAGGAGGTCAATATTTGGGAGGGGATAGTCATCCTTCGGAGTAGCTTTATTGAGATTGCGAAAGTCGATACAAATTCGCACTTTGCCATTTTTCTTGGGAACTGCAACGATATTCGCCAACCAGTCCGGATAATCTATTGCTCGAATGAATCCTGCTTTAAGCAAGTCCTCAAGTCCTTCCTTGACTTGTTGCTCGATTCGAGGATCCATTTTCCTTAACTTCTGTTTAACAGGTTTCGCATCAGGCTTCAGAACGAGTCGATGTTCCACCAATTTAGGATCTAAACCGGGCATATCTTCATAAGTCCATGCGAATACTTCTTGGTGCTGCTTGAGAAAGTCAATGAGCCTTTCCTTCTCATCTGTACTTAGGCTGGTGCCGATCTTGAGAATTTTCGGACTATCTTCTGAACTAATATTGATGTCCTCAGTCGGATCCTGGACTAGGGTCGATGGTTCATCTTGTTTCTGAATCGCTGCAAATTCTGGCAACTCTGGAAGCGACGAATCGAATTCTGCCATTTCTTCTGACTGCTTTGTGACCTTACTGTCCCCTGCTCTTGCTCGGACCCGATATATCTTTGCTGGTTTCGATAGGATTGAAGGATTAATGACTAACCTTTTTATCGGTTGAGAAGACGTTCTGAAATTTTGAAAAGGAATAGCTTTTAGAGAAAGCTCCTTTACTATGACATAAATTGCATGGGAATAAAAAAGATAAGAACAAATGAATTTTGAAGACAAATTGTAGAGGAATAAGAGAAAGATGACATCCAGATAGACGAGAAACTTGATAACTTTATTGAAGACTTGAAATGAAATAAGGACATTTAAAATGAACTGAAATGGGACATTGTCCCTACAAACTGCAAAAATCAAATGAATGAAATAGAAAAGACAGATGGTAGAAAATTTTTAATGGATCCCTTTAATGAAGACAGTATTTTTGTGGGATCTTTTGCCCATGAATCCTAGTTCTGCCCTGCGCGGATGATGGTCAGGGATCACTGGCTCTAGCCGGCCATCTCCGTTCTTGCCCAATCCTTTGAAAGGCTGATAACCATGCTTCAGTAACAGGTCAAATCCTTTCTTGGTCCTAACAAACTGCGGGAAAAGTGGATGGTCCTTGAAAGTACTGTAATCGAGACGACCCCCAATCTTAAAGAAATGTGGTCCTTGCCATTGGACCATCGCTGCTGTGTGATTTGTCTCTGATGTTGCTCCTAACTTTAGCATTTCAAGGCTTTCACTGAGAACAATTTTTTCACTTTCCCTAATGCTAGGGATATCAGCAGTATAAGTTGGCCTAGGGATCATAGGCTGAGGTAGCCTCTCTTCAGGATCTTCCCCCAAAACAGTAGTTATCATGCCACCTTTAGACCACTTGATGCACTGATGCAGAGTGGATGGCACGGCGTTGGCATTATGAATCCATGTTCTTCCCAGTAGAAGATTATACGTTGGTGGCACGTTAACGACATGGAAAAGCACTGTATGAACAGAGTAGTTGATAAATATTTTCAAGAAGATCTTTCCCTTTGCTGTCTGTCCATGATTATCAAACCCATAAATGGTGATCGGATCCGGTGTATACTCTTCTTCTTTTATACCCAGAGCCTTGGCAGTCATTTCAGGACAAATGTTGAGGCTACTGCCTCCATCTACAAGCACGTGGGGTACAGTCATTCCCCGGGTTCGCACCACAATGTACAAGGCATTGTTATGAAATGCATGAGGTTTTGGCAGATCCTCATCTGAGAAGGTTATGGGAGCATTGGCCATGGCCTGATTAACGATCTGAGCCATGTCTTCAGGTGTGGTGTCTGGCTTGACTTTGATCTTTCACAGTAAATCGTCCAGAACTTGCTGATGCTTAGGAGAGGCACGTGCCAACTCAAGGATAGGGATATTAGAGAGGGCAGTGATTGGTCTTTGCACCGCGTTGACCTTTTCTTCTTGTTTTCTCCCTTTTTCTGAAGTAGATTTGACAAAGTTCTTGGGTAACCATGGCATTCTTTTGGCTACCTCTGGAGATATTCTAGCGGGTTCTCTCGAAACTTTCAGCTTACTGAATGCTGAAACGAGGTCCATCTTTTGAGAACTGGACTGGGCCTTATACAACACTAATACCTGATGCTGCACCTTGATATCACTGCTAGGGCATGGTCGGATATGATCTTGTGGCCGAAAGGGATGATCAGATATCATTGCTGTTGAGTGCTGCAAGAAAGACTGTTTTAGAATCTCCATTTTCTCATCTTCAGCCCCTTCTACTAACAGATTTTTGTCAATATAATCTTGTATGATGTTTTTGAGAACGAAACAGTTCTCGGTATCATGTCCCACAGTTCGGTGGAACTTGCAGAATCTGTCCTTCATTTTTCCCATAACCACTGGCGGGTCAGCTACCCTTGGAAGCTTAATCATATCACTGCCGAGCATATATTCTAATACTGTCTCGAGGGACTGGTCTAGATGAGTAAACTTGCGATTATAACTCCATCCTTCCCGCTTCGGCTTTTCTTGTGGTCTTGATCTTTGTTCGAGGGTTTGCTGTGGCTGCTTATCATATTGAATAATCAATTTGCCTTTCTGATCACTTTTGTTGGGATTTGACCCTCCTGAAGCATAACTATGATTTTTTCCATTTCCTTTGTTCTGATTCTTACTGTTATTAGCAGAGTAGGTAAAATGGGCTTTCTTCTTTGATTCTTGTTGACTGTTATTCTTTGTAAACATAAAACCTTCATAAGACCCGTTCTCCATACTCAACTCGAGCCATTCGGCTCGTTCTATTAGTTCTATGAAGCTCTTCGATGGAGATGTAGAAATTAGTCCCCTCAGGGGTTGCGAGAAGTTGCTTAGGATCAAAGATAGTGCGTGTCTTTCTGCTATTGGCTCGCACATCTTATTGCAAACGGATCTCCATCTATGAATAAAATCCTTGGCCTTCTCGTTTTCCTTCTGCCTCAGACTGCAGAGATGACTGAGAGTCGGGAGTGCTTCAGCGTTGAATAGAAAGCGCTCAATAAATAAATTGACCACTTTGTCGAATTCTTTCAGTTCTATCGGATTAATGTGCTCTGAGTACCACTTTGCTGCGACACCTTCCAAACTGCGAGGGAAGCAGAGAAATAAGGCACGATTGTTCCTCTTGAACCTAGAACATTCTGCGAAGAATAGGGCGAGATGTGCTTTTGGGTCACCCGAACCATCAAACTTGATAAATTTCTTGGGGAGATTATCAAGATCATCATCCCCATCCAGTTCATCATAGAAGTCTTCACTTGTAAAGACTCTTTTGCCCTTGTCACGAGTTTGAAGATCCTTAACTATTTTCATCACATCTTTGAGTTGTGACTGCGTAGGGTCGTCAACAGACTGATTCTTGGATTTGTAGGCCGACCTCTGCCCCTGAGTCGACCTTTTGAATTCTTGCTTGTTTTCATACTCTTTGTCAGTATCATCTGCTGATTCTGACTCATCAGACATTTCCTCATGACGATTCTGCTTTTTACTGATCTTCACATTCTTGACGACATGACCCTTATCTTTCTGCTTAGTCTGAATTTGCTCAGTACTGGCCTCAGCTTGTTCTGCCAGCATTTTGGTCATCATCTTTTTGAACATGACGTATATTTGGGGATCGATGCCATCATCCGCCTGCTGACCCTGACTCTGGATTGATCGAGGTGAGTCCATCTCTTCTTCTGAAGCTACTGAGTACGCGACGCCTTCAACTGATGCGGCTTTCTTTCTGGATCTTGTATCAACCATCGGGTATCGCAAATGTTCTCTTGGATATTACTGATGCTCTCTACATGGCAGAACTGATGGTTAGGCTTTTGAAGGAAATTTGGTTTGGAGGAAAATATTTGTTGAGAATTTTGGTAGACAATTGAAATAATATCCCATTACTAGGGATTGAGTCGTCGCTGGGATTACGACAATTGCGTTGCTATTCTTTGCAAGATAAACAACTAAAAATATGCCTTGTTACCTAGGCGAGGTCGTCAAACCAAAGTAAAATGTAAAATAAAGGAATTTTATTGAGAGGAAAAACATGATTTTATCAATAATACACTTGACAGAGGGGAGGGGGACAGACAATTTTCCACCACTCCAGATAATCAGAAGATACACGAGGACCAGGAAAAATAGTAAGACTGACAAAGGAATCCCAGCCATGTCTGGCAGAATGGTATGCTCCGGACCACTGATCTGATGCGAGATCGAATTCTGACAGAACTCCGACTAGTGGACGAATCTCTACGCGCTTCTGCCTCTGAGAGAATTGCCTGACACACCGCTCTAGATGATAGTATGCGCGGAAGAATGGGCCAAGTAGCCTGAATCGCTTGCCGTATGCATAAGTATATCTGGGAGGTGATTCCTGGCGATCAAAGTAGTCCCATACGACCTCTTCCTCCTGAAGGTTGTCGATCAAGAACCGGTATCGTGCAACTGGAAGAAGCTTCTCTCCATTGTATCTGAATGAACTGGCTCAGACTGGCACATGCCGGAGGAACCAAGACTGCAAGGCATAGGTGCACCCTTCGACTAGAATCGATTCTCCGAGTGCGAAACGAGTCAACCCTCGGTATAGAAAGGCGAGTGCGGCCATGGCTATTGAGAGGCGGCTGGTCTGTCCACTTCCCCATCTCCTTAGAAGCTGAACTATTCTGATATCCATGTAATTTCGTCCGTCGGGAAAGAGAGCCAATCCCACCGTGCACAGAACCATCGCATGCTGAATTCTCTCTCGAGCTGTTCTGGACAACGAGCTGACTTCTGCAAATGTCCCATACTGTCTGTAGATTTCGAGCAGGTCCACATATTCGTTTCCATCCTCCTCGATCAATGGCCAAGACTTGCGTCCTGTCATGCGAGCTAAAGCGTCTCTAGGATCCAGACCCTTGACATTGATCAAAAACTGTTTCTCCAATGGATCTCCAAGCTGACCGGCTGGCTCGGGCAATCCCATAATCTCTGAAAATTTATCTATCAGTACTGTCATCTCGCCCCACGGGAACCAGAAGGTAGAAGTGCTCGGATTCCACCGCTCTGCTAGTGCATGGATCAAGTTGTCGTTGACTGTCTGCTTTCCCACTGCGGACGCCAGTTCCAATCCACACTCGTTCAGATGGTCCGGAAACATACGAGAGAAGTTCTTGAACCATGAATAATACCATCGGGGAAAGAAAGATCCGGTGCTGAGGACTCGATGTTCGGGAAGACTTTGTCGCACCTCGTAGGAGATGTGACCCTCAGGGAAGACTGAATCAAGCTGACTGGATGCCATCGGACTGGAAGACATGGAAATTGGAATAAGACTTGAAAAATACAGGAATTTTGAAGAAAATGCAGGCAGGATAAAAATAAAGCAGGAAATTCGAGATCCAGAAGACAGGAAAGATGGGAAATCACCTGGAGTTTTGGAGGAAATTAAGGGAAATTTGGAAAATCGTCCAGGGTTTGATGAAAAATGGAAAATGAAGTATTTGAAAAAATCGTCCAAACATGGATAGTACATGGACATAGATTGGGGAATTTTGAGAAAATTGTCCAGTATTTTAGAAAATTGGAAAAATATGGAAAATAAAAGGAAATAACTATAACATATTCAATCACATTCTGCACAAACAAAAAGCTGACTCTAGATGCACAAATTTTGAAATGGCTGTAGGACCTTAATCCTAACTCTAAGGTTCAGATCAACTGTATCCAATCCAGTTATGCCTATATACTCAAGCCAAGGCTCGATGTACGTGGCATAAAATCAATTTCTCCGGTTCTAGGTTCAAGTTTTCCAACATCCTTGAGCACCTGTCGATATACGTTGGACTATGGCCCTTGGTACATGGCAGGGGAGTTTTCACCCAAATAAGTGGCCCAGTTGTGAGGCTCTGTCCCGAACTATGGTTCTGGAAGAGAGCCCAGCAACGTGAAGACCGGGACAATATAGGTGGGGTGGTTTTTGAAAAACATGAGCACATGCAATCAAACAGAAGGCTCTAAGTCCTAAAGAGATAGAATTTTGAAATATTTGAAGAAGCAAACATTGTTTTCATACAATTCCTAAATTGAGGAATGTTGTATTAGACCTAAGTCTATGTGAGCATGAATAATTCTCCTCAATATGGTCCTACCAAACCATACCTAGTCTATATGCATTCCATGTCAGCTGGGTCCAAGTCTAGGCTTCTTGGTTCACATGATATCATAAAGCAAAGCTGACATTCCATGAAAATCGATTTTGACAATTTCAACTAAGTAGAGCATTAGATTGATCAGGCAAAGACAGGTCCCATCTCGGTCGCCAAACCTGTTATCATCGCAAAATTTTACTTTTGCAAATCAAACTGACCTTTGAAAAAGTTTTTGAAAATAACTCGCCTCCGTTTTAAAATGCGGGAAAATTCCGTAGAATGGGACTCGCCTGTCGGTACGAGGTTCAACCGTTCCTGCCACCTTTAACAGGGGTAATTGAACCAAGGATCAATCTTATGCTCTACTCTATTCAACTTGTCTAAATCATATTCTAATTTCTAAATGCACATAGAATCAGGCATGTGCTATGAATTTTCAGAAAAATGCACATTTGAAAACATGATGTTTTCTTTGAATGATTGAAATATAAAATGTAAATCTTGGAAAATCGTGAATTGGGATTTCAAATATACTTCTGAAAGAAATAAAAATTGATTTTTGAGGAATCCTTGACATTTGGTGAAAATCGATTCTGAGAGACTTGGTTTCTCTGAATTCAAACTTGGAAATTGAAATTCTAACTTAGAAAATTTGAATTTGGAACTTGGGAAATATTTGAAATATCCTTTGAAATTCAATGTCTTTGGGAAAATCGATTTTGCTATAAGACTTAGGAGATTTTGAGAAAATGAACTTCTTTGAATTGAAATTTGAATTGGAATTGGCAAATGCATGAAATGAATGAATATGGATTTGAGGAATTGAGAAATACTTTTTGTATTTTTGAGAAATGCAGTGCATTTTTGAAGTTAGCCTAAGAGTGTAGGCTAAATGTGGCTAATGTGAAGATCATAAATCTAAGTATCATTCATATTCTGACTATGGCCATAAATACGAATTTCACCAAGTTTATAAACTTCATAAAAGCTAGTGTATGTGCCATTCGTGTAGACCATGGTGAATTTGTAAAAATATGCATGAATCATCATCCATCACAGATTAAAATTATAAAAATAAACTATATGCAATGCAACCTAAGCTAAGCAGGAAATGTAAATTCTTATTCCAAAGTTTAATTTAGTTTACATCACTTTTGAAATTTAAATACATGAAAAATAAAGTCTTCAATGTACTTGCAAAACTAGAAAACTTGGTTAATGAATATATGTTGGCTTTTCTAGATTTATCCAACAATATCAGGAAATTGCTGGATTTTGCTAGATATAAGCCTTTTTGCCATGATTCCCTTAAATCAAAATGATAAAGTATGAAATAAAATTGAATAAATAAGGAAGATAAAATATGAAATTTCGAAATTGGGGTCCAAATGACCAAAATACCCCTAATAACAAGACTATGGCCTTGAAATTAGGGTTTTTAAAAAGATATTTTGATAAAATGCAAGTTTTGAAATTTGAATGGAATAAACTAAAACCAAATATGCTATGACATGATTAAAAATATGAAATTAGGGTTAGGGATTTCGAAATTTAGGTAAAATGACCAAATTGCCCCTGATAGCAAGACTATGGCCTTGAAATCAGGGTTTTTAGAAATAGATTTTGGTAAAAACTTAGGTTTTATGCACTAAATGAAATCAAATGAGCATCAAATTAAACCTAAAGCATCCTAACATGATTATGAACATGATTAAACCCTAAAAATATATGCTTATGCACGAAAATCCAATAATATCACAAAAACTGTGATTTTAGCAGTGTTTTTGGATCTTTCAGGAACCCGGTTTTGCAATTTGCTTAATTCAGCCATCAAATGGATTCCAAAATCCATAAAAATTGGTACCTGCACTTTTTATAACTCTAATGTCGAATTGGAATTATAAAAATAAATTTTTGACATTAAAATAATCTGAAAATTGCATTAAACCCTAAAATATGCTATTTTTGACCTAATTCACCAACCAGTTTCAATCCAAGACCTGAATCAGGGGTCAAATCTCCATGAAAATTTATGAAATTTTACAGAGACTAACTAGGAAGAAAAAAAGAGATTTCCCAATTTACAGATCGGAAAAATCATCTCCGGTTAGGGAGAAACCCTTCCGGCAATCTGAGCTAAAATATATAACTCTTAACAGGGATTAAAACAGCTATTCCAGATTGAAAATACAGACATAAATAGAAATTCTAAACAAAAATCTCTGAAATTTTAGTGGTGAACAGTAGACAGAAAAATAACAATACTCACTTTTTACATATCTAAAATTGGATTTGTGGTTTGGGATTTATGACTAACACAAGTCTGATTAGGGTTTTGGTAAACCCTAACTTGTTTAAAATTTAAAAACAGATTCTCTGAAATAGGAAAAATACTAAACAATAATCAAAAAATCTGAAAATTTTAAAGAAGACAGATCTACTAAATGTGAATCCATATCACTTTACAGATCTAAAATCGGAAATAAGATGAGAGAAATATCATCACAGCAAGTTACCTTCTTGATTTTAACCACGATTTTAAAGCTTTAAAAACCCGATTTGATGTCTGATTTTTTTGACAGGGTTCCCGAGGCCCAAAACCTCTGATTTTTCTACAGTAACTCAATAATTCATGCATTCACCACATATAAAAAAATCAGAAACAAACAATGAGTGATTCAATCCGAAATAACATCATTTTTACTGTTCTAAACCTAGAACACACAGAAATTTAAGAAACTTGAAAAACCATGCATTAACTAATGTAAATAAATAAAATAAACCATAAAATAGTAAATAAAAATTATTTTTATGCTGTAGAACGTAAAACAAACATGAATAAACCATGAAAATAAATTAAAAACAGGGAATCAATGGCTGGAATTTGATATCACCTTTAAAACATAGATTTAACCCATTAAAAAGGGTAAATCATATATTTTATTGGTTAATAATGCAAAGAATCATATTTAAATCAATTCTAATGGATTAAAATCTCTGTAAATCATCCAAAACAGGGTTAGATCACCTTCTTGGATTGTTCTTGCTGATTCTTGATGGTTCTTGTGGTTAAATCCATGGTTTATCCATGAAGATGATGGTGCCAATGGCTAAATCATGCTTAAAACAATGAAAAACATTAAATAAAAACTAAAAATTAAAGAAAAACATTACCTTGAGGTTGCTGCAATGGAGGAAGGGCTGGAGAGGAGAGAGAAGCTCCAAGAACTCAATAGGAGAGAGATGGGAAAATCGACCCCCCTTATGCCTCTATTTATAATAAAAAAATTAGGTTTAAAAATTGACAATTTTGAAAATTTTGGACTCTAAAGGGGGGGGGGGGGGGGATTTTTGGGTGGAGTTAACTATATGCCCTTAGTCTAAATTATCCTAAATAGTTCCTAATTAACCCCTAGCTAAACCTAAGAATCCCCCAAATGTGGTGCCACTTGGCATTCTCTCACATTGGGTTTTTAAAACACTTTTAAAAACACTAGTTTTAAAAACTAACTTTCAAAAATGAGTTTTTCAAAATGGTTTTGACTCTTCTAAACCTCTAACACTAACCAAGACATCAACTAACCCTAGTCTAGCCCTGACTTACTCGAATATGGCGCCACCCCGAGTGGGCCCTACTTGAGTTTTTCAAAAAGTGATTTTAAAACTTGAAATTGAAGGAGTTTTCAAAAGATTTTCAAAAGTAAACTTAAAATTAGGATTTTTGAAATGGCATAAGGTCCTAACTGAGTTAGAATTCCTCTGGATATGGTGCCAACTGAGTGGTCCCACATCGAATTTTGAACATTTTTGAAATAAACACTGAAAATGGCTTTGAAAAGGGGTTAAAATCACTATTTGAAATTCAAGATCTTTGAAAATAGGGTCTCAAGCGAACTGGAACTCCGGGTTAGAGTCCTGAACTCTTAGGACTCTGAGATTTTAGATTTTAAAAGCCAAATGAAAGAATTTTCAAAAGATTTTATCAAGAAATGATGAAATAAGTTAGAAAACACAGTCAGGGTTAGACTCCTAACTCGACCGAACTCTAAAATAGAGTCCTGAACTAACTGGACTCTGTAAAATGACCTAAATTTTGAAAACAAACGAAAAAGATTAAGAATGGAAGTAAAACAGACTTAAAAACCAGACTTCTGACCGGATTAGGACTCTGAGATAGAGTCCTGATCGGACTGAAACTTTCAAAAATTTGAGAAATTTGATCAATAGAGGCATTCAGAAGCAACACCATCTAAATGGGTCTCATCTGTGAATTGAAATCGATTAAAGTTTGAATTTGAAAGGAATCCAGATTGTTTTCTGAGAAAATATTTCGAAATATAAAGTCCTGGGGTTGGAAAATGACAGAGTATTGAATAAAAACCCAGGTTTTGAAATTGATTTTGAAATAAAGCTTTAAAATTCAAATCTGGATTAAATGTTTTGAAATAGGAGTGCTGGATCTCGAAAATGAGATACAATGTCATACAATGCTATGCAGAATACGTGCAATGACATGCAATGATTTGTGATGACTTATGAAATGGACAAACACTGGATGAAGGTAAAAATTTGGTGTGTTTACAGGTCATTAACCGACTGATTTCTAGATTTATAAGCTGATCCCTGCCCTTGAATCGATTTTCTAAATGCTTGCTGAGATTCATATTCTTCGTTAGTATCTCCCGCTGATTCTGCCTCATCAGAGGTTTCTTCATGACGACTCTGCTTTTTAGTGATCTTCATATTCTTTTTTGTTGTTCGGCCTTTGACCTTTTTCTTATTGTGGGCCTTTCCTGAGCTGGCCCCTGTTTCTTCAGTCAATAACTTACTCAGCATTCTCTGGAACAATGAATACATCTGTAGGTCAATGTCATCATTAGCTTGCTGACTTCTGTTTTCGGCGGATTGTGAAGAGGCCATTTCTTGTACTGAAGCTAACGAGAAACTGATAAGCTGGACTGGCGCGGTTTTCCTTCCAGACCTCGTCTGAACCATGTAAGGATGCAAGTGCTCTCTGCAGGGCAAAACTGAGGGTTAGCTGCTGGAAATGGTTTTGAGTAAGGAATATTTGTTGAATATCTGGTAGACAATTGGAAGGATGCCCCATTACTAGGAGTTGAGTCATCACTGGAGTCACGACAATTGTGCTGCTATTCTTTGCAAAATAAACAACTGAAAATATGCCTTGTTACCTAGGCGAGGTCGTCAAACCAAGATAGGATGAAAATTAAAGGAATTTTATTAAAGAAAAAAAACATGATTTTATTAATAATACACTTGACAAAGGGGAGGGGGACAAACAATTTTCCACCACTCCTGATAATCAGAGGACACTCGAGGACCAGAAAAAATAGTGAGAGTAACAAAATAATCTCAACCATGTCTGGCAGAATGGTATTCTCCGGACTACTGATCTGATGTGAGATCGAACTCTAGTAAGATCCCTGATAGTAGACGAATTTCTATGCGCTTCTGTCTCTGAGAGAACTGTCTGACACAGTGCTTTGGATGGTAATATGCACAGAAGAATGAGCCAAGTAGCCTGAACCGCTTGCCGATTAAAATAGTCTCACACGACTTCTTCCTCCTGAAGTTTGTCGATCAAGAACCAGTATCGTGCAACTGGATGAAGCTTTTCACCATTGTATCTGAATGAACTGGCTTGGGCTGGCACATGTCGGAAGAACCAAGACTGCAATGCATAGGTGCACCCTTCGACTAGAATTGATTCTTCGAGTGTGAAACGGGTCAACCCTCGGTACAGAAAAGCGAGTGCGACCATAGCTATAGAGAGGCGATTGGTCTGTCGACTTCCACACCTTCGCAGAAGTTGAACTATCTTGATATCCATGTAATTCCATCCATCTGGAAAGAGAGCCAATCCCATAGTGCATAGGACCATCACATGTTGGATTCTCTCTTGCATTGTTCGAGATAGAGAGCTGACTTCCACAAATGCCCATACTGTCTGTAGATTTCGAGCAGGTTCACATATTCATTGCCATTCTCCTTGATTAATGGTCAAGACTTGCATCCTGTCATGCGGGCTAAAGCATCTCAGGGATCTAGACCCTTGACATTGATTAGGAATTGTTTCTCTAATGGATCTCCTAGATGACCGGCTGGTTCAGGTAATCCCATAATCTCTGTGAATTCGTTCATCAACAAAGTCATTTCCCCCTATGGAAACCAGAAGGTACTAGTGCTCGGGTTCCACCGCTCTGCCAGTGTGCGGATCAAATTGTCGTTAGCTGTCTGCTTTCCCACTGCGGATGCCAGTTCTAACCCACAATCGCTCAAATGGTCTGGAAACATACGAGAAAAGTTCTTGAGCCATGAATAGTACCACCGGGGAATGAAGGATTCGGTGCTGAGAGTTTGATGTTCTGGAAGACCTTGTCACACCTCGTAGGAGATGTGACCATCAGGAAAGACTGAATCAAGTTGACCAGATGCCATCAGACTGAAAAACATGGAAAATTGGAATAAGACTTAGAAAAATACAAGGATTTTGAAAAAAATGCAGGCAGGATAAAAATGAAGTAGAAAATTTGAGATCCAGAAGAAAGGAAGGATGGAAAATCATCTGGAGTTTTGAGAAAAACAAAGGAGAATTTGAAAAATCGTTCGGGGTTTGAATAAAATAGGAATTTTAAACAGTATATGGAAACAGATGGGAAAATTAGGGATTTTTAAAAATCGTCTAGTATTTTAGAAAACTTGTAGAAAAATATAATAGATGAAATTAATATTCAATCACATCCTGTACAAACAAGTATGCACATACAACAATCCCTAAAAGTTGACTCTAGATGCACAAGTTTTGAAATAGCTTTAAGACCTTAATCCTGACTCTAAGGCCTGTTGTATCCAATCATGCTATGCCTATATACTTGAGCTGAGGCTCGATGTACGTGGCATAAGATTAATTTCTCCGGTTCTAGGTTCAAGTTTTCCAACATCCTTGAGTGTCTGTCGATATACGTTGGACTATGGCCATTGGTACGTGGCAGGGGGGCGTTAACCCAAATAGGTGGCTCAGTTGTGAGGCTTTGTCCCGAACTATGGTTCTGGAAGAAAGCCCAGCAACGTGAACACCGGGTAAAGATAGGTGGGGTGATTTTTGAAAACATGATTGTTATCATCGCAAAATTTTTACTTTTGCAAATCAAACTGACCTTTGAAAAAGATTTTGAAAATAACTCGCCTCCATTTTTAAAATGCGAGATAATTCCGAAGAATGGGACTCGCCTGTCGGTACGAGGTTCGACCATTCCTGCCACCTTTAACAGGGGTAATTGAATCAAGGATCAATCTTATACTCTACTCTATTCAATTGTCTAAATCATATTCTAATTTCTAAATGCACATAGAATCAGGCATGTGCTATGAATTTTCAGAAAATGCACATTTTGAAAACATGATGTTTGCTTTGAATGATTGAAATATGTAAATCTTGGAAAATCGTGAATTGGGATTTGAAATATACTTCTGAGAGAAATAAAATCGATTTTGAGGAATCCTTGACATTTGGTGAAAATCGATTCTGAGAGACTTGGTTTCTTTGAATTCAAACTTTGAAATTTAAATTCTAACTTAGAAAATTTGAATTTGAAACTTGGGAAATATTTGAAATATCATTGGCAAATCCATATTCTTTTGAATAAGACTTAGAAAAATTCTAACTTCAAACTTTGAAATTGACTGCATAACTTTGAAAAATTGAGCTTATGAACTTGAGAAACACTTGAAATATTCTTTGAAATTCAATGCTTTTGGGAAAATCGATTTTTGCTATAAGACTTGGGAGATTTTGAGGAAATGAACTTCTTTGAATTGAGATTCGAATTAGAATTGGCAAATGCATGAAATGAATGAATATGGATTTGAGGAATTGAGAAATACTTTTTGTATTTTTGAGAAATGCAGTGCATTTTTGAAGTTAGCCTAAGAGTGTAGGCTGAATGTGGCTAATGTGAAGATCATAAATCTAGGTATCATTCATATTCTGACTATGGCCATAAATACGAATTCCACCAAGTTTATAAACTTCATAAAAGCTAGTGTATGTGCCATTCGTGTAGACCATGGTGAATTTTTAAAAATATGCATGAATCATCATCCATCACACATTAAAATTATAAAAATGAACTATATGCAATGCTGCCTAAGCTAAGCAGGAAATATAAATTCTTATTCCAAAGTTTAATTTAGTTTACATCACTATTGAAATTTAAATACATGAAAAATAAAGTCTTCAATGTACCTGCAAAACTAGAAAACTTGTTAATGAATATATGTTGGCTTTTCTAGATTTATCCAACAATATCAGGAAATTGTCGGATTTTGCTAGATATAAGCCTTTTTGCCATGATTTCCTTAAATCAAAATGATAAAATATGAAGAAATAATAAAGGTAAAATATGAAATTTCGAAATTGGGGTCAAAATGACCAAAATACCCCTAATAACAAGACTATGGCCTTGAAATTAGGGTTTTTAGAAAGATATTTTGATAAAATGCAAGTTTTGAAATTTGAATGGAATAAACTCAAACCAAATATGCTATGACATGATTAAAAATATGAAATTAGGGTTAGGGATTTCGAAATTTAGGTCAAATGACCAAATTGCCCCCAATAGCAAGACTATGGCCTTGAAATCAGGGTTTTTAGAAAGAGATTTTGGTAAAAATTTGGGTTTTATGACCTAAATGAAATCAAATAACTACAAAATTAAACCTAAAGTATCCTAAGATTCTTATGAACATAATAAAACCCTAAAACCATATGCTTATACACAAAAATCCAACAATATCACAAATTTTGTGATTTTTGCAGTGTTTTTGGATCTTTCAGGAACCCGGTTTTGCAATTTGCTTGATTCAGCCATCAAATGGATTCCAAAATCCATAAAAGTTGGTACCTGCACTTTTTATAACCCTAATGTCGAATTGGAATTATAAAAATAATTTTTTGACATTGAATTAATCCAAAAATTGCATTAAACCCTAAAAATATGCTATTTTTGACCTAATTCACCAACCAGTTTCAATCCAAGACCTGAATCAGGGGTCAAATCTCCATGGAAATTTATGAGATTTTATAGAGACTAACTAGGAAGAAAAACAGAGATTTCCCAATTTACAGATCGGAAAAATCATCTTCGGTTAGGGAGAAACCTTTCCGGCAATCTGAGCTAAAATATATCACTTTTAACAGGGATTAAAACAGCTACTTCAGATTGAAAATACAGGCATAAATAACAATACTAAACAAAAATCTCTGAAATGTTAGTGGTGAACAGTAGACATAAAAATAACAATACTCACTTTTTACAGATCATGAATCGGATCTGTGGTTTGGGATTTATGACTAACACAAGTCTGATTAGGGTTTTGGTAAACCCTAACGAGTTTTAAATTGAAAATCAAAGTCTCTGACAGAGGAAAAATACTAAACAGTAATAAAAATTCTTAAAATTTCACAGTATACAGATCTATTCAATGTGAATCCATGGAATTTTAAAGATCTAAAATCGGATATAAGATGAGAGAAATATCATCACAGCAAGTTACCTTCTTGATTTTAACCACGATTTTAAAGCTTTAAAAACCCGATTTGATGTCTGATTTTTTTGACAGGGTTACCGAAATTCAAAACCTCTGATTTTTCTACAGTAACTCAATAACTAATGCATGCATCACATATAAAAAAATCAGAAATAAACAATGAGTGCTTCAATCCGAAATAACATTATCTTTACTGTTCTAAACCTAAAACACACAGAAATTTAAGAAACTTGAAAAACCATGCATTAACTAATGTAAATAAATAAAATAAACCATAAAACAGTAAATAAAAATTATTTCTGTGCTATAGAACGTAAAACAAACATGAATAAACCATGAAAATAAAATAAAACAGGGAATCAATGGCTGGAATTTGATATCACCTTTAAAACATAGATTTAACCCATTAAAAGGGGTAAATCATATATTTTATTGGTTAATAATGTAAAGAATCATATTAAAATCAATTCTAATGGATTAAAATCTCTGTAAATCATCCAAAACAGGGTTGGATCACCTTCTTGGATCGTTCTTGCTGATTCTTGATGGTTCTTGAGGTTGAATCCATGGTTTAATCCATGAAGGTGATGGTGCCAATGGCTAAATCATGCTTAAAACAATGAAAGATATTAAATAAAAACTAAAAATTAAAAAAAATAATTACCTTGAGGTTGCTGCAATGGAGGAAGTGCTGAAGAGGAGAGAGAAGCTCCAAGAATCCAATAGGAGAGAGATGGAAAAATTGACCCCCCTATGGCCTTCTATTTATAAAAAAAAATTAGGTTATAAATCAAATGTTTTAAAAAAATTGGACTCTTCTAAGGGGGGCGATTTTGGGGTGTAAAGACTATCCTACCCCTAGCCTAAATTATCCTATTTAATACCTAATTAACCCCTAGACTCTCCTAAAAAAATCCTCAAATGTAATGCCACTTGGCATTTTCTACATTTGGCTTTTTAAAACACCTTTAAAAACCTTTAAAAACACTAGTTTTAAAAACTAACTTTCAAAAAGAGTTTTTCAAAATGGTTTTGACTCTTCTAAACCTATAACACTAACCAAGACATCAACTAACTTTAGTCTAGCCCTGACTGACTCGAATATGGCGCCACCCCGAGTGGGCCCTAATTGAGTTTTTCAAAAAGCGATTTTAAAACTTGAAATTGAAGGAGTTTTAAAAAGGATTTTCAAAAGCAATCTTAAAATTAGAATTTTTGAAATGGCATATAATTCTAACTGAATTAGAATTCCTCTGGATATGGTGCCAACTGAGTGGGCCCACATCGAGTTTTGGAAATTTTGAAATAAACACTGAAAATGCCTTTGAAAAGGGGTTGAAATCGATATTTGAACTTCAAGATCTTTGAAAATAGGGTCTCAAGCGAACTGGAACTCCGGGTTAGAGTCCTGAACTCTTAGGACTCTGAGATTTTAGATTTTAAAAGCCAAATGAAAGAATTTTCAAAAGATTTTATCAAGAAATGATGAAATAAGTCAGAAAACACAGTCAGGGTTAGACTCCTAACTCGACCGAACTCTAAAATAGAGTCTTGAACTAACTGGACTCTGTAAAATGACCTAAATTTTGAAAATAATCGAAAAAGACTGAAAATGGAAGTAAAACAGACTTAAAAACAGACTCCTGACTGGATTAGGACTTTGAGACAGAGTCCTGATCGGACTGAAATTTTTCAAAAATTTGAAAAATTTGATGAATAGAGGAATTCAGAAGCGACACCACCTCAATGGGTCTCATCTGTGAATTGAAATTGATTAAAATTTGAATTTAAAATGAATCCAGATTGTTTCCTTGATAAAATATTTCGAAATATAAAGTCCTGGGGTTGGAAAATGAAAGAGTATTGAATAAAAACCCAGGTTTTGAAATTGATTTTGAAATAAAGCTTTAAAATTCAAATCTGGATTGAATGTTTTGAAATAGGAGTGCTGGATCTCGAAAATGAGATGTAATGACATGCAATGCTATGCAATGACATGCAATGCTATGCAGAATACATGCAATGACATGGAATGATCTGTAATGACTTATGAAATGGATAAACACTGGATGTGGGTAAAATTTTGGGGTGTTTACAGATGCCCCTCTTTGCTGCTAAGCCGGTTGAAAGCCGAGCTTAGTGGCAAAGAAAACACACCAAATTTAGATTATAAAAATGCCCCAATTAGATGAATCTGACTGGGTATAAAAGAATTTATTCAAATGATGATGGTAGATATGAAATGGGGAATAAGGAGAAAATTTTATTTCAAAAAGAAATGAGATTCAGGTTTTGCCCTTAACCTGGATGGGACAGAAAATACCTCGTGTAGAAACGAAGCTCAGGTTTGACCCTTAACCCGATCGGGCGGAAAATGAAATACCTCATCAAAGGAGGCCCAGGTTTATACCCATAACCTGATTGGGCAGAAAATGGAATACCTCATCAAATAAGGCTCAGGTTTGTACCCTTAACCTGATTGGGCAAAAAAAAATGGAATACTTCATCAGAATGAAGCCCAAGTTTATACCCTTAACCTGATTGGGCAGAAAATGGAATACCTCATCAAAGGAGGCTCAGGTTTGTACCCTTAACCTGATTGGGCAGAAAATGGAATATCTCATCAAAGGAGGCTCAGGTTTATACCCTTATCCTGATCGGGTGGAAAATGGAATACCTCGTCAAAGGAGGCTCAGGTTTATACCCTTAACCTGATCGGGCAGAAAATGGAATACCTCATCAAAGGAGGCTCAGGTTTGTACCCTTAACCTGATCGGGCAGAAATGAAATACCTCGTCAAAGGAGGCTCAGGTTTGTACCCTTGACCTGCTTGGGTGGAAAATGGAATACCTCATCAAAGGAGGCTAAGGTTTGTACCCTTAACCTGATTGGGCAGAAAATGAAATACCTCATCAAAGGAGGCTCAGGTTTGTACCCTTAACCTGGTCGGGCAGAAAATGGAATACCTCATTAAAGGAGGATCAGGTTTATACCCTTATCCTGATCGGGTGGAAAATGAAATACCTCATCAAAGGAGGCTCAGGTTTGTACCCTTAACCTGATTGGGCAAAAAATAGAATACCTCATCAAAGGAGGCTCAAGTTTGTACCATTAACCTGATCGGGTAATGAAATACCTCATCAAAGGAGGCTCAGGTTTATACCCTTAACCTGATTGGGCAGAAAATAGAATACCTCATCAAAGGAGGCTCAGGTTTATACCCTTAACCTGATTGGGCAGAAAATGGAATACCTCATCAAATGAGGCTCAGGTTTATACCCTTAACCTGATTGGGCAGAAATGGAATACCTCATCAAAGGAGGCCCAGGTTTATACCCTTAACCTGATTGGGCAGAAAATGGAATACCTCATCAAAGGAGGCCCAGGTTTATACCCTTAACCTGATTGGGCAGAAAATAGAATACCTCATCAAAGGAGGCTCAGTTTTGTACCCTTAACCTGATCGGGTAATGAAATACCTCATCAGAGGAGGCTCAGGTTTATACCCTTAACCTGATTGGGCAGAAAATGGAATACCTCATCAAAGGAGGCCCAGGTTTATACCCTTAACCTGATTGGGTAGAAAATGGAATACCTCATCAAAGGAGGCTCAGGTTTGTACCCTTAACCTGATTGGGCAATGAAATACCTCATCAAAGGAGGCTCAGGTTTATACCCTTAACCTGATCGGGCAGAAAATGGAATACCTCATCAAAGGAGGCTTAGGTTTATACCCTTAACCTGATCGGGCAGAAAATGGAATACCTCATCAAAGGAGGCTCAGGTTTATACCCTTAACCTGATCGGGCAGAAAATGGACGGAATCCTAGAAAGAAGAGACCGTGATGGAACCTTCGGATTTCCGCACAATGAATCCGATAGAGGTTATGCAAAAGGAAGGAAATTGGGGTCCCTAAAGTTTGAAAAGGGATTGATTTTGGGCGCCTCATTGTTGAGACTAATTAACTTTTGAAATTGCCTTTTGCTGAAATTGGTGGCTTAACCTCAAGCCGAAATTGGACTGTCTATGGTGGGACAGTGGGGACACAGGGAAGTGTGCGAATCTGAGAGCCCGTGCGCTCAGATTATACCAAAGAAGGGAAGGAATCTTGAAAACTCCCGTTATCAAGTCCTTAAAAGGGATAAAACCTGATGTCAGGATGCGCCAAAGATGAACCTCAAGCTCTCGCTTCACGCCAGGATAGCTAGAAAATATTGTCAAAATGTTAAAAATTATTGTTGATTCAAAATAATTGAAAATGATGCACTTTGTTTTGAAAGTATTCCCTCTTTTCTACCTGAAGTATTACCTCCGACTGGGCTTAACTCCGTAGAATCAAGATTCGAATTCAAATTGCTTGCGATTGGCTTTCTTTCAAGGAAGCTATCAATTTCCTTGATATGGACGGAAAAGAAAGTATTCTTGATATTGCGAGGGTTATTGGTGAAAGAATATTGATAAAAGAATTTCACAAAATTAAAGAAGATTCTTGATAGATTTGGCAGTCTGATATCCTGGGATTCTTTTCTCATGATGATCTTTCTGCACTCTTTTTTTAGCAAATTGGAGCTCTCTTGGATTTTTTTGGGAATTACATCATCCTTCATTTTGGAGATGTCCTGACTTTTCTCTCTTTTTTTCTTGGGAAGGGTACGTCACAAACTCCTTCATCTCAGAGATGTTCCGATCCTTCTTTTCTTTCAGGGATTATCTTGATAGTTATTGGCTCGTTGGTTGGGAATCTCTTGATGATAGCTGGAATCAAATATCTTTTAGGGTTTGTCGGTAGGCTCATCACACTCGCCTTCATCTCGACGGTGATCTGAACTTTCCCTGGAAGGATCCGTCACAAACTCTGTCATCTTGGAGATGATCCAAATCTTCTTTGGCCCCGGGGGTCGACTCGCTTAATTTGCCTTCATCTTGACGACAATTGAGAGATCCCTTTTGCAGATATTTAATTGCAGCTTAGGTGATTGAGGAGATATGGAGATTGAGTGGATTTTTCTATATCACCCAGGATATTTCGACTGCTTTATTTTTCAAGAAAGGTCTTTAAAAATGTGTCATTGACTGCGATCAATATCAATCACTTATGGCTTTGCAACATCATTGAGTTTTCTTTACTGGCCATATCGCGGATTTATTCTTCATCCTTTTGGTTGGCCAATAGAAAGATTTTGAACTTTGAATCCTTTTTCGTGAAAGCATTGCCATTTCGGAAGTAATAGTGGAGGTATTCTGAAGTAATAATTTTGTGCAATAAAGATTTTTGAAATCAACAAATATTTAATGACAAATTGGCAAAATTTTCTTGAAATCCTTTTATGAAAGCGAGCATTTGAAGCACAATGCATGACAAAAATTCTCTTCTCCTTTCCCCAAAGGAGAAGATTCAGAAATTAGAATTGGGAATTACTCCTCTCTTCCCTGAAGAGGAGGTGTTTGCAAAACGAACTTTCGAAGAGAAATTAAGCTTTCGTCAAAACTTCCTAATATTAGACTTCTCTTATAGAAAGGGGGCCGGAATTGGTGAGGTTGGTAAATTGGTCATGAAGGAACGAGTTCATCATACTCTCCCTGAAAAGAGGGTCCTTCATGATGAAATGGCCTAGTCTGAAATTATGGTTACAAGGAAAATGAACTTCCGTCGAAGCTCTCCCTGACCTAAGGGTTCCTTGTATGAAATTGGAATTTTGTTTTGCAAACGGTTCACAAAGGCACGAGTCCCTTCAAACTCTCCCTAAAAAGGGGCTAAGTGAACGAATTGGATAGCATGCGAAAAGAGCGAGCTCCCTCGAACTCTCCCTATAAAAAGGGTCTCTCGCAAGAGAAATTGTTGGAATTGGTATTGAGTGACCAAAAGGTCGAAATTTGGAGTTTTGAATGGACCAGGTGCTAAACTGGGTTTTTGGGGGAAGATTTGAATCAGAATTCAACTCTTCAAGGAAAACTAGATGAATTGGATTTTGAAAGACAATTCGAGTCGAAACTCGAATCTTCTAGACCAACTCTGAAGGGAAAGAAAAACTCGGATCGGAACCTGAATCTTCGAAGGAAAACCAGGTCCATTATGGAAGGAAAAGAAATCCGAGTCGGAACTCAAATTCCAAAGGAAAACTAAACCGGTTAGAAGGAAAAGAAATTTGAGTCGGAACTCGAATTCCTGAAAGAAAATTAGATCAAATAGAAGGAAAGGAAATTCGAGTCGGAACTCGAATCCCAAAGGAAAACTAAACCGGTTAGAAGGAAAAGAAATTCGAGTCGGAACTCAAATCCCAAACGAAAACTAAACCGGTTGGAAGGAAAAGAAATTCGAGTCGGAACTCGAATTCCTAAAGGAAAACTGGGTTAACCAAAAGGAAAAGAAATTCGAGTCGGAACTTGAATCCCAAACGAAAACTAAACCGGTTGGAAGGAAAAGAAATTCGAGTCGGAACTCGAATTCCGGAAGGAAAACTGGGTTAACCAAAAGGAAAAGAAATTCGAGTCGGAACTCGAATCCCAAAGGAAAACTAAACCGGTTGGAAGAAAAGCAAATTCGAGTCGGAACTCGAATTGCGAAGGAAAACTAGGTTAACCAGAAGGAAAGAAGATTCGAGTCGGAACTCGAATCCCGAAGGAAAACTAAATTAGTGGACACTGAATTTTAAAGTGTACCAGTGCAAACACCGGATTTTGAAAATGTGCCAATACAAGCATTATGTTTTGAAAAATTACCAGTACAAATACCGGGCTTTGGAAGATTACCAGTACGAGTGCTGGATTTTGGAAGATTACCAGTACGAGCACTGGATTTTGAAAGATTACTAGTACGAGCACTGGATTTTTAAAGGATACCAGTTCGAGCACTGGAGTTTAAAAGGCTACCAGTACGAGCACTGGATTTTGGAAGGATACCAGCATGAGCACTGGATTTTAAAAAAAAGTACCCGCACGAATGCTGGGCTTTGAAAAAGTCTGACCAGTGAATACTGAATTTAGAGGGTTCGACCAGTAAAACAGATTCAGGAAGTTCGACCTGTAAAAACCGGATTTAGGAAGTTCGACCAGTAAAAACCAGATTTAGGAAGTTCGACCAGTGAAAACTGGATTCAGGAAGTTCAACCAATGAAAACTGGATTTAAGAAGTTCGACCAGCGAAAACTGGATTTAGGAGAATTACTAATTGATTTTGATGGAAAATTTTCAGTCTTCACCCTCACGACGACTTGGACAACTGTCGGGGTCTCAGGATTTATCCCTTATCCTGAATGGGTAATCGATGCAAATGCGAATTGATGCAGATGAATGCGAATGAATGCATGCAAATGCAAATGAATGTAAATGGGTGCACATGCGTGCAAAATGAGAGATTTGTTTGATCCTGCCTGCATACAGAAAGTTTTGAAGATAAAATGAAAATTTAAAAATGCCCCAGTGTAACTGGGAAAGAAGAATTTGAACAAAAGGATAAATGATTGATGTTCGAAGAGCGCTCTCCGAAGGTGACACGGCAATTGGCTTTTAATTGATTCAGAAGAGACTCGGAAGAGGTTATTCCTCATAAAAGAACATTTTGCCGAAGAGAATAAAAAAAATGGCACCGAGCTTGTGAGAAAAATTGAAAAATTATTGATGTATTGAAGGAAAGGTAACAAATAAGGGAAAGACAGACGGGATTACATCATCCCTTTGAAATAATAAAAACAAGATGAGAAATTGGGAAAGCACTAGTGTTATCAACTTTTGAATGATTGGGGAGAAACATGATCAAGATGAATGGTCCTCCTTTTCATCTCCAACGAGGAGATTCTTGTCAATGCCGTCTTGGATAATATTTTTAAGGACAAAACAATGCTCGGTATCGTGACCCATTGCCCGATGAAATTTGCAGAACTGATCTTTAAACCTCCCCATGGTCACGGAAGGATTTGCTATCTTGGGGAGTCTAACCTTCCCTTTGGCTATCATGTATTCCAGAACTTGCTCCAATGACTGTTCTAAGGGAGTAAAATTGCGATCGTATCCCCAACCATCATGCTTAGGTTTTCCTTGGGATTTTAATTTGAATTGGACACTTGAGGAAGACTTGTCATCTCGTTTGTCCATTTTATCCTTCCGACTTGCGAGGTCATTTCTCTCTGAGTTTGGATTTCCTGAGCATCCAGTATGATTTTTTCTACCTCCTCTTTTGTTTTGTCCATTGCTACCTCTGGTGGAATTGGTAGAAAATGTGGAGTGAGCCTTCAGAGACCCGACTGTATCTTTTGTGTGCATGTATTCCAAGAAACTCTTGAGTATTTGATCTAACGGGGCCATCTTGTGGTCCTGGTTTGGATCATCACGCTGCATCTCTTGTCGAGTACTTGATTTTTGCTGAGACTTGGATAAGACAGTTGACCAGTACTCTTTCTCATTTTCAATGAAGAGATTCTTGTCGATATGATCTTGGACAATGTTTTTGAAGACGAAACAGTGGTCGGTGTCATGCCCTACTGCCCGATGGAATTTGCAGAACTGGTCTGTGAATCTTCCCATGACTGTGGGAGGATTTGAGACTCTTGGAAGCTTTATCAATTCCTTGGCCAACATATATTCAAGGATTTCATCAAGAGACTGCTCGAGAGGAGTAAACTGGCAATCGCAATCCCAGCCGTCCCGCTTTATCTTTTCTTTGTGTTGACTCAATTTTCCACTCTGCTTTAAAGATTTCTCTTTCTGACTTGTATGATTTCCTTTGTTATCCTTGCACCCCTCGCGGTGGGCCTTGACAGAATTTGTCTTTTTTGAATCTTGATTATTTCTGACGGGAGTGATGCTCTTGTAGAAATCTTTGCTCCTAAAGACCTTCTTTCCCTTGTCACGGGCTTCCAAATCTTTAATCTTCTTTGCCATTTCCTTCAGTTGTATTTGGACTGGATCATCCATTGCTTGATTTTTCCCTTTATAGGTTGTCCCTTGCCTATGAGGGGATCTTTGAAGTGCTTGCCAGACTTCATACTCTTCATCAGTGCCACCTACTGATTCTGACTCATCAGATGTATCCTCGTGTTGGATATGTTTCTTAAATAGTTTCGAGACTTTCTTGGCTGACCGACCTTTTGCCCCCTGCTTGACCTGGATCTTTTCTGTACTAGCTTCAGCTTGTTCTGTCGACATTTTGGTCATCATTTCTTTGAACATAGCATATATCTGAGGATCAACATCATCCTTTGCTTGCTGACCCTGACTTCTAGCTGATCGAGGTGAGTCCATTTCTTCTTCTGAAGCGATCGAGTATGCCACACCTTCGATTGATGAGGCTTTCTTTCCGGATCTTGTATAAACCATCGAGTATCACAAATGTTCTCCTGAATGTTACTGATGCTCTCTGCAAGGTAGAACTGATGATTAGGCTTTTGAAGGAAATTTGGTTGAAGGAAAATATTTGTTGAGAATTTTGGTAGACAATTGAAAGAGTATCCCATTACTAGGGATTGAGTCGTCGCTAGAGTCACAACAATTGCGTTGCCATTCGTTGCAAAATAAACAACTGAAAATATGCCTTGTTACCTAGGCGAGGTCGTCAAACCAAGATGAGATGTAAAATAAAGGAATTTTATTGAGGAGAAAAACATGATTTTATCAATAATACACTTGACAGAGGGGAGGGGGCAGACAATTTTCCACCACTCCGGATAATCGGAAGATACACGAGGACCAGGAAAAATAGTAGAATTGACAAAAGAATCCCAGCCATGTCTGGCGGAATGGTATGCTCCGGACCACTGATCTGATGCGAGGTTGAATTCTGGCAGAATGGTATGCTCCGGACCACTGATCTGATGCGAGGTTGAATTCTGGCAGAACCCCTGATAATGGATGAATTTCTACGCGCTTCTGTCTCTGAGAGAACTGCTTGACACATCGCTCCGGATGGTAGTAGGCGCAGAAGAAAAGGCCAAGTAGCCTGAATCGCTTGCCATATGCATAAGTATATCTGGGAGGTGATTCCTGACGATCAAAGTAGTCACATACGACTTCTTCCTCCTGAAGGTTGTCGATCAGGAACCGGTATCGCGCAACTGGAAGAATCTTTTCACCATTGTATCTGAAGGAACTGGCTCGGACTGGCACATGTCGGAGGAACCAAGACTGCAAGGCATATGTGCACCCTTCGACTAGGATCGACTCTCCGAGTGTGAAACGGGTCAACCCTCGGTATAGGAAAGCGAGTGCGGCCATGGCTATCGAGAGGCGGCTGGTCTGTCGACTTGCCCATCTCCTTAGAAGCTGGACTATTCTGATATCCATGTAATTCCGTCCATCGGGAAAGAAAGCTAATCCCACCGTGCACAGAACCATCGCGTGCTGAATTCTCTCTCGAGCTGTCCTGGACAACGAGCTGACTTCCACAAATGTCCCATGTTGTCTGTAGATTTCGAGCAGGTCCACATATTCATTCCCATCTTCTTCAATCAGAGGCCAAGACTTGTGTCCCGTCATGCGAGCTAAGGCATCTTTTGGGTCCAGACCCTTGACATTAATCAAAAACTGTTTCTCCAATGGATCTCCAGGCTGACCGGCTGGCTCGGGCAATCCCATAATCTCTGAAAATTCATCCATCAGTATTGTCATCTCGCCCCACGGAAACCAGAAGGTAGAAGTGCTCGGATTCCACCGCTCTGCTAGTGCATGGATCAAGTTGCCATTGATTGTCTGCTTTCCCACTGCGGACGCCAGTTCCAATCCACATTCGTCCAGATGGTCCGGAAACATACGAGAGAAGTTCTTGAACCATGAATAATACCACCGGGGAAAGAAGGATCCGGTGTTGAGGACTCGATGTTCGGGAAGACTTTGTCGCACCTCGTAGGAGATGTGACCCTCAGGGAAGACTGAATCAAGCTGACTGGATGCCATCGGACTGGAAAACACGGAAAATTGGAATAAGACTTTGAAAATACAGGAATTTTGAGGAAAATGCAGGCAGGATAAAAATAAAGCAGGAAATTCGAGATCCAGAAGACAGGAAAGATGGGAAATCACTTGGATTTTTGAAGGAAATTAATGGAAATTTGGAAAATCGTCCAGGGTTTGATGAATTATGAAGAAATAAATGGAAAATGAAGTATTTGGAAAATCGTCCAAGGTTTAAAACATGGATAGTACATGGACATAGATTGGGGAATTTTGAGAAAATCGTCCAGTATTTTAGAAAATTGGGAAAATATGGAAAATAAAAAGGAAATAACACATTCAATCATATTCTGCATAAACAAGTATGCACATACAACATTCTCTAAAAGCTGACTCTAGATGCACAAATTTTGAAATAGCTGTAGGACCTTAATCCGAACTCTAAGGTTCAGATCATTTGTATCCAATCCAGTTATGCCTATATACTCAAGCCAAGGCTCAATGTACGTGGCATAAAATTAATTTCTCCGGTTCTAGGTTCAAGTTTTCCAACATCCTTGAGCACCTGCCGATATACGTTGGACTATGGCCCTTGGTACGTGGCAGGGGGGTTTTCACCCAAATAAGTGGCCCAGTTGTGAGGCTCTGTCCCGAACTATGGTTCTGGAAGAGAGCCCAGCAACGTGAAGACCGGGACAATATAGGTGGGGTGATTTTTGAAAAATATGAGCACATGCAATCAAACAGAAGGCTCTAAGTCCTAAAGAGATAGAATTTTGAAATATTTGAAGAAGCAAACATGGTTTTCAAATAATTCCTAAATTGAGGAGTGTTGTATTAGACCTAAGTCTATGTGAGCATGAATAATTCTCCTCAATATGGTCCTACCAAACCATACCTAGTCTATATACATTCCATGTCAGCTGGGTTCAAGTCTAGGCTCCTAGGTTCACATGATAGCATAAGTTAAAAGCTCACATTCCATGGAAATCAATTTTGACAATTTGAACTAAGTAGAGCATTAGATTGATCAGGCAAAGACAGGTCCCATCATGGTCGCCAAACCTGTTATCATCGCAAAATTTTTACTTTTGCAAATCAAACTGACCTTTGAAAAAGATTTTGAAAATAACTCGCCTCCGTTTTTAAAATGCGGGATAATTCTGAAGAATGGGACTCGCCTGTCGGTACGAGGTTCGACCGTTCCTGCCACCTTTAACAGGGGTAATTGAACCAAGGATCAATCTTATACTCTACTCTATTCAACTTGTCTAAATCATATTCTAATTTCTAAATGCACATAGAATCAGGCATGTGCTATGAATTTTCAGAAAATGCACATTTTGAAAACATGATGTTTGCTTTGAATGATTGAAATATGTAAATCTTGGAAAATCGTGAATTGGGATTTGAAATATACTTCTGAGAGAAATAAAATCGATTTTGAGGAATCCTTGACATTTGGTGAAAATCGATTCTGAGATACTTGGTTTCTTTGAATTCAAACTTTGAAATTGAAATTCTAACTTAGAAAATTTGAATTTGGAACTTGGGAAATATTTGAAATATCATTGGCAAATCCATATTCTTTTGAATAAGACTTAGAAAAATTCTAACTTCAAACTTTGAAATTGACTGCATAACTTTGAAAAATTGAGCTTATGAACTTGAGAAACACTTGAAATATTCTTTGAAATTCAATGCTTTTGGGAAAATCGATTTTTGCTATAAGACTTGGGAGATTTTGAGGAAATGAACTTCTTTGAATTGAGATTCGAATTAGAATTGGCAAATGCATGAAATGAATGAATATGGATTTGAGGAATTGAGAAATACTTTTTGTATTTTTGAGAAATGCAGTGCATTTTTAAAGTTAGCCTAAGAGTGTAGGTTGAATGTGGCTAATGTGAAGATCATAAATCTAGGTATCATTCATATTCTGACTATGGCCATAAATACGAATTCCACCAAGTTTATAAACTTCATAAAAGCTAGTGTATGTGCCATTCGTGTAGACCATGGTGAATTTTTAAAAATATGCATGAATCATCATCCATCACACATTAAAATTATAAAAATGAACTATATGCAATGCTGCCTAAGCTAAGCAGGAAATGTAAATTCTTATTCCAAAGTTTAATTTAGTTTACATCACTATTGAAATTTAAATACATGAAAAATAAAGTCTTCAATGTACCTGCAAAACTAGAAAACTTGTTAATGAATATATGTTGGCTTTTCTAGATTTATCCAACAATATCAGGAAATTGTCGGTTTTTGCTAGATATAAGCCTTTTTGCCATGATTCCCTTAAATCAAAATGATAAAATATGAAAAAATAATAAAGGTAAAATATGAAATTTCGAAATTGGGGTCAAAATGACCAAAATACCCCTAATAACAAGACTATGGCCTTGAAATTAGGGTTTTTAGAAAGATATTTTGATAAAATGCAAGTTTTGAAATTTGAATGGAATAAACTCAAACCAAATATGCTATGACATGATTAAAAATATGAAATTAGGGTTAGGTATTTCGAAATTTAGGTCAAATGACCAAATTGCCCCCGATAGCAAGACTATGGCCTTGAAATCAGGGTTTTTAGAAAGAGATTTTGGTAAAAATTTGGGTTTTATGACCTAAATGAAATCAAATAACTACAAAATTAAACCTAAAGTATCCTAAGATGCTTATGAACATAATAAAACCCTAAAACCATATGCTTATACACAAAAATTCAACAATATCACAAATTTTGTGATTTTTGCAGTGTTTTTGGATCTTTCAGGAACCCGGTTTTGCAATTTGCTTGATTCAGCCATCAAATGGATTCCAAAATCCATAAAAGTTGGTACCTGCACTTTTTATAACCCTAATGTCGAATTTGAATTATAAAAATAATTTTTTGACATTGAATTAATCCAAAAATTGCATTAAACCCTAAAAATATGCTATTTTTGACCTAATTCACCAACCAGTTTCAATCCAAGACCTGAATCAGGGGTCAAATCTCCATGGAAATTTATGAAATTTTACAGAGACTAACTAGGAAGAAAAAAAGAGATTTCCCAATTTACAGATCGGAAAAATCATCCTCGGTTAGGGAGAAACCCTTCCTGCAATCTGAGCTAAAATATATCACTTTTAACAGGGATTAAAACGGCTACTTCAGATTGAAAATACAAGCATAAATAGCAATTCTAAACAAAAATCTCTGCAATTTTTGTGGTGAACAGTAGACAGAAAAATAACAATACTCACTTTTTAAAGATCTAAAATCGGATTTGTGGTTTGGGATTTATGACTAACACAAGTCTGATTAGGGTTTTGGTAAACCCTAACTAGTTTAAAATTTAAAAACAGATTCTCTGAAATAGGAAAAATACTAAACAATAATCAAAAAATCTGAAAATTTTAAAGAAGACAGATCTACTAAATGTGAATCCATATCACTTTACAGATCTAAAATCGGAAATAAGATGAGAGAAATATCATCACAGCAAGTTACCTTCTTGATTTTAACCACGATTTTAAAGCTTTAAAAACCCGATTTTATGTCTGATTTTTTTGACAGGGTTACCGAGATCCAAAACCTCTGATTTTTCTACAGTAACTCAATCACTCATGTATGCATCACATATAAAAAACTCAGAAATAAACAATGAGTGCTTCAATCCGAAATAGCATTATCTTTACTGTTCTAAACCTAAAACACACAGAAATTTAAGAAACTTGAAAAACCATGCATTAACTAATGTAAATAAATAAAATAAACCATAAAACAGTAAATAAAAATTATTTATGTGCTATAGAACATAACACAAACATGAATAAACCATGAAAATAAAATAAAAACAGGGAATCAATGGCTGGAATTTGATATCACCTTTAAAACATAGATTTAACCCATTAAAAGGGGTAAATCATATATTTTATTGGTTAATAATGTAAAGAATCATATTAAAATCAATTCTAATGGATTAAAATCTCTGTAAATCATCCAAAACAGGGTTGGATCACCTTCTTGGATCGTTCTTGCTGATTCTTGATGGTTCTTGAGGTTGAATCCATGGTTTAATCCATGAAGGTGATGGTGCCAATGGCTAAATCATGCTTAAAACAATGAAAAATATTAAATAAAAACTCAAAATTAAAAAAAATAATTACCTTGAGGTTGCTGCAATGGAGGAAGGGCTGAAGAGGAGAGAGAATCTCCAAGAATCTAATAGGAGAGAGATGAAAAAATCGACCCCCCTATGGCCTTCTATTTATAAAAAAAAATTAGGTTAAAAATCAAATGTTTTAAAAAAATTGGACTCTTCTAAGGGGGGCGATTTTGGGGTGTAAAGACTATCCTACCCCTAGCCTAAATTATCCTATTTAATACCTAATTAACCCCTAGACTCTCCTAAAAAAATCCCCAAATGTAATGCCACTTGGCATTTTCTATATTTGGCTTTTTAAAACACCTTTAAAAACCTTTAAAAACACTAGTTTTAAAAACTAACTTTCAAAAAGAGTTTTTCAAAATGGTTTTGACTCTTCTAAACCTATAACACTAACCAAGACATCAACTAACTTTAGTCTAGCCCTGACTGACTCGAATATGGCGCCACCCCGAGTGGGCCCTACTTGAGTTTTTCAAAAAGCGATTTTAAAACTTGAAATTGAAGGAGTTTTAAAAAGGATTTTCAAAAGCAATCTTAAAATTAGAATTTTTGAAATGGCATAGGATTCTAACTGAATTAGAATTCCTCTGGATATGGTGCCAACTGAGTGGGCCCACATCGAGTTTTGGAAATTTTGAAATAAACACTGAAAATGGCTTTGAAAAGGGGTTGAAATCGATATTTGAACTTCAAGATCTTTGAAAATAGGGTCTCAAGCGAACTGGAACTCCGGGTTAGAGTCCTGAACTCTTAGGACTCTGAGATTTTAGATTTTAAAAGCCAAATGAAAGAATTTTCAAAAGATTTTATCAAGAAATGATGAAATAAGTCAGAAAACACAGTCAGGGTTAGACTCCTAACTCGACCGAACTCTAAAATAGAGTCTTGAACTAACTGGACTCTGTAAAATGACCTAAATTTTGAAAATAATCGAAAAAGACTGAAAATGGAAGTAAAATAGACTTAAAAACAGACTCCTGACTGGATTAGGACTTTGAGACAGAGTCCTGATCGGACTGAAATTTTTCAAAAATTTGAAAAATTTGATGAATAGAGGAATTCAGAAGCGACACCACCTCAATGAGTCTTATCTGTGAATTGAAATTGATTAAAATTTGAATTTGAAATGAATTCAGATTGTTTCCTTGATAAAATATTTCTAAATATAAAGTCCTGGGGTTGGAAAATGACAGAGTATTGAATAAAAACCCAGGTTTTGAAATTGATTTTGAAATGAAGCTTTAAAATTCAAATCTGGATTGAATGTTTTGAAATAGGAGTGCTGGATCTCGAAAATGAGATGTAATGACATGCAATGCTATGTAATGACATGCAATGCTATGCAGAATACATGCAATGATCTGTAATGACTTATGAAATGGACAAACACTGGATGAGGGTGAAAATTTGGGGTATTTACAATGATCACATGTAAGCAAATAGAGGGCTCTAAGACCTAGAGAGATAGAATTTTGAAATATTTGAAGAAGCAAGCATTGTTTTCATACAATTCCTAGATTGAGGAGGTTTGTATTACACCTAAGTCTATGTGAGCATGAATAATTCTCCTTAATCAGTCCTACCAAACCATACCTAGTCTACATGCAATCCATGTCAGTCAGGTTCAAGTCTAGGCCCCTAGGTTCACATGATGATCAAAAGTAAAGGTTGACATTCCATAGAACACGATTTTGACAATTTGAACTATGTTAAGCACACAATTGATCATGTGAAGACAGGTCCCATCTCAGTCGCCAAACCTGCTATCATCGCAAAATTTTACTTTTGCAAGTCAAACTGACATTTGAAAAAGATTTTGAAAATAACTCACCTCCGTTTTTAAAATGCAGGATAATTTCGAAGAATGAGACTCGTCTGTTGGTACGAGGTTCAACCGTTCCTGGCGCCTTTACCAGGGGTAATCAAACCAAGGATCAAAAGTGTGCTTTGCTTTGCTCAACTTGTCTAAATTGTGTTCTATTTCTTAAATGCACAAAGAATCTGGCATGTGCTATGAATTTCTGAAAATGTAGATTTGAAAACATGATGTTTGCTTTAAAGTTTGGAAAATACTTGGAAAAGAAGCCCTTTGAAAATCGTGAATCCTGATTGAGAGAATGTTTCAGAGAAAGTAAAAATCGATTTATGAAGAAATCTTGAAGTTTTATGAAAATCGATTCTAAGAAATTTGAAATAACTTTGGGAAAAGTTTGAATTTTGAATTTTGGAATTGAAGATGTTAGGATTTGGAAAATCATGAGTTTGAACTTGAGAAAATACCTGAAATATCCTTTGAAAACTCAGAACTTTGAGAAAATCGATTTCTGTATAAAACTTAGAAAAAATTAAGAAAAATGATTTCTTTGAATTGGAATTGGGATTTGTAAATTGAATGAAATGAATGAATTTGGATTTAAAAGTCATGATTTTGAGGAATTGAGAAAATCCTTTTATATTTTTGAGAAATGCAGTGCATTTTGAAGTTAGCCTAAGAGTGTAGGCTGAATGTGGCTAATACGAAGATCACAAATTTGGGTCTCATTCGTATTCTGACTATGACCATAAATATGAATTCCACCGAGTTTGTCAACTCCCTAAGATCTTGTGCACGTGCCATTTGTGTAGACCATGGTGAATTTGTAATATGTGCATGAATGACAAACATAGCAATTATATATCAAAGTTGAAACTATATGCAATGCAAATCCTAATCTAAGCAGAAATTGAAATTTTTATTCCAAAGTTTACATTTAATTTACATCACTATTTGAATTTAAATACAGAGAAATAAATTCTTCAATATCCCTGCAAAACTAGAAAACTTGTTAGTGAAGATATGTTGACTTTTCTAGATTTATCCAGTAATATCTAGAAATTATTGGATTTTGCTAGATATAAGCCTTTTTTCATGATTCTCTAAGATAAACATAATGAAATATGAAATAAAGTTGAATAAATATGAAAATGGGATTTAAAAATTCGAAATTAGGGTTAAAATGACCAAAATGCCCCCGATAGCAAGACTATGACCTTGAAATCAGGGTTTTTAGAAAGATATTTTGTAAAATGCAAGTTTTGAAATTTAAATAAGGATAAATCAAACATAAGATGACATGATATGATAAAAATATAAAAATTAGGGTTTTAAAATTTCGAAATTGAGGTCAAATGACCAAATTGCCCCCGATAGCAAGACTATAGCCTTGAAATCAGGGTTTTCAGAAATAAATTTTGGTAAAAACTTTGGATTTAGGATTGAAATAAACACAAAATTGACCATGAAGCATCCTAATATGATTCTAAACATGAATAAACCCTAAAAATATGAACTTATACAGGAAAATAAAAAAATGTCATGAAAATCATGATTTTGGCAGTGTTTCGGGATCTTGTGGGCACCCTATTTTGCAATTTGGCTCATCTAAGCATCAAATGGATTCCAAAATTGATACAAATAGGTACCTGCACTTGTTATCACCCTAAAATCAGATTGGAACCATAAAAATATATTTTTGACATTATTCCAATTCGAAAATTATATTAAAACCCTAAAATATGTTATTTTTACCCATGGTCACGTACCAGTTTCAGTGTTAGACCCGAATCAGGGGTCAATCTACCATGAAAAATTCTGAACTTTTACAGAGGTAAATTAAACAGAAAAATAGAGAATCTCTTTTTTACAGATAAAAAAAAGCATCTCTGATGAGGGAGATACCCTTCCGGCAATCTGGACTTAAATATAACGAATCTAAAATTGATTAAAACAGGTACTTCTGGTTATAAATACAGAACTAAATAGCAGACCTCATTAAAAATTTCTACAAATTTAGAAGTGAACAGTAGACAAAAAAATAATAAACTTTTTTTTTTACAGATCATGAATCGAATCTACGGTTTGAGATCTATGATCAGTACAAGTCGGATTAGGGTTTTTATAAATTATAATGAGTTTTAAAAGATGGATCCAACTTTATGATAAAGGAAAAATACCAAACAAAGGCAAAAAAAATTGAAATTTTTACAGTAAATAACCTACATCAACACAAAGCCACTGCATTTAACGTATTTTGAATCGGATATCGTATGAAATAAATAACACATCTGCAAGTTATGCTTGAATTTAAACAATGATTTTAATCAACAGAAATCCCGATTTGACTTTGTATTTTATTAACATAGTTTTCAAATCCCAAAACATCTGATTTTTTTATAGTAGTTCACTGACATATCTGTGAACAACATATAAAAAAATTAGTAATTTCCAATAAATATTGCAATACTAACTAACATGCTTTCTACTGATCTGAAATTAAAATATGCAGAAATCTAAGAAACACCAATAAAACCTGATTTATTTAATAAAAACAACAAAAAAAATATCTAAACAGTAAAACGAATCCTATTTTGATGTTGTAATACATGAAATAGACAGTAATATGCTAAAAATAAAAATAAAATAGGGAATCCATGGCTGGAATTGCTTTTACCCTTGAAATCATGGATTTAATCCATTTAATCAGATAAATCTCATGTTTTCTTGGTTAAGAATACAAAAAACAATGCAATAAACGATTCTAATGGATTAGAATCATAGAAAACAGCATGGAATAGGGTTAGATCATATTCTTGAATTGAACTTGAGGTTCTTGAGGTTGAATCCATGGTTTAATCCATGAAAGGTGAGACATTAATGGTGGAATTCATGTTAAAACATTAAATAAAATCAAATAAAGCATAAAAATTATGAGAAACCATACCTTGAAGTTGCAGCAATGGAGGAAGAGCTGGGGAGGAGAGAGGATCTCCAAGAATCACCAAAGGGAAGAGTGGAGGTCGACCTCCTTTGGCTCTCTTTAAATAGATTTTTTTTTAGGTTTCTTTTTCTAAAGGAATTCTAAAAAAAAAGGACTTCTAAAAGGGGGGGGGCAATTTTGGTGTGAAGTTACCTAACTACCCCTAACCTAATTATCTTAATTAACTAGTAACCTAAACTCCTAATTAGCCTACAAAACTTCCAAATGTGGCCCCACCTAATGTGGGCCCACATTTGGATTTTTAAAGCTTTAATTAAACTTTTAAAACTAATAGTTGAAAATCAAAGTTAAAAATGGATTTTCAAAATGGATTTTTGATTCTTCCTAAACCTCTAAACTAACTAGAACACTGACTAACCCTAGTCTAACCCTGACTTCCTCAAATGTGGTGCCACCTCGAGTGGGCCCTACTTGAGTTTTTCAAAAAATGATTTTAAAACTTGAAATTGAGAGGTTTTTCAGAAGATATTCAAAAGTAGATTTTGAGATTTAAAGTTTTGAAAGAACACAGAGTCCTGACTGGGTCAGAACTCCTCTGGATATGGCGCCAATTGAGTGGACCCTACATCAGGTTTTTGAAAAACTTGAAACAACGACTGAAAATGACTTTGAAAAAGGGTTAAAATCAATAATTGAAATTCAGAGGTTTAAAAATAGAGTTCTAATCGAATTGGATCTCCGGGCTAGAGTCCTGAATTTTTAGGACTCTCAGATTTTGGATTTTAGAAGCCAAATGAAGAAATTTTTTTTGAAATATTTTATCAAAAATGGTAAAATAAGTCAGAAAATATAGTCAGGGTTAGAGTCCTAAATTAACTGGACTCTGTAAAATGACTTAATTTTTGAAAAATAAATAAAAATGGAAGTAAAAACAGACTTCAAAACAGACTCCTGACTAGACAGAGTCCTGATCGGACTGAAACTCTTGATTTTTTTTTGTATTTTCTGAAAAATAGATGAAAGAACTTGTAAAAACAGTGAAAACAATAACAAATATTGAAATAAAACAGAGTTCTGATTCAACTGAGACTCTGCGAACAGAGTCCTAATTGAACTAGGACTCTCAGACTTTTGGATTTTCTCAGAAAACAAATAAGAGAATTTTGAAAAATAGTTAAAAACAGGATAAAATTGAAATTTTGGTTTAGAGTTTTGATCTGATTAGGACTCTAAAGAAGAGTCCTAATTCGACTAGGACTCTAAAAAGTTTTGGTTTTCTGAGAAACAAATGATGAGATTTAAACAAACCTTTTGAAAACTAGTGAAAATAAAGTGAGAAAACGAACTTTGAATAGAGTCCTGATTCCATCAGGAATCTGAGATAGAGTCCTAATTCGATCAGGAATCTTGTAATAAAATCTCAAAATTTTGAAATTTCATGATAAAGGTATAACAATTTTGATTCCTGAAAGGATAAATAAAAGGATTTTTGAAAGATTCTCTCAAAATTGAAATCAGGGTCAGAGTCCTGATCCAACTAGGACTCTTCAAACAGAGTCCTGTTTTGACTGAAACTCTGAGTTTTTGACTCATTTTGAAAGATTTGGTTAAAAACAGGTAAAATAGTGACAAAAGACATAGTCCTAATCCGACTGAAACTCTGAAGAAGAGTCCTAATCTGACTGGGCTTCTTTGAAGAAGAGTCCTAATCCAATTAGGACTTTGGGATTTTGGCCAAAACGAAAGATTTTAAAAGGTTTTCTCCAAAAACAGGTAGACAAGGTAGTAAAAAGTAGAGTTCTGATCCAACTGGGACTCTGGAAAAAGAGTCTTGATCCAAGTAGGACTAAGATTTTGGCCAAAACGGAGGAAATGGACAAGGGATATGACCATAACTGGTTTAAAATCAGAATAGTGTTTTAAAAAGGTTAAAAAAAGATTCAAACAGATGAAAATACAGAGTTCTGATCCAACTAGGACTCTAAAATTTTTGAGATTTATGATAAATGAAGGAATCCAGAAGCAATGCCACCTAAATGGGTCTCATCTGAGAATTGAAATCAATTAAAATTTGAGTTTAAAATGAATCCAGATTGTTTTCTGAGAAAACATTTCAAAATATAAGATCCTGGGGTTTGGCAAATGACAGAATGTTGATTAAAAACCCAGGTTTTAAAATTGATTTTGAAAGAAAAGTTTTAAAAGCTCGAATCTGGATTTAATATTTTGAAAACAAGAGTTCTGGATCTCGAAAATGAGATGTAATGACATACAATGCTATGGAATGCGATGAAATGGTATGCCGAATGCATGCAATGATATGCAGTGACATATGAAATGTAAGCACTGGATGAGGGTGAAAATTTGGGGTGTTTACAACTTTCTTCACTCTCTCTTATATGCTCCTCACCCACAATGCCCTCTCCTCCCTAACTCGTGAGCTCCCTTCTCTCTCATTGGAGGAGTCTAGACTAACAGAGCTGCCATAGTGGACTAGCTAAGTTCGGAGGAGCGCGATTTATGGGTGAAGAATTGTTCTATGTGCTAATTTGGGGAGATCTTCGTATTCTCATTTTGGATTTTGTGCGTATAAAAGGAAATGTCTTGGTAGAATGGATTTGCAAGGAGCACTAAACTCAGTCGACTTTTGGACGTGGACATGGGATTGCTTCTGATGTTATAGGACTTTTGGAAGTGGACATGGGTTGCTTCTGATTTTAAACACTTAAAAAAATACGTGAAAATTAAAACTTTTTCTTTTATTGAATAATCATTAGCAAAAATCTTTTTAAACTTGGGTTCAAAACTTCAGGTGGTTTACATTTCAAAAAAAATGATTATACTGAATTTAAATGCGGATAACATGACTCATTTATGGTATTTCAATTCCAAAATGACAGAGTATTACAAAATCTAAAATAATACTAATATGTATCTAAATTCAGTGTCTGAAAAAGAAAAATGATTGACTCATCAACACCGTCGTAGCATCCCATATCTGCTTCGCAACTAAACCTATAATCACTTGTATGCCCATAAAGTGTGTCAGATTGGTGAAAGCCTGGTAGGTCTACATCAAAACACGTGGTGAGTGTACAAAGCTAATACAAGCAACACATTAATGACAACATAATCCATTCAAATAGATATCCACAATACACTTCAACCATGGTACATATATGTTATATATATCCACTAGGAGAACATAGTGCATTCATTCAAAAAGTAACTAAGTAGGTGTGATGTGTCATTTACTAACATGTATAACATGTTCAATCGTCATCTCATGCCATTTGACACATTATCAGTGCAGTTCACCAAGGCATGGTACATTTTAATATGAGATATCACAGTTCATCAAGGCATGTACATTTGAATATGAGATGTCATAGTTCATCAAGGCATGGTACATTCAATATGAGATGTCATGGTTCATCAAGGCATGATATAATTCTAATATAGTTTCTCAAAGCATGATACAATTCAAGGAATAATTTAATAGGAACAATACAACATGTTTTAGAGTTATCAGCGGTGAAGAAACATGCAACTTTATACAAAATATAATTGTGTAGTATTAGGGCATATTTTTATTTCAAAACTATGTAAGTAAGAAGGTCTTTGTTTCTCTTTATTACAGCCTCCTTGTGTACGCAAGAGAACGATCACCTTAAATAGTTGTGATATTCCAGAGGTATATTACTCATAAGTTGTATTTTACCTGGGTGTCGAACTGAGCAGGACCCAAAGCAGGCGGTATGTGACCGGAAGAAACCTGTGATAACTTATATACAAAATATGATGCATTTTGAACAAGCTGCAGTAGTTGAAAATTTATCACCTAGGATATATTGATAGCTTCGGTCTCCTATCCCCCTAGTGACTAGAGACCATTTGGGACACCTTGCCCCTATAAAAATAATATTGTCATCCAACGTTTGTGTTACCTACCTCTTCAAGTAGTTGATATATTTGAATGGGTGATAAGGTTTTTATTAGGTAATATTGTCATTTCATATGCCTCACATCAATAGGCAATTTAGGGTTCAGTAACCGAGTACCCTTTTAAGGTAATAATGATTCATTTGTAGGTACTCAACCCATTAATATGTTGCTAAGGCGTTTTTAGCCCATATGAGTGCTTCACTTGTAAAGGCGAACCAACCAATTAAGTGTGTGTATATGTATATATCATTTATAGTACGGTTCTTTCACACTTTCTGGGTTTGTGTCAACACCAAGCTTGTATATGAGCAATCACAAGTAAACACATACTTCTCATGCTTTCCAGTACAACATAGTTCACATGCCATACACATTGATATACTCAATTGACACTACAAGGGTTTCTTGAACCACAGGCTACGATACGAGCCATCATTCATGCAAATTATGCATCATTTTATGTGGTGCAACAAAAAACATATAATAATATGCTCCGCATGTTGAAAGAGGTTCCATAAACCCTAAGCTCTATCATGAGCCATAAACAATTATTGCATGCATCATGTAGTATTTTAACATCACATATATCACACGTTATACACACCACATGCCCAAGAGAACTATATAAGTTATTTGAACCCTCAAACGCAAATCATGCATCATTTTATGTGTAAAAAAGAAAGGATATAAAATCATGTTTCACTTGTCTTGACGAGTTCCATGAACCCTGAGCTCCATCAGAAGCCATGTATATATCATGTGCCACAGTTATTCAAAAACTACATTATCACATGCATTGTAATACAATTGTTTAACATTTCAACATGCGAGCATAGCTAACAAGACTATGTGACCCATAACTCAAATATTTGAGTTTGAACATTCATTGCATGCATGTATCATCAGGTAGCATTTCAAAAAGTATATTATCACATACATTATAATGCAATTATTTAACATTATAACATGCAGGCTTAGCTAACAGGTCCATGTGACCCATAGTTTCAATATTTGAGTTTGAACATTCATTGCATGCACATATCACATGTTATATTTTAAAAAGTACATTATCACATGCATTAACATTATAATCTTCCTTATAAAATGACATGTGATTCCCATCATAAGAAATATTATGCATGCATCATTGACGCTTGTGAAACCTACGAAAGCTCGTAAACATGTGAAAGTTCATTCGAGAGTTCGTAGACATGTGAAAACTTGTATTTATGCAAGAGCACATAAATATGTGAAAAACTTGTAATCATTCAAGGAGCTCATAAGTATTTCAAAGCTCATAAATATTTCAAAGCTCGTAACCATTTCAAAAGCTCATAATCATTTCAAAAGCTTGTAACTATTTCAAAAGCTCGTAACTATTTTCAAAGTTTGTGATTATTTCTAAAGCTCGTAAACATTTCAAAAGCATATAAATATTTTCAAGGTTCGTGAGTATTTTCAAAGCTTGTAAAAAACTCATAACTATTTCCAAAGTTCGTAATTATTTCCAAAGCTCGTCAATATTTTCAAAGTTTGATTATGCAAAAGCTCTTAAATATTTCAAAAACTCGCAAAAGCTTGTAAACATTTTTTTTAAACATGCGAAAGTTCGTGAACATTCCAAAAGCTTGTAAAAGCTCATAATTTATTCAAAAAGCTTGTAAACATTGTTTTTCTAAACATGCAAAAGTTCATGAACATTCCAAAAGCTTGTAAAAGTTCGTAATTTATTCAAAAAGCTTGTAAACATTTCTTCTAAACATGTAAAAGTTTATGAACATTTTAAAAGTTTGTAAACGCTCGTAATTTATTTGAAAAGCTCGTAAACATTTCAAAAGTCCATAATTACTTCAAAACTTCATGAACATGCAAAAAAGCTCATAAATGTTTACCCTTTCATTTCTGCATAATATATATATATATATATATATATATATATATATATATATATATATATATATATATATATATATATATATATATATATATATATATATATATATATATATATATATATATATACTATGTATGTATGTATATATGTATATGTATATGAAGATTGAATATAATTATATATATTATATAATTATCCAAAAAGATCGATGTACAGACCGTACATTCACATGCATTATAAACAAACAAACACTAGAATTAGCATAGTTTTACCCTACCTTGTACTCCATGTCAAGAGTATGAGAATGCGTGCAAGGTTGCACCATGATGCGGGTTCACAACGATAGAGGCAGTGGAGCAAGTCATGACAAAAGGTGGTGATGGAATCAGTGTGGCAATACACATGTAAGGCGAAGGTGGTGTGGCTCCCGAGGTGTGCATGGATCCCAAGGCAATGCACAAATCTTAGGTAAAAACATGTGTGACTGCAACAGCAGGGCCCACCAGACTCGATGGCACGGCGATTCGTGGGCTCCCTCTCTCATCTTTCTATCTTTCTTTCTTTTTTTTTTGCAAGAGAGGGGAAGAGGGAGGGGCGGCACCCGAGTGGGGCCGCTGCTTTGGCAAGATGGCAGCACTAGAGCGGTGTTGCTGTCACCGAAAAGAGAGAGAGAGTTTAGAACAAAGAGAGATCAAGAATGAGTTAAGAGAGAGAGAGAGAGAGAGGGGAGGCCCCTTCTCTCTTTTTATAGGAGAGGGGAGGCACGCATGTGGTGGGGGAGGTGATCGTCGCCCCTGTGCTGCCCATAAAAGAGGGAGGCGGTGGGAGAAACGACCCCCCCTCCCTCCCTCCCCTTTCTCGTCCCTCTCTTTGTATTTTATTATATATGTATATGTATATATATATATATATATAACTAATGGGTTTATGTGGGTCCTAAATGGGACCAAATCCATTCTTTATTAGATGGGATTCATTTGGATTCAAATAGGTCCATATCTTTGTTGTCTATAGTATGATCTATTTGGATCTTCTAAATGGGTCCAAATCCCATATTGTTTAGTGGGATCCATTTGGGTCTCCAAATGGATCTAAACACTTTACACACTCAGCGAAATCCAATTGGGTCTTCAAGTGGATTTAATATTTTTTTCTTAGTAGGATCCATTTGGGTTAACAAATGGATTAAAAAATTCAACCTTCTTAGTGCGTTCCATTTGGGTTTTTAAATGGATCCAATTTATGTTTTTATTTCATGAGATCCATTTGGGTTTTCAAGTATAACCATAACACTTCTTATTTAGCAGAATCCATTTTAGTTAAATTGTCTCTTTTTAAAGGGGTAGAATGTAACATGCTTTTTTCTAAAGGGGTAGAATGTAACACCCCATATTTTGGACTCTTTTTAAAGGAAATTTATTTAATAATTATGGGTCATTACATTGGAATTTGGGTTTTATATTGATGAATATGAGTTTCTCATAAAAATTGGATCGAAATTGGTCGAAATGGATTTGGATCCAATCTGATTAGATTCAAGGACAGAACCATAATTTTTGGAAAAGGGATATGACCAAAAAATTCAGTAAAGGTGGAGGATTAAATTGTCAAGGGATATGAAAGGTATTTGCTTGAAAGATATTGGTTTTGTAGGCAAAAACATTCTTGTAAATAAATTAGCAAAAAGAGCAAAACGGGTATAAAAAAGTTAGGAAGGGCATGTTGATAATTTATGCAGGGGCAGTTGTGATTAACTTAGACAGCTCAACCCCCAATGTTTAATTCTATTTAGCCACCTCTCAAATCCCCTTTTATATGTATTACTCTCTCTCACTCTCTTTAAAGGGATCTCTCTCTCTCTCTCTCTCTCTCTCTCTCTCTCTCTCTCTCTCTCTCTCTCTCTCTCTCTCTATGCTCTTCTCATACACATGCTCTCTCCTCCCTCACCCATGAGCTCCCTCCTCTCTCGCTGGAGGAGTCCAGGCCAATGGAGTTGCTATAGTGTACTAGCTGAGTTGGAAAGAGAGCGATTTTTGTGCAAAGAATCATTCTAAGTGAAAATTTAAAGAGATCTTTGTATTCTCATTTTGGATTTCATGCATATAAAAGGAAATGTTTTGGCATAATGGATCAATGAGGAGCACTGAGCTCGATAGATTTTTGGACGTAGACCTGGGACTGCTTCTGATGTTATGAAAACTTTGTACATAGATATAAATGTTGTTACACATTTTGTACAAGTTATATTTATTTGTGAAAGGAATGACTTTTATGATTTGCATAAAGGTGCAATTGTCTTATGATATTTGGATCTTGGCTTGGAAACTCGCTTTCAAAAAAGAGTTTTAATTAAAGAACAATTTTTCATAGTGTTTTCAAAAAAGAGAAATTAAAGAAAAAGAAAATAGTGAAATTCAAATGGGGTTTTACATTTTGGTATTAGAGCAAGTTCAAAACCAATCCAGATCCAATACTGAGCTCGAGATCCGTGTTCTGCCGCCTGTAAGTTTATGAATTATGATTGATTTGTGATATATAGCATATTGTTTTGGATAATTCTATCATATAATTATGTAGATACATATTGAATTGCAGAAAAAATGTAACATCTGCAATTTTGCTTTCGTTGAACCTTTAAATTCTTGTTAAAATTTGGTTTTTAATTCATGCAAAATTTGAGAGCATAAGTTGGCTAAGTGGTGTTTTGGACTTAAACTAGGGTCCATGAGAGGCTCAAAGGGGTTACGCCCAGCCTAGTGGGGTACCAAGTATGGTCTGGGTGGCTCATAGGAGGTTTAGGGGTGACTCAGGACTATTTGGATCTTTTATGAGTTAGGTTTGAATCCAAACCTGAGTTTGGATCCATTGATGATTTGGATCTTATGTTTGGATGTGAATCTTTAATTTGCTTTTGGATTTGGATCTTTTTGTTTCGTTCTTAGATTCAACCTAAATGTGGTTTTGGATCTTGATCGAGTTTTTGGATCTGGATCATTTTTTTATTTGAACCCAAATGAGATCCACTCTAGACTTTAGAGATATCATTAGAGAGTCTTTTAAAACCCTAGAAGATTCTAGAGAGGGTGGGATGCCCCTCCCTAGTGGATCCATAATTAATTAGATTAATTAGTAATTAATTAAGATTAAAATAATAATTAATTAAACTAATTTCATAATTAATTAAGAGATTAGTTAGTATATTTTTTAAATAGGACTCTTATGGTTCATCTTTAGGTAGAATGACATTAGGTTTGGATTCCAAGGAGGAGATACCTCCCTCCCACCCTTGGTGGGTTTTCTAGTATAAAAAAAAAAAGAGAGGTAGGTCTCTTTCTTTCTTTTTTCTTTCATATTCTTTCTTCTTCTTCATCTTCTCTTTTTCTTCCTTCTTAGAGCTTTTCCAACAGCCATTGAAGCTCCTCCAAGGTTCTAAGATGGGATATGAAGGCTGATCTACATTTGAGAACCCGATTAAGGTAGGTACATCAATCGCGTATGCATAGATTTTTTCAAACGCATAAAATATGTGTGGGGTGATTTTCAGATCTGAACCAATGATGGATCAAACTTTGAAACACCTCTCTAAGATTGAGTTTCAATCTAGAGAACACATTTTTATGAATCTTTGTTACCATAGAATAAAAAAAAATTGAAACAAGACTATTTTCAGGCTTCTTTTGTGAAAAATAGTTTAGGGAAAGCTTCTTTCTTTTTTTTTGCTAGATCTTATTTGTTTCAGCATGTTTAATATATTAATCTTAGGTTATATTGATAAAATGTAAGTTTTATAATTATAAAAATTTGTTATATGCTTGAATGTATGTTCTTATATGTGAAAAATCATTTTAATGAGGGTTTTGGCAAAAATATTTTTAGGGTTTTGATGTTTTTGATAAAAAAAAATGATCTAAGCATGTATGATGGATTATTTCATATTTAACATGGCTAAACAACATAATTAATGTATAAAGAATCCATGTTTCCATGATTGTTTAGGGTTTATTATGATTCTTGCATAGATGTAATCTTATTTGAGGTATTTCTTGATAGTTTTATGATTCTTTGATGATGTATGCTATTGTTTTAGCAAGATTAGAATGAATCTGAGCAAATATTTGTTGTACGATAATATAAATATATTTAGAGCATAAAAATCATGATTGTATGGATTTTTACTTTGAATATTGTTCTTGCATGATAGATCTTGTATGAGTTTGAATTTTGGCTTTTTTGTCCTCATTTTTTTATCCCAACCTATTTCAAAAAAAATATATATCTGCATGAAAATAAAGCAAATAAATAAAAATAAAAATACTTGAGTGTTCTACACATCCAGGGCTTGAATTTAGAATCTTGTTTCACTTTGTTTGGATCAATATTGAGGCCAAAACATCCTTTGAAACAGAACATTGGTTTTTTGTCCTGTCTGCAGAACTGTTTCGACCCATGATTTTGATGGTTCTAAAGACCCAACCAAGACTGATCAAAATAAATTGAGAAAAATCTAGGTGAAAGATAACCTGTATAAAATCATCCTATAAAAATGGTTTTGTCATAAGATTTCTCTATATGCCTAGAGAAATTTCCCAAACTGGGATAAATTTCTGCAGTTGACAGGATCTATCTTGTATTTTTTCTGAACAGGGCTTAGTCTCAGAATTTTCTTAATTTTATTAAATCAATTTTTTTAGTTTTGGTTCTTGGACTATTTTCTTGAGACATGGGGCATCCCTAATAAAATTGAAAATGTGTAATTTGGTATTTGTGGTTTTCGGTGGGTTTTCGAAAAATAGGTTAACAGAGATCCGAATTTACACATTATAACATGTATGGATGCTTAATGATATTTTTATCTATGCAGCATGATTATAGATGTTTATCTTAAAATTTGTGTTGATATGCATGCAAACTGAATGTATTCCATGTTATTCTTGATTCATAACCATTCATATGACATTCATGTTAATGAACATTGAATATCATAAACCATGATGAGTGTAAAGTAAATTGTTACACATGTTGTTGCTTGTTTAAGCATGATCATGAATTGTATGTAGTTGTAGCCATATTTATGAATGTGAACATATGACATGGTGATAATGAAGTATGATATGAGCATGTGTGTGGCTTGGTGTGAGCCTAGGTTCGGTGGAACCTATAGGTTCCTATGGTGCACTAGAGACATAATAGATATCCATGTACTTTAATCACATAATTGCCTCGTAGAGGCCGAGCCTAGAGTGTTAACTATGGGATTTAGATGGGTCAAAACAGACTTGCTTATGGAATCGCTAGTGGGGAGATTGGGCTTGTGAGCCCAGGTGTGTGTGCGGTGAGAACATGAAATTTAATTTATGAGCCTAATAATTAAATAATACCCATGACCCATTCAGAATAGATCCTTTTGACTGGGGCCCACTTTGAAGAGAGTGGAGGTGCATACGACCGGGTGACCGTAGTATTGTTTTGAAGAGTGGTAGCGTCTTCTGTCTTCTATCATAGGGGGCCTAAACTACCATGTGTCCTAGGTGGTATGTGCAAAATCTCTATAGTGTAGGAATCGATTTCGCGCAGAACCACTAAGAGTTTCCCTCGGTTATGAACTGCTCCAGTGGGACCTTGGTGTGAGATTGCAGATTCTTCAGTTCAATGAGGTCAATAAAATATATTGCATAATATACCCTTCATTGGATTGATTGAATCAAAGTAAGGAACCCAAGAGTGTACCTTCAGGCATGAGAAAGTGGAACATAAGAACTCAAAATAGAATCATTATAATATTTTAGTTTATGAATAAATTATTATATTATTGGCATGATGCATTATAACATACTTATTTCTGTAATATGAATGCAAACATGATTAGTTATATAGATGTAAATTGTGCTTAATTTTGATATTGTGATGTTGCATGATTTAGATGTTATCTAAAAATGTGTTAATGCTTATTTCTATGGTTGGAATATTTGTATCCACATGCTTGGTGATTTTCTACTGAGGCTGTGGACTTATGTCTCTACTTATAATAGTTTAGGTAATGAGTAGGCTAGAGGGTGATGACAGTAGACTCGGTGTAATACCCTAAATTTTAAATCTCGAAAATCATGATTTTTTTAAAATGCTTTTAAATTTCTTTAAGAAATTGCAGCAAAAAATCAAACAGATATAAAACTTTGCGTGTTATTTTTCATTTATATTCACAATAAAACATGCATTTGAACTTAAAAGTTTAAACATCCATAATTGAAATAAATGTTCTCACATATTCATCATTAATAATTAAATCAATTTATATATCAGAGTCCTGAGCTACTCATATGCACTTATTTATTAACTTCGGAGGTTTGAAAAAGGTATGACTCGGTCCCCGTCGCAACCTCCCACCATCGCATGTGAATTCACTTACTTCCTGAAAAAAAATATTAACAATTTATGGGGTCAGACAAAACATGTCTCAATAGGGCCGAGCTATATTAAACAAGTAATCTAAAATTCACAAGCAAGGATTTCTTTAGACTTTCATATATTTAACAATTCGAATACAATAAGGTTCAACAAGTATTGCAATTATTTTAAATGAGCATACAATTATAAAAGTCAACATTTATTCATCATTCATTGAACTTAAACAAGAACAAATGCATGAACAGATGGAAATGCATGAACTTACCAATGCAAAAGCCCTTTATATGCATGAGTCGATTCTTATATTTAATTATCATTTTTTTCTTATATGATGCATGCCATGCTTATTTAATGCACATACATTTAATTTCCACTTCTTAACCCCATGGGTACAAACACAGGCATATACCTAGATCGAGGCCATGGCATAGAAATATTTTCATACAAGGGTGACTTTGCCCTGGTCGGGCATCTTTCACCAGTCCGAGTGCAGGACGACAAGACCGAGAGAGACTCTCAATATCACCAACCTGATGCATGAGACTTTCAATTATGACTTTCTTACCCTCTACGCTGCAGTCTATTGCAGAGGTTTTCCCCTATCTTCATGAGTGGGGAGGAGAAAACTTCTGTGCTCAAAACATATTTTTACGAAGCCATGAGTACCGCTTGCCCCCTCTTTGCAAGCCCTTGCTTTAGTGTTAGGGTTTCACTTATTTGCATTAATGTCTTACATGTAATACCATAACAGGATTCATGAAAGATGATTTGGCCACTTCGGACCCAATGGATGCAAATTTAGAATATTGCATTCAATAACCTACTCATACTTCTTACTTGGCAAACATGTGCACATGCACATAATCAACATGACAAACTTTCATAACTTTGCATGCATCAATTATAATTAAGAAATCATATATATCATATTATGCATATTCAAAATTTTGTTAACCTGATTTTGGTAAATCCAATAGAAATTACAGAAACCGAAAATACAATACCAAAAACTTTTCTAAGAAACCCGAATTATAAAACATGTATTTCCTTATAAAAATGACCATAGAAATCATTCAAATTTTTACAAAACATCAATATTATGATTTTGAAAATATTTTGAAAATATTTTGAAAAACCCAAATCAAAACATTTTAAAAACAATCAAGTAACATGCATATTTTACAGTTTTTACGATTTTATTTTATGAGGAAATCGGTTTTGAGAGAGAATTATTTTTAGAGGGGTTTTCTTCCAAAAACCCCTTTCAATCACATGATTAGATAAACCTAACCCAAACCCACGTGTGGGAGGCATGGGTTAGGGTATGTACTTATGAAAAATCAAAGGAATTCATACCCTTGAATTTCGAATTACGTATAGAGTATAGAATTTCTTACCTTTTTGACAAAAGTCGATCCTATGAGTGTAGATGGCTCTTCTCGTGCAAACCAGCCATTCCACATGAACAATGGCCTCACCCATGACCTTCCTACACTCCCTTCATGTGCGTAGAAGGCTCCCTTGCTGAGCCAAGAGTGAATACCCCAACATTTTGGTATAGGGAAGAGAGAGAGAGAATAGGGATTCTTGAGAGAAGAGAGAGTTTTTTAGAAAAAATAAAAGAAGGAAATATTGAGGGGCATGAACCCCTCCTCTAATTATAAACCTAGGGTTGGATCAAGTTCTGGAATTAATCCTAGCCCTTGATCTTAGGTCTAGGTTAGTTTTTCATAACCTTCTCTCCTTATCTTACTTGCCAAGTAAGCAAGTTCACTAGTCAAATTAGAGTTTTATTTTTTTTAAACTCTTTTCTTTTTGGTCCAGCCCACATACCCTAATAGAACTCTCTAGAGGTGATGCCCCTCTCGTGGGACCTCTAGAATGGATGCCCCTCTTATGAGGTTTGTTTTAAAAAAAAAGGAAACTTTTGATTTTGATTTTTTTATTTTTTGGTAACTAAATTTCTAAAGTGATTTTAAAGTTTTATATTTTATTTTTGTATAATGTTTTTAAACTTTTATATTGGAGTGCCATATAGGATGGGACGACCTACCTATGGACACCTATCAAATTATTAAATTTAGTTAATTTTTGAGTTTCATTCCATTAAATGAAATCCCTAATTAATTCAAACTAAATGCAAATTCAATTCCTCTCAAATTCAAATATGGAATTACATGAAATGACAATAAATGAGCTTGAATTTAAGCCTTATCTCAATTATGTGTCACTTATTAAAATTCAAAAACCTTTATATTTTAAATATTTATTTAAATATTCTCTTAGAGAAAATACGTAAATTCAAGAAAATTCCTCAAAAAATTGCGAGTATTACATCCAACCCTCCTTAAAGAAATTTTGTCCTCAAATTTTGGTTAAGGTTATATACCAAATAGGTGTGGATGTTTCGATCTCATGTTCGCTTCGGGCTCCCAAGTACATTGTTCAAGTCCGTGGTGCTGTCATCGAACCATCACTAATGAAATTGTCTTATGTTGTAACACATGATCTCATCGATCAACTATCTCAACAGGATGTTCTTCAAATGTAAGGTCCTTTTGTACCTCTACCTCATCATATTGGATGATGCACGTAGGGTTCGGTACATACCTTTTCAATATCAACACATGAAAGACATCGTGGATGTTTGAGAACTGAAGAGGGAGTGCTAGTCTATATGTTGCACCTCTGATCCTTTCGAGGATGAGGAAAGGTCCTACATACCTCGGACTCAATTTTCCTTTCTTGTCAAACCGAAACACGTTGTTAGTAGGTGATACTCTAACAAATACAGTCTTTCACATCGAAAGTGACCTCTCGATGCTTCGGATCCGCGTAGCTTTTCTGGCGACTTTGTGCGGTTAGAAGTCTTTTATGAATCAACTGTATTTGATTTGTGTAGTGCTCCAGAACTATAGGTAACTCAATCATATTATCACCAACCTCACTCCAACAAACTGGGGACCTATAGTGTCGCTAATACAAGGCCTCATATGGAGCCAGATCGATACTCGAATGATAGTTGTTGTTGTAAGCAAACTCAGCTAGCTTTAAATGCTTACTCCAGTCGCCTTTTTCACTCTAAGACACAAGATCTTAGCATGTCCTTCAAGGTCTAGATAGTCCTCTTTGACTCTCTGTGTCATTATGGGTGAAATATCGTGCTAAACTTAAGCTTTGTTGCCAAAGCTTTCTGAAGTTGCCCCCAAAATTTTAACGTAAACATTGGATCGCTGTCAGAGATGATCAAAACATGTACTCCATATAACTTGATGATCTCATCAATGTACAAATCTGCCAAACTCTCTAGTGTCTGGTTCGCCTTGATCGGTAAAAAGTGTATCGATTTCCTAAGGCGATCCACAATCACCCATATAGTATCATATTGCTGGCGTGTCCTGGGCAGACCTACCATAAAGGCCATGGTAATATCTTCCCACTTTCACTGTAGAATCTAAATCGTCTATAACACGCCGACGAGCTTCTGATGTTTTATTTTGACCTGCTGGCAGACTAAGCATCTTGATACATATTCGGCAATGTCTTTTTTCATGTTGTGCAACCAGTAATGCCTTTGAAGGTCCTTATACATTTTCGTGCTACCCAGATATATGGTAAACCTGGACTAATGCACCTCGTCCAGAAGCTCTTTCCTAAGCTGAGAATCCTCAGATACCCAAAGTCTCTTGCTATACCAGATGCTTTTGTCCTTCTCCAGATAAAGAGTTTACTCATCCTGCTTGTGCACTGCAATCATCTTCATGAATCATGGGTCATCCTTCTGCTGAGAAATGATTCAGTCCATAAGCATCATCCTTACTGCTAAACTGGTCATTTGTATGTGACCTAGGTAAGTGGCGAAAAGCCTCTAGTCGATCAAGTCCTCTAGTAATCACCACTAGCTGCTAACTATGCTCGCAAGGCTTTTTGCCTTTCTACTCAAAGCTTCAGCTACTATATTGGCCTTCCCCAGGTGGTATGATATAGAGAAGTCATAGTCCTTTAAGAATCTAACCATCGTCTCTGACTCGTATTCAGGTCCTTCTGCGAGAAGATGTATTTGAGACTCTTATGATCAGAGAAAACCTCAAATTGCTCTCCGTATAGGTAATGCCACCAAACCTTAAGTACAAATGCCACTGCTGCTAGATCCAGGTCGTGTGTAGGGTAATTTCGCTCATGCACTTTTAGTTAGCGTGATGCATATGCTATAACCTTACCATGTTGCATCAACACACATCCCAAACCAGTACCTGATGCATTACTATAAACCACAAAGCCTCCTTAACTTGAAGGCAAGGTGAGTACTAGGGCTATAGTAAGCCTCTTCTTCAGCTCCTGGAAGCTCTCTTCGCACTACTGAGTTCATACGCACATGATGCCTTTGCAAAGTAGCTTCATCATCGGTATAACTATTTTTGAGAAATCCTAGATAAATCTTCGGTAGTATCCTACTAGTCCAAGGTGAAATTCCACTAGAGGGGGGGTGAATAGTGAAATTTGATTACGATCAATAAAATAAAATAATTAAGCAATAAGGCATAACACATAAAACACAGAAGTTATACTGGTTCGGTCAATATCCAGACCTACATCCAGTCCCCAAGCAAACCACTTTAGATTTCCACTATAACATCCGAGTCACCGGATAAATAGTACAACACCCTCTTCCCAAGAGGTCTTTTTCTCTCAACAGAGAAGGGGCACACCCTCTTCCCAAGAGGTCTTCTTCTCTCAACAGAGAAGGGCAACACCCTCTTTCACAGAGGTCTACTTCTTTAAACAAAGAAGGAATACAGTGAATAAACAGAGTTACAATACTTCCTGTAGAACCTTCAGAATGATATGAATGCACGAATGAAGGATTCTAAGAATGTTCTGTTTGTCACTCAGAGGATACTCTTTGTCAAAGAGCTGGACTTGACTTTTTCTCTTTTTCTTTCTTTTTCTTTTTCTCTTTCTTTTTCAAGGCTCTCTTTTCAAATCACGAATAGAAAAAATTTTCTCTTTGTAAGCTCACACGTCTATTTCATTCCTCTTGTCTGAATAGTTTATATGTGTGTGTTTATATAGCTTATAAAAAGTAGTTGTTACATTTTGGAATTGTAACTTTTTGAAATGTGAAATGTTAGGTCATTTCAAAAACATCTTTTAGAGAAGTTCGAGAATGCCTTTTTCCATAAAGGTGAAATAGAGGGTACACTAGTCGTTGTAATATTTTCAGGTAATACATATTTTATGTAAAAAGTCTATTTCTTACAATAGTACATTTGAACGTTGGGTTGTAGTTTTGTCTTTATTCTAATTAATGATTTGAGGTACATTAGTACTTCTTTACTTTAAATGAGTGTAAGTACTATGAGTGCTTTGAGATATTTATTTGTACATAGTCATGTCAAGTGTATTCTTTATGTAGTGTATTTCAAAGTCTCCAGAGAGAATGAGGACTAAAAAGAAGGTCGACATTCTTTGGGAAGGATATTTAGAAAGGATTTGTTACAGAAGGCATTTAATGCTTTGTAGAGAGAATGATGACTTCAAGTAAGTTGACATTCTATGGTTATGAAAAAAGGTAACTAGAGTCTTTTTAAAACCATATTTTATTTGTTTTTCTTATGTGTAGCCGATTTATGTTTTTGTCTTCTTCTTGTATTTAAGAAACATTTCATTAGAGAAGATAACTAAAGTCTTTTCAAAAACATATTTTATTTGTTTTTCTTATGTAGTCGATTTTATGTTTTTGTCTTCTTCTTATATTAAAAAACATTTCATTAAAGAAGATAACTAAAGTCTTTTCAAAAACATATTTTATTTGTTTTTGTCTTTTTCCTACATTCCTTTTTTCATGTTGTCTTGTATATAGTGTAAGGTACAATGATAAAATGTCTTTTTCATAAAAGGTTGTAAGAATGTACAATTATTATATGACAAAATGTCTTTTTCATAAAAGGTTGTAAGAAGGTACACTTATTGGTTTTCAAAAAAGAAGCTTTTTGAAACTATCGTATACTTTTATGATATAGTATGTATGAATGAGTATGTAATATGCAAAATGCAAGTTCCTGAAGGTTCTGTTACATATGACTCTAAAGAATAAAAAAATCTTCATCTTGAGGTAGTCAATTTCTTTATTTGAACTTTAGGAAAGCATGGCTCATCAAGCTTTTTCTTCAAGGAGTATGATTGCACCATAGTTGTACTTGAACAGGAAGTCTCCATCCTTATTGGGTGAGATATCCTTGCATCAAATACTTCGTTAGATTTAAGGCAAAACATATTCAGTCATAATATAACATTATTTCAAGAGAACATATTATCATATCATATAAAATCAAATAAGACAGTGTATCATATTATGTGACATCAAAACCGAGTTTCTCAACATTCTCCCCCTTTTTGATGATGACAAAATATGCTCCCTCTGTCAAAAAGACATTATGCATAGAAATAATAATATGATAAAAAAGTGAAATAATGTTTAAAGAGAGAATATTTCTCCAATAATGGAGACAGGTTTTCTCCCCCTTTGTCATGGACAAAAAGGAGGGATTAGAGTAAAAAAAATATTACAGACCGAAAGGATTAAAAGTTATTATAGACCAAATATATATATAAAAAAAAATGAGTCTATCTCGAAGGTGGAGAAGGTGAAGGATATGGGTGATGAAGTACCCGAAAGGAAGAGAGTGGAAGGCCCAAAAATTGATCATGTTATTGAAAATGATACTGGACCAGTTGATGGGAAAGTTGCAGAAGATTGCATATAGGAGAAGGGAGATTTCGTTTGCCACGAAACCCTTGGAAGGAAGCTTTGGAAAGACATTGGATGAGAGGATGTGTGAGAGTATTAGAGCATGAGGTTTGAGATTGCTCGTATGCCATGGGAAATGGGTGCAGCGAGTGGAGAGAAGGACTTTCTTAAACACAGTTCGATCTATCGGAACTATGTTAGGAAGCTCAATGCCATAGGAGGAAAGGTTTAGAATGCAGCCTAGTTGAGAGATATTGAAGGAGATGAGTTTTCCATGTACCATAGATGTAATGGTGGTGTGGTCACGGTCTACAGAGAGGTTGGTATAGAAAATTTTGATGAGATGAGGATAGTAGGTCATGGAGTTAGTCGTTCCTAAGATGAGAACAAAATCTTGAAGAGAGGTATGGAGGTCAAAGGATGTGAAGGCGTCGAAGTTTACTAGTTTGCCAGTTTGAATTGGCAAGGTGCTAATGTACTGAAAGTGGTGAATAAGGTCGGGGTATCTTAGATCTGCGGAGGTGATCGCATTGGTAGAGGAGGAAGCCATTATCGAATGCCTTGAAAATAAATCACTAGGAGAGAAAGGAGCTAGAACCGAGAGAAAGTTTGTATAAGGATAGAAAAGTTCGAATGGAATGGTAAGAGATGAACCAATTGATTAAATAGAAGGAAGAAAATAATTGTTGATATGAAATGAATGACATTGGAAGTGAGTAATTTTTAGATTTTAGTCAAATAAGGAAATCCGTGAGGAGTAAGTTAAGAGACTTGTGAATGACAAATCAAATCAATGTGTGAGGATAGTGTATTATATTAGATTGAGGAGGACATAGTTATTGAAATATATAGATTTTACTATGGATGAGTTTATCGACTAGTGAGGGAAACCATTAATAGAGTATGGGTGTCATGTTGAATAAAAAAAATGATTGATCTTGAAAATAATGGCCTAATAAAACAAACAACTTGTTACTCTATGTGGAGGGATTCTAAATTCATGAATGGAGATAAAAAGATGGTGTGGATATCTAGAGATGAGAGAAAGATGATAAAGGACAATATTTACTTGATTTAGATATGTCAAAGTAAAGTTAGAATAAAGGTTTGCTTGGAGACAAGACTTTAAAGGTTCTCGATTTTAGAGAGATATACAATAAGAGAGAGACAAGGTCACGGATGGAAAGAAAGGTCATAGGGTGATCATGTGATGTGTACTTTGAAAGATATGACATTTTAAAGAAAAGAGTGCCCAAAAAAAATGTTTCATGATTAATATTTGTAATTTTTTTTAAGCGTATACGTGGATATGAGAAGGCCATATTTTGACTTAGACTAGAGGTGAGAGAGATGATGAGACAAAAAGGAGAAAGAGTTAAAAAAAATATATAAGAATTGAAATAAGAATAGACATGTAGGAGTCGGATTCAAAAATGTATAAAAAAAACGTATTCGAGAGATGAAATGAGGAGACAAAGAAATATTTATGAATGAAGAGTAATAAATGTGAGTTGTCATAGAGAGAAGTGAGATGACACATATGGATTTTTGTGAAGGATAAAGAAGTAATAATAAAAAAAAGGTTGATGAAAGACATGAAGTTATGATTGATATGAATTATTATTTATATTCTTAAAGAAACTCGACAAGGTTAAGTTTTAAATAAGAGTAGACAAAAACGGAGGCTTAATTTGTATACAAAAGAGATGATAATAGATAGTTTGTTGGGCTATGATATAATAGATGATATAGTAAAAAAAATTACGTGTGAATATATCAACTAGATCTTTTAAAGAGATCAACTAGTCATTCGATTTTAACTAATGAAGAGTATGAGTTCTCATAAACTAAGTAGAGAGGTGAAACACTTTTATCGTAAGACAAGTTTTCATAAAGGACAAAAAATATTAAAGGAGTTGAGTGATGTGAACATTGTTATGATGGCTTTTAATACAATTATTCTTATGGATATGAGAGAAAGGAGATAGGACAAGGAGTTTTAATGGATGTGTACTTGAAAAATGACAAGTTGAATGACATAAAGAATGTGTCTTATAAGAATACGTGAATATGGAAACTTAGTTTGACTAACTAAAATCGATAAGAAGAAAAGCAATTTAAAATAAGATTTAAACAAGACTTATAAGAAGTATTATATTAAGTGTGATTAATTTATAAGTCACTTAGTTTGCATATTCCTAGTTCTCTTCTAATTCGTGTGAAGTCTTCATGTTTTAATGGTTTAGTGAATATGTCTGCTAACTGTTGATTAGTGGGTATGAATTCTAGTTTAATTATGTTGTTTAAGACTTGTTCTCTTAAGAAGTGGTGTCTTATTTGAATGTGCTTAGTTCGTGAGTGTAAAATAGGATTCTTAGATAGGTTTATAGCACTCGTATTATCACAGAAAATAGTTGTATTTTCAAATTTTAAACCAAAATCTTTTAAAGTTTGTTTCATTCAGATGACTTGAGTACAAGCTAGGCTTGCAGCAATGTATTTGGCTTCAGTAGTTGATAATAATACACAGTTTTGTTTCTTACTGAACCATGATACTAGTGAGTGCCCTAGCATGTGACATGTTCCACTTGTGCTTTTTCTATCAGATTTACTTCCAGCAAAGTCAGCATCGCTGTATGAGATTAGATCAAATGTAGAGGATTTTGAATAGAATAATCCAAAATCAACTGTGTCTTTTAAATATCTCATTATTCTTTTTACAGCTTTAAGATGTGATTCTTTTAGATTTGACTGGAATCTAGCACACAAGCAAACACTAAACATTATATCTGGACAGCTAGCAGTTAAATAAAGAAGTGATCCTATCATACCTCGGTATACCTTTGTATCAACAGACTTACCATCTTCATCTTTGTCCAACACAGTAGTAGTGCTCATAGGAGTAGATTTTGAAGCAGTTGAGTTCATGTTGAACCTCTTCAGAAGTTCACGAGCATACTTAGATTGATTGATGAAAACTCCATCATTGGTTTGCTTAATATGCAGTCCAAGAAAGTAGGTGAGTTCTCCCATCATACTCATTTCGAATTCCTTCTGCATGGACTTAGAAAAATCTTCACAGAGAGTGCTGTTAGAAGATCCAAAGATGATGTCATCGACATAAATTTGAACAATTAGGGTATGATTATTCACTACTTTGACAAATAGTGTAGAATCTGCTTTGCCAACAGAAAAACCAGTTTTTAATAAAAAGGTTTTAAGTCTTTCGTACCAAGCACGAGGTGCTTGTTTTAAACCATATAAAGCACGTTTGAGTTTAAAAACATGATCTGGGTATTGTTCATTTTCAAATCCTGGAGGTTGTTTTACATAGACTTCATTTATAAAACCATTTAAGAAAGCACTTTTAACATCCATTTGAAATAATTTAAAATTCATATAGCTTGCATATGCTAAGAGCATTCTAATAGATTCAAGTCTAGCAACAGGAGCAAATGTTTCATCAAAGTCAATACCTTCCTCCTGGTTGTATCCTTGAGCTACTAGTCTGGCCTTGTTTCTTATAACATTACCTGTTTCGTCTAGCTTGTTTCTGAAGATCCATCTTGTCCCAATGATTGGATGATCCTTTGGTCTAGGTACAAGATCCCAAACGTCATTTCTTTGGAATTGATTCAGTTCTTCAGTCATGGCTAGCATCCAGAACTCATCAATGATGGCTTCATCAATCTTCTTTGGTTCAAGTTGAGAAATGAATGCCATGTTTGCAATCCGTTCTAGCTGAGCTCTAGTTTGAACCCCCTTTGTTAGTTCTTCCAAAATCTGCTTATGAGGATGATCTTTGATATCGACAAAGGTTCTTTGGTGATCATCTTTATTAGACTTAGCTGTGTTATCTAAAAATAAATCTATACTTTCAACATCATCATCATTAGTTTGTATATGAACAGATTGATCAATAGATTCACAAAAACTAACATGCATAGATTCTTCAATAGTATTATGACTCTTATTGAAAACTCTGTATGCTTTACTATGACTTGAATATCCTAAGAATATGCCTTCAACAGATTTAGCATCAAACTTATCCAGGCTATCTTTTGTGTTTAGGATAAAGCATTTACATCCAAAGACTTTGAAATAGTCTATTCTTGGAGTTCTGTCATAGAATAGTTCATAGGGAGTTTTATTTAATAAGGGTCTAATGAGAACTCTATTTTTTATGTAGCATGCAGTATTAACAGCTTCTGCCCAAAAAGATTTTGCAAGATTATCGTGTTGGAGCATAGTCCTGGCAGATTCCTGAAGGGTTCTATTCTTTCTTTCTACTACACCATTTTGAGGTGCAGCTCTAGGAAAGGCAAAGTTATGAGAAATACCATGCAAGTTACAAAAATTTTCAAAGAGTTCATTTTTAAATTCTCCTCCATGGTCACTACGGATTTTAACAATAGAACATGATTTTTCGTTTTGTAATTTTTTACATAAGATTTCAAACTGACAAAACGTGTCACTTTTGTTTTTCAAAAATATTACCCAAGTAAATCTTGAGTAATCATCTACAATGACAAAAACATATCTATTATGATTAAGGCTAGCTACCCTAGAAGGACCAAAAAGGTCCAGGTGGAGAAGCTCTAAAGGTCTTTTACTTGAAATGACATTCTTTGATTTGAAAGAAGATTTTGACAATTTTCCTAATTGACATGCATCACAAAAATAATCCTTTTTAAAAGATATGTTGGGTAACCCACGTACTAACTTATCTTTAGCTAGTTTAGACATGTATTTAGAATTGACATGGCCCATTCTCATGTGCCATAGCTGTTGAGTGTCATTATTAGCTATGAGGCAATGTTCTGTGATGTTTTCTAGGTATAGTTCATATATATTATTCTTTCTTATACCTTTTAAGATGATGTTTTCATTTGTGTCAGCTATGAGGCATGCATCATGATTAAAGCTAACATTATAATCTGTGTCACACATTTGACTGATACTTAGTAGGTTATGTTTTAAGCCTTTAACAAGGAGAACGTCTTTGATAAGAGGTTTGTCTATGTTACCAATATTTCCAATACCAATTATCAAACCTTTGTTGTTATCTCCAAAGGTGACGGTTCCTCCTTCTTTATGATGAAGAACAGCAAAAAGGTCTGGATGTCCTGTCATGTGCTTTGAACATCCACTATCTAATATCCATCTGCTCTTCTTCTTTGGAGCCTGCAAAACATTAAGTAAATCTCCTTTTTGGTACCCAATCGGGTCCTTTTTTGTTAAACTTTGGAACCCATATCCATTTGGATTTGGGTTTGTCTATCTCTTTAAAGGAGTTAAAAAGATTATCATTATAATATTCCTTATTTGGTTCAGATGAACTTTTCACAAACGTGGTCTTTTGATTTATACAAGAAGGTTTTTTGAAATGAGAATAGCCAATACCATTCTTGTAAAAAGAGACCTTCTGAGAGGATAAGAGTTTATCTAAGTTCTCTTTACCTTTAGTAAACTTGAAAACCGTTTTCATGAGGTTCTCAGTTTTACTTTTTAGCTCTGAAATTTCTACTTGCATATTTTTAGTTTTGGAGCTAGTAGAAGAAATTTCAGATATAAGCATAAGATTTTTCTTTTTCAACTCGGAATTTTCACTGCTGAGTTTTTCATTCTCTTGAGAAAGCTCTAAATTTTCAGATTTTAAAACTTTATTTTTGAAACTCAATTTTCTAGATTCTTCAAATAGTTCTTGAAAAGCATCTAGAAGTTCTTCAAAGGAAAAATCAGAGATTTCACTTACCGAACTTTCGTTTGCCATGAAGCACATATTTGTAGTTTCGGCTTCATCATCACTTGACTCTTCACTAGTGGATGGTTCTGAATCATCCCATTGATCATGCAGAGCCTTTTTCTTGAAGAACCTCTTCTTTGGTTCCTCAGTTTTGGACTTTTTTTTGAGAAGGGGACAGTCACGTTTTAAGTGGCCTGGCTTATTACACTGAAAGCACATGGGATCTTCTTTAAGATCTTTTCTTTCCTTGTGCCTGTTTGGAAGCCGGTTCCTTCTCATGAAGCGCTGGAATTTTCTGGTAAGTAGCGCAATTTCTGATTCTTTATCTGAGTCTTCATTCTCAGATAGGGCTGGGAAAGCTAGAGTTTTCTTTACTGGTTGCTCTTCTTCCCTTCTTTCTTTCATGTGGACTTCATAGGCCATAAGATTGCCTATTAAGTCGTCTAATGTAAGTTTAGATAAATCTTGAGCTTCTTCAATAGCAGTAGTCTTTTTCTCTCAATCAGTTGTGAGAGATCTCAAGATTTTCTTCACCTTTTCAGTCTGGGAATATGTTACAACCAGAGATTTCAGATCATTGGTGATGTTGGTGAATCTGGTAAACATCTCTGTGATGGGTTCATCTTTGTTCATTTTGAACAACTCATATTTTCTAACAAGAGATGATATTTTGGCTTATTTAACTTTGTTGGTTCCTTCATGAATAACCTCCAAAGAATGCCAAATGTCATATGCAGATTCACATATAGATATTCTGTTGAATTCATTCTGATCAATGGCACAATATAAGGCATTTATAGCCTTTGCATTTAGGTTTCCCATTTTCTTTTCTTCATCAGACCATAAGTTATAGTCTGCGGATGGAGATGTGTATGGATGCTCAACAATTTTCCATACACAAAGTCTATGGATTTGAGAAAGATAGCCATTCTGCACTTCCAATATCCATAGTTGGATCCATTGAAGAAAGGAGGACGAGATGCGTGTTGACCTTCAATATCACGAGCATAAGAGGTAGATGCCATTTGTGCTGGAAGACTTGTTACGTCGAAACCAGCAAACCTCTTTGATACCAAATGAAATTCCACTAGAGGGGGGGTGAATAGTGAAATTTGATTACGATCAATAAAATAAAATAATTAAGCAATAAGGCATAACACATAAAACACAGAAGTTATACTGGTTCGGTCAATATCCAGACCTACATCCAGTCCCCAAGCAAACCACTTGAGATTTCCACTATAACATCCGAGTCACCAGATAAATAGTACAACACCCTCTTCCCAAGAGGTCTTCTTCTCTCAACAGAGAAGGGGCACACCCTCTTCCCAAGAGGTCTTCTTCTCTCAACAGAGAAGGGCAACACCCTCTTTCACAGAGGTCTACTTCTTTAAACAAAGAAGGAATACAGTGAATAAACAGAGTTACAATACTTCCTGTAGAACCTTCAGAATGATATGAATGCACGAATGAAGGATTCTAAGAATGTTCTGTTTGTCACTCAGAGGATACTCTTTGTCAAAGAGCTGGACTTGACTTTTTCTCTTTTTCTTTCTTTTTCTTTTTCTCTTTCTTTTTCAAGGCTCTCTTTTCAAATCACGAATAGAAAAATTTTTCTCTTTGTAAGCTCACACGTCTATTTCATTCCTCTTGTCTGAATAGTTTATGTGTGTGTGTTTATATAGCTTATAAAAAGTAGTCGTTACATTTTGGAATTGTAACTTTTTGAAATGTGAAATGTTAGGTCATTTCAAAAACATCTTTTAGAGAAGTTCGAGAATGCCTTTTTCCATAAAGGTGAAATAGAGGGTACACTAGTCGTTGTAATATTTTCAGGTAATACATATTTTATGTAAAAAGTTTATTTCTTACAATAGTACATTTGAACGTTGGGTTGTAGTTTTGTCTTTATTCTAATTAATGATTTGAGGTACATTAGTACTTCTTTACTTTAAATGAGTGTAAGTACTATGAGTGCTTTGAGATATTTATTTGTACATAGTCATGTCAAGTGTATTCTTTATGTAGTGTATTTCAAAGTCTCCAGAGAGAATGAGGACTAAAAAGAAGGTCGACATTCTTTGGGAAGGATATTTAGAAAGGATTTGTTACAGAAGGCATTTAATGCTTTGTAGAGAGAATGATGACTTCAAGTAAGTCGACATTCTATGGTTATGAAAAAAGGTAACTAGAGTTTTTTTAAAACCATATTTTATTTGTTTTTCTTATGTGTAGCCGATTTATGTTTTTGTCTTCTTCTTGTATTTAAGAAACATTTCATTAGAGAAGATAACTAAAGTCTTTTCAAAAACATATTTTATTTGTTTTTCTTATGTAGTCGATTTTATGTTTTTGTCTTCTTCTTATATTAAAAAACATTTCATTAAAGAAGATAACTAAAGTCTTTTCAAAAACATATTTTATTTGTTTTTCTTATGTAGCCGATTTTATGTTTTTGTCTTTTTCCTACATTCCTTTTTTCATGTTGTCTTGTATATAGTGTAAGGTACAATGATAAAATGTCTTTTTCATAAAAGGTTGTAAGAAGGTACAATTATTATATGACAAAATGTCTTTTTCATAAAAGGTTGTAAGAAGGTACACTTATTGGTTTTCAAAAAAGAAGCTTTTTGAAACTATCGTATACTTTTATGATATAGTATGTATGAATGAGTATGTAATATGCAAAATGCAAGTTCCTGAAGGTTCTGTTACATATGACTCTAAAGAAGAAAAAAATCTTCATCTTGAGGTAGCCGATTTCTTCATTTGAACTTTAGGAAAGCATGGCTCATCAAGCTTTTTCTTCAAGGAGTATGATTGCACCATAGTTGTACTTGAACAGGAAGTCTCCATCCTTATTGGGTGAAATATCCTTGCATCAAATACTTCGTTAGATTTAAGGCAAAACATATTCAGTCATAATATAACATTATTTCAAGAGAACATATTATCATATCATATAAAATCAAATAAGACAGTGTATCATATTATGTGACATCAAAACCGAGTTTCTCAACACAAGGAAACTATGAAAATCTGATATGCTCTTAGGTTGTTTCTAGTCTAAGACCACTTCCACCTATCTAAACATAAAATTTTAAACTAGTCAAAATAAGGATCCAAATAATTTTTTCAAACATAGGTGTCGAGTTGCAATACCTTAGAAAGGTCTATTGCCCTCATCTTTGGAGATCACATGACCTAAAAACATGACCTACTTTAACCAAAATTCTCACTCCGAGAATTTAGCATACAGCTGGTGTTGTCGAAGTATCTCAAAAACAATTCTCAAGTGCTCTCTGTGGTCTTCCTTGATTTCAGAGTAGATCAAGATATGATCTATGAACACAATCACAAATAGATCTAGGTAGGGCTGAAAGATCTGATTCATCAGATCCATGAAAGTTGTTGGAGCATTGGTTAGCCCGAAGGGCATCACCAAGAACTCGTAATGATCATACCGCATCCTGAAAGTCATCTTCTACACATTTGAATCCTTAATCCTCAACCGATGGTAACCTGATCAAAGGTCTATCTTAGAGAATACCTTGGCATCACGAAGTTGATCAAACAAGTTGTCGATCCATGGAAAAGGGTATTTGTTCTTGATCGTCACTTGATTAAGCATGTGATAGTCAATACACAAACGCATTGACCCATCCTTCTTCTTAACGAACAAGACTGGAGCACCCTATGGTAAAACACTTGGTTGTATAAAGCTTCTATCCATCAACTCTTGCAACTGCTTCTTCAGTTCTTCCAATTATGCTAGGGCCATGCAATAAGGTGCGCTAGATATTGGGGTCATTCCAAGCACCGACTCTATCACAAAATCAACTTCTCTTGCAGGCAGCATGCCTGACAAGTCGTCTAGAAAGACATCTGCAAACTCTCAAACCACATCCAAGTCCTCCATCGGGGTCATGTTGGGGGTCTATAAAAAACACACTGACTAAAAATGCCTCACAACCCTTTTTCATGCATCATTGCGCCTTCATTGTCGAGACCATTCATCCCTTACTTTCCTTTTTACTCGCCTTGTACTCAAGTAAAGGCTGATCTGGGTGAGAAAATTGAATACGTCACTCACGACATACCATATAAGTATAGTGCTCATACATCTAGTGCATGCCAAGGATAGCATCATAGCCCACTACATTCAATAATATTAGATTGGCAGAGAGGTTCTGCCCTGATATTAATACTTCTACATTAGGCAAAAAGGTATGAGCGACAGAACTATCGCTTGATGGTGTGATTACCTCTAAAACATATCCCAGTGAAATCGGTGTGATGTCAAGTAACTTAGCAAACCGTGTAGATACAAATGAATGTGTAGCGCCAGTGTTAAGCAAAACCTTAGCATTGAACTTCGTAATGGAAATAGTACCTTCGATGACGTTTGCATCATCTTGCAACTCCTCTACAGAAGTCGCGTAGATACGTTCGGTAGCTCTTCTCTATCCCTAAGCCTGGGACTACTATTGGCGTTGTTAGGGTCACGGCTGCTACGACTGCCCTCGAGGTGCAGTGGCCGCTCCTTCCTGAGCCAGCTTTTTATGGCAGTCCTTGATGAAGTGCCCCATCTCGCCACATCTTATGCAAGCTTCCGTTATCCTATAGCATTCTTCTGAGTAAATCTTATTGCAGTGCTGACAAAGCACAAGAAACTGTTGTGGTCGGCTACCTCCTGTTGCCCTCTAACCTTCTTCATAGGCGACACTCTACTGGTCTCGACAGTAGGTCTAGGGGCCCTGTTTATATTGCTCTTCGACCTGTTGAATCGCTTGGGCTGAGTCTTCTTAGAAGACTCCTAGTTATCCTTTGACATGAAAATTATCGTTACTATCTCTTTGAGATTGTCCTGGGGAAATAAAGGGTTCAAGTTTTTATTTTCTCACCTGAAGCATCGTGACCATCTTGATGGTCTGGTTGAGGTTCTGAGGATGGCTTGTGAGCACATGGGTCCTCAGTCCATCTCGTAATTTGTAGACATACTTCTTCGCTCACACCTCATCAATAGTGTATGTGTGTGGGCAATACTTTTCTAGGTATTGAAATTGTGTGGTGTACTCTGCCACCCTCATGAAACTATGCTTAAGATCCAAGAACTCTTGCATCTTGCAATCTCAAGCGAACTGGGGAAAGTAGGTGTCTAAAAATACTCTAGAAAACTCCTCCCAAGTCAATGTGAGTCGCTCCTCTAGTGTGTAGCGCACCTCTTGAATAGTTTCCCACTAACTCCTGACATCGCTCTGGAGTCAGTAGGTAACAAAGGGTACCTGCCTCTCAGTGGGAACCTCAAAAATCTTGAAGATCTTACTGATGGCGCAAACCCACTCTTCTGCTGAATCTGAGTCCTCCTTCCTAGTGAAGGTTGGGGGACTCAGTTCTATAAAGCGTTTATAAGACACTCCATGGGTCATGGAGCTAGTCGCTTCATTGTCATCCAGATGGTGGTTGCTATTGCCATTTCTCCTATTCTCAATGAGGTCCTAGCATCGGGCAATAAGTGTAGTGAAGGCTTCCAAAAGGAAGTCCTTCTAAGCGGTCCATCCAGAATGCTGACATGAAGACATCTACAATAAAATTTAAATTCATTTAACCTCTAAGTTTTTGCATACATCCTTTACTTATTCTAACCACCCTACTAGGCATTTAAATTCAACTTTTGCACAATTCATAAATGGCAAGCAAATTGCATAAATCTTCATAACAATCATAAAATAAATACTAAGATTAGAACATACTCACATCGATAGGAGTTGATTGGACAGGTTTGAGTCATACTTTTCCTTTGCTCTGATACCAAGTTGTCTTTGTCTAAAGACAAATTGGTATCTCTAGATAATCTAAACCCTGCTTTGATACCAAGTTTGTAACACTTGAAATTTTAAGTTCCAAAAATCATAGATTTTTCTTTTAAATGCTTTTAAATTCCTTTAAAAAATTATAGCAAAAAATCAAACAAGAATAAAACTTGGCATGTTACTTTTCATTTACATTCACATTCAAACAGGCATTTGAACTTACAAATTTAAGCATCCATAATTGAAATAAATATTCTCACATGTCCATCATTAATAATAAAAATCAATAATTAAATTAATTTATATATTAGAGTCCTGAGCAACTCATATGCTCTTATTTATTAACTTCAAAGGATTGGAAAAGATATGACTCAGTCTCCATCACAACCTCCCGCTATCGCATGTGAATTCACTCACTTCTTGAAAAAAAGCATTAACAATTCATGGGGTCAGACAAAATATGTCTCAATAAGTCTGAGCTATACTAAACAAGTAATCTAAAATTCATAAGCAGAAATTTCTTCAGACTTTCATATATTTAACAATTCGAATACAATAAGGTTTAACAAGTATTGCAATTATTTTAAATAAGCATATAATTATAAAAGTCAACATTTATCCATTATTCATTGAACTTAAACAAGAACAAATGCTTGAACAGTTAAAAATGCATAAACTTACCAATGCAAAAGCCCTTCATATGCATGAGTCGGTCTTTATCTTTAATTATCTTTTTTTTCTTATATGATGCATGCCATGCTTATTTAATGCACATACATTTAAGTTTCACTTCTTAACCTCATGGATACAAACACATGCATATACCTAGATCAAGGCCATGGCATAAAAATATTTTCATACAAGGGTGACCTTGGCCTAGTCAGGCACCTTTCACCAGTCTAGATACGGGACGATAAGAGTGAGAGAGACTCCCAACACCACCAACCCAATGCATTAGACTTACACTCATGACTTTCTTACCATCTACGTTGCAATCTTTTGCAGAGGTTTCTCCCTATCTTCGTAGGTGGGGAGGAGCAACCTTCTTGCTCAAAACATATTTTCACGAAGTCATGAGTACCGCTTGCCCCCTCTTTGCAAGCCCTTGCTTTAGTGTTATGGTTTCACTTATTTGCATTAATGTCTTACATGCAATACTATAACAGGATTCATGAAAGATGATTTGGACACTTCGGATCCAATGGATGCAAATTTAGAATATTGCATTCAATAACCTACTCATACTTTTTACTTAGCAAATATATGCGCATGTACATAATCAGCATGATAAACTTTCATAACTTTGCATGCATAACATCAATTACAATTAAGAAATCATACATATCATATTGTGCAGATTCAGAATTCTGTTAACCAGATTTGGAAAAATCCACTGAAAATTATAGAAACCGGATTGCACTCTCTCAACTATGAATGCACATATGTCTCAGGAAAATAATCCAAGAAACAGAACTGAAAATTTCATTATAATAAAATCAAAAAATTCTGGAACTAAACCTTATTCAGGAAAAATATAAGATAAACCCTGTTATCTGCATAAATATTTCCCAGTTTGAGGAATTTTTCCAAACCTATAGATAAATCTTTTCATAAAACCATTTTTACAGGATCATCTTATATATGTTATCATTTACCCATTTTTTTCTTGATTTAATTTGCTCAGCCTTGGTAGGGTCTTTATAACCATCAAGGCTGTGGGTCAGAATAGTCCTGCAAACAGGGCAGAAAACTTATGCTCTGTTGCAAGGAACATTTCGACCACAATACCGATCCAAACAAAGCAAAATACGACTCTAAATTTAAACCTTGGATGCATAGAACACTTTAATATTTTTATTTGAATTTATTGGCTTCATTTTCACTAAGATATCGATTTTTTTTTTCAAAAATAGGCCAGAATAAAAAATTAGGACAGTAAAACCAAGATTTAAACTCATACAAGATTCATCAAGAAAGAACAAGATTCAAGGTAGAAACTTATACTATCATGAATTTTGATGCTCTAAATATGGTAACATCATCATATAATGCATACTTGTATAGATTCATGTTAATATTTGCGAAAACAAGAGAATACACCATTCAAAAATCATAAATTCATCAAAAATATATCATACATACTTACATCTATGCAAGAATCATACAAAATCCTAAATAATCATGAAACATAAAATATTTATGCAATGACAAGATATTCAATCATGCTAAACCTAAAATAATCTTCTCTAGATGCTTAGATCACCTTTCTTTAGCAAGAACATCTAAAACCCTACATTCGGGGATCGGTTCTCAACCCAGTCCTGAATTTGCAAAAATCCCTACTCTGTCTGACTGTTATCGTGGCTATAAAAAAAAATTATACGGTAAAAAGATCTGAAATTTTCCCAATTTATAAGAAATTTTGATAGCTTTTCGATTCCATAAACCGTTAATAAAAACTCATCCATACGAGAGAGTTACCAATGTTTTGGTGCAAACCTAAACTTTTTTATTCTGACTATCACAGATTCGTGCTCAATCCATGAATAGAGCCCAAAATTTTACAGTAGATGCATAATTTTGTTGGCTTTCCAACATAATAAATTGCTCATTAAAACTACTCCGGACAAAGGAGATATGAGCAATTTATTGGTTGGGTATCAGACCAGAAATATAATACCAAAATTTTCTGAGAAACCCGAATTATAAAACTTGTATTTTCTCATGAAAATATCATTTAAATCATTCAAATTTTTACATAACATATTATCATAATCTACTAACCCAAATCAAAACATTTAGAAAAACAATCAAGTAACATGCATATTTTATAGTTTTTACAATTTTATTTTATGAGGAAATTGATTTTAAGATAAAACAATTTTTAGAGGGGCGAAAACCCCTTTCAATCACATGATTAGACAACCCTAACCCATGTGTGGGACGCATGGGTTAGGGTCTGTACTTATGAAAAATTGAAGGAATTCATACCCTCGAATTCTGGATTACGTGTAGAGTATAAAACTCCTTACCTTTTCGACAAAAATTGATCCTACGAGCGTAGATGGCTCTTCTCGCGTAAACCAACCATTCCACATGAACAATGGGCTCACCCACGATCTTCCTACACTCTCTTCACACACATGGAAGGCTTCCTTGCTGAGCCAAGGGTGAATATGCCAATGTTTTGGTATAAGGAAGAGAGCGAGAGAGGAGAGGGATTCTTGCGAGAAGAGAGAGTTTTTTAGAAAAAATAAAAAAAAGGAAATAGGGGAGGGGGGGGGGGGTGAACCCCTCCTCTATTTATAAACCTAGGGTTGGATCAAGGGCTGAAATTAATTCTAACCCTTGATCTTAGGTCTAGGTTAGTTTTTCATGACCTCCTCTCCTTATCTTACTTGCCAAGTAAGCAAGTTGACTAGTCAAATTAAAGTTTTAACTTTTTTGAAACTCTTTCCTTCTTGGTCTAGCCCACATACCCTAATGAAACTCTCTAGAGGTGACGCCCCTCTTATGAGACCTCTAGAATGAATGCCCCCCTTATGGGGTTTGTTTTAAAATAAGAAAACTTTTGATTTTAAATTTTTTTTGGTAACTAAATTTCTAAATTGATTTTAAACTTTTATGTTTTATTTTTATATAATGTTTTTAAACTTTTATATTGGAGTGCCACGTAGGATGGGATGACCCACCTATGGACTCCTATCAAATTATTAAATTTAGTTAATTTTTGAGTTTCATTCTATTAAATAAAATTCCTAATTAATTCAAACTAAATGCAAATTCAATTTCTCTCAAATTCAAATGTGGAATTACATGAAATGACAATCAATGAACTTGAATTGAGGCCTTATCTCAATTACATGTCACTTATTAAAATTCAAAACCCTTATATTTTAAATAATTATTTAAATATTCTCTTAGAGAAAATACGCAAATTCAAAAAAAAATCAAAAAATTGTAAGTATTACACTTGGGGTGGCGCCAAGAGGGTCACAATTTTTTACGGCTTTTAGAGGACTTGATATTTTTATTATTTGTTTATTTTATCAAGTCGTGTAAACTCTGATAATGTTTGAGACTAGTATTTGATTTATTTTAAATGCAAACTATGGTTTGATTGAATTATTCTACTCTTACTTGTGTGTGTGTTGTATCTGTAACTCGCCCAAGGCTTGAACCATATTTAAAAAGAGTTTTCACTATGTTTCTTGAAAATCGTGTAAAGTTTTTTTTTAATTTTTTTTAATTTTTATTTCAAAAATTGAGGCATTATAAAAATATTTTTAAAGTGATCAGTATCAATCTTTGAGGATTAAATTATTTGATTAGAGTGCACAATAAAAGCGTGATGAACTATGTTTTAATAATTCTTTGGTTTGATGATTCTCTGTGACCAAATTTTGAAGACAATTTTTTTAGAGGGGTAGCATATTATGCCTCGGATCTTCGAACTCTTTTTAAAGGGAATTTATTTAATAATTATGGGCCATTACATTGGGATTTGGGTTGTATATTGATGAATAGGAGTTTCTTGTCAAAATTGGATCGAAAAATGGTCAAAACGAGTTTGGATCAGATTTGATTGGATTCAAGGGCAAAGCTATAATTTTTTAATGAGGGATGTGACAAAAAATTTCAGTAGAGGTGGAGGATTAAATTGTCTAGGGTTATGAAAGGCATTTGCTTGAAAGATATTGGTTTTGTAGGCAATGTCATTCTTATAAATAAATTAGCAAAAAGAGGCAAAATGGGTATAAGAAAGTTAGGAAGGGCATGTTGATAATTTTATGTAGGGGAAATTGTCATTAACATAGACAACTCAGCCTCCACCATTTAATTCTGTTTAGCCACCTCTTAAACCCTCTTTTATATCTATTACTCTCTCTCACTCTTTTTGAAGGAAACTCTCTCTCGTATACTCTTATCACCCACACGCCCTCACCGGTGAGCTCCCTCCTCTGTAGTTGGAGGAGTCCAAACCAACATAGCTGCTATAGTGGACTACTTGAGTTGGAAGGAACATGATTTTTGTGCGAAGAATCGTTCTAAGTGCTTGTTTGGGGAGATCTTCGTATTCTTATTTTGGATTTCATGCATATAAAAGGAAATGTCTTGGCAGAATGGATCAAAGAGGAGCACTAAGCTGAGTGGACTTTTGGACGTGGACCTGAGATTGCTTCTGATGTTACGAGAACTTTGTATATGGATATAAATGTTGTTACACATTTTGTACAAGTTATATTTCTTTTTAAAAGGAATGCCTTTTACAGTTTGCATAAATGTGCAATTTTCTTGTGAATTTTGAATCCTGACTTGGAAACTCGCTTTCAAAAGGGAGTTTTAATTAAAGGATAATTTTTGTGGTGTTTTTGAAAAAGAAAAATTAAAGAAAAAAAATAGTAAAATTCAGATGGGGTTTACAAAAGCATATTTAAGGAGAGATCGATTGAGAGAGAGCAAAAGCAAATTTAGGGAGAGATTGATTGAGAGAGAGATTGAGATAAACCTCGTGGTAAAAGAAGGTTCGACGATGGTTCAACTCGAGAGAGGGTGGGAGAGGGAGAGCTCGAGAGAGAGGGAAACAAAGAGGGAGGGGGTTTCACATTGTTTTTAGTTTAAATAGGTTAGATGCTAGCTGTTGGATCTAAAAAAATCCAATGGCCAACATGATTGAATCCCATTGAGTAGCTAAGCCATTGAGCATCTCTCTTTCTCTCTATATATATATATATGTATTCTATACGAGTAACTAGAATATGAAAACTGAAATATGAGAGCTAGAAATAAGGGCATTTTCAACACTTTTTTTTCAAATCAAACCATGTGGATGTGCTTGGCATGGTGAATTTGCTAGGAATCAACCATTGGATATGTATTTTTAATAAAAAAATATAATTTTTAAATGCTTAAATATTTATGAAGATTATGAGCTATTGATTTTAAAACCTTAAAAAAATCACCTTTATGCATCAAAATCAGATGATTCAAGAGCGGGTTCTTATAAATCCAAGCATGTAGATCACATCCGTACTGTTAGATTCAAGAGAAAAGGACAAAAAATTCATGAAAACAACGTTTCACAAATAGCAGTTAGTGATTATATATATATATATATATATATATATATATATATATATATATATATATATATATATGCACACAAAGTAAAGAGGTTTTTTAACGTGCATCTTGAAAATATCGCATTTTCCCAATCTATTTGCTTTTGAATTATCACCGTTGTTGCTGGTGTTCGTTACATATCACTTAGCGGGCGAGCGGAGGTAGGGGCGATCGTCAGGAGCACGCCAGCGTCCTGGGCGACGACTCGAGCTTGTGATTTTTCTCCCCGATTACCCGGCCGGAGTCCGGACCCCGCCCCACCCATCCCCACGACGAAACCCATTATAAAAGCCCCCCGTCCCTTCTCCTCCTCTGTGACTATCCCCGCCAATTCCCATCCCAATCCCCTTTTGTTTTCTTTGTCAGTTTTTCTCCGGTGTGGTGATAATTTGAATCCATCTCCATGGATCCTTCGATCATGAAGTTGCTTGAAGAAGACGAGGTTCGCACGATTCTTCTTCGTCGTTTTGTTTTCTTCTAATTCTCTCGTTTTTTGTGGTGCGATGAATCAATTGTTTGGCACCTCTTCTTTTCCCCTCTTTTCAGATTTTGGGTTTTGGGGTGTTTGATTTGGTTTTCTTGATCAGGATGATGAGAACATGCACTCAGGGGCAGATGTTGAGGCTCTCACCGCAGCGCTCAATCGAGATATTGGAGGCGCACCCATCCCTCAAGCATCCACATCTGCGCCAGATTCTGACCCAAGTGAGGGCTTTCTTCTGTTTTTTCCATGGTTTTGTATGATACCCATTTACCCATTTTCTATTTTGTGTTGTTTATTGAGTTGAATTGTTCAATTTGAGTTGAGAATATGCTCGGATTACAGAAATCAGTTTTGTTGATGTCCTTCATGTTTTGGGTTTTGATCGGCTTCTAGTTTTCCTTTGGTTTTTCTTTTTCTGATCTATGTGTGGCAATCACGCCTGGGCTGCGAGATGAGTCGTGATATATGATGATGGTGTGATGAAATATTGAATTCCACTGCCCAGTTTGCTAGTGCCAAGTCTGTTTTTAGGGTATGGTTGTGCTTGGTTTTATGTGTTTAAGCGCATGGTGTGATTGCAATAGGAATGCCCTTCTTTTCTTGAAGTATGACGTTGCTTTCCTGCGAAAAGTAATTGACTCCGAGTTGCTTTCAGTAGTTTCTTCTCTGAATTTCGGTCTGTATTGCCCTTCTTTAGCTCACTCCTGTAGTGAAGGAGTTTTTTGTGTGGACCCTTCTGTGTTCTATCGATTGATTTCTTAGGCCATATTTGAGAAAAAGGTATCTCCCAAACAAGCCTTGATAAGGTCTTCCATCTCTGATAGTTTCACGAAGAATATGGGCACAGCAGTTCGGTTTTACTCAGAACATGATATGCATTGTCTTCCAAACTTGGTAGGTGCCTTGTCACATGGGGACCAATCATCTCCATCTCTTTCTTTTGGACAATGGCAGCGGTCAACACCAGAAGAGGATCATGCTAAGCAAAAACATCCAATGAAGGAAGAGCATCAACTTCAGCAAATTCAAGGGGAGCATCCACCTGAGAATCAACTAAAACATGGGCCAGATATAGAGCATCTGCAACAGAAGGGTGGTCTAAATTCATCAGAAGGTGATCAAGCTCTGTCTGACCCGAAGCAAGTTGAAGCTCAGGATCAGCCTGAACAAAGCCAGCACATGTATGCTAAAAATAGTCAATCACTACAATCCAGTACTCCTGCACATGGCCCAGAAAAAGAGGCATTTCAAAAGATGGAGCAGTATCCTCGATCACTACCATCCAGTACCCAGCGAGAGCCAATTGTTCCAAGTAACTCACAGTCGCTTTCTGTGAGTACTCAGCAACCTTCTGTTATGAACCAGCCCAATAATCCAATTCAGCAGCCCAAACAAAGTTCTATATCTTTTGCCTTGCTGATTCCGGTTTTGCTTCCTCACCTTGACAAAGACAGGGCCATGCAGCTATCAACAATTTTTATGAGATTGAAGGTTGGTATATTCACTTGTTTATTGGCTTATTCTTGTCTCGTAGAACACCTCAGCATGGCTTTGAAATATCCCCTTTCCTTTTTATTATTGAATTTGCATAGAAAAACGAGGTTACAAAGGAAGATTTTTTAAGAGTTTCTAGAAACATCGTGGGAGATCAGATGCTCAGAAAGGCTGTTCAACAACTGCAGGAGAAGGCAAGCTATACATGTCATGACTGTAAAAGTTGTATCCGATGACAGAATTCTTAATGCTCTTTGACTTCTTTTTTTCTTGAATTTATTGTCCGCATGTTCAGTCCCGGAGTTTCCGGAATGCACAGTCAAATCAACCGAACTACCAGTTTCAGTCTTCTGGTTCCTCACAGCATTCTAGCGCTTCTGGTTATAATCATCAACAGGTCTCCGAATCTCAATCATTGTCTCATATTCACACCTTAACTCAAAATACGTCTCAAAAGAACCCTCATGACCACCAGTCTCAAATCCCAAGTTCAAGCATGCAAATGCAGATGAGCTCATCCCTTCCAACTCCTGAAACTACTGCTCAGAAGTCTAGACAGGGTGGTGACCATCATCCTGATGCGCAGGGAGTCTCTTCAAATCAGATGGTCTCTGTTAACATGAGCCCAGTTACTCAAGAAGGGGAGCCTTCTAAGGTCTCATTCCCATCAGTTGAGCAGCAGCAGCAGCAGCAGCAGCATTTGCAGTTTCCACAATCATCTTTTTCAATGTATGGAGGCACAGTCGCTAATTATTACTCATATGGATTTTCTATGCCCTCTGTCAATGTTCAGGGTGCTCCTGCTAAGATGCAGAGTCACGATTCTCAAGTAAGACAAGTGGCACACTCCCAAGGAATGGCTTCACCTCAGCTACCATCAACTCAGCCTATGAACATGAAGACTAATCCCATTCATGATCTGCAGAATGCAATAAATGAAACTAAGAGATTGCAGGGTGGATCACATCCACAGATGTCTGCCCCATCAGCATTTCAACCGAATCCAGGCATATGGCAAACTCCCTTAGAAAAAGATCTGAAGAGCAGTGGATTATCATCAACGACACATTTGAAACAGGAGACAACTGATCATGTAGTTGACCATCAGCACAAGCCTTTTTTGCCTACGCAGGGCACTTCTTTCAATCCAATGAATATCGATCCAGGGAAGCCAAGTCATGGTCCAGCAAAGGAGGAAATTTTGGAGAAGCAATCTGGCAGGGTAAACTTCACTGCCCCTGCAAACGTTTTTCCTCCAAATCAGTTTTCAAGTTCTTTGCCCACACATTTGGAACATGCCATGCAGGTATATCTTCATCATTGTTTTGGTATGGCACAACATGATGAAACTGATATGCTTTATTGCATGTTTATTTTTGTATACTTTTAGTGCCTTTAAGGTGTTAAGAAAGATAGGTCATATGGAGGAAAAACAAAACATGCGATGCCTGGCCAGCTACAATCCACACAGAACAATCGATAGACCCTGGTTTGCTTGACCTCACAAGATATAGAGAGGAAAGTCTCTGATTGGTCCGATTCTTTTTTGGTGGGGCCCAATAAGATTGTCCACAGCCTCAGCCAATTGATCCTCAAGTTCTTGTGGAAGGCGGTTTGAGTCCAAGTAGGTAGCTTTTAAGCCAAAGCTCCTAACATGATTCTTATTTGGAGGTTGGCCTTTAGAGTTCCTCAAAATCAGCAAATGAGACTCTAAGACATTCAAACAAACACTACAAGACTCAATTAAGCTACATAAAACTCATTACAACTCACAAATGGCTGAAAAGTTGAATTCACAAACACGTGGAAAACTTATAACACTTCATGACTATAGAATATACACATTTTTTTAGCCTAACTTGACAGGACCCGAGCTGACAGCATACAATGAAATTCTTGGCGCAAATTGGAACACAAACTGACTGTATTATAGAGAATAGCCGCACTAAAATTCAGCTAGGTGCATGAGTGGAACTAGAGATACGCGAGCCCGAAGTTGGCCAAAATACCATACTACACAATTCTGCAAAAAACTGAGCAAAATCGTCCGTGCCTAAAATGGTGAAATCTTGGTACCCCGATCATGGAGAATGGGAGAATTGAGGTGAATGGTAGAAAAGAATATACTGGAGTACAATCAGTATAACAAAGTAGCAAACACTACTACTTGCTGAAAATGATAAATTTCAATAGCAAAACACTGCTACTTGGGGTAGTGCTGTTACAAGAAGGGCATCTTGTTGCATATGAGAGCTGGAAGCTCAGTGACGTGGAGTGGAGATATCCGACCCATGAAAAGGAGATAACTGTCATGGTTCATTGCCTGCGTTTATGGTGGCACTACTTGTTAGGGCAGCAATTCGTGGTGAAGACAGATAATGTAGCAAATAGCTACTTTGCCACACAGAAGTGCCTATCCCCCAAACAGGCTCGGTGGCAAGACTTATTGGCAGAGTTTGAGTTTACTCTTCTGCATCGCTCAGGAAAAACCAATGCAGCGGCCGATGAACTTAGTTGGGCACCCCATGTGGCCGCAATTATGCGAGTAGTAGGGGATATGCTGCGACACATTCGGGAGGCCACGCAAACTGACCCTACAACCCACCGGTTGGTTTGGTTAGTGCAAGAGGGTGTGTGAAGACGCTTTTGGCTAAGGGAGGGGGTACTTTATGCTAAAGGGGAGCGTCTACGTTCCTTCCAGTGGGAGCTTGAGGAAGGAACTGTTGCAAGACATACACGACACCGAATAGGCAGGTCATCCAGGCTAAGATAGGATGGAGGCACTCATGTCTTGAGGCTATTATTGTCCGCGAATGGAAGAGGATGTGTGGCACTATGTGTGTATGTGTTTGGTTTGTCAGCAGGACAAAGTCGAGGGGTAGAAGCCTGACGGAGTACTTGATCCATTGCCCTTTCCGCAGAGACCTTGGCAAAGCATCTCTATGGATTTTATCACTGGCTTACCGAAGGTAGATGGCAAGGCATCGATCTTGGTAGTAGTCGACCGTTTCTTGAAGTATGGGGTGTTCATGCCGGGCCCCTATGGGCTGCCCTGTGGAGGAGGCAGCTAGACTCTTCATGAGTCATGTCATGAAGCATTGGGGATTGCCTCTGGACATCGTTAGTGATCGTGATGCGTGGTGGTGTATCTGTTCAAAATGTTAGTCACCCAGTTGAACTTCTCTTCCAACAATTATTTGCAAAGTGATGGCCAAACGGAGCGGGTGAACGCGATACTAGAGGAGTACTTGCAGTATTTTGAATTGGCCTAATCTGTTGGATGCAGCGCAGTTCTGCTACAATTTACACCATAACAGTTCTACCGGCAACAGTCCCTTTGAGTTGGCCACAGGCCAACAGCCCCTCACCCCGCCAGATGTGGCACTGGCGGTAGGCGGACAGTGTCCTGCTGCGATGCGAAATGTGCGGGAGCGGCATGAGAAGATGAATGAGGCTAGGGATCATCTAGCCCGAGCCATCAAGCATATGAAGAAGATTGATCGGCATCGGAGGCCCCTCGAGTTTGTTGTCGATGATCAGGTGATGTTGAAACTGATCTCCAGATCTGAAAAAAGATCTGGCAAAAGACGGTACATCAAGAGATGGTGCCTAGGTATGATGGGACAAACTGAAATTTCAGAACCAAATAACTGTATCATTAATTTCAGAACCAAATAACTGTATCATTTAGTGAATCACCGGTGCATAAATCTAAAGTTGTTAATACAGAAGATAGAAAAGAAATGATAAAAATCATATAATGTAAGTCCAAGTATAATATGAGGGAAATGTATTCAATTACATTGAAATAAAGGTAATATCAAACCAAAATGTACTAGGAAAGACAAATTCTTTTAAAGTCCATAAAACATAGAAATTATGCAATGAAAAAATAATGGAATGGGAGGAGAACCCAATGCTTAGTAGGACATGATAGCCTGATATGCATCAAACACTTGGCCCAAACCAATCTGGCTTGGACCCAATTTTTGAGCCTAAGCCCAATCATGTAGAGCCTCAGACTGAACCTTATGCCTTGACTCAGGCCTAATTATTCTCAAACCCCAGTAGAAAAAATGTGACATGTTTTAACAGACAAATATGATGATGATTCAACTGAAGATAGAAAGTTGTGGTTTCACAAACAGTTGAATAATGTGCATCTTGGAAAAGTGATGCGGGTATGCAATTTGTGCAACATTAGGGATATCCAAGGAATTAATCAAAAAAGGATAATTTTTAAGAAAAAAACTACCACAATTTTATGCATGTCTGCAAAAAAAATCTGCAACCCTTTCTTTTTGACATGATAATACCATCACCCTAATGCAGTTAATAAGAGACTTATTAACCAATTTGAGATAAATAAATAAAGATTTTCTCAAAAAAAAGTGAGATAACTGAAGCCAGTAATCTAATTGATCTTAAAATAATTTGGGCGAATATTAATATGTTTAATTCATTGAGAAAGCCAAGCAACATCCTACAGCTCAATCTGATTCTAAAGTTCTATTGGATCATAATCTTTTGATCTTGATGTAGGTTGGAGTCCATTTGTTCTAAAAGCTCTTGCATAAAGTGGGAAATGTGCTTCTAGGAAGCATGCTTCAAAAGCAATAAGCACAACACCACCCAAACTGTTGGGGAGAGCTAGGGCATTCTTCTCCCCAAGCACAAGAAGCTTGGTTCCAGAACATGGGAAGCATGCTTTCCAAAATTGCCAATTCAGTTCCTGTTTTTTCCTTCTCATGGACCTTAAAAGTCTTATGTTTCCATTTTTTTTTAATTTCTGCTTCTCTCCCTGCCCTGGTGACTGTCAACCAGATATCAGAGGGCAGGCTGGCCATATTTAAGTCCATCTGTTGGATTTGGGTCGTTAGTCTTATCTGTCTCCATATACTAATGATACCGATGGATAAAGGCCAGTTATAGGAAGGCTTTGTCCAATACCTGCAAAGGTTGGATCAACATCACTAGCATTGACTACAAGTCAAGGATGTGCGCTAAGGTAGAACCACCTGAATGGAAAGAGATTTTGATATGCTCAGGATGTTAGGTGATAGCTGTCACGAAATGGTATGGATCTCAATGCACTCCGGAATACGTCTTATGAGCAAAAAATACAATGTAGTTAAACACTTGTTCACAATGGAAATACCCATAAAACACGAGACTTAAAAATAAATAATTTTATTAAGTATGAAATTCAAATAATACAAAAGAAATGAAAAATTACAAAAGAGTCTCACTACAACACTCAAAATACTCAAAACCTAAAAAACTACCCATCAATCTCTCACTTCACAATGCACCCACCCACGCCTATTTATAGGAAAGTTGAGAAAAGGAGAGAACCCTTCTAGCCGTTGGAGAGGATCCAACGGATGGAAATATAATTGTTGGTCCCTCTCCAACGGTTATATAAAGTCAACAATTGTTGACTTAGTCAACCCAAGTTGACTATATAATATAATATATATTTTATATAAATAACTATATATATATGGATGTATATAAATATAATATATAAATCTATAAAGATATTATATATATATATATACATATGTATATATATCTATGTCACACGGACTCAGCTCCAAGGTCGCCGCACCCGCGTCGACACGCACCGACACGGGTGCGGCTCGGACTCGGTCAACCCGACCCTGGGTGTGGTCAACACACCCAGGGTCATTTTGGTCCATTTTTTGGATTTTTTTTTTGAATTTTTTTTTAAAATTTTCTGGGCTACAGCTGTAAGGAAAAAAACCCATCACAACTAAAAAACCTGTACACTTTCAAGTTTTAAGTACAGAATGGGCACAACTCAAGTTTTTGTGGTTTTTTCCTGTATGAAGAAAGTGAATTATTATAGTGTATGAAGAAAGTGCCCAAAAGTGAATTATTCCTGTATGAAGAAAGTGTACAGAATGCCTTCACAACTCATCACCTGTCCCCTAATGGGCACAACTTTGACCGAGTCTTATATATATATATATTTTAATATATATATAGCCGAGTCCCCGTGTCCAAAATTTTTGAAATTGCGCCGCACCCGCACCCGCACCCATGTGACATATATATATATATATAAGATTACATCCATCTTAATACCCCCCTCAAACTTACAATGACTCACTGAAAGTTTGAAATTACAAAGAAGAACCTTATTACATAAAATGTCTTCATAGACTTCATAAAGTTCTTCCATTTGGTGCTTCTTTAAAGGGTGTTCAATTATCCGCTCCATTACACAGAGGATCTTCAATATCACCAATGGTTGAGAAAAACAAAACTTGCAAGAAGATCTAACAAGAGCAATCTAACAATAAATAACTAATATAAATTATGGAGAGAGGATGGTCAAGCACACAAACATACAATATGTAAAAAATATTTAATAAGTCAATTTAACAATTTTCAAAAATCATTTAAAGAGTTGAGTATGAACAATCATTAACTTTAAACATGATAGTCATTGACAAACTTGATTTAACAGATAATCAAAAGTTTTAATTCACAAGAGATCATAATAGAATAATTTTAAGAAAGATGCAAATAATGATAAAGTTATTTTATGAAAATCATGCACATATATATTTATCAGAAAAAGTCACATTAATGCATATAAACATCAATATAAATGATTACAAATCATTTTCACACAGTGGAGGATACAAGAAATGATTTTACTTAAACAAAGTCAAATACACAAAGTTCAATTATATTTTTGAAGCAATATAAGTCATACAAATAAAAAAAGAGTTACTTATGGACCAATAATAAATAAACTTTCAAGAGCTCATGCTTAGAAACAAGCGGAGATACAAAAAGGGATCCAACAAGAATCCACACAAATACAATAGGAGTGCACAAATACTAGTTTGTCAAAAGTAATACAAAGCATGAACAATCTCAATAGCAATCAAATGCTTGCAATAGCCACTATGGGTGTACACAATACAACACACAAGGTACTTTACTAATGAAATGCTTAAAAATACATTAATTAAACTTATGCAATATATGCAAAATAATTAATCATGGAATAACTCATGCAACTAAGGCATATACAATGCAAAATGCATAAAAATATTTCAACCATCATTTCTCATAAAAGAGTAAATGAGTTTAGAAAAACTATGAAGAGATTTTTAAAAAAATCTCATACATGAATGAATTTTGCAAATTAAAATACTAGTTTGACCATCACAAGCAATCACCTCACTAAATCTCCAATCCTCAAAAATCAAGTGTATCAGCGTCTAGAACAAGAGTACAAATATAATGTCACTAAAGGGCCAAAGACACATGAATGTGTGTATAAACATCCTTGTCTACATATAATGACACTCAAAACAAGTGTATCGGCGATTAGAACAAGAGCATAATCACAAAGCCAATGATGGGCTAAAATTACACACGAAGGTATGAACAAATATCTCTTCTCTACATATAATAACACTCAAAACAAGTGTATTAACGATTAGAACAAGAATATAATCACAAAGCCAACGATGAGCTAAAATCACATACGAAGGTGTGAATAAACATCTTTTGTCTGTATATAATGACACTAAAAATGCAAGTGTAACTGCGACTAGATCAAGAGTATAATCTCAATGCCAACAATGGGCTAAAAATACATACGAAGGTGTGAACAAACATCTCTTGTCTACATATAATGACACTTAGATAAGAAGCATAAAAAGGAAAAGACACTCGAGGTAAAAAAGCTTGTAATGAAAACACACTAATGTTATCAATAAAAATATCAATTTGAACCTTCTTTCGAAACATCATGGTTTCAAAAATAGATAGTTATCACAGATAAATAGAGTTATAAGCATCCATAATAACAATGGCCATACAACAAATGAGTGATACAATACACTCAGATCTAGATATCAAACAATTGCCAGTTAAAGCTAAACTATAAGTTGACGATCTAAACTGACATAAAACTAGGTGCACACAACTCACCCTAACAAACATCTTTAAATTAACAAAAGCGTATATGGATTCAGAGGTCAATCAACTATCAATCAGATCCAAGACTGGTCAACACGATACTCATAAACTTTGATAATTGCAGATTGATAAGATGATTTGAGGTGCACACATAACTTACCTCAACGGCTAACTCAGAATACCAACAATAATGACTTCAGAGGCCAATCAACCATCAATCAGACCCAAGACAAATGACAACATGTCACTCATAACCGTTGATATTCTAGATTGATAGGATGACATGAGGTGCACATATAACTCGCCTCAAGTTGCTAACCCTGACCCAACAACAAGGACAAGAGAGTTGATGCATTATATATAAAATTTTGTGATGGACAAAATCAATGCTATAAGAAGGCAATAAATACTCACAGAAATCAATTTCCAAATAGGTGTGAGTTCATATCAAATAATCGATTTGTAAAAACAAGTTTCAAATCAAATCCAGTAAAGTTAGATGAAAACCATATCATAAGAATTGGTGCAATTAGATGCGTAATCAATATGTCAATCGATGCAATCACATGCAATGCAACATAGAATGTCTTATGACAATTTTTATAAATTTGAATAAGTAAACAAGCATGCAAATACAATGCTTGAGAATCTTTAAAAAGATCATAAATACATTACTCAAGAAACAAGTGAACTAAGGCACATCTCATACAATAGATCCAATAAATCTCACTAAATAGACAAAAATAACATATATAATCTTTAGATCTAAATCTGCTATAAAGCAATTGAAGGCAACATATAGAAATTCCAAAAGAGCAAGAGCACAATCACACAAATACAAAACCACTAAGAGCCAACTAAGATCTATGCATAAACATAAAAATGACATTATTGATAAAATGTTCTCAAAGAGCGATAGGGATTTTAATAACATACATAACTATGAACCCACATACGGTCACATTAAACAAGAGATTTTTCTCACAATGCAATGAATATACAATGATTTTCTGATACATGTGGAAGACTCAGAATGATTTTCTTTGTTGGTTTATATCGCCGACCCCAATTGTTTTGGGATGAAGGCGTAGTTGTTGTTGCAATGAATATACAATATCCAAGATGCATGATATACAATATCAATACTCAAGAAAGAAACCACTAAGATAAGCACAAAAAATATTTGAGTATATGATAACAAGTCATGCTTATGCTATTCAATAAAGACTATTTAAGATATATACCTAAAGATGACTTAATCCAACACAAGTCATTTGAAAATACTCTTAATAGAACAATATCACTCAAACATACATGAAATAACACATTCACATGATAATAGAAAAATCTTGAACATAGAAAACACGTCTATATTAAAAAAGGATCACACAATACATCTTTTTAATCTTTATGCTTGATCATATCACAAAAAAAGAAATTCAAAAGATAGTCTATACATACGTTAAGAGACATTCAAACATGAAATTTAGTATTTTGCAAAAACATGAAGCACATAAGATTTTAAGAAACCACATATTTTGCAAAATATAAATTTTCACTACACATATCACATATTTCAGAAACATTTAATTTTATCATAACCCTTTTACAAACACTTACCATATATATAAAAATAGAAAAGCCAAATATACATACCGGAAATACAAAATTCTTAAATCCATACCATCCATTAATACAAATCTTTCTCAAGACCTCAAACGTTGCTCTGATACCATGTCACGAAATGGTACAAATCCCAATGCACTCCGGAATACGTCCCATGAGCCAAGAATACAATGTAGTTAAACACATTTACAATGGAAATACCCATAAAACACAAGACTTAAAAATAAAGAATTTTATCAAGTATGAAATTCGAATAATACAAAAGAAATAAAAAATTACAAAAGAGCCTCACTACAATACTCAAAATCTAGAAAACTACCCTTCACTCTCTCAATTTACAATGCACACACCCACCCCTATTTATAAGAAAGAAGGAGAGAAAAGGAGAAGGGGAGAACTCTTCTAGCCATTGGAGAGGATCCAACGGCTAGAAATATAGCCATTGGACCCTCTCCAACGGTTATATAAAGTCAACAATTGTTGACTTAGTCAACCCAAGTTGACTATATAATATAATATATAAATATATGAAGATATTATATTAATATATATATATATACATATGTATATGTATATACATATAAGATTAGATCCATCTTAACAATAGCATGCGTATAGAAGACAATTCACTAACTATGACAAGTGGGACTCAGTGGATAAAAAATTCTAAAATACCTGTAACCAAGTGATCTGGGTCAATCATATTTATGATCAGGTGGAGTTCATATCAGCTGGATCTAGGTTTTAGAGGGAGAGGATAACTGATTAGCTGGTATATATAGTCCCAAACACTTGTTTTATCACCATGCTGTTATTGGAAAAAATGACTAGATCATTCTGATAATGGAAATGTTACATTTTCAAACTGGGAATTGCTGCATTAGTTTAATTCCATTTAGTGAAGTATGTTTTATATAAAAAATGGATTTCACAGACTGGCTGCTTTTCTCTTTATATTATTTCTATATATTGATTTACAACTCTATGACTTAAAACCTTCTTATTTCCTACTTAAGTTCATCCTTAAAGCAAACCAGAGCCCTTATTGTTATTGGTTTCTCCCTAAGCTCCTTTGAACACACACGTACCTGTTTCCCATCTCCTCAATTTAAATGTATTTGGTTGATTTTGCTTATTCTTGGTTAAAACCTTCTGTGGCCCTGCTTTAGTCCAAGCCAAATTCTGAGATCAATAGAAGTAAAAGGTATTAAATAAAGATTTTGGCATATCTTGAAAGGAAGTGTTGCAAACTTATATGCATGATATTATAGGATAATGTTGGTATTGCTGCTATTGCCTCTGTTTCTATTTCTATGAGATTCCCTTTTAATAATGATTGATGAGTAGGAAAATGGAAACAAAATTTATTACCATTTTTTTATTTTCCATCTAATACATAATTATACCTTAAAAGATTGTGTTTTCTACCACTTGGTTTCCCATATGTTTGATCCTTTATCTTTTTTGCCTGACAGACCCCATCAGCATCTTCTGCGATGGTAAGCCCAGATTTTCACAGTTCATGACATTTGGTAAATGTGCAACTCATTTGTAGTGCGTCATGAAAGCAGGTGCACATTCAAACCCCTTCTCCGCCTATTCCTGTAGGCACTAACTCCAATACAAGGGCACCCTCAAAGAAATCTTCAGTTGGGCAAAAGAAGCCACTTGAAGCTTCTACCTCTCCAACACAAGTTCCTGCGTAAAGTCGTAAACTTTCCCATTTGATGGGGTTAACCAGCAATAATTTTCAACAACATCAACATGGATTGAACTCAGTAATTTTTTTTTTGCTTCACGTTGTGTAGTAAAAAGCAAAAGACTTCTGGAGAGTATCAGGATCAGAGCATTGACCAGCTTAATGATGTTACTGCAGTCAGTGGTGTGAATCTGAAGGTTTGGTTATTGTGACCAATTTCCTATGGAAGCTTTGTTACTTTATAATATCTAAAGCTCTTGTCATAGCATCTTGTAAATCCATTTTTTATGGATGCAACCATCCAACTTTTTCTTGGAGTAGGAAGAAGAGGAGCAACTGCTTTCAGCACCTAAAGAGGAAAGTCGAGCTTCAGAAGCAATGCGAAGAGTTGTCCAAGAAGAGGAAGACAGGCTAATTCTACAAAGGGGCCCATTACAGAGAAAATTAGCACAAATCAGTTACAGATCCAATCCTTTACATAAATTCTGTATCCATAGGAATTTCATTTTTGAGCCCTTAAGGGCATGTTTGATGGCAGAGACTACTCCCATTTTGATATAGATCCCACTGATCCCATCAAATGCATGATTTTTCTCCTCCACTTTTGGGCAGTTAAGGGAGAAAGGGGGGCTGTCCGATTTTTTATCTCTGCCCTAAAGGAAGCCATCTTTTGCAAAATATAAGCTTAATTTTGGTGTTTGTGGCAGTGGCTCAATCTGGTATAAAGAATGCTAGCGGTGATGTCAACCGTTGTTTATCCATGGTAAGATAGTAGCATATTGTATCCCTCTTTCATGTTGTGCATCAGTGTTCACTGTCCTCCGTGTTTCTCCGATTTAGTGTGTTGAAGAGTGCTTGCGAGGGTTGATATCCAAGCTTATAAGGATATCAAAACAGGTTAGTATCTTTAGATATGCACCCAAGAATTGCATTTTTTCTTGAGAATGTTTTGTCGGTTGCCATCAATTAATCTTTTTTGTTTATCCGTTGATTCTGTTGGCAATTAGTTGACTTTATTTGGAAAACAATGCATTTTACCAATGCTCTGTTGAGGATGTTCAGGTGATTACTTTTCATTTTGCTTTTTGATGTTTGTTCTTAGAGGGCTGATCTTGAAAGGGCAAGACTCAAAGTTGTGGTTACTTCAGATGTTCGGCAACAGATTCTGTTAATGAATCGGAAAACAAAAGAAGAATGGGAGAAAAAACACGCTGAAGAAGTTGAGAAGCTCCAAAAACAGAATGATGTATGTATCCCAAAGGTTCCATGATAACTTGGGAAAACTTTATTCAAGGTTTTGGAAGTTGTGGATTCATATTTTTAGTACTGCTATTCTTACCACTATGGTCATAAAATAGTTTCATGAAAGCTAAGTTGGCCCAGTGTCTTGGGCACATCAGCTATTCAGCTTGCCTTAATCTATTTGGCTATCATCCTTTTCATTGGATATCAAATGATTTTGATCAAGGCCACTTTTTTCCATATCGAGTCACTTGATTCTATTCATGAGTTCATCACATTGATTTAATCTATGACATATCAGACATCAATCCGTCTTTTGGCATTAAAACTTTGCTCATGGCAACCTTAAGCCTGTAATATTATGAAGATACATCTTATGAATATGAAGTAGTCAGGTGGTCTTGTTCTTTTATATTGCTGTCTGCTATTTTATGTCCTTTTTCTGATATTCCTGACAACTTTTCTTAAGTCATTTTATGATATTCCTTGCGACGAGAAACAACATTTAGGTGATATGCATACAGAGTTATCATAAAATTTTTCCTTTTGTGATATGCAAACAACATTTAGGTGATAAGACAATAGACATCTGCCAACATTTGCAGGCTTTCCAGGAAACCATGAATTGTTGGCGCATATTATGTTTTCCTAGAAAGGGATGCATGATTTAAAGTCTATTATATGTATATTTTGAATGGAGCACTTCATTGTTTTCTTTAAGTTTGGCAATTTGTCTTCCTTAAGAAGTTGTGGAGCCATTAGGGTATTTCTTTGTTTGACATGTTTCTCATATCCATCTTCTGATGCCTTGGGTAGAATCTGTAATATATATTATAATAGCATTGCTGTAAAATTAACAACAAATTGAAGTAGAGAATCTTGAATTAATCATCACTTATGAACATAGACTGAGGGAAATACTGCAACGGATGCGGAAAAGGATGAAGTTCGAGTTAAATCTGTCAAGGTATTCACACACTGAAAGAAAAACCAATTGTTTCCTACACTTGTAAGAAATATGAAATGCTAGCTTGTTGATCCTTTGGGATTTTACTGTACGTTTGCAGGCAAACAAGGAAGAAGATGACAAAATGCGAACAACTGCAGCAAATGTTGCTGCCCGAGCAGCTGTAGGAGGAGATGATATGCTATCGAAATGGCAACTCATGGCTGAACAGGCAAGACAAAAGCGTGAAGGTGGAATTGATGGAGCATCTGGTATTCATGCAGGCAAGGACGTGAACCGTAAGGCTTTGACAATCTCTGGAAAGGCAATCAACAGTTCCGAGAACCAATCTGAGAGTAGAACACCCTCAGGAGCAGCATATGGTACGTACATTGTAAAGCATATCTTATTTTTGTTATGATAAAAGTTATCACATTAATAGATTAGAATAATATTACAGTGACAGAAAGCTGATGTGGAACTTAGTAGTTTGAAATCAGCCCAATTTGTGAAATTGGGGATGCAGCATGGGTGTAATAGTTCATGTCTTTGTCAATCTCCAAACTGATATGTTGGCTTTTCAGTTGTGAGCCTAGCCCACCTATCATGCGGAGTGTTGTGAATCTGAACCCACATGTTGGTTGCTTAGAATGGTAGTATTGTGATGTGAAGTTGATCTGGAACTTAGAGGTTTGTTTTGGAAGCCAAAAGAAAAATATCCTTCAAGACGTGTCCAAGACAAGTTCTCAAATAATCTAAAATATTCAGGGGTAGCAAATATGCTTATTGATTAGAGTTGGATCCATATATATAGAACTATAGGCTTCATTAGCAGGACAAAACGGTGGACAAGAACAACTTGTCTCTGATAATGTGAAACAAATGATATGGCTTATATCCTTGTCTCATTCTCCAACAACAAGACATACACTAGAGGAATGGACAGTTGATCTGAGTTGCTAAAGACTACGCAACATGGCTGGAGTCCATTTGTTGCTCACTCTGTATGAATCTACAATCTGACGTGCCATGCTGAGTCCATTGTAAGCTTAAGAGTTACCATTGAGGGTTTTATGGCTCTTCTGTTGGGTCGCACCAAGTTTATGGACAAGTTGATGAGATTTTTCATGGATTCAACCTATTATTGGGAAAGTGTTTAAGTCTACAGCGGCAGTGGAGGCTAGTCTTGGAATTAACCATAGTCTTGAGTTGTGTTGCCAGGGCTTTTTAACTCTAGCTGTAGGCACTGAAAACATTGTACCTACTGAAGTCCCATAAGGGTGTTTCTTTCACTTTCTTCAAAAGCTATTCTTTTCTTTTTTTATCTTATCTGTGCTATTGTCATTTTGTTAAATTTTTAAGCTTTGCATGCTTTTTTTTTTTGGATTGAGATGGTTTCTGGGTAGTTCACTAAAAGACTCGTTTATTGTTTGAGCATTTTCATAAAATGGAGAAACCAAATATTTGTAGGGATTTGGGAACCATGAAGAGAAGAAAGCAACCTGGGAGGAAGGTTTCTTGGGAAAGGTTCCATGAAAGACATCCCAATAAATTTTCATCAGTCAATAAAAAAAGATTAGAAAGAAAACATTGTTTTTCTCTAGCTCAAATGTTTGACTAACCCTATTCTAAAAAGCAAGTTGTAGTGCTCTACAAACAGTACCTGTATGTGTGTGTGTGAAAGATATTGTGGTCTAGCGCAGAGTTACCAGTCGAGGAAGCGGGAGCGGGAAGCGATACGGGAAGCGGGAGCGGGAAGCGAGGCACTTTCAAAAATTTAGGAAGCGGGGAAGCGTGGGACCACTTAGAAGAAAATTCCGAACCGTCTCGGAAGCGACCTAGGAAGCGAACCGGAAGCGACCCGGAAGCGAGGGGAAGCGAAAAAAATGAAAAAATGGGGGAAACGAGGGGGAAGCGAGGGGGAAGTGTGGGGGGGAAGCGTGGGGGAAGCACTTCCCATAAAGGGAAGCGCGCTTCCCAAAAAAGGGGGACGCTTCCCCTCACGCTTCGGAAGCGCGACGTTTCACGCTTCCGAAGTGCGCTTCGGGGAAGCGCGCTTCCCCTTTTACCTAGGCGCTTCCGGTAACTCTGGTCTAGCGTACACCCTCAAATTTTAAATGCATGTAATAATGCATCTACATGTTTATATGTACGCATATGATGATCATTTGATTTGATTCTTCATTTTGTTCACTTCTCTGTTGAGATCTAAAAATAGTTTTAACAAGATGATTATCATTTTGAAATTATATGAAATGAACTGAGCCACTTGACCGACCTATTCAGTATAAATGGTCATGGTATGCATGTGAGATTCTTTACGAGTTTGTTACAACTGATGAGCCATCCCACACATGAGGGCCAATGCTTATTGCTTGTTATATTTCTCACATTCCATTTCCTCCTCTCTCTCTCTCTCTCTCACACACACACACGGTTGCAGTGTGAGTTCAGTCCCATCTGATAGCTCAGGCCTGAACTGAAGAATGAGGTTTTCCTTCTCTTTTTTCCAGTTTTTTTTTTGTGTGTGTTGTGTGGTCATAGGGGTGTTGTATTTTGTTCACTATGACATCCTAGCCTGCTTGGACTCGGATCAAGCTCAGCAACCTGATCCTGAGCTAACGAAAATGTGTGTTTGGAGCCTGAACTTGCGCTACCATTGACCAGATAGTAAGTGGAGCACCAAAGTGGGGAAGATGGGGTCATTTGAGTAAATGTACTACTGCTCTCTCTGGAGGTTCTTGTCTGGCAGCATGCGTGATGGCTTTTAATAAATTCTTACTCCACTTGCTTTTTGGCATCCCAAACTATTATCTTGTGGGTGTTTTCTCATGTTAGTCATTCATGATGGTGACTTGGTTGCTACTGGTTTTGAATTATTTAGCTTTATCTTCCATTAAGGTTTAATTGATTTCATCCGTACTTGATATGCAGGTAGAAGCTTTGGGAGGAGCCCAATCGCAATGAGTCGAGCCAAAGTAGCGAGGACCATCTCCATCAAGGATGTGATCTCTCTTCTAGAGAGAGAGCCTCAAGTGGCTAAGTCTACATTACTCTACCGTTTGTACGAATGGATGCACAATGACACAACTGAAAAAGCAGGGGAAACAGCATAATATGGTGTGTGCGCTATATATATATAAACATTTGTTGTTTTATTCAACCCTCTCTCTCTATATATATATATATGATAAGCCTTTGAGAAACGTAAATATGGTGTCTATAAGAGTTTTTTCCAAAATCTCCCTACTTCATTACCTATACCCAAAATCATCCCTGCCGGAACTCTAATTCTCAAAATCACCCCTGCTGTTTTTGTCATTGAAACATATATCCTTCTGTTAACTTGAAGGAATCATGGACAGGCATTGGTCGTGGTTAAGTGGTCAGTGAAATAACCAATTTACCCTGCTCCAGATGCGTCTCTGCTCATGCATATCTCCACACTTTCCAGCTGCATGCTTTCCAGCATAGAACCTTTCTGGGCTCACCATCTTCCCCGGTGTCATCATCTCTAATAACAAAAAACCACAAACTGAGTTTAGCTTTTTTTTTTTTTTTTCATTCGAGTCAATTGCCGCTCGCCGAGAGTTTGGGTTGATATTTGTTGTCTGTGGAAAGCATGATCTCTAATGTGTTCTTTATTGATAGCGGAAAGAAACAAACCAATGGTTCACAATCACTGTGTACACTTGAAAGATGATAGTAGATAAGGTGGTATCAGCGATGGTAGTGGTGGTGATGATGGTGGTAGCAGGGGCAACCATGGTTCTCCACAGGGTGCGGTGGAGGTGATGGTAGGGCATCCGAGGGTGAAGTCATGGTCAGGGATGATTTTGAAAAAAGCTAAGCTCTTTGTAAAATAACTGGTAAAAGTTGAGAAAGTGGAGAAGTTACAAAGCAATGTCCCAATGTGTTTTTGACAATGATGCCTAGAATTTAAATAGCTAATTTGCATATTTAGTCGATCATTAGTGTAAATAATACTTAGCAGCCTCAATAAAAATGGCATTTTCATGATGAAGTTTTGATATAACCTGAGCTTGATACTCGTTTCTAAAGTATTTGAAAAGAGTTTGTATTTGACAGGGTACAAGTTTCTGAAGTATTTGTTTTGGAGTCTATGCTAGCATCTGGAATCCAATTCACTGTGGGTGCATTTGATTGCTTTGGATCTCGTTTCAAGGCTTTGATTTGGTTCTCATTCTCTTTATCCCACTCCCCATCTCTCGCGCTGTCCATCTCCACCCGGACACAAGATTTGAGGCCTTACGATTTTAGGTTCCATGATCTCAGGCATCTCAGATGTGAAACCTAAGACAACCCAACGCAGCTTTGGCTCTGTTTGGGAGCCTTGCATTCAGATGGAAACATCGTTTTCATGTGCTTTTCAAAATATGGTTTTCCCAAAATGTGGTGTCGAGGATGAAGTTGCCCAAAAGCATCCTCTTGTGAATGGTGTTGAAATGTGGTGTTGGGGGTCTTAAGTTCATTCTTAATGCAAACGGATTCAAGGTTCCCAAACAGAGCCTTATTGGAATTAGAAAGGTGAAGTTGTATTTGTAGTCAGGAAACGGGGATCACCTATTTAAGAAACTCTTCCCTTGGGCACTAGTCATGTCACGATGACACGGTTGCAGTTCAAATATTACATTATTGCCATTCTTAATAGACAAAATCCATGTGTGACATGAGATGGATCTTCTCTAATAATGACCATCCCACCTTCTTGCCATTATAAAAAAAAAAAATCGTATTTGGGCAAACAATTTATTTTTCAATTAGTAATGTCATGTAGAAAAAAGAGTTTCAGTCTTGCCCAGTGGGTGTTCTTTGCGGACTAGAGCACTCACCGGGTCTTTACCGTCTAGGAGGAGAGGCCCATTAAGTAACCTCTGTTCCTAGACAGATTTCTTGTCCTAAAACAAGAGTTCCAGTGAAAATGCTATCTACTTGAGAGAGAGAGAGAGAGAGAGAGGTGAAACTTTTAGAGAGAGGAAAGAGAGATGAACTCGGCTGGTCAATTCTGTAGAATCATCACCATGAAGAATGGTATCATCATGGTACATCTCATATCCCAGGAGCAGGAAGGCGACAATCTAGCAAGGCGAAGAGCCACGCGGAAGTAGTGAAGATCTTGCTATCGGGCCCTATGCGCAGCCGCTGTTAGTCCCTTCCCACACAGCACCCTTTGGGGAGGGAGCCTACCTCCATGGGGATCTTCCTTTGCTTGGCTTTTACTTCAAGGAAAACTTTAAACGGATTAGTTTTTGAAAACCAGGAGATTTCATTTAACGAGCAAATGTTGAATATGCGGGCTTGAAAAAGAGACCAATGCACACTTATTTAATGATTGCAGTTTTATAAGTAATCTGAATCTTCATGTATAGGGTACAACGACTCAGCACATGGATGCAACCTTCACATTTAATGATGTACTTTCAGCATATGAGATACAAAAGAAAGGTACTAAAGGAACATTCGTGAGGTGCTGTTGTTAGAGATATGCACCATGGTTCAATCTCTTCGTAGGAGACCGATCCAGATCCATATCTCCATCATAATAAAGCCAATTCAGTTGGCGCAAGAGGATAGAGATGAATGAAGCTTCCAGGTCCAACAATGGAGAAAAATCAAATATACAACAAGTTACTACATTCAAGAATGAAGAGAAATAGAAAGTGATTGAAATCTTACCTAAATCTAAGGATATGAAAATAGAAAGAGAAAGAGAAAGTTTTTCTTTTAAATGGAACCTCTTCCTCTGCATCATTGAATCCAGGTGAGAGATGCAGAGAAAAATCATTGAATCATGGATGTAGGCATCACCAGCCAAACCACGCATCTTGGTCTTGTTGTGTGCCTTTCATTTTTGTCTGTTTCAAGTTCTGTTTTTCTCTGTAATAGTATCAAAGTTGAGCTCTAATCCATAGGGATGCCTGTGTGGTGGTTGTCTTCATGTTGGCATTGTTTGTCAATCGGTGTGTTGCTTTTGACAGGGGTCTGCGTTGAAGACCATGTCACTTTGTGCGTCTCACGTCGTGCTGAACGACGTATGCGTCATTCATTTAAGCACACTGGTGTAGAGCAGTTGCAGATCATGTATAGCTCTTGTTGGAGACCAACGACATCTGCATACAGCTAATCGTACATGTGAAAAATCGTGTTGCAGAACTGGTTCAACGTTTCTGTGTGCAGAACTGTGTTGCAAAATTAGTAGAGTTCCTGCGTGCTGCTTTAAGAAATCATTTTAGTGGATTGTGCCAGCCTCTTTGACTGTGTGCTATAGCAGGAACGATCATCATGTCTACATCAAGTTCATCGAAGATTCAGTTAAGTACCCCGGGTGCATTCTCCGTCTTACCTGCTCCTGCAAGTCTACAATATTTTCTCAATATCAAACTAAACTCGAGAACTTTCTTCTATGAGAATCTCAGTTTACACCTCTGTTGTTGTCCTATGACCTCTACATGTAAATAGATCGAACCAAACGTCTAGTGATGGGAAATCCATGAAAATTAACCCTGAATACATTCTTTGGATCAGACAAGATCAGCTTCTCTTATCATGGATAGTATCCTCGCTGAATCGGTGCTTTCCCAAATAGTGGGGGTTAAAACATCTTATGAGGCATGGAATACTCTCAAACAAACCTACGCGTGATGCAGTTGAAAGAACAACTGCATACAATGAAGAAAGGTTCCTTGACCATAAAACAGGTCTTTCAAAAGATCAGGATGATTACACATCAGTTGTCTATAGCCTCTAAACCAGTTTACAATGAAGGTATAGTTCAACACGTCTTGAGAGGTCTTCCTGCTGAATATGCATCCTTCAAAACTTCTATAACCACTCCCAGTGACTGACTGAATTGCAGCTATATTAGCTCAAGAATCACAACTAGCTGATCACGAATTTGTAGTTGTCAACTCTAATGACCTTGTTAATTATGCCCAACAATATCAAAAAATAACAATAGGGACCGCAACAATAAAAGTTATGGTCAGCACAAAAATAGAGGCAGAGGGCATTAATCAAGACGACAGGATTATGCTGATCAGGGAAAAGCGAAGTGGTTTGTTAGTATTGTGATAAACCAGGACATACAACTTGAAATTGTTATCAAATCACTTGTCCCACTGAAGGAAATTTAACAAAATTTGTAGAAACCAATCAAGCTCACGTATACCATATAACGCCCCAAAATCTTAACCTTTTTTAATACACAACGAAAACATAACTTAAAATAGTTGTGAGTTACAGACTTTGGGCAGCTTACAGATGTTATATGAACTAGATAAGACTGGATCCAATTTCTCTTTAGGACTTGGATCCAAGTCCAACAGTAAAGGTTCTATTTCAGAAAACCTTAATCAAACCATTTACAATTTAAAAGATTCATTATGTAAATTAGAGTAATTACTTTTCTATTTAAAAATTCGATGTATCAAAATGAAACAACTGAGTACTTAGGAATTTAATAAGTACAAAACATCCTAAGTAAAAGCCAAGGATCCTAAAAGTTTTGGTTCGCAAATTCCTGTCTTCCATCCCGCCATTCGCAACTCCGCATTTCATTTATCACTTGAAAGTATAAAGGGTCAGACTACATCCAACCTAGCAGGTGTACACCAAATCAAAGAAAATCATATAATATTAAAACATAGATTTCATCCCACGATATCACATTGCAGTAATTTAGATAATTAATCAGCATGTTAGATAAGGGATGTTCAAAATCAATACAAGTCACATCACATTAATTCAGATATTTATGAAACTAATCAACATGACAGACATGAAATGTGCATGCTATTCAGAAGCAATACAACGTGCTATTATGAATCATGATCTTACACATAGCTTACATGCAACTTATTAATGTTAAGCGGTAATATTCAAATTATGCTCATAATCATTCTTAATTGTTTGGATTAACATGGCATGTTTTCATTATAATTTATGTAAATAAGGAGGTTTTTGTTTCACTTATTACCATCCACCCAGGTACGTAAGGATGATCGTCGTTGACAGTCACGACATCCCGGACATATATTATTCTTATGAGTTGTACTTTACATGAGTGACTAGCTGAAGCAGGCGATCTGTGACTGTAAGATGAACACCGCTAAGGCGTAACATAAAGTATAAGATGCATCCAAGACTAACTCCAATATTTGTAGAATCTACCACTTAGGACAAACTTTGATAGATCCAGGTCTCCTACTTCCCGAGGATTAGAGACCATGTGAGCCACGATTAAGCAATACTCTCACTTTATAGTTGTAACAATGGGGTCACTCGGAGTTAAACCCTTTATCCTCTCCAAAGTAAGTAATTTACTGAATGAGTTATTGGGTTCGTTAAATTAAGGCTTGTTCATTACATCATTGATGCCTACTATACTTAGGCATCCTAGGGCTCAACAACCCAAGTACCTCTCCTAGGTACTATCAACTCTATCATTGCATATATAGCAATCTACCACTTCTTCAGGGTAGTTATATGTCTTTAATTACTCAGACTTTTATAACTCATTTATTATACTCTGGTATCAAAAACCGAATAAGCATCTTGCATGTGAAGGCATCAACATCATTAATTATGTGTGCATATTTTTGTTCATAAATTGGTGCTCCTTATGTACCCAACTAGATTCTCAGTAACCCCTTGCTTCTCAAGAGTGATAACATATACATGCATATCATTACATGCCTTACAACACAATATACAGTCACATACACCATAATTACCAAGTCATAATCGGGTTCCTTGAACCACTGTCTCCAGCATTGTCCATAAACATTTCATGCTATAATTTAACTTTGCATCATACATGAAAACATCATAACATGCATTAAATACAAATATTCAGGTTATGCATTTGTATTTGAAAACCAATAGGGGTATAATGGAAAATCAATGTAGTCGAACTGATATTTATCTTAAGTAGTACCCAAACCTCAGGATAATTCAAATTTCTCATATGCATATCAAAAGATTCAATTTATGTGTGACCTCAATCCACATAATCGAAATCCTACAATTGCAGAGTCAAAACATTATAATTGTGTATTTCAGAATTTGCATATGCATCGAAGCTCATTTTTGAATAGTTTAAAGTTCGAACAAGAATAATTATTGTTTACAACATCTAAAACATGGAGCATGCATATCCAACATTTCATTGCATTCAGAATTCATATATACATTCATCAAATTCAAGACATGTATGTGTATTTCATATGTAAATATATGCAATTCAAGATGCATGCATACTTCATACGTGAATATATGCAATTCAAGTCATGCATGTGTACTTCATACGTAAATATATGCAATTCAAGTCATGCATGTATACTCTATACATAAATATATGCAATTCAAGTCACACATGTGTACTTCATACATAAAAATATGCAATTTGAGTCTTGTTGTAGAAAATTAGATGAAGGAAGAGAAGGTGGGGAGGTTTGCAGGCATCAGGTGACATCTGCAGAAAAACAAAAGAGCGAAAGAAGAAGAGGAGAACACCGACAGGTGTGGCATCGGTGTTGCATTTGCAGGTAACCTAGAAGAGAAGAAGGTGGGTGCAAGGTGCTGATGGCGGCAGAAAACACAAAAAGAAAAAGAAGGAACAAGTGATGGATATTCTCTAACAACCTGAGAGGGTGGAGATGGTGGTCGTGGCCTCCACACAACGTACAAACTGGAGAGAGGGGGTCTAGTGCTCCCGTCTCCACATGCTCATGAAACACGAGAGTGAATGAGAGTAAGAGGGACGAGAGTGACGAGGGTGTGAGAGAGAGGCATGAGTGAGGGAGACTTGAGAGAGTGACGAGGGTGAGTGAGTGGTTGGGGGAGAGAGATGAGAGGGTGATACTAGAGAGGGACTCGAGAAGGGGTATTTATAATGGTGAATGCATGAAGTAGAGAGTGAAATGAGTGTCAAGTGCATGAAATATGGGATGTGAGTGAAGGTGAAATGCAGTGGCATAGCTAGGATTCATGTGGGGGGGGGGGGCAAACAAGGGTGTAGCAAAAATATATATTTGTGTGATAGTCGAGGGTTCGGGGGCAGCGCCCCCAAAATTTTTTTTTAGATAAAATAAAAAATGGCTACAATTATTAATAAAAATCTATTTCATATGGACAAATCAAACTATGTGCTGCAGTCAGGGCTGCGCTACAAAAATGGATAAAAATCTATTTCATATGGAATCAGGGCTGGGCTAGGACTGGGCTTTTAAAAAAAATTAACTGTTTCTGGAATGGGAGGTAGGTGAGGTTGGTGAGTGTATTTAAGTTTATTTGGGTCCTTGGACCCAAATCCAAATCTATTTCCTAACTTGTCCCCTAGATCTAAATAAGGATCCAAAAGGCGAAAGGATCCAAATTATGGATCCATCTGAGTCAGGTCCAAAACTAACCCATGTGGGTTGATTAATTTGGATCCCAAAAAGGGTTTCAAGATCCACCAGGTCCAAGCATGCCCAAGATCTTTCAACTCAAAATTACGTAGACTGATCTTATTGGATATTTACTAAGATCCAAACTTAATTACTTCTTTTAAAACTTCATAAATCCAATATTTCAATTACAATTGGATATTCTAGACTCAAAATTTCTTGGGTGGATTTTTATCGAATCCTTACTAAGATCCAGATCTGAATACTTATTTCGGTCTCAAAAATCCAAATTTAATAATTGAATCATTTAGATTTACTCTCTCTTAATTCATCAATTAAATATAATCAAATAATTGCTAATTAATTATCCTAAAAATAGTCATTTATTATGAATTGAATTAAATGCCAAAATAATTTCCAAAAATTCTCTTTTTATTTATTCAAAAAATCTAAAAAAATTATGAATATTATATATCATGCTTTACCTCACTCGATGGATGATGGAAATTGGTTCCCTGATTCTGGAGCATCTCATCATGTCACACATGATCTAAACAACTTATTTATTCATGCTCTGTATGAAAGAAATGATATTATTAAAGTTGGCAATGGAGCAAGTCTAAATATCCAAAATATTTGGTCTTCTTATTTTAATGTTGATGATTCAAAGTTTATTCTTAATGATGTTTTATTTGTCCCACGTATCACACACTATCTCTTATTTGTGAATAAGTTCACTAGAGACAATAGAGTCATTTTTTAATTCCATCTTGGTCATTGCTCTATGAAAGACTAAGACACAGGGTGGGAACTAATCAAAGGGAAGACTATTCATGGACTTTATCAGATCCAGATTCCTACAACAAAAAATAAAGGCAGAAATAAAAAAACTCTAGTGGGAGAAAGAGCTATTGTAGACCAATGGTATCAACGCCTTGTCCATCCTGCCCTTAGAATAGTTCAACAAATTACTCACAAGTTTAATTTACCTTATTTTCATAGATTGTTGAATAATGTTTGTCCAGTATACCAGCAGGGAAAATTCATGCTCTTTTATTTTCAAACTCTTTACATATAATATCTCATCCTTGGAATTGATTTATTCAGATGTCTGGGGTCCTGCACCTATTATTAGTATGGATTGATATTAATATTATGTATTTTTTTGATGTTTTTTCTAGATATTCATGGATTTATATGATTGGACAAAAATTTGATGCACAAAATGTGTTTTGTATGTTCAAGTCCATTGATGAAAATATTTTGACAGGAAAATTAAATATTGGCAAACCAATGGAGGGGTGATTATCAAGTGTTGAATAAGTTCTTGCAAGAATGTGGTATTGAGCATAGAGTATTGTGTCCCCATATCCATGAGCAAAACGAGGTTGTTGAATGCAAACACCATCATATGGTGGACACCAGGTTAAGCCTCATGAGTCAAGCAGAAGTTCATACTAAATACTGGACATATGTCTTTAGTGTTGCGGTTTATCTTATCAATCCCTTACACACATCCATTCTTGGCCAAAAATCACCCTTTAATAAACTGTCCAAACAAAAACTTGATGATACTTTCCTTCAGATTTTTTGATGTGCTTGTTATGTAACAGCCCGCTAGATTTTAACCCAAAAATACTAGGATTTTTTTTCCAACTATTATGGCCCTACATATTTCAACCCAAAAATACCAGGATTTTTTTTTCAAAGGTAACACGTTGATTTTATTTTTCTTTTCTAATATGTAATAATGCAATGGTCTTACCTACAAACACGTTTCAACCGTACCAAGTACTAGACGACCCGTCTGAGCTCAAGCGCAAGTGTGTCTTAGCCTTCTAGTACCAGATCCAGTACAAAATCATTGTTAACAAATCCGATTGAACCATTAAATAAAAGAAATTTATCAATTTAAGTATTTCATCATTGACATTGCCTTAACCGAATTAAGTTCTAAAGAGTCAGCCTGTGCATGCACCGACGTTTAATAGCTCCTTAGAACAAAGTTCGAGATAAAGGCATTCAAATGACAAAATCCTTATATCATTACTTATGTGAGTAAATACAGCGAAAAATATTAATTTCAAATCAATTTAATAAGCTGGATTTTTGGTTAAACCTCCCAGACATATTATATTTAAAACACACTCATTCAACCATCCGCAAAATAAATTAATTGAAATACTTAATAGTTTATCAACTTTATGAATCGTTCATGCATTTGTCCAAAATCGATAATTAAATAGTTAAATTAGTATTAAATTTAAAATTTGACAAATAACCCTCAAGATCTTGAAATCATCAGTAACTCATAGCCACCTCACAACATCCTGCATTCGCTCCATAGATCACATGTTACCTGGAAAATATTTTATTTTGAAAGCATGAGACTTTGAAAAGTCTCACTAAGATTCACACAGCTAACGCAAGTATACAACACATTAAACTTGCATAGCATGTATCAATTAGAATATACAACATTCAACATTTAATAGGCAGATAAATGATTAAACATTAAAGTTCATGCAATCATAATTCTCAAAGTATGTACAAACATGATATTATAATTTCAAGCATGCACAACTGTAATATAATTGAAAACAAAACATTTAATCATATGCATGAATCCACATAATTATATAAGCATAAATAAAAGTGCAAAAAAGTAAAGTGAGCATGTAATTTAAGCTCCACATGATTACCAAAAAGCCTATCGGGTATGCGTAGGTCCTCTACAAAACATACTAGACTACTTGGGTGTTTATTATGCTATATATTTTAATTTCTTGAGTAATTGACCAAGTCATCACCCTAGGAGTGGAGTTAGGTCGTGAGACGTAGTGGCATGCTTAGAGAGAGTCTGTCTGGGGGAATGACTTTGTGTCATACGGTGATCATGACCACACACTTCTGCAGAAGACCTAGGGACGTGACCACCTAAGACAAAAGAGGCAGTCCTGGCCCCCCTAAATTCTCTGAGCTTGGGGGTCGTTGAGGCATTGCCCCTCGCAGCACAACAAGAAATAAAAGGCCAAAGAGTTTCATACTGTTTACCCTCTCTAAGGTAGACTAAGGACCATTCTGGTTCAGCATACCTCGGTAAAGGCATACTCGAAATTCTGCTCAGGGTTATCTTATTAATTAGGCCATAGGTAAATGCATCTACCAATTAAGCTAATGCATTGCCATCTCACTATTCCCTCTTTGGAACCTTTAATCAACATTTTATTAAGCACCCAAATGCCCATGTAACCCTGTGAAATTTCTATTATCTTGCATGCATTTCACAAATACTATATCTCAAAGCATTACATGCATTCTCATAAACAATGAATCATGTAAAAATGCTATTTAATAATTTATTCATACAGTAACACATAATTTCAATAAATAGAAATCAGCATGTATTATTATCATAAATATAAATCAATCTATGAACCACAGTTCTAAATCACTGCCAAATTATTTAGGTCCCGTGGCTAGAGTAGCCCAAAATCGCACAACTAAAACATGTTTTGCCAAATCACAATGCAATCAATATGTCCATATTCATTTTTACATGCTTTGCAAATATGATCATGCTCGTTCTCAATTTATCATGAAAATAAACACACTTAAGCTGTCATAAATGGATTTAATCATAAATCTTAAATACAATTTGTTTTGGAGCCTCAGAAACATGTTATCCTCACACCAAAATCATAACTTACCCATTATGATCAAACTCACCTCTATCTCTATAATATTTATAACAGATCTGATATAATTCAAAATTGAGTTTATGATTTTTTTTTTAAAAATATCAAAACATAATTAGAGTCACAAACCCCAACTTTCTCGATAGGAGCTCCCATAAACCCTTACTGAGAAAATCGACATGACTATGATTAATGTCTTGATTTTATAGTACTCTAAATCATATAAGACCTGATTCAAATATCTATGATAACATATTGAATCAATGAATCTATTACAACTAACCCATAACCAAAAACACATAAGTCGATTTTTTCAGTCCATGCCCCCATAAGCCCAAATCGAAAGGCTTATATGTTTTTAATTTTGTTCAGTTGTATTCATGCTTAATCAAGGTAAATACACATAATTTAATTCAGTTCATGCTGTATATAACTTAGAAAAATCACATCTCAACATCATATGCATTTATAAGAATCGAATTCCAAAAAAGAGCCCAAATTCTAAATCAATTTATGAGAAATTAGAGTTTTGATTCTTTTAAATACAAACCATTCAATTTTCATTAAGTCAAGTATGATTTCAGTTATTTAACAAAGTAAAATGTTGAACACAATCATATAAATGCAAATACTCTTCTTTAAAATTAACCAAAATAGTTAAATTGCATAACAATCAAGCTTTGGCAATATCTTTTAACTACAACTTGCACAAATTCGAATTCAGTCCTTTCTCAGTATTTGACTCTTTGTTTATTATTCAATAAGGTATCTCAACACTGATAATATGCAGAATATAACAGAAAAATAGTAAAACAATAAGATCCAAACACGGGACTATCTAATCCCAAACACAAGTCGTTAGGGAAATTTGAATCCCTGATAACCCATTTTTATAAAATCTACCAGAAATAACAGATCACATATAAAATCACCATATTTTTAATGTGGCTGCCTATACCTGTCAAGAATACAACCCAATGAACCAATCTTAAAAATAATGAGAAGAAAAATAATTAAAAATATTTTATAAAATCCTGTTCTGATAGAGTTTAATCCAGAATCTGTAAACTATAAGATTTTTATCAGATTAATATTTTTTTTGAAATTTATATAAAATGTTTTTGACAAAACCCTTTTTACAAAGTCTTTTGTTATATGTTAAAATTATCCAAAATGTTTATAAAATATTTAGAGTGATTTTGCTTGAGCGTTTATACCTTTCATCAGAGATAGGTCAAAACAGTCATGTAACCAGATCCTGAAACTAGAGCTTTGTTAGGACAAATGTTTCTTCCTTAATACGAATCCAAATCAGGTAAAACAAGATTCTAAAATTAATCCCAAGATGAGTAGATTAACTCAGTAGTTTTATTTAGATTTTTCGAATTGATATTTAAAGAGGTATCAAATTATTTCCAAAACTGGTCAAGAATAATTTATCATTCATCTCAAACTTTGGTTTCTCAGAAAATGTTTTTTCTAAAAATCTTCTTGAGACCATAAAACCTTTGAAATCTTAATATTTTTTATTTAACCAGATTCAATAAGGGTTCACTTATGAGTATCACCAACAATAAACACGTTATGACTGAATCTAACCCGAATCAACAAAGAAACCCTATTTAGACATGCTCTTCAAAATCATTTTGATGAAAAATCTATGATTCACCCTTTGTAAATCCAAATAACAATTTTTTCATAAAGAAAAATATGTATGACAGATCTAAACATGTAAATATACTTCTGAAAGGGATATTATTCATATATGCATACTTAATGTATGTACAAAGCATCTACTACATAAATATTACCTAAAAATTTGATAGTTCCTCTAAACTAAAAGAAAATCGGGTAGTTAGATCTCTACACCACCACCACCACCACCACCACCACCAAAGGTTTTGCAAGTTTAATGGTTGTTCACTACAATTCCAGACCTCCTAGACATTTTTAGGAGAAGAAGAAGAAGAATAAAAAGGAAAAAGAGTAGAGAGAAAGAGAGTTTTGAAAAAAATTAGAGGGGCATGTGGGAGGGGGTATAAATAACCCTCTCACCAAGCCCTAGTCCTAAGTGGTGAGAGAATCTCCCCTCCAAAATCGTGTGGAGGGGGGAGAGGAGTCCTTTCTGAGAAAGACTCTATCTTCTAGATTCCTTCATTATATTTTATTTTATTTTTCTCAAAATTTATTTGATTAGGATTTTTAGGTTTGACTATTGTACAACTAACCACTAACACATCCAACTAATGTTATTTATTCAAGAGGTGTGGGATGTCCCACACTCTTTAATATCTTGATTAATAATTCAATTAATTTTTTTAATTAAAATCTTAATTATCTCTTTTATTTATTTATTTATCTAAATTAAAGCTAGATAAGACTTTAACCCATATAGACTCTTGGATCCAAATGGGGTCCATATAGGATGCCCCCTATGAGGGTCCAATCCATTATCGTTGGATCCAATTAAAATTTTTAAATTGGATCCAATCCAAATATCACCTCAGATCTATATTGGATCCAAATGCCGGATTTAGATCTAAAACCAAAGTCTAAGATCTAAAATCACTCTCACTTGTTTAGTCCTCATACTTTAGCTTTTACAATTATTCTTGCAATATTTTTCATAACTTAAGATGAAATTCATAATTAATCAAAATCAAGAAAATCAAGAATTCATAATATAATCATAAATGTACCAATAATTCATCATTTATTCATTTTAATTACCAAAGAAAAAATCTTGGGTTTTACATATTATTCATGCCTTAGACCATACAAAGAACACAAGTTAGCTTATAAATTCTCTCCTCATATCTTTCTTGGGTACAACTCCAAGCACAACAACTATCAATGTCTAGATCCTCACACAGGGCGGATTGTTATATCTCGAAATGTCATTTTTTATGAGACCACCTTTACTTTTCAAAATAATTTCTCCACTTTACCCAAAAATGAGCTTCCTTTACCTCCCTCAAATCCACCTACAACAATTCCTTTTATACCCATCCAACCACTCAATGAATCTCTCTTCCCAAACCAATCACCTTTAAGGACAATTCCACTCCCAACTCCCCTACCACTCCTATTTCTAGCTCACCAGCTTCACCTATCCCAACTCCCTCCTTGAGTTATAATTGAAATGACCAACCCACCCCTCCTTCCTTAGCTCAAGGTCCTCCTCTTTGTACTCATCACATGGTTACTCACTCTCAAGACAACACTTGTATTCCTAAAATCTACCTGTCAACCCTTCACCCTCTTCCCATTACCCTTCTTACTGAATTTTTCCAAGATTGAAAACTCACTACCTTTTGTCAAGCAAACCAATCTATGGAAATTAAAATGTTTTCCCTCCATCAAAATCAAACTTGGACACTCAAACCATCGGCTCTGTCTCAACATATAATTGTATGCAAGTAGATTTTTAAAGTAAAAAATAAAGTAGATGGATCCTTAAAATGATATAAGGTCAGACTTGTAGCCAAAGGTTATGATCAGGAAGAAATTGATTTCTTTAAAACCTTTAGCCTTGTTGTCAAACTAACCACCACTCAGATTGTTCTCACCATTGTGGTTACCCAAAGGTGGCATGTTCGACAACTCGACGTCAATAATGCTTTTTTATATGGTGATTTACATGTTGTTTACATGTCCCAACCACCTGGATTCATAAATCCTCAATTTTCTCATCATGTTTGTCATCTTTATAGGGCACTATATGGCCCCAAACAAGCTCTAAGGGCCTTGTACCAACATCTTAGTAATGCATTACTTTCAATGGGTTTTGTGGGTTTCCTGCACAGATACATCCTCGTTTATTTTATGAAGGACCTCCTTCACCATCTATGTTTTAGTTTATGTGGATGATATTCTTGATACAGGTAGCTCACCTTAATTTGTTTTCACTCTCATATCTCTATTCAGTTGTATGTTTGCAGTCAAAGTCCTGGGGGCTCTACATTTCTTCTTTGTTATTGAGGCCTTATAGACACCTACTGGACTTTTTCTCTCTAAAAAAGAGTATATTGTGAATCTTCTTCACTCAAAAGACATTGTTGTGAATTTGAAGCTCATCACCAAGATCATACTAGGCCAAATCTATTGATACAATTAAAAAACATAGACAATCACAATAAAATCAACAAAGAAGCAAATAATCACAAGACAAGAGGATTTTACGTAGTTTAGCAAAATTGCCAACATCCACGAGGCGAGTACTAAGATCCTTTAATAATATAAACAATCCTGATACAAGAGAGAATAAATAAAACCATGAGCAGGAACAACTGCACCTATTATTCGACCTACCAAGAGGATCGATGCGTGAAACCCAAAACTTTATCTTACTCACTAAGAAGAAGTCATCACATTCTCTCTCACACTTCTCTCAAAATCTAAGAGAAGCCCCAAGCATCGGAGAACCGCCCAAGAGAGCAAAATCACCCTCTTTCAACACCAAAAGAGATACCCTCTCTTTTTTCTGTCTCTCAAGCCAAGAAGTACATCTTCATTTTTTCAAAAGAGAGCAGACCCTTTGTTTATAATTCTCAAGGTAGTCTTTATCTATCAAGAAACCTCATGTGGTTCCTATTTTCCATATCATATGGGATTCTAAACAAGAGTCCAAAATGGACATCTTTATGTGGCAAGGCGAGTCCTAGTCCAATAGGGACTCATTCAAGCCATAATCAACAGACATGACAAGGGCAAAACCATTTGGCACACCTATGTCAATCACCACTATCATGAAATCTGGTTTTGGACCTGCTTTTTATGATTTCACCCTTTACTAAAGCATTATGGGAGCCTTACAATATCTCACCCTGACAAGGCCAGATTTATCATATGTTGTCAATAAAGTCTGTAAATTCTTGCACACTCCTTTTGTTGATCACTAGTCTGTCGTAAAGCGCATTCTTAGATATATCAAAAGCACTTTTCACCATGGCTTACTTCTCTGACCTTCTCACATACACTATTTTTTTCCTACTCAGATGTTGATTGGGGCAGGGTTGTAATAACCATAATTGTTGTACCTTTTTTGTGATAAATTAAATGAATAAAACACTTATTAGTTAAATTTATACATAACACATGATTACTATGATTTTTTTTGGAAACCATGTTCTTTTATAAGGAATAAAAGAGGGTTAAGGGCAAATTTATAATATCTAAAACCTATTTTATAATTTTTAAATAAGTGGTTGCATTTGTATCAAAAAACTGAGAGAGATGATTTTTATTTTGTTAAAAACAGAGATGAAACGGATTCAAAACACACCTGATGAATTTTAGGGGTAAAATGGTCATTTCAAAAAAGTTTTAGTGTAATTTTTGACCTAAGGATCATAATAGTCCAGTTCAATGTTGGCTGACTTAAGGGCATATAGGTCATTATATTTGACTTACAGATAGTAAATTTTTAATTTGGTTAGAAAGTAACTAATTTAGACTTAGTTACATTAACTAGAATAGGTTCTAGCTAATGTAACTACATAGACTAATCAAATTTAAACATGGTTTGGATCTGAATTGGGTCATATAGGACCCAACCCAAATCCAAGACCCATAATTCATAAACCATAACACGTATTTATCACTTCATCAAGTGTTGACTTTTTTTAACATTGTAAGTAAGAGTTACCAAGTGTTGAATGAAATTCAATACTTAGCATCTCTCTCCTTCTACTCGTCCTCTATAAATATTGCCCAGCCCCTCTTTTCAACCTCATTCATCTAATGTGATCTCTCTCTCTCTCTCTCTCTCTCTCTCTCTTAAAACCTCTCACTCCCTCATTCAACCAATACGATCTCTCTCTCTCACTCTCTTAAAACCTCTCTCACTCCCTCACCTACTCCTCTCCTAAACTCTCTCTTGTTTTCCCCACTCACCACTAGGCTGCACCATTGGCAGCCATCAAGCCACCTCCACCTGGCCAGCAGCTTGCTGCAATTGTCCCCACCATTGCCACCTCCCAAACTTGAGTTTTTAGCATAAGCATCGAAGCAACCACACACACGATCATTTCATCTAATATCACATATACAAACAAGGTAGATTTTTACACTGAATGCTTGTAAATTGCATGTTATTTCGTAAATTATGTTTTGAATGTATATTTCTCTAAGTATACTGAATTTTGTCTTGCTCAAGGGTCAACTCATGCCATGAAATCAATTAATTCTCTGCTCACTACAAGGGTCGACCCCTGTCTACAAGAGTTGACCCCTTGTTTCACGTTGTGTTTTGCCTGGCAAGGTCGACCCCTACTTTGTAGAGGGTTGACCCCTACAACCCTTATAATCTAGAAGGTCGACTTCTGCAGAGAAAGTTGACCCTCAGCCTTTGTTAGCTTCTGCAGGTGTCGACTTCTACTTTGCAGGTGCTGACCTCCAAGCTGCAAGTGTCGACTCTTTCCCTACAGGTGTCAACTCATAATCTGCAGGTGTCGATCCTTGATATGCAGGTGTTGACCCCTAATCTTCAAGTGTTGACCCCTGGTCTATAGATGTTGACTCTTGGTCTGCAGGTGTCGACTTCTGGTTTGCAGGTGTTGACAACTGATATGTCGGTGTCGAGTCCTGGTCTGCAGGTGTCAACTCCTGGTCTGTAGGTGTCGACCTCTGGTCTGCAGATGTTGACTTCTGCACTACAAGTGTAGAGTCCTGATCTACATGTGTTGACCCCTGGTCTACAGACGTCGACTCCTGCACTAAACAAGTCCACTCCTGACTTGGGAAATCACTTTGTTTAGCAAGGGTCAACTTAGGTTTGGTAAGAGTCAACTCATACTCCATGTAATTGAAATATTTGTACAACATGCCCTCTTCTGAAAATCAAGTATAATGGCTTGTATGTCTTACTTCATGCATGCATGCAATAGTTTACATAAAATCATGAATTCTCGTGTAATACTTAGTGTTTGCATGAAATCATTTACACTTGTGGTTAAGATCAATCATCAAGCTAAGGTTTGTGAAACCCTAAGGGCAATATGAATACATATATACCTAAAGCCCGACAATTCTAATGTGTAAGTATATGTTTGGCTTAAGACAAAGCCAAGGTTCAAAGGAACCACAGTAACGTCAATTGAATATCATTTTGTGACATATGACCTGGATGTTGTTATGTTCACTCGTGTACATGATATATGTATCTGCCGTCATAGGCAAAGTGTTCAGAAAGAGCTAATGACAACAATTCTGAATGATGAATAAGGCACACATATATACACATACACACTTAAAGCGATTTGCCTTTGTAGGTGCAGTGCTCATAATATAGTAGCAATTACTGAATGGGTGGGTACATATAAAAAAAATTAGGTTACCCAGAAGGGATATGTGGGCTAGTGAGCCTTGGAATGCCTACGAGAGGCATATATAATGATAAATCCCATTATAAAGAGAAAATCATGTTACCCATTTAACTTTGTGCTTACCTTAAAGAGGGTAAGTGGTACAACTTCAATTGACACAACTGCCAATGAAAACATGCTCCTCAAGTGACAATAACTCAACGTCTCTAGTCATTGGAGGTAGTGAACAAGATCTACCATAAGTATATCCTAGGTTGGTAGTTTTCACACTTCTTTAGAAGGTTAGGGTACATCCTTACTAAAAAATGCCCTAAAAAAATCTCTCTAGGTCATTATACTGTCCCGTGTGGCTTTTGTCGAAGGCTAGTCGTATGGGTTACTAAAATACATAGAATAATAAACTCTTGTACAGTCTTGATCCTAACTCGGAGCTACCCCTTTGAGTACCCATAGGGGGTTAAATATTGAAACAAATACTTTCACGCTCACTCTGATTATTATTGTGAATACTTGCTTAATGAAATGTGATTCTTGACTTGTATTATATTCATGCTTTAATTGTATTCATGTTTTAGTTGTACTCATACTTTCTCTAGAATTCTGCTTTATTTAAATTATATGTAATTTTACCTGGAATTGATATAATTACCTATCAAGCTTTCACCAGTCTAACCCTTTAAAGGTAATTTTTAGGTGATTAGCTCATGGACAGTGGATGGTGTGAGATAGTGGTAGCATCGTGAACTAGACTTTCAGAGGATCACGAACCAGCACAGGGTGTCTATTTCATATATTATTTTGACCCTATATTTTTGTAAAATGAACTCTGATATAAATATAATTGTTTAGATACTTTGTCTTATCTATTTTTTTCATGAATGATTCTCATCTGTGACCCGCCCGAAGTTTGCTTAACCCCAAGGTTAAAATAATCGTTTTCCATTGCTTAAAGGATAAAAAGAAAATTTTCAAAATTTTTGATAATTTTTTCGGGTTAGAAATTTTGGGGCATCAAAGAATTGGTATGAGAGCATAGTTCTAGAAGTTTTGGTTCAAGATCTACCTTGCCTCCAACATCACACTGTAAGTATTTCTTCAATTAGTATTGTTTATACTGATATTGTTTGACTTGGTATTAGCTAGACACACTAAGAATTTGTGATAAATAGATGTCTTACAACAACATGATTGAGGTTATCAACACCTTAACTGAGGTTGTAGAGCAACAACAAATAGCTATACACAACATAAAACATCAATTCCAAGGGTTGTTTCATAGGAACACCAACCCCGGGCAATTGGGTGAGTGCCAGCGATGCCAAATTATGCATCCAAAGCAGATCTGTCCACTGGAGTAGTTAGACTACAAATATTGTGTAGAGGAAGGGCATACTCTCTATGAGCTACTTCAGAAAGAGTTATGAACAAAGACAATAAGCAGCTCAAACTTTGACTAACATAGAATCACATGTCAGTGGTATGGAAGCAACACCAATAAATATCTTTTCTTCATAAGCATCAATGGGTATGACAAACCTAAGAGAGCTCACCAACCCTCCGGCATCGCTTGAATACACTCTGATATTGCCTGAATATACTCTGACATTACCCGTATATACACTAGCATCACTTGTATATACCCCAACATCACCTCCTTACAACATCACTTCATTAATCTATGGTCCATTTTTATTTGAATACCCTCCAAATAAACCGATCGACACACCATCATCTCTGGTTCATGATCCAGCCCCATCTTCCTACCCTCTACGCAAGTCAAGGCACATAAAAAATTGGAGAGAATATATGAGACAATTCTCTAGAAACACTTAAGAGTTTTTCTACTTTAATGAACTTCTATACCGAAGCTTTGTATATATATGAACTTGTACATATGCCACTTTTGTTAATATATGCTTGCTTTTCTTATACAATGAGTTATGACACAAGTATATTTTTAATTGCAAATCCAATAATTGAAGATGTCTCATCGAACAAGGCAAGAGCCTCGCGATGAATGGATAGAGCAGCGAGGGCTCGTTATGGAAACCCTCAACACTCTTGCCACGATAATTAGAGATTAGGCTTGAGACAGACAAGGCCTGACAGTACTTGGAAATCCGAATGGTTACCCAAGAGGGATTACCTATGAGAAATTGTTTAAGCTATATCCCCCGACGTTTGTTGAAAAAGTCGATCCCAAAATGGCAGAAAGCTGGGTCGAAGAGATTGAAAGAGCCTTCTAGGTATTATCGGTGCCAAAAGATAAGAAGACAAATTTTGGCACCTACAGATTGAAAGACAATGCTTATAAATGGTGAGATACCACCAAGAGAGTATGTTTTCCTAGAAACACAATGATTCCATGGAAAGATTTTCAAGAGGCCTTTCTAGAGAATTATTTTCTGCTTCATGCTCGTGATAAGAAGAAGGTTGAGTTCCTAGAATTGAGTTGAGGATGTCTAAGTTTAGTAGATTATACCACCAAAGTCTTGAATTTGGAATGTTACTGTCTGAATTTGTTCACCGATGATCATGCAAGGGCGAAAAAAATTGTTCAAGGGCTCAAGGAAGGGTTGTAATACCGAGTTATGACGAGTATGCCACAAACTTTTTTTGTCGCCATAGCTACGACCACCATGCTTACTAAAGAATGGGAACGTTCTAAAGAAAATTTGAACAAGAGACGAGTAGGAAACTCAAAGAACGGAAAGAGGCCATTCCCTGGTGGTCAAGCCCCGTGACCACCATACCTCAATAAAAATTTTAGAAGAAAGAACTCTGCCCCTAATCCAAAAAGTTATGTCAGCAAGTGCGAGCCCCGCCCCGCCCATAGTCTAACACTGACTGGCCAAGATGCAGGCATCCACATTCTGGACAACCTTGCCCCCGAGAGACCGGAGGCTATTTGTATTATGGAAAAATGGGCCAATACATTCATGATTGTCAAAAGAAGGTGACAAATAAGCAAAGAAAGACCTCAAGAGGAGAACAACCCTCACAGTTGCAGCAGGCCCCACAAAGGCAAACATGACAAAGGACAATGGCAGAACACGTCTATACCACCATTGCTAAAAAAACTCACCAAGGGCGACTTGGTGCAAGGTACCATACTAGTCGTTGGATGTGTTGCATTAGTTCTATTTGATTATGGTGCGACTCATTCATTTATTTCAGTCAACTTTGCTAAAATTTTGCATGCATCGATCAAACCACTAAATCATACTTTAGAGTTATATAATTCAGACAGATATAACTCCTTTTGTGTAACATACATACCAAACCTAGAAGTAGAAATTGAAAGACATAGCCTACCTACGGATACAATCTTACTCATATATTGGGTATGGATTTGTTACTATGTCATAAAAGAAAGGTAATTTTATCTCTGTAATGCCCCAAAAAATTATCAAAAATTCCAATTTTTTTTAATTTGATTTATCTAATTGCAAACATAGCAGAATAATAGATTTGAAACCGATTCAAACTTTGGGTGGGTTATAATAACACATCAACATACACACAACTGGATTTAAAGAACTTAACTAAATATATTAATTCAAACTAATACTCAAATAAATTTAGAGTTTACAAGTCTAAAAAAATCTAACCTAATATAAAATACCCAAAATAAAGTTAGATCTCTTGTGAAAGAGAACAATGATAATCTTTCTGACGCCGTCGAGCAACCCGTTAACATGCCAGCTCATGCATTATCTATAAAATATTAAAGTAGAGGCCATTAATCCACAACCCCAGTAGGATACCCCAATACACATAAACATGGATATAACCTGAAGACAAGAGCTAAGCACTAGTACATCTTCAGACAAACGACTAAAACATGCAACACAACATATCAATCTAAGCCCAATTCACATATTTACAATCAATCATGCTTATAGTCAATATTCATGATAATTATCCTACTATGCACAGTTTCAAAAGCAAATAGACAATTCATAATAAACCCTACAATCATGCATAGATTGTAGTAATGCTAGTGATTCAGTACTTAATGTTTTGTTTCTCTTTTCTTGCCCTGAAGGGTATACACTTAGAGTTTCTAACTTTGATTTAATCAATCCAATGGGGTGTTTGTTATGCCATATAATTTATTAGCATTGTTGATTAGAAGAATCAGCCAACTCCCTTAGAGTTTTCCACTTGAGTAGTCCATGATTGAGGGAATCACACAGTGGTCTATACGGAATCGATTCCTACTCGGCAGATATTCGGGACATATTTCCTAGGCCACACGGTAGTCTAACCCCCTACGATTGATGACTGGGGACCAATGGAGATGCCTAGCTCTCCAAACCAATAAATAGTCAACTGATCGAGTGTACCTCTACCCTTTTCAAGGTGGTCTTGGGTTTGAATGGGTCACTAGGTGTTATTTAAATTTAGGCTCATAAATTAATTTCAAGTGCTCTTAACACACAGACTCCCTAGTTCAAGCTTCACTCTTGGGAGTTTTTGTAACACAATATTGCTTTTAACTTATTCAAATGGCTCGTAGTACAAACCCTATCATTGAGTAACCTTGAGCATAATCTCCTTGAGGCAATTATGTGATTATATGCATGTCTTTCTAAGTTTTTTCTTTCTTTGGTGTTCAACAAGCACTTGTGGGTTCCATCAAACCCAAGCTCACTCACGAGCCACACATATGCTCAAACCACATATTCATTGTCATCATACATACACCAATTTACATGCACACATATTTACATAAAGGCCACATGCATAATTTCATTCATGACTATGCCTATTTATCAAAATTGCATGTGTATTCCATTATATCTTAAGACCAAGCTTCTTGATGCATGTAGCATATTTTCATGTATGACATACGACTTCTTAATATACATGATTCAATAAGAAGCACATTCAATTGACATTGATAAAATATCATTGATCATGTCTTAACCATTATTTATCATGTTTAGCAATATAGAAAAATGATTCAGCATTAACACATGTAATTTAAGAAATTTGGATCCTTGTTTACCTGATTTTAAAAAAATCACCAAAAATCACAAAGAGTAGTTTTGGTACTCAAAATTTAAATGGAGTTTCCCTAACATATTATGAACAAATTTCCAAAATCTTAGCTTTAAATTAATTCTCCATAAATCTATGAAAAATTTGTAACAAACTGTTGTCCAGAAAATTTACAAGACAAATTCTGTAACTACAGAATTTTTTCCCAACTTAGGAAATTTCTTAGGATTTATTGTGAACTCTTTTGACAAAACCCTTTTTACAGAGACTTCTACTATGTCATGGCTTCCAATTAGATTATTCATAAATTATTTTGAGTTCTTTTGAATAAGTTTCTAGATTTTTTAGAACAACTGATCAAAATAGTCTTGCAAACAGAATATAAAAATTGTACTCTGTTGAAACGGGCATATTGCCTCAAAAATTACTCAAACCAAAATCAAGCCCTAGATGTGTAGAACATCCTAATATTTTTATTTTTAGGATTCATATTCTGAGAAAAATAGATTTTTTTGAAATTGGTTAGATTAAAAACAAGAATAGAATAATAAGATTTCAAAACTCATAATACATTTAATAACCAAATATCAAAGATAATATCAAGACATGATCCACCATAGTTACATGTGTTCTAAATCTATTTACATTGCATTACAACCATTATTTAGGCTTTGTTATGCTAACAACAATTAAAATATCAACATGCATCATTCGTGAATCATATTTCAATCATGGATCTATTCAAATAAATACATACTCACATGGAATTAGTCAAAGCAAATACATCATGAATTTATAGATTTATTATCATGCTAATTATCATTATTAACATGAAATAAATTACCTAGAATGCTCATGTTAACCTAATTTAATCATAAAACATTAAACCTCAAACCGATTTTGCCTAATTTTCTCTACAAAACGGTTTTACATGATTTAACATAGATCTAGGCATAAATAAACTCCAAAATTTAGAACTCATGATTGCATCATACTAATCTAATATTCATATATTAGATATGATGGAATTAATCAAGATCTACCAAAAAAACAGAACCTAAGCCTCCCCAAACCAATTTTTGATTAAAGGCTTAAAAATCCTAGTTTTTTGCAAATCGATTTTTCTCAAAAATCATATGGTGACAGGGATTCACCAAAACAAACTTTCAAAAGTAAAAATCCTCTTTCTAAAGAGGTTCTAAGGTCTGATTCACATTGACTCAGATCCGAAAATCAATCCTACGTATGACTCATGTGTTTGGATCAATCCACGTCTATGCAATTGATACACCTACCTCGTAAGTAGTTTCAAACCGGTGAAACCCTTTATCTCCCAACTTCAAATTCGAAAGTAACACCTCTAAGCTTGGTTGCAACTCTAATTGTTTCTCACAATAAAGGAAGAAGGAGAAAGAAAAAGGAAAGAGAGAGAGAGAGAGAGAGAATAAAAAGCAATTAAAAAAGGGGGGGGCATGAGAGGGGTTTCTATAGCCCCTCTTGAGCCTCTCCAATATATAAGGTAAAATCTCTAACTTACCCTTTTTTTTCTTTATTCCAAGTAGGGAGGGCGTCCCATGTGGAGTCCCCTCTCCCTTTCCTTGCATAGTTACCAAAGGTATCATTTTGACTCAAGGCTTCCTTACCAAAGCCTTGAGTTAACTTTTGGTAAGTTTTAATTTTCTTTCACAGTTTTTTTTTCTACTTGAGATTTCAAGTAGATTCATAGGTTAGGAAATAAAATTTTCAGCCAAGAGGTGTGGGCCCACCTAGGGGGATGTCCCACCCTCTTAGGATGACCTAACAATTTAATTTAATTAATATATATTATTCTTTTTGATAAATTCTAAAATTTCTAATTTGGATCTTAGATCCATTTTAGGTTTTGGATTTCATACCTAATCCTAATCCAAATCCAATTAGATTTCAAACCTAATTTAGATCCAAACTTACATACCAAATCCAATTTTAATTGAAATTAAATTCAAACCCCAATTCGTAATAAAATCCATTTGAATTCTAATTTATATGAAATTAACTCTGAGTTAAATTCTAATTTACATGAAATTAACTTTGAGTTAAATTTGAATTCCATTTTAACTTCAGATTAAATTTCAATTCACTTAGAAATTAACTTCAAATTAATGTACATAATCAAATCTAACTCACATGCACTTTTAAATAAATAAAAATCTATATTTAAGACATAAAATTAATCTTTATTTATTTAAATAATTGCCAAAATTTGTATGTGTATTACAATCTCAACCTGGAACACCCAAAGTAAAATTTGAGTTGACTAGACCCATTGTAGAGAATCGAGTAATATCTTTGTTGAAGGCTCAAAAGTACATGAGGAAAGGATATACAACATTTTTTATTAATATCACCTTGACAAAAGCAAAGGCTGAGGCTATAGAAAATTTGGAGATACTACGAGAATTTTTAGATGTTTTTCCATAAGATTTGTCATGACTTTCTCCGCATAGAGAAATAGAATTCGGTATTAAGTTATTACCTAGTATGATGCCAAACTCTAAAACACCTTATAGGATGGCCCCAACTGAACTTGAGGAATTAAAGAAGCAACTACAAGAGTTATTGGACAAGGGTTTCATCAGGGCAAGTGTATCACCCTGTATTATTCGTAAAGAAGAAAGATGAATCATTGAGATTGTGCATCTATTATATGATGTTCAACCAGACCATGAACAAGAACAAATATCCCCTGTCACGTATTGAAGATTTGTTTGATCAATTACAAAAGATAAAGGTATTTTTAAATATTGATCTTAAATCTGGATATCACCAGCTAAAAATCAAGGAAAAAACATTCAGAAGACAACCTTCAGGATGAGGTATGAGCATTATGAGTTTGTAGTAATGCCTTTCAGACTCACTAATGCACCAACAACTTTTATGGATTTGATGAATAGAATATTCAAGCTCTATTTGGACATGTTCATAATCGTATTCATTGATAATATTTTAATATATTCTAAAATCATGGAGAAACATCAGGAACACCTGAGAATCATTATAAAAATTCTAAGAGAACAATGATTATACGCTAAATTCTTCAAGTGCAAATTCTAGCTCACAGAGGTTATGTTTCTAGGACACGTAATCTCAAAGGATGGTATAGTCGTGGATCCCGCTAAGGTAATTATTTTTTATTAATCTATGAATAATTGAGATTTGAAATTTATGATTTAAATTTGATTTGCATCATTATAACTAGATTTCGGATATCATACTAGGTAGAAGCAATTTTGGATTAGAAGCAACTAAAAAATATTTTAGACATTCGTAGCTTCCTAGGACTCATAAGATATTATCGCAGATTTATATAAGACTTCTCCCATATAGTGTTGCTCATGACCAAGCTTTTAAGAAAATGAGTCAAGTTTGAGTAGGATAGCAAATGATAGGAAGGTTTTTGAACCTTAAAGGAGAAGCTAACCAATGCACTTGTACTGACCTTGACCTCAGGACAAGAAGGATTTGTAGTATAAACTGATGCCTCGGGAACTGGTCTACATTATGTGCTGATGCAAAATGGGAAAGTTATTGATTATGCATCTAGACAGTTAAATATTCATGAGAAGAATTACCCCACCTATGATTTGGAATTAGCTGCAGTGGTTTTCGATGTAAAAAATCTGACGACACTATTTGTATGGAAAAAAGTTTGAGGTATTTACTTATCATAAGAGCCTCAAATATCTATTCTCACAGAAAGAGTTGAATATGAGGCAATGTCGCTGGTTGGAGTTCATTAAAGACTATAATTTTTTCTTTTCCTATCACTCAAAAAAGGTAAATGTTGTAGTTGATGCCCTCATCTACAAGGTCGATTGTACACTGACTAGCCTCTTAGTAAAATGATCAAAGTTCATAGAAGATTTTGGCAATTGGCAGCCATTCATGATAGAAACGGGGAAAGTTCAATTATCCACTTTGACGGTACAACTCGAGACCCTTCCACAAAGTATTGTTGCACAAAGAAAGGATTTCCATTGTGAAAATCTGAAGATGAGAACTCCATAGGAAGATGCTTTCTTATGTTTGAAAGAAAATGAAAGTATTTAGATGAAAGACATAATTTGGGTACCTAATGACCCCAAGCTAAAAAAAATATTGAAAGAAGCCCATAAGAGTTGATATATCATCCATTCAGGAGACACTAAAATGTTTAAGGATTTGCAAAAGAGATATTGGTAGAATGGTATGAAAAAGGATATAGCAAGTTTGGTCTCAAAATGTTTAACCAGCCAGCAGATTAAGATTGAACACCAGAAGCATGTTGGTATGATATAGGAGACAGATATTCCACAATGGAAGTGGAAAGAGATTATTATGGATTTTGTCATATGTCTACCCAGAACGCGAAAGCAACATGATGCAATTTAGATAATTGTCGACCACTTGACCAAATCAACGCATTTTCTACCCATTTATACCAACCCATCATTGAAAAGTTTAGCAGATTTGTATATCTGAGAGATTGTTAGATTGCATCGAATTTTGATCTCGATTATTTCTTATCGTGACTTCACATCTCGATTTTGGAATCAACAATAACGAGCTTTGGGGATAAAGTTAAAATTTAGTATGGTTTTTCACCCCCAAACAAATCGACAATCTGAATGTACCATACAGACTCTCAAAGATACGTTATGAGCTTGTATTTTAGACTGGAAATGTAAAACCCCCAAATTTTTGATATTTTTATGAGAAATAAAGGCAAATTTAAGGATAAAATATTATTTAAAATTAATATGAGAATTAAATTATAATTCAAGCATTAATTAGGATTCAACAAAAATTTCAAGTTGAGAATTTATTCTGAATCGGGTTTTTTTATTTTAAATCAAATTTAATCTGGATTTAAGTTGGACTTAAATAGAATTTAAATTAAATTTCAATAGTAGTTCATATTCAAATTGAGTGTGTATTTGAATTTGGTGCGTCATTGGATTTTGCTTGCAAATTTTGGAGTTTTATCAAATTTTGATTTGGGAAATTGAATTCGGATCGAATTTGGATTTGAATTTGAATTTAATAAATATGTCATGAATATTATAATTAGATTTGAGTTTGATTCAAATCTAAATAAAAACTTAATTGAATGTCAATTCAAGTTTGAATTATATAATAATTTATATTTTTGTTGAAATTGAATTTGGAATTTTAAATTGAATTTAGAGGTAATACCTGCAATTCTTTAGGGTATTTTTAAAATAATATTAATGATGAATTTTATAAGAAAGAAGTGTAAAAATGCAAATTAGACTAAGATGAATTATAAGAAATATCTCATGAAAAATTAAATTTGATTTTAGTAAAATTTGTATTCAGAATCGAATTTATGAAAAAGATAGAATTTAATAAAATAATTAATAGATTTTATCAAAATAAAGTCGAATATGATTTCAGATGAATTTAGGATAATTTGATATGTATGTAATATAATTTCAATAAATTTTAATTTAGTTTCATAAGTTTGAAATCTAATTTACAAAAAAATAAAAACGACTAAGTGTCTTGCCGACCCTAGTGAAAACAGTACTCGAAATTAATTTTAGTAAAAATGGCATTTTTGAGAAGAAAATTTAGATAATTAAGATAAATTAGTATTTAAAAGAATTTAATGTGCATTTAAAAATAATTTAGCTTGTATTTGGAGTCATTCCATTTAAATTTAAATTATAGTTTTGAAAGAATTGAAATCCAAAATAATAAATAAAGTTAATTAATAAAATAGAAAATATAATTCAATTAAATTAAATAAAAAGGTAGGATTCCATAGGTGGGTCATCCCATCCTATATGGCACCTCTTTGTTAAATTTAAGATATAAAAATAAAATTTAAAATTACATGGGTTTTTAAAAGTTGTCAAAAATCAAAAATCTAAACTAAAGTCAAAACTTACCTAATTGCTTAGGTAAGCCTTCCAAGAGAGGAGGGGGTGGGGGGGGGCATCCTAGGCCTTTCTAGGATGGTAAGGCTGGAAATTGGAAGGTAGATAGAAGGGATTGAAAATAGGAAAGAAAGAAAAAATAAATAAAGGAAAAAGAAAATTTTCTAGCTTGATAAGTCAAGCTTGTTTGCCAAGCAAGCAAGTTTGACAATTTGGAATATGAAAAGGTTGAGACCACATGGGGGTTTCGACCAGCCCATATATATCAACATAATATAATATACAATATAGTATATGTAATATACATATATTAACCTAAGCTATTAAATAGAAAAAATATAGAACACAAATAAAATATATATATAATAAACAAGAGAAAAGGAAACTCAAAAGAGTAGGAGAAAGGAAAAAAGACCTACATTAGATCAAGGGTTGAGATTAGCCCAGCCCTTTACCTAATACCCTAAACGCTATAAATAGAGAGGAGGGGCTCACGCCCCGCTCCGCCCCCCTCCCCTCCCCCCATTTTGCCTCTCTTGGAATTTTACCCTCTCTAGTTCCTCTTCTCTCCTCCTCTTGCTTGATTTTTCTATTTTCTTCTTATTTGCTTGTGGTTTTCCTCTTGTGCAATCAAGAGGTGAACCTATGTACGTGGGCGGAGCGAGTAGATCGTCTAGAAGCAGCCACCATACGAAGCGGACAGCCGGTTTGCTTGAGGAGTTTGCTTTTAACAATCGAAAGAGGTGTTTTCCCACAAAAGGTAGGGAGTTATATTCTCTACACATAAATCAGAACTCATAAGCATGAGTTATTTCGATTGCTAATAAGCATAAACCCTATGTCAAACCCCCCATACGTGGGATTGGTCTTGGGTTTGTCAAAAACTTAAATAGAGAGGGTTTTCAGAAGAAAATCCCTCTCAAAAATCATTTTTGTCAAAATCATGTTTTTAGAGTTCAAATGAATATATTATCAAAAGGAACAACTTTTGTAAAATCTAAATTAAATTAATGAAGAGGGGTTGATTCTGATTCTCAAGGAGAAATCGGTTCCACCCCCTAAATGGTCGAATTACTGGAAATAAAAATGAACAAAAATATGTATTACATGTTATGGACTTGTCAGAAACAAAAATAGTATTTGTTTGAAAATAGTGTAAGGTTTATTGATTTCTTGCAAAACTTTTAATTGGAATTCAAAATTTAATGTTCATATACATGTCGTATGATGCTTAGCATGTTTATGTTATTTTTTTCATGGAAAAATATGCATATTTGGGCTTATTATTGCAAGAATACCTAAACTATTTATGAGAAAATAGAGTTCGGAAAGACAGATCGAATTTCTAGCCTAACAGCTGCAAAAATGAGATTTTCCTATGGTAGATTATTTAAAAGTCATGTGATGTTATTTTTGAGGTTTGATTTGATATGTTCATCTGGAAAAAAATGAAAATATGAATTCAGGTGGCTTATTTTTGTTCACCCGAATGCATATAACCTGTTATTGCGTATTTTTGGCCTAACACCCGAGCCGTAAATCGTTCGTATCTTTCTCGTCCAAAGGAGTTTTTATGAATGGTTTATTGCGTTGAAAATATAACAAAATTTTACATATTCTGTGAAATTTTGAGTTCTGTTCTCTAAATGAAAACTGAACCATGACAGTCAAAACAAAAAAGTATAGGCATACACTAAACCAGTTGTATCTCCCTCATCCAGAGGAATTTTTATGAACGGTTTTTGGCATCGAAAAGTTTATAGAATTATCTTCAGTCTGTCAAAATTTCAGTTTTGTCTGATGACTGTGTACTTTTCTATGATAGTTATAACAGTCAGATAGAATTGAAGATCAATAAGTTTTGAACCTGCCAAAGGCCCGGTTAGCAAATGAATGTGATCCTATACAGAAATTGTACATGTTTTGAAATCAAATTCTTCTGCAATGCTACTGTCAAAATAAATTTTGTGCAGAGACTAAGTGCTTATCGTGGGCACAAATGGAATGAAGTAACCTTTTATTGATGGAATGGAGTGATTTTAATTTTGAATGAATGAATTGTTTACACTCGAATTAGCTATATCGCCTTTTGTTTTTTAATGAGGCAAAATGAATGAGTACTGAAATTGTGTATGGATGCTTAATTTGAATGATCAATGCATGGTTATAAAGGCATGTAAAATTTAAAGAATTTTACTGGTGCCTAAGTGGTCTCATTGGAGATATGTGCATCCATGGGCCCTGAAAGAATCAAATCGTGTAATTATGACTAAATAAAGTGTTGCATGGAACTAATGAATTAATAATCTAAACATGTAACACTAAATATCGATGGTTATAAGGAGAGGATAAGCGGCACTAGTCTGGCTTCATGGGTATCGTATTTGAGCATAGAAGGTTGCTCATCTCCAACCATGAAGATGGGGAAACCCTCCACATTAGACTGCAGTGTTGAGGAACAGAATCTCATGAGTAAAGTTTGATGAATCAGAATGATGGTGTTGGGAGCTTCTCCTGCTCTTGTCATCCCTCACCCGGTACTGGTGAATGGTGCTCGGCCAGACCAAAGCCACCATTATTTAAAAACACCGCCTATACCATGGCCCTCCTCCAGAATTACTGCATGTATTTGTACCCACAGGGATAAGAACTGTAACATAAATTGAATGTGCATCTAGTTGGGCATAGCATGCATCATCTAAGAAAGAAAACCTAATTAAAGATATGAAGCCACTCATGCATATAGTTTAACTTCTGCAATGATAAGTGCATACATTTTTAACTGCTCATGCATATGTAATTGTTAATAGTTATGTAGATGCTTTGATTGAGAGAACTTTGTAAATGTATGCTTGAATGTCCTATAAAAAATTCCATGCATGTAATTTTGATATGCTTAATCTTATTTAGGTGTGTGAATATCAGATTAATTCATGTTTACCTATTTTAATTTATGTGTTTTGAATAGCTCTACCCTATTAAAGACTTAGTTGTCTGACCTTATTAAAATTAAATGTTTTCATGTAGCGAATGAGGGATCCAGCAACGGCAGGAGGTTGTGACGGGGACCGAGCCAAGACTTTCCCACTGTTTGGATTGTTTTGGATTGCAAGCATTTACAATTGCTTAAGATTCTGATATTATTTTAATTTGAAAGGACAATTATTATTTAAATTCAAAATGTAATGGATAATTTATTTAATTATGGAAGTTTAATTTTAAATTCGATGTGTATTTAGAAAAGATGTAATCGAAAAGTAATACGCCAAAGTTTTTATCTTGTTTGAAATTCTGCGGCAATTTTATAAAACCATTTTAAAAAAATTACACAATTTTCATGATAGAAAAATTGGGGTGTTACAGGAAAGGAGATTGGGATACTCACGTAGCAATCGCCAAATTTGAATATAATAATAGTTTTCACACTAGCATTGAGATGATCCCGTACGAATCTCTATACCAGAGGCCCTATTGATCCCAGTATACTGGGATGAGATTGAAGAACATGCAGTTGAGTCACCAATAGTTTTGTAGTACTATACTCAACAAATAAAGATGATTCGTAAAGGATTGCGTACAACACAAAGTCGACAAAAGAATTGCATGGATCAGAGACGCAAGGAGCTTGTGTTTGCGATTAGAAATAAGGTTTTTGCCAAGGTTTCTCTGACAAAGAGTGTTTTTCATTTCAGAAAGAAAGAGAAATTGAGTTTCAGATTTGTCGGACCCTTCGAGATACTAGATCAAATAGGTAAAATAGCTTATCTGGTGCTACCTCCTCAATATACACACATACATAATGTATTTCATGTATCTATATTGAGAAAATATGTCCATGTCCCATCATACATTATCTGATATGATGATATAGATATTTGAGAAGATTTGTTTATCAAAGAAAGATCAACATAAATCATTAATCGAATAGATCGCGTACTTAGAATGAAGACTATTCATCTTGTCAAAGTGAGATGGCAACATCATAAAATCGAGGAATGTACATGAAAACATGAATCAAATATGAGAGAGAAATACACAGAGTTGTTTTTGTAAGACCTAGGATCAAAATTTCATGGACAAGATTCTTTTAAGAGGGGTAGACTGTAACAACCGCAATTTTTGTACCCTTTTTATGATAAATTAAATAAATAAAACTCTTCTTAGTTAAATTTATACATAATGTATGATTACTATGCTTTTTTTGAAAACCATATTTGTTTACAAGGAATAAAAGAGGGTTAATGGCAAAATTATAGTTTTAAAAGCCTATTTTATAATTTTTAAACACGTGGTTGTGTTCGTATAAAAAAATCGAGAGAGACAGTTTTTATTTCATTCAAAATAAAGTTGAAACAGATTTAGAACATGTCCGGTGAATTTTAAGGGTAAAATAGTCATTTGGGGAAAGTTTCAAGGTCATTTTCGACCTTAGGATGATAATAGTCAAGTTCAGTGTTAAATGACTTAGGGGCATACAGGTTATTATATTTGACTTAGGGATATGTTAGTAAATCTTTATTTTGGTTAGAAAGTAACTAATTTAGACTTAGTTACATTAACTAGAATAGGTTCTAGTTAATGTAAATACGTAGACTAACCAAATTTAAACATGGTTTGGATCTAAACTGGGTCATATAGGACCCAGCCTAGATCCAAGACCCACCATTCATAAGTCATAACACGTATTTTTCACTTCACCAAGTGTTGACTTTATTTAACACGGTGAGTGAGAGTTAAAATTCAACACTTAGCATCTCTCTCCCTCTATAAATACTGTCCAGCCCATCTTCTCGCCCTCATTCAGCCCATGCGAGCTCTCTCACTCTCCCTCTCTAAATCTCTCTCTCACTCTTCCTCTTAAAACCTCTCTCACTCCCTCACCTACTCTCTGAAACTCACTCTCTCTTGTTTTCCCCACTCACCACCCGGCTGCACCATTGGTAGCCATCAAGCCACCTCCACTTGAACACCTTGGCCAGCACCTTGCTGCAATTGTCTCCACCATTGCCACCTCCCAAACCTGAGTTTTTGGCATAAGCATCGAAGCAACCGTACACACATGACCGTTCCATCTAATATCGCACATACAAGGTAGATTTTTATATTGAATGCTTGTAAATTGTATGTTATTTCATAAATTATGTTTTAAATGTATATTTCTACAAGTATACTGAATTTTGTCTTGCTAAATGGTCGACTCATGCCATGCAATGAGTCGATTCTCTGCTCACCGCAAGGGTCGATCCCTTGTTCCTCATTGTGTTTGGCCTGGTAGGGTCAACCCCTGCCCCTACAACCCTTACACTCTGGAGATTCGACTCCTATAGAGAAAGTCGACCCCCAACCTTTGTTAGCATCTGCAGGTGTCGACCTCTGTTCTGAAGGTGTTGACTTCTGCTCTGCGGGTGTTGACCCTTGAGTTGTACGTGTCGACTCCTGATATGCAGGTGTCGACTCTTGCTTTGCAGGTATTGACCCATGATCTGCAGGTGTCGACCCATGATTTGCAGATGTTGACTCCGAGTTTGCAGGTGTCGACTTCTTATCTGCAGGTGTGAACTCCTGGTCTGTAGGTGTTGACCCCTGGTATGCAAATGTCAACTTCTGGTCTGCAGGTATCGACTCCTGATCTATAGGTTTCGATCCCTAATCTGTAGATGTCGACTCCTGCACTGTGTAAGTCTACTCTTGATTTGGAAAATCACTTTGTTTAGCAAGGGTTGACTCAGGTTCGGTAAGAGTCAACTCATACTCCATGTAATTGAAATATTCGTACAACATGCTCTCTTCTAAAAATTAAGTATAATGGTTTGTATGTCTTACTTCATGCACGCATGCAATAGTTTACTTAAAATCATGAATTCCCATGTAATACTTTGTGTTTGTATAAAATCATTTACACTTATGATTAAGATCAACCATCAAGCTAGGGTTCGTGAAACCCTAAGGGCAATATATATATATATATATATATATATATATATATATATATATATATATATATATATATATATATATAAAAGCCCCAAAATTCTGATGTACAAATATATGTTCAGCTTAAGATGAAGCCAAGGTTCAAAGGAACCATAGTAATGTTAATTGAATATCATTTTGTGTGACATATGACCTATAAGTTGTTGAGTTCACTCGTGTGCACGATATATGTATTCACCTTCATAGGCATATGTAATGATAAGTCTCATTATAAAGAGAAAACCATGTTACCCATTTAGCTTTGTGCTTATCTTGGAAAGGGTAAGGGGTACAACTCTAATTGACATTGTTGTCAATGAAAACATGCTCCTCAAGGGACAATAACTTGACGTCCCTGGTCATTAGAAGTTGAGGACAACATCTACCACAAGTACATCTTAGGCTGGTACTTTTCACACTTCTTTAGAAGGTTAGGGTGCATCCTTACTAAAACACACCCTGAGAAAATCTCTATTGATCATTATATTGTCCCCTGTAGCTTTTGTGGCAGACTAGTCATATGAGTCACTAAAATACATAGAATAATAAACCCCATACGGTCTTGGTCCTGATTCAGAGATGCCCCTATGAGTACCTACAGGGGGTTAAATATCAAAACAAATATTTGCATACTCACACTGATTATTATTGTAAATACCTGATTAATGAAATGTGATTCTTGACTTGCATTATATTCATGTTTTAATTGTATTTATGCTTTACTAAACTCATGCTTTAGTTGTACTCATACTTTCTCTGAAATCCTATTTTATCTGAAATTATATGTGATTTTATATGAAATTGGTATAATTACCTATCAAGCTTTCACCAGTCTAACCCTTTAAAGAGAATTTTAGGTGATTAGCTCATGGACAGTGCATGGTGCGAGACGGTGACAACATCCTGAACCAGACTTTCAGAGGATCATGGGCCAACTCAGGGTGTCTTGTTCATATATTATTTTAACCCTACATTTTTGTAAAATGAATTATAATATAATTATTTGGATTCTTTGACTTATCTATTTTTTTCATGAATGATTCTCACCTATGACCCACTCTGAGTTTGCTTAACACCAAGGTCAAAATAATCGTGTTCTATTGCTTAAAGGTTAAAAAGAAAAAATAATAATTTTCGATAAATTTTTTGGGTTAAAAATTTTGGGGCATCACAAGGGTGCCCTAATGATAAAAAATCCATCGGTGGGTATATTGTTTTCTCATACCAAATATCATCTCATGGAGTTTCAAGAAGCAAAATACAATTGTACACTCCAGCACTAAGGTCGAATACAAAGTTGTTTCCGACAATGTTGCGTAATTGATTTGGGTGCAATTTCTCCTCAAGGAATTGAGAGTTTCTTACTCTTATCCCTCCTGTGTTATGGTGCAATAATGTTGGTGCTACTTACATGGTTGCACTTTTATTAGCATAGTAAACATGTTGAAAATCAGCATGCATTTTGTTTGTGACTGTATCACCAAGATATAACACCCTAAAATTTTATCAAAAAAATTTCAAGATTTTTTTTTAGTTTGATTTTTTTGGTCACAACTCACAACCAGCTAAAGCTAAAGTTCCAATAAAAAGAATTTCCATGGAATAGAGCCTCACCAAGGAAAACAAGGTTTTAATGAAGCTAATCATAAACCGCTATCCAAGCAGAATCCTTTATTTAAAACATTGCTGGTGTTGAAAGTATCAAATTTAGGACATTTTACTGCACAGGTCTCCAGGGAACTAAGGCAGGCATATAAGTTCAAAGCCAGACCAACTACCTCAAGCACACTCATCCATACATGAAGAAATGTAACCAACGTTTACTGGAAAAAATAACCCCAAAGATTTGTAACCAAAAGTGGTTAGCAGTGACCATTGAATACGTCCCTTCACCTTGAGATGGGTTAAAGGCAAGGGCAGAAGTGGTGTGTGGTGACAGTCATAACTAAGAGATGGATATTTCATTTATGGTTGAACAATGACATGTTCCTCGTTCCCAATACAAGCGGTATTGTGTATGGTGGCAATCATTGGTGCTTCATTTATGGTTGTATATGGAAGATTTCTATCTGTACTATCCACATTTTCTTATTCGGCTTAACAAAAAACAGAGAGACAAAAGCAATGGCCCTGAGATTCCATTTAAAGGAAAACAAGGAAAATCCTCTAGGTGGATGGCCATGGCATTGCCAACTAGTAGTTAAAAGTTCCAACCACATGGAAAACTGAAATCAAAATCTCAAAACTTAAAAAGCTTGCTCCATAAATGATTCTTACACAAGGTTTCTCATGTAGATTGCTTATGCTTGTAGTGCTACTCATATTTCTTTATTTCAATTGAAATAGTATGGTTGTTTTTGCGGACCGTACACCAATTTTAGCTCCTTATCTCTGCTCTCTCAATAAGGGTTCAGAAGTAGATCCTGAAAAAAGGCAACGATATAATGTAAATTTAGAATAATTTAGGATGTTTTATTTCTTTGTGTGTGTGTGCGTGTGTGTGTGTGCGCGTGAGAGAGAGAGAGAGAGACCTTGATTTCCTTGCTTGCTTAAGCTCCCATCATGCCTTGTTTTTCTATATATCTCCTTAATTTCTGATAGAACTAAACGGGACAAGAGGAGGCCAGCAATTAAGGCCCCGGCAATAAGCATTACAAACACTGAATCCCATCCTTTTCTTGAGATAAACCCAGTAAGAAGAGGACCGAGTGCAGCCCCCAATGATCCAGTACCATCGATAATGGCCGTTACTGTTGCTAATGCACGAGAATCACCCTTAAGAGAGCTGTGCGTACCAAGATCAGCAGAAACAGCAGTGGTGATGAGGGCATAAGGCCCATTGACAAACATCCCAGCGATCATCATAAGTAGTATGTTTAAGAACTTAGACGTATTGTCGTACCATCGGTATAAAAGAAGTGAAGGGATTGCCAGGTACATAAAGCTGGCTGCAGTTATAGCCCTGGCACTAAGCTTATCTGATATGTAGCCAGCAAGAATGGCACCCACAATTCCACCAACATCAAACAGTGTTGAAAGGTTCCCGGCGGACTTGACAGACATGTAGTCTCCATCAATGGCTGCAAGCAAGACAAGCATTGTATCATGCATCCATTAGTCATATTTATGTAGCTTAATTTCATTCTTGGAAAAGTTCACTATATAGTCTGTGGTATCAACAAGTTAGTTGATGTATTAAAAAAAAATTTTACTTAGATGACTAAAAATAGCCATGGTTGTTGATCTACCCCAACTTCAAATTTGTTCAATGACAAATAAGAACTGGCAAACCACAGCACATGTTGGTAAATTAGTCCAACATGTAGGTGGTGATTAATTCACAGATTGCTGAAACTCAAAATGAATGTAAAAGAATGGGTTCAAAGTGTTGGCATAAGTTTCCAGGTTCCAAGATATTGGAGATGATGCAGGGTTGAACTATGTACTAATGTTCCCAACTTCCAAAAATGCATCCTTAATTATCTATGTTTCAGAGAAGATGGGCCTTGGAAAGTTCAAGGAGACACCTGCAAATACTGATGGCTCTACTATCCAATTAATCATATGATGAACATGTGATCATTTTGCCCATATGTTTATCTCTATGATTGTTGTTCCAATGAAGATAAGAAAGTGCAAATAACCTACAATCTCATAGCCATGCATAAGGATTGAGAATTAGCCTCTGCTATATGATCAATCTGTCCTTGCCATGTGCTACAAACATGTGCACAATATGGCCATGTTTGCTGAGACTGTCCAACTTAAGTTTGACTGGACCTGCAGAAGATAGTGTCCAGAGGGTTTTGCACACTTTCCAATTCATTGTTTGTTTTTTCGAGGAAAGGTTATGACCGAGTCCAGTAGTTTCTAGAATTACATGAATATGCTTCATGAAAAAAAATTGTCAAGATGGAGTTGCAGAATGGTAATCTAACCAATCTAAGCACTTTGTTACATTATCAATTTAATTTTTTGAGCAGTATTTATGGTTCTCTTTGGGAGCTGTTTGAGGGTTTTGGGGAGATTTGGAGTTTTGAACTCGATGTTGGTCTACATATCTTGATGATTGGTGATTGATAGAAGGATGTTGAAGAGGGATTTGGGATTTTGACATAGCAAGGTCAGACCGGTCCATGGGTCTCAGACCAGAGGCTCATTCTCAAGCCATATGCATAGCTTGAGATTGTAGGCTGTTCGAACTTCATTATATTTCATTGGGACAACAATCATACTCATAAACATATGGGGGAAATGAGCACATACGTTCATCTTATGATTAAGTAATATCAATCCTCTTCACATATGCAAAATCGAGCAAGGTTTATCCATGCAGAAATCTGCTCATCCTTGCAAAATTGCAAATTGTTTATATTGTTTGTATTCTTTATTTTTATTAGTAGAAAATAAAAAATTCTTTCAACATTCCATCTCTATTTGCACTATTCTCTAAGACTCTGAAAGATTAGACACCTGATGAAGTATCTGACCAGGAGGGGAAAAAGCCAAAAAGAAAAAGATGAGATCTGAGAGACAATAATATGTAGAAATAAGACTATGAAATAAAAAGGTTTCAACTTCAAATGACAGATGCTGCAGTAAGGGTGGACATCAGGACAGCCTATCAGGTATAGCATACCCGAGCTAGTACTGCCAGACTTGGGCCCACTTTTGGAGCCCAAGCTCAACGGGACATGCCTGATGTGCAAAAAGAACCTCCAATAAGTGTAGCCTTGGCTTGATCTTCCAGGGCAGAAGGCCCAGAAGAGATCTAAACCCAGCTGGTCCCGGTCCACTCATATCAGTGAGTAGTTCCAGTTTGTTTGATTCATATAGAAAATTTTTCTGTAGTTCAAGTTTGAGAACAGTACCAGTTTGACTTAAATAAAACGGTAACCAGTAGAGGAATGTGTAAGCCACAAGCCTTGAGAAAAACAGGCACATTGCAAATGGGATCACTCCAGGAATCATGCATGCTTGCAAGAGCCCAACAGCATTGCTTCTGGTTATCGCACAAACATTTTGCTCGCCTATCTCAAGATCAACCTTATCCTTTCTCACATGCACCTGACCATCCACAACTTTAGCATGTACTTCTCTCTTATTATGCGAGTTCCATCCATGTGGGGAAGGAAGCCCCACATCCTCAGGATAAGCAGCGAGAAATAGATAAATCATAATACCTCCACAAAAAATTGATGCACCAGGAAGGATAAAGGACCACCCCCACCCATACTGCAAAACACTAGAAGCAAGAAGAGAGCCGCAAATATTCCCCACTGATGTATGAGCATTCCAAACACCCATGATCAAGCCTCTCTTCCTTTTTCCAAACCAGTTACCGATAACAGCAACTACAGAAGGCCAACCAGTAGCTTGGAACAATCCAGCAGTCATTTGCATTCCCATGTAAAACAAAAAACTGTGAACATTCCAAAAATGTCCCATTCCAAAGAGCCCAACAAATAACCCACTTCCAACCATCCCAATGGTTAGAAACAGCCGAAGATCCAAGGTATCCCCGAGATGCCCAGCCACAAACATGCCCATTGAATAAAACAGAAGAAAAGCAACATCAATTTCTCCCAATTTTGCAGTCCCATCTTCTTCATTAAATGGTGCCCAACCATCACCAAACCCGCGAAAATGTGCATGTCTGCTAGCCAATGTGAAATTGCCAATCAACCATCCTTTTCTTATAAAGACCGATCCCACTGGCCATGGATAAAACTCATTGTCCAGTCTATGGAACTCCCAGTCACCATCCATAACAGGCTCTGGATCCAAAACACTCTTTACAATACTGGTAGGCTTTCTTGAAGCATGATAGCAAGCATAAGCAAAGAAAGTGACTATCAAAACAAGCGTCCGGTGGGTACCAAGGCTCCATTGCGAGCTTCCTATACCAGTTAGCAGCCTAATGCCCAGAGGCGGCACTCCCATTTTTAAAAATTGGTTTCTTAACCTAGATCTCCTCAAATTGGCATACTCTATCGACCAACTACTCAATACCAAATCCACCAAAATCTTAGAACAATCATGTGCACCATTAATTTTAGCACGACAGACCTCTTTCCAGTAAGAAACATCTACCTCTAAGAATGCATAATTCCTTGTAGCAATCAGGAGATCACCATCAAGATGAAAAAAAGATAGGGAAGGAGTGCCCTTTTCTCCAGCATGTAAATTAGCAGAAAACTGCCACCATTTCTTCGAAAACCATCGAGTTCAGGACGAAAAAAAAAACAAATTACCAATATGGAAGACACTCGGAAAACAAAAAATGAATCTTCAAAACCCTAGATTTGCCAAAATTGCCGTTCTTCCCATCAACAGAACCCAATTGTTTTTTCCAGTCGAAAACTTACGCATCACGTAGCTCGAACATTCTCCCACAAAAATCAAAACAAAATCCCATTAAACTTACAAAAAGATATGACCAACAAGTGATGAAATTCTACGATAAAAAAAGGCCCTAACTTTTCGAAACGGAATTCTCCCGATCAAGAACCAAATCTTCCATTACAAGACCCTAAAGACATCCCTATCCGTCTTCTGCGAAACAGGATTAAGAGAATATGTCAAACGGCCTCTACGAAACCCAGAATTCGACGACGCGGCAAATCACTTTGCCTTACCAAATGCCAAACTCCGAACAACGCCAGATCCAAGCCCTACCTTACTAAATCAACACAAAATCCGCCCTAAATCCCAACCAAAACCCCCACGAATCCACCAAATCCTGCTCTAAAATTTTCAGGAAAAAACTTAATAAATCCGTAAAAAGGTAGAAAAAAAGAATGGAGATGGAGAAAACGAGGGAGAGGAGCCCATGGATGGGTCAGAAAGCGGAGCGAAGGGAGAAGAAGGAGGAGGAGGGATAGGGGAAACGGTACGGGAGGGGATCTACTTTGGCGGGGAGGCCTGATGTGTGGTTCGAAAACCTTGGGAGAGTAGGGACGCGGTCATATATATATATATATATATATATATATATATATATATATATATATATATATATGTTCCTTAGGCCTCATGGTCGGGTCTCGTTAGGCCCTTTCAAAAACCAAGTATTTTTTTTGCAAGTTTAACACCGTAGATGTAATATATAGGTTTTGTTTAATGAGAACTGGAAAATATGAGAACTAATGTGATTTTTTATTCTTTTTCCTTGAATCTAACTGTACATATGTGATTTGCAAGATTGGTTTTATAAAAAACCCACTATTGAATTTTGATGCATAAACTAGATTTTTTTAAGTCTTTAAAATCAATGGTTCATAATCTTCATAAATATTCAAAGATTCAAAAATCATATTTTTCAACAAAAATACACGATCCAATAGTTGATTCCTAGCAAATTCACCATGTCAAGCACATTGATATGGTTGGATTTGCTAAAAAAGTGCTGAAAATGCTCTTCGAGTTCTCATATTCTATATATAGAACATGAGAACTGAAAACATGAGAACTAATTGTGAAACTGCTATTTTCAAGGATTTTTTTTTGTTCTTTCCTCTTGAATCTAACTATAGAGATGAGATCTATCATAAGAATATGTTGTTGAATAATTTGATTTTGATGCATAAACATGATTTTTTTTAAGGTTCTAAATTAATGACTCATGGTCTTCATAAATAATCAAGCATTCAAAATCACATTTTTCTTCAAAAATACATGATCCAATAGTTGATTCCTAGCAAATTCACCATGTCAAGCACATCCTCTTGAATCTAACCATACCGATGTGATCTACATTCTTGGAATTATAAGAACATGTTGAATCATCTGATTTTAATGCATAAACATGATTTTTTTAAGGTTTTAAAATCAATGGCTCATCATCTTCATGAATATTCAAGCATTCAAAATCACATTTTTCATCAAAAATACATGAACCAATGGTTGATTCCTAGCAAATTCACCATGCCAAGCACATCCACATGGTTGGATTTGCAAAAAAAGTGTTGGAAATGCCCATATTTCTAGTTCTTATATTTTAGTTTTCATATTCTAGTTACTATATATATATATATAGGGAACTAAAATATGTCAAATATGTCAAATATGTAAATTTGTATGCATCAAGATTTTCATAGCTTTTTTTATTTTTTTCTAAAATTTTGTTGTACGGATGTAATCTACATACATGGTTTTATAGAAAGAGACTCTTGGATCATCTTATCACGATGTATATAAAGGATCTTATAAGGCTTGAAAATCAATGGCTCAAAATTTTCATAAATATGCAAGCATAAAAAAATCATATTTCTTGATTCATGAACCATGCCGAATGCATTCTCAAGGTTAGATTTGCAAAAAAACCTATGAAAATCTTAGTTCATACCAATTTACTTATTTTGCTAGTTTACATATTCTAATTTTCATATATATATATAAGTACGTGCAAAATTTCAAATGTACAAATGTGATCTATGTTATTGATTTTATAGGGATCAGCTCTTGAAGTGTTCTATTTTAACACATGGGTGGGTTTTTATAACATTTGAAAAATTAATTGACCAAAATCTTTGTAAATTTTTTAAGCTCCAAATATTTTTTTTTCATCGAAAAAACGATCCCGGTGTGGATTCCTCGTAAATTGACTTTGCCCAACACATTTATGGGGTTAAAATTGCGAAAAAAAATACTGAAAGAGTAGAAAAACCTATTTAAAAGGTTTTATTGAGCACATACCCATTACTATATATATATAGATAAATAAAGAGAGAGAGAGAGAGTGGTAGCTGCACAACCCTTATGTGCACAACTAGCAGCGGAACAATGTTGAGCGCTCAACATCATTTTTCCGTCAAAAAAAACCTTTAGCGACGACAAAATTTGCTAAAGGTTTGGGACCTTTCACGACCACCTTTGTCGTCGTTAAGCTTTTCTCATGCCAGCCAGAAACAAGACCCGCGGGATGTAATTGAAGTTGAGGTCCAGTTTTCATGTACTAGTCCAAATGCTTTCTCGGAACAAACTATGTCTCGACGGATCTTTTAGCGGCTACAAAAGTCATTGGTAAAGGTCCCAAACCATTTCCGATGACTTTTGTCGTCGAACGTCGTCCCACTTTTTGTTGCTTCTAATGATTGCAAAGCTACCACCTATATATATATATAGAGAGAGAGAGAGAGACACACACCACATTTGAAATGAGATTCGTGGTTCTCATATTTGCCCCTAGACTTCTCTATGTGCCTAGGGGTGTCAATGGATCGGGTTTGACTCAGACCCGACCCGTACCAAACCCTATAGAGTGTGGGTTTGATAATAAATGAGAAGGTCCTATTCGAATCCAGGTTGGACTCAAAGGGTTCAATTAATATAAGGAGCCGGGTATGGTTTGTGAAATTTCATACCATACCCGAGTTCCAACTAAGATTTGTAATTTTTCATTGTAAAAAAGATAAAAATATTATTTTACTGGGTAAACATCAATCCAATTCATATAAGATTCAATCCTTGTTTCGTACCTTAAATGTGAAGTTTATATTTTAACCATCGCTATTGGATTAAAACACATGTTCAAGTTGGAGTCCCACAAAATTATCCCCTATCCTTCAGTATGCGTTTTGCCATTTTACAAATATAAATCGGCATATTATTTCCACTAAATAATATAATTGCAGTATATATCTTGTTTGATTCCCTTTTTTTGTTCAAGTTGGAATCCGTGTTTGATTCCCTTTTTGTAGGGAATTTGGCATTGAATTACTTGTTTGTTATTTTATTGCATTTTTTATTTTTTTTTACTTTCACCACCAATAGTTGTGATCTATACCGCTTCTCCTCGCTTCTCCTCGCTTCAACACTTCTAACAACCTTGGTTGCTACCTTTGCAAATGAGGCCTAGCTAGAATCCAGTTTTCATCTATTTGTCTCATGCATGGTGACTAGTTTCATTTGGAAGTTTATTATATCTAAATGTGGTTGTCGTCATGTACCTATTAGTTCTATGACCAATGAGCTACTCTTATGGAGAAAAAAAAGCCTCGGATAGACTTGGTAGTTTCATGATCTTAAATATTATAAAAGCATAAGCAAGTGTATCAAGTGCAAAAAAAAATGGATGTTTTATAACTTTTTCTTTATTAACATTCTTATGATTTGAGTTTGAGTTGAGAATGTAATTAAAAATTTGTATAAGCATTTGCATGTGCATGGATTTTTTATAAAAAATAGTGTTACGTACATGGCACATTGTAATTTTTTCAAACATTAATGAGTTATTATTTATAACAACCCCCCTCTCTCTCCACGTCTTCATAGCTCTCTTAAGAAAAATAAATCTCTGGTACACTCTAGTGACATGTTTTTTAACTGAAATCTAATGTTATGGCAAAAATATTCTAATAAATTTTATCATGCATGTGTGTGCGTGTGGATGTATATAGATTGATTATAGGGTAAATATTTGTTGCTAATGAAAACTTGAAACTATTGATTTGCCAATTATAGGTGCAATCATGCAAGTTGTGTTAACTGAATTTCATGTGTGTTTAGTGTGGTTGGTTTGGTAAGGATTTGACCTTAAATTATGTTTTCTTTATTTGAGAATATAATTTTTTTGAGTCATGAAGTTTGGGCCTTCAAAACCTTACTTGTCACAATCAAATGATTTAAAATTATATACTTTTTACTGAACAAACCATGTAGATTACATCGTCCAGTTTGATCTAAGAAAATTAAAAGAACATGAAAAAGACGTGACTTGTACTCAATAATTTCATATTCATTGGTACCAAATATTTACTTGTTTGTCTAACATTAAATTAGTCATATTAATGTTAATTGCTTTCAACTAATTAAAATGATAAGAACACACTTAAAAAAAAATATTTTTTAAAATCTAATTGTTTTTTAGAGTAAAACATGTTACTTTTACTTTTCAAATTTATTTTTCCAAGGTTTATAAGGTGTCTTTTTTTATTTTTTGAAAAAAACATTTGATTTTTTATTTTTGTTCAAAACAAAAAAATTTGCACTATATATTATGGTCATGTATTATGATACCATATGGTGGTACATACTCTTGTTTGTACATATCTAGCCACCAAATGGTAAATCTAACCGTACAACTGTGCTTAGCGTATCTAATTTACTATATTAGAAGGTTTTCATGCCTAATACACCATAAGAATTCACTTTTAAGACAATAAAAATCAATGGCTCACAATTCATGAAAAAAGTGATTTAAAAATGTGATAAAACATCATATTCAAGTCAACTTTAACACATGAAAATAATAAATTGAACATGCTAAATATAATCCAATGGTTAGATTTTTCTTTTGACACTTAGATCTACATAAATCAAGTGTGCACAGTAATAAGTTATGGTGGTACAATACCACACACATATACATATACATATAGAGGAATGAAAACCTACCCAATGGAAAACCCTCCCAAACCTACCCAATGGACGTTTTATTGAAATTTTAATATTTTTTTCAAAATTTCAACCCTACAAATGTGATCTGTATTCTTGCTTTTATAGGAATCAGTTCTTGGAGCATTTTATTCAGATGCATGGATAGGTTTTTATAAATTTCAAAAATCAATGGCATATAATTTTTATAAATTTTTTAGGCTCCAAATATCATTTTTTTCTATCCAAAATTCATGATCCAAGTGTCAATTTCTAGTAAAGCAATCATGTTGAACACATCTGTATTGTCAGAATTTTGAAAAAATACTAAAATTTTCATTAGGTAGGTTTGAAACTGTTTTCATTGGGGGAGGTTTTGATTCCTATATATATATATATATATATATATATATATATATATATATATATATATATAGAGAGAGAGAGAGAGAGAGAGATTTATTTATTTGTTAAAATTGACTCCAAATGATGTTTTGAGTTATTTTAAGCAATCCTAATGTTCATCAACTATGAACATTGAACATTTCCATTTTTATTTTACCATCTTGAAAATTAAATCTTATGGCATATTGAATATGATTAAATGTGTCAACATAGTAAATAAATCGTGTTAAATACATGTGTAAAGAGAGATTTTATATTTGGTGACTAGATCCACAAACAAGGCTACCACCATAGGGTATTTTTGTTGAAAACCATTGTGTGTGTGTGTGTGTATATATGTATATATATATATATATATATATATATATAGAGAGAGAGAGAGAGAGAGAGAGCTTCTAAACCATTTATATCCTAAACCAATTTAGACCCCTTTAGAAAATATAGTTGCATGACTCTGATTGCTTAATTTAAACTTATAAATGTGTTTATCAATGTTTATTTATTATAAACCATGCATTGAATCCAATCAATCTAACAAGAATCCTTGATTTTCATTTAATCAATTTTTAGTGTAATATGAACCTTTGAATTTTTTAGTGCTTTAAAACACATATAAACATGAAAAATACTTAATCTTACACATGTTTTCTACTAAAATAAACTATAAAGATCACATCTAAATGTTTGGATTAAACAAAAAAATAATATTACAATTATGCTTTCCAAAGGCATTTAGGATCGTTATAAACACTCTAAATTTTCCTCATTCACTTTCAAACACCCCCTGCCATAGATGCCAAACTTGTAGGTTAGTGTAGCAGTCTAACCCTAGGTTTGTCCCCTTTTAGGTGTCATTTCACCCCCATCCTGTCAGCAAATTTCTCATTTTATCCCTAGGTCACCTTAGATCTTTGTCAGTCAGAGTCAACCAAGCTCATTTTTAAAGCTCAGAACAGTTAGAATGTCAGTCATTTCTAGCTCACCTGAGCCCAAAATGAGCAGATTGTGTTTATTTCTGACCATTCTTGTCAAAATGGGTTCATTTCTTGAGAAATGAGCTCATTTTTAACCTGAATCTCAGTCAATTATTCTCGGATTAGTCAAATTTAGTCGACCCTATTCCCCTAAGTCTAATCTGAGCTCACCAGAAGTTCAAGTAGCGTGGTTCTAGTTCAAATTTATTTCCCACAATCTAGGAGTCCATTTTAGCCCATTTCAGCTCATTTTAACTAAAATTGAGCTAAGTCCAGTCGGTTGAGCTAGTGTTTGAGCTTCAGTTTTAGTTTATCTCAGTATTACTGATCTTTGTTTCAGCTAAAACCCAGTTCTTATTCGTGACTCACTTCACTCTAGTGATCATTTCTCACCATTTCTCTAAGAAATGATATCATTTCTCGATCGTTCAGTCTAGGAGTTTAGTTGAGCCCGTGTCTTGTCAGTTCATATGAGTTCTTAAACCCTACAACTCAGTTTATTCCAGTTCAAACCAGTTAAAACTCCAACTTTCAGTGTTACTCTTGGCCCTGCAGGGACAAAAACTATTTCTTGAATCATTTTGTTCATTTTTATCACTTTTTAAGCTGGTATAACTGTCGATCGGGGTCCAATACCTGAAATCCTTTATCGAGGGTTTGCATTTCACATGGCATTCTATGTCATATCTCATCATTTCTCATTATTTCATATCATTTCATTGCATTTCATCTTATTTTCGAGATCCAGCACTCTGGTTTTTTTTAAACATCTAATCCATATTCCATTTTAAAACCTTCCTTTCAAAACCAATTTCAAAAACCTGGGTTTTTTAATTGACATTTGCCATTTAGCTAACCCCCAGAGCTTCATTTCAAAAGCATTTCTTCAGAAAAACAATTTGGATTCATTCCAAACCAATTTTCAATCTATTTTAAACCTCAGATGAGACCCATCTAGGTGGTGTCACTTCTGAATCCATGATTTCTTTTAAAATTTGCACAATTCCAATTATTTCAGAATTCTAGTTGGACTAGGACTTTGTCATTTTTCATTTTTAAGCCCTTTCAATCTTCCATTTATTGATTCTGAGTTAGAAGTGGGTTCATACCTTGTTTATTCCCCATATTTGGTTTTTTTCTCATAATTTCAGTCGAATTAGGACTCTGCCCTAGAGTCCTAATCGAATCGGGACTCTATCCTGATTTCATTTTTACTTGTTTTCAAAAGTGCTTTTAAAAAACAAAATCTTATCATTTGCTTCTTAGAAAACAAAAAATTCTCTAAGTTCTAGTCAAATTAGGACTCTTCCCCAAAGTCCTAATCGGATCAGGACTGTGAACCTGACTTCAATTTCTATCTTATTTTTACCTATTTTCTAAAACTCTCTCATTCTTTTTTTAGAAGACCCAAAATTTAAAGAGTTTTAGTCGAATTAGGACTCTGTCTCAGAGTCCCAATTGGATCAGGACTCTAATTCTGATTTCAGTTTTCATCTTGTTTTTACCTGTTTTCGCAAAAAGCTCTCAAAATCTTCTTGTCTGTTTTTAGAAAAATCAAAACTTTTAGAGTTTTACTCGAATTAGTACTCTATCTCAGAGTCCTGATCGGATCAAGACTCTGTTCTGATTCTGTTTTAACTCCCATTTTCACTTGTTTTTAAAACCTTTTCCAGTCAAGAATTGGGGCATCACAATCACTAGCCAATATAATAATGCTTTTCTCTCATGCCTTTCTTCGTTCATGGTTCGATATTCTGGTGCCCTAGGCATAGAGGAACCACACCAATCCATCCTGAACTTGGTGGTTAAACTCTACTGCAATGACGATATTGTAGGGGAGGTCCTGCGAAAAAATAGCTCGGCGCTAGGATGATAAAAAGCTTAACACCTCTTTTTCTTATTAAATGAAAAGGTCATCTTATTCAAAACTCTAATTATGGCATCCCCTCTCTCTCACTTCACACCTTGGAACAACGCACTGTTCTTATAGAGTACAGAGAAACGCACTTCCACATCTTCTTAATCTGAAATAAAATGGCTGACGAGAGGAAAGGTTCCTTGGGAGGGTACTCCCGAGAACTGATCCAGTGGAGACTGGGTGGGGCCTGTAACTCCCATTTTCACTTGTTTTAAGAGTTTTAGTCGAATTAGGACTTTGTCCCAGAGTCCCAGTTGGATCAAGACTCTAATTCTGATTTCAGTTTTCATCTTGTTTTCACCTATTTTCGCGAAAAGCTCTCAAAATCTTCTTGTCTGTTTTTAGAAAAATCATTACTTTTAGAGTTTTAGTCGAATTAGGACTCTGTCTCAGAGTCCTGATCGGATCAGGACTTTGTTCTGATTTCTGTTTTAAATCCCATTTTCACTTGTTTTTAAAACCTTTTCGCCTGTTTTTCAAAAAAAAATCTAATTTTGTAGAGTTTTAGTCAACTTAGGACTCTATTTCAAGAGTTTCAGTTGAACTAGGACTCTGACCCTAACTTCGTTTTTCAACTCATTTTATTAAATTCTGAGAAAACCATTTTAAAATTCCTTTATTTATCTTTAAAAAATGCCAAGTTTTTAGAGTTTCACTCGAATCAGGACTCTGTCCCAGAGTCCTAGTCGGATTAGAACTCTAAATTTTCATGATTTTAATCTTTTATTTTCATTGTTAGACATTTTAAAAACCTTGTTTCTTAACCTTTGTTTTAATCTTTTCAAAATCCAAATTTATCAGCTTTCTTCAGGTGGGGCCCACAATGCATGGAGTGTCCAAACCCTAAATTCTTCACTTTTATTCAAATCTCTTTCATTTCATATTTTATCCATAGAAAAATACAAAAAATGTTAAGAAATCTAGGTGTTTTTTAAAGTTTTAAAAAAAAATCATTTTAACACCTTTTATTTTCAACCTTTTTAAAATAGTTTTCTGAAAAATCAAGTGAGACCCACTCTGGGTGGTTCCATGTTTGAAAGAGTTAGGGTTAGCCTAGGGTTAGTTAGTGCTCCAACTAGGTTAGAAGTCTAAAAGAATCAAAATTGGTTTTTAAAAGTCTATTTTCACCTTAATATTTTAACCTCATTTTATCTTCTAAATAAAAGTTTTAAAAACCAAATGTGTGCCCGCTTAGGTGGTTCCATATTTGAGACCTTTTTTAGTTGAATTAGGTCAATTAAGATAATTAGCTAGAGTTGGATTAGGTTAGGAGTTTTCAAAAAAAAATGCCCCCTCTAATTGAGCCAATTAAGAAAATTTGAAATTAGTTCGAACTTTTTTTAATTAAGATTTTGAAAATCTATTTAAAGGAGACAAAAGGGGGGGTCGACCCCTATGCCCTCTCTCTCTCTCTCTCCCTTTCTTGTTGCTTCTCTCTCCTCCCAACTTCCTCTCCTTCCTCCATTGGAGCTGCAACCTCCAAGGTAAGCTTTGTTTATTTTATTTTATACTTTTTACTAATTTTATTACTTGTTTTAGCCATTTTAGCCATTGACGCCCCTTTGGTTGTGAGTTTCAAGCTTAGCTTTCGTTAAAGAACCTTAAAATCGATTTAAGAAAGTGATCTAACGTTGTTTGAGGGCATTTTACATGATTTCAATCTGTTGAAATCATTGGAAATATCAATTTTTATATTTAAGCCAAATAAAAGATGAGATTCGCCCGCTCAATGGGTTGAATCCTTCTTTTTGAAGGCTAAATCAAATGCTAGCCATGTATTCTCTGAATTTTTTATTTCTTTTGTCATATTAATGTTTATTTTACTCATTCAAGCATCAAATCCAAATTCGTGATATTGTTTGCATATTTTTCTTATTATTTTTCATGTTTAGATTAGGTTTTTTTTTCAAGTTTTATCGATAATATGCGATCTCCGATCCCGGGCATGCGGGAAAAGTGTTATTGCATGTACATTTTTCTGTAAAAAAAACAATTTTTTTAGGATTAAATCGTGAACATGTTAGTGATTTTTTATAAAAAATCAGATTATTTTAGGTTCTATAACCCTGTCAAAAAAATAGAAAACCGAACCTTGTTTTTTGAACCGTGAAAACGCTAGGTGGATTCGAGAATGAATTGCCAAGGCAACATCTCCCTCGTCAAAGATCTGATCGATGATCCGCAAGTTGCAGTGTCTTCATTATTTTCTCTAGTATTTTTTGTAAAATTTTTATGTATCTGTTTGCTATTTTTCCTCTATCAGAAAGTAGAATCAGTTTTACATAGTCCGTTATATCTTGTTTAAACCCTAGATCAACTTGGGCAGATCGTATCTCTCTAACCAAAGATTTGATCGATGATCCGTAAAAGGAAAAATCTTATTCTGTGTATCCACTATCAACTGCTAAAATTTTATAATTTTTAAACATGATTTGCTATATTTCCCTATACCCAAAACTGAATGTATTTATTTCAACTCGTTATTTATTTGTTGGAATCAATCGTATATTGTCGTAATGATATCTCCCTAACCGGAGATGATTTTTCTGATCTATAAAAAGGGAAATCTCTATTATTTTGTCTAGTTTCTTTGTGTAAAATTTTATAAATTTCTATGTTGGTTTGATACCTTATTCGGGTCTGACACTGTGATAGGCACGTGCCCATGAGCAAAATTACATATTTTTAGGGTTTTATTCAATTTTTAAATTAAAAAAATATTAAAAATAATTTTTTTATTGCAGTTCAATTTTAGGGTTATTAGAATTATCCATGTCAATTTTTATAAATTTTGGGATCCATTTGAGACTTTCTTTGATTAAATTGCAAAAACAGGATGCTCGCGGAGTCTTGATTCGAGTAAAACACTGGCAAAAATCACTATTTTCATGATATTTTAGTTTTTTTATAAAAAGTTTTATATTTTTAGGGCTTTATCATGTTTATAATCATGTCAGGGTACTTCATACCCAATTTGGTGTTGATTTGAATCTGTTTGATCACTAAATTCAAAGTTTTACCAAAATATTTTTGGAAAACCCTGATTTCAAGGCCGTAGTCTTGTTTTCAGGGATATTTTTATCATTTTTCTTAAAATTCTGAATTTTAAAGTTGTTTATCTTTATTATTTATTCAATTTTGTATCCTCTTTTTTATGTTTATCTAAGGAAAACAAGGAAAAAGGCTTATATCTGGATAAATCCAGCAATTTCTAGATATTGCTAGATAAATCCAGAAAAGCTGACATATCTTTATTAACAAGTTTGCTAGTTTTTCAGGGATATTCAAGATTGTATTTTCGCTTATTTTCTTTTATTTCAATTCAATTGGTGATGTAAATTAATTAAAACTTTGGAATAAGAATTTAATTTTCTACTAAGAATAGGGTTGCATTGCATATAATGTATTCATTCAATAATGTAAATGTGTGTTGAATGATGATTCATGCATATTCAAATCCACCATGGTCTACACAAATGGCATGTGCACTAGCTTCTAAGGAGTTGATAAACTCGGTGGGTTTCGTATTTATGGTCATAGTCAGAAAACGAACAAAACCCAGATTTATCATCTTTTTCTAAGCCACAAATGGCCTACACTCTTAGGCATCTTCAAAAATCATTGCATATTTTCAAAGTTTTCTAAATATTTTTTCCTTTTAGAATGAAATGAACTATATTCAATATGTGTTCGTGGTCATAGTCAGTGATATGTAAAGAATTTATTTCATCTAAATTCTACACGGCACAAAAATCCTTTTATGAATGTTTTTCTTCAAAATTCTTCAGAAAATATTTTCTTAAATTACATTCATGCATCATCTAGGTTAAATTTCATCATGAATAGTTTTTCACAGGGCCTCACACCCATCTTTTTTGATATATTTTCCAATTCCATCTAAAAAAATTTAATTTTCTCAAAGTTATTTGAATTTCTTTAAAATCGATTTTCTCAAAACCTTAAGATTTCTTCAGAAATCAACTTTCCTTTCTCTTCAAAATACTTTTCTCAATGTAATTCATGATTTTCAAAGTGTCCCCTTTTCCAAGTATTCCAATTATTTCAGGCATACATCATGTTTTCAATCTGCATTTTTCTGAAATTCATAGCACATGCCTAATTCTTTGTGCATTTAGGAATAGAACATCGATTTAGACAAAGTTGAGCAAAGCAAAACACATGATTGATCCTTGGTTCGATTACCCCTAGTTATGGTGCCAGAAACAGTTGAACCTCGTACTGACAGGCGAGTTACATTCTTCAGAATTATCCTGCATTTTAAAACGGAGGTAAGTTATTTTCAAAATCTTTTTCAAAGGTCAGTTTGACTTGCAAAAGTAAAATTTTGCAATGATAACAATCGTCTAGGACATAAATGATTTGGGAGCTACTTCTCTCTCTTTATATATATATATATATATATATATATATATATATATATATATATATATATATATATATATATATATATATATGCTTCTAGCCAATTTTTTTGTTTTTTGTCTTTTTTGCAATAGAAGGGAAAACTTCTTTTTTTTGGAAAGGCAAGATGGAGGCGGACCCTAACAGAATAACAACCCCTCATGTGGTAGAGGGTTTCAATCCTAGGCCTTCAGCTCGACACAAGACCCCGCTTACCATATGGGATACAACCCCGATGGTGATAGAAGGAAAAACTTTATTTGGACATAAAGTAAACAGAAGAAGGTGGCAATGAGAAGTCGCAAGAATACAAGTGTAGCAGTGAATATAATTACCTATCCTTGATTGGCCCATCCCATCCAAAGGTGCATTTGGCCACACAGATGTAGCAGTAAAATAAGTGTCACCGTGAATGTGTTGTATAGCGGCATCCTCACCACTCGTTGGAGTCACGGATTTTATGTGGGCCTTGTGCCAACTCACGGAAGCAAGAAATTTATTCAACCATCAATTGATGTAATATCTCCTAAATTTCTCATAATTTTTTTTTGATATTTTAAAGTTTAAAAATATAATTTTTAATTAAATAATTATATTTAATATATCAAAAAATTTAAAAATGATAAATATGGGCTAATGTCAATATGGGCATGGACATGGTCCAGGGCCAATTAAAAAGATCCATATAAGATATGTAACCCCTGTGGATTTTATCCATTTTTAATTTTTAAATTCAAGCAAAATTTAAGTTAAATTAAAGTTAAATTTAGGCAAAATTCAAGAGTTAAATGGAACTAGGACCCTAGTTAGATATGTTATGAAACATAGATCTCGTAGGAGATCTGATTTGGCGATTTTGGGTATGGGTTGGTCCAAAAAATGTGTTTTTCAAATTAAACCAACATCTATTTTGAATCTTTTCAATTGGATCGAAGTCGACCGGAATATATATATATATAAATATATATATATATATATATATATATATATATATATATAGAGAGAGAGAGAGAGAGAGAGAGAGAGAGAGAGAGAGAGAGAGAGAGATAGATAGAGAGGGAGAGAGAGAGAGAGGTTGACGTCAATATAGATTTGGACCTAGTCCAAGATCCATATTGACTAGTGCCCATGAATAGACTGAAATCTAAATAAATATGGATTTGGATCATGGGTCGAACCCAGACCTACAATCCATCCATAACTTTTTAAAACAAGGGAAACTTAAAACTTTAAGAAACATATATAAAAAAGAATATATATATTAAAAAATAATTAAGATAGGGTAGAGTTGGTAGAACTTTACCCCTAACAATAACTTACTAGAAGGGGGGCGTCACCCCCTAGTAGTCACTCTTATATAAAAAGAGAGGCCAAACCTCTCTCTCTAAAAAACGTTAACTAGAGAGAAAAAGAGAAGAAAGAAAAGAGAAAAAAGAAGCGAGAAAAAGAAAAAAGAAGAGGGAAGGAGAGGAGAAAGAGAAAAAAAAAAGGGCATCACCTTCTTTCTTTTTTTCTTCTTCTATTCTTTCACATATTTTCATATAAGTAAGGTATGAGTTCCTATTTTTTTTATAGAAGAAGGTTTAGTATGTCTTAAATCATATGGATTTAAGAGCTGGTCATATCTGAAAATTTGTGCATGTATACTATGTATTTTTTATTTTCTTGATGCTTAAAATTGATTTTTTGCATCCCTGAACATGTCTGTAAATTTCTGCATGTATATACTCTAGATTTTTAATATTCTTGATGCTTGAATTTGATTTTCTACATCCCTGAACATGTTTGCTAATTTTTGCATGTATATTATAACACCCCAAATTTTGTATTCTGAAAATCATGATTTTTTTTTTGAAATACTTTTATAAAAACTGCAGTAGAAAATTGAACGGGACAAAAACTTGGTGTGTTACTTTTTTATTATATTCACATCCATACATGCATTTAGTTTAGAAGTTAAACATTCATAAATTGAATAAACGTCTATACACATCCAAATTAATAATAAAAGACCATTTAGCAAATTAAATCAAATATCAAACTCTTGAGCAATTAAAATTGCTTTCAGTCCAAAGCACTCAGAGGTTGAGAAAGGCTTGGCTCGGTCCCCGTCGCAACCTCCCGTCATCACACGTGAAGTCACTCACTACCTAAAAACATTAAAATCCAGAGGGTCACACAAAACTTGTCTCAATAGGGTAAAACTATTTAGAACACATAAGCTAGAACAAGTAAGCATGAATTACTTTAATTTTTCATACATGCAATAAGATTAAATATAATGCAAAATAAACATGGATTTCTCATAACTCATTCAAGCATATATCTGTGAAAGTGCATTCAACCAAACATTCACTTAAATATGAATAATTTAAAATGCATGAACAATTAAAGATGCATGCACTTACCATTGCAAAAGCCAGTTTTTTTTATACATGAGTCAATTCTTGTCTTTCATTAAATTTTCTCTTTTATATGATGTATGTGATACCTATCTAATGCACAGTCATTTAAGTTACAGTTTCAGAACATTATGGGTACAAGCACAGGTAGAATTCCTGGGTCAGGGTCATGGCGCAAGTGGTGTTTTTAATCAATGGGTGGCTTTGGCTTGGCCGAGAACCATTTGCCAGTGTCAGGTGAAGGACGCCAAGAGCGAGAGAAGTTTTCACACTACCATCCTGATACATCAGACTTCACTCATGAGATTTTGTATCATCTACGCTACAGTCTAATGTGAAGGGTTTCTCTATCTTCATGACTGGGGAGGAGCAACCTTTCATGCTCAATTCGATACCCATGAAGCCAGACTAGTATCACTTATTTTCTCTTAGTAAGTATCGATCTTTTAATGTTACATGTTTAAACTTTTAAATTATTTATTTTACATACAACATTCACATAAGAATCTACTTAAGGGATTCAGCTTCTTCAGAGCCTACAAATGCACATTTGAAACATTTAATTCAGTATTATTGCATGTGCTTTCTTCTTTTCAAATTTAAGCAGTTAAGCATAATTAAAGCAATGAGTTTTTTATTACACTAAATGCATCCAATTATTCACATCATCATTCTCATGTACATGGCAGTCATATAAAAAAATGCAGCATGCTCAATTCGTTAACAATTCACATTAAGCATTGGGCGGAAAAACACTGCACATGCTTAGTTCATCCCAATTTCTAGCCCACATGCACTAATGAAACAATGAATTTCTTTTACAGCTAAATGCATTCAAACATTCTCATCTTTGACAGCAAGTATATGTCGGCATTATATTAGAAAAAGACAGCATGCCCAGTCCCATAATATTCGCATAAATTCGTTAGGCGGACTCTTCAGTCCACTAATTTGCGAGAGGCCATAAAAGCATGCTTGTGCCTTAGCACATCAATCAAATCATGCCTCACAAGTAGACTCTTAAATTTTATGCACCAAACTCATTTTTAACAGTCCATAAACAACACAATATAAATTCGCAAGGGAAAATACAAAAATGCATAAGATTCACAAGCAATCGATAGTGAGGTCCAAAACTAATTCCAAACTTGCGAAAACCCAACTCTATCTGATTGTTACAGAGGTTATGGAAAATTATGTAGCCATCGTTTAAAGCTAAAAAATTTATAGTTTATAGAAAATTTTGTCAGCTTTTTTATGCCTCAAACAGTTCATAAAAATTCATATGGATGAGGGAGTTATGAACGTTTTAGTGCAAACTTATACTTTTTTGTTTCCACTCTCACATAACAGTTCTCAGTCCATGAATAGAGCTCCAAAATTTCACTGAAATTTTGTTAGATTTTCAACACAATAAACCGTTCATAAAAACTCCTCCGAAAAAGGAAGATACAAACGATTTACTGGTCAGGTGTCAGGCCAAAAATACGTAGTTCAAGAAAATATGCATTCGAGCGGGCCAAAACAGGCCACTCAAAATAAAAAAAATTGAATTTCATTACATGAACAAGTTACAAAAACTCATAAAAATACATCTACATGGTTTTTAACTAATCCATTATAGACAAGTCTCATTTTCGCAATTGTTAGGCAAGAAAACAAACTCGTCTCCCCGAAGCCCATTTCCTCAGAAATAGTTTTGAAAAAATCTACAATAAAGCATATAAAACACATAATTTTTCTATGACATAAAATCAAAAAATCATGCTATAATCACATAGTATTTGCATGAACATGATCTACTATTTCTAACCAAAATTTACGGAAAAACAATTGAGTAATACATGTATTTTATAAAATTTATATATTTTATTTCTAACAAAATTGATAGCATGCATATATGTTTTCTTTTTTATTTTTAATTCAAAAATTTAGCTACTTTTGGGGATGAATCAATTTCTTCTAGGGGAAATTAAAATCAACCCTTTATCCTTACATCAAATATAGCTTTTGATCATAATTTTACTTTTTATTCTTTTTATCAAAAATTTAATTTAAGTCTTTATACCAGATTTGGGTGAAACTGGTTTTTAGAGGAAACCCCTTTCTATCTTATGTTTCGACGACCTTAAACCAAACCCATGTGTGGGAGGCATGGTTTAGGGTCTGTCATTACAAAAATTTAGAGAAATTTGAGCCTACGAATTCTAATTTACATGTAGATCATATAACCCCCTACCTCTTTGACGAAAATGGCTCCTATGTATGCTAAATTGGATTTCAAGTACGAACCGACAGTCCAACATATGCAATGACCACACAAAAGATCTTCTTCCTCTCCTCACACGTATCTAAGTGTCTTTCTTGTTGGGCCAAGGAAGGTTGCACAAGGGATTCATATGAAGGAAGAGGGAAAAAAGAGGGGAAACAAGGGAACATGGGGAGAAGAGGAGGCAAGAAGGGAAAAAAATTCACAAGGGTGAAAATAGGGAGGCATGAGTCCCTCCCTTATATAAATAATGAGTAGGGGAGGTCAAGGGCCTGAGTAAATCCCAGCCCTTGATCTAAATCAAGGTTTGTTTCTATTTTTCAAGTTCTTTACCTTTCCTTTTCTCTTAATTCTTTTTTTTTCATTTAGTTAGCTTAGGTTATAAAATTTATTTCATACATAGCATAGTATGTACCTAATATATGTATCATAATGTGGGCCACATGGGCTGGTCGACCCCCATGGGGGTTAGCCTCTTTCTAAAATGAGTTTTTAAACTATTCCTTATTATTAATAATAATAATTTTCTTTCCTTTCTTTCTTTCCTTTTTTTACATTATTCCCCTTTTTTTCTTTGGTCCTGCCATTCCCCCTCTCCTAGAATTTGCTAGGAAGGGACGCCCCTCTCTAAGGAGATCAAAACTTGCAAAAAGGCAACTTTTGACTTTTCAAGGCTTGCCTTGAAAATAGGTAAGTTTTGTTTTAAACTTGATTTTAAAGTTTTCTTTTGTTTGTATTATTTTAAAGTTTTAAATTGGAGTCCCACATAGAATGGGACAGACCACCTACAGATTCCTACCCATTTATTAAATTTAATTAATTTGCAAGTTCCATTCCTCTAAATAAATTCTAAATTAATTCACTTAAAATTTAAATTCAATTCTTCAAAAACTCAAATATGAAATTAAATTGAATGACTCTAAATAAAATTAAATTAAGTTCAAATGTAAATACATGTTATCTATTGAAATTTGAATATACATATATTTTGATTTATTTATTTTAAACATTCTTTCTGAGGATAATTTGAATTCTTCAAAAATAATTTCTAAAAAAAAGGTATTCAATAGGGTGGATAAAATCCTTGAGGCATGTGGGTGTATTTCTTACACTTAGAAAGTTTGTCTAAGTCTTACATACCCTATAACATAGTACTAAAGTCAAATTGTCATTTTTGTTTTATACCAAAATAAGGAAATTATGAAAATTTATGATTTTTTTTAAAATTTTATGGGTATTATATATTTACTATGTATTTTTTATGTTCTTGATGCTTAAAATTGATCTTCTGCATCCTTGAATATGTCTGCTAATTTCTGCATGTATAACTATGTATTTTTTATGTTCTTGATGCTTAAATCCAAGTTTATACATCTCTAATCATATCTGAATTTTTTTGCATGCAGACCATAAAGATTTTTATTGTTCTTGATGCTTAAATCCAAGTTTATGCATCTCTAATCATGTTTGGAAATTTTTGCATGCATACCATGAAGATTTTTATCGTTCTTGATGCTTAAATCCAAGTTTATGCATCTTTAATCATGTCTGAAAATTTTTGCATGCAAACCATAAAACTTTTTAAGATTTTTATCATCCTTGATGATTAAATCCAAGTTTATTCATCTATAATCATGTCTGAATTTTTTTTTATGCATACCATAAAGATTTTTATCATTCTTGATGCTTAAATCCAAGTTTCTGCATCTCTAAGCATGTCTCAAAATTCATGCATGCATATCATATGTAGTTTTATCATTCTTGATGCTTAAATTCAATTTTTTGCAGCTCTGAATGTGTTTACAAATTCTTGCATATATTTTTGCATTCTTGATTGAATTTACAGCATATGTAGTATACACACATGTTGGTTGTGTTCTTGATGAGATTTGCAACATCATATATATACATATATATGTGTTTTTCGCATTCTGGACAGGTTCACAACAACATATATATCTGTTGTCTGTGTTCTGCACAGGTTCGCAGCAACATATATATGTGGTGTCCGCATTCTGGAGCGATTCACAACAACATATATATGTATTGCCTTTAATCTAGACAGGTTCATAGCATATATATGTTGTCTGCATCATAAACAGGTTCGCAACAACAGATATATACATATATATATATATATGTGTGTGTGTGTGTGTGTGTGTGTGTGCCTGCATTTTGGATAGGTTCAGAGTAGTAGATATATACATATCTTGTAACGCTCTAATTTTTTTAAACCAAAATTTTAGGAAAATTAAAAAAAAATCATTTACATGATTTTCAAGAACACAATAGAAACTCATTTTTAAATACGGTTCAAGCCTTGGGCGGGTTACAGATACAACACACATGCAAGTAAGATTAGCATAATTCAATCAAACCATAGTTTGCATTTAAAATAAATCAAGCACTAGTCTCAACCATTATCAAAGTTTGCAGGACTTAAGAAATAAAATAATAATAAAATATATCAGTCCTCTCAAAAGCCTTAAAGAACTATGATCCTCTTGGTGTCACTCTGAAGCTACTGTAAAACCTAGGATTTTCTTTGGAAATTAAAATGAATAAATAATAAACTTTATCTGCATTGATGACATGAGTACAATTTCTTGGTTTTCTTGAAATTCTTGAGTTTCTTGATTTTCTTTATTTTAAATTATTATGAAATTAAGTCTCAAGTTATGAAGAACATTGCAAGAATAATTATAAAGTTTAAAATATATGGACTAAATAAAAAAGTAAATTATTTGTATATTTTTAGATTATGAATATTGGATTTGGATATAATTAGGGATGAATTGAATTGGATATAACTCAAGATATTTGGATCTACTCTCATTAGATTGGACCAATAGTGTCGGACGCTCCGAACGTCATTATTGTTTCGATAGAAATTTTGGCTGATCAGTGGCTCACCTATTAAATCAGATTCAACGTTGATGTTTCTCATTTCAAAGGCATCGAAATCGATTATCTACATGCCAAATTGGTATTGATTTAAGAGTTTTATCATCGACCGAAGTTCATGCCTAATTATAGATTAAAAATTAATGTTTTTCAACATCGACTAAATTTTGTTGTTAATATGTATGCTTATGATTAAATCTAAGACCACCACGATGATCTACGTTTCAAGGGCTATCAAATTGACTATTTAAATATTAAATTTTGTTGAATCTTTGAATCTGCAGGCCTCTCGAAAGGTTACCATGTCACTAGAGTCTAATCCAGGGTAAAAAGTTCCTACCTTTCTACTCCAACTTACTTAATTTTGAATTTTAATAAATTAGGACTCATAATTTATTTTCTAATTTGATTAGTAAAAAAGATTAATAGATATTAACATTTTATGTTAGTGATGAGACTCTTGTCTAAGCTCATCTATAAATGGTTTGATGTATGCTGAGTAGGATTTCGGGTATGCCTTTACCGATGTATGCTGAACCAAAATGGTCCTTTGGTCTACCATAGAGAGGGTAGGTGACATGAAACTCTCTAGGCCCTTAATTATTTTGAGCTATGAAGGGCAATACCTCGACGGTCCCTCAACCTAGAGAATTTAGGGGGACCAGGACTGCTACTTTTATCCTAGGTGGGCATGTCCCTGAGACTTCTGCAGAAGTGACTGATCATGATCATCATGGCAGCCAGAGGTCATGACCTCCAGGTAGATTCTCTCGGAGCACGCCGCTTCCTCTCACAGTCTGACTCCGCTCCCAGAGAAGTATGTGACTCAGTATTCTACTCGAAAAAATTAAAATGCATAGCATAATAAATACCCTGATGTAGTCTAGGTTGTGTTCGTGTTGGTCCTACGCATATCCGATAAGCATGGATAATCAAGTGAAACATAAATTACTTCCTTACTTTACTTTATTGTATTTTATTCATGTTCCTAAAATTTTATGGATTCATGCTCATTAATACATATCTTGATATCATTTAGAATGGATGTTATAGATGCTTGAGATTTTATTTTATACTTGTTTATGAATTATGGATGCATGAATATCATGTTGAAATCTTGCATATGCCTTGTTGATAGTTGATACAGTTCTTTAGTATTGATATATATCATGCAAGCTTTATGTATTATATTTTGCATTAGCTGTGTGAATTTTATTGGGACTTTTCACAGTCGCATGCTTTCAACATAAAATATTTTTTAGGTGAAATGTGATGGTTGAAGCGAGTGCAAGATATTGAAGGGGGTTGTGCATGCTGATGTTTTCGATGATCCCAAGGGCTCTTTGTTTTTTTAATTTAATGATTATCAATTATTTGAATGATTATTTAATTTAACAATTGCTTTAATGGTTCAATACTGAAATGAGATTATTTAATGCTCAATAAAGTTTTATTCATGATATGTAATGGTAGTAATGTTTGAAATATAATGTATCCAGGAGATTTAACCAAGAAACCAATTTATGAAATTGATTTCCAAAATCAATATATTTTCGATGTATTTACTTACATAAGTAATAACTTAAGGATTTTGTCATTATGATGCTTTAATTTTGAACATTGTTCTATGGAGCTATTAAACGTCGGTGCATGCGTAGGCTAACTCCCTAAAGTTTATTTCAATTAAGGCAATGTCAATGATGAAAGACTTCATTTAACAATTTCTTTTATGTAATGGTTTAATCAGATTCGTTGATGATGTATCTGTACTGGATCTGGTACTAGGAGGCTAAGACATGCTCACGCTTGCGCTCAAGCGGACCGTCTGGTACTTAGTACGGTTGTAACGTGTATGTTGTTGAGACCATTGCATTATTACATTTTAGAAAAGAAAAAAAAATCAACCTTTTGTAAATGTGAAAAAAAAATCCTGAGAAAGTATGTTGTCTTTTTTGTCCCTGGTGCACTATAGGCACCCATAAGTTCCACCGAACTCAGGCTCACACTCGAGCCACACACATGCTCATATCATACATCATTATCCCCATATCATATGCCTACATGTATACATAAAAGCAACAACTACATGCAATCATGATCATGCTTAAACAAGCAAACAACATGTGTAACAATTTGCTTTACACTAATCATGCCTTATGATATACAATGTTCATTAACATGCATGTCATATGAATGGTTATAAACCAAGAATAACATAAAATACATTCAGTTTGCATGCATATCAAATCAAATTTCAAGAAAACATCCATAATTATATTGCATAAAGTAAAATACAATTAGACATCCATATATTCATATTATGCAGTTTGGATCCCTGTAAACCCGATTTTAGAAAACCCACCACATATCATAGGAACCGAGTTATTCTCTCCCAATTTTATTATGACTGCTCCAATATCTCAGAAACACAGACCAAGAAAAAGAACTACAAAATTCATTGTAATAAAATTAAGAATATTCTAGGACTAAACCTTGTTAAAGAAAAATATAAGACAGATCATGTCAACTGCAGAAATTCATCTCAGTTTGAGAAATTTCTCCAGACCTACAGAAAAATCTTTTGACAAAACACTTTTTATAAGATCTTATTCATGTTAGCGTTCACCCAAAAAAAATTTAGTTTTTTTTTATCAGTTTTGGTTGAGGTTTTAAAACTATCATAATTGTTGGCCAAAACATTCATGCTGATAGAGCAGAAAATGTGTGCTTTGTTGCAATGGACATTTCGGCCTCAAAACTGATCCAAACAGAATGAAGCAAGATTCTAAATTCAAGCCCTAGATATGTAGAACACTATAGTATTTTTATTTTTATTTTTATTTATTAGCTTTATTTCATAGAGATATTGATTTATGTCTAAAATAGGTCAGGATAAAAAATGAGAACAGAAAAGTTAAGATTTAAACTCATGCAAGATCCATTAAGAAAAAACAATAATCAAATTTAAAAATTCATACAATCACAATTTTTTTGATGTTCTAAACATATTTACATCATCACATAATACATATTTGATCAGATTCATGCTAATCTTGCTAAAATAATAACATACATCATCCAGGAATCATAAAACCTTCATGAAATATCTCAAATATAATTTCATCTATGCAAGAATCATAATAAACCCTAAATAATCATAAAAAATGGTTTTTTTATGTAATAAAATATTGTTTAATCATGCTAAATATTAAATAATCTATCATATATGCTCATATCAACTTTCTTTACCAAAACATTAAAACCTAAAACATGTTTTTACCAAAACCCTCTTCAAAACGGTTTTTTACGTACAAGAACTTATAGAACTTATATTTTATCTATATAACCTAATATTAACATCTTAAATATGATAGAACAAATAAGATCTAATAAATAATAAGAAACAAGTTGTCTCCAAATCATTTTTCACATTGAAAGACTGAAAATTATCATGCTTCAAAAATTATTTTTCTTTTTTATTCTATGGTGACATGGATCCATCAAAACATGTTCTTTATATTAAAAAACAATCTTAGAGAGGCGTTTCAAGGTCTGATCCTCGTTGGTTTAGATCTAAAAATTGTCTCACGTATATTCTGTGCGTTTAAAAAAATTTATGTCTACGCGATTGATGTACCTACCTCAATCGAGTTCTCAAACATAGATCGGCCTTCGTCTCCTATCTTTAAACCTTAAAGGAGCTTCAATGGCTACTGCAAAAGCTCTAAGGAGGAAGAAAAAAAGAAGAGAAAGAAGAAGAAGAAAATAGGAATAAAAAAGAAGAATATCAGATAGACTTCTCCCTCTTTTTTTCTTTTCATAATAGAAAATCAACCAAGGGGGGAGCGTCCCCTCAGAGTCCAATCCATATAAAAAACTAACCTATGTTGATCCCGAAGAGTCCAATTAAAAAATTATTCTAACAAACTACTCAATTAAATAATTAATTAATTTAATTAACTAATAGTTTACCTTAATTAACTAATTAATTAACCTAATTAGTTATGGGTCCACTAGGGAGGGCATCTCACTCTCTATAGAGTCCTCTAGGGTTTTAAAGACCCTTCTAATGAGGTCTCTAGAACCTGGAGTAGATCTCAATTGGGTCCAAATCCAATCCCTATTTGGGTTGAATCTAGAAACAAAACAAACAAATCCAAATCCAAAATCAAATTAAAGATCAATATCCAAACATAAGATACATAACAAAATTTGATCCAAACTCAGGTTTGGATTCGAACCTAACCCATCCAAAATCCATATAATTCTGAGTCACCCCTGTGGGCCACCCTAACCACACCTGGCACCCCACTGGGCTGGGCGTGACCCCTTCAAGCCTCTCCTGAAACTTGGTTTGAGTCCAAAACGCAGTTTGGTCAACTTAGACTCTTGAATTTTGCCTAAATTTTAAAATTGGTTTTAACCTGAATTTAGAAGTTGAACCAAAGCAAAATCGCAAGTATTACATTCTACCTCCCTTAAAAAAAAAATTGTCCACAAAATTTGTACTTACTTGAATAGGTAAAGGTATTTCTCTTGCATGTTGGCCTCAGGCTCCCATGTACACTCCTCAATACCATGATTTTGGCAACTCACCTTCACTAAGGGAACAATCTTCGATCGTAATACTTTCTCCTTACGATCCATAATCTTCACTAGGTGCTCCTCTGCAGTCAAGTCTTCTCGTGCCTCAATATCCTCATACTGAATCACGTATGACAGGTCTGGTACATGCTTTCTTAACATTGACACATGGAACACATCATGAATCTTTGCGTACTAGGGTGATAACTCCACCCTATATGTTGTTGTACATACCTTCTCCCAAACCTTAAATGGTCCTACAAATTTGGGATTGAGCTTCCCTTTCTTTCCAAACCTGGACACACTCTTAGTAGGAGAAACCCGCACTAAAACAAAATCTCCAACCTCGAATGTAAGCGCTCAACGTTGATGATCTACATAACTCTTCTATCTACTCTGAGATATTCGTAGTCTTTCACGAATCCTGCGCACCTACTCAATATAGTGCTCTATCACCACTAGTGTGTGTAAAGTATGTGCACTAACCTCATCCCAATATGCTGGTGATCTGCAAGGTCATCCATACAGTGCCTCGTAGGGTGCCATGTCAATACTTGCATGATAGCTATTATTGTAGGCAAACTCTACCAACACAATATGCTTATCTCACTCACCCTTTTAATCAAAGGTACAAGCTCTGAGCATATCCTCTAGAGTTTGAATCATCCTCTCTGACAGATCATCTGTCTGAGTATGAAAGGTCATATTGAACTTCAACTAAATCTCCAAAGCTTTCTGCAATTGTCCTCAGAACTTCAACGTAAAACGTGAGTCTCGATCTGAGATGATCGATAGAGGTACTCTATGTAGTCACACGATCTCCTGCATGTATAAATCTGCCAGACTCTCCAAAGACTGGTTGGTCCTTATAGAAAAAAAATTGGTTGACTTAGTGAGTCGATCCATAATCACCCAAATTGCGTCCTTACCTCTGTGGGTCCTGAATAGACCAACCACAAAATCCATCGTGATAGCTTTTCACTTCTACTGAGGGATCTCAATCTGCTGTAATAAACCATCAGACCTCTGATGTTTTATCTTCACCTGCTGACAAGTCAAGCACTTCAAAACATATTTCGCTATGTCCCGCTTCATTCTGCTCTACCAGTAATTTCTCTGTAAGTCTTTAAACATCTTTGTACTATCAGGGTGTATGATAAATTTACTCTTATGCGCATCACCAAGCACTTCTTTCCTGATCTGAGGGTCGCTAGGTACTTATAACCTATTTTTATACCAGATGCTTTCATCTTCCTGAAGGTGAAAACTTGATATGTCATCCTGACATACAGCTACCACCTGAGAAAACTTAGGATCATCCTTCTACTTCTCTATGATCTGCTTCATAATCTTTGTCATCACAGTCATATTGGTGATGTTGATCTTATTGTCCTCAGCTCTAAAGGGTCTCCACTCAATGGGATCCTGAGTCAAACTTCATAAGCCTACTAAACTCCTCCTGTCTTGTGGCTAAGAGCATATGCTATGACGTTCACCTTCCCTGAATGGTAAGTGATCGTGAACTCATAATCCTTGATGAACTTAAGCCACCTCCTATGCCTCATGCACAACTCTTTCTGCACAAAGAGGTACTTGAGGCTCTTATGATCTGTGAAAACCTCAAACTTCTCACCATACAAATAATGCATTCAAATCTTCAAAGGAAAGACCACTGCCGTCAATTCATGAGTAGGGTAGTTTCTCTCATGAACCTTCAATTGACGAGATGCATACGTGATAACTTTTTCGTGTTGCATCAGAACGCACCCCAGACTTATGTCTAAGGCATCTGTGTACACAACAAAGCGACCTTGCCCTGATGGCAATGTCAACACTGGTGCAATAGTAAGCTTCTGCTTCAAGACCTGAAAACTCTCCTCGCATTAGGCGTCCCATACAAACTTCACTCACTTACAGTGAAGCTTCATCATTGACAAAGCAATCTGTGAGAAATCCTGTATAAAACCATATAGTATCCAGCTAATCCAAGAAAACTCCTAATATCACCCACATTCTTGGGTTGCTCTCACTTTAATACTGCCTCTACTTATTAGAATACCAAAAGTTTATCCATTAAGGTTCAAGAATTTTCAGAATTTTCATACTATTGCTCATGGAAAAAATCACTCACCTTAACAGGGTCCACCAAAACACCATCCTTAAATATGACATGACCTAAAAATATCACTTGATCGAGCCAGAACTCACACTTAGAGAATTTCGCATAAAACTGATGTTCTCTAAAAGTGCTCAATACAATCCTCAGGTGCTCCTCATGCTTTTCCTTGCTCGAAGAATAGATAAGAATATTGTTGATAAAGACAATCACGAACTCATCCAAATACACTCATAATATTTTATTCATAAGGACTATGAATGTTGTCGGGGCATTTCTGAGTCCAAAGGGCATAACCAAGAGCTCATAATGCCCATAACGGGTCCTGAACATTGTCTTAGGGATATCCTCATCCCTAATCTTGAGCTGGTGTTAACCTGATCTCAGGTTGATCTTAGAAAATACTTGCAATCTATTAGCAATCACGTCCAAAACAATGTCCTTGCGATACTTCAAATCCCCAAATTAGTAGTCAGGATTTACCTTAGCCTTTTGAAGCTGATCAAACAAGTCCTTAATCTGCGGCAAAGGATATTTGTTCTTGATCGTCACTTGGTTTAGCATCATATAATCGATGCATAACCTCATAGAACTGTCCTTTTTAACAAACAACACCGGTGCTCCCTAAGGTGACACACTCGATCGAATGAAGCCCTTATCTGACAATTTTTGTAACTGCTTTTTTAGCTTAGTTGGTGTCATTCTGAATAAAGCTTTGGAGATTAGGGTCGTTCCAGGCACCAACTCAATAGCAAAGTCCATCTTTCGCATAGGAGGTAACCTAGATAGATCCTCGAAAAAAACATCCACAAACTCTCTAATAACCTCCAGCTTTCTATCATGATCGGTATGGGCTCAACCAAAGACACGCTAGCAAGAAAAGCCTCACAACCGCATCTAACTAGATGTTGGGCTTTCATAGTTGAAAGCAACTTCACCTTCTCCATCAATTTACTCTCTTTATACTAAAAAATGGGTTGGTCCAATCGAACAAAACATATCCACCTCCTGCAACACTCTATATAGGCATAATACTCATGCAATCAATCCATCTTCAAAATTACGTCATAACTGATCATATCCAGGATGATCAGGTTGGTAGATAGATTCTGCTTCTCAATCAACACCTCTACCTCTAATAGGTACTCACGAGCGATAGTCCTATCGCTCGAATGTGTAACTATCTCTAGGGTGTAACCTAGAGTAACAGATAATATATCCAACAAAGAAGCAAAATGTGTGGACATAAAAGAGTGAGTTGCTCGAGTATCGAACAACACTCGAACACTAAAACCATCTAAACAAAACAAGAATAAACCAAGTGAATTTCTAACCAAATTCTTAAGTAGTGTACCTAGCATATGTCTAGGTTTTCACATTACACTGCACATTCTCAACAACATGAATGAAACAATCAAAAATTTAAATTGGACCATACTTACAGTGATAACTAAATTTTCGACGGGCTAAGAGTTATAATTTTTTAACGTAAGCTCTGATTTGAACACCACAAATTTTTAAACCAAAATTTTAAGGATTTTTTTTTAAACCCCTTTACATGATTTTCAAGAACACAGTGGAAACTCCTTTTTAAATACGGTTCAAGCCTTGGGCAGGTTACAGATACAATACACAAGTAAGTAAGACTAGAATAATTCAATCAAACCATAGTTTGCATTTAAAATAAATCAAACACTAGTCTCAACCATTATCAGAGTTTATAGGACTTAATAAATCAAATAATAATAAAATATATCAGTCATCTCAAAAGCCTTAAAGAACTATAACCCTCTTTGCACCACCTCAAACCTACTGTCATCACCCTTCAACCTACTCATTACCTGAAATATTATAAGTAGAGACATAATTCCACAACCTCAGTAGGTAATTGATTCCTACTATGTAGAAATTTTGGACATACCACCTAGGACACCTGGTAGTTCAGGCCCCATACGACCAAAAACTGGGGATCAGTGAGACGTCATTGCCCTCCAAAAACCAAGCAACGATCAACCGGTCATGTGTACCCCCACTCTCTCTAAAGTAGTCTCTGATCCAATAGACCTGGTCTGAATGGGTCATTGGTGTTATTTAATTATTAGGCTCATCAAATAAATTACATGTGCTCACAGCACATGCACCCAGGCTCACAAGCTCAATCTCTCCACTAGAGATTCTATGAGAAAGTTGGTTTTAACCTATTTAAATACCCATAGTTCACAATGTGAGCCCGGCCTCCACGGGACAATTATGTGATTATGTGCATGGATATCTTTTTTGTCCCTGGTGCACTACATGCACCCATAGGTTCCACCGAACTCCGGCTTACACTTGAGCCACACACATACTCATATCATACATCATTATCACTATGTCATATGCCCACATGCACACATAAAGACCACATCTATATGCAATCATGATCATGCTTAAACAAGCAAACAACATGTGTAACAATTTGCTTTACACTGATCATGCATTATGATATACAATGTTCATTAACATGCATATCATATGAATAATTCTAAATCAAGAATAACATGAAATACATTCAATTTGCATACATATCAAATCAAATATCAAGATAACATTCATAACCATGTTGTATAAAGTAAAAAGCAATTAGACATCCATACATGTCATATTGTGCAGTTCAGATCCCTGTTAACCCATTTTTGAAAAACCCATCATAAATAACAAGAACCTAGTTATACTCTTCCAATTTTATTATGACTGACCCAATATCTCAAGAACACTGTTCAAGAAATAAACTACAAAATTCATTGTAATAAAACTAAGAATATTCTGGGACTAAACCCTATTCAGAAAAAATATAAGACAGATTCTGTCAACTGCAAAAATTTATCCCAGTTTGAAGAATTTCTCCAGACCTATAGAAAAATTTGTTGACAAAACACTTTTTATAGGATCTTCTTGTACATGTTAACGTTCACCCAGATTTTTTCCAATTTATTTTAATCTGTTTTGGTTAGAGTCTTATAACTATCAAAATTATTGGTCGGAATAGTTCTGCTGAAAGGGCAAAAAACATATGCTCTATTGCAATAGATGTTTTGGCTCAAAACTGATCCTAACGGAACGAAACAAGATTTTAAATTCAAACCTTAAATGTGTAAAACACTCCAGCATTTTTATTTTTATTTATTGGTTTCCTTTTCATAAAGATATCAATTTTTTGTCTAAAATAGGTCAGGATAAAAAATGAGGACAGAAAAGCCAAGATTCAAACTCATTCTAAATCCATTAAGAAAGAACAAGATTCAAGGTAAAAATGTCATACAATCACAATTTTTTGATGCTCTAAATATATTTACATCATCACATAACACATATTTGATCATATTCATACTAATCTTGTCAAAACAATAATATACATCATTCAAGAATCACAAAACCTTCATAGAATATCTCAAATATGATTTCATCTATACAAGAATCATAAGAAACCCTAAACAATAATGAAAAATGGTTTCTTTATGCAATAACATCTTTAATTATGCTAAACATTAAATAATCTATCATATATGCTCAGATCAACTTTCTTTATCAAAAACATCAAAAGCCTAAAAATGTTTTTGCCAAAATCTTCTTCAAAATGGTTTTTCGCATACAAGAACATTGATTCAAGCATATATCAAATTTTCAAAACTTATAGAACTTATATTTCATCAATGTAACCTAATATTAACATATTAAACATGTTGAAACAAATAAGATCTAACAAATAACAAGAAACAAGTTTTTCTCAAATCGTTTTTCACATTGAAAGCCTGAAAATCATCATGTTTTGAAAATTGTTTTTCTTTTTTATTCCATGGTGACATGGATCCATCAAAACGTGTTCTCTACATTGAAAATCAATCTTAGAGAGGTGTTTTAAGGTCTGATCCTCATTGGTTCAGATTTAAAAATCATCATACGCATATTCTGTGCATTTGAAAAAATCTATGTATACGCGATTGATGTACCTACCTTAATCGGGTTCTCAAACGTAGATAGGCCTTCATCTCCCGTATTCAAACCTTAGAGGAGCTTCAATGACTGCTGAAAAAGCTCTAAGAAGGAAGAAAAAAAAGAGAGAAGAAGAAGAAGAAGAAGAAGAAGAAAAAGAAGAAAACTAAGAATAAGGAAAAAGAAGAAGAAAAATAGGCATAGGAAAGAAGATCATATAAAGACTTCTCTCTTTTCTTTTTTTTATAATAGAAAATCAACTAAGAGAGAGGGGGTGTCCCCTCTTTAGAGTCCAATCCATATAAAAAACTGAACTATGTTGATCGCTAAGAGTCCTATTCAAAAATTACTCTAACAAACTACTTAATTAAATAAATAATTATTTTAATTAACTAATAGTTTACCTTAATTAACAAATCAATTAACCTAATTAGTTATGGGGTCCACTAGGGGGGGCGTCACACCCTCTCTAGAGTCCTCTAGGGTTTTAAAGACCCTCTTAATGAGGTCTCTAGAACCTGGAGTGGATCTCGCTTGGGTCCAGATCCAAAAACTAGATCTAGGTCCAAAACCTAATTCTGATCCAAATGTTTGATTCATATCCAATCCCTATTTGGGTCGGATCTAAGAACCAAACAAATAAATCTAAATCCAAAATCAAATTAAAGATCCATATCCAAACATAAGATAAAAAACAACATTGGATCCAAACTCAGGTTTAGATTTGAACCTAACCCATTCAAGATCCATATACCTCTGAGTCACCCCTGAACCCCTGTGGACCACCCTAATCGCACCTGGCACCCCACTGGGCCGGACGTGACCCCTCTGAGCCTCTCTTAAAACTTGGTTTGAGTCTAAAATACAACTCGATCAACTTAGACTTTTGAATTTTGCTTGAATTTTATACATATATATATAGTTTGCTTTTTGAACAATTTTGTAGCAATATATGTATTTATATGTAAATATGTTGTCTGCAATTGAACATAAAATTTTGGTTATTATGTGTGTTTCATGTTCACTGAAAAATCTTGCAATGCTAATTTATTGTGGTAATGTCTGGTTCACTAACAAGTTGTTGAGGGTCGTAGGCATGTGTTGCTTACAAAATATTAAATTCTAATTTTTGCATTACAAAATAATTTTGACAAAAATTAGTTTTTTTGAATTAATTATATGATTGAAATTGATAGGGCAAAAGCCTAAATTTGTTATTGCATGTTAATTTGCATAATTGTTCTTATGTAATAAACTCTTAATTAATTAAGATGGTTAAAAAACCAAACAATGTAATAATTTTTTTCTTTGGTGTTCCTCTAAAAGGGTGAAAACCTTAGATGACATTCATAGGGGATCGTGAAGATACTAAATATCATGTGCATTTGTTGTCCTTAAGAATCCAATGTATGGTTCATGTTTCTAGCTATGGTTGTAGAAAAATTTCAGTCACTTTGTTTAAGGTAATGTTATTGACTCGGATATAGTTATTGGTATACCAAGAAAGTGACGTTAATGATTGTCGATTTTCATTGATGTCTTGATATTATGTGTGAAATTCTAATGTTCTGATAGATGGTCTTGATTCTTGATATCGATCGAAAAATAAGTATGAAACTCAATAATTAAAATATAAATTATGTGTTAAGCTACGATTGAAAACTACCTTGAACTTCATAAACTTTGCCCATTTTGAGTATCTGCAGGTTTGTAAGAAAGTGGACATTAAATTTGTGTGCAACAAAAACAATTATAATTTAAGTTAAAAAGTTATTCATACATGTTGTATTGATTCATGCATTCCTAAATGTTTAGCATCAATTTCATGCATTCTTAAATATTTAATTTAGCATAAAATTATAAATTGCATGCTTGAAGTGCTTAGATGATAATTTTGTTCTGATGATATGTTACTTATTATCTCTCTTAAATATATACTTTGATTTGCACAAGTAGGGATGCATATGGGTACAGAGGTTTTGCAATTTCCTCTATGTAGGATATGATTTCAATTCAAATGTTGTTCTGGATTCGAACAGTTTGCATCCTTATACATGAGCATGGCAGGCTCGCTTCAACTTGCTATAGCCCAAGAAACCAAATGAGCTTGAATGATCAGAGAACAACTCAGGCATTTAAGTTGAACTGTTAGTGGACAGAGGTGTTAGAGGGTTTCTGCTGTCCGCACCCCACCCGTCCAACACTAGCGGTGGATGTGTGAGACACCTGAAACACGGCATCCGCGCATCCAACATGACACCTTTCAGGTGTCTCGACGGTGTTCCACCACTTTTCCGTGTTTAGGACACTTGGGACAAAAAGCAAAAATAAAAATAAAATAAAAATATATTTTTTTTATAAAAAGACAATGGCTGGGACAAATTTTTGACTTGTCCAGAACACCTCTGTGCTCCATCAGCAATGTCCAGACAGGTCTGTTCTACACAGGTTTGTTCGCGCAATCAAACGCGGGCCTCAAACCCTGCAAGATCAGTTTAGCGCAACCACTTGGAATCTGAAGGCCCCGGTGGCTTGTATCCAGTGGTCCGTCTGGGTTCTGACCTTAGTCAATCATGTGACAGACTCAGCCCTGCACTTGTGACAAGTGGGCTCCAACCCAGCATGACTCAAGGCGGTTCAGTAGACAAGTCAAAGTTTCAAGCTTGTGCTGTGTGTGGCTCTGTGGATAAGGTCGCCTCAACTTCACGCTCTTCTGCCGTTGCCCATAATCTTTCAAACGGCTAAGTTTCCCCTTCACTATTCTTCCTTTTCCATCTCCATTAGTGCACAGATGATAACGAGGAGAACCAATTTCTCGGATTCCATTTCTCGATCAAATTAGCTCTCTTTGACACGTACACTTCTCCCTGGCAGTTCATTGTGATAGGGGAAAAAACCCTCTAATGGGGACTCAGATGTTAAACCAGGTGCTTGCTTTTCTTCTTTTGCTTCGACCATGGATTTTGGGCTTCATTTTTTGTTCATATGATGCTAAAATAACAGATGAGTTTGCTTTTTCTTGGTTGGTTTTGTTATCTTGCTTCTTAGATTGATGATTCAATCCTCAAGGAGTACCCCATACACATGTTTTGAAAGGGTGCTTCTTTTTCGTTTGATTTCGGTATTCGTATTGGTTTTTTTGTGGTCAATTGTCTAGTGTAGAAGAGTTATCTTCATATAATTGGAAAAGAGGAATGGATGGTGTTCTTCATTAGTTGGTTGTTTTTATTTCTACATGCTTGCGCTAATGGTTTAGTTTAGAGGAATTATATGTATATGTGAATAAAAAAGTGTAGGTGGTGTCTTCTATTCATTTGGTTTCGTTGTTTGGTTTTGTTCTTCTTTGTAGGTTAATGGTTTGCTTTACAAGAGTTCTTCTCCATACCTCGCAAAACCGGGCATTTTATCGGTGCCATCTTCGTTGAACTGTCGAGTAATACCATGTAAGACAAGCTTCCTAGCAAAACCTGCTTCGTTGAAGGCATTTAGTTCAAACAAGAGATTTGTGGTTCGCGCACAAGAAGAGCCGGAAGAACAACCGGTGCCTGAAGAGGGGGGCGACTCACAGCAAGAGTCTTCTTCGTCGGGGATAGCCGTCGCAACCCTGGAAGCTCCGGAGCAAGAAGTCCAACCTGTGGACAGAAAACGCAGAATTAAGCTGGGAGACATAATGGGGGTATTCAGATTTCATCCTATAAGACTCAAATTCACAATTTCTGCTTTTATGCACCATATAGCTTTAGTTGTTGGCTGTTCCTTCTTTCTTGGGATAGGGACATTTGTTGGGATTTTCGTAGAAATTTGATCTTAATCTTTTCGTTGTATAGATTCTGAACAAACGAGCTATCGAGGCTTCAGAGAAGGAAAGACCCGTTCCTGACATCAGGACTGGAGATATTGTAGAGATCAAGCTGGTAATTTCCGAGATTTGGAGCATAACAAATATAGTTTAATGGGTGGATGCTTGTATAAATGTGATGGTATATTTCAAAATTGATCTGAAGCACATGGTATTATTGTCCTAATTTCAGGAGGTACCAGAGAATAGGCGTCGAGCTTCTATTTATAAAGGCATTGTTATGTCAAGGCAAAATGCTGGAATCCATACAACAATCAGAATTAGGAGGATAATTGCTGGTGTTGGTGTTGAAATTGTTTTCCCCCTGTAAGCTCTGAGCATTTACCATACATCAGCAGTGAATGGCGCTTGTTTTAACTTGACATAGGGTGCACTGGTTTTCCTTCTGCTAGCTTTGTGTTTCTTTTATTTTCTATTGGAAGGTGATATGCATGCATTGAGATGTTTGCCTGGTGGATCCTTTCAAAGTTCACTTTAACATGGTGGATCTTTCAGTATGGTCTTCCATATGGTTAGAAAGAAACAACAGGATTTTGAAGAGCAATACCATTATCATGCTATCCAAATGGATATTCTGGCTTGTGCAATCAAGAAGTGGCTGATTTGTGATCTATCTTGGATTGGCATTTTTTCTATGACTAAATCTTTTTTTTCCTTATGTATACTTTCTTGCTTTTGGGTGACTGCTTGTCATCTCTTCTATCTTCTAAAAAAAAGAAGGGGTGTAGTAGGTGATGAACAGTGTGAGCAAATTGTTAATCTATCTTGGATTAGCACTTTTTCTATGACAATCCTTTTTTTCCTTATATGCACTTTCTTGCTTTTGGGTGACTGCTTGTCATCTCGTCTATCCTCTAAAAAAAGAACGTGTAGTAGGTGATGAACAGTGTGAGCAAAATGTTAATGTTGTATATGCATGTGCATGATTTCTCTTCATTTTTTATTCTTGTCTCTCTTTTCTTTTTGTCCTCGAGAAAAACTGTAAATGCAGAATCTATTACATCAATTATCAATTGAAGAGGTGGCATGTATAAAGAATTAATCCACAGAAGAAAGTACAAACATGTAGGCCCTGGTGAATGGAAATAAAGATAAAATAGTAAACTATTAGCTCCAAATTTGAATATCTTTTACTTCAATACATTCCAAATAATTAGTTCAGGAGGCGTTTGAATGGCAGAAGAAATAATCTCGCTAGATTATTTATTCTGCTTTTGGTCTGGCCCCATGTCTCAATCAAACATGACTATTTCTTCCATTTTTGTACAATTTATCCCAGATTCTTTCTTCCATGGACCACTCAAACACACCCTTAGAGAAAAAAACTAACCAGATAGGATAAGCATCGAACTAGTTGGTGCTTTCATGTTGTTCCACGTACTCTCTTCTGTCATATCTGTGCTGAATTTGTATGACCGAATGAAATTAGTTTGCATGAAAAATGGCTAAAGGGGATATCAGATCTGAATTGATGTAACCATGTTACTGGTTAAATTGATTTGGGTTGGTCAGATTCCTGATATGCAAATCTCACCTGTATCATTGGTATAAATACCTGTATGGTTCACTAGTCTTAATATCTGTCGAATCAATTAACTTGGGCTGTCTTGATCGATTTGTCTAAGTGAATTAAAGTTTTGAGCTAGTCATGCTTAGCCCAATCCATATCTTTCATTGAGATATTCCCAAATCAAGATTTAAATTTAATAGGCAAGACAGAACTGGTGATAGTGATGGATCTGCTTTAAGCCCTTTCCTATTTGCGATAGTGATGGATGAGCTTACGAGATCAATTCAAGAAAATGTACCGTGGTGTATGTTGTTTGCTGATGATATTGTTTTGATTGATGAGTCTAGAGCTGGGGTTAATGCTAAGTTAGAATTATGGAGACAGACATTGGAAGCTAGAGGTTTTAAGTTGAGTAAGAGTAAGACTGAATATATGGAATGTCGGTTTAGTAAGCAACGAAGTAGTGATGGGAGTGTAGTGAAGCTTGGTGAGCAAGAAATACCGGTGAATGATTATTTCAAATATTTGGGATCCATCATTCAAAAGTATGGAGAAATTGATGGAGATGTAAATCATAGGATAAAGGTTGGGTGGATGAAATGGAAAAGTGCAACTGGAGTGTTGTGCGATCGTAGAATGCCATTGCGGTTGAAGGGAAAGTTTTATAGGACGACTATTAGACCCGCTTTACTATATGGTACGGAATGTTGGGCTGCCAAGAGACATCATATTCAAAAAATGAGTGTAGCTGAGATGCGGATGCTTAGATGGATGTGTGGAAATACAATAAAAGATAAGATTCGGAACGAGGAGATACGTAAGAAGGTAGGTGTTGCACCCATTGAAAATAAGATGCGAGAGAATCGTTTACGGTGGTTTGGACATATTCGGCGAAGGCCTAATGATGCTCCAGTTAGAAGGTTGGAGAAATGGGAAAATATATTAGTTAAAAGAGGTCGGGGTAGGCCTAGGAAGACTTGGATGGAGATGATAGGAAAGGATATGAATGCTTTGAACCTCTTCGAGGACATGGCATTGGATAGGAATGATTGGAGGAAAATGATTCATGTGGAAGACTCAAAATGAATTTCTTTTTTGGTTCATATCGCTGACCCCAATTGTTTTGGGATGAAGGTGTAGTTGTTGTTGTTGTTGTTGTTGTTGTAGGCAAGACAGAACTGGGACTTATTTGAAATTAAAGTGCTCCCAAAGTACTCTGACCTTTTAAGGATTAAACCAAGTCGACCATGCCAATCGCTGAGAGAGATAAGCTTTTGGTGTTTAAACTTCGAGTTGGACAAATGACTTCGAACCACACCTGAACTCTATATTCTTTGACCTTTAAGATGCTATCTTTATACCTATTCTATAAATAATGCCTCATGATCAGCTGCTATTGTGGTTTGTCGATTGTGTACACTTTCATGTGGTTATTCATCTGACTGACTGTAGAACAATAATTTGTTGCTTCCAGAAGCAAGGCATGTTGCCAGTCCCCATGTTTTTAATTGCTGCACAATGTGTCATTCTCAATGTATCCTGAAATAATATAATGGTGCATATTAGGATTACATCTCATTGATTTAGATATCACCATAATATCAACATCATCTTGGAGACTGTTGTCGCTATATCTCAAATTAAATTTCGAAGAAAAAAATGAACAGAAATGATGACATGTTGCTAAACTGCATAGTGTAGGCAATTGGCTTACTAGGCCTATTGTTGTTTCTTCTTTGTTGGTGAATTGCAAAACATGTGTTAATTTGTTTAGTATGATTTTTTTTCTTAGGGGTCGTTTGTTTCACCTAATTTACACATGAAAATGGGCCCACGGTCATCATGGCTGGTTTCTTTTCACGTTGACCATGCATTTACTATGTAAATCCGTAACACCCCCCCCCCCCCCCCCCCCCTCCCCGTGAATATTACATATGCATTTTTTCACACATGGGATGCCTTTCCCATGGAGTCTTTTCTTATTGGTGGAAATGAAACAAGCAACCCACAATGGCGAAATGTCTGGCGCAAGAATGCACCAGTTGCATTCTAGCAAGGTTTCTTGGTTGAGATAAAATAAAGATTCATTGTGATCTTCCCCTTGAAACGTTAAACCAATATCACATCTTTCTCTCACCTGCAAAGTTGATGCTGTTTGTGGATGAAAACTTATTGTACTATTTTCAAACTTGGTCTTATTCTTCTCAGCTATATGTTGAAGTCGTGAAAGCTTTCCCTTATGTGAACTATCTTACATAGTTACATATTAATAGGATTATTCAGCATCATCATTTTACACTTTGAATCTCTCTCTCTCTCATGCACACGTAGATACACACACACACACAAAATGTGACATGTATGGTTTTTGGCTATCTTGATATGCAGCAAGTCTCTAATTTAGCTATGTTGGTTACTATTTTTCAGGTACTCACCAAACATCAAAGAGATTAAGGTTGTGAGTCATAGGAAGGTTCGAAGGGCAAGGTTGTACTACTTAAGGGACAAGTTGCCTAGGCTTTCAACCTTCAAGTAGGTCTGTTGGTCCAGAAATGGAATACCATCATGTGAGAATTTTTAACTGCAGTTGTTGCTTTGAATGGTTTCTGCTTAGTGACAACCAGTTCATAATTATTCGTTATATCAGTTGTTGCTACAGCTTCATCTTTCTCCACTCCATCTGTATCAACATTGATGTCCGTTGTCATTGTCACTCATTTATTTTTGGTGTTTTTTGCAAAAATTTTCTTCTGAAATATCTTTTACTAGAGCCACCATATTTTGTCAATATGGTCTTATACTTGTAAGGATTGTAGTTTCTTAATGAAGTGATGTGTTCGAACTCTATGATTTTCCTACAATAAGGCTCTGTTTGGGAGCCTTGAATTGGAGGTGTGTTGTGGTTTCCCCAGAGTTCTCATGCTCTCTCTGCTGTTTGGGAGCAGTGATGTTGCCAAAACATTGCATTGGAATGGTGTTGTCCACCCCGATACCAACATTTCAATGTCATTCACAAGAGGATGTTTTTGGCAACTTCATCCTCAACACCACATTTTGGCCAAGCACTGCATTGGGAATGGAGTTGGCAACCCCAACACATTTCAACACCATTGACATGAGGATGTTTTTGGCAACTTCATCCTCAACACCACATTTAGGCAACACATGGAAATGCTGTTTTCATCTCAATGCAAGCCTCCATCGACATAGCCTTAGAATCTTCTAGTAGTTGTCGGTTTCAATTTTGAGTTCAGATACAAACGAGACGACATCATATCTTTTTTTTATTGTTATGCCTTTTTGTCCAAACAACCACCACCGGAGTAGTTTGACCAAACTCCAATCCAAATCTTCAACTCTCATCCCAACAACCAGTTCCCAAACACAGCCCTATGCACCTTATTACCCGAGAAACGAACTTTTTGGACAAAGCAATGCAGTAATCGGAGTCTGCAAAACTTCTGAAAGATTTTGTTTATGAGGTTTTGGGTGATATCCATCATAAGATGAACGGCATCCGGGGCAACCCTGATGGTATCCATTGCTTTATCATATCCATATATTCAATTGGATCCAGTAAAAGGGTAAATTGAAATTCGATTACAATGCAAAACAAGAAAAGATAGAGATGAAATCTGATTAAGCTATCAGTTGCAATCTGATAATCAGATTCAGGTCTGGTAATGAGTCATCTAACCTGAAATTGGATCTGACATTGTTGTACCCTATGAGCCATGTCTCCACGGAGCACAGGCTTCTGCACGGAGCTCCTTTCCACGGAACTCAAATCCGACCCCGACCCCCGCGGGAATGCGTACCCGGAATAAGGGAGATTATGATTAGCTTGCAGTAGCTTTCCTTGTGGAAAGCAGCAAATGCCTTTCTTTGGGGTGTTTTGCTGGAAACCGGTGGTTTTCTGTGGATGCAAACAGGTCCTTTGGAAGTGAGAAAAAATCTCATAGGAAAAGAAAATTTTGCCTATGAGAAGTTTTCATGAGAACTTTTTTCTATGAACATTTTCTCTTGTTTGTGTGACATGAGAAAATCGGGTAGGAAAAATGATAGTGTTTTGATTAGGGTGAACGCTGTCCTCAAAACTAAACTTTTTTTATACGAAAATTTTCTCCATCTCTGGGATGAAGAATACTTTCATGTCAAAATCAGAGCAAACTAGAAAAAAATTCCTTTTCAGAATTTTTTTTATTGTTTGCAATAAATGGAAAAAGTTACCCTTTTTTCTTTCCGACTAGCATTTTTCTGCTTCCAAACGTGCCTTTAAGGTTGGACCCTTGCCTCTGTCCAACGTTCCAATGCCCCAAGTAAAGGGACTTGGGGCCTTTTTCAGAATATAGATCCGATTCTATATTAATCGGATCAGATTTTGAGATATTTAATTAGATGTTTTCATTAATCAGATTCATATTACAAATTTCTGTTTGAATATCTTTGTTGCAAATGAAATCCAATCCATTGGCACTCGTTTTTCCCGGATCTAGTCCTACCAACTAGAATTTGAATCATATTCATCTCTTATTGTGTCTTTTTCAAGCCTGGATATATTGTTTAGAGTGATCCTGCCAGATCCGATCCATTTATACTGCTACTTTGAACCAAAGCCTGGGCTTAGATCCTAATTTCATTTTATTATACTCCTAAGAATCAATGTCACAAGCTGGATTCAAATATCTTTTTTTATTTCCATTGAAATAAATATCTACATGAAAAAAAATCTGAAAATGGTTGAACCTAGGGATGCAAAAGGCTTGGATTCAGGTCAGATATTTGATCAAATCCGAGTTCAACTAACCGAAATCGGTAAAGATAGTAGAATCTAGTTATAATTGGAGTCGGAGTCAGTATGCAATTCCGCATCAGAATCTGAACTCATTAGTTATTCCAACCAGATTACATAAATAATACCCAATTAGCTAATCAGATCTAGATTGGGTATTGCCTTTTCTTCATACGACTCAAGCTAGATCCAATTAAGTTAGATTCAGCATCGTCTGCATCTAAACCAAATCCGACCTGTTTGCATTCACTTGCATCAGTGATATTATCATGCATGGGTGCACTTTTGTGTCCCATGGACATGCTCAAAAGGACACGGAACACGCTATTTTTTGTAGCTTTCAATTGGGAATATAATATATAAAGGGACATGACATGGTCATAAACCGACGTATCCCTGTGACATAAGTTGTTGTTGAGGTCTCTGTGGCTATGTCACAACGATTCATAGACATGGAGGGCAGGCTATCCGAGTTCAACTCACAAGTTCCAAAATTTTTAAAAAAATAGGACACGAGGATATAGATTTTTGAGATTTCTAATTAATACAAAACTATTTTTAAATATTTTTTATTAGTAAAACTATGTTTTCATTAAAATTATAAAAAACATTAAAATGTTAGTAAAAATTAAAAATAACAGTGTATGTGTCGTGTCTGTGTCTGTGTCTGTTTAATTCAAAATGGTGTGTCCATGTGACATAGCACTCTGCGGAGTGAGCCTACCCCCATACTTGTCCTGCGCCAAGACAATTCCAATGGTTCAGATTCAAACCTGAGAACCCATAGTTACCAAAGAGCCCTTAAGAGAAAGCAGATCAGGTGATCGGTCATCTTCAGCATCCATTGCGTCATCCCACCAGGACCCAAGGGTCTTTATGCAATTTGTGGACGATGAAGATGCCAAATCACTTTTCTTATAGATGGTAACCCAATGAGCATCTAGAATAAAATTCTTTTCTTGATTCTTAAACCTTTAACAAGATCAGAAAAATATAACTGAATCAACAATATTTGATAGATCAACTACGATGAGATTTAGATGGGATTCAAACTTTAAGTTCAGAAAATCGGTAGCAACCTTCACGATTCATAAAAAGATCTCCAAACATAAAAACACACGTAGTTCTGATATAGTTATATTCAACGACAATAGTTAACAGAATTTCAACACAAAAATATTAAACTAGAATAGTTACTTCTGCCAACGCAACCTTGTGGGACTCTCCTCCGACAGATGAATCTGACGGACTCAACGCCTCAGAGAGAGCATCAGTGAGCAGCTTTCTGAAGATGCTCAAATAAGACCATTTGATCACAATATGCAGACCATCAGTCTTATACCTACTGCCATTGGCGGGAGGGTGTTGTGTGTTCTCCCCGGAACACAAATTCGTGTGTTCCGGTGTATACGGATGAATATCTTGGTACCCGTGATAATTCATATGCCAATGTTGTCTACGATGACTTTATAATAAAATAACATATAAAAAAGGTAGATATGCTTTTGACGAAAATGCCCTCCCGTAAGATAGATATGTGTTGGACGAAAATGTCCTCCCGCTCCCCGTATATAGATTTGCACGTTCTGCCTTTGTTTTTAGCTTGTGCTACAACACATGGCCGCCTTCTCATTCCTGCCTTGTGTTAGATAGAAAACTTTTTCGAGTTTGTTCCTACCTCGTGGAAATAACTATAAATTGAACGACTGGTTCAATCATTGGTGGGCGTCAAAGGGGGATTTATCGGCCATTTCTTTTTACAGTCTTCTCTTCTTCTTCATTTTCGTTAGGCAGTATGAAAAAAAAGCAATGACGCACAAACATTCCAACAAGTGTCATTAAAGCATGGTGAGTACTTTTCCATGTCATCATGCTATTGTTGAAGAGCATATGTCATCGTGAGTGTCATTAAGGCATCGTTTTGTTATTGCAAGTAGATTTTATCCTTTCGACGGTTGGAAACTTGAAGATATTTGTAAGGCGGTAGGATCTCCTGACAAGAATGCATGGTTACATATGCGAGCAAGGGCCTCTACCCTATCTGATATCGTCAATTCACTTAGTATATGTAATGTAACCAAATCGCGGTTGTAGTAACATATATATCGATTTGTGAGATATTGTTTTGTTTGTTGATATCGATTTGTAATATATTATGCTGAATTGTCGTATATCGATTTGTAAGATATTATGTGTTTTCTATTATCGATTTGTGAGATATTGTTTTGTTTGTTAATATCGATTTATAATATATTATGATGAATTGTCATATATCGATTTGTAAGATATTATTTGTTTTCTAGTGTCTATTTGTGAGATATTGTTTTGTTTGTTAATATCGATTTGTAATATATTATGTTGAATTGTCGTATATCAATTTATAAGATATTATGTATTTTTTAGTGTCGATTTGTAAGATATTGTTCTGTTTGTTACTATCGATTTGTAATATATTATGTTGAATTGTCGTATATCGATTTGTAAGATATTATGTATTTTTTAGTGTCGATTTGTGATATATTATTTTGTTTGTTAATATCAATTTGTAATATATTATGCTAAATTGTCGTATATCGATTTATAAGATATTATGTATTTTCTAGTGTCGATTTATGAGATATTATTTTTTTGTTAATATCGATTTGTAATATATTATGCTAAATTGCGGTATATTGATTTGTAAGATATTATGTGTTTTCTATTATCGATTTGTGAGATATTGTTTTGTTTGTTAATATCGATTTATAATATATTGTACTGAATTGCCGTATATCGATTTGTAAGATATTATGTGTTTTTTAGTGTCGATTTGTGAGATATTGTTTTGTTTGTTATTATCGATTTGTAATATATTATGTTGAATTGTCGTATATCGATTTATAAGATATTGTATGTTTTCTAGTGTCGATTTATGAGATATTATTTTCTTAATTAATATCGATTTATAATATATTATGCTGAATTGCCGTATATCAATTTGTAAGATATTATGAGTTTTCTAGTATTGATTTGTGAGATATTGTTTTGTTTATTACTGTCGATTTGTAATATATTTTGTTGAATTGCTGTATATCAATTTGTAAGATATTATGTTGAATTATCATATACCGATTTGTAATATATTATGTTGAATTGTCGTATATCGATTTGTAAGATATTATGTGTTTTCTAGTGTCGATTTTTGAGATATGATTTTGTTTGTTAATATCGATTTGTAAGCTATTATATTGAATCTTTGATATTGTGATTCATTCAATAATTTCTTTGACTTGCTTAACTAATTGGTAGTCGTTGTTATATGCATCTTGAATAAATTGTAGTAAACGTATGTGCTGGCTAATGCAAATTGATATTTTGCACATGACAGTGTTGAGCATATCAACTAGTTGCAGTGAAGATGATGTATCTCAACCATTGAGAAGTCATGGAGCAACGAACATCTGTACTATCAACGCACCTGAAGAATTCAATATGTGCACTAATGATGAGAAGGGTGCAGGCATTGGATTCACTCTTGACTTGAATATTTCAGCAGACAAAATGCAATTCGATAACGAGATAGACGATCATGACAATGCACTTGACAAAAGTGCAGGCACCTCAAGTCTATACGATAGTACACTTGACTCTGTTCTTGTAGAGGGAATGCAGTTTAATAATGAGGAAGCTGCATACAAATTTTACAATGATTATGCCTTAAAACTTGACTTCAGTGTTAGAAGGTATTCTTGGGCAAAAAATGCACAGAGTGTCATGGTGAGAAAGGCATATGTTTGTTCTAAGCAAGGTTGGAAGAAGTCAAGTGAAAATCCAACAAGGAGCAATCTAGATTCAAGATGCAGCTGTCCAGCGAGAATGGTGTTAATAAGACTTCTGAATGAGAAATATGTAGTTCGTACTTTAATCAATGATTATGACCATGAATTAGCCGCTTCAATTATGACTCCTATGTTAAGGTCGCATCGTAAAGTAACTGAAGTGCATGCTGCAATTGCTGAAATAGCTGATAGTGCCAGCATTTCACCAAGGAAGACATAATTTGTGTACGCACGTAGATGGTGGTCGCGAGAATGTAACATTCACACCTATGGATCTAAGAAACCACTTGAGAAGGATGAGGTCAGAAAACATGAAGAATGGATGAATATGTTCTTTGGTTGATTACCTATAGAAAAAATCAAATATTGACACTGGTTTCTTTAGCGCAATGCAACTGGATGAAGATGGGTATGATGTGAATATGTTTTGGGCAGATTCAAAGTTAAGACTAGATTATGAATGCTTCAATGATGTGCTTATTTTTTATACGATAAGAAAGATTAATACGAAACAGTAGTCATTTGCGCAGTTTGTCGGAGTGAACCATCACTCACGAAGTTGCATATTAAGTGACACTTTTTTGTATGACCAGACCAAGGAAACCTTTGAGTGGTTGTTTAGAGTATTTACACAGGCAATTAATGGAAAGCACCCTGGAGTTGTACTTACAGATGGTGATCATGCAATTGCGGCTGTAGTGTCTCATGTATGGCCATATGCACATCATCGCCTATGTTTGTTGCGTATCTTTCAAAATGCAACAAAGAACATAGGACACATTTTTAATCAGAATACAGGGTTTGATAAAAAGTTTAGACAGTGTATACTTGAGAGCATAGACGAGGTCACCTTTATGCCTGATTGGGAGCAAATGATTCAGATGTACAATCTTGAAGATTGTGTGTGGTTACAACATTTATATGCAGACAAAGAGAAGTGGGTATTGGCATATGGAAGACAATATTTTTGTGCAGGTAACACAAAAAGTTGAATCTATGCATGTCACACTGAAAAAAACCTTGTATTCATGTTTAACAATGTTTTGCTTCATGGAATAGTATGAATTATTTATAGATAGTCTTAGACAGAATGAGCTTGAACAGGATGTGAAATGCTTCAACACCCACCCTGTAACTTTGGGCATAAAAATATTGACGCGACCTGCAGATCTGTATACAATAACTGTATTTAAATGGAATAAGAAGGAGGTTATACATGTCATGAATTATAACATAGAAGGACATATGCAATATAGGAATATGCACAAATACCATGTTGTATGGGAGGGCGAAGAGCATCTAAAAAGACAAGAAGCACATGTTACATACAATGTTGACAACATAACAATTAAATGTATGTGCAAAATGTTTGAATTCAAAGGTATTTTATGTCATCATGCATTAAAAGCACTTAATTAAGAGAAAATATAAGAAATATCTGAATCATATATAATGCAAAGATGGACGAGATAAGCAAAGATTGAGCTGTTAGTTACAAATAATGTCAGTCCATCTAGTGTTGATGAGAAGTGTCGCATAGCCTCCCGTTACTAACAACTATATAGGTCACTTATGCATGTTGTGGATTTGGTATAAAAAAGCGAAGAAGTCTATGTATGTATGAGAAAAGTGTCAAGAGAATTACTTGAAAAAGTACAGTTAATTCACCATGAGTCTGTTGCAGCTCGTGAAGACCAATCTAAGAAAACATGATCGAACAACGTAGGTAAAAATTATGTTTCTCCTGACCCTTGTGAGAAGTTGCGTCGAAGCGTAAACATCATTTTCGACAAGTCAGGAGTAAACGTTGTAGATTATGATGAAAATATTTACCTAGCGAAGGGTATCAAAAGGAAACTTGCCTCTGATTGCAGTCAGAGGAGGACAAAGGGTGCACTGGAATTGGTTGGTAAGAAAATGTCTAAGAAAGAACTAACCTCTAAGCAACCAAGACCTTTGCATGGATAGGTATATAATACAGTGTATTGCTTCTTATGTAATTGTATTACGTGCAACCTATCAATATCTAACTTGTGTAATTTCCAACATGCAGCAATACCATACAGACGTGCACTACAATGTTGGAACCTGCAATCCACCCGACCTGTTTAAGTGGAACAATGACATGAGTTTGAAAAGTCTTTTGGTATGTAACAATTTTGGGATGATGTTTGCATTTCTTGTTGAACTTAATGTAGTGTCTCATATTGTTCTCTTTTATGACAAGCTCGGTTCAATTCAAAAGTGGGCAACGCAACACATGAATCACGAGTGGATTCTTCAGCTACAAAATAGTTGTAGCATTTAACTTTCATATCTTACAAATCGTTGTAATGTTTAGCATTTTATAATTCTTTGTTGTAGTTTTATAATTCTTTATTGTAAATCGATAATTCTTTATTGTAACTCTATAATTCTTTGTTGTAAATCGATAATTCTTTATTGTAATTCTATAATTCTTTGTTGTAAATTGATAATTCTTTGTTGTAATGTTATAATTCTTTATTGTAATTCTATAATAGAAATCATACTACAAATATCATAAAAATCGATACTAGAAAACACATAATATCTTACAAATCGATATACAACAATTGAGCATAATATATTACAAATTGATACGAAAATTCAACATAATAGCTTACAAATCGATATTAACAAACAAAACCATATCTCACAAATCGATACTCGAAAACACATAATATCTTACAAATCGCTATACGACAATTCATCAAAATATATTACAAATCGGTATACGACAATTCAACATAATATCCTACAAATCGATATACGAGTGCACTGGAATTGGTTTGCAAGAAAATGTCTAAGAAATAACTAACCCCTAAGCAACCAAGCCCTTCGCATGAATAGATATGTAATGCAATATATTGCTTCCCATGTAAATTATATTACATGCAACTTATCAATAACTAACTTGTGAGGTGAAAAGAAGGACGACAATGACAATGCATGTGAGGTATAGTGAATTAGAACATGGTTTGCTCAATGCAGTTGTTCATCTGTATGGTTTTTAGTTTATAGTGTATCATCAACCTTTTCTATCTTTTGCTTTAGGTAATGTTCAGTTTGAGAGAGAAGGAAGATGATAATTTTGAATACGAAGTGCCATTGATGCGATCGCGGGTAAGAATCGAGGAACCTCCATCTTCTCCACCCTCTGTTTCACTGTTGTCTTATCACAACACACCAACATCATCGAAGAAACTCATGCTGGAGGAGCCAACCCCACCAAGAAGGCAGTTGCAGTTGAAATTGGAGCCATCATCTTCCCCACTTCAGTCTTCTTCTCCAAGATTGTTGTACCATGAAGCCTCGTTGTCGAAGAGACCCGTGTTGGAGGAGCCTCCAAGAAGGCGGTCTATGAGATTGCAGGAGCCCCCACGTTCACCATCATCATCTCTTCTGTGCTTGCCATATCGATAATTCTTTGTTGTAAATCAAAAATTATTTGTTGTAATTTTCTAATTCTTTATTGTAATTCGATAATTCTTTGTTGTAATGTTATAATTCTTTGTTATAATTCTATAATATAAATCATACTACAAATATCATAAAAAGTGACACTAGAAAACACATAATATCTTACAAATCGATATACAACAATTGAGCATAATATATTACAAATCGATACGAAAATTCAACATAATAACTTAAAAATCGATATTAACAAACAAAACTATATCTCACAAATCGATACTAGAAAACACATATTATCTTACTGATCGATATACGACAATTTAGCATAATATCTTACAAATCGATATACGGCAATTCAACATAATATATTATAAATCGATATACGGCAATTCAGCATAATATATTATAAATCGATATTAACAACCAAAACAATATCTCACAAATCGATACTAGAAAACACATATTATCTTACAAATCAATATACGTCAATTTGGCATAATATATTACAAATCGATATACATCAATTCAGCATAATATCCTACAAATCAATATACGACAATTCAACAAAATATATTACAAATTGATATTAACAAACAAAACAATATCTCATAGAACAACACTAGAAAACACATAATATCTTACAAATTGATATACGGCAATTCATCATAATATATTACAAATCGATATTAAGCAATTCAGCATAATATCTTACAAATTGATGTATAGTAATTCAACATAATATATTACAAATCGATATTAACAACCAAAATAATATCTCACAAATCGATACTGAAAAAACACATATTATCTTACAAATCGATATAAGACAATTCAGCATAATATATTACAAATCAGTATATGTCAATTCAGCATAATATCTTACAAATCGATATACGGCAATTCAACATAATATATTATAAATCGATATTAACAAACAAAACAATATCTCATAAAATGACACTATAAAACACAATATCTTACAAATCGATATACAACAATTCAACATAATATATTACAAATCGATTTTAACAACCAAAACAATATCTCACAAATCGATAATAGAAAACACATAATATCTTACAAATTGATATACGGCAATTCAACATAATATGTTACAAATCGATAATAACAAACAAATTAATATCTCACAAATCGACACTAGAAAACACATAATATCTTACAAATCGATATACGACAATTCAGCATGATATATTACAAATCAATATTAACGAACAAAACAATATCTCACAAAAATTGATATAATATCCTATAAATTATAAGATACGTCGATTTGCAAGATATTTGTATTATGATTTTGAAATGTGTGCCTGCAAAATTTACATTGTTTCGATTTGAGCGCTTGAGGTGGCGATTTGCGTATTCAACACATGTGTGCCAAGTTCATAATTTTGGTTTGTGGATCAATATGAATTTTGTACACAGTCTTACAAAATTTGTATACACAGTCTACAAAATCTGTTACAAATGTCTGTACACAAAAACTTTGGAAATTAAAAGTTGAACAAAAAATTGCTATCTCTCTCTCAGCAGTAGAACATAACCCTCTTCACGTTATCCTTGAGAACAGATAAACGTTTAAAAAGACTTTGTCTTACTCCTGAGGGCCTTGCGTCCTTCGTAGCTTTCTAGGTAATCTTGCAGTCTGGGTTTTTGTATCTTCCTCAACTAGAAAATCCTTCAATTTTTTTCATAGTTCTGTGCGGAATCCAAGTATATCATCCTAAAAAAAACCAAAAGTCAGACCAATATAAAAATGTAGTCACCAATAATATAAGATAATAAAACATGTTTAAGTGTACAACATACATCTGTGAATTATGGTGCTTGTCCATAGTATATTGCTTCAATATACTTCATTACAAAGATGCCATAATCGACGCCATTATTTTGTAAAAGAGCATCATCTGCGATGTGAAGCCTCCACGGGCCAATGTCGACACCCAACATATCTCTGAAAAATCCAACCTATGGTTTATGCAAAAGCAACTAAATTTCGGACAACGATACAAGATATGATAATCTTAAAGATATGAACTTACCAAATGCACAATGTCACGATCTACACCAATGTTATAGTCCAATGAGTTGTATAACCATGTTTTTTGTTCTCATACATCCAACACGTATAAGACCCAATGCTTTTCCGATTGCCATAATGTAGGAATCAATATCTGCAAATCAATTATAAAATATCTATAAAATGGATATGGAAATGTGTATTGTTACCATAAAAATTGATGTTAAGAATCAGCATATAAATTGATATTAAAAATCAAACCAATATCTTAAATTGATATTGGGAATCATCATAGAAATCGATATTGAGAATTAGAACATCTTAAATCGATATAAAAATTTCTATTGATAGCTTAAAAATAAATATTAAGAATCAACATAGAAATCGATAGTAAGAATCAAAACAATATCTTAAATCGATATTGAGAAACAACATAGAAATCGATATTAAGATTCAAAGCAATATCTTAAATCGATTTAGAAATTCATATTAATATCTTAAAAATTGATATTAAGAATCAAAACAATATCCTAAATCGATATTAAGAATCAAAGCAACATCTTAAATCGATATGAAAATTTGTATTAATATCTTAAAAATCGATATTTAGAATCAAAACAATATCTTAAGTCGATATTAAGAATCAAAATAATATCTTAAATCGATATTAAGAATCGGCAAAGAAATCGATATTAAGAATCAGAACAATATCTTAAATCGATATGTTGATAGCTTAAAAGTAGGTATTAAGAATCAGCATAGAAATCAATATTAAGAATCAAAACAATATCTTAAATCGATATTAAGAATCTAAACAATATCTTAAAAATTGATATTTAGAATCAAAATAGAAATCAATATTAAGAATCAAAACAATATCTTAAATCGATATCCAAATTCCTATTGATAGCTTAAAAATCGATATTAAGAATCAAAACAAGATCTTAAATAGATTTAACATCTTACAAATCGATATGGTCACAAACATTTTCACTTGAACAAAAGTCTATCATTTGGTCATCATTACCCCAGTATTGTAGTCCATCTAGAAATTCAGCCACGTATGGCATTCGGCGAACAATACTCTGTTGAACGAAACCGTAATAATAGTAAGTTTAAAACATGAAGGTACATTAGTAAATCAAAAAAGAAAATAAACATATAAGATAACTGATATACCATAAAATAAGGAGTGACGACGCGAACCGACATGGTTGTTCCCTTGCTTTGAATATACATGATGAAATCGTGTTTAGTCTGTTTACAACAAATATGCACTTGTTAATATATATACCCATGGCATACATAAATGTATAACTGATAGTGGTTTCATACGTACAAAATTACTGATAGTGTGCCCTGCAAATTCATCTCGCATCCAGTCGATGTTCTCTTTGAGCACTTTGTTGAGTTTTTTGGAACCTTGTTTTGTAGATGTTGCACTGAAATTAGCTGAATATTTAGTAAATAAACTGTAGCATTATATTAAGTAAACGAACTGTAAACAATGTAAAAAAGATGAAGCAGGTTATAGGAATCAAAGGTACCCTTTTTTGTAGACGTTCGACTGAATCGAAGCATCCTTCTTTGACATCGATACAACTTTTGCAATGAAGGAGGTTAAATAAAACGTCGGTTTTTCTGTTTGTTGCTCACAAAACAGGTTATAGGAAAGGCTTCTTTTCTTTAAATAAAACGCCGCATGTTTCATGCTCTTAAAGGAAACGTCTTGTGTTCCTTGCAGAACATACTACTGAAGTTATGTGACGCTTCATTCATTTATTCTTCACATTGTTTCACGCTCTGTCAGTTTTCAAAAATCACGCAAAAAGAATATTAATAAATAAATAAATTACATTGTGCATTAATTAAAAGATGTCATTTCATTTGCTAGTATTATCGAAACAACGTTAGTACGTGTAAATGAATGACACATCGCATAACATCAGTAGCGTGTCAGATGACGTTTCCCTAAACTCTAGACCCTAAACCCTAAACTATTGTTATGCAACACTCCTTGCACCTAAAGGAAACACTATAAATAATAAAACCTAAACCTAAGTACAAATCATGGTAACTTCATAATTGTTATACCTAGTAATCGCTATTACCGAAATCGCTATACAATATAAACTCAAAACTAGTAATCGCTATAGGATTTAGCAAACGTAAGTACAAATCGTGGTAACTTCATAATCGCTATATCTATTAATCGCTATCATAGAAAACGCTATAAGTAATAAACCCTGAACCGGTAATCGCTATACGATTTAGCAAAAGTAAGTACAAATCATGGTAACTTCATAGTCGCTATGCTGAGTAATCGCTACTACAGGAATCATTATACATAATAAACTCAAAACTAGTAATCGCTATACAATTAGGGATGGCAGTGGACCGGGGGAAAGCGGGGCCCCGCCCCGCCTCGCCCCGTTTGGACCGGGGATGAAGGGTATGAAACGGGGATGGAGGCGGGGATGAAGGTTAAAATCCATCCCCGTCCGGGGGTGGAGGCGGGGATGGACTGGCACGTTCCCCCGCCCCGCCCCGCCCCGCCCCATCCCCGCCCCGGCCCCGCCCCGGCCCATCCCCGCCCCGCCCCCGGCCCATCCCCGTCCCGGCCCCGCCCCATCCCCGCCCCCAACTCAGATGAACTGTTTACTAACCCTAACTCCCTTCCCTAATTTCCTAACCCTGGAGCCGGGCGACGTTACTGTGCACGTAGGACGCCGGGTTCTCGATAGCGTACCGGACTCCGGCCTGGGCGGCGAGGTGCATCACGTGGGTGAAGGCGACGAGGTCGAAGAGCTTGGCCAGGAGCCGGGCGTCGTTGATGTCGCCGGCGATGACGAAGACGCCGTGGTCGCCGAGGATTCGACGGCGGGCCTTCTTGAGCGAGGGGTCGTAGTAGTCGTTGAAGTTGTCGAGGCCGACGACACCGTCACCGCGCTTCCGGAGGGCGAGCGAGACGTGGGTGCCGACAAAGCCAGCGGCGCCGGTGACGAGCACGCTCATCCCGCGGGGTCGGGGACGGGGGCGGGGTCGGGACGGGGACGGGGCGGGGGCGGGGCGGGGACGGGACGGGGACGGGGACGGGGCGGGGGTGGAGGACATGAAACGGGGATGAAGGCGGGGGTGGAGGATAAAATCCATCCCCGCCGCGGAGGCGGGGCGGGGGTGGAGGATAAAATTTTGAGGCGGGGCGGGGGTGGAAACCTTGTCCCCCGCCCCGCCCCGCCCCACTGCCATCCCTATATACGATTTAGCAAACATAAGTACAAATCGTGGTAACTTCATAATTGCTACACATATTAATCGATATCACAGGAAACACTATAAATAATAAACCTTAAACTAGTAATCGCTATACGATTTAGCAAACGTAAGTACAAATAATGATATCTTCATAATTGCTATACTGAGTAATCAACATATTAAGTAATCTCTATCACAGGAAACGTTATAAGTAATAAACCCTAAACTAATAATCGTTATACGATTTAACAAATGTAAGTACAAATCATGGTAACTTCATAATCACTATACATAGTAAGCGCTATACAAAGTAATCGCTATCATAGGAATCACAATACATAATAAACCCTAAGCTAGTAAGCGTTATACATAAGTGCAAATCATGAAAGAATTATATAATTACAAACCTAAGTTTATGTAGTCTTGTCAATTTTTCAGTGGCACTTCTGTGTTATACTTATTAAGGAAAGAATTATATAATTACAACAAAAAATGATAGTGTAATGCCCTAAAATTTTAACCTAAATTTTGAGAATATATATATATATATATATATATATATATATATATATATATATATATATATATATATATATATATATATAACAGCGGAAACACGTAATACTATAAGGTTAAACATTCTGGAACATTACAGTGGAGAGCAAGAAGCCAACACATTTATTTCATTTCATTATCAATGAATAACAACATCAGAGTTTTAATGACATGTTCTAAAAATGAACTCAAATTATCTAGGAACAGTAAATCGAAAATCTCGATCGAAGCTTCATCCCGCAACCGCTCATAAACTCTACTCATTACCTGAAAAAAGGTAAATTTATAGGAATTAGACTACAACTGTCTAAGTAGGAAATACTGTAAATTTTTTTGCATGTATATCATTTGTCAAGTATGTGATGTGGGTGTCGTGTATGATTTTCAGTATATACAGAAATAAGTAAAGGAAGCTACACAACAACAGTAACATGTATAAAACTTAGCCGACCATTTCAACATCATCAGAATCTAAATCTCATCGCTACAATTTCTAAAGCATGCTAAAAGTAAAGAGATACATTCTGAAAGAACTGTTTAACTGTGAAACTGCAAATCTAGTAATTCTACTCAGTGTGATACCTAAAATGTTCTAATTAATGTTTATCTTATCTTATCCCAATTGTTTCATACTAATTGCACAACCCACTCAGGGTAATTCGGTACCTTTAAACCAGTCAAGCGCATAAGCCCTGGTGCCTTTAAACCAATCAAGCAAAAATATTTATATAATCCAATTTTCATATGAATTCTCATTATAATTTTGAGGTTCATGCATTATTTTGAGGAAAATGCAAATATGACAATTTATAGCATTTAAGAAATTTTTCATGCAACAGTTATAAGTGCTAGGCATGCAGAAACATTAAAGCAAAAGCAAGTAACAAACCTTTAACATGCATTAGGAAGTAAACATTATACACTCACCATCATGTAATGATTGAGAGAACAATTAAAATATGCATGATCTAATGCATAGCAGGAAAATGCATGACTTATGTGTAATGCATGAATCCTCTTATTATCTTTCATTTAAGTTCTCTTTTTCATATACATGCCCTATTAAATGCACACAACTTTAAGTTTTTCTTTTTTATTACCATTGCCCGTAGATACACTAAACGGGTACAGTCCTTGAGGCCAAGTTAGGTTCTCAGGGTAGCTTAGCACACAAGTTGTAATTTATTTACTGGGTTCCAAACTTAGTTCTCGACCGATATCAGGAAACAACATCATCCATCGGAACATTAGACATTCACATCTAATGTCAGGGACACCAGAGACACCCCATGCCCACAAGTGCCACTTTTTTGATATACCAAAACAACAGTTGTCTCGAACACACCACCCTCAAGTCAAGTGGCATAATCTCCCTAAAATCATGGCCAGGAGAAAGAACCTCAATATCGGGTTCAGGGGACAAAATAAAGCCCACTGAGTTTTTGTATCCTTATATTCTCCCCAAGACCAGATCTCTAAGATCCCCATTCTCCAGATGGGAGATCCCAGAACATATATTACATTGTTCTTAGTTATTATCCTTTGTTGTTAAAAAATAATTCTTTAAGCTTTGCAACACCATATGCAAAAGTAAAGGTAAAATCTTGTATCCACCCCTGCGAGAACCCTTACAGGACTCCAGCCCGTGAGGACAACAAGAACAGTGTAGTAGTGTGCAGTACCAACCTGTGTGGTTTAGGTGATGCAATTAAACATATATGAAAAGCAACCCAACTCACGGCTCTCCAGGCCGGTGATGGTCTATTTAGGCCATTGATGCATCCCACGCCAAAACCAAAGCAATAACAAAGAATCACATATTCCATATGCATATACACACATGCAATGCCTTATCAATTTGCAAATAGACTATTCATAAGCATGTGCTTTCTAAAGGTATATGCATCTTAATAGGCATTTGAGCATTATTAATTTCAAAACATATTGGTCATTGAATATTTCAAAAAATCATTCAGTACATAACTCATTTTATGAAATTTCAGAGATTTTCAAAGACAAACAATAAGAACTCATATGAGCAACATCTATCTTGAATGATTAATTGTCTGTAGCGAGAGCAAAACAGAATTTGAACCTACTAGGTATAGACAATTCAAGTTATAGAAATCGACAACCACAAAATTCATTTTCAATACATTTATGACATAACCCCTAGCATTACCTATAAACTTCAAAATATAAACAGAAATTAATCTATGTTAGGTAGTTAACGGGGAAAATCATTGAAGTTTTGGGCTTCCGTCAAGGTCTAATAAGAATGTTCTTTGATTGAATCAATAACATATCCTTCAACATAGTTCACAAGATGCATACTAATCCAATTGTTTCAAAGTATATATATATATATATATATGTATCAAATATTCCATGTATCATGTTACACAAAAAGGGATTTAATGTTCACACTGATAGTCTATGCTTGCACATGAAACCAATTGCTAACTAAATATAATACATGTTAAAACAATGAAAGTCCAATACAACACAATACAAGGAAATTAGTAACCAGAAACTTCGATGTCCAACCTAAATATTTGACCTGTTAAATTTTAAACAACAGACCTCACAAATTGCGGGAATGATAATACTACCTCAGACTTATTATTATTGCTCGCTTGACTGACTGCAACTAGTACAAAACACAGGTCTATAGCCTTTTCTATAAGTGCAAAGTCGTATATAACACAAGTTTACAGGTATTAATGCATGACTGTGAATGGAGTTAGCCCAATCTTAACCCACAAGGTAATTATAGAAATTTTCCAGTGGACATGACTTTGAAATAGTTTCTGTCCATACTCCTACTGTCGTCGAACCAATACCGTCCATTAATATTAATTAGAAGGTAACTCTAATGCATTTGTTGCAGAACAATGTAAAAAAAAACATTAGGATCTTAAGTTTATCTTGCTTGTCAAAAAAAATATACACTAGTTAGGACCAAGGCAATACTATAACCTAATGTCCAAGCTCAGTAAGCAGATTAGTAGAACAAATTTCGCATTCAATCCTAGAGCATGCAGAATCATTTTGTTTCTTACACACTAATGTTAAAATACATAGACCAGTTGGATTCAATCTTCATGGTTCACGGTTAGTAAAATGTGATGACCAAATCAATAGATACTTTCATACGAATAGTCACATGCAAAGAAGTTAACAAAGCCTGACTAGAGACAAATCCAAGGGAATATTATGCTGGACTGAATCAGGATGAGGATTCACCCATATCTAGGTTCGGCCCCAACTGACTGCTAGTGGTAAGATCTTTCTAAAACCGGTGAATCAGGACTCCCAAATCAAATCTTATGGTGCATAGCACATACGCAAAACCTAGGTTTTGTGTTTGCCTTATTTTTTTTTTTGACGAAAATGATTTGTGCCACAATAACACACACACTTGCAACAAAGGATACTGCAAGATCGTAGAAATCCTACATTACATGCTTGCAGCGCAATACACTCGCAAAAACACAGTAAAACCCTACAAATAAGGAAAAATAAAAACACCGACATCCTAAATCATAAATATGGAATCAATCTATGTGCCATATCGAAAATCCAACATTACCGGCTTGAGACATCACACACACTTGCATAAACGCAGTAAAATCCTATTCCTCACTGCGGTTTGCGGTTTGAATCTCACCGCCACTGAAATCATATACCCAAACACACGTCACACCCAACAAGTAAAATACAGTAAAACCTACCTGTTCTGATGTTCTGGAGGAGGCTGTCGTGCGTGAAAATGAGAGGGAGATGAGAGGTAGAGGGTGTCAGCTGCGGATGGGAGTGCTTCCACAACCCTCAATTGCCCTGGCGCCATGAAAAGAGTTCGAGGGGGAGAAGAACAGAGAGACAGAGGATAAGAGAGAACGGGAGAGAGATGAGAAGGTCTGCGAGAGGCTGAAGAGAGTGTGAGAGACGGACTCGGGGTCCCCCTTTATAGGGGGAAAGCCTGAGAAGAGATGAGCTCTCCTCTGGTGGTTGTGCTCCGCTACTTCCTCCCCCCTCCCCACTACAATTTTTGTGTGTTAGGGTTCGTTCAGAACCCTAACAACCTGTTTTTTATCGGGCAACCCGTATCGGATTGTCTTTAACCTATTCTTTTTTTTTGTTACACGGACACAGGTCTGGGTCTGAGACCCGTAGTCCATACGCATTCTGGATGCGCGGATCCGTTTTGTTCATAAACCATTCAAGAGATTTGGATCTAAGGATCCCACATTTTCATCATACCCTGATTTGGAACTATGGATCCAAATTACCAAACATGGATCTAGACCACTATTATGGATCCAAATATAAAAATTCTAATTGGATCATCACCATAATTAAATCTTCGATGTTCAGGATCCAAATGTCATATTGTGGATCCGAACGTTGCATAGACTTTTACGAATCCCCATAAGGTGTTATAAGTCCGATATAGAAATTCTCTTATTAAGAATCTGATTTAAACTTCGTGGATCCACTCAATTCAACCTGGATCCAATATCCAATATGACCCTGATATTGAGGATCCAATATCAAAAATCTGATCCATTTGCCTAAAATCCCTTATTGGTTATCCAATTAAAATGTTTGTGATCTGTCATTTAAGATTCAAATGGAATATTTAAGATCCAAATAGGATACTAAGAATCCAACATTGAAGATCCAAATAGGATATCTGAGATCCAAGTACGAGTAAATAATTAAAACAATAAAATATCCTTGTACCAATTTAATGACATAAATTTTAAATTTATTTATCTGGTAAAATTCACGGGTATTACAAATAGAATTACAATATAAAATTATCGGGATACACAAATCACATAATATGTTTATTCACTGGCACTTGACGACTCAGATGGACATAGAAATGGTCTCTTTCTTGAACTTGGTGGAGTCTCTTTATTTGGTGGCCTCTTTGTTCCCTTGATCTTATTAAACCCACTGGTAATCATCGCAACCAGTGGCCCAATTTGTCTACTCAAATTCTGCACGTCCTTCTGTAACTCCTTATTCTCACTCTTCAGCATCGTTAACCTTTGGTCGGACGATACCTTCTTCTTTGGGAGTTGTGTTTGCTCCTTATTGTGTACTCCAACAAAGAAAATCGTAGTATCTGCCAAATAGACACGATGGACGTTACGTCTATGCTGGAGGACGACATGCTCGGTGACAAGAGTGAGCTCACTTTCAAGTTGTTTCTCCTTAATCTGTCGATTTCTATGCATGGGTTGCCAATATTGTTTGAAATAGTTGGGTTATATTGTCGTTCTTAATAATCATATGGTATGACATGAACACCTCCTTTATTCAAGCTATACAATTGTTTCCTGAAGCATTCATGCCAATTCACATACCTGGCCCCACCACTATTCATCTTTCTTTTCAATACCACAGGCAATTTCGGTATCGATTGTCCCAAGCCAGCTTGTAGGAGTACTCAACTATCATGCTACAACTCGGCTTCACATTTGCTAAGGAGGCAAATATCGCAGACAAACAGTCTCGCAGCATCGGCAACAACCTCATCGTCCTCCCCATCCCCATAAGGTCTTCACACAACCTGTACAATCGAGATTGTGGTTTGGATATAGACATAATTATTCATGCAAAATGATGAATATGATAACGATTTGTACTAAGAATGACAAAATGTTGAATGTGATGATTACTTAAGAATGTTAAACATTACAATAATTTACGCTAATGAAAGTTAGATGCAAATGCGATAATGATTTGTACTAAGGAATACAAAATCCTAAAGCGATGATTACTTAAGAATGCTAAACATTACAACGATTTACGCTAATGAAAGTTAGATGCAAATGCGATAACGATTTGTAATAAGGAAGACACAATACTAAATGTGATGATTATTTAAGAATGCTAAACATTACAACGATTTACGTTAATGAAAGTTAGATACACATGTGATAACGATTTATATTAAGGAATACAAAATCCTAAAGCAATGATTATTTAAGAATGCTAAACATTACACCGATTTATGATAATGAAAGTTAGATGCAAATGCGATAACGATTTGTAATAAGAAAGATAAAATCCTAAAGTGATGATTACTTAAGAATGCTAAACATTATAATGATTTATGTTAATGAAAGTTAAATGCTAAGGAAATAACGATTTATACTAAGGAAGACAAAATCTTAAAGCGATGATTACTTAAGAATGCTAAACAATATAACGATTTACGCTAATGAAAGATGTAAATGTGATAACAATTTATACTAAGTAAAACAAAATCCTAAAGCGATGATTACTTAAGAATGCTAAACATTATAACGATTTACGCTAATGAAAGCTAGATGCTAAGGAGATAACGATTTGTACTAAGGAAGACAAAATCCTAAAGCGATGATTACTTAAGAATGCTAAACATTACAATGATTTATGCTAATGAAAGTTAGATGCAAAGGAGATAATGATTTGTACTAAAAAAGACAAAATTCAAAAGTGATTATTACTTAAGAATGCTAAACATTACAACAATTTTAAACCATTTACCTCATTTAATTGCAGCCCATCTAAAATGAACTAAGTATTTTCCTCCTTGACATTTATTGAAGCCCACTAGCCGATCTTGGGAAAACCGCAAGGCCACACTGAGGATGCAAGGCAACAATATGTTCCCACGTCCAGGCCTACAAAAACAATATATTAGTAAGACTACACCCTTCAACGAGCTTAGTCCACAAGCACTAAATATGTAATAACTAAATACCTGAACAAATGGCCAAAACCCTCCGACGGTTTTTGTACCCCTACTCGCACAGTAAAGTTGATTGTATAAGTGTGCCAGCATAGCAGCACCCCATGACTAGTTGTCGACTTCATCTAAATCTTCCAGGAACTGCAGCCACAAGTAACTTATTCTCAAACCAAAACAATCAAAAAATAAAGTAAGTCCAAAAAAATAAAGAAGGAAGTCGCACAACTCTTGGTCAGCTGCTTCGGATGCACATGCAACGGATCAACCTTCCCATTTATTACGGAAAAAATAAACTTTCATCGATGGGGAATTACTTTCACCAGAAATACACTCATGTCATTCCTCCATCGACATTCTTAGAGGGGTCGTACAATTGTCCCTTGGGTTATAGTTTGAATCCCATGTAAGGACAGCACTTTCATTGCACTTAAGACCCGTAATTCGTGCTACATCTTCTAGGGTCATGGTGATCTCAAAACCTTCAAACTGGAACGTGTTCGTCTTATGGTTCCACTTATTAACCAGATGGGTCATGATATTCTAGTAATTTTCAAAATAATGTTGGTTAAGAAGGCCGCCGAAGTGCATCTTTCATAATCGGTCATTCTGATATTCACTCAGCTTTCTGAACTACGACAGAACTATAGGCCACTGACACCGCCCTTTTAGTTTTTCACCTACTGCTCTACTTCTCTTTTGACCTACCTGTAACACAAAATATCAAATCACAGTTAATCGCTATACGTAGTAATCACTATCACAGTAATCACTATACAAAGTAATCGTTGTTGCATTAATCGCGATCGCAGTAATCACAATACAGAGTAATCGTTATACATAATAATCGTTATACATAGTAATCGCTATTCAGAGTAATCGATATTCATAGTAATCGCTATACATAATAATACCTATAATAGTACATCGTGACATACAGTAGCGATTAACGTACATTGGTCACACTTTTCTCCTCTGCATCCCCTCCCTTCCTCTGCTTTTGTACTTCTTTCTTCCTTCCGGTATTAACAAACATCATTTGCTTTTTCCTTTCTCTTTCCTTCTCTTTCTCCTGTTTCTTCCTTTCTTTTTCCTTCTCTTCCTCAACCGCCTTCTTTCTTTCTCTTTCTCTTTCTCTTTCTCTTTCTCTTTCTCTTTCTCTTTCTCTTTTTTTTTTCTCTTTCTCTTTCTTTGTCTTTCCTTCTCTTCTTCATCCTCCTTCGCCTTTCCTTCTCTTCCTCGTCCGCCTTCTCCTTCCTTTGTCTTTCCTTCTCTTCCTTGTCCTCCTTCTCCTTCATTTGCCTCTCCTTCTCTTCCTCATCCTGAATCTGCTTCATTTGCCTTTCCTCTTCCTTCTTCTTCAATTGTCTTTACTTCTCTTCCTACTCCTCCTTCTTTTTCAACTGTTTTTGCTTATCTTCCTCCTCCTTCTTCTTCAACAATTGCCTTCGCTTCTCTTCCTCCTGCTCCTTATTCTTCCTTTGCTTTTCTCTGTCCTCCTCCTCCTCCTTCATTTGCTTTTCACTCTCCTCCTCCTTTTGCCTTTGCTTCTCTTTCTCCTTCTCCTTATTCTTTCTTTGCTTTTCCCTCTCCTCCTTCTTTTGCCTTCGCTTCTCTTCCTCTTCCTTATTCTTTCTTTGATTTTCCCTCACCTCCTCCTCCTCCTTTTGCCTTCGCTTCTCTTCCTCCTTCTTCTTATTATTCTTTTGCTTTCCTCTATCCTACACCTCCTCCTTCTTTTGCCTTGATTTCCTTTCCTTTTTTTCATTATCCTCCTCCTTCCTTTCATTTTGCTTCTCTTTGTCATCCTTCTTCTTCTTTTTCATTTGTACGTCTTCCTCATCATTCTTCGTTGGATTACCATCTTTAATATCTGACAGATTAGGCTCTACTCTATACTTTACCAGTGATTTCTCCCTTTCTTTATCATTCTTAATCTTCATTATTCTGTAGTACGCTTCTAATTGCTTATACAAAGCATATTGTTTGACGATTTTGTCAAGACATTTTTCCGCTGACGACGAAGCATTTTTTCTCTTAGGAATGTAAGACATTGGTAACCTACACAATACCAAAAGTCACCAAGACGGCAAAGGGTGCTCCAGTGAAAGAAGATGAAGCATTAGATTTTTATGGAACGTTTAGGGGGAAATATTGCGAAGAGCTCCTTTTATAGCCGAGGAGTTTAATGCTTATGGGACCCGCCAAAGATTTTTTGTTGGTTCACACTTTTGGTGGTTCATATTTTATAATAACGTCTTTGTCGGCCACAAAAATTTGCCTTTGTTACGAAAATATTGTCATAGTATAACACAATTCGATGATCAAATATCATACAAATTGATATAAAAATTAATGTTGATAGCTTATAAATTGATATACAGAATCAAGATAGAAATCAATATTTAGAATAAAAAAAATCTTAAATTGATATTAAGAATCAAAACATCATAAATCGATATAGATTATTGATATCTTAAAAATCGATATTTAGAATCAAAACAATGTCTTAAATCGATATTAAGAATCAAAACAATATCTTTAATCGATATTAAGAATCATCATATAAATTGGTATTAAGATTCTGAACAATATCTTAAATCGATTTAGAAATTTGTATTGATATCTTAAAAATCGATATTTAGAAACAAAACAATATCTTAAATCGATATTAAGAATCAAAACGACATCTTAAATCGATATGGAAATTCCTATTAATATCTTAAAAATTGATATTTAGAATCAAAACAATATCTTAAATCGATATTAAAAATCAAAATAATATCTTAAATTGATATTAAGAATCAACATAGAAATCGATATTAAGATTCAGAACAATATCTTAAATCGATTTGAAAATTCGTATTGATATCTTTAAAATAGATATTTAGAATCAGAACAATATCCTAAATTGCTATTAAGAATCAAAACAACTTAAATTGATATGAAAATTCCTATTGATATCTTAACAATCGATATTTAGAATCAAAACAATATCTTAAATCGATATTAAGAATCAAAACAATATCTTAAATCCATATTAAGAATCAGCATAGAAATCGATATTAAGATTCAGAACAATATCTTGAATTGATTTGGAAATTCGTATTTATATCTTAAAAAATGATATTTAGAATCAAAGCAATATCTTAAATCGATATTAATAATCAAAACAATATCTTAAGGGTTTAGGGTTTAGGGTTTAGGGTTTTTAGGGTTTAGGGTTTAGAGTATAGGTTTAGGTATAGTAATATAGTATGGGACATATGTACCGATTTGTAAAATATTAAGTGCTTTCTAGTGTCGATTTGTTAGATATTGTAGTATGTAATTGAAAATTGTGCATGAAGAATTTATAATGTAGCGACATGAGGTGGCTATTTGCGTGTTCCAATTGTTGCTCATTTAGCGATTTCTATGGAAATCACTTCAAAGCTTTGTATTTGTAATTAAATAGATATTATGTGAATCACTATCATCAATAAGTACACATTTCTATTTTATCAAACATATAAATCGTTCTTGCTTTAAACATGCAAATCGCTACTTCAAACGTACAAATTGTTGTAGAAATCACATTCTTCATAAGTACATATCGTTGTAACGTTTGGGATTCAACAGTAAACGTCGTTCCACATACTGCTCATTGTCAAAAATCGATATGCCTTGTGAGACTTGGATTCCGATTGACGATTTATGCGATTTACGCAATGATGTATATGTCGGCCACAACAATTTGCCTTTGTATAGAAAATATTAGAATAGTATAATGCAAATCGTGATTTATAAGCTATTATGCTGAATTTTTGTATTGATTTATAATATATTATGCAACATGTATATCGATTTGTAACATATTATGTGTTTGCTAATGTAGATTTGTAAGATATTTGTATTATGATATTGAAACTTGTGCGTGCGGCATTTACATTGTTGCGCGATTGTGGTGACGATTTGCGTATTCAAATCATTGTTCATTTAGCGATTAAAATTGAAATTACTTCACAGTGTCGTAGCTATCATTAAATCAACGTCACGTGAATCGCTATCATCAACAAACATATAGGATAAGTTGTTGCTTTAATTGGCACGATAAATAACAACTCAATGCATAGTATAGTGCGATACAACTGACGATCATGACAGATAACATGAAGAATAATGTTCATGTAGATTTAATTTTGCATGGTCGACAGGAAGAACCCCTTTTGCCTCATAAGTGCAGGTAGTTTTCATTCTCCTCCTCCTTCTTCCTTTGCTTTTCTTTCTCTTCGTCATCCTTCTTCTTCTTCTTCATCCTTAGTTCTTCCTCATCTTTCTTCATTTGCTTTTCATCTTCAATATCTGATGGATTAGGCTCCGCATAATAAATATCCAATAATTTGTTCCCGTCTTTTTCATGGTCAATGTTCATTATATTTTGGTACTTTACATAAACCTGATATATATCGGATTGGTGGATGATTTCTCCAAGAGTCATCTCCTCCAACGATGAAGGCTTTTTTGTCTTACGAATTGTAGTCATTGCTAACCTGCACAACAAATAAATTTAACAGCAAATCGTTGTAAAAATTGAACCCTTCATAAGTACATATCATTGTAAATCATAAATCGCTATTGCATTAAATGTATAAATCGTGATTGTTTAAAATATATAAATCATGAATCATAAGTTGGTTAAATCGCTATTGCTTGAAACATATAAATTGTTGTTGCATCGAACAAATTGCTATTGCATTAAATGTATAAATCATTGTTAAATTCAAACTTATAAATCATGGTAGAAATTTAGCCTTCATAAGTACATATCTTTGTAATGTTTGGCCTTCATAAGAACAAATTGTGCTAACTGTTTTTCGATGCCCAGAAGGTGGATAGGTTCAAATCGATTTATTTCAGTATGAAAATAGGTGTTATTTAGCATGAATAGTATAATCAGTTGTAAGATTTAGCATTCAGACTTACATAACGAAAATAGATTTGTTTACATAATAAAACCTTACACAAAACTCACTGAAAGGACACAAGTTTTGCTAATCTGACAGTGGAGGAGAAACACCTAGAAAGTAAATGCAGCCGATAGTGGCAACGGTGTTCCGACTACACTCCGACGGCAGTATATGATGAAAAGGGGTGCTCCGACGGCAGCAAACGATGGCAAAGGGTGATCCCACGGCAGTAGACGACGTCAAAGGCTGCATCGTCAAAAGGAGATCCTGTTACAGCAGATGGTACATCGTCAATGAGTGAGACAAAACGTTTAGGGTGAAATATTGCGAGGAGCTCCTATTAAAGTAGAATCATTTACTCCTTAGAGCGAAAATGATGATGATTTTAACCCTTTTTCTCTTCTAGCGGGAGGACATTTTTGTCCTTTACTCAAAACATCGTTTCATGGCACTAATGGCGGGAATGGGTACTTAAGTCTTTGCAAACAAACCGGACTCTGATGCAAAGTGATGCCCACACAAACGAGGAAACGAGCCCCACGTGCTTACATACGTGGCGCTCATTCAGACCCAAGAACACGCACCTGTGGGTTCCGGGGGGAACATATAACCTGCTTCGGCCATTGGCGTGGGAGGCAGCGGCGGCCACCCACAAACCATTCACTGCATGTGCACCCTCCTATCACATTGTGATCGACCGTATGGTTTTCTCATCTATACGTGTGATGCTGAAATCGAGGCAATCAAGTCTCACCCACGTTCAGTAAAGATAACAATTTTTGTCGAAGATTTGAGACCATCTCCACCAACTTTGTTCCTTCTGCAAGCCACACTGCCATCGGGTAGAGTAGGCCCAGGGTCGATCCCACCACATCGCTAGCACTACCACAGTTTTCTTGAAAACCATGCACTGCCTCAAGCACTGTGCACCACCTCATGAACCTCACCATGGCCTCCATCATCGGATTCACACTCATTTTCTTTTTGGACACAAAGATAGAGGCATGCGCACTAGTCTTTGCCACATTCGGATCGTCTGCAAGCGCTTTACATCGTGGAGCTTCATGTCTTTTGTGTAGGGTAAATACATACAATGATCGTGGTTGTGCAATTCTAATATATGTATTTTATATTATGTCAAATATATATATATATATATATATATATATATTATACATATATACATTCGTATATATATGATTTACTTAAGTATGCAGTTTTGCGTACTCCACCTTTATTTAAATTTATGCATGCATTTATTTACAATAGCATTTATGCATATGTAACTTTGTTATACATGTATATATACATATGTATATATGATTTATTTATGTATGTCTACTTTATTTAAATTACACATTTATTTATTTACAATGACATTTATGCGGATGCAGTTTTATTTAAATTATGTGTGCATTTATTTAGTACGCAGTTTTACGTACACTGCTTTATTTAAATTATATCTGTATTTATTTATGTATGCAACTTTGCATACACTGCTTTATTTAAGTTATGTATCCATTTATTTATATATGTTTTATGTAAAATGTTTTATTTAAATTATGTGTGATTTACTTGTATACGCTCATTTTAACGTGTACATGTATACTTTAATTCACTTTTCAAAAGCAGTGTGTGAGATCATATGGTCGCACACATCCGATAATTTAGAAAATAATCAAGAGATTTGTGTTTGCATGCATGTGTGATCCTACACTCGCACATATTTGATAATTTGCAAAATAATCAAAGAATTTATGTCCGCATGCGGGTGAGATCCTACACTTGCACATATCCGATAATTTGCAAAATAATCTAGGGAGTTGTGTTGGCATGCGTGCGAGATATGAGTTGATTAGCATAGTTGTACCATAAGGCATGCTTGTATAATGAGAAATGAGTTGGGATTTATGGCAAACCTCGCAGCGCAATAATGCATAGTTATGGAAAATCATATGCAAAAACTTGGATCACCTTCACAGTCAAAATGCTTGATCGGTATAAAAGACCAGAGCATAGTGAATGAGTTACATTAAATAAACAAACTTAGGATTCTACCCAGAATAAGTAAATAATGTCTACCAGTATGAGGCATGTGCAAAAATGGTAAATCTCCTTAATAATAAAAGACCTAATAACTCATTCATACATGGTTCTTACTTAGAGAGACGGTAGGTAGTACATCCCATTGTTACAACTATAGGTGAGAGTATTGTTGAATTGCACTCACTTGGTCTCTAGTCCTCAAAAAATAGCATACTTGGGTTACCAATAATTATCCTAGGTTGTAGATCACACAACTTCTACAAAAATTAGGATGTATCTAAATAAGTGACCTCTGGAGAATTCTCTCTCGATAACTATACCATTCCCTTTGGACTGGATTCAACTAGTCATCCAGAGTATCAAATTATATGGAATAATAAACCCTCGAATGGTCTCAGTCTATCTTTACGTTTTCATCCTGTGAGTACCTGCAAGTAGGATAATATTTTCACACTGGTATTCATAATATAAATATTTACCATGTTTATATAATTAACAGATGATTCATGCGTATGTGTTAGGATATTATTTATATAATGTATACATGTTTGATTATATTGACTATTTAACATATGTGTATTAGTTATGTACAACTATGTGACATCATTGTATCTACCAGGCTGGATGTAGTCTGACCCTTATCATTTTAGGGGATGAGTAGGCAAGTGCTATATGCGATGGCGTAATGATGCAACGATGGCAACAATTCACTCGCTCTCGCTTTGTTGGCTCATGGCACATTTTGTGTTTTGTATATGGACTTTTTGTATAAAACTATTTGAATCAAAATCTTTGTTTTGAATCATTAGGGGTTTGAATGATTATATGGAATTATGATTCCAAATCTGAGACATTTAGAAACCCAATTCATTTGTTGAATATTTTGCCTATAACTCACTTAGGGTTCACTAACTTGATCTTTTCAAATAATTATTCTGTCGTGCTATCATTTTAACTCTGAAAAATGATTAACTACAAAAAATTTTAAATTTTTCCTAAATTTTACAAGTTACAAATTTTGGGGTGTTACAAATAGACTTACTAGTTGATGCAATGGGTGCATGACCAGTGGTCTTCATGGGATGACTTACTCTAGCCAAAGCCTTTCTTTGGTAAGACTTCTCCCATAGGCTAGCTTTTTGATGAGCATTAGATAAGGTCCAACACTCTACAAAATTGTACATATCCTACAACTGATAGCTCAGACTACCTATATACTTTGACACTAATTGTTCTTTGCACTCACAAATATTGTTTTTAGTGACGAGGTTATGAAATTCTTCGGTGTAATGATCCACCAACTTTGTACCTTGCTTGAGGTGTTGATACCTCTGGTACATTTTTCTATGGTAGTTAAGGGGAAAGAACTGAGCTCAGAGTTTTTGTTTCATGTGCTCCTAACGAATAATAGAAGATCGACCCTGATGAATGTGGGTATGCTTGAGCTACCTCCACCAAGCGGCAGCTCTATCCTTCAACCTAAGGGTAATGAGACCTACCTTCTTGTCTTCGAGGACTTCCTTGAACTCGAGGACTTCCTTAACCTTGCCTAAGCAATCAAGGACTTCCTCTAGTGTGCTAGATCTCTTAAACTCAGGGATTTTGAACTTGATCCAAGCCTTCCAGTTGGACCTCCTAGGAGGATCATGTGTTATACTCGAATGAGTACGAGTATAGGTGCCAAACTCACTATCATAGTCAAACTGACTCGCGTCATGTGAGCCGTGAGCACGTCGCTCAATTTAGTGCTCCATTTCTTGGGTGAAGTCGTTAAGCCTTCTGGTCAATTCTTTGACTTGACACTACAAGTCCCAATTTTCAAACCTAAGATCTCTTGCTTCATTCTCGAAAGTGTAGCCATCGCGACCATGACCTCCATATCACCCTGTCCATGGCGAACACAACCTAGGATCACTCTAAAGTAGGGAAACCTAACCGACTCGGATACCAAAATGATGCAACTGATTACTTGGGGTCGGTTCGCACACACGACTAAAATCTAAATCAAGATGCGAAAGCAAATTTGAGTTTAAAACAAGTGACAGCTTTGAAAATATATTCAGATGTTGAAGGTATATGCTAATCAGATTGGGTATGGCAATTTGCTCAAAAATGCATATATATATATATATATATATATATATATATATATATATATATATATATATATATATATATATATATATATATATATATATGGGTGTGACGACCTACAACAAACACTCCAAAATTCCTTCACCAACTTCCAACAAACTCCTTGTTCAAAAATAAAAATTGGACACTTCAATAATCACTTAATCAAATATGACGATCAAGCGATGATCAAATACTTTCAGCAAACCAAACACATATAAACGAATAGCAAGACTCACGATTTGATGCCACAACATATCTAAACAGATCAGTTCAGTTGTTTGTGTGTATGGTAACCCAATGAGCATTGCACACGTGCAGAAGTGAATTTGTTGGAGTCACGTTGAGACCCAACAAACTGAACGATAGTCCTATGCGCACAACACTAACTAGACAAGAAACACATGCAACACAACCGAAAGTGCTACAAACGGATGCATCGATTTCCAGGAGAAAACTCTACTAGTGTTTTCCGCTGCTATATCGATTTTCAAAAATGAAAATAAAGCAGTGCAACTCTATGCAGTTCAACCAAATTTTTCTAGAGTAAATTTTTTTTCGTGATTCTTAAACCTTTAACATGATCAGAAAAATATAACGTAATCAACAACAATCAATAGATCAGTTTTCATATTCTCCTTAGCAAACACATGCAACAAACTCAGTAGGAAATTACTTTCAGCAAACAACTACAATGAAATTTAGATGAGATTCAAACTTTAAGTTCAGAAAATTGGTAGCAACCTTCACGATTCACAAAAGGACCTCCAAACATAAAAACACAGGTAGTTTTGATATAGTTATATTCAACAACAATAGTTAACAGAATTTCAACACAAAGATATTGAACTAGAATAGTTTTAAGTATGCAAACTGTGATGGGAAAAGAAACTATTGTGGGCAGAAACAACTTTTGATTTGTTTGACAACCACCAATGTACCAATGTTCAGTCAAAGTACTTGGATTGCAGCCTGACAATGAATTAAATGACAAATTCGCTAGTCAACACCCTTGACATTAAAGAGGTTATGCTTGGTTCACACCTAATGTTGGTTGAATGAATATCATGCCTAGTGAGTTCACACAAATAGCAGTTTCTCAAGCCTTCACAAAAGATCCGGGTTTTCTCTTTTATTTTTCTTTTTAAAGATATGGGTTCCGACTCGGGTCTCATTTTTCCTATTTTTGGAGTTTCGAGTTTCGACTCGGACTTTCTTTTGGATCCAACATTCGTATTGGAACCAATCGTTGCTTCGAAAATTTGAGTTTCCTAACTCGGATTTTTCCTTTTTCTTTTATTTTGAAGATCCGGGTTCCGACTCGGGTTTTCCCTCTTTTTTTTCTTTCGTTTGTAGTTTCGGGTTCCGACTCGGGTTTTCCCTCTTTTTTTTCTTTCGTTTGTAGTTTCGGGTTCCGACTCGGACTTTCTTTTGGATCCAACGCTCATGTTGGAATCAATCGTTGCTTTGAAGATTCGAGTTTTCAAACTCGGGTTTTCCATTTTATCTTTTATTTTTAAGATCCGGGTTCCGACTCGGGTTTTTCCCTTTTATATTTCGTTTGAAGTTCCGGGTTCTGACTCGGACTTTCTTTTGGATCCAACGCTCGTGTTGAAACCAATCATTGTTTTGAAGATTTGAGTTTTCAAACTCGGGTTTTCCATTTTATTCTTTTATTTTTAAGATCCGGGTTCCGACTCTGGTTTTTCCCTTTTATATTTCGTTCGAAATTCCCGGTTCCGACTCAAACTTCCTTTTGGATCCAACACTCATGTTGGAACCAATCGTTGCTTTGAAGATTTGAGTTTTCAAACTCGGGCTTTTCATTTTATCTTTTATTTTTAAGATCCGGGTTCCAACTCAGATTTTTCCCTTTTATATTTCGTTCGAAGTTTCAGGTTCTTAGTCGGACTTCCTTTTGGATCCAACACTCGTGTTGGAACCAATCGTTGCTTTGAAGATTCGAGTTTTCAAACTAAGGTTTTTCATTTTATCTTTTATTTTTAAGATCTGGGTTCTGACTCGGGTTTTTCCCTTTTATCTTTCGTTTGAAGTTTCGGGTTCCGACTCAGACTTCCTTTTGAATCCAATGCTCGTGTTGAAACCAATCGTTGCTTTAAATATTCGAGTTTTTAAACTCAGGTTTTTTCATTTTATCTTTTATTTTTAAGATCCGGGTTCCGACTCGGGTTTTTCCCTTTTATCTTTCGTTTGAAGTTTCGGGTTCCAACTCAGACTTCCTTTTGGGTCCAACGCTCGTGTTGGAACCAATCATTGCTTTGAAGATTTGAGTTTTCAAACTCGGGTTTTCCATTTTATTCTTTTATTTTTCAAGATCTGGGTTCCGACTCGGATTTTTCTCTTTTATATTTCGTTTGAATTTTCGGGTTCCGACTCGGACTTCCTTTTGGATCCAACGCTCGTGTTGGAACCAATCGTTGCTTTAAAGATTCGAGTTTTCAAACTCGGGTTTTTTCATTTTATATTTTATTTTTAAGATCCGGGTTCCGACTCGGCTTTTTCCCTTTTATCTTTCGTTTGAAGTTCCGGGTTCAGACTCGAACTTCCTTTTGGATCTAACGCTCATGCTGGAACCAATCGTTGCTTTGAAGATTCGAGTTTTCAAACTCGGGTTTTCTATTTTATTCTTTTATTTTTAAAGATCCGGGTTCCGACTCGAATTTTTTCCTTTTATATTTTGTTTGAAGTTTTGGGTTCTGACTTGGACTTCCTTTTGGGTCCAACGCTCGTGTTGGAACCAATCATTGCTCTGAAGATTCAAGTTTTCAAACTAGGGTTTTTCATTTTATCTTTTATTTTTAAGATCCGGGTTTCGACTCTGGTTTTTCCCTTTTATATTTCGTTTTAAGTTCCAGGTTCCAACTTGGACTTCCTTTTGGATCCAACGCTCGTGTTGGAACTAATCGTTGCTTTGAAGATTCGAGTTTTCAAACTCAAGTTTTTCATTTTATTCTTTTATTTTTAAAGATTCAGGTTCCAATTCGGATTTTCGCTCCCTCTCAGGTTAAGGGACAAACCTGAACCTCGTTCGTCGAGGTATTTTCTTTCCCCTTCAGGATAAGGGATAATCCTCAAAACCCCGACAATCATTCCTGCTTCAATTTCCAAATGTTTTAAGAATGTTGGTCTCCTTTCCAACTCTCAGTTGGAAAGTCCAGTGCTCGTACTGGTACATTTTCAAAACCCAGTCTTCAGATCTCATCAAGATTTCTCAATATCCAGATCCATCTTCTAATTCCATATTGGATTCCAGATTTCGAATCCAATTCCATCTTGGATTCTTGATTACAAAATCCAAATCCATCTCCAAGTTCTATCCAGATTCCCAAAATCCAAATTCATTCTCAAATTCCATCTAGATTTCCAAGGCCTAGACCCACCTTCGGATCTCATCTGGATTTCCAAAATCCAGATCCATCTTCTAATTCCATCTAGGATTCTAAATTTCAAATCCAATTCCCTCTAGGATTCCAGATTTCAAATCCAAATTCATCTAGGATTCCAGATTTCAAATCCAATTCCATCTTGGATTCAGATTTTCAAATCCAATCCTATTTTCCAATTTGATTTCCAATTCCAAACTCAATTCCATTTCCAAATCTCACATTGATTTTCAAATTCGAATTCCAATTCCAACTATATTTTCGAAATTCACTTTTTCCCATGTCTAAATTTAACTTCCAAATTTAGTTCCTGTTTCAAGTTCTGAATTTAAGCTCAAAATCAAAATTCCCTTTTCAAATCAATTTTTGAGAACCAATTCAAATTCAAAGTTCATCTTAACTTTAAAATGTCATTTTTAACTTCAAAAATTCTATCTCAAATTCCAAACCTATTTTTCTCTTCATCTTCTTCAAATCAAAATCCATTTTCCAAACTATGATTATTCCAAAGACTTAAAACTTTCAAGTCTCTTCTTCCAGATCCATTTTTCAAGTTCTGAGTTAGATTCAAAATCTAACTTTTTCAAACATATTTCAACCCTTTAAATCATTTCTTCAAGTATCTTCAAATATATTTCAAAATCACTTGGAAAAATCAAAGTTCTAAAATTGTTCTTCTCAAAAAGCATACATCTCTATATTTTCATTGCACAAGCATGATTCCTTGTGCATTTTCTAGACTTAGAATAAATTCTTAGACAATATTTAGGCAAAGAAAAAGGCATAAGTTCGATCTTTGGTTCGATTACCCATGCTAAAGGCGCTAGGAACAGTCGAACCTCATACCGACGAGTGAATCTCGTTTCTCTATTTTTCGGCAAAATTTTAAAAATGGAGGCGAGTAATTTCAAAATATTTTCAAAATTAAGGTCAAGTGAGACCTCTGTAAAAGAGTTTCTCTCTTACTTCTTTCTTTTCTTTTCTCTCTTCTTTTCTATCTTTTATTCCCCTTCAAAAAAGGAATAGAGGTTAAAAAGGGAAAGAGAAGGAAAAGAGGAACAAGAGGAAAAATTTTGCAATGATCACAGACAGTCACAACAAGATCACAATGGTTTGAAGCTTCACAAGAGTCTCATGATTTCAAGTTTACAAGTTCTCAACACACTCAAACTTTCAAAATTGCTTCAAGCTCACAGTTTTCAGATTTAATTCACAAAGTAACCCAAGCTTCACAAGCTTCAGATTCATGTTTTTCTTTAATAGAGAAGACATTTCAAAAAATCCAGGATAGAGGCAAAAAGTCTCTACACCATTTTCTAAAACCTTTTTACGGGGAGTAATGATAGCACTTGACTCCTATTGAGCTCTTGGAAGGTCACCTTTCCTAATGAGAGATCAATATTTGAATTTTTTATCTTTTTCACTTCTTGTATGACCAATAGAGAGCCATCAAAAGTGAGAGGAGGGATCAAATTGGGCAGCACCTCTAGAGGCCTTCAATGGGCTTGAGATGAGGTGGTTGGCTCATAGTTGGTCACTTAAATATCCACCTCACTCAAAACCCAATCATTATCATCCACATGACATATGGGTCTTTATACAAAAAAAATAGATCCAAATCTAAATCAAAATAAAAAACCTACCCAATAAACCCACTACACCTAGTACCTCAAAAAATTTTTACTAGATACTAGAACTATTTGGATCCGTAAGATATGGCTCCTATCAAAAAAATAAAAATAAAAATAAAAATAAATGCAAATGTTTTTATGCATGATTTCAAAAATCACAAGAGTGGAACCAACTATCAAAATGAATTTTCTGAGATGTATAAAACAAAAATCTCATAAAACAAATACATGTGAAATTATGGAATTATCCTTGAGATCCATTTGGACCCAAATGGGTCAAATTTGGCTTGGATCTTCTTGGGTATGCTTTTTCAGTTCAGATTGTCAACAATGGATCATCCTCCAACTCCTCACATATGATGAAATGATTTGAATGCTTTGCATCAATGTGCTTCCCTAAGAGAGGAGGTATGAATATATATTTTTTTATTATTATATAGGTCCTACTATATGCTTCTCATAAACATGTTTGTTTCACCCTTTTTCAGTTCAGATTGTCAACAATGGATCATCCTCCAACTCCTCACATATGATGAAATGATTTGAATGCTTTGCATCAATGTGCTTCCCTAAGAGAGGAGGTATGAATATATATTTTTTTATTATTATATAGGTCCTACTATATGCTTCTCATAAACATGTTTGTTTCACCCTTTGTAAAAAGGAAGTCCTATTTTTTAGGAAAGATAACCTCTTTTATAGGAAAATACATGAAACAAATTCCCCCCCAAGGGTGGGGAACTGTGCTTCAGTATCACTTGAAGATGGGGGAAGCAAAGAATGAGAAAGCTCGCTTCTTTATTGCTTCCCTTTTGATTTTATCAAGTTCTTTCTTTGTTTTTCACTTAAGGTTTCTCCTTGTCTTTATCTTCAATTTCTTTACATTTTCTTTTTGGCCTTTCATTAAGCTTTCACAATTGCATTCAAAAGGAAGCTCACTTCCAAAAATGAATCTTGCTTCACCTTGTTGATAATCGTGGCCATGTTTCACAGAGAATCTCATCCGTTAAAGAGAGAGGAGGGCCCACTCTCTCCTTAACGGGTGAAACCGCCCTAGTTGAAGGCCTTATCCAGAATGATCTCTTCGATCTGGATAAGCTCCAAGTGAAACAACATATCTGATGGTTGGGGTAAACGACTATCCAAAGGGAGGTAAAGTTCTAGCAGCCCTACTTCTATAAATAGGAGGAGGGCTTACTCACCTGATACGATTGTGCATGAGATAAACCTTCTTTGAAAAGGTCGTATACAATCAAACCTATCTCAAACCCTTTGTCGACCCCTCAATCTCGATCCTTTAGTGGTATTAGTGCCCAGGTTGCTGCAAACATAGGCTCCTCCACAGATCGCAACTCCATCATCTGTCACCGCTCGAGACCATCGACACTCAAACTTAGTCCAAGGAAACACAACAAACAGAGAGGTCAGCCATTTATTTTATTAGATTCAACAACAGAGGTTGTCGGATTCTGACGACCCTTGCTTTTGGTTAATAGTGATAGGCGACTCAGACCCTGTTTTGGGTCTGCTGATAATAAAAAAAAAAGGGAGGTTACCCTCCTGCTTTTTTCTCTCCACATACTTAGAGGGTTGCCAATAACAGGCAAACCTCTATATCAGGCAGACTAAAAAAAAATAAAATTTTGGCGACCTCTATATCATTTTTTTTGTCTCCTTTTCAGCAAACCCTGTATAGTAGTTTTTTTATCCATCATAGAGAACCCGAATGGTTTACAATAGTATGAGGAATCAAACCGAAGAGAAACTTTTAAAATAATAATAATAATAATATGATCTAATATAAATAAAAGGAAAGGGAAGGAGTAGAATTTTTTTATTGCCCTAGTGGAAATTTTTTGTTTTGGCCCGGCAATCCATCTAGCTAAAAGTTTAAATTGGATGGTTTATCGCACAATCGTCACATAGTTTTAATAATAATAAAGAAAAAAGAGGTCACCTGCATCGGGCGACCTCAAAAAATAAAAAAGGGAGGGAAGTTAGAAACATTTTTTTTAATTTTCTTTTTTTCAGAGGGTCGCTAGTTGCCAGCGACCTCTGTTTCTTTTAAAAGAAGGCCACAACATCGGGCGATCTCTATAAATAAAAAAAGGAGAGAACAAAAAAGGGGAAGATTACCATTTTTTAGCCATATTTTTCTTTGTTTTTCCTGTGATCTCCAGACAACTTCGACATACCTACGGTTTCTTTCTTTTTTCGGTGAACAACCCATCAGAGATCGACATCCTCTCACCGACTGAAACAAAAAAATAAATAAACAAAAAAAAAAAGAAAAAAACCACATCGATATACATCAACCCCTTTTTTTCTTTATCTTTTTTTGGCAAACACCGCTGAAGATGAGCCTCTTTTTTGGTGAACTATCGGTGGTTTTCTCACAATCTGAAACAAAAAAAAAACTCAAATCGAAGCTTTTGATCAACTGAGCTTTGTCTTTTTCCGGCGAATGACCGACTCTGCTTCTTTTTTCGGGAAACATGGGCAGAACATCGTCTGACAGTGCTTTCTTTTTTGGCAAACGACAGAGAACAAATTGACATTTTTTTTTGCCACCTGAAAAAAAAAGAAAAAGATGAAAGCTTCGTCTAGAAGCTTCCAACTTTTTGAGAAACACAATATTTATACCTGTTTACAAGCAAAATTACTCTTCAGCCCTGATCTTTTTCAAAAATCCCAATTGTATCCCTACCAAATAATATTACCTTTTGACCGAGGTCTTTTCCATTATTTTTGGTCAAGTCCCTGATCGACTGAATTATGTTTTTGTCCCTGCATATTTATGTTAATGCTTATTCTGTCATGTTAAAGTTCATTTATAATATTGCCCCTACTTTTAATTTAATTACCAATTATATCTCTCTGTTATAAAATTATAGCAGTACCATTCACTTTGTTGTTTATTACTTGTGTATCCCTAAATTACAACAAAAGTCTTAGTTTTTGCTGGTAATTTCAAAAAGGGACTCACTCTTGAAAAATATTTTTTGAAACAAGGTCAGTTTTCTGATTTTTGCAGAAAACCCCATGTTTCCTTTTAAGTCCTACTTTTAGGGGATTATTAATGTAGTGTTGTCCTCTAACTTTTTTGAAATTACAGAAAAGTGGCCAGAGTTTGCAAGTTGGCTCAATTTTAGTGAAAAGCAAAGAACTTGATTGCAATACAATTTTTTTGTATTTGCATGATATAGTAAGATTGATATCATGAGTTTTTTTTATTATGATATGATATTTTATGCATTCATGTCTGATATACTCTTATATGTCAACTTGTTGAATGTTGGACTTATACTTATCATATTTTACTATCTTAAAATAACAAAAAATAGAAAAATGACAAGTAGAGTTTGTGCCACTGAATTAGCCATGATTGATAAGCTTAATGGCACAAATTTTCATATTTGCAAGAGGAGGATTCCTCTTGTTCTAACTTTGGAGGGCATCAAGAATGCCCTCACAACTGAAATGAGCAACCCTGGTACTACTGCTATTGACAAAGTAAAAGCCTCGTATATAAAATACAAAAGGGATAATACGTTGACCAGAACCATCATGTTAACGTATATGGATGATGATCTCATTAGGGTATTTGAGGATCACCCTACAGCAAAGTCAATGTTTGAAGTCATATATAAGAAATATGATACAACATCTGAAACCCACATTCAACTTCTCTTAGAATAATACAATTCATGTCATATGCAGGAAAACGACAATGTTGTTGACCATGTTACCAAAATGCTTGTTATGGCCAAAGACCTGACAATTGTTAAGAGTATGATTCCTGATCAGATGCAGATATCCACTATTATGTATAGTTTACTATCTTCTTGGAAGATGGTACAAACATCACTTAGGTTGAATTCCAAAAACCTAACCTTAGATGAACTTTCCGCTCAACTGAAAATTGAGCAACAACACATGCAACAAGAACGGAAGAGCTAATTACACTTCACTAAAGAAGAAATCCTTCTCGAGGCTATAGCCCTTCTAAGCGCTTATAGTTTAAGAAGAAATACTTCAAAAAAATAGCAAATTTGATAAGAAGAATGGTCCAACATTCTGCAAGCTGCAGTCAGCCACCTTACATGTGAAGTGCTTTAAGTGTAAAAAACCTGAACACTTTAAGAGAGATTGTAGAAGCCGATCAAACAACAATACTGGCAGGAATAATAGACATTGCTAGCAAAAGGAGAGGCAAGATATAATCTGCGTGATATCAGAATGCTCTTATGCGGACCAAGCTCTTTCCGATTGGTGGTTGGACTCTAGGGCAACTCGACATATAACAATGACCAAGAAAGGGATGAAGGACATGATCGACTATAAATCTGGTGAACTTTGGGTATACATAGGCCCCAACACCTACTCTGATGTTATGGGTGTCAGGACTTATCGAATTGAAACCTCTAAAAATAATGTTTTGTTGTTAAATATATTGTTTATAACATCCATGAGACGTAATCTAATATTATCAGAGAAGGTCACTATAGGAAAACATGGTCGAGTCCTGTTTGATGGGGTCTTTGATCAAAATCAGGGATTGTTCAAAATTTATGACTCAAACATGAATAAAATTTCTTTGACTTCTGCTTATATTGATATTGTTTTTAATGTGGATGTAAATGTTTGGCACCAAAGACTTGGACACATTAACTTAAAGAAGATGAAAAAACTTGCTGAATTAAAATTAATACCTAACTTTAATGAATCATTATTTCATAGATGTGAACCTTGTATTTATGGGAAAATGACAAGGAAACCATTCACACCAAATATTACTAGAGCATCAGAATTATTAGAAATTATACATACTGACATTTGTGGTGCCTTTAGGACTCCAACTCACAAAGGAATGTAATATATTCTATCATTTATTGATGACTTTTCTAGATATAGTTATATATATCTTATAACTTATAAGTATGAAACATTAGATAAATTTAAAGAATATTGTTAAGAAGTCGAAAACCAACTTCGTAAGAAGATTAAAGTTTTACAATCTGTCGGGAAGGAGAATATACCTCAAATGAGTTTTCTGAATATTGCAAAGTCAATGGGATCAGACCGTAAACTACTACTCTGGGCACTCCTCAACAAAATGGTGTGGCTGCGAGATTTAATAGGACTCTTCTTGATATGGTTAAATGTATGCTATTTAACGCTTCATTACCCAAAGCAACATATATCCTAAATAGAGTTCCATGTAAAGCTATTGTCTCAACCCCTTATGAGTCATAGACATGAAGAAAATCCTATCTAAGTCACCTTTATAGATGAGGTTTTGTAGCTCATATAAAAGTTATAGTGCGATCAAGGGATAAACTCGATACCAGATCTATAAGGTGTATTCTTATTAGATATCCCAAAAGATCTAAATGCTATATATTTTACCACCCTGATAAGGGTTTAATTGAAAGTAGAGATGTAATCTTTTTGGAAGATCAAAACATGGAAGAAGTTATTTCAGAAATAAATAGAGACAATTTTTTTATTTTCAGTATGATTCTGATGACATGCAAGAACTTACAAGTAACCGTGAACCTTGTAAAATAACTCCTTCTTCTCAATAGTCTCAGGTTGAATACAAAAGGTCTAGAGCTCATCCATCTTACTTAGAGACTATTATGTCTATCTATCGGAGGAACTGTGTTATGCTTTAGAGATTAATGACATGAAAGATAATCTATCATATGGTGAGGCAATAAACTTATGTAAGTCAATAGAATGGGTAAAAGTCATGGATGAGGAAATTGAGTTCATTAAGAGAAACTAGGTCTGAGAATTGATTGATTTACCTGAGGAAAAAAAAGTCATTTGATATAAATAGATATTAAAGAAGAAATTCAAGTCTGATGGTAGCATTGATAAACTTAAAACAAGATTAGTTGCTAAGAGTTTTTCTCAGAAAAAATGATTAGATTATGTTGACACATATTCACCTATTGCAAAATTCACCTTAATAAGGATAATTCTTGCTATAGTAGCTCACTGCGACTTAGATCTTTATCAAATGGATGTTAAAACTGTATTTCTTAATGGTGAGCTTAAGGAAACCATTTTTATAGAGCAACCTGATGGCTATATAATAAAAGACAAAGCAAATAAAGTATATAGGTTGGAAAAATCTCTATACGAAAGCAATCACCACGTCAATGGTACTTGAAGTTTCATAAGGCTATTACGATATTAGGGTTTGTGGCAAAATAAGTTTGACCACTGTATTTATATCTGAAAAAATGAGAGTAAATTTGTTATTCTCTCACTATATATAGATGAGATTCTTCTGACTGAAAATGATAATAATATAATTGTCAAAACCAAGTCATGGTTAAATGCATAGTTCAAAATGAAAGATATGAGAGAAGCATCCTAAGTTTTGAAATTAAAATCACTCGAGATAGAAGTTCTAAACTTTTAAGCTTGAGTCAAGAAAGATATTTAAATCATAAAATCAAGAAATTTAAAATGAGTGATTGTAAGCGAGTTAAAACACATGTGGTTAAAGGTGTCAAATTGAGTAAGAATGATAGTCCAAGTGATGGATAGGAAAGACTAAATGTCCCTTGTGCTCAAGCTGTCAGAAGCTTGATGTATGTTATGCTTTGCATCAGGCCGAATATCAACTTTGTTGTTGGCCTCGTTAGTCGCTACCAAAGTAATTCTGATTGGCCACACCGACAAGCAATAAAAAGAATAATTCGATATTTAAAATTGTCTATAAACTTAAAATTATGTTTTCAAGGTGATTCTTTAGAATTAACTGAATATTCTGATGTTGACTTTGCAGGCAGTAGAGATGATAGTAAATTCACCTCTGGATATATTTTCCTCCCGTGAAGAGGAGTAATTTTCTGGTCTTGTAAAAAACAAGGCTACGTAGCTCAACTCAGAAAGTTGAATATATTGCATGCAATATAGCTGCCACATTTGTCGTTTGAATAAGCTGCTTCATTAATGATTTGAAACAGGAAATAACCAACATGCCAGTCCATATTTATTATGATAATCAGTTTGTCATCTCTCTTATGAAGAGTGAAGATGATAATTAAAAAACTAAACATATAATGGTAAAATACCATTACATTTATGATATGATTGAAAGAAATGAAATCAAAGTCAGCTACTTACTTACATCTGATATGATTGTTGATCCTTTAACAAAGGGCATATCAGAGGAAATGTTCTCAAGACATATATCCTGTATGGGATTAAGATATGGCTAATAAAGACATGTCTGAATGAGAAACTCAAAATATAACTCATTCAAGGAATATTGATGCAAGAAAAATATTTCAATAATAAGAGGCTAAATCCCGCATCTAGTTTTTTGTTCCACATGACCAAGTGGGAGATGTTGATAACCGTGATCATGTTTCACGGAAAATCTCATCCGTTAAAGAAAGAGAAGGGCCCACTCTCTCCTTAACGAGTGAAACCGCCCTGGTTAAGGGCCTTATCTAGAATGATCTCTTTATTTTGAATAAGCTTCAAGTAAAACAACATATTTGATGGCTGGGTTAAACAATTTACCTAAAGGAAGGTAAATTCCTAGCAGCCATTCTTCTATAAATAGGAGGAGGGCTTACTCATCTGATACGATTGTGCGTGAGATAAACCCCTTTTAAAGAAAGCCGTATACAATCAAACCTATCTCAAACCCTCTGTCGACCCCTCAATCTAGATCCTTCACACCCTTCATGCTGACTTTTAATCCACTTTCGTGGAGTTTTAAGCATTGCTTCCCATATCCATATCCATTTTAGCTTCTTGGTGCCTCTTACTTAGGGGTGTCAATGGGTCGGGTTTGGTTTAGACCTAGGACTTGGACCAGATTTTCAGGTGTGGTATCGGGTATGGATCTAGGTCTAATTGGGTCCACTATAAAAAACATACTCGGACCCAATAAAAACCACATGAACCAAACCCGGACTATACCTAATAAAACCATATTTTTTATCATTTTTACAATGAAAAATTGCGGGTTTTAATCAGAACTCGGGTCTGGTCTGGGTCTAATATAAAATTTTACAAATTATACCGGGGTTCATGTATTAATCGGACCTTCGGGTCCGACCCAGGTCTTAATCGAGGCTGCTTATTTATCACCGTACCCAGATCCTATAGGATTTAGTTAGGGTCGGGTCCAGGTAAACCAGGCCAGGTCCCTACTCGCACGGGATTCACGCGAGCTTGTGACCGTTATGTCTGGCCACACGTTTGGTGCTCCTTCCTCGCGCGGCCGCGCCGTACGCTACCAGGAGCTAGTGTAGCATTTCCTCCTCCGCTCCTATTCTGGGTAAACAAGTAATTCACAAAAGAAAATCCCTTTTTGTCCCCTCCGGTAGAAGGAGAGATAAGGCCCGATGGGGGTTCTTTTTAGGGTTCTAAATGGGCGAAGTCTCCGCGAATTCCGGAACTAACACCACGTAAACGGCGTCCTCTTCTCCATCATCGTAAGGCACTCCTTTTTCTCCCTTTTTTTGGCTTTGTCCCCTGGAGAAATCGTCGAATTCTCGATCAGACGGGCTCTTGAATCCTAAAATTGATGGATCAAACGAAGATTTTGGATTAGATTAGGGCTTTCGCGTAGATCTCAGCCATGGGAAGCCGGATGATCTCTGTTCATCCTGAAGAGCTTAGCTTTCCGTGTAAGCCTTGATCTTCCACGCACTCTTTCTTTTCCCTCTTATTTTCGATGAATAATATATTCGGAATTGTCAAGGATTGTGGGGATTTTATGCTTTGAATTTTGATTCATTAGGTTGATCTGCTACGCATTTTGTGGAATGTAGAATTTTCTAAGGCTCGGGAAAGAAGTACCCTTTTTTTCAGGTTTTGTTATGGATTAAGTACTTATGAGGTTGATTTATTATCTTTTTCTGGAGCTAGATAATTTGGGGTTTAATCTAATATGTTGATTCACTGATTCTGGGGTAAATATTGGCTACTTATGAAGGTAAGGAACTAATGAGTAGAAATCACTCTTTTCTTCAAAAAATTTCCATTTTTTTTGTAAATCAAATGCTACGGATGTGATCTACATGGTTTTTTAGTAGGAAACTTGTTTTGAATCATGTGATTATGACAAGTAATTGAGTTTCTAAAGAGGTTCAAAAATCAACGGCCCACAATGTGCCAAAATTTAGTCAACTAAAAAAATCACGTTTTTACATCAGAAAAAGATGATCCAAGTCTTGATCTTTAGCAAAAAAACCATGATGAACACATCTATGTGGTTAGATTGATTCACAACTTGCACCTATGATTTCTAGCTCATTAGTTCCCTACCTTCATTAGTAGCAAATACTTCCCCTGATTCTGCATTTGTAATATAGAATAAGGGTTATGCATCGTCTAGAGGGATGAATTTGATGTATCATGCATTTATGAGTTTAGCTAGTGGTTAAAGTCTATTGCAGATTTGAGAAAAGAATAGTGATCTTGGAGGTTAACTAAAGGACGTAGATAGATGAGTATGATCTATTGTAATTGTCTTTTCTTAAAACAAGTTTGTGTAAGATATGGGTTTCTTTGCCTAATTGAGATTGCAGGTATGAGGGGTTTATTATGGTGTTTGTTTGGACGGAGGTGTGATTTTGTGCACATTGTTGTAAAACCTAGCGATTTTAGGATTTAACTATGTAGGGATTTGTTTGTTTCGATGATTGTAAGTTCGTAACTTTGACTTGATCGTGATGTAAGATGTGGGGTTAATTGTAGCATATTGATTTTACAGTTTGATTTATTATTTATTTATGAGTTTAACTTTAAGACGAGGAATTGTTGCTTGGTTTATGATACAAAATTTAACCATTAAAAAGATCTTAGGGTATGATATTAGGCAACTTACGGTATGTATTTCACATTTTGGGGCTAGGAATATAAACTCTTTTTTAATCTTTGTGTTACAGTAAATATATTAATCTTGTGTTAAAAGTGGGTGTATTTTCTGTAATTATTGGAGAAATACATTAGCATTTACATTTTCTTTGATGCAAATTTTGTGGAAGATTTAGAATTCAGTTATTGGTATTGTATTTATTGCTGACAAATGTGTTAGCTCAATTCAGCAAAGGAAAAATACCTTTCCAAGAGTTATTTATGTTATATTTTTTATGGGGGTATAATTTGGATTATTTCATCAAAATCATAAGGAGTTCATATTATCCATGGTAGACTAATCTCAATCTCTGCATGGATGTTGGCAGTTGAGCTGGACAAGCCAAGTTATTGCAATCTCAAACTAGTGAACAGCAGTGAATATCATGTTGCTTTTAAGGTATTATAACAGTTCTAAAGGTATTGGTCAATTATTATTTTCAATTTATCTGAATGACAAAAGTTCCTCTATGTGCCTCATCCTGCTGCAACATGTGTGTGCAGGCACACCCTCACCCCATGATATTTCAAAAATGTCATATGATTTTTTATGAGATTTTAGAAATTAAAAGGAGACTGAAATTGTGCAAACATAAATACATACATACATTCAAGCATGGCTTTAATCGGACCAGGTGCAGAAATGAAATCACACACACAAGTACAACACCTGTGCAAGTGCAACCATCATATAAAGCACCAGGATACAGATAAACTTTCTGTAACAGTAATTGGTCCAGTGCATCTAACGCTTCTATCTCTAACTGATTAAGCACATAAAAATCATCTATTCTCACTGATCATAAAAAACGGGAAAAAAACTTTGCATAATTTGAACAAATTGTTGAAGAACTACTCACAGATAGTCTAGCAAACATTTACACATTGAAAAAGAAATTTGACAATCTCCATGCTATTGTAATAGAATGATGTTGATATGGCAGGCTGTAGGACTACAAAACTGTTCGATAATTCTAGTGAAACGACATCCCCAAGGAGTGCTCAAGCTGTTGTGTGTTTAATTAAGCATGGAGAATAGACAGCAGAAAGTACGTATGAACAGCTTGGTATCATATGACAAACTCAGCCAAGCACGCATGAAAAAAAAACAGTTTAATATCAATGCTCACCTTCTCATAATGTGCCTATAGTGTTATTGCCATATCTTAATTAATCCCAGGCATAACAAACACCATTCATATTAAAGTTGCTACTTAAGAGCCAATCAAAGAAAAAAGTTGCAAAGTAATTAATAGAAACATGCTGAAAGAAGTAAAAGATGTAAGGAAATGAGTTCTTCCAAAGATGTTCACCAAATCATCAAAGTGGACACTCAAAAGAGTTCCACCAAAACACCAAAAAAGAATACACAAAGGCCACAAATAGGCTCACACACAAAACCCGCCAAAGGTGGCCAACAAGAGTAAAAAAATAATATTTTATTGAAGTTGAATATGCAAGAAGCATTACATTTGTGAGGGGGGTTTCACCCCTTTATATACACAATCCAAAGCCTTCCCAACATCTCTTGAATTGACTAGTCAACATTTGTTGACTAGTTGAATTCAAACAAAAAACTAAAAAACTAAACTAACCTAGTTACTAAACCTAGTTATATATCTATATATACATATATGTATATATCAATGTTGTCAAAAGCGTGCTTCAAGGCGTAAAAAGTGTGCCTCGAAGTGAGGCGCAACACTCTATGCCTCGATGCACAACTATAAAGCGCTCAAGATATTAGGCGTGCGCCTCATGCCCCTTGAGGCTCTTTTGACTCGAGGCACACTTCATCCACGAGGCGCACACCTCGTATATAAGGCAGTCAAATGGGGTCAAAGGTCTCATTTGACCAGCTTAATGTTATTAAAATATATATATATTTTTATAAAAAACGTGAAAAAGGAGAAGGGTTTAGGGCATCGCCTCCCACTGGCACGACAAGACTTTTTGGCAACCGACCATTCCGTCACTCTCTCTATCTTTCTCTCTATCTCTTAAGAAAACAAAAAATAAGAAAAGAGGGGCAGAGGATCGATCCCATCCTTTGCACCTTCCTATGTTCCCTTTCGGCGAGCCCCAATATCCAGGTACCTCTCTCTCTCGTCCTGCCTCCTTTTTTTCCTCTTCTGTTTGCTCCCTCCTGCTTCTCCTTTTTCTCGGCCGCATCCTCTATCGCCTCCTGTTCTTCCTCTATTGTGTATACACCAAGACTCTCTCTCTCCCTCCTTTTTCTCCTGCTTCTTCTTTTCTTTCTCTCTCTCTCATATGATATCGGTAAGGTAACACCTGGCTGACTAGGTGTTGTCATGTTTTATGATCATGGGTCAAACTTAGGTCTGATTAAGACCTAGGTCAGACTAGGTTTGAATTAGACCTGCATCTGTTTTGACCCAGGTCTGATTCAGACCTGGTGACACGGTTTGAATCAGACCTGGGTCAAAACTGACACAGTTCTGAACTTGACCTGGGCCTACTTTGACCCAAGTCTAAGTCAAATTTGGGTCTGCTGACCTAAATCTGAATCTGACATGGATCAAAACATAATCAGGTCTCTTATGGCCCATTTGATTCAAACCTGGGTCTAAGCTGGTTCTACTTACCCAAATCTGAATCTGGCCTGGATCAAAACAGAATCAGGTCTGTTTTGGCCCATTTGATTCAAACCTAGGTCTAAGCTGGTTCTGCTGACCCAAATCTGAACCTGATCTGGATTAAAACAGAATCAGGTCTGTTCTGGCCCATTTGATTCAAACCTGGGTCTAAGTTGGTTCTGCTGACCCAAATTTGAATCTGACCTGGATCGAAACAGAATCAATGGTTCTTGACATAAAACCTTATAAATTTATTAAGAGTAATGTTGATGCATATTTATTTTTGTTTTTTATTTAGTTGATTTTTTTATATTTTTTGTGAAGCTTACGCTTTACGCCACGAGGCTTATGCCTTGCTTCACGAGCGTGTCTTATGCTTCGCTATGCCTCAATGCTATTCACAACATTGGTATATATACATATATGTGTACATGTACAAAATACATATACATTGTATATAATATAATATGTTTTTAACACCCCCCTCAAACTTCCGGTTGGGTAACCGAAAGTTTGTCCAAGAGAAAGTAAAATCTAGGAGTAGCGAGAGGTTTGGTGAAGAAATCCACTAACTGATATTTGAAAGTAACATATGGAAGATCAGTAGTGCCATGTAGATACTCCTCTTGTACATAGTGACAATCCATATCAATCTGCTTGGTACGTTCATGAAAGGTCTTATTGCTGGCAATGTAGATGAAACTTTTGTTGTCACAATACATCCTTGATGCTCATTTAAACTGGACCCCCATGTCAGCCAGAAATCTTCTTAACCAGACCACTTCTATAGTCGTAGGGGTTGTAGCCATGACTCAATATTCTACTTCAATTTAAGAAAGAGAGACTTTCTACTGCTTCTTACACCTCCATGAGATCAACGAGTCACTTAAAAACAAATAAAAACCAGTGGCTGAGTGACGGTTATTGGGATCACCTCCCCAATCAGCATCAATATAAGCAGTTAAATTTAATGATAAAGAAGCAAAAAAGAAAAGTTTTCTAAAAATAGAAGTTTTAATATATTTAATAATACGCAAAACTGCTCCCATATGAACAGAGGTGGGAGCATGATGAATCTGGCTTGCTATATGAACTACATGTGCTATATTGTCTCGTAATTGAAAGATAAGAAAGTGCCCAGATAAGTTGTTTATATGGCATTAAATTTTTCAATGGTTCTCCGTCATTGATTCTCATCTTAATGTTAACAACTTTGGGAGTGTCAACCTTTTTATCATATGATATTTCAGACATGACAACAATATCTAGGGCAAATTTAGATTGAGTCTTCAAATAACCTCTAAAAGAATAAGCAACTTCTATACTAAGCAAATATTTAAAAAAATCTAAATCAGTCATTTTAAAATGTGTTTTAAGAAGTTTCTTAATGTGTTCAACTCCATGTTTGTCCCCTCTGGTGATGATTATGTCGTCCACGTAGAGGAGAATAATAATAATACATGCAACATAAATCTTAATAAACAAAGTTGTGTCAGTTAGGCAAGATTGAAATCCAACATCAAACATAACTTGACTAAACCTATCATATCAAGTCTTTGGTGCTTATTTAAGATCATATGGGGCTTTATCTAAACAAAGAGCCTTTCCTTTAAGAATAGCCATATCAGGCGCTGCTTCCATATAAACTTCTTCAATAAAATTCCCATTAAGAAATGCATTCTTGACATCCATCTGATATATTGGCCATCTTCTCACAGGGGCAAGGGATACTAAGGTCCTAATTGTAGTCATCCTAGCAACTGGGGCAAAAGTCTCTTCATAATCTATTTCATACTTTTGAAAATATCCCTTGACAACTAATCTGACTTTGTACCTTTTAAGAGTTCTATCACTCTTAGGTTTTACCTTATACACCCATCGATAACCTATAGGTTTCTTTCTTGGGGGAATATCTTGAATTGTCCAAGTATTTGCCTTTTCTAAAACGTCTAACTCTACTTTCATGGCTTCTACCCATTCAAAATGTTCTTTTGCTCGAGCATAAGTTGAGGGTTCTAGGTAGGAATGTATTAATGCAATGTAGGCTTGGTGCTTAAGTGAAAAAAAATCATATGATACAAATTTCTCAGGAGGTTTTGATACTCTGTATGACTTTCTAGTTTGTATTTCTATATAGTTTTCATTAGTAGTATATTTTTTAAGGGCACATGGATGTTCAGAATTGCTACGCCTGGAATATTGAATACGACTTTGATCCTTATGTGAAGTTGTTCTTCTCCGATCTCATTATCACGAGATGATTATTTACTTGTTATACCATTTCTAACTTCATGATCTTCATGAAGATCAACATCATAATCATCATACTTTGGAATTAGATCCAATAGGAAAGAATAAAACTTAGTTATTTTCTTAGATTTTTTAATTTCAAAAAACCTTTCTTTTTCTAAGAAAGACACATTTCTTGAATCATATAGCTTTTTATTTCTGAAATCAAATAATTTATAGCCTTTTTGGTTATTCGCATATTCCAAAAAGACATATGGAATAGCACGGGGAGAAAGTTTATCATTTGTATCAATAAAAACAAAACATTTACAACCAAAGACTCTTAATCTAGAATAATCAGGAATTGGTTTGAAAAGTTTTTCAATTGGTGATACATTTTTTAAAGAGGCGAATGACATTCTGTTAATGAGATAAACTACACTTAATGTGGCTTCAACCAAAAAATCTTTAGGTACTTGGTTCGCAACAAGCAAAGTTCTTATGGTTTCTATGATATGCCTATGTTTTCTTTCAGCTAAACCATTTTGTTGTAGAGTGTAATGACAAGATTTTTGATGTATGATATCGTTTAAATCTAGGTAATCTTTAAATTCCTTTGATAAATTTTTTTCTCCTGAATCAATGCAAAAGATAGTATTATTTTTTATTGTATTTTTAAGCAAATTGTGAAAATTTTGAAAATGTGAAAAAACTTCATATTTATTTTTAAGGAAATAAATCCAAGTATATCTAGTGAAATCATTAACAAAGATTATGTAATATACAAACCCAACCTTAGATACAACATGTGTTGGCCCCCCAAACATTCGACTGTATTAACTTAAGTGGTCGTGTAGAGATAAAAGTTCTTTCTTGAAATGACAATCTCTTCATTTTACCAAGAATACAATATTCACATATAAAATTTTCAAAATTATAAAAAATTTTCATCTTTGAAAAATACTGAATTTTGGATACATTGGGTGGCCAAGCCTTTTATGCCATAAATCTAAATTTAGTTTCTGAACATTGTAACAAAAGGTATTCTTGGGTATTTCCAAAAAAATCATGTAGTAAAAACATCTTTCTCTATAGCCTTCCCTAATTAGCTTTCCTGACTGACGATCTTGCACCTGACAACCAATAGAGGAAAATGAAACATTACACCCATGGTTAGATAATTGAGAAACAAATAAAAGATTTAAATTTAATTTAGTAATATATCTAATTTTTGGAATAGAAAACTTTTTAAAATTTTGAGACATATTTTCGAAATTCCCTATTCCTTTTATCTTAAGAGATGTCCCATTAGTAGTAAACACATTTGACCCACTTGAGTTATAAAATTCGGACAAGATATCACCATTTGATGTCATGTGAAATGAGGCACTTGAGTCAAGAAGTCAAAAAGATTTACCGGGATCAGTCATACCAAAGGAAGAGACTGCGACTCTAGTTGATGAAGCTCCTTTGAGTAAAGGTTGAAGAACCTTACTAGTTGAGTCAAGGACATGTTCTCAATAGATGATTCATGTAGTTTTAAACTCACTTGACTCTTGTGCTCTTCTAATATGATTTTTTCTACCTAGGCAATAGGTTTTGACATGTCTCGGTTCATGATAATAATAACAAATAATTTTTTTCTTCTCAAACTCTTTGCCTTGTTTTCCATAATGATCATTGTTTGGCCTTCCATAGTGTGGTGGTTTGTAAGAATGAACATAGTTTCCTGGCCTGGATATGATTAGAACTGAGTCATCCTCACTCTTAGAGGTCTTCTTTTTAGCCTATTTTCCTCTATACTTAGCTCTTCAATTGTGTCTTCAATAGAGACTTTTCCTCTATGGAGGAGAGCTGATGTTGTGGACTCAAATTCTAGTCTTAGGCTATGTCACATGGGTGCGGGTGCGGGTGCGACACGGGTGTGGCGCGATTTTAAAATTTTTGGACATGGGGACTCGGCTATATATATATTTTAAAAAAAAGTGCAAAGACACAACACAATCACAGTCTGTGACTGTGCACAACACAGTCCATTGTGCAGCGCCCCCCCCCCCCCCCCCCAAGATTTTTTTTTTAAAATTCTGTAGCCCAGATTTAAAAAAAAAATATCCAAAAAATGGACCAAAATGACCCTGGGTGCATTGACCGCACCCAAGGTCGGGTTGACCGAGTCTGAGCCGCACCCGTGTCGGTGCGTGTCGACGCGGGTGCGTCGACCTTGGAGCCGAGTCCGTGTGACATAGGTCTTAGGCCATTCACAAATTGATAGAAGTGTTTCACATCTATATGTTTTTGGCAGAGTTCTATATCTTCGAGACAATGCTATATAGGCTCAAGAAGAGTCAATTCATTCTAAATATCAGATAGTTCACTAAAGTATTCTCTAATGCTTTTTTATCTTTGGGTCATAGTATGAATTTTGTCTTGTAAATTGTACACATGTGCAATATCTTTAAGAGAATATATTTTCTTAAGATAATTTCATGCCTTATTGCATGTTCGAATTTAGCAAGACTAGAGTATTTCTTAATGTTAACACTACTAATAAGCCAAGATATAATCTTAACATGCATCATTCTCTATTCCTTCTACTTCTTTTCGTAGGTGACTATTGCGTAAGTTTTTTCAACCTCCGTATGAGGTATTTTTTTCTCACCTTCTATTTTATTGAGGATTAGTTTGGGTTCTTGATCAGTCTCATCCACTAGTCCCCACAACCCTTTTTTCCATATAAGGTGCTTCATAATTAAATCCCATGTTACATGGTTTGAGCCATTGAGTTTGATGTGTTTTATTGTGATATTTTCATTGTCATCCATTTTTACAAGGGCTAAAAAGGACAAAACAAGAAGAAGAAAAAAAGGATAGAGAAGAGAAGAAAAACAAGGTGAAGATCATGATCACTCCACCACCAAGCAAGCACCACCAATCACGAGCACGAACACTCCGTCACTTGAAGCACAATCACGAGCTAGCACTGGAATAGAATTTGCAAAAGAGCTTCAATACTTCAAATTTTCCAATGCACCAAAACTAATTTCAGCTTGATCACCAAGCTCTAATACCATGTAAGGAAATGAGTTTATCAAAAAATGTTCACCTACACAAAGGCCACAAATAGGCTCACACACAAAACCCACCAAAGGTGGCCAACAAGCGTAAAAAACTAATATTTTATTGAAGTTGAACATACAAGAAGCATTACATTTGTGAGGAGGTTTCACCCCTTTATATACACAATCCAAAGTCTCTCCAAAGAGACATTGGGAGAGGCCCGTTGGACTAGTCAATATTTGTTGACTAGTTTAATTCAAACAAAAAAGTAAAAAAGTAAAAACTAAACTAACCTGGTTACTAAACCTAGTTACATATCTATATATACATTTTAACAAAAGATTCATAACTAAATATGTAAAAATTAGAATAATGAAAAAAAATAGACGGAAAATCAGAAGAAACTGCTAGGTGTGCTTTCTACATAAATCAGATAAAAATGCTACATACATAACAAACTACACATATTAACAAGATACTCTCAACAGTTGCCAGCTAATGACATCAACAGCTTAACAGTCCATTTTCCATAGAAAAGTAGCAGACCCTGAACAAGATAAGAATAAAAAAATAACTGCCTGGTAATAGAGGTATCCTTGATGGCAATGAAATAAAATGTACTTAAACCATAGTCACAAATATCGGTCTCAGATATATCTCGTTGAGGCAATTTCTCGCGATATTATAGGTTAGGCTGATAAATCTCGGGGCTTAAATTTTTTTAAAAAATATGAATAGAAAAATAAGTAAGAAAGTAACATGTTTAGACAATGAAATACATATAAAATAAAAGAAACAAGTAAACAAATTAAAAGAAAGAATAAAACATATCTAAGACATATAAAATAAATAAATAAGTAAAAATAATTGCTAATATCACGAGAATATCGTGATATAATTAAATTGGTGATATTTTACCTTTTAATATCGCTTGCTGAAATTGCAATGATATATTGCACTATTTGTAAATATCGCCGATAGCTGTGACTATGCTTAAAACTAAAAATGATCATTAATTAAAATAGGGCGTGAAGGGCGTAAGAACTCCAAGTGTTCCAACCAAAAGCCATCTTCTTCTTTTCTTACAAGCATATACAGAAATAGAATAAATAAAAATGAAGAAACATTATACTATCTGCAGTAGCACACTTGATCATAAAAAAAATGATTTGCTTTGTATAACAAACAATGTTTATTTTGACTGTGACCATTTTCTCAACTTTCACTGAAATGGTTCCTCATTTTAACGTCTAAATTCAGTTAGCAAAGGAGAAGGTTTGCTCTGCAGAAAGAAGGGAGAAGAAGATGATTTGGAAGAAAATCAAAGCTTTTTCTTCCTCATGAATTAAGCACCATGAAAAAGTGAGAGTTTTCGTGGAATAGGTTAGGCAGGAAGAAAAGAAAGACCTGGGTTTCTTATGGAGAGGGAAGGGAGTGGCTTATCACAGAAAAGAAGGCAGCCATTGACCAAGAGAGAGAGAGAGAGAGAGAGAGAGAGAGAGAGAGAGAGAGAGAGAGAGAGACTCAAGTTCAATTAGTCAATATTCTTGAGGAGAGGAGACGGAGCTCAATGAGCCAAGCTTCTCAAAAAGAGAGACTCGAGACTCAATAAGAGGTACTAAATGGGATAAGTGAGGAGCTCCTTACTCCTGGAGGGATGGAGAATGGGCAGGTTGGATACCATTAAATGCAAATTAAATAAGCATTTATTGTCATCTCCCGGTTTTTCTGTGAAGAGTGGGATTTGGTCATGGCCACTCCAGCTATGAGACAAACTCCAGGATGGTGCCCATGTGGTCCTGAGCCCACCATGTTGATACTCAACGCAGCCACCCCTATATGCAAAGAGTGATGACACCGTGCAAAGTATACATGTAGCGTTGCTAGGATAAGGGTGCATCCTTATCCTGTTATCATTGTTCAGCCTGTGGTCACCCGCTGATTCTTTATGATGGTTGTCCTTTAGCTAAGTTTTCTAGGCAACTAATGAAACTTCATAAATCTTTTTTTTCTTGGATAGGTCAAGACGACTGCACCTAAAAAGTACTTTGTACGTCCTAATACTGCCGTTATACAACCATGGGACTCGGTTGTTATTTTAGGTAATGAATCAACTTCTTGTAATCTGGTTTTTAATGTTTCACTACTTTTTTTTATCTTTTTTTGATCTTTTGTTTTTTCTTGCTTGTGGTTCTGAATTTCTAGTTACCCTTCAAGCACAGCTGGAGTATCCTCCTGATATGCAATGCAAGGATAAATTTCTTGTGCAGAGTGCCATTGTGCCTCCTTGTGTAGACCCAGATGATATTCCCCCTGACACAGTACGACAAACTGTTCTTTGATCTTTCTTTATGTGTTGCTATTTGTCATTTTTGCATTTAGTGATTGTATTCTTTTTCTACAGTTCAACAAGGATGGCGAAAGGAAAATAGAAGAACGCAAACTTAAGGTTGTTTATACTGCTCCACATGCATCTAATGGTCCAGGAAGCTTAGAAGACCATTTGTTATTCCACTCATCCAGGAGCTCAAAGTATGGTAGTGATAGCTACTCGGTGAGACCTACTTGTATTTTTTTTTCCTTTGATCAGGGGATATACATAGCTTTTGAATTGATCTCCTCACTTTCTGATTTATTTTTTCTTGCAGATGCACAGTGCTGGAAGCAGCTTTGAGGAGGTGAGCTGCAACGTTTTCTTGCATTCCTTTTCTTATACAGAAACTTGTGTGCGCTATATGATCATGATATGTTACTGAACTACTAGAGTTGTTTAGCTATATGTTTGAAGCTAGCATAGATTGTTCGATGTTACTCTGAATATTAGAATATATATAGATTGATCTAATGATTTCCATGGTTAATTTGATGGCTATTGCTAGATTTAGATATCATTTTTATACCAGTTCATTTGGTGAACTTGAGGCATTGCAATCAGGTTGATTTTCTTATTTTGAGCATATCATGTGTATGGCCACTTACTGTTTTGCGCTTAACCTTTCAATGCAATAGTCATTAATGATTCATTGCCCACCTCTATGTGATTTTACATGGCCTTTTCCACTGGGATGTTTGCATGGAGGCTTTTTCTCTTGAGAGGTACTTCCTAATTTGAAACCAAATTTTAGAGGATTTTCATGATGAAAACTGTAATAGATGGAATAAAATGTAGGGGTATATCTTGCCATAGAGAAACGTGAAAAGCCTTACTTTGTAGTGAAATAAGATAATTTCTCCCTATCAACATAGAGAATCATAAAAAGGTGATCTAGGCATTCACCTTGACCAAATCGAACCAAACTTGATAATTGTGGGTCAGATTCATGCAGATCCTACTTCGTATAAGCTTTTAGGTAAGGATACGTCTTGCATATGATTGGAATCAATTAAGATCTGAATCTTAGTTTTATGATTTTATCCTATTTGCCACACATCTGTTGCATTTGATCAAGTCCACAGAGAGACCCAAATTGTCAATCAGCTCCTTATCTGAACCATTTTCAACCCCAGTATGTGTCATTTATGCAAGCTAGTCACTTTCAGATTTCACCATGACTTGATGATCAGAATAGCCTTTTGATAAAACTTCCTATTGGTCACCTTTTAAACCAGAGTTCAAGATTAACTATTCATCTTAAAATTTGTGAAACTGTAAAAGATAATTCTTGGTGAATCTCTGTTCTGTACATTGTAAGCATACATATATACTATGTGCCAAAGATCTTTTATGGATATTATTGTGGTCAATATTCCAATCCTAAGTTGTATGCACAGGATACTTTACCTCAATCTATTCTAATGAAGTTTATAGCAGTTATATCTCCCCTTTTTTCCATTTGAACTAAGACCGTTGGATTTCTTTTCCCACAATGGTTTAGAAATTGGTGATTCTTGCTGTTGTGTTGGAAGACTAAAATGAATAAGGGATTTGACCAATCTATCAGATGCAGAGTATTTTATAGGGCTCACACTACCATGGAAGTTGTACAAATTTTCTGGTTGCTAGCTTAATGAGATTTTCTTTTCATTCTCACTGTGTTGTGTTTGACAACAATGACGTGCTCCAACCCCTTCCTGGTTCCCATCCTTCTGTAATTCATTAAAGTATCCACGTATGCATGCACACATGCACAACAAAAGGGAAATTGCATAGTTGTTGATTTTACAAACCACCAAGGGTGAATCATCTTGCTAGCCATTTATTCTACTGCTTATAGTGCCAGTGATTCTTTGACCAAACACAAGTCTGCAGTTTTAAACCTCTGAAATCCTGGGTTCTTTTTTGTTGGGGGGTGCTTATATACTATATATACATCACATAAATCTGTAATTTGGTCATTCATAAGGTTAAGCATTTGGTCCCATGCATTCTCGTCTGATATGAAATATCAATCTGCTTTTCCTTCATGGCATCACAACGTTTAGTTTTTAGAGAATAGTAATCAACACCTTTTGGCAGTAAGTTGTTTACCATCATTCAATTTTAGCTATTAACACAAGCTCCTGTTTGCCACTATTCTTTTTTATCTATTAAGATGATGTTCTGTAGCTATCACTGAACTTTAATATAGTAACTCCATGACTTTTTATTTGAAAATGAATTAGAAAATAATACTTTGCATTTTATTTTAAAACCAGTAAATGATGTAATTTGACTGTTGGATGGCTGTGGTGATGGTTTAAGTTTTAACCATACAAAAAACATTGAAACTAGTCTTCTCAAGCATTGTGCATTGGTCTATCGTATTTGTTTCATGTAGTCATTTGTCTTGATTTTCTTCGTGATTTTCTTCTTTTTTTAAGTACTGTGTCAAATGTTTCTGTTGCAGAGCCCAGTTGTGGTGCGCTTAAAGGAGGAAAGGGATGCTGCTCGCACACAACATAAAAAATTGCAACAAGAGCTGGTATACCACATTGCCATTTTTGCTTTTTCCTTTTTTTCTTGTAAATAAACTTTGGATATTGATATTGAGATATCAAATTCCCTTAAACCAGATGCAACATATATGTATGTGTCAACGTCTAATTGCATAGTACTTGAATTTCTGTTTTTTCTATGACATTTGATTTGTTTGTGATCGTCATTTCAGGAGATCTTGAAGAAAAGTAAAATGCAGAAGGGTAACGCCGGTTTCTCGTTAAAGTTCATGGCCATTGTTGGCTTTGTGGGTATTCTACTTGGGTATATACTAAACCTGGCATGCTCTGTACCTTCTCGTGCAAAACTCCAAGCTGAACTGTGAATTTTTCTCTAGTTTGTAAGCCTATCTCCATGAAATGGCCGATCTTTCTTTCCTCCTATGTATCTTCAGTTGCTTCTCTCTTTTCCATCCTCACCCATTTTGCCTTTTTTTGTTCTTGTGAGCATAATTACAATTTTTTGTTAGGTGTAAATTTGTGTTTATCTGATTGATTAAACTAGCTTCAGGTCATGTAATCTGAATGCCAAATAATCTGTATTACGTACAAGTTAGAATTTGTAGTAAAAATTATGAGATTTTGTTATGAAAAAACTCTTGACAAGTCTTCCTTTCTGTCTCTCTGTCCATTCCCTAGTAAAACTGGACTCTCTGGACTGGATAAGAAAAGTGGCTAATAGAACTGTTCTGGCAATGCTGAACAAGAAATGTGTTACTCTTGGGGTCGCATGAGTGCATCCAGCGTGGATGATTCAATGAAGTGAATTGTTAAGTAGGGATGTAAATGGTTCGGATTCATGTCGGATGTAGCCAATACCAAATCCGACTAACAAGACTAGAATCCGTATTAGGATCCAAACGGTAAAAAGCTGATACTAAATCCCAAAAAGTACATGTAGTAGGACTTATCCATCAGAATGAAATATTCATTGCATTCAGTTATGAAATCTTAAACCGGATCCAAATCTGATTACTAATCGGGTTCAGTTTTCTTACCAAATTTGACTAATCAGATTCAGGATAGGGTCAGATATTGGATATATCTGATCTGTTTGTCATCCCTATTGTTAAGCAGTAGCCTGTCAATGGATTAGTTATTGCTGCTCCTGCCCTTGTTATTGACTCTGGCCAAGTTCTCACATAGTTTAGCTTTATGCTGCCCAATTTAGTCGGAGGGTTAGGCCTATTCTCACCTAGGTTAGCCTGTGTAGTGGTGGTTGTTGACACTAGATTGTGGCATTGAGTTTCTTGACCCTTTGACTTAAGATTAGTCAGGGAAGGGATATAACTCAGCGGTAGAGTGTCACCAGTCCGTGGTGAAAGTCATCAGTTAGAGCCTTATTATTTCTAAACCCAGTGTGAGCTTTTTCTATTTTAACTTGCTGAGGCTCATGGGATTGACGTGAGAGGGTAGGGATGGCATCCAACTTCAACCTTGCGACAAGGGGATGCCCGTGTGGATTTTTGCCTCATGTGATGCAACAAACCTCTGTCACCCATAATAGTTCATTTATCATCGTTTATGTGGTACATGCATATTTAATGAATTATTATTTTATTGTAATTTTTTACATGATTCATAACCATTAATGGAACGAGTTTGAGGCAGGCTTGTCAAGGTTCATTAAGAATTCAAGAAGCACGTTTAAGTGAAGCAAAGAGTTTGAGGTAAACCTTTCAAGGTTGTTTAAGAACTCAATGATAGCGCTGTACAAGCACCAAGCCGAGCTTAAGCCTACTTTTGACAAGTTTGGCTCATCGAAAAAAATAGATTACTGGAGCTAAACTAGAGCTTGGCTTGGCTCAGCTCAACTCAATGCCTTAAAAAAACAAAACAAAAGGGTCTTTGGAGGAGGGTCAAAATTCAGACCAGCCACCTCGTGACTGGTCGCCCAACGCCCCTAGGGTAGGGTTCTCTTTTTTTGTTGTGTATGCAAACAATATTGTATGTACCAATGTTGTCTATATCCTTGTGGATCAGACTGAATCGGCCAATTCGTATCGTATCGGCCAGAATTCGATAAGAAATAGGGCTGATTAGGCTTGTTTTTTTCTTTTCTTTTTTTAATGGTTAAAATGTTTTTAAATATTGTTTAACATTATTTTGATATTTTTGTGATACATGCCATCTGCTAATTAAAAACAGGCCAATTCAGTTCGATTGAGTCCAGAATCAGAATCGGCCGATTCCCTAATTAATTTTGAAAACATTGCTATATACCATTATCGTGAGCTTAATTGGACTTATCGAGCATAATTGAGTCCGACTACTTGATCAAGCTCTTTGTTTAGATAAATGAGCCTGAGCTTGGCACCGGGCTTGGCTTGACTCATTTACATCGTCGAGTGGGCCCAGTAAATGAGTCGAGCCTGGGCTTAATCGGTCCATTGTGCACCCTACTGAATAAGCATGTCAAAGGCTCGTACTGAAGAAGGAAAAGTTTTACCTGGTCAAAGTTAAACTCGAGCCAGCTGCGGGTGTCACTCCCTTCGTCTTCGCGCTGTCTGCTCCATGTAGTAGACAGTAGGTCTCTAGTCAAAATCTTCTGACTGAACCTAGCCAACGCCATGTGTCATGGACTCAAATGAGCTCAACTATGCCTGGTTAAACATATCTTGAGGAAATTTGGAAAGTTTCCCAAGGCCTTTGGTTTTAACTTTTAACGAGACTTACTCGTCCAAGTCAACCGAGCAAAACGTCGTGTCCTCCACTAACCATTTGACCAAGAGTTGGTCTAGCTGATCAAGCCCGACGTGAACCCACTGGACTCCATCTGAGTCGAGAGCCAGTTCCAACTTTTTTTTTTTGGTTATGCCAAGGAAAAACACACTAACTGCACATTGACAGGCCTCTGGTTGCCAAAAGTAAAACCCTCGAGGTCCACCATGCTCTTCAATGAGTACACCCAACTTTAACCTTGCGGCAAAGAACGGGCTTCAAATTATAGTTGCCTCACCGGTAGGGATGGCAGTGAACCGGGGCAGAGGCGGGGGACAAGGTCTCCATTCTTGCCCCCTCTCAAAATTCTGCCCTCTATCCACGCACAGGTTTTGATTTTAACCTCCATTCCCGCCTCCATTCTAGTTTCATGTCCTCCATCCCTGGTCCAAACGGGGCGAGGTGGGGCGGGCCCTGTTTCTGTCCGGTCCACTGTCATCCCTAAAGGTATTTTACTTATTTTTATGGGTGAAACGGGAAAAACGTAAATCCATCCCTGTTTCATGTCCTCCATCCCTAGTCCAAACAGGACGAGGCGGGGCGGGGCACATTTTCCCCCAGTCCACCGCCATCCTTACTCGCCAGTTGCCTCTAACCAAGAGCCAGTTGCAACCTATCTAAACAGTTATGATTCAGGTTGGATATTTGACCAAATCCAAATTGGTTTAATTTGATTCGGTAGCCAAAATGGGATTGAATCAATAATCGGAGCTGGATTCAGTATCAAGTTTTGCATATGAATACGAGAGAAATCAGAATCTGAATACATGTAAATGTTGGATTTTAAGGAAGTTAGATCCAGATTCATTTTTGGCTGATTTCCATCCGTCCCTGAATCTGGACTCAGATCCAATCAACCTAGATCTTATTAAGTCGGACTCAGTATTGCCTAGATCCGACCCATTTACATACAGGGTCACCACCGTGGGGGTCGGCAGCATGGCCAGAAGGATGGTTGTGAGGGTGCTGAGATGAAGGAACCATATCAAACCCTGTTGGGGGTACAAGTGTGCCCGTAGCTTTCAGAGGTGGGCCATGTAAGACAGTGAGGTCGTGGGGCCATCTAGGGTTTTCCTCACTTCGTCATAAAAAAAAAACTCTACACGCAGTCATACTGAACTTTTTGAAGGGTAAAATAATAAATTATCTAATGACAACCATATCCAACATATTTCCTTGGCGGGAAACTACACGTGCGAACCTCGAACTCCATACGTGCGAAATTGGCGCCTCCTCCCTCAAAAGTTTCACCCTCTCTCTCTCTCTCTCTCTCTCTCTCTCTCTCCAAAACCCTAGATTACCAGTAATGGCGGAGTAAGACCGAACCCTAAATGAAGAGATCTCCGCGCGTTACTTCACAATTTCCCTCCGTCTCACGCGCTTCATCTTCTCACCGTCGTCTTCATCCCCCTTTCTCCTCTTAGTTCAGAAAACAAAGCGCCGTGATCTTCCATGGGATCGTCCGCCATTTCCTCCGAATTCTCTCCTTCTAGCGCTACAAATATCGAGGTTGAGCGGTCCTGGTACCTCCTCACTGTCTTGCTACGGATTGGCCGGCCTTGTCGCCCCGAGGAGATCTCTGCCAACTGCTCGCTCTTCCGCGTTCCACCGGAAACCGTCTTCCGCAGTTGCTTTCCACGGGATTCTCCGTTGTCCCTTACGGGAGATTTGTTCGTCGTTCCGTCATGGATCGCTACATCTGCCTTGGGAAATTTCATTGCGAAGGTGGAAAGCTCGTGCCTGTGGTCCAGGATTAGGGTTACGGCCCCGTTAAACGGTCGGAAACGGCCTTGGGATGAGGTCGTGAGGACGTATTCGAGGAAGCGAAAAAGCGTTTCTGTCAGTGTTTCGAAACGGATGCTGTTTCACTCAGGAAATGGTGAGGGAAAAATTCTATGCTTATCGATTAATTGTGAATTCTATGTGTTTTGCTAATGTTCGAAAGTTCTCGATGAACTCTTCTGATCATTTAGATTTTTTTTTCCTTTGGAAATTCGGTCTTTATGCATTTCTTATTCAGACTTCTAGTTTATTATATAATTTCCTTTGTAATATTTTTGAAACTCCTCATTTTAATATAAAAAAGAAATTTCTACGCCATCTTCATTGTATACTTGCCTCGGCTAGATTTTATTGTAAATCTTCAACTCATGGATCTTGATTTATTTTCATTAAATTGTAATGAAATGGTGAATTTTCATTGTGTAATTTGAAACGTGCTGTCTTAATTTTTACGTTTCTTAGAATTGCTATGAAACTTCGAATTGTGAAAAAACTGATACTTGTCTGAACCGTTTTTGAATCTGGAATCACGATGATCTTGATCCGTTCCTTTCTTTGCCGTACTTGGAAAATACAGGGCTTAATATATTTCTTGGATTTTCTGTTCTGTTCTTGTTTGATTGCCATATTAATTTAGTTTTTTGTTTTCCATGGAATTTCTGGATGTAAGTTGGACTGTTTTTCCCGTAAAGAACTATGTACATGAATATACGTAATGGAACTATGCAGATAATTTATTTTCCTTTTTTTTTGACTGACTTTCTGATCCAGAACTGTTGGGGCTAAGCATTCTGTTCAGTCGGTGTTCTTTAATTGATAGAAAAAAAACCCATCTGATGATTGTTCGCTCGTTAGGGGTCATTTGTTCTCCCCAAGAGCTTTCATGCTATTACTTTTCCCTATCTAAATTGTGTTCTTGAAAAAGAAAATGGAAGGAACTTTAGGGGCAAATATATTCATTGAGTTTGGTTTTATTGTCACCAAATTCGGTAGATTGCTTACCTACTTCCTTTTAGAATTTGGAGTGATCTATTATAGATATTGTAATTTTGTTAAGCATTTTTATTGCATAAAAAATGGATTTTCATTAAAGAGAATGTTTTGGTTTGCTTTAGCATGTTCTGATGGTTATTTACCCTTTTTTTCCTCCTTTAGCTAAGCTGGATAACTTTTCTGAAGAGCAGATGCAAATGGATGTAAATGATCCAGTTTTCTTAGATTCTTACATTGGAAGTGAGCTCGTGTCTGCTGCTCCAAAGGTACCTTTTAGTTCTTTTGGAAATACTGATTAACAGAGTGATTTATCTGTTGGATACTCTTCTTTATTACAAAGCAACTGCACATTACAAAAAACATTCTGACTGTTGAGAGTTTTGATATTCTTGCTTCCTGGAGCCCTATGTTCAAACTCATTTTGTCGTTTCAAGTTATGCTCTGCTTTTTCTCCTGATGCATTTGCTAATGTTTCAATGGTCTTATAATTACAAACAAATTATGAAGATTTGCATATCTAAAAAACAACTTTTTAAAGTGGTTAACTAGCACTGCAGTTAATCATCCTACAATTTGCATAAATATATGGATTATTTTATTTCCCATCTCTGAATTAACTTACATGCAGGTTTTTGGATCAGTTAATAGCATGCACAATGAAGTATTTTCTGTGCCAGTGGATGAGGTTAACGTGAAGACTAACTCTCACATAACAGAACAAGCAGTGATGGCACTTCCTCTACTATGTGACTCTCATGTTGTCTCGTCAAGTCTTAGAGTAGATTCTTCTAACCATGTAGAATATACTATTGATAAAGGCAATGCGATAGAAGCAGTGAATGCAGTTGTAGAACAAATGGTATATGTACAGTTACCAGCACACGAGTGTGATATGCTAGGAGGAACCATAGCAGAAACAAAAAATTCTAACACTATTTCTGATGGAAGACTGGAGGAATGCAAGAAGGTAGAAGCTGTTTGTCCAACAAAAACCATGCAAGTGCCGGGCACTTGGGACCCCATGGAGAGAGATGGTGCCCATCTTCATATATCTTCCCTCAATGAGTTTATTGACTGCAACTATGCACCTGGAGTTTTGGGGGAAGTTGCAAACCCTGACAACCAATGTCTAGATATATCAGAGAATACAGTGGGAAGTCCAATCCGTCATGGGATTAGTTCTGTTGAAGCTAAGAACGAGCATGCTCAAACTGCACTAGAAACAGAAAAAGAGTGTAATGATTCACAAATAGTGAATGAAGTTCCAGATAGTTTTGATGGCTACACAGAGGGAAGTAGAAGACAGAATGTGGCTTGCACATCTGGTAAATTGTGTGGGAGTAGTAAAGCCATTATAGGAAGCTTTGTAAAGCTAGAATATGTTGCTCACAAAAGTCAGCTGTCAAACAATGAATTTATGGATCATAAACTTGTTGGGAATGAAAAGAAATCACCTGAACCTCCAGAATCGAGGCCTACCTTGATCCAGAGGGAGACAAATGGCCAAATGGATGTCATGGAAGGCATGCACAAGGAACCATTGAATATGGAAGTGCAACTCCAACATGATTTTTTAGGAGAAAATGATGTTGCTAGCCCTTCCAAACTTAGGCAAATAAATCAGGAAGAGAAATATCCCTTTGTGAAGAAGCAAAAGCGAAGCCGTAAACATAGCATTCCTGTCAAAAACAATGGTTCAGATCCTACACAGAAATCGTTCAAGGTATATTTCTTTAGTTAGTACATGCTTGTCTGTTTTCAGTCACGGTCTAGTCCTTCTCTGAGATTCTTCTGTGATATGAGTGGATGGGATGCTTAATAGTCTACTGGAAGTTTTGAGGATGCTTGATGCTTGTCTTGCAGAATCGCCTGGAGCCTAAAGCAGTACCAAGCTTTGAAGGTTTCATAGTAGAGGAAGAGGAAGGTTCAGGTAGTTACTCTAACATTTTACAGACTGGTGGTTATCTACCTCATGTTCACTCATATTCCCTCCTTGTGTACGTTATGAATTTCATCTTGCTCACTTGTTCATGCAGGTGGTTATGGCACAGTCTATAGGGCTCGAAGAAAGCATGATGGGAAGATATTTGCCGTTAAGTGTATGTCCAATATTGTTGCCCGTTATCTTTGATTTATATAACTGCTTTACAAGTCCTTTTGTGAAGGTTCATCTGCATGTGTATCATTAACTCTTCTAAATTCTGGAAAATTTTCAAAACTAGCAAGCCTAATCTTCTCTTGAATACTTTTTACTACCCCAACCATATTGCTCATGGGTGTGGATTCACAAATGTTGAATCAGGAAGATCGTTCTCCTTGTTATGAACTATATTGCTGTATTGAGCACACAGAACTATAATGTTGTCATGAGCTCATAAAACTTTAATGTCTTAGTGGATCCATTGCTGATTTTTCTTTGGAATTCTTTCTTTTTGAGAGATGACATCATTAATACAAGTTGATGATTGTTTGATAAAGTTATACAATGCAAAGTCAAGATTTAGAAGATAAGAAAATGAAGAAGGGAGCTGAGATTCTACACCTTTCTGAATTCATTGATGCCCATGCAGGATGATTTGCATTATCTCATCTGCATTTTTCTCTCATTTTGTTAGGCCCTCATGCTAATGCCCACATACACCATGTCAACAATGAGTTAAAGATGCTTGAGAGATTTGGGTAAGCATTATGAGCATGTATATTTTCTTGCAGTTCAAAGCATTGTTTAGCTATAATTTTGTCATTTCGAAGGTTGTTCATTTCTTCAGAGGTAGGAACTTTGTGATAAAGTATGAAGGTTCTTTCAAGAGTGGCAATTCAGAATGTTTGGTTCTGGAGTATGTTGAACATGACAGGCCAGAGGTCATATATTCTTCCACAATCCATGTTTTCTTGTTTAAATCTGTTGCTCATTATTTTCTGCAATAACTTTAGTGCCTCATTTAGGTGTTAAAAAGAGAAATAGATATGTTTGAGCTCCAGTGGTATGGCTATTGCATGTTCAAAGCCCTTGCAAGTTTGCATAAGCAGGTAAATGACCTTACACTGAAATATCGCCTTGATTTCTCTGTATATTACTGACTTTTCCTTTTTGCAGGGAATAATCCATAGAGATGTTAAGCCAGGGAATTTTCTGTTCTCACGTAAACTGAATAAGGGTTATCTCATTGACTTCAACCTAGCCCAGGTGGTGTTGCTTTCCTCATTAGTTTTTTATAAATTCATCCTGTATGTTGCAATTCTAAGTGATGGCTTTCACTTAATTCATGTTAACAGGATCTTCATCAGAAGTTCTGCACTAGTAGTAAGTTCTCTCTCACAATCAAGTTTTCATGCATTTTGTATTTCGGTTCCTTATTGCCTGCTTTGCACTAAATCTGATGATTTTGTTGAAATGATTGGCATTACTGAATCATTTTCCTGTCTTTTTGTATCGGTTTCTCCTTCAAGAGTTTTGCATTATTCCCTTTGAATAAATCTGGTCACTGACTATAAATATTGTCTACTCAACTTATATGGGCTTTCCCAATGCAATGAAGGTGAGCCACCCTGATTGTTGTTGCTTATGACTTTGACAGGAAATACAAAGTTGAATTCGGATGGAAAGTTGCAATCTATCCATCATCAGCCTTCTAATAACAAAGAAATACCTGCTACAAACATTAGCTCTGTTGTCAATGGAAGATTACTAGAAACAATCAGTAGTCTCAGAGGATCAACACAGGAAAATTCATTGTCTAAAGAAACAAACAAGGTGAAGCGAATCCACACTTCTCAAAGGAAGTTATTCCTTGATCTCTGCAATAACAGTAAATACAGAAGCCATGGTGCTGATGCTTCTGGTGTTACGCCAACAAAAGAAGCAACAAGCACTAGAACTCCTTCTGCTGAAAGAATGAGGCAGCCTTTACCATGTCAAGGAAGGAAAGAGTTGATCAATTTGGTGCAAGAGGCAATGCAAGGTCCTAACCATGAGTTAACAACAGTTCCAGCTTCTCAAAGGAAAAGGATATCTGCACCCATTAGTAAAATGGACAGAGGACTTATTTTCCTAACTCCCATGCCAGTGTACTCAAACTGTTTTGCTGTTTCTAGCTCAGCTCTGTTGAAAAGTAAAGGTATTCGTTTTGTCACAAATGCTGCTGATATTTTCAAATTTCTGTCTTTTTTGCAATAAATTCATACAGTAATAAAATAAAGATATTGCTTTTGTTCAATATATCATGATTTAATTACTAACTACTTAATTTTCTTACAGTTTTCATATTTTTATTCTTATACCTTTTTAATTTATAATTTTAAATATGCCCAGATTTTGTAAGTATTTTTCAAGAAATACGCATTTTTTTTTGTTTATAACAAGACCTTCCCTTACCAAGAAAATCCCAATATCCAGACTTGTGATCATGCCTGCAACATATTCCAGCTTAACCCAGGGGGAAGCGGAATTGTGGCATGGGCTGGAAACCAAAAGTCACAAGCTTGATGAGCCTCATCCAGGATCAGGTTGGTCTAGTGTCAATGTAATTATTCTTTTCTACAAGGCTAAGTGCATGCATTCTTGTTTCCAGGGGAAGGAAAGCACAAAAGAGAAGGCCCTTGTGTTGGGACAAAGGGGTTTCGAGCTCCAGAGGTTTGCCATTACACTCACACACACACACACACACACACACACACACACACACACACACACACACACTTTTTTTGGTGTCTAACAAGTTATGAAATCCCAGGTTGGCACTTTGTATTGAACACCATTCTCTATAATATTTTCATAATTTTATGAAGTGATTCAAGTTATTTATTAGTTGTACTTCAAAAGTATGGAGAATATACTGTCACAAAGGTACGAGGTGTTAAGTTATATGTAATAATTCCATAGATAGTTATAAATATTCAAGATATATGTATATATAACTATAATTAATAAATTAATAATGTAATTTAGGTTGCCCACCAGGGACATTTTGGTCATTTTGTACATGTTAGAAAATAGGTTTTTCTTTATTCTTCTTTTAATTTTTTGTATTTTATTTCATTATGTAAGGGCATTCTTGTAAAATGCCTTCTTATAGTTGTTGGGAGTACTACCAACGGTCACAAATATGATCGTTGGGAGTCTCCCAATGACTATTTGGAGGCTCCCTCTTGGCCTCTTCTTGTCTATAAATAAGGGTTTAAGGTCTAAGCTTCTTTGAAGCTCCTTGATGAATAAATTCATTATTTTTAAGTGTTGTCTCTCTTTTGATATTGTATGCACTCTTGTGCTTGTGTAAGCCTTAATGCTTTTTGGATTATCTCATAGTGGACTTGTGCATGTGTACTTTGTGATTGCATTCTTCGTAAGCTTTTAGTGGTTTTTGTGCTTTGGACGATTTGTGGGTGTGATTTGTGCGTCTTGAGTGAGGTGTGTAAAGACAGTAATGAAATGAGCCGAAAACAAATACAAGCCAATGAAGGGCATACAAACACACAATACAACTACAAATCCACTTTAAGGATAACACAATAAGCCAACTAGAGCTTACAATAAAATATAAAAAAATATCTTTTATTGTCAAAAACTTAGTGAGAAGCTTGAAAATAAATGGGGACATTATGTCCCTATTTATACACATAGAGGGAGCCCTGGGAGCTCCCAATATATTTGTAGCCGTTGGGAGCTATTCAACATCTCTATGGGTTAATTTTCATAGAGCCCCTTACACCAAACCTAAATTACATTTATTAAAAAAACAAAAACTATTTACCTAAACTATTCCTAGCCTAGTTACATACAGTGAAATGACCAAAATGCTCCTGGTGGGCATTATATATATTCTTTTATATTTAAGAATATATATATATAAATATATATTAAACATTCATATTTTAACACCCCCTTCTCAAACTTATGGTGTATACATTGAAAGTTTGTCAAGTAAGAATATAAAATGAGGTGATGCAAGAGCTTTGGTGAAGAAGTCAGCAAGTTGATATTCAGAAGTAACATGTGGAAGCTCAATGATTCTTTTCAAATATTTATCTTGTACATAATGACAATCCATTTCGATATGCTTAGTGCACTCATGAAAGGTGTGGTTGCTGACAATGTAGATAACACTCTTGTTGTCACAACACATCTTCGAAGGTCTGAAGATGTCTATTCCCATATCTTTAAGAAGATTCCTTAGCCATACAAGTTCTATAGTTGTTGTAGCCATAACCTTATATTCAACTTCAGTAGATGACAGTGAAACTTTCTGCTGCTTATTGCACCGCCATGAAATTAGAGAATCCCTTAAAAAAATATAAAAACCAGTAGTTGAGACCCTATCATTTGAATTTCCTCTCCAATCAGCATCAGTATAAGCAAGCAAATCCAAAGATGAGGGTGAGAATAAGAAAAACCCTTTATTTATGGAATTCTTTATATATCTCACAATCCACAATGCAACACTCATGTGTACGGTGGTTAGAGCTTGCTGAAATTGACTTGCAGAGTGAACAACATGAGCTATGCCTTGTCTGGTGATGGTTAAGTAGATAAGTGACCCAATCAACTGTCTATATGGAGTAGGATCGTCCAGAAGTGTCCCATCTTCAAGTCTTAGCTTCTTATTGACAATTTCAGGTGTTTCCACTTTTTTGCCGTCTGTTCTACTAGACTTGGCACAAATATCAGCAGAAAGCTTCATCTGAGAAAGAATATAGCCCTGGGAGAATAGGCGACTTCAATACCTAAAAATATCTTTAAAAAACCCAAGTTAGGCATATCAATTTTTTTTTTAAATATTTTAAATTTCGATAATTTCTTGTTTATCATTCTCTGTTAATATCATGTCATCCACATATAGCAGGAGAATGTCAATATTGGTACCTGTACTTTTAACAAAAAGAGCAATGTCAGTATAACAAGAATGAAATCCCAAATGAATCATGACACTACTAAATCTATCCTGTTTGAGATCCTATAATGCTTTTCTTAATCTAAGAATTTTCCCTTTGTCAATACTAAAACTCGGCGAAGGGTCCATATAAACTTCTTCATTTAATTCTCCATTAAGAAATGCATTTTGACATATAGTTGATAGATAGGCCATTTTTGTATGGAAGCTACGGCTATTAGGGTTCTAACAGTAGTCATCCTAGCTACAGGGGCAAAAGTTTCTTCATAGTCAATTCCGTATTATTGAGAATATCCCTTGACAACTAGCCTTGCTTTATATCTTTCTAAACTTTCATCACTCTTGGTTTTAACTTTGAACACCCATCTACAACCTATGGCTTTCTTTCCTAACGATAAAGTAGTTATTTCTCATGTTTTGGCTTTCATAAAGGCATCTAATTCCATCTTCATAGCTTCTTTCCAATGAGAGAAGTTTTTAGCTTCATTATAATTAGATAGTTCATGACAAGAATGTAATGTTATTAGTCTTGCTAGTGTGGGGACAAGGAGTCATAAGACTAGTTAGGTGGATTGGATGAATGACTAGATCTTGTAAGGTTGGATTCTTCTATAGAAGGATTATGGTTGATCTCTAAATTTTTATCTAATGATTCTTCTTTGGGAGAAGAATATTTTTCTAAAGCATTTTGAGGATTATTTTCTTCACGCCGGTTATAAATACGTATGCCTTTAGTAGATCTCTTATCTACTATATCACCATCTATAGTATGATGATCACAAGGTTCTATACTCTCATCACTAGGATGGTTATCATCATTATTTAAAGTCTCATTATCATTCTTCGGAGCGAGATCAAATAAAAAAGTATAGTTTACTTCCTCTTTTTCATTTCTTTGATTAAATCCATTCTTATTTTCTAAGAAAGTCACATCTTTGGAAACATAAAGTTTGTTGTTAAAATCAAAACATCTATATCCCTTTTGATTTTCCCCATATCCAATGAAGACACATTCAATGGCTTTTGGGGATAATTTATCTCTTGTGTAGGAGTACAAAACATTTACAACCAAAAAACCGTAATCTTTTGAAGTCGGTTGTTATTTTAAATAACTTTTCACAAGGAAAAATATTTTGCAATGATGATGATGGCATTCAATTTATTAAATATGTTGAAGTCAACGCGGCTTCAGCTCAAAAGGATTTTGAAATATTCTTAAAAATAAGGAGGGTTCTAGCGGTTTCTATAATATGTCTATGTTTTCTTTTTGTTAGCCCATTTTGTTGGGGAGTTCTAGGATAAGATCTTTGATGGCAAATTCCATGTTGTTTTAAGTAGTTTTGAAATTCTTTTGATAAATATTCTTCACCCGAATTGGATCTAAGTGTGACAATGTTACTTTGAAATTGATTTTTGACTATCATATGAAATTCTTTAAAAATAGAAAATACATCAGATTTTAAATTGAGAAAGTAGACTCATACATATTTAGTAAAGTCATCTATAAATGTCACATAATATGAATAACCTCCTTTCGATATAACCGGAGAAGGATCCCAAACATTCGAGTGCACCAACTCAAAAGGTCTTTTAGAAATGAAGGTTCTATTTGAAAATGGATGGATTTCATTTTGCCAAGTATACAATCTTTGCATACCACATCATTTTCTTTACAAAATTTTTCCTTAAAAGGAAAAAGATACATTTTTGAATAACTTGGGTGTCCAAGTCTTTTATGTCAAGTTTCAATATCATTATCTTGGACATAATTACAAAAATGTTTTGTGGAAGAGATAAAGAGTCCATGAAATATAGATCTCCTCTCGTATGACTTTGCCCAATCCGTTTCCCAGACCGAAGATCCTGTACAAAGCAACTTCTAGATGAAAAGGAGATTTTGCATTCATGGTCGGTAATTTGAAAAACGAAAAAAAGATTTAAATTTAACTTAGGAACAATCCTAATTTTTGGAACAAAAAAAATTTGAGATTCTAAATTTCCAATACTTTTAATTTTTAAAGGTTCATCGACAATGGAAACACATGACAAATTTGGGTTAGTGCATATGTTGGATAAAGAAATCTCATGTGGAGTCATATGAAAGGAAGCTCTCGAGTCAAAAATCCATGATCACTCACTGGCATATGAAGAGGAGGCAATGTCGGCACCCCATGTAGAGGATGAAGATTTGAGTATTTGTTGAAGCGCCATAGTTAATTGATAAAGTGTGTCCTTTAGCTCTCCTCCACTTTTGCCTTCTTCCTCTTTCTTTGGTGTGGATTTTTCTACATATTAAACATTCATATTTTAACAAAGACTCCTTGTTTCATTACATGGTATCAAAGCGATGGCGTTCTTGGACCTTTGAAGTGTGATCATTATGTGATCATGGTGATTGTGGTGCCCAAGAGGTTGTGTTGTCTATATCTTTTTCTCTCTCATATAATCTTTCAAGTTAAATAGAGCTACATGATGTGGGCTTCAATATGTATTATAAAATCCTTATATATATGACTACTTTTTAGTTCTCTATCTTTAGAAAGGTATTTATATATTTTTGAAAAATTTGTTTGAAATATTATGATTATTTCTTAATCGTGTAAAGTGTGTTTTCTTTAAAAATTAAATTGGAACTAGAGTTTGTGTTTGAAAAGACGTCGTCATTCACAACTGGGTCTGGATCCTGAGATCCAGACCCAATTTGTTTTATCTTATTTAAACACATGCTCATTAATGGCATGTTGTAATTTTAATATTTTATGTAATGGGTATTTTCGTACCCTAATTTCTGTACATGTGTATACTTAATGAAATGCAAGAACCACAAGCCCTATTGGGTTTTTCCATCGGAGCCTCTCTCTCCTCCCTCATCGTTTTCTGACAGTGTTTTGATATTAACTCATAAGTAGCATATTGTTGAGTTCTTTATGATAAATCCTTCATTTTTTTATTTTTTAAAAAATATATATATTTTCTATGCTCTCGTATATATCCATTAGTAAATTTGTGTATGTGTTCGTTCAAAGTATATATATATATTTTGAAAATTTTTGAACACTTCTATGATTATTGATAATTTTATGCATATGTAAAGGCATGTTCTTTGAAATCTATGTAGAGTTTTTTAAAATAAGTTAATGCTTTTTGGTATTTTAGTGAAACTCTTTTGAGTGTCAATTGTTGGTGAATTAGTGTGAGCACATTTTGTGGTTTGTGAATGTTCTTTTGGTACTTTGGTGGAACTCTTTGAGTATCCACTTTGTTATGGTAAATATCTTTTGGAGGACCTTGTTTCCTTTCATTAGTGAACATCTTTGGAGACTTTCATTTCCTTGCATATTAATTCAAAGTATATTTTGGGTATGTTAATGCCTTTATGTTTATTTGTGTATATTTCTATAATATATTAAAAATTATGTTCTAAGTATATGGTTTCTTAAGGACTCTAATTACCATGATTATATGTTTTCTATGCCTCTTCCTTTTTGTTGAACAAATAAAATTTTCATCTTGAGCCTTTTACTCATGTCCCTTTGTGGGCTTTGGTGGTGTGCCCCTAATGGAGTGTTTGTTTACTTGGATCTTTAATGAACACTAATTTTTTTGATTAACAGTTCTTGTCATTTATAAAATCTTAAATATTATAGTAGATTTTATGTGGCCTTAAAGTTATTAGATTATTGAATATGCATGAATTTTAATCTCTTTGAGAGTATCCATTATTGATTGTGCTTGGGTATGCTCTTGGTCTTGTGTATGGTTTGTTGGGGACCTTTGTAAGTTTTGGCCCATTTTATGTTCTATAATCTAGATTTAGCTTTCTCTCTATATAGCTTGTTTATATTGGCCATACTCATTCTTCATTGTTATTGTTGTAACCTTGATTGTCTTACAAAGTTTATGAAAAATTATAAAATAATATCTTGTGTGCATATGATTGCACAAATCTTTACAAGGTTTTCACCTAACTTTATTGGACTTGATTTGAAACTTGCTTTTTCAAATCAAATATTTGATATGAACTCACCTATTTGGAAATTGAATTATGTGAGTATGTATTGTCTTTTGTGGCATTTGGATTGTCCATCAGCATCACTCTTGGCCTTGTTATTTGTTCAGAGATGTTTGTTGGGGTGAGTTTTGTACACATCGTTTTATGTCAGTTTAGATTGTGAACTTGTGTTTTGACTCTAACTGATAGTTGTTTGATCTTTGGATTTGTGAGTATCACTCATTTGTTGATTGTCAATTGTTATTATTATGGATGCTTATAACTTTATTTATCTGTTATGGCAATCTATTGTTTGAAACCATAGTGTTTCGAAGGATTGTTAAAATTGATATTCTTTTTTCGTGACATTAGTGTATTTCCATTACAAGCTTTCTTACCTCGAATATCTTCTCTTTGTTATGTCTCTTATCTAAGTGTCATTATATGTAGACAAAAGATGTTTGTTCACATATTCATGTGTGTTTTTTAGCTTATTGTTGGCATTATGATTATACTCTTGATCTAGTTGCTAATACACTTATTTTTTTAGTGTCATTATATGTAGACAAGAGATGTTTGTTCACACCTTCGTATGCGATTTTAGCCCATTGTTGACATTATAATTATGCTCTTGTTCTAGTCGCCGATATACTTGTTTTGAGTGTCATTATATATAGACAAAAAATATTTATACACACATTCGTGTGTGTCTCTAGCCCTTTAGTGACTTTATGTTTATGCTCTTGTTCTAGTCGTTGATACACTTGATTTTGAGGATTTGAGGTCTAGTGAGGTGATTGCTTGTGATGGTCAAACTATTCTTGAGATTTATAAACGTCATTCATTGTGTTATATGAGATTTTTTAAATCTTTCTACAAAATTTTTGATTTTTTACTAATTTATCCTTATATGTAAAACGGTTATTGAAATATTTTCATGCATTTTTCATTAATTGCATGATTAAGGACACTTCAAATTTGTTTCATGATAGGCTGCCTGTGTGTTTTGCATATATATTACTATTTGCAAAAATATTATTTTGTGAGATTTGTGAAATTTTAAATATCTTATAAGTTATTTTCTCTTAGAAAAGTTTTTATTAGTCCATAAGTAATTATTTCATTGGATCTAAACTATTGCACGATGCATTCATGTATGCAAGATTAATACTGCTTCTAAAACATAATGTTTGATTGATTCATGTTTATCATATTTGTTTTATCTTAACCTTTATTGAATGATTTGAATTATTTCTTATATCTTCCGTTGTGTAAAAATGACTTGGTCTCTCAAAAGGAAATCTATTTATGAGTCAAATACTCTTCTTTGTGGAATTTGATGATTTAAACACCTTTTTGTGAGTCATTTATTCATGGTATTAATACTACTCAACAAATATTCAATATATATGTATATATAACTATAATTAATAATGTAATTTAGGTCGCCCATCACGGGCATTTTGGTTATTTTGTACATGTTAAATTTTTTTTTTATTCTTTCTTTTAATTTTTGTATTTTATCTCATCATTTAAGGGCATTCTTGTAAAATGTCTTCTTATAGTCATTGGAAGTACTCCGAACGTCTATTTAGAGGCTCTCTCTCTTGGCCTCTTTTTTGTATATAAATAAGGGCTTAAGGCCCTTTGTATTTGTAAGCTTTTTTGAAGCTCCTTGATGAATAAATTCACTATTTTTAAGTGTTGTCTATCTTTTGATATTGTATGCACTCTTGTGCTTGTGTAAGCCTTAGTGCTTTTTGGATTGTCACATAGTGGACTTGTGCATGTGCACTTTGTGATTGTGTTCTTCATATTTGTGCTTTGGATGATTTGTGCCTCTTGAGTGAGGTGCACGAAGACTCCTTGTTTCATTACATGAGATATGACACGGGTACAAAGAGTATGACATGGAAATTTCTAAAAAGATGGGCATGTCAGTACGTGAACACACATGTGTGTGCACACGTACATATGCAAAAAATGCACAATTGCGCTACATTTTACAAAGATGCTTTATATATGAAATTACAAACTGAAAGTGTACAGTATGCAACAAAATCACCAAATATATAATTAATAGTGGACATTTTTTATGTCGAGCATAGGCTACACATTTCAAAACCTAGATGACCTGTATTTAGGAGCACCTTATACCAGCATGGGTATATATAGGCACACAAACTTCATTTGTTAAGCTCTATTTTCCATTTTTTCATGTTTACTTGATATGATTGATTCATGCAGGTTGTGTTCAAATCTATCCATCAAGGTTACAAGGTTGACATCTGGTCCGCTGGAGTTACGTTACTTTACTTGATGATTGGAAAATCGCCTTTTGTTGGTGATCCTGAACAGTGAGCATCTGTTCCTCATAAAATCAGCTTGAAAAATTAGTCGCTTCTTATGTCAAATGAATAATTTGCATTTGCAGAAATATAAAAGATATTGCAAAGCTCAGAGGCAGCGAGGAACTTTGGGAGCTAGCAAAATTGCATAACCGAGACTCATCCTTTCCTGTGGTACTACTAGTTTCTCAATTATGCATGCAACATGGCTTTTGTCATTAAGAGTTTTGAGCCTGAGCATTCAGTTTACAGGACTTGCTGGACATACGAGCTGCACATTCAATGAAGCTCCAGAAGTGGTGTGAGCTGCACACTAGGAGGCCTGACTTCCTCAGGGTTATACCTGATTCACTTTTTGATCTTATTGATAGATGCTTGACAGTGAATCCAAGGGTTAGGATTGATGCAGAGGAAGCTCTTGAGCACGAATTCTTTGCTCCTTGTCGCGAGGCCCTTAGGAAGAACAGGATGCGCCGACAGGGACTGGTATCAGAAGCCACAATATCAACATCTAACAGTATCAATAGCTGATAAATGGAGAAGTGCGCCTTCTTTGGACTACAGATCGGAGCTTTCAAAAGCTCAGCTCCCATTGTGCCCCTCACAAGTTGACACAGTTCTGCCATCTTGTGCTGTCATGCTGTGGCATTCCTATGTGTTGTTCTGACTGAATGTATCATCAATCGGCAATTTTTCTTTTCCTTTTCTCACTAATATGGCATGTGGAGGTTAGCTTCAGCTTGTAGCTTCCATGTGATGTATTTTATAAGCCATTTAGAATACAGGCGCAAAAAGATTCACCATATTTGTATCAATTGGTTTCAACATCCAGATTAAGGCTGTTTACATGTTCAGAAATCTCAACTGGACGTGTATTGACAACTCTAAAGGGAATGAGTGTGTCACATTGTCGCTCATTCACGCAAAATTGCAGGTGCACCCAAGGGCTCTCTAGCTTTGCAGTTTCTACAGCAATTTGTTGGAAGGCCAAAAAGTTCTAAATCATTTTGTGTATTTTCCCTTGAGGAAGATTTTAGTTGTTTCTTGTTGTATTGCTAACTTGACATTATGACCACTCTTTTGGAAATTGATGGTCAGTCGGTATGGTTTTTGAGTGCAATGCACATCCGTCTCACATTACAATGTTTGTAAGCATCTCCTTGTCAGAGTTTGACATTTTTTCATGTTGGCTGCCGCTCCACCCAAGATTAATACTTGGGAAAATATATTAATGATACCGTTTTCTTGTTTGTTTTTGTTTCCGCAGTCAAACCGGTTGGAGTGTGGAGCTTGTTTCCTATCTTGATATAAATCATAAATTTTTGTGGATCCAACTTCACGGTAAGTTGGTCTGAGTGTTGCAGGGGGTGGGTCTCCCTACCCGTAAGGTGAGGGTTTGGGAGCGTAGGGAGTAGTTTTAGAATTTTACTTGTATCCAACAATACTATTTGACTTATAAAATTTGTAGACTTATTTAAGGAGGCATCCTTTTCTGAATTGTGTATCCCAATCCATAATGAAGAAGGCTCAGTGTGGTTGTGGACTTAGACTATTCTTGTTGAACCACCTAAAATCTTTGTTTTTGTATAGTTTTTTTTTCTTTTTGTTTTTTTTGACCTATTGGTAGGATGAAGGGTCGTCCCTTAACAGAACCCATACAGCTGCTCCAGCCTCAAGCATTAGTAATCTGAAAGAAACTCCCTGGTTTTGGCTTTACACGAGAGAGAGTCCCACAAAGCCATCCTTGATGCACTTGGCCGGACAAAAAAAGAACTAAAATAATGCTCCGGAAGTTTCTTTTGTTCAATTCCGTAAAAAATAAAAGGTATTAATGCATTATTTTCATTGGTGGAGTCTTAGAGATTTTAAGCGAAAGTTTAGAGCAATGTTAGAAACGGTTTCGGCTCTGAATCGATTTTGAAAACGATTCAGAATCAAACTGAATAGATTAGAATCGGTCTATTTTTAACCATCAGATGAATAAGGAAGCAATAAAAATATTTAAAAAATTACTTAAAACCCTTTAAAAATATTAAAAAAATAAACCCCTCAAGATCAAAGACTTAGATGCACTGGCTCAGATTGCTGCACTCACTGTTGCTGTCCCGTCAGCATAAAACTCCGAGGGCTAATCCCTGAACCCCAAGGAGTCACCACACTTTGGCTTGCCCAAAGGGGGGACGCCCATGGGATTTAAGAACCTAGACTGCCGCCCCCATCCCACCACGCCAAACCCCTTTGGGGCTAACTGGCCCTTTAAAAAATTGATTTTGATCCCGTTACAAATCGGCCAATTCACAAGACTTCTTACAACAATGGTCTAGAGATTGAGGGACAGATGGTCCAACGTAGAACAAATAAAAAATGTCATATACAACTGATCAATTGCAGCCACATACACGTACCCAAGTATAAGTGGTGGACCTGGATACAAGTTTCGGTTGGGTTTGCCCATAAAACGCTCTAAGGTGTACAAGTTTTTTCAATTTGAAATTTTTAAAATTTCATTTTAAAGTAATTTATTTTCGCAAGATTTTCTCGTAACAACTTTAGAAAGTTAAAAACAAAAAAGAACGACCAGATTGACAGCCACCCATCTTGGCATTTCTGGAGATGGGTGTGGTGCCCATCTTGAGAAATGTTGAGGTGGATGCAACCTCCAACAGGTTTAGGAAATCTACATCTTGATTTGAATCACAGACTGGTCTTAACCCAATTTCTCTTTTTGTTTTTTTTTGGTTGAACCAGTCGTAGACCTCTGATTGTTACATAAAAAAAAAGAAGGGGAAAAAGAGGGGGGAAAAGAAAAACAGAAGAAGATAATTACGCATTACAAAGCATTGGCGTCAGAGTCAGATCACCTTATATTTACCACGGTTTTCCATCGAACCTCTTTTAACTTACCATCAAGTCCATAATCTTTTTACAGGACCAGTATTAGTCCCTTCTGAAAAAGTAGTATTTTGTATCACATGTTACCGAATGTACCATGCACCGAGTCTGGATATTATAACAGACCGGGACCCATATGTTAAAACTTTAAATACAGGTTCTAGGTGTGACAGCGGCAGCCCCTATTCTCCTCTTCTTTTCTCTTTCTCACAAAAGAGGTTCTAGTGAAGAATCTCACACGGTATCAAAGCCGAGATCCGGGTTTTCAAAAAGTGCGACAAGAGGTTTGAGGTTTCGTTTTCTTCATCTCATCTCTCCTTTCATTTTTTTTCTGGAGGATTCAGGTCTGCCTAAAATCATGTCTTACTCTTGTATTGAAAAATCACGTTTCACGTGAATTCCTTGTTTCACGTGAATCCCTAAAGTCGACCCATCTTCTTCTTCGTCTGGGATATTCAGATACGGTCATGTTTTTGCACCAGTTCTGAAGCACTTCATCTCTGCGCATTCTCCTTTTCACTTGGACCGGAACTTTCAGATCTGAGCATGAAGTTGCATCAGATCTGAAATATTAAGTTTTCTTTCTATCCAGACTTGATATTTGACAGTAGATTTCAATCTGAGTTTATTTCTATCAAGCGTCTCCATCTTATATTATATTTCTTCTCGCTGTCACAACTGATATTCACATAGCAGTTGTCTGTCCACATCATACCTATCTGCGTTTTGTCTAAAAACATAATTAGTTTTGAATTTTGTTCAACGTGTGAGAACTTCTTATTGCATCAATCACAAACCTTATAAATAAAAAAAAAAGGAAGGGAAAATTTTAGATCTGGTTCCTCTTTGAATCTGACAGTCTCTGATCGCCAGTTTCTTGAAGGTCGCTCAGCTTCCAAAAAAAAAAGGCCAATCAGCAAACCTCTCTGACAGTAGACTGGGTTCTTCCTGAATACCCTTGTTAAATTTTTGCACTTCGTGAATACCCTTGTTATTTTTTTTTATGGATTCTCATTCTTCTCAATCGAGTCTTCCTTCGACTTTCCTTAATTAGCTTGTTTCTGAAAAGTTAACCACCTAAAACTTCTTGATTTGGAAGAGACAAATCATTCCTTTTATAAGGAGTCAAGGTCACTTAGGTCATCTGGATGGAACCACTTCAATCCCGCTAGAATTTGTTACAAGAAAAGAGAAATATGATAAAGGTGCAACTTTAATTGTGTATGTCAAAAATGCAGAATATCTCAACTGGGAAATGAAAGACCAATCAATTGTTGCATACATTACCTCTACTTTGTCTCAAGAGGTTCTTGTTGCAATCCTTGACAATTGTACAACCTTGCAACTTTGAGAGAGATTGGTTCAGACGTATTCACAAGTTTCACATGCGATGATGGTTTTTGTCAAGAGAGAATTTCAGTTGCTGAGAAAAGACTCCATGACCATCATGGAATATCTAAACAAGATGAAGACTATCACAGACCAACTTGCAATTATAGGATGCGTAGTGAGTGACAGTGACATGGTGCAACAAACTCTAAGTGGATTGGGATCCGATTATAATATGATCATCAATTCACTATTGTGCTTGCCTGCTCTTCCTACTTTTGATGAGTTGTGGGCTAAATTAATTCAGCATGAAATGACTCTGAAAGGATTTTCTGAAGAACCCCATGCTCATGCAAATTCTCAAGAAGTTTTTGCCACAAGGGTGACTTATAGTCAAGGACGGGGGCGAGAAGGACAAGAGCAAAGTGGACATGGAGGACGTGGATTGCTTCTCACTCCAAATATGTCGACCCATGCTCAGGGACAAAGATCTATCCCCACTTGCTTTCTTTGTAACAAAAGGGGGCATATCAAGGCGAATTGTTGGCATAATCCTAAAACTAAAGGAAAGACTCCACAGATAGAACCAAAAAGAAAGTCCAGCAATATCAGAGACAATGGGGAGATTAGAGATCTGTTGATATCCGCCTTGTCATAATTGAATTTAAAGCAGAATGATCAAGAAACTTGATTCGTTGACTCAGGGGCAGCAACTCACGTGACTGGTGATGAAGGTAAACTTTTTAAACCTATTCCTTATTTTGCTAAAAGTAAGATTGTCACTGGAGATGGATCCTACCATCTTGTTTCTCACGTTGAAAAATCTGTCATTCCCATGTCACATTCTACTCTTGAACTTTCTAATGTTCTTCATGCTCCCAATATCAAGAAAAATATTATCTTTGTTTCTAAACTTGTTGATGATAATCATGCTTCAATCGAATTCACTCTCTTCTTTGTGCAGGTCAAGGACCTTTGCACGAGGAAAACATTCACTGAAGGAAAGAGACAAGGTAATATGTATGTCTTTCAAGAAGCTCCATGTCATCCCATCCACTCTACTCATCTGGATTTGAAGTCTTCATTAGAGTCGTGTTCTTTCTCTTCAACAAACGTTTTTAGTATTTTTGAATGTAATAAGCCTTTCCTATGACACAGTCGGTTAGGACATTGTGGAAGTCATTTTATTGAGAAACTTGTTTTTAATAATCTCATTCCAAAAGAAAGTCTCAATGTGAATGAGAAAAGTCAAAAGTGTTTCAGTTATCTTTTATACAAAAGTCACGTATTGCCTTTTCACTCTATTAATAAGAGAACTTCAAAGCCTTTTGAGATAATATGTTCTGATGTATGGAGACTTGCCTCAGTTGCCTTTGGATCTGGAAGCAGATACTACTTAATTTTTGTTGATAGATACTCTCGATAGACCTGAATATATTTCATGAAAAATAAGTCGAAAGTTTTTCTTTTGTTTCAAAACTTTCTTTCCTTAGTAAAAAATCAATTCTCTGAGTTCATACAAATTTTTCAATGTGATAGAGGAGGGTAGTTCTCATCTAGTGACTTTATTTCTTTTCTTTAAAATAATGAGATAGGAAGAAAGGTATCATGTCCACACACACCTCAACAAAATGGGATTGCTGAGCAAAAACACAGGCATATCGTCGAAAGTGCAATGAGTATGCTCCATGACAGTAATCTTTCCATCAATCTGTGGACATAATCTTTTCATTTTGTCATACATGTTATAAATAGATTACCTATGGTTGTTTTGGAAAATAAGTCTCCTTATTACTATCTTTTTAGGGTTCATCCTAGTTATCATGATTTACGTGCCTTCAGATGTGTTTGTTATGTGCACATTGATCGGTCTCTGAGAAACAAGTTTCAAGACAAGGCTCAGAAGTGTAGATTTGCAGGATATGCAGACGACTACAAAGGATATAAGTGTTATGATCCCGCTAACAGACGTATCAGAATCTCAAGACATGTTGTCTTCGATAAACAAAATTTTGATCACAAAGCTGGCACAACAGATATTCCTTCTACCACAACTGAAGTTTATTATCCTTGGCTGAACTCAGAACTTTTTGCTAGTCCCAATGAAGTCTATTCTTCAGACTGCGTGCAACGGGAAGAAGAAAAGTTTGAGACTATTGGTACATCGATTTTGCTAGTCCCAATGAAGTTTGTTCTTCAGACTGTGTGCAACCGGAAGAAGAAAAGTTTGAGACTATTGGTGCATCGAGATCACAAAATGGGGAAGAAGTACCATCATCGGTATCAGGCAGATACAAGGGCATTTCCTATACTAGACAAAAAACGACCATGCCAAGTCTTTTAAATCATGCCCCAGTAGCTGCACCTACTTCCTCTCATATTCTTGAAGTCAAAAGATCCAATCGCATGCGACATCCTATTGATCAGTGGGTTAGCTATAATAACTTCTCCTTGGATTTTCAGCTCTTTTTAACTGCCCTCAATAAAGAAGATGAACCTATTATTTACTATCAGGCAACTACTTCTACCAAATGGGTAGAAGCCATGAATGATGAAATGCAAACCTTGCATAAATGTAAAACCTGGGAAATTGTTCCCAAACCACCTGACAAAAATGTTGTCGGATGCAAATGGGTCTACAAAATAAAGTATAAACCAGATGAGACCATTGAACGATACAAGGCAAGACTGGTGGCAAAAGGGTTCACCCAAGAAGCAGAGAAAGATTATGACGAGACCTTTAGTGTAGTGGTGAGAATGAGAACGATTCAAATTATTCTTTCATTGGCTGTTGAACATGGATGGAAGCTGAGTCAACTTGATGTAAAAAATGCATTCTTGCATGGAGATTTGAAGGAGAAAGTTTACATAAAACAACCACCTGGATATCATAAGCAAGATTGTAAAACACATGTATGCAGGCTAAAAAGAGCTATCTATGGCCTAAAACAAGCATCTCGTTCTTGGTTTGTCAGCTTCTCACTTGAGATTCAAAAGCATGAATTTTCACGCTTTCTACTAGATCACTTATTATTCATTTTTAAAAGGCAGAATGTGATCACCCTATTACTAATCTATGTGAATGATATTGTCATCACAAGAAACTCTAAAGATCACATCAAAGAAGTGAAAAACCTATTAGGTCAGAGGTTCAAAATGAAAAATCGTGATATCTTGCGTTATTTTCTTGGGCTAGAAGTCGATAGTCGGGCTGATGGCTTGACTCTCACTCAGCACAAGTATACGATAGACGTTCTCAACAAGGCAGGTATGAAAGACTGCAAACCTCTAGAAACTCCAAGTGTGCTCCACAAAAAATTAAGCACTCATGATGGAGACCTGTGTGAGGATCCCACCAGGTATCGCAGTCTAATAGGGATGTTACAGTATCTCACATTCACTCGACCTGATATTATTTATTCAGTCAATCAAGTGTCTCAGTTTATGCATGGACCACATACTGGACATATGAGGGCAGTTAAGAGGATACTCAGATATCTGAAATGAACAATTGGGGATGGGCTGATATATTCTCCAAAATCATCGGGCAAAGATATGCGTGAGCTTACTGTATATTGTGAAGCAGACTGGGCAGGAGATCCAGATAAACGAAGGTCTATATCAGGATATTGTATCTTCATTGAAAAAAACTCTCTTAGAGTAGTAGAAAACAAAAGGCCGTCGCTAGATCAAGCACTGAGGCCGAGTATAGATCCATAGCTGCCGCTACTATCGAAGTCACATGGGTCAGGCATTCACTGATTAAAGTGGGAGAAACGATCTCTCGGTCTACCTTGCTGTGTGACAATCAAAGTGCTCTCAACATGTCATTCAATCTCATACATCATAGTCGCGTCAAGCATATTGAGATCGACCAACATTTTGTAAGACAAAAAGTTGAAGAAAAAGAGATCGAGCCTGAATTTGTTAATACTAAAAGACAAATAGCAAACATATTTACAAAGGGCTTAACAAAAGATCGTTTTTGGATGCTTAAAGACAAGTTGTTAATGGTTCAAAACCGTGATCAACTTTGAGGGAAGGTGAAAAAGTAGTATTTTGTATATCACATGTTACCGAATGTACCATGTACCGGATTTAGATATTATAATAGACCCGGACCCATATTGTATGTTAAAACTTTAAATACAAGTTCTAGGTCACAATTTCATTATTGAAATCATGACAGCCGCAGCCCCTATTCTCCTCTTCTTTTCTCTTTCTCACAAAACAGGTTCTACTCAGAATACCATCCAACACCAATGCACAGAATCCCATCCTTCACATTGACTACCCTGTAACACCACCTGGCAACCAGAGAATGGCCACTTTTTCCATGTCCAGTAGCTCTTACTCACCAAAGTAGACAGGGTTCTCGGGTAAGCTTCTCTTCTTCAAGGTCTCCATGCACAAATATACATATGGTGGCTGGGCTTCATCTGCTATAGAATTTACTTCGTTCGTTGATTCCTTAGATATGATAGTGGCACTCGTCTCAAAGACCTTCAAGATCTGGTGAGATCCAATGGTTTAATGCGCTTGCGTTGACAAAATGGCTTCAAATCGAATTCGCCAAGACTGAATGGAACAAGGAAAGAGATTTAATTGCAGTTTGATAATTAGCTGGCATCAAGCAAGAGTTGTGAATGGTATGGAATTGACAGAGACCACAAGAAACATAATGTTGGGGAAAGTTTTTTCTATTCATTTGTTGTGCACCTAAAGAAAAAAAAAATATATACAATCATAAACTTCTCTTCTATTTTACCAAGTAAATTACTATATTGCTCATTAACCAGTAGTGGGGTCCGTGTTTTAGATGTCAGGTATTCCGGTGGAGATACTGGCAAGTTGTCTAGCACTCGAGGATAAGAAAGGATGGCCATCGGAATATGCAAGTACCAGAAGCATGCTAACGGAAATCTTTAACATATCTTAAGAAATCAGATGTCGATTTACCTTTCATCTTGTACATTGGTAGGACTAACCCATTGTTCTTCATACACATCAATCCCGATTATTTGTATATCTGAACCTAACTCTATTGTGTGCACAATGCGTAGCCTCTTGTGACATCCCTTCACTAGATACTAAGCCAAGAAAAGAAAGGCAATAGAGAATTATGCTGGCCATCCCACTGTCCAAAACACGTGTACAAGGAAATAACTCAAATAGACAACTAAAGAATAGATAAAGAAAACAATGGGAGGGTGGTGTATGTTCACCGCCGATGATTCACTGAATCCCACGTCTGTGTTCGGGGGCTCGTATTCCTGTGTATGTTGACATAACTTTGCATCAGACTCTGGTGCTGTTGCAAAGACTTAATCACCCTTACTTGCTTTTCCTGCCCTGAAATGACGGTTCGAGGAAATGACAAAAATATCCTCCATTCAAAAGTTGTGAAACGACGGGTCGATAAAAAGACAAAAAAGTCCTCCATCCAGAAAGTTTGATGTTAACCATTTAAAGTGGAGACGTTCCCTATTCATTAAACTCCTGCGCCATCTGCTGTAACAGTTGCTCCCATTATCAACCAAAACTTTGCCTTCGTCTCCAGTCTAGCTTTCCGCCTTGTTTTTTATCCTGTTGTACAACACACTGTCGCCTTCTGGTGCCTGCCTTGAGTTACAAAACATTCCAGTGTTTTCTCTTCATTTTTGCTGTCGTTAGGCATCATGGTAGAAAGCAATGATTCACAAACATTCCTTCCAGTGCCATTAAGGCAGCGTGAGTAGCTTTTCATCTCATCATGCGATCGATGAAGAAGGCATGTCGTCTTGTGTGCCATTAAGGCATTGTTTGGTTATTGCAGGTAGATCTTGTTCTTACGAAGGTTAGAAACTTATCGATATTTGTAAGACGCTGAGACCTATTGACAAGAATGCTTGTTTGCAGATGCTAGGAAGGGCCTCTACCCCATCAGGTATCCTACATTCATTCATCGTATGCATTGTATCTCAAACCGCTGTATTAGTAACAGACTCCCATTTTTGTGAGATACATTTTTGTTAGTTAATATCGATTTGTTTGCTATTATGCTCAAGTTCTTCCTTATCGATTTGTAATTTATTGTGCGATATATTTATCGACCTTTTAGATAGTATGGTTTTGTATCATCGAGTTGTAAGTTATTATGCTGAACTGCCTTATCGATTTTCAATATCTTACAAATCGCTATACATACGATATTTGTAAGATGCTGTGACCTATTGACAAGAATGCTTGTTTGCAGATGCTAGGAAGGGCCTCTACCCCATCAGGTATCCTACATTCATTCATCGTATGCATTGTATCTCAAACCGCTGTATTAGTAACAGACTCCCGTTTTTGTGAGATACATTTTTGTTAGTTAATATCGATTTTTTTGCTATTATGCTCAAGTTCTTCCTTATCGATTTGTAATTTATTGTGCGATATATTTATCGACCTTTTAGATAGTATGGTTTTCTATCGTCGAGTTGTAAGTTATTGTGCTGAACTGCCACACCGATTTTCAATATCTTACAAATCGCTATACATACATATCGTTTGTGTAAGATATTATATTTTATGTAATATGTATTTGTAAGATATTTGTACACAGACTTTGAAAACATGTGGATGCAGAAACACATCGTTACACGAATGGCGGGGCGATTTTCGCATGATATCGCTGCTCTCTCAGCGACTTCTATTGAACTCGCTTTAGAGCCTCGTGGATATTATGAGAGTGTTATCGTCAACACATGTACGACATGTGTATTTTATTGGCATGGTAAGCGATAAGCCGATGCTCAGTATAAGCAAACATCAAACTGCACTTGATTTGATACTGTCATGCATTAAATCGTTGCTTTGACTTGCTTAACCCTAGTGGTATCTGTTGTTATATGCATCCTGATTAAATCATAGTAAAGCTATGCCGCTTGCTAACGCAAATTGATATATTGCTTACAAAACATTCCACTGTCTTATTTTATTTGTCGTTGTTGTTAGGCATGATCGAAGAAAGCAATGATGCACAAACATTCAAACCAGTGCCATTAAGGCAGCGTGAGTAGCTTTTCATCTCATCATGCGATCGATAAAGAAGGCATGTCGTCTTGTGTGCCATTAAGGCATTGTTTGGTTATTGCAGGTAGATCTTGTTCTTACGAAGGTTGGAAACTTATCGATATTTGTAAGACGCTGGGACCTATTGACAAGAATGCTTGTTTGCAGATGCTAGGAAGGGCCTCTACCCCATCAGGTATCCTACATTCATTCATCGTATGCATTGTATCTCAAACCGCTGTATTAGTAACAGACTCTCGTTTTGTTAGTTAATATCGATTTGTTTGCTATTTTGCTGCAAAACACAAATTGATATATTGCTTAAAACATTGTTGAGCTTATCATCAGGTTGTAATAAAGACGATGTAGCTGAATCCATCGAAAGATCTAGAGAATTGAATATCTATACTTATGACGCAACTGAAGTATTGAACATCTGCACTAACAATGCACATGAAAAGAAGGGTGCAGGCATTAGACCCACTCTTGACTTGAATGTTCCAGCGGAAGAAATGCAATTCAATGATGAGTTAGACTACCATGACAGTGCACATAATAAAAGTGTAGGCCCCGGGAATGTACACAGAAGTACACTTGACTTGAATGTTCCAGGAGAAGAAATGCAATTCAATAATGAGGTAGATTTTGATGACAGTGCACATAATAAAAGTGTAGGCCCCGGGAATGTACACGGAAGTACACTTGACTTGAATGTTCCAGGAGAAGAAATGCAATTCAATAATGAGGTAGATTTTGATACCGTAGGAACTGAGAATGTACATGGAATTACACGTGACTATGTTCCTGTAGAAGGAATGCAGTTTAATAATGAGGAAGATGCATATAAATTTTACAATGATTATGCCTTAAAAGTTGGCTTCAGTGTGAGAAGGTTTTCTTGGTCAAAAAATGCACAGGGTGTCTTGGTTAGAAAGACATATGTCTGTTCCAAGCAAGGTTAGAAGAAATCAATGGGAAATCCAACAAGGAGCATGCCAGAATCAAGATGTGGATGTCAGGCGAGATTGGTTTTGAAAAGACATCTGAATGAGAAATTTGTTGTGCGTACTTTAATCAGTGATCATAATCATGATTTATCTCCATCATTTATGACTGCTATGCTAAGGTCACATCGTTAAGTAACTGTAGCGCATGCTGCAATGACTGAAATAGCCGATAACGCCAACATTGCACCAAGGAAGACATACAATTTGTTTACCCGCATAGATGGTGGTCGCGAAAATGTGCCATTCACTCCTTTGGATCTAAGAAACCACTTGAGAAGGAAGAGGACAGATAACATGAAGAACGGAGAAATATGTTGTTTGGTTCGCTACTTACAGAATAAATCAAGCAATGAACATGGTTTCTTTAGTGCAATGCAAGTGGACGAAGATGGATATGCTGTGAATATGTTTTGGGCAGATTCAAAGTCTAGAGTAGATTATGAATGCTTCAATGATGTGCTTGTGTTTGATACTACAGTAAAGATTAATACTGAACAGTGGCCATTTGCGCAGTTTGTGAGAGTGAACCATCACGCACAGAGTTGTATATTAGGCGGTGCTTTTGTGTATGACCAGACCAAGGAAAGCTTTGAGTGGTTGTTCAGAGTATTTACACAGGCAATGAACGAGAAGCATCCTGAAACTGTACTTACAGATGGTGATCACGCAATTGCGGTTGCAGTGCTTCATGTGTGGCCAGATGCACATCATCGTCTATGTTTGTGGCATATCTTTCAAAATGCAGCAAAGAACATAGGACACATATTTAATCAGAATACAGGGTTTGACAAAACGTTTACAAGGTGTGTACTTCATAGCATAGACGAGGTCACTTTTAAGTCAGATTGGGACAAAATGATTAAGACATACGACCTTACTGACTGTCTGTGGTTACAAAATTTATATGCAGAAAAAGAGAAGTGGGCATTGGCATATGGAAGATAATACTTTTGTGCAGGTATGATAAGCACACAAAGAGCCGAATCTATGCATGCCACCCTGAAGAAAACTCTGTATTCATGTTTAACAATGTTTCGTTTCATGAAACAATATGAATTATTTGTAGACGGTCTAAGACAAAATGAGCTTCAACAAGACGTGAAATGCTTCAATACACGATCTCAAACTTTTGGCATGAAAATATTGATGCGACCTGCAGCTCTGTATACACTAACTGTATTTGAATGGATCAAGAAAGAGGTGTTGCATGTCATGAATTGCAAAATAGAAGGACTCGTGCAAACCGAGAATATTCACAAATACCATATTTTTTGTCAGGGCGAAAAGCATCAGGAAAGGCAAGAAGCACATGTCACGTACAATGTTGACAACGGAAGGGTAGAATGTTCGTGCAAAATGTATGAATTCAAAGGCATTCTATGCTGTCATGCATTAAAGGCACTCAATCAAGAGAAGATACAAGAAATACCTGAGTCTTACGTAATGCGAAGATGGACCAGACGCGCGAAGATTGAAATGCTCGTTATAGACAATGCGAGTAAATCTGGTGTTGACGAGAAGTGCCACATAGCCTCCCGTTACCAACAACTGTGTAGGTCATTCATGCATGTTGTTGATTTGGCATCGAGAAGTGAAGAAGGCTATGCATGTGTGAGAAAAGCTGCAACGGAGTTACTTGAAAACGTGGAGTTAATTCACATTAAGTCCGTTGCAGCGAATGAATACCAGACGAAGATAATGGGATCGAAAAGCGTAGGTCAAAATCATGTTTCGCTTGACACTCCTGAGAAGTTGCACCGAAGCGTAAACATTATCTTCAACAAGTCAGTAGTGAACATTGTTGATTATGATGGACATATTCATGAAGCGAAGGGTATCAAAAGAAAACCTGCCTCTGATCGCAGTCGTCGGAGGGCAAAGGGTGCAGTAGAATTGGTTGGCAAGAAGAGGATTAAGAAACAACCTACCTGTAATAAAAAACAACAAGGCCCTTGCAATGAACAGGTATGTAAAACATTATATTGCTTCCCATTGCGTGAAGCTTGTCAAATAGCTAACTCGTGTAATGTCCATCATGCAGCAATACCATGCCGAAGTACCACCAAACGTTCAAACCTACATTCCTCTCGACCAGATTTCCGGCAACGATCGCTACAGTTTTACAAGTCTTTTGGTATGTAATCAATGTTGCGAGGAGGTATGCATTTCTTGTGAAACTTAATTCAGTGTCTAATATTTTCTCTTTCATGACAGGCTCTGATGCATTCGACAGATAGGTATGGGACACAGGAATCTCGTGTGGGCTATTAATTTAGTTGTCATGCCTCTTTGCATGCCCCGATCTCCACAATGCCGGATTTGTTTTTGCGTTTATAGTCATTTGTCACTAACGACTTGCGGTCTGTGGTTGGATTTGCTTAAATCGATAGATAGCGATTTTTTGCTTCTGCATTGCAGTCGATCGATGACATCACTGTATGGCGATTTGTGATTATTGTTGATTAGCGATATGTGGCATCGCATCGTAGTGATTTGAGTGTATTGTTCGAATGTCGATCAAAGCGGGATGACAAAGGTTGTTCAAGTAAGCCTTTTTCGGCCAATGAGCAAAGTTGCGTTCCATTTTATGATCTAAGTATGCTATCACCTACGCGGTTGAAAGCCTACTTGGATCATAAAATGAAGCGCAACCTTGGTCAATGCCCCAAAAAAGCTTACTTGAACAACCTTTGTCATCGCGCTTAGATCGATAGTCGAACAATACCCTCAAATCGCTATGCTGCGATGCCACATATCGCTAATCAATGATAACCACAAATCGCCATACAGTGATGTCATCGATCGACTTCATGCAGAAGCAAAAAATCGCTATCTATCGATTTAAGCAAATCCAACCACGGACCGCAAGTCGTCAATGACAAATGACTATAAACGCAAAAACAAATCCGGCATTGTGGAGATCGGGGCATGCAAAGAGGCATGACAACTAAATTAATAGCCCACACGAGATTCCTGTGACACCTCCAATTGCCTTTTGAAATCATTATTGTTATCCTGTGAAATGTTGTATCCATATATTATAAATAAAAGGCTACTCAATGTGTCTTTTCTCTTCCTCACTTCATTTCTTAAGAGGTAAGTCAACCTCTTCATCTGGTACAGGGGGAACTTTGTTCGCTTTAACAGTCGAAGTGCAAGTGTGTGTGGTACTCCACAATTTCTCACAATCGATGTGTGGTTCAACCCGTGGGTTTTTTTTAGATCCGTAGGGTTATTATGAACAAACATTCATTATCAATTTATACTAGTATCGTTTAACACCGCAAATCGGCGTTGACTAACACCATTTACAAAGGCCGAGTATTGCTGCACAAATCGCTATTCAACGATAACCACAAATCGCCATGCAGCGAATATAAAGTCAAATTACTCAGTTACAACGGATAACAATTAATGTTTGATTTGTCGTACAGTATTCATTGATCATGTTGGTTGAGCAGTACATCTTTTAGGTCATAAATAGTCGCACGAGTACTAGAAGTTATGTTTGTCTTCTACTTCGTGAACCAGCAACAATCAAACAGATGGTTCCTTCATAAACCAGGTGATCCGTCCTCCAGCATACAAACTTACACAGACGAAGATAGCTACACGACCAACAATGGTGAATCATGGGTATATTGTCTACACATCGTCTACATTTTCATCAAAATCCGTCTGTTTCATGCCGTTTTTTGCGATTTGTGTTTTGTGTACTGTATAATGTAATTTCAATATCGTTCGTTGCAATGTTCGGATTCATTTCAGTCGAACATCCACCGACGAAGTTAGGCAAAAACTTAGTCAATCACTCCTGGAGGACATCAACAGAATGCAGAGTGAATTCGCACAATACAACATGATCAATAATTTTGTTAGTATGAAACTAGTAGCACTTGTGTATATACGTAAGCCATGTGTACGTCCGTTAACAACAACATATTTGCTGCAAACAGACTATATCCGATTTCGTCAGTTATATTAAAAGCAACGCACCAAGCCAGACTATATGCATCGTAAGCCCTTATTTCATGGTATATCGGTTTTATTTTATGTTGTTTTCCGTTATTGATTTATTCCAATTGATTCATATGTTATCGTTAGTGTTAGCAATGTTTGGGTTTGCAGACTATCTTACGCCGTTTGCCATACTCTAGTGGATTTCAAGATGGCATACCTTATTGGGTTAACGGTAATCACTGCAGAGACCTTTTGTCAAGTGAAAAGGTAAGCAAATAAACCTAGAGTGCAATATTACAGCATAACAAGTGATAACATCATTTTTTCGATCTATTTGCAAATATTGATTCCTACACTATGGCAATCTGAAAAGCATTGGGTCTTATACGTGATGGATTTACGCGAAAAACAACTATGGTGTTACAATTCGTTAGAAGTTGACAGTGGTTTATGGCTAGACATTTCCCATCTTGTAAGTTTCAATATCTATGTGAGGAAGAAGTTGTGTACTGGGGTCATGAATTTACTGTCGGTCGCATTATTCTCAGATCGATTTTCTCAAAGCCATTTTGGGAGTCGATGCTAGCAAGTGGATCTATCGCACGACATACAATGCTCCTTTACAAGATAATGGCGTTGATTGCGGGGTATTTGTAATGAAGTACATTGAAGCAATATATAATAGTGCAGAACCCTTTTTCGATGTTGTATGCCATTTCTTCGCCTCTGTTATTGGGGATTAAGTGCATGTCTATTGCTTCTACTTTACAATCTGTTTTTGCAGGTTGATATACCCGGATTCTGCGAAGAACTCTGCAAAAAATTGACGTCCTTTCTAATTGCGAAGGAGAAAGTGAAGGAGGCCTCGCGAGCATCTAAAAGGCTTGTAATTGATAATAGATGTGCGCTCAACCGGCGTGGTTGACAGTCGCTGAGTGAGACTGCGATGTATTTTAATGAACAAAGACTTCTAATGTTCAAAATGATAATATTCAACATCGCTATGAAATGTTGTATGCTTAAACATCGCTTTATTGCTGGCATATAAAAAAAGTGGTGAATAAGGGCCATTAATGTAGCTTTCGTATTTTACGAATAGTACAAAGCGATACGCTTAGTGGTCTACCGTCAACTACGCTGCTACCACCATGAAAACTTGTAGACATATGACGTTTCCTTCAATTATGATCTTGCAGACATATGAAAAAAGTATAAATGGATACGACAACTGCGTCAAAGCCACCTATACGCAGGAATTATCGATTTGTCGGTTCCTTATTCGCGAAGCAAAGTGGAAGTGTGTGTTGTGTCATTCAAATATTAATGAAACGTCCTATCACCCTCCGTCAGTTTCATTAAACCAAAAGCAAGTCTTTAGTAAAAATGCACTCTGCATTAATGAAATTGAACAATGTGGGGGCTATTCCAAATATTAATCAATGCGATTGGACCAAATTTTTCGATCTCAAATAAATCCAAAAGTACGTCCACACGTGTCCCAAGAAATCACCTTAGGCGTACCTTACCGTAGGTTCAGCAATACAGCGATTTCTGAGAATAAACCTTTCTTATTGATACGTTCACTGAATGCGATTTTTAGAAATATCTATCTCCGTACAGTATTTTTCATTACTGAAGAACAACTTCTACCAACATTGGTTATGCGCATACGACACAAAACTATTTTTGATTACGATTTACATTTCGTAGAACACTCGTCACCGAAACGAGATGAACACCCGTCACCGGAACGGCGGCTCCGCTGAGACCTCCTCGCTAGAGAGAGGAAGACGACGTGGTGGATCTTCTGCTGGCCATCCTCAGCGCGACTGCACCGACTGGGTTGCTGTCGAGGAGGAGGGCGAGAACGGTGATGACGGAGCTCCTTAGGTTGTACAGATAGAACAATCGATATGTTTCACTTCACATATTTTGTCTGCCGTTCTTTTTAAACTCAATCAATTGTTCGCATATTTCATCGCGTATTTTCGGCATAATATCCTGCAACAAAACATATAATGTGAAACGAATATATAACAGGAATAAACAATAACATCGGATACAAAACTCATACAGCGTGGAAAGTAACATCTATTCCATTGTATATTGCTTCAATATGCTTCATTACGAATATGCCACAATCGACCCCATTACTTTGTAAAGGAGCATCGTCAGCACAGAGCAACATCCACTCGGCAATGTCGACACCCATAGCCTCGTTAAGGAATCCCGCCTGTGATAAAAGGATAATATATTACACTCCGGTCCACCTCGAATAGCTACGATTCACCTATGGCCACAATCTTACCAAATGCATAGCGTCGCGTTCTACGCCACTGTGGCAGTCCAATGAGTTGTAGCACCATAGTTGTTTTTCCAGAAAATTCATCTCGTATAGGACCCAATGGTCGGGATTTTGCCAGAGTGTAGGAAGTAAAATCTGCGAATCGAAAAAATAATTTCTCATTCTAGAGACATATCGTGATGGGGATGTTACGACTAAACCTTGGAGAAGAGGTTTGTTCACTTACCTTTCCAAATTTCGAAATGTCTAGGCACTCATCATCGTTGTTCCAACAAGGTACTGCATCTTTGAATATAATGTTGTATGGCTTTCACTGGACGTACATCTGTTGCACGAAATAGTAAGATTTAACCATCAAGAAACTTTAGTACGTAATAAAAACAAACAAAACAACAGCAGAACAATCATACCATGAAATAAGGGGTGATGATGCGTACTGTATTGTTTGTTGGCTTGCTCTGGATGTAATTGAAAAAATCACACATTGTCTGGTTGCACAAATTTATGAACTTCAAAACATACAAACCGGAATGACCTATAAATTGATATTTGTTAAATACTTACAAAATTACTAATAGTGTTCCCAACTGCAAATTCATCTTGCATCTGCTCGATGTCATCTACGCACTCGTCAGGGCGTTGCCGCCCAACATTGCTTGTAGATGTTGAACTGTGTGCACCATGAGCGTGGTATTCAGGATTCAACATTGAAATTATTGTCTACAGTAAACAACAATAGTCCAAATACGACATGAAAAGGCAAATGTTAACTAAATCGCTCAGGCGTTTCAAAAAATATACGTCTTAAGCGTTAATGCTGGTACTGTGGATGTGGTTGTGTTCTTCTTCGGCGCCGTGTCTGGCCGTTTTGCTCCTATCGTCCTCTCTGTTGCCACTGTGCCTGGTCGTTTTGCTCCCATCGTCCTCTCCGTTGGCGCCGTGCTTGGTCGTTTTGCTCCCACCGTCCTCTCTGTTTCCCCCGTGCCCGATCGTAGTGCTCCCATCGTCTTTGGCACCGTGTCGGGTCGTATTGGCCCCGTAGTCGTCTTCTTGGATGCCATGGCTGGTCGTATTGCTCCGATTGTCCCCTTCTTCGGTGCCATGCCTGGACGGAGATATCGATGACACCTTTGCAACGCAGATACGGAAACGCCGTCCTCAGTCAAATACAAAGGTAAAGTCCTTTAACGTCCCGCCCTTTTTCGAAAACAACCCGCTAATTAAATGATTGCGTTTTAAATAAATAAAAATACGTCGTTTCGCATGCCGCCCTTTTTTCGATAGCCGCTGCCAAATTAAATGATTGCTTTCGAAGTATTTAAAAATATGTCTTTCCACAAACCGCCCTTTTTTCGATAGAAATAATTAAAAATACGTCGTCTTACATGCCAGACATTTTCGGAAAACAGCCTGCTAATTAAATAATTGCGTTTTAAATAAATAAAAAAATGTCTTTTCGCATGCCGCCCTATTTTCGATAGCCGTCGCTAAATTAAATGATTGCTTTCGAAAAATTTAAAAATACGTCTTTCTACAAACCGCCCTTTTTTCAATAGAAATAATTAAAAATACGTCGTCTCACATGCCGGACTTTTTCGGAAACACCCCCGAAATTTAATTATTCACTTTTAAATAATAAAAACCCCATCGTTTGTCGGTCGCATTATAACAAGCTTTTAGGTATGAATAATCTTTCACGATTATTCTATTGATTATCGTATATGGATACATCGATATATTCATGCAACGACAAACCATTTTCTTATCGCTATTGACTGTTATCATTTACGCCGTCAGAACTCGTTAAATTATTGTTCACAGCTTACACCGCCAATCCTTATTACGCTATTCTTTCGAGGCGGAGACAAATACAAGGATTGCTAAACAGAAATGACATATCTTAGTGATGCTAGAGAGGTTAGGCAATACCACGATTTTTGAACAAACATCTATTTTCGATTAAAGTTTATTTATTACCGAGATCCACAGGCGAAAAGATGTAATAATAAAGAATTAAACAATAAAAGAATGTCATGTTACTACAACTCATTATATAATTACAACAAAAACCTAGCGTGATAAAAATGACAAACTATGATTTATTCTGAGGCACTTGACGAATCAGATGAAATATCATAGACTTGTCTCTCACTTTTTATTTATGCACTATCTATCCTTCGTGACATCTTCGTTGCGAGACCTTTATTAAGAAAACTGGTCATCATCTCTACCACTGAGTTCAATTGAATTCTCATAGTGCTTACTTCTGCCCTTAATTTCTTATTCTCCCTCTCCATAACTTCGAACCTTGCGGCAGAGACAATGTTCTCTTTTAGTGCAAGTGTTCGCTCTTCCTCGCGCTTTGTTACTGAGAGACTAGTCGTAGTAACCGGAGAGAGATGACGTTTTGGTTGTAGAGGCTGGGCTGCAACATGAGAAGGGGCAGTTGGGAGGCATGTGTTCACAATTTTTTCAATCTTCCGATTTCGCCGCATTGGTTCCCAATACCTTTCGAAATAGAAGGGATCAAATTGTCGTCCTTCATGTGGTTTCGAAATAGAAGGGATCAAACCACCTGAGTTCCAATTTAATAATTCGTCCCTGTAGCGATCGGGCCAATTAACGTTCCTGCCCCCACCACTATTCATCTTCCTTCTCACTTCCAAAGGCTTATTTGTGATACACTGCCCCAAGCCAGATTGTAGAAGAACTCGACTACCTTGCTGCAACTTGGCTTCAAAATTGCAGAATAGCCACAAATCGTGGTAAGACAATCTAGCAGCCACCGCAACAACGTCTTCATCATCGTCATCTCCATCTCCATAAGGTCTCCACAAAACCTGTACATTGGTAATTCTTTTTAATAACGAATGACAAATATATTAACATTTATTTACGCATGATATGGCAACAACGATATGTACTACGGAAGACAATCCTGCAGCGATGAATACTTAAGAATGCTGAACATTACAACGATTTATAATACTCAATGGTAAATGTTGTCGCGATTGTAAACAATTTTAGAACGTTTACCTCGTTTAGTTGCAGCCCATCTAAAATGGACTTAGCATTATAAACTGCGACGTTTATTCTAGCCCAACGACCGATCTTTGGAAAACCATAAATCGGAGGGCCACAACGAGGACACAATGGGATAATATGTTCCAACGCCCAGGCCTAACAAAAACAATATTATTAGTAACACCACAACCTGCAATGAGATTGTTCTACAATTACTAAGTATGTAATCAACAAATACCTGAACAAATGGCCAAAATCCACCAACTATTTTCGTACCGTTACTCGCACGGTGGAGTTGACTGTACAAGTGTGCGAGCATAGCGGCACCCCAGGCATAGTTGTCTACTTTGTCTAAGTCTGCCAGGTACTGCAGCCATATGAAACTTATTCTCGAACCAGAACAATCGGAAAATAATGTAAGACCAAAAAAACATAGAAGGAAGCCGCGCAACTCTTGGTCAGCTATTTCAGATGCACAAGTAGAGGAGTGACCTTCCCATTTATTACGAAAAAATGAGACCTTCATTGATGTGGAATTTATTCCACCAGAAATACATTGACTCCATTCGTCCATCGACATTCCTAACAGGGCCGTGCATTTCTTCCTTGCGTTATAGTTTGAATGCCGTAACAGGACAGCACTGTCATCGCACTTAAGGCCAGTGATCCTCGCCACATCTTCTAGAGTCATGGTGATCTCAAAAGAATCAAACTGGAATGTGTTCGTCTTATCATTCCATTTATTTACCAGGTGGGTCATGGTATTCCAGCAAGTTTCAAAATATTGCTGGTCCAAAAGGCCACCGAAGTGCATATTTCGTAATCGGTTCTTCTGATATGCACTCAGCTGACCATACCATGAAAGAACTACAGGCCATTGACACCGACTTCCGAGCTTTTCACCTAGTGCTTTACTTCTCCTGTGAACTCCCTATAACACAAAATAACATATTATTCCTACCAATTGTAATTTAGTTCCATTTGTACTTATAAATACTATTCTACTAACCGCTATAAATAATATTGGTTACAGAAAGACTATCACAGTAATCGCTATACAAATTAATACCTAACACAATAATCGCTATACCAAAATCGCTAAACATGTTATTAAATCTTCACAGACAGAACAGATATATTTACCTTGGTCGCTATTTTCTGTTGTTTTTCATCCAACCTGGGACTTTCTGGTGGGTCCACTGCCTCCAATTGCATTTCAATCTCCATCTTTACCGGCTCCACCATCGCATGTCTTTCTCTCGCCTTCCTTTTCTCGCCCTCCTTCTCTATCCTTTCTCTATCCTTCCTTTTCTCATCCTCCTTCTCATTCCTTTCTCTCTCCCTTTTCTCCGCCTCCTTCTGCTTCCTTTCTCTCTCCCTATTCTCCTCCTCCTTCTTCTCCTTCCTTTCTCTCTCCCTTTTCTCCTCTTCCTTCCTCTGCTTCCTTTCTCTTTCCATTTTCTCCTCCTCCTCCTTCCTTTCTCTCTCCCTATTCTCCTCCTCCTTTTTATCGTTCTTTTCTCTCTCCCTTTTCTCCTCTTCCTTCCTCTGCTTCCTTTCTCTCTCCCTTTTCTCCTCCTGTATCCTTTCTCTCTCCTTTTTCGCCTCCTCCTCCTTCCCTTCTCTCTGCTTTTTCTCCTCATCCTTCTGCTTCATTTCTCTCTCCCTTTTCGCCTCTTCCTCCTGCTTCTTCCTTAACCTTTCCTGCACTTCCTCCTCCTGCTTCTTCCTTTCCCTTTCCTTTTCTTCCTCCTCCTTATCCTTCCGCTGCCTTTCTTTCTCTTCCAGTTCGTGTTTTCTTCTTTCCTGGAATTCTTCCTCCTGCTTCTTCCTTTCTCTTTCCTTTTCTTCTGCCTCCTCCTTCTCCTTTCGTTGCCTTTCCTTCTTTTCCTCCTTCTCCTTCTCCTGCCTTTGCGTTTCCTTAGTTTCCTCAAACTCCTTCTCCCTCATTCGCCTTTCCTTTTCTTCCTCATACTGAGGAATATTCTGTTCCTTCTTTTCCTCCTCCTTATTCATTTGCCTTCGCCTCTCCTCCTCCTTCTTCAGTAGCCATGCCTTGTTAAACATTGCACTGCGCTCCAAGTCTCTCCTCTTACATTGTGCCGCAGTTTCATCCACTAAATAGCTAACATAACTTTGATACTCCTCCTCATTCTTCTTCATCTTTTTCCTCGACCGTGCGTCAATCCTCAGCCTTCTTTTCAAATTCTCAGCAATATTTCTTGCCTTTGCCTTCTCCTCGTCATCCTTGTTCTGCATCTTTCGTAATTCAGAGTTCTTCCTTTGATCCGCAGCTTCGATATCTGATGGATAATCCTCCGCATAATACGATTCCAAGGCTTTTTCCCTGTTTTTATCATTCTCAATCTTAAGTATATTTTGGTATCTTTCAAAAACCTTAGATAGATGGGACTGGCGTATCACTTCTCTAATAGACAACCCATAGAATGACGGGGTATCTCTAATCTGATGAGGCGCAGACATTGTTAACCTGCACAACACATTACACGATCATCATGATTAGAAATCGTCGGAATATTTGGGTTCATAAGAAACAAATCGTTGTATAAAAAGCAAAGTTCAGATTGAAGAAAGAAACCTTACACGAAACTCACCGAAACGATGAGAATTTGGATATTTCAACTGTAGAGTAAGCAGTGGTAAGACGGAAACAGATGCTCTGGAACAAAGGGAAAGGATGCTCCGACGACTCCAGATGAAAGCAAAGAATCTCCGGTAGAGTGCTTAGAGCGAGAATGGATTGTTTCGAACTATTTGAATCCTACAACATAACGCTTGCTACATACGCAAACTCTGCGGAACGTTTTGGCGCGATAACGATGGAGGGCAGTTTTGTCCTTTTCACAAACCGACGGTTCAGTTTTCTAGAAGGAGGGCATTTTTGTCCGTTCGAGGAAGATGAAGCGAATGGCGGTAAAGGGTACTTAAGTCTTTGTTGCGGCACCAAATTACGATGCAGTATGATGCGGACTGTCATCGGGAACCATGCTGGTCTCGATCGTATACGTGGCGCTATTTGGAAGCCCCGAACATGAGATCTCAGTACCGGCCCTGTTTGGGGGGGGGGGGAACATATAACCTGCTTTGGAAAACAATAGTCCTTTTATGATTAAGACAAACAAGAAGCTAGTAAATGAGAGATCAAAGTCAAGTCATACTACTGTGGTTACATAGCAAATGTCAAAGTTGCTGCATACATTTAATCGGCTTTCAGCAGTGATATTTGTGGAATGTACACCTCTTTCCTTCACACACACACACACAGTTTCACAGTAGCCCCAAATACAACTCATTAGTACCAGATGTTTTATGGTAAACTTTGTACGATTGGAAATGACACATCAGGACATGGCATAATCGGTATCAGCCATTGATATCAAAGGAGTTCCACTAACCAATATAACTCATTGCTATCAAAGCAGAAAAATGAACATGGTCCAAAGGGGTCAACGCCTTTATATAGACTAGAAGTTATGAACACAACCGTCTAGGAATGGCCTGGATATATAAATTGGGTTAACCACAAGTTAATGCATACACTGGCTGAAACCTTGTATAAATTGTGTTAACCACGCTCTCAGAGCCTCTAAGCAAAAGAGGCCCTATTCCTCATAATGGGTTTGTACGTATGTGTCCCATTTTCTATCACATGGTCACATCCAGGTTATGCAATATACAGAGGAAGATTATTTGCTGAAATGCCTCCTCTAAAAGACTTCCAACCCCCTAAGTCTCTTAAGAATCTCTTTTACTTTTTGTGCTTTCCGTAGCAACTTTTCCAAAGGAAAAAGTGACTAGCTCCATGTACAGATCATGGTAACCAGGTTCACTGGGGCAAGTTCATTTGAATGAAAAGTGCTTGGGAAATCCCAGAATGCTGGTTTCATCGGTCATGGTTTGCTACCTCGTGGAGAACCTCAAAAACTATGATACGCTTAAAGACATGCTTAATCATATGTGATTTCTTTTTCAATAGCATAATGCTTCCTGCCTTCTTCCAAAATCATCTTGAAGCCTTTCTGCTTCCTTATTCCCCCCAAAAAACAACTCTCTCTCTCTCTCTCTCTCTCTCTCTGAGAACCCAAGTTCCCATACCACTTCCCTGGTGTTAACCTTGTCAGGGAGAAGTAGATCCCAGAAAAGCCCTCTCAGTGTCATTGCATTTCATAACCCCAAGGTCCCAAACTGCATAGTCCCACCTGTATGTTCTACTCCTCCACTAAGACAATTCACGAACTACAACATGCACTTCCAATTGATGTCATATCATTAGGAGTTATGGTACCAGAATAAAGGAAACACCATGATTCCCTTAAAAAATGATTCACATCTATCCTAAAACTACAGTTCATATGGACATGGTTTACACCAAGGTTGTAAGTATCTTATCCTAACTCATATCGGTCAAGGCTCAAAGTAAGATAGGTATCATATAGTAAGAAATCGTAAATTTCACTAAAATTTCTTTAAAAATCTAAAAAAAAAAAAAAAGTCATATAATACAATAACATAATTTATTTATGCAATAAGATTAACTAAACATAGATATGTTATTAAACAATAAACATACATGCATTTGGTTGTGGGAGGGTGTTGTGTGTTCTCCCCCAAAGATGGCCGTTAGCTACATCGCGTGTTTGGGGGGTCTCAATGAGCTCCACATATGTAAGCACATGGGGCTCGTATCCCCATGTTTGTCAATATCAATTAGCATCGGAGTCCGGTGCAGTTGCAAAGACTTAAGTACCCTTTCTTGCTATTCTTGTCATGAAACGATGGTTCAAGAAAATGATAAAAATGTCCTTCATTCGACAAAAGGAAAACGACGGTTCAAAAAAAGGACAAAAATATCCTCCATCTAGAAAGTTGAGGATGATGTTAACTCTTCAAAGTCCAAACAACAAAACAAACCTTAAACTCTCTCTCTTTCTTTTCCGTTTGAACTTTTTGTCATCATCTTCTTCTTCTTCCTTCTCCATGAAACACTATATTAAGGGAGGCAAAGAGCTGTCGATCTGATGATGATCGTCATCCTCTTTCTGCTAGCAGTGGCCAGAATGCTGCCCTCGTCCAACAGACAACCGACTACGGTGGCCCCTTCGCCACCTTCGAGGGACACCTACAATAGAATCTTCCTCCAGTATACCTACAACGGAGTCTTTTAAAGTATAATCCGTCTACCCCTACATCGGCAATACTTCCGATCAGGGCTATGCCTTCCAAACCACCCTGACGCTGCTCAACACGAGCATTCGCACCCTCAAGTCTTGGCGGGCATTCGTCGGGTTCTGGCATCGCAAGGTCCTCATCTCGACCTCCGACGTCGTGCTCTCTGACAGTACCCACCTCTCCGCCAAATTAATGGCAAATCGCTATGCAATTTTTATAAATCGCTATATCGAGTAGCGATTTACAAAAATCGCGTAGCAAAAATAAATGGCAAATCGCTATACGATTTTTGTAAATCGCTAAATCGAGTAGAGATTTAATTACGAAAATTGTGTAGCAAAAAAATGGAAAATCGCTAAAACGAGTAGCGATTTACGAAAACCACGTAGCAAAAAAAAATAGAAATTCACAAGAAAGAGTGTTACGAAAATCTCGACCAAGAAACAACCAAAGGAAACATATGAGCCCCATGATCAAACAAAACACTTTAGGATCATCTGTTGGATGTGCACAGAGGGGGGAGCCCCCAACCCCCCCCCCCCCTCTGTAAGGGCAAAAACTCTGAATCAGACTCCATAACTCATCAAGTTGAACCATGCTACAATATAGGATTGTCTGCTGGATGTGCACAGAGGCAGTGTGCAGGTCAGTCGGTGCTTGATGGAGCAGTGTAGGATCGTCTGCTGGATATGCACAGAGGTAGAAAGAGAAGGGAGATAGTGAGAGAGGGTCATGGCCTTCTTCGGGGGGGGTCCTTTCTCGGATAATTCTGCAGTGCAGAGACTGGGTCATAAATAACCATCTTTGAGGTACTTAAGTCTTTGCAACCGCTCCTTTTCTAGAATCGCCATTTTTATGGCACCAATGGAGGAAAGGGTACTTAAGTCTTTGCAATCGCACCAGACTCTGATGCTAACTGATGCTGACAAACATGGGGATACGAGCTGTATGTGCTTATATATGTGGCGCTCATTGGGACCCCCAAACACGCGATATAGCTAACGACTGTCTTCGGGGGGGAACATATAACCTGCTTCGTTTGGTTGTGCAGCAACCACATATCTAATCACCACAAATACAATCAATTAAGACAAAATAATGATACATTCAAGAGCCAAAAACTTTTCATAACTCATTGCAAAAGTTAAAATTATATTTTTTAGTTACAGAATGTCATGCTAAGTGAAAAGGCAGAAAACTAGAATTCAAAAACATATAATAAAGTCATCTTCAGTGTTAAAACTTCAACATAATGATTTCCTGCGTTTATTGTATTGTTTAGTGGCTTGAGATGATGATGGGTCATTTTCATTTCTGAATCAGGGGCTACTGTTGGCAAATTCTCTCCCATAAATGTTGTATGTAATCATGCCTTTCTTTTATCATCTTCTATAAGACTAGTAAAATGTTCAACATGAATATTAGTAGGAATGCGATGTATACAATTTCATGGTGGAGTTTCTATACCCCCACAACATGACATTTAAATCTATACAATCCTTCATGCATTACAAAACCATAAAAGTTACACTTTAATATTCCTTTCAAACACATCTCCAAGTCAACTCATGTATAATATTTTAATGCAGGATCCTTTGAAAGGTATTCACCAAGACCTCCACCCTTCATTGACCTCCTAGAGCATGAATTACTAAATATAATCACTACAAAGATGTAAAACAATACTTAATAACATACTTAGAGACAAATGTTGAGTTTTAAGGATACAAAAAATAGGATTAAGGATACAAAAACTAAAAGTAAAGTAATATCTTCTAAAACATAAAAAAAGAAAGGAGCTTACTACCCTCCTTCATCTTCAATCATACACAAATGAAATAAAGAACAATATTTTTTTATCTTATCTCATTTGTTTGAGTGAAAATTGGCGAAAATGCACTTTTACTTGAGCAAACCACAAAAGTTTTCTCTCTTGTGCAAGGATCGACCCTCAAATCACACACACAACTCCTAGGGTGCGTGAATACCCCTTTAATGACCTCTACATAAATGAGGGAGTCGACTGATCATGCATACATATTCACATTTTATTCATCTTTATTTATGCATGATCCATGATAAAATCTCTTTAAAACCCCACATTTATCGGTAGTTTCAAGAAACCACATTAAAATTGAAATTATCAGAAAATCATGAATTTCAAGCCTTGCCCTGCGTTTTTAGTATTTTTATTAGTTTAGGGTTTTATTAATTGTATTTTAGTTAGGTTAGGTTTTAATTAGCTAAGTTTAATTAGTTTAGGAATAGTCATTTTAGAGAAAAATGTTTTTCAAGCAAAGCCTTTTTGAAAATTATCGAAAATCTTGGGCTCTTTTTGAAAACATTGCTTTAACCTAATTAAATTAATATAAATAATATGTTAGAAGGAGGACAACACTTTTTTCTTGGATTGCACCCCCCCTTGTTCTCTCTCTTCTTTCTCTCTTGCTCCCTCTCTCTTAAAGCCAATTTCTTCTCTTCTTCTTCTTCATCTTCTTTCTCTTCTTGCTTCTAGCATCTTTCATCGTCGACAATCTTATCTTCTTCGTCGGGGAGGTGCATCTGCAGCCCGAGAATAACCGTTTCTTTTCTCATCCAATCCATCAGAAGCGGATCGTCAAGTTTGTTTCTTTCTTTCCCGTTTCACGTAGTGTTAGATTTTTTTCATTGCATAAAGCATAGCCTCACACCATCTGCATATTTAGATTAGTTTAGTTTAGTTCTATTGCATCTGAAAAATAAAAAGAACAAAAATATGTTTCATTTTGATAGTTTAGCTGTTTCTTGATTTAAATATTAGATAATCTTGATTTCAGTAGATCGTGGTTTTAATATAGGTTTATATCTGGTTTTCATTTTTCTTGATTAGTTCTTGATTAGGTTTATGTTAAATCTAGTCTAGAATAGCATGTTTCATGTTTTGTTTATTTTGATGATCTTTAGATTAATTCCTATATTAGCTGATATGTCATCTTCTATTTAATTATTGTTCTTTGTTAGAATAGTTTAGATTAGAAGTAGTTTGTTTCTTTTATCAATTAAATAGTTAATTTTATTATACTTCCAGAAATTTTCCTTTTCATAGATTAGATTAGAAATAGTCAGTTTTATGCGATTATTGTTTTTTTATTACTGTGCTTAAGTTAGCCGAGTAGGAATAGTGCATTTTTCTTAGTTTTAATTCACATTAAAATTTGGTTTCCCGTAATTAGATTAGGATTAATTATTTAGTTAATTTTAGTATAGATTAGATAGAATCATGTTCATTAATTTAATCAGTTTGTTAAGCCGATTTACATCTTTTAGTATTTCTTTTGATTAGTGAATGGTTAGGTCAATCGATAAATCAATAGTTGATTCATTAGAAATTTCTTTACTTGATTTCATATAGCGTGCATTTTCTGTTTTTATTATCAGTCATTGACGTCATTTTTTGTGTTTTATTCCAGCATGTAGGATGATGGTTAGTTAGAAAATAACATTGCATTGTCACTAGTGTTTTAATTAAGTGTTTAATGGTCAACCGATTCTTGCTTTTAATTAAGTTAGTTACTTAATTCATTAAACAACATAGCTAGGTACTTTATTTTATTGAGTCTCAACAGTGTGGTATTTATTTTGTCATTCATTAGTTAAGTTAGTAATTTTTATTTATCATGCATATGTAGTTAAAATTAGGGTAGCCGATTTCTATTTTTATCATTGCATTTGATTTTTTTTAGCATAGTTTAGATTAATTTTATGTTTTCGGTTTTATTTATTAGTTTACATTTATAAACCATACAACATTCAATCCATGAGCATTTAGTTCAATTAGTTATTAGTTAATCTCTAGAATTAGTTAGTTTCTTGATTGTCTGAATTAGTTTGTTACAAATTTAGTTTTTAATTGTTAAGTAGATTGTTTTGCTATTTTTGTCTTTTAGTGTTAAGTTGTTATATTAGTTTGTTCATAGTTTGTTCTTGTTTTTTAGTTAGTTTAGTTAATTCAAATCTTGTTTTTGCTAAATTCTTTTTAGTCATTAATTAGTAAATTCTCGTTTAAATCAGTTTGTACTGCTTTGTTTCTTGTTTTGTTTTTTGCAGGGAGGTGTTAAGACATGTGGTGAGCCCCTTTTCGTGCTCTCGAAGTACTCTCTGAGGTCCCCTCAAGTCCTCAGAAGTGCCTTCAGGGAGCCCTCAGAGGGCAAAAGAAAACACGCATTATCTATTTCATTGAGGGAACAAAGAGAGAAGGACAAATGAAAGCAAATCAATTCAAGAAGGGACTAAAAGCCTCAAGCACTGAAAATCTTTTCCTTTATTTTTAGATTAGGATTTCATTTATTTAATTCAATTGGGTTTATAATAAGGCACTTTAATTATTTGTTTGAGTCATCTGCAGGGGCAACGCTCTCTTGTTTATTTATTTAATTAATTCTTTTTATTTTTGACAATAAAGCATAGTTTAGATTGTGTGTCGAATACAAAGTATTTACGGTTTTCTGAGATCGACCCGGACTCCACCGCTCGTGTGAGCCAATTTTTATATTTTTGGTGTCTGGCTTTCACTTGATTTTGATTAAAAATATTGTTTTAAAAAGCGTTTTCATAAAACTCACACCATCGACCCTCAAAAGGTATTTAAAACCCCAAAAAAAACAATTACGATTCAACCATTTTTAAAGTACATCAAAGGTGCATGTATCATATGATACAAATACAATATGCACCTATATCGTGATACGAGTGCATACCGTATCAATTTTTTGTACAGTAACGATACATATCATATTGTATTGTATGATACAACACACAACCTTGGTTTACACCATGCTTTCATCATGTTACTGAAAAACAAATGGTATAGCCATGCAAATCTTCTAAAATACGTACTGGCATTATGAGTCTATGACAATTAGTAGGAAATGAGGGTAAAATTTTCATTGATCTTGATCCATAACATCTAGGACTGCAACCAAGGCCCTCTGAATTTTCACAGCTCAAGATGATGAAATCACTAGCATCTCTAAAATTTGTTTATACGCAAAGATTTTAATATTTAATTTTGGACAAATCTGGTGCCTACCATGTCATTCATTATATACAGATGACCATAACAACCATGCATTTCTCCCTCCCAAGTTCAGTATAATATCATTTTTCCCTGCATTCAAATCTAAGTCATATTTTACCACATTGTATTTCTATACGACAAACTTAGCATTAATATGTATCACCGGTACCATACTTTGTATACAGCATATCAAATGCACTAACATTACACAAAACAGCTCCACCTAGAACAGGTTGCATACATAAAATATACAAAAACAACATTCGCGCTTTTGTTGGAATTATTTTGCATAAGAGGTCATTTTCACTATCATGTCAAACAAAGGTGGTAATCAAATATTTATATTTTCAATAATATATTCAGAGTTTTCTTCAGTTGCATAGGAGGCAAAAGGGGCACTTTGGAGAGACCTGCTCCGAGATGATACAGATTTCTACAAGGAATTCAGCAAAGTTGGAATGATGGCAGGAGAGTTGAACGCATTAGTTATCAAGGCAATGGATACATGCCAAATAGGTTTAGGGTTGTACGCTGTACCACTGATCTGCACGACAGTAATCATTTATGTTGTCGATCCACGAGTAGAATGCACAAGCAACCCAAGTAAGCAATCCTTAGACTCATGGAACCAATCAATAATTTTTTGAACACACCAAAAATCATTTTGAACAAATTATTCAAGAACTTTGATAAGTCAGTTTCATGTGATTGTGGGAGCACACCATGTCGGTGCAGAAAAAACACTACCCTAAAAGGTTAAAACTGAAACACAGATTTATTACCCTAAACAGGAGTCTGACAATAGGAAATAGTAGGACCTTAAAAGCATTCAGTACTAGAAAAAAGGATGATACTTCAATGTTTTCAGATGCATCTCAGCCAGTCTTTGGTAAGCATCCATTCCAGGTGAACATCATCATCATATTTTATTCCAACTACATGGTGTTAGTGTTACAAGTTGATTTTTTTGGATGGGTCTGCCAGACAATCAAGTTACCAACCATTGCATGCGATGGCCAACCAATGCTGTGATCATCAGCTGCCGGTTGGGCAAGAAGATTGATCACACTTGAGTCACACGGTCATTAACTCATCATCAAGACTTGAGTTCTCAGATTAATTGGGACTTTTTTTCGATAAGAACGCTGGAGGATAGGCCCCCCACCTTATTATTGATATGGAATATTTACAAAAAGATCCACAAGAAACTATGTACAAGTGAATTTACATTAGAGGGACCAAATGGAAGGCGGGTCCTTCCACATGATCTGATCACCATCATTGTCAACACACGCTAGGAGGAGGCAAACATCCTCACGGATTAGAAGTAGGAAAGAGCAGCGAACAAGAGGCGGCAAGACATGGAAACCGAGGACCCAACTATGTCTGCCCTCCACTATAGAAGAAACCCAGCTTATCCATTAACGATTATTGGAAGAAAGAGACACATGAAGCTGTGTAAAGGATAATAGAGCCAAAGTATCCTCCAAGTATTCTGTTTCAGGAAATAGGAGATCACATTCCTTGCAAACTGCACCGGCAATAACAAAACAGCCAGACCGATCCCAAACAGCAAAAGCCATACGGACTTTATTCCTTTTACGGGCAGATGCAATCTGGATGCTCATGTCGCTACCCAAAGTCAGCGGGCGAGCACAAGGGACAATATGAATTCTACACACCTGGATCAGACGGCGGGATCAGTCATCCACTGTGAATTTCTTTGCAACTTGACGGATATCGTACTTGGAACTGCCTGATAGAATAGGATGCATCATCATGAGAGACTATGTTACGGGTGCACCAGATACACCAGATGACAGTATGAAATGCAGATAACCAGCATTTCTGTAACCAAGGAAGGGATAACTTCTTCCCCTGCCACCATTGAAACTCGTCCAGAATCTGTGTATGGGGGACACGTTTGATGCCAAAAAACAGGGAAAGCAGCTGCCAAGTGTTAGCACTAAAAGGTCAGTGCATGAAGAGGTGATGAATAGATTCCGCATTGCAACCACAAAGAAAACACCTATTAGGCAGTTGGATAACCAACCATGCACTGAAGCCGGTCCAAAGTCGGTAATTGATTAGCAATAGCAAGGTACACCCGCCCAGATGGATCGTGGATGGTGAATGGGACTCCAAAGCTGTTTCCACAAGGCAAAGTCGTAAACTTGCGACGAATAGATTGCCAAATGGAAGAATGTGTTATGGACCAGGAAGGAGCATCTTTCCAAATCAGGTGGCCAGGGGACTAAGAGAGTGGAGTGGAGTGTAGTCACTGCCCTAGCAGGCAAGAGATGCATAAACTGATGAAAGAAGGATCTATTTGCACGTACCATTTGAGGTATCGAGTGGTGAAAGTACGGAGATACCTCAAGGAACGGTTCCAACGTGAGATCTTGAACCGGTGGTTTGACCAGCCATTGGTTCGTCCATATTTTAACAGGCCTGCCATCACCAACGTGCCATGATATGGACTGAGAAATTGAGTGTCGTCCCAAGACAATGCTGCGCCATGACCAAGAACCACGATGAACTTGTCTAAAGGACCACAAACTCTTCGTCTTGAGGTATTGGGCATACATGAAGCACATCCAAAGAGAATGTTGGGAGAGCACACCGGTAGGCTAGCTAAATAGGCTAAACAAGCTTTGTTCATCTCAATCAAATGACGGATCCTGATGCTGTTATCCGTATTTTTTAGTTACGGTCTTTTAGGAAGGAAAGGCAATATGTTGAAGGATTCCTTCCTTTGTTTGTTATGCTTATCTTGGATAGTTACTATCCTAATATGGAAAGGATAGTAACCCATCATTATTTATGTACCCCCTCTCTTCTTCTCTGAAAAAATAATAAAAGAGAGAGAGCAGTGTTTCATCGTGGATGTAGGCAACAGCCAAACCACGTTACATCGTTGTTTGCGTCTCTTCTGTGTGCTCATGTGTTAATATTTGGTATCAGAGCCAGTTGATGTCTTTCTGCGCCCGGATCTGGTAGCGGTCGTTGCTGCTAATCCTTTGTTGCTATCGTGTTGCGGAACGTCAGAAGGCTGTGTTTCATCTCCCTGTGTTATCGTTGCGGAACGTCAGAAAGTTGTGTATCATCAGGCTGTGTTATCGTTGTAAGTGTGTTGTGCTGGTTTACTTCCTGATCTGATATTCGGTTGATCAAGACAGGACTTAGGCACTGCAGTCTGGCAAGCCTTGTGTTGCTGAATTCATTTTTTGCTCTGTTCAAGTAGTGCTATGTTTTTTCCGTTATTGGTTGTTGTTTGGCATAGCTGGTTCCCATCTATAATGGCAGAATCATCACGGCTATCGGGTGCAGCGTCTGAACCAGCTTCGCTGCATCTTAATGGCGAGTCCAGATCCAGCTACTCAGAGTCAGGCCACCTTCTTCGCATCACCACGTTGTTGTTCTCAAGAAATAACTATATTAGCTGGGCAAAATCCGTGAAACTTTTTTTGAGTGGCAAATTGAAGGTGGGCTACATCACAGGTAAAATAAGTAAACCTGATGTATCCGATTCGACCTCTGAAAAATGAGAATAAAAAAATGACATGATTATGGGTTGGCTTCTAAATTCTATGGAATCCAAAATTGCAAAAAGTTTTTTATTTATGGATACAACAAAAGACGTGTGGGATGTTGTAAATGAAATATATGACGAGAGGTATAATCTTGCTCGAGTGTATGAGCTGCAGATGGAGATTGCGAAGTTCACCAGAGAAAACAAATCCTTCAATGCATATATCGGTACGTTGAGAGGAATGTGGGACAAACTTCTTCAATATAGGCCACCATCCGGGGATGTTGGGATTAATAAAAAACGGTTTGAAGAAGACAAAGTCTTTAAAGTTCTGGTTGGCCTCAGTTCCGACTACGAACAATTTCGTAGTCAAATTCTAATGACCAATCCCCTGCCATCGTTCAATATGGTATGTTCTATGATTCAGCGAGAGGAGACTAGAAGAAAAGTTATAAACCCATCGTCTCAGAAAAACAAAGAGGAACAACCAGAACAAATATCCCTTCAAGTGAGCGATAAGAAGGTAACTGATAACCATACTGGGTTCCTTTCTAATCATGATCGTCAAAAATTTAGATCTAGATTTAAGTGTACTTATTGCAAAAAAACTGGTTACACAAAAGAAAGATGTTGGGATCTTGTTGGCAAACTGACCCACGAGAAAGACCAAGGGAAAAATACTGGATCAAATTGTGTGGCTGCAAATTTTGTCACCAGAGAAGAATTAGCTCATTTTTTCTAGCAAATGGGTAAAACAAATCTGGTGTCATCCACTTCTATTAACCTTGAATGCTCTGACGATAAAGGTAAGAATACTAGTGCTTATGTCACTTATACCTCTGAAATTGAGTGGGTTGTTGATTCGGGAGCCTATGATCATATGCTAAGCAAAGATATACCCATCGACCAACATACATGTGTGAAACCTGTGTATACGGCCGATGGGTCTATCATAATGGCGAAAGGGTCACAAAAATTGAAACTTCTCAATAAGTCTGATAATTCTAAAGTTTTGGTCATTCTTAATTTGGTTGTTAATCTTATGTCTGTTAGTAAGATCACTAAGTCTCATAACTGTTTGGCCATTTTTTCCCCTAAGGATGTCGTGTTTCAGGACCAGACGACGAAGAAAGAGATTGGTAGAGGCATCGAACGAAGTGAATTATATTATCTTAACTCATCTGGAAAAGCCTTGTTTAGTCATGTGCATGCCCCTAATAACTTTAATGTATGGCATTCTCGTCTTGGTCATGCTCCTCATAGTGTTCTAAAACTTTTGATTCCTGACTTACCTTTTGAAAATACCTCTTATGATGCTTGCGAGTGTGCCAAGGCTACTCGGTTACCTTTTCCTAAATTAGCTACTAGAAGCAATGCTTTGTTTGATTTAGTTCATTCTGATGTATGGGGACCCGCTCCTGTCGAGTCTGTGTTTGATTTTAGATATTATGTTACCTTTATTGAAGACAAATATCATGTTACTTGGGTTTACTTTCTTAAACAAAAAAGTGAAGTGGCTAAAATCTTCAAAATGTTTTATAATATGGTGGTTACTCAATATAATGCCATGATTATAGCATCTTAGATCTGATAATGGGGGAGAATATGTCAATGAAGAAGTAAAATCTTTCATGGATGAGAAGGGCATAATTCCCCAAAACACTTATGCTGGAACCCCTCAACAAAATGAGGTTGCCGAGCGAAAAAATTGTCACTTACTTAATGTTGCTCGGTCCATCATGTTTCATATGAATGTTCCTCCAGTTTTTTGGTCTGATGCTATATTTGTTGCTTGCTATATTATTAATTGCATTCCTAGCTCCAGTTTAAGCAATCAAATCCCCATGAAATTACTTCGAAAAAGGGAGATTTCCATAAAGCATTTGAAAGTGTTTGGGTGTAAGTGCTATGTTCATATTCAAGAAAAATTCAGAAACAAACTTGAAAGAAGAGCACTTAAGTGCATATTTGTTGGATATTCAGTCTCAAAGAGGAGTTTTAAATGCTTTGATCTGATAAATAAGAGATTATATATAACTCGAGATGTCAAGTTTTTTGAAAATGAGCCATTCTTTAGTGATCCTGCTTATAATAGTCGACACCACAACGAAAGAAATAGGCAAGGGCCTAGCATCGTCTTTCCCATATCTCACAATTCTGAATTGGTATGTGACGATATTCAAGAAGGTACAAATACCAGTCCCAATGATGTTGCTGATCCCGGTGAGGATAGTCAATCTAATGTACAAATTCAAGAGAGTGTAAGATGGTCTGAACGTATATCTAAACCGCCAGTCAAATTGAGAGACTATTATTATTACTGCTCAGATCAAATGCCCAGAAAGCATTCTATAGAAAATATGTTTGATTTGACAAGACTGTCTAAGAACTATATCATTTTTTGGCTAACACTTATAGTCATCAAGAACCCACATCTTTCAAAGAAGCTATGCAAGATTACAATGGAAATTCGCTATGAAGGAAGAACTGAAAGTATTACTAAAGAATAACACTTGAACCATGGCAAAATTACCAAAAGGGAAAACGACAGTGGGGTGCAAATGGGTCTACAAGATCAAATATAACAGTGATGAAATAATAGAACGGTATAAAGCTCAGTTAGTGGCAAAAGGGTATACCAAAAAAGAAGGAGTTGATTTTACTAAAACTTTTGCACCTATTGCAAAAATGAACTCCATCTGGATTCTTCTCTCAGTTGTTGCCAACAAAAATTTGGGAGTATTTCAACTTGATGTAAAAAATGCCTTTCTTCATGGTGATTTGGACGAGGAAGTGTATATGGATCCTCCTTTGGGATATGACCATGAATAAGACAAGGTATCCAGACTTAAAAAATCCATATATGGGTTGAAGCAATCGCCACGCGCCTGGTTCTCAAAGCTAAGTTTTGTTCTTACTGATATTGGATTTCAACGTAGCACTGCTGATTACACTATGTTTATCTCTTGTATGCCTCAAGGTACTGTTATCCTCTTAGTCTATGTAGATGACATTATTATGACATGTAACAATGAACAAATGATGCAGAAGGTAAAAACCATTCTCCACACTAAGTTTGAGATCAAAGATCTTAGGAAACTTCGATATTTCTTGGGAATTGAAGTGGCACATTCTGACAATGGTATCTTTCTATGTCAAAGGAAATATATTTTGGATCTTATAAAAGACACAAGTATGATGGGAAGCAAAGTGGTGGATACTCCTCTTGAAGCCAATACCAAACTGAGAATAGATGATGGAAAAACAGTGAGGTTGAAAGCTTTCAAAGGTTAGTTGGAAAATTGATTTACTTGACTATCACTCGACCTGACATATCCTATGCAGTCAGTATAATAAGTCAGATTATGCATAAGCCAAGATCTACACATGTTGAAGCAGCTCACTGTATTTTGAGATACTTGAAAGAAAGTCCAGACAGAGGTATTATCATGAAAAGGAATAAGGACCTCAGTGTACTAGGATATTGTGATGCAGATTGGACGGGAGATCCAAATGATCGAAGGTCTACTACTGGTTTTTGTACGTTCGTTGGTGGAAACCTAGTTACCTGGAAAAGTATGAAACAAAATGTTATGGCTAGATCCAGTGCTGAAGCTGAATATCGCGCCATGGCTAAGTGCTTGTGTGAGCTTGTTTGGATTAAATCTCTTCTTCATGATATGCAAATTGATGTGAATGAACCGATGGAGCTAAAGTGTGATAATATGACAGCTATTTATATTGGAGCAAATCCTGTTTTTCATGAGAGAACAAAGCACATTGAAGTCGATTGTCACTTCGTGAGAGAAAAAATTCAAAACAAAGTCATTCGCACGTCACATGTTGGGAGCAACGAACAATTGACTGACATCCTTACGAAAACTTTGCATCGGGATAAACACATTGATATGTATAACAAGTTGGGGCAAACTAGCATTTGCGCACCAACTTGAGGGGGAGATTGTTATCCGTATTTTTTAATTACGGTCTTTTAGGAAGGAAAGGCAATACGTTGAAGGATTCCTTCCTTTGTTTGTTATGCTTATCTTGGATAGTTACTATCCTAATATGAAAAGGATAGTAGCCCATCGTTATTTATGTACCCCCTCTCTTCTTTTGCGAAAAAATAATAAAAGAGAGAGAGAGAGAGAGCAGTGTTTCATCGTGGATGTAGGCAACAACCGAACCACGTTACATCGTTGTTTGCGTCTCTTCTATGTGTTCATGTGTTAATAGATGCCTCACTCTGATTTGGGTGTACATAGACGATCCCAAGCTATTAGATGGAGGTGATTATGTGAGTCACCCCTATTCCACAGGAATATGCAAAAAACTATGTTCCAAAGCAATTCACACTTAAGGAATCCCAAAGGATAACAGCCAGTAAATTGATATACTTGAGAGGACATGTCTGATTAAGCAGATGCGTCCCACGTAGGAAAGCGAGTGCGGGACTTCCAACCAGCAAGTTGCTTGTCGACGCACACCATGATGTCACGACATAGATCGGAGGATATCCTGTCTTCAAATAGAGGAAGACCTAGGTAAGCGGATGGGAAAAGAAGCACGCGACCAACCCAAAATTGATTGAATATATATATGCTGGATCCGGGCATCATCAACATGGATAGTGAGCAAAACTGATTTTTCTGCATTCACTCTCATGCCTGCAGAAGACTCAAATTGAGCCAAAATATTTTCCCCCTTGATGAAGAACTATTTAACCACACCATTACCTTCAATATCCCAAAAAGCTTGGTAAAAGCATCCAAGGAAACCATCCGACCCTGGTGCTTTATCACCTGATGGTTTGAAAACCGCCAAACGGACTTCCTCATGACATCCAACCACGAACTCGATATATAAAGCACCAATCGACTTTTACAAAATTAGCTTCACTACCATGCTGATTGTTTGTCCATGTGAACCTGTGAGAGGGGTCACTGACTTCAGGAAGCCGTTGGATTGAATGAAATTCTCAAGGTCGTGACACGAGTATAAATCTGGTGGCCCCCTAGTTTTATCTGCAGCCGACCACATGGAGTTGAAGTCTCCAATGGTGACAAGTGGAAGTTAGGAATGGAGTCTGGACCAGTTGTGCAGTCAGATCGGAGAAGAGACCACTGCTGAAAATGTAGTTTGAAATTCAATATCTTGCATGTCAGCTTGAATCCAATAATGGTGCAGGGACATGGCTTTGTGAGAGAAATCTGCAGAGGGTCCCATAAGCAAAGAACTCTACTCCACCCCTCAGTAGTTAAAGGACTGGCAAGGAGTTCATAATCCGGCAACCAACGATGGAACTTTGTAACATATCTCATTGGGAAGGGGCTGAAGCAACCCCCGAACATTCCATGAAAGAATATGTGACGATGAAGAATATGACATATCACGTTGGGAAAGGGCTGAAGCTAATCCCTGAACATTCCATGAAAGAATTTTAATGGGGAATGTGGACCAGAGGAGTGACGATTCGGAGTTGCCTCGAAATTCAGAGTACTCATTTGAGGTTCAAGGCCCATCGCAGAAGCCAAATCTGAAAGCACCTCAGAAAACTCGTGTGGTTGTGGCAATACTGCAGACAAGGAAGCAGGGGGTGAAGGAGTATCAGGTGGTTTAGGTGGATGAGGTTTGACAAGGGCTGTATTGGTGATGTCACTTAAAACTTTTCTTAGAATCAATTTGTCGAGCTCGAGGAGCAAGAAGAAAGCTCCATAGAAACGCGTTAAAGAAAGACATGTTCCACAACTCGACTGAGAGGCCTCGAAGGTGGAACCAAATAGGCACGAGGTTAGAGGCCTCCAGTTTAAACAGCATACCAGGATGCAAAGGATTCGAAACTAAGGTGTGTCACCAGCAAGACGCCATGCACCGTGCCACATAATAGCAGATATATCTTCCTCAGTAGAGACGCAGACGAGAAACAAACCATCGATCGCCATGGAAAACTTAGAACCCCACATCGAAGACCGCATACGTTGGAGAGATTCAACAATAAAATCGTATTCCAACCGTTTGGAATGCAATTCACTTAGAGAGACCCACCACCATGGTGAATCAATATGGGAAGGAATAGGCTGAATCGGATATAACCAGAGTCAGACGATAAGAAGACTCCTCCACCATAACATCGTCATCCTCGGCATGATCGTCGAATCATGCTGCCCGCCTTGGCTAACAACATTTGCCCAAGAACAATTGACAACACCAGGAGATGGACCTCCAGTAGTCCGTTCACCAGGGATGTGGGAGGCATCATGAGTCAGAGCTCCACAAGAAATGGAGCAGCCATGCTTCACAGGGGACGTTGATGAGAAAGCCATTGGTTTTGGTGGTTCCTCAGTGTCGCCCATATTAGGAATGAAGGTCGATTAATTGGGACTTAATATGGTTATACAACCTTGGAAAAGATCCCCCTCGACTAAGGCAATACATACTTTGTTGGCATTATTGGGAGTTTTAACATGCCATCTTCGGTGGTTTTGATGTGAAGTAACTTGGTTGGGCCACTTTGGCTAAATTGCTAATATCCCCAACCTAGCACAGAAATCCTGAGACAACACCCAAATGCCGACTGACAACCCATGCTAGCAAAGGGATGGGTCCTTTCCACTATTTTCCACATCACAAACTTCACCCCTCCTTCCCTTGACTGATGCAACCCCTTAGTTTGGATGTCACATACCCCTTTGAATGACAACATAGATCCTCTATTCAAAACACCCTTGAGTGTCCTAGCAATGTACTGTTCACTCTCATGCCTTTGTCATCAACTCACCATCAAACTTGAAAAAAATAACACTGCCATAAAGAAGTCGAGTATGCTCTTCTTCTTGCTTACTATATCTCTCCCAGCATCTTGCAGATGAGGATAGTCAATGGAACCAAAATCCTCATAAAGGCAGGGTTCAGATCATTCCAATCTCCACCCCCATCAAACTTGACTCTTGGGACAAATTTACTAAATAACTCCCTCCCACCAGAAACATAGAATGATCAGTGCTTCTCAGTGCCTGCCAATTACTCTCCATATATATAATCTTATTTCCAGCGTCTTGCAGCTTGGGAATGGTCAATTCGGCCCCTAAATTCAGAGGGGCCTTAGCCATGCTCCATCCCAAACTAAAATAATTTACATTAAAAAGAACAGGTATACAATACATGACAAGTTGCTTAATATACGTTCTCTCGCTAACATTCTAAGTGAAACCTAATGGAGAGAGTTTCTCAAACAACTTATCTGTGTTAATGCATTCTTTGTTCAAAAGGATACAATTTGCTTTAATCATGACTGGACAAACGCCGCAACGAAAACCACACGCAACATAATATAAGTGGAACAGGAAGGGATGTAAAAGTATTTGGGAAGAAAAGGCCTCTGCATGCTCATGGACTTGTGCTCAAAAAAACCAACAACTCAGCATATAAAGCTAAAAATACTCCAGAAACTCAGAGGCCTTAGCCATGCTCCATCCCAAAAATAAAATAATTTACATTAAAAAGAACAGGTATACATGACAAGTTGCTTAATATACGTTCTCTCGCTAACATTCCAAGTGAAAACAAATGGAATTAAATTTCTCAAACTTATCTGTGTTAATGCATTCTTTGTTCAAAAGGATACAATTTGCTTTAATCATGACCGGACAAACGCCCCAATAAAAACCACACGCAACACAATATAAGTGGAACAGGAAGGGATGTAAAAAAATTTGGGAAGAAAAGGCCTCTGCATGCTCTTAGACTTTTGCTCAAAAAAACAAACTCAGCATATAAAGCTAAAAATACCCCAGAGACTCAGAGGCCTTAGCCATGCTCCATCCCAAAATAAAATAATTTACATTAAAAAGAACAGGTATACATGACAAGTTGCTTAATATACGTTCTCCCACTAACATTCCAAGTGAAACCAAATGGAGAAAATTTCTCAAACTTATCTGTGTTAATGCATTCTTTGTTCAAAAGGATACAATTTGCTTTAATCATGACCGGACAAACGCCGCAATAAAAACCACACGCAACACAATATAAGTGGAACAGGAAGGGATGTAAAAAAAATTGGGAAGAAAAGGCATCTGCATGCTCTTGGACTTATGCTCAAAAAAACCAACAACTCAGCATATAAAGCTAAAAATACTCCAGAAACTCAGAGGCCTTAGCCATGCTCCATCCCAAAATAAAATAATTTACATTAAAAAGAACAGGTATACATGACAAGTTGCTTAATATACGTTCTCTCGCTAACATTCCAAGTGAAACCAAATGGAGAAAATTTCTCAAACTTATCTGTGTTAATGCATTCTTTGTTCAAAAGGATACAATTTGCTTTAATCATGACCGGACAAACGCCCCAATAAAAACCACACGCAACACAAGTGGAACAGGAAGGGATGTAAAAAAAATTGGGAAGAAAAGGCCTCTGCATGCTCTTGGACTTATGCTCAAAAAAACCAACAACTCATCATATAAAGCTAAAAATACTCCAGAAACTCAGAGGCCTTAGCCATGCTCCATCCCAAAATAAAATACAACAACAACAACGCCTTCATCCCAAACAATTAGGGTCGGCAATATGAACCAAAAGAAAATCATTTTGGGTCCTCCACATGAATCCTTCTCCTCCAATCATTTCTATCCAATGTCATGTCCTCGGTGAGGTTCAAAGCCTTCATATCCTTTCTTATCATCTCCATCCAAGTCTTCTTAGGCCTACCCCAACCTCTTTTAGCTAATATATTTTCCCATTTCTCCATCCTTTTAACCAGAGCATCATTAGGCCTTCGTCGAATATGCCCAAACCATCGTAAACGATTCTCACTCATCTTATTTTCAATGGGTGCAACGCCTTTCTTCTTACGTATTTCCTCGTTTCGAATCTTATCTTTTAGTGTCTTTCCACACATCCATTGAAGCATACGCATCTCAGTTACACTCATTTTTTGAAAATGATGTCTCTTGGCAGCCCAACATTCCGTACCATATAGTAAAGCGGGTCTAATTGTCGTCCTATAAAACTTCTCCTTCAACCGCAATGGCATTCTACGATCGCACAACACTCCAGTTGCACTTTTCCATTTCATCCACCCAACCTTAATCCTATGATTTACATCTCCATCAATTTCTCCATTCTTTTGAATGATAGATCCCAAATATTTGTAACAGTCATCCACCGCTATTTCTTGCTCACCAAGCTTCACTAGACTCTCATCACTACTTCGTTGCTTACTAAACCGACATTTCATATATTTTGTCTTACTCTTACTCAACGTAAAAACCTCTTGCCAATCCCAAAATAAAATAATTTACATTAAAAAAACAGGTATACATGACAAGTTGCTTAATATACATTCTCTCGCTGACATTCCAAGTGAAACCAAATGGAGAAAATTTCTCAAACTTATCTGTGTTAATGCATTCTTTGTTCAAAAGGATACAATTTGCTTTAATCATGACCAGACAAACACCACAATAAAAACCACACGCAACACAATATAAGTGGAACAGAGATGTAAAAAAATTTGGGAAGAAAAGGCCTCTGTATGCTCTTAGAAAAAAGCCAACAACTCAGCATATAAAGCTGAAGATACTCCAGAAACTCCTACTAAATCAATTACAACCCAAGCAATAAACCATAAACAGTATTTGCGGAAAAACTACATGAAATAAAATAAATAATGTCATGATCACCAGAATTACATTATGCAGTTGTACAGAACTGTCAAATCCAAATGCTAGAATACCTAATGACATCAGACATATTCCATCATATTATAACACCTTGATTAAATAAAGATGAATTTACCAGGAAAAGCATATTCCACTGCTCCAACATAGAAAATCTCTGTTCATTGTGCATTGCAATGTAGTCTGCAGCTAGAACAGTAAGACAAGAGGTTGAAAAGAATGACTAAACACAGAGATTTAGTGGCAGTAAGAGGCTTCATCTTTCCAAAAACAGCCCATAAAGTAAAATAAAAGTAACAACCTGTAAGAAATGTGCAACATTTAAAGCATTCATGCCATCGTCCGAGTGCCACATGTTTCTAATATCATATCTGAATTAAGCAAACAATGAAACATACACTCTATTCAAGACAAACAAGTGCAGGAATAATTCTCCCCACCATTTAAAGGAAAACTTCCTCAAAGAGCACACACATAATAAATAGAACTGCACTCCCTAGAATCCACACAATCAAAAGCCATCCATTACGATCTGATCAGATTTCTATTAATCTTGAAAATATGGCAGAGCAGTGACAAAACAAAAAATATGCCGTTCTTTGGAACCTGAATCAATCAAAATGATTGTTCCAACCACAACTGTCAGGATAGCAAGAATGCTCTTTCTCTCCCTCTCCTTTTCTATTCTACTTAAGATGTCATGAATGAGTTACAAAACACATGGATGGTTGAAGCATGGAATACCATTACTCTTACAGGGATAACACATTAATAGACAAACTAATTTGAGAAAAAGTACTTACCAATACAGGCAAACATAGGTTCTTGAGATATTGCCACCTGGTGATTGGCAAAAAATTTAACAATAAGACCTATGTATGGATGGCATTAATGATTCTCAATCAAACTCGTCAAACATCAGTGAGGACTATGTTCATGGATATAATAATCAGAAAATGAAATTGGTTTCTTTAAACGGTTTCTTTGAGAATCCCTTTCTAGATTACATAGCCAAATAATATTTTTAAATTGCACAAACAGAAGGGTCCATTTTCTTATCAAGCTACCTACACAAGGATTTTCTTCCCAAACACAACCCATAGGAACAGAGTTGGCCTGCAAAACAAGCAGTAGCACAAATTCTGCCAGCAAACAGTGAGTTAAAGAATCAATAAGAATGCATGATCAACTCAGAACTGAGTGCTAAACAGTAAATGCCACTAGGCCTAATATCCACCTGGTAACCAATGAACCTCCATCCAACCATGGAAATCAACATCACAGCAATGCACCGCCATTCACTCTATCAAGTTACCGAATGAGGAGAAAGCTCCCATATCTTGTATCAAGCAGATTTCTTGGTGGGAACAACATCAGGCATGTCCTCAGAGGATGAAGAATATTCAGAGGAACTGGAAGAAGACATAGCCCAATGCTTCCTTCTCTTTTTTTCTCTGTGACCATGTTCATGCCTTTTATGACTTCTACCGTGGTTTTTCGTTCTCCTTCCACTTCTATATTTTTCATGAAAATCATCCTCATCTGAATCATCTCTTCTATGTTTTCTACGGTGTATTTTTTCAGTCTCTTCTGAATCCTCTCTCCTATGCCTTTTATAATGCTTATCATCCTCTTCGGACTTTTCTCTTCGATGCTTTTTATGACATTTTTTGTCATCTTCTGATTCCTCCGTATGATTCCTTTTGTAATGCTTCTTGCCATTTTCGTCGGATTGTCTTCTCCTATGCTTTTTATGGTGTTTCTTGCCATGTCTGATTCTCTTCTCCCTAGACTTTGACCTCTCCTTGGACCTTCTCTTGCCACAACCTTTTGCAGCAATCTGAGCACTCGGGTCATTATCAATCCTTTCAAACCCATCACTTTCTTTTTCATTCCCTGTTTCAGTGGTTGTCAGACAAGGCACCAGGTTCATGTTCATATCTTCACCTGTTTCTGATGAAGAGTCTGTTTTTCCCTGTCTACCACCTATATACTCATCTCCACCTGTTTTGTGGCTATTAAAGTTGTCCTCTACAGATGCAACAGTATACACTGGCTGTTCCTTTTTCTTCATGTCATATATTTGACTATCAGCTACAAATTCCTGAGAATAAGCTGATTCCACCCCATGATTAGCGGTCTTCAAGCTCTGGTTGGCAGCAGGATCATTCTTAACATGTGACCTTACATCAGATCTATTTTTTCTTTCTGACACAATATTATCAGGTTGAAAAGCATCCTTCTCTCCATTAGGTCCAGATTTCTGATTTTCATGGCCAGTAGAGGTATCTTCAGTGTGTGTATGGTTGCTGCATCTAGGAGATACCAAGTCACTTGAACCGGGACTTCTACCAACATTGAGTTCAAGGGATTTTTCTTTCTTACTGTTTAAAGCATCTAAGTTACCATGCGCATCATCATTCTTGTACTTACAATTCTCCCTATTTTTGTGACCATATTTATCATCAGATTTCAGTGGCATGTTTTCATCTTCTCTCATTCCCAGTGACATGGATACCACCACTTCATCTGAACCATTAGAGGTAGCATGATTTTGAGAATAAGATGCATGCCTTAACACTGCAGGGCTTCTCTTCATTCCTCCCATGACCTTTCTACCAGAATGATTAGTAGAAATTGACTCTGATCTCAGAGAAGAGCTCGAACAACCATTGTTTGTCAATCTTTTACTGAGAGAGGAAACATCATTGACATGACAACTGTATACATGTTCAGACTTATCATTCTTCTCGACACTACTAACATCATCATCATCTTTATTGATAATTTCTACAGGACGTCTATTACCACAGCTTTGACTGCTTCTGGAGGAAGTAAAGCTTCTGTTATCTGTATGTTTTTTTTCACTTCTACTCTTTGAATGTTCGGAAGTTGAACTGAAGCTATTTCTGTTGACAGGACTTTTGGAAATTATACGCAACCCTGTCTCAGTACTATGGTCTGACTTAGGAGAACGAGATCTATAAGGGAGATGACGAGGAGAAGGAGACTTGTCACGACAGCGCCTTGCTGTTCTGGATCTGGACAGTGATCGTCTGCTTCTGCTCCTGCTCCAGCTTCTACTTCTATGACAAGAGGGAAAGCCTCTGTCATGATAACGATAATCCAAATCTCTTCTGCGGCTTGACCTATGGTACTCCTCATGATCATCATAACCACGGTTACCATATCGAGAATACCTATGACTTCTGTAACTGCTGTAGTCTCTAGTGGAATGCCTTTTGCGCTCAGAGTGGGCATACCTGACAGGAGACCAGGATGGAGAGACAGACTCAGACTTTGAGGATCGAGAAGTTGATCGAGACTGTGGCTGAGGTTGGGATTCAGACCTTTCCCTGTACAAATGAAAGTTATTTTCCTAACATTGCATATTTATAGAGCATAAAGTTAAGAACACAATGTAAAACTAGGGAAAAAGATATAGAAGACAATATAAAAAACATGAGACTGTAAGGTAGGCGTACAGAAATACTGTAAAAGGTAGATATCCTCTTGAAACAATAAAAAAGTACATGTTATACAGAGAAGAGTCAGAATCAGGGAATAAACATGAATATGATTCCTGGGAATTATAAGTAGCAATATTAGATAAATGGTACATGAATTGGTTAAAAATCTACCATGAAGCACTAGAACCCAGTCCAACTTATGAAGAAGGGGAGAGAAAGCTCAGCTCTACACTCCCCAGTATTATGTTTACCACGACGTAGGTACTTGACTTACATGTGCACTACAAGTATGCACAGCCATATCATGATGATATATTCATGTATTTATCACATATTTCCTACACAACTTATTGGGCTGTAATTTGTGAATGTTTGTAAGGTTCAAGCATCTTCTATTTCTACCCTAACACTTCATACATTCGCTATAATTGCATTTCTTATTAAAAGCATGACAAACCCTAAAATATTGTCAGACCTCGTTCAAGGCCTAAAACCAAATAATGGATGAATCTGTCACAACAAATACAAAATTTGACGGCTATGTTAAAATAAAGTTGCACAAATGCCATCTACCTCTTCAGAGAAGGTTCATTTGCTTTTTCTTTCTCTTCAACAGTCTTTTCTCCAGTTAAAAGCTTGCTGATCTGTGCTGCACGGGCAACTGCTTCCTCGGCAGCAGCTTCAATGCTAACAGCATTTGCTGCAGCCTGTTGTTGTGCTAATAGTTTCTGATTTAGTAACGATTGTTGAAAATGGTATTGCTGAAGCGCTATAGCATGCTGCATCAATGGTGTGTTGATAGGCTGCAGAGGCACATACGCAGATGTGGTCACAACAGACCCAGACAAATGTTGGATCGATGACACTCCCACATTAGAACCGTCCTTTGGTGCTCCAGCACCAGGTTCCATAACGTGCCCTCAAATTTCAGCTACCTTGAATACAGTGGTTCCCTTCCAAACATGGAACTGCAACCCTAAATCCTTGAATGTTCAGAACCATTGTTCACAGACACAAATCCCCCAGATAAATGCAAATACTAAACCATATGCTACACACAGGCAAAACTTGAACTGAAAACACTAGCAAAAACCTCACTAAACTGTAGAGTTAAATAATAGATATATAGAGCATATTTACGGAACAAACAATAGATGCTACTGCTTAGCAACAACAATATACAATAGAGAGATGCGTGTGAAGTTCATCTAGGGATACAGGATACAGATCGACATGATGAGCTTTGCAGGGAGAGGAACAGAACAGGAGTAAAAATGTAAAACATTCGTGGCATGATAGTTTATGAACTAAACGTGTCCAACTGACCAGTATCCTACTAGAACCAAAAACTAAGCAACAAAAGAAATGCCGGCAAATATCATTTGAAGATGAAAGGTAAGAGTTTCAGGTCCAAGGGCCTGGGACAGAAACCTGGCCAAAGCACCCCGGAAACCAGTCCATCATGAAGATGAACGGCATCTACAACCTCCTATGTGCTTCAAGCTTTGAACGAATTTCTGCCGTCCATTTCTGCATCGAAATTTTTTGTTGGGGCCCATCTAGGTGGAGACTACAATCTTCCATCTTTATAAAGCGTTGCATCCAAGGTGCCTTGACAGAAAACCGTCCAAGGAGCTCGAAGAGAAATACGTGAAAATACCATTTGAAGATGGAAGGTAAGAGTTTCAGAAGCAATTAAGTTAAAACCTAGGGCGCACCAGCCGCAACAAACCCACCCGAAACCCTCACCAGAAAAAAAAAGAAGAAAAGAAAAAGTGGGCTCTAAGTAAATACAGCTATACAAGTGAACATTTTCGCATACTCGAACAAATCTATGCCTTGGATTAGCTCAAATAGATTCATCAAATCACACATAGAAAAGCAACGTGCACCACCACTCCCAACAACATAAAGAGCTATGATATTAGAATAGTAAATAGAAAAGGAGGGATAAACAGACGTTAATCCACTAGACCCTTCAAGAAAACTGAGAAAAAAAAGAACCCATCAAAGCATGGAATTGGGGTATGCTTCTCCTAAAGAATGCAGGTGGAACTCATCGCCATCTAAAACATAAACTAAAAATAGAAATAAAATCCACATATTTTCGACCCAAAACGTGCCCTAGAAACATCAAAACCTGGGGTTCAAACCCCACGAAATAATCAAGAAATTCCTCAAAACTTTTTCCCTCAAATCTGATCCCCAAAAAAGCAGAAACCCACCAGCATAATTATGCAATAATCTCACAAAAAACTGAAAAGATTAACCGATGAGGGTTTTTGCAAGACAAAAAAATACGATAAAAAAGTTTGCATGTTGAGTCCCTACTAAGTCGAGACAAAATCACTAATCGAAAATAAATCCATCAAAAAGATAATAAAGAGGAAAAAGAGCATGAGAAGGGGAGGAAGGACGGGATTACCTAAGCACGACGGAAAAGAGAGGCGGCAACGACGTACGGACGTCTCATCCCCACGGCTTCGCCATCCAAAGAGGAGAAGGGGTTTTCACAGAAACAACCCGTTTTTCAGTCGGCGTCGCACTTGAGCACCCGTTTGTGAGAAAATTGACCATATTGCCCTCTCTCTATGTACCTATATATATATATATATATATATATATATATATATATATATATATATATATATATATATTCAGAGAATAAAACTGAACATATTTGACCCCATTTCTTATTCAGCGCCGTTCTGTACATGGTTTTGAAGTATTTTATGATAGATCGAACCGTTAGTTGTGTTTATTTTAGTAGGTTTATTGGGAATCTTGAATCATGCTTTTTCGAAAAAAAAACTTATTTTTATGACCCGAAAAAAAACTTGGTACCTTCATAACAATTGATTTTGGATCACCAAGAAATCCTGTATAAAAGTCAGATTTCTGCAATCCAAAAGCTGGTTCTTACTAAAAAAACTATACATCACATCTACGGTGTTACAAGTGAAAAAAAAAAACTTAAAACTGCGTTCTTTAGGCTCTCTTTTTTTGTTAGGTCTCGTTAGGCCCCTTCAAAAATAATAGTTTTAAGTTTTTTCACTTCTAACACTTTAGATGTGATCTATTGGTTTTGTTTAGTGGGAACCAGCTTTTGGATCGCCAGAATCTAACCTGTATACGTTTTTCTGATGATGCAAAATCAATGGCTACGAAGATACCAATTTGTTGACTCATAAAAATATATTTTTTCATAAAAAAAAAAGCATGATCCAAGAGTTGATCCCCACTCAATTGAGTATGCTAAACACATCTAACGGTTCATACCTAGGGGCATAACAGGGCAACACCGACTCATTTCACTATATATATATATATATATAAAGAGAGAGAGAGAGAGAGCTGAATAATATTTAGCCTCGCTTTTCTCATTCTGCTATGTTAGGCCTCTGAAGTGTTTTATGATAAATATGAGCCATTAGATTGAGTAATAATCTACTCTTGGATCATGTTTTTTTGAGGAAAAATGTGATTTTATGAGCCAAAAAAATTTGATGCCTTCATGGTCATTGATTTTGGATCATTAAAAAACCTTGTATATAGGTCAGGTTTTGATTATTCAAAAGCCGATTCCCACTAAACAAAACCTATAGATCACATTTTTTAAGAGTTTTATGATAGATATGAGCCATTAGATGCGTTTATCATGCTTGATTGAGTAGAAATCGACTCTTGAATCATGTTTTTCGATGAAAAATATGATTTTATGAGCTGAAAAAAACTGATGCCTTCGTAGCCATTAATTTTGGATCATCGAAAAACCCTGATTATCCAAAAGCTGATTCCCACTAAACAAAATCTATAAATTACATATATGGTATTAGATGCGAGAAAATCACAAAAAATATGATTTTTGAAGGGGCCTAATGGGGGCAGAATGAGAAAATGAGCACCACCACCTCATTACTTATATATATATATATATATATATATATATATATATATATATATATATATATATATATATATATATATATATATATATATATATATATATATATATATATATATACGAGAACTGAACATATTAAGCCTCATTTCTCGTTCTACCCTGTACTGCCTTAGAGGTTTTAAGTGTTTTATGAACCATTAGATGCGTTTAGCATAATCAATTTAGTGAGACTCAATTCTTGGATCATGTTTCTTCGATAAAAATACATGTTTTTATGAGCTGGAAAACTGGTACCTTCACAGCCATTAATTTTGAATTATCGAAAAAACTTGTATATAGGTTTAGATTCTGACAATCCAAAAGCCGATTCCCAGTTTCCCACAAAACAAAACCTATAGATCACATCTACGGTGTTAGACGTGCAAAAAAAAAACTTAGAACTATGATTTTTGAAAGAGCTTAATGAGACCTAAAGAAAAAGGGGCCTAAGGCACACATTACTCTATATATAACCGGGATTGACCTCAAATTCCCACCAAAGTTTTGAGCCTAAATATATGTATTTTTCAAGGGTTGCACAATGAGACCAACTAGCTTAGTCTTGACCCAGTGTTATAGGAGCACATATGTGAACACCCCAATTTTTTCAAAATATTATAAATATTCCCTTTTTGCCCCTGATTCCATTTTCTTGGTAATTGAGTCACTTTTAAATCTAAAATCCATTTTATTTCTCAAGTTTTACTGAAATTAAATTCATTTTATTATTTGACTCAATTTCGGATCCAGATCCAGATAAAAGATCCCAATATGAGCTTCGTTATCCAAATTTTTAAAATAAAACTTCAAAATACCAAAAATGACCTTTTGAAAGGCTCAGACAGTCCATCCGGTATCCGTTTGGATCCATCGTGTTATATTCCTCGATTCGAGATTTAAAAACTCGAATATTTTCTCAAAACTTGGGTCCAAACCTATTTTCTGAAGAATCAAACCCAAATTTCTCAGAAAAACCCTTCCTTTGTAAATATTTTTGAAAATTTTGCAAAATTATTTTAAACTCTTTAGTTTTTAGAATTTCATTCAAAAAAATACAAAAAAAATGTAGAAATGAAGAAAAGAACAAAAAATAAATAATAAAAAATATATATATATAGAAAAGAGAAATATAGTTTTAAAAGACCTCCTTTTGAAGAAAACAAATCTTTTAACTAAAAATAATCTTTTGACAAAAACTTTTTGAAAAGAGCCGCTATTTTGAAAATTTTTAAAAACAGGGAATCACCTTTGATAAAACCACTTTTAACGAAATTTCTTTTAGGGTTTAAAAAAAAACCTTCTCTCTCTGGCCGACTCCCTCAGCCACCCGAACCCTCCAGAAGCCTCCCCATGGAGCTCCTCTACTGCTTCCCGCGCATCCCCTCTTTCCCCATCATCGTCCATCTTCAACAGCCCTCTTTCTCTCCTCCATCCATCCGCAACGAAAGCATCCTCCACCTTCTTTAAAGTCAGTTGAGGGGAAACCCTCAGGACCATCGTCTTCACCCCCTTCATCCTTTCTTCTCTGACTTCTCTCCTCTTATTCATTCCTTCTTCTTATTTTCCTGTTTTTCGTTCCCCCAAAGAGACTGAAGATCGACCACCACTATGAAGTTCAAGCCACAATTCCAGCACATCACTTATACCTACAGTACACTCATACTGTAGCTCCATCTCCAAGTTCCTCTCTGCTACAGCCCTATGCACACTAGCAGCTATACCTTCATCTCACAACATATATACCCTGTGTGCTCACTAATAGACTCGCTGCAATCCACCTGCTACCTGGTTCGGGAAATGACAATTCGATCAGCGAGGAGTTTGTTCAGTTATTTCAGAATTCTAATGGGGTTAGTTGCCAAAGTATAAAGAGAGGGCATCAAACATCTGCTCACAGAACTTCCAAAGTTAAGATTGCCATCAAAATTCTGCTTCTCTGCAAATATTAAGGCTTGTAAAAGGAAAGCAGAAAGGATTGTTTGCCTTATCTATCGTTTTACAGTTTTGCTGCAACAGGCAAGATCTAATGATGAAGGAAATGGATTGTTTACATTGAAGAAAACTCTCCCACCACCTTCTTGAAAACAAAGGCTTGAGATTTGTATATCTCTGCAAAAAGCAGAAGCAGTTGCTGCTGAACCTTCACGGTATATCAGGTTATTGGAGCCTCCAGCGTGTTCACGGCATGGCAGCCCTAAGGCTAAGGTGGATGCTCATGCTTTCATAGACTTGCCACTGATGTTTGGCATTCATCTCAACCCCCAACAGTTCTGCTTGCCTAGCCTTTCAGGTACGCTCATTGTTTTCCACTTATCATTTATACTTGTATGTTCATTTTAGCCTACAAAGCAAGTCTTATGTATCATATTTTATGGTTTGTCTTGCTGGAGTCACAAAAGTAATGTAACATTTGGTGTTAGGGATAGAGAGGTTTATACCTTTCAGATTGATCCACTATAGGTATGTTTTGTACTTCTGCAGTTATTTTCTGCAGTTGGTACCAGTTGATTCTTTATTTCTTCATCTTTTTTTTCTTTCTGATAAGAATCGATCCCCAAAGGATCTTGAAATACAGATTCTTCTGTCTGATGTCAATAGGGCTTCAACATTAATGCCACTACATTCTTTGTCCTTGTTCTCTTATCACTGCATGTTTTGTTAAACACAACTTTTGGAAGTTCAGTATCTGGTTGTCTGGTAGGGCATTTCAATTATTCTCATGAATTGTTTTAGCTTCGATGATGAAATAATGGATCTTAACTACATGGTCATTCCCACACAACACTGCATCTGCTCTAAATGCCACCTATTGTCTTTACTCAAGGAGTCCATCCGCAGCAATAACACCCATTATATTCCCCACCTAAAAGAGTTACAACCACTTCTATTGCACAGCAACCCCTCCCACTTACATAACACCCACCTGCCATAGTCTGACACTTCTACTCTGCTGCATGCTTCATTTACTTTTGATTTCCTGCATCTATGTATCTCATCCCTTGCTGTAAATACAAATGTGGTGTCAACCTTTGTTGATGCCATCGGCTATCCTCACATATAGGTTTCCATTGGTTTGAGAAGCCATTGTCTCATTAGCTATACCTATGTACATATATATATATAGATATATAGATATATATGGGCATTTCATTTGTTAATATAAGCATGGAAAATTTTGTATCGGTGTTCTTATTAGAACATAAATGAGTACATCCACCTTTTATCTCTAAGATCATGTCTTCATCCTTTTTTCTATGTGTAGTATCTTACAAATCAAGTGTTTTGCAGAGAATATGTGGAGAATATCATTATTTGGAATTGTATTTTCAATTTTAATTATTGTAATAAGTTTAGGCCTTAATGAGAATTTACATTTCCAGCTTTTAGATAGAATGAAGGAGCATTGTCAATGTCATAAATTGCTTGTTTTCATGCCTTTTACCTTTATTTTCCAAAATCTCATAATGGTGAAACACGAATGACACGTGCACCATTTCGTAAGAGATAATTAATCCTAAGTTGATGATTTACATCAATGGCCATAGTCAGGATGTGAACAAAACTTAGGATTTTCATCTTTTATAAAATAACACTGGATCCACACTGGATCCTTTACAAAATTCATCATATTTTCTTTAAATCTCTTTCTCTTTTATCAGAGTTTAGTTTAAAATTAATTCAATACATATATCAATGGCCATAGTCAGGATATATTGAGAGTTAATTTCATTTTAAACTCTATAAAAGCACCAAGATATATTTTATTCTTCACTTGAATTTAAAAGGTGATTATTATATAATACATTCAAATGACCATAGTCAAGAATGTATTATATATGTAATCTCATTTATAATTCATTTAAAGAATGAGATATGCTTTTTCAAAATTCAATTTCAAATTCTTTAAATTCATTCATCATTTAGGATAGAATTGCATCATATTTTCAAAATCTTCTTTTAAAAACTCCAAGTGATTTTGAGTATCTTTCTTCGTTTCTCAAATCAATTCTATTCTATAGATTCAAATTCAATTCTATCTCATTTCAAGATTCAAAAATTCGATTTCAAAGTCCAATTTGACTTTGAAATTTCAAAATCATTTTTTTCAAAATTCAAATTTCCAAATTCAATTCAAAAATTCAAACTTCAAAGTTTAATCTAACTTTGAAGTTTCATCTTCTGATTCAAAATCAAGTTTTATCTTTTTATCTTCAAAATTCAAAATCAAAGTTTGAGATTGATTCTGGATCTCAAAACTCAAGTCTTTTTTTTAAGTTTTAAATTCATTCTGGGTTTTCAAAACCCAGATCCATATTCAAAAGTCTCATTTGGACTTTCAAAATCCATTTTTAGGATCCAAAATCTAACTTCACCTTGGATCTCAGACTTCAGATCCAAATTTCCTTTAGGATCCAGAACTCAATTCCATCTTGGATCTCAGATTTCAGATCCAAATTCCATTCCAAATTTTGGACCTAATTCCATCTTAGATCTCAGACTTCAGATCCAAATTCCATCTTGGATTCCAGATCTTGGATCCAATTCCATTTTAGGATCCAGAATCCAATTCTGCTTTGGATCTCAGACTTCAGATCCAAAATCCAGTATAGGATCCAAAATTCAATTCCACCTTGGATCTCAAACTTCAGATCCAAAATCCAGTATAGGATCCAGAATTCACTTCTACCACGGATCTCAGACTTTAGATCCGAACTCCATTTCAAAACTGAGATCAAATTCCCATTTAGGATTCTAAAACCAGAATTCAATTTCGAATCTCAACTCTATTTAGAATCCAAACTTTGGATTCAAATTCCATCTTGAATTCCAAATTTCAAATCAACTTCTATTCTCAAATCCAATTCTCAAATCCGATTTCATTTCATCCCAGATTTCAAAATCCAAGTTTTTGATTCCCAAAATTTCAAAAACCAATTCCATCTCTCAATTTTATTTGGATTTCTCAAATCTTACTCTGATTTCAAACTTTAAAACTGAAATTCAAATCACATTCCATCTCTATCCTGATTCAAAATCCTAATTCAAAGTCCATTCATGACTTTGAATTTTCCTTTCTTCTCCTTTTATCTCAACTTCAAAACCATTCCTTTTGAAGTTTAGATTTATTTTCCCAAGCTCTGATTATTCCAAAAACTTAGAACTTTGAATCTTAAGTTCTAAAGTTAGAAACCATTTCTTCACTCTATTATCAGATTCATCTCAGAAACACTTGGAGATTTCCAAAATCATTTTTGAAAGAGCATACATCCTTGCATTTTCACAAGCATGATTCTTTGAGCATTTAAACTGAGGATAAATTCTTAGATGATATTTTAGCAAAGCTAAAAGGCATAAAAATTCGACCCTTGGTTCGATTACCCCTGGTAAAGGCGCCAGGAACGGTCGAACCTCGTACCGACGAGCGGATCCCGTCTCCCAATTTTCCCACAAATATTTCAAAACGGAGGTGAGTTATTTTCTTAAATATTTTCAAAATTAAGGTCAAGTGAGACCCCGCAAAAGAGTTCATCTCTCTTCTCTTTTTTTTTTTTTCTCTTCTCTCTTCTTTTCTATCTTTTATTTTACTCCCTTCAAAAAGGAGAGAAATAGAGGTCAGAAAGGAAAAAGAGAAGGAAGAGAGAGAAATATACAAGAGGGAAAAATTTTGCGATGATCACAATTTTGGCGACCGTGATGGGACTCGTCTTCGTCCGGTCGAATTTAATGCCTTTTTCTTTTTTGCTTTAAAATTATCTAAGTCTTTATTCTACATATGTCAGCTTCATTTCCATGCAAAAATTTAGGAGCCTAGACTCTGTCCTAAGCTGACATCATTGCATATAGGATTTAAGTATGGTTTGGTAGGACCATATTGAGGAGATTATTCCATACTCACATTAGACTTAGGTCTGAAATACAACTCTCCTCAATTCTAGGGATTGAATGCAAACAATGTATGCAAGTGTATGCTTCTTTTCATTTAAATCTATCTCTTTAGGACTTGCATTAGAGCCATCTGATTTTATTTGCATGTTGATCATGTTTTCGAAAACATCCCTACCTATATTTGTCTCGGTCTTCACGTTGCTGGGCTGTCTCACTGAACCATAGTTCGGGAGAGAGCCTCACAACTGGACCACTTATTTGGGTTCATGCCCCCCTACCACGTACCTAAGGGCCATAGTCTGAGGTATATCAGTAGGTGCTCAAGGATGTTGGGAAGCCATTACCTTAGAATCGGAGAAATACTTCTATGCCACGTACTTCGAGCTTCGGCTTGAGTATATCGGCGTATCTTGATTGAAATCAGATGATCTGAACCCTAGAGTTAGGATTAAGGTCCTACAAGCCATTTCGAAATATTGCATTTAGAGTCAGCCTTTAGGGAGTGTTGTTTGTGCATCCTTGTTTGTACATCTGTGATTGTATGATATTTTATATATATTTTTCCAAAACCCTGGGTATATATATTATTCAAGATTTTCTCTTTGTTTTTAAAACCCAGGTGTATTTTCCTTTTCTTCTAAATTTCTTCAAAATTCTCTTGATCCTGCCTGCAAATTCTTCAAAACTTAAATCTTTGCCATCTACTTTCGAAATTCTTTTTTTCTTCTTTTGCAATAAAATATCTTTTGTCAGAATATGTCCTTTTCAAAATTAATCATTGTTCATATTTTACTTGTTTATCCCTTTTCAGAAATACAATGTGGTTGTCGCAAATTTTGGTGACAACCTGATCCCTCGTAATGAGATGTTTTCATTTTCAGATTATGATTTCTTCCTTTATTAAAATTTCTTCCTAGATCTTTTCTAAAAAAAAACCCCATTTTGCTCTATAGAGAGCATTGGCGTTATCAGTTGAGTAAGGCAAAGATCAAAGATTACACTATTTAGGGGTTTGATTCTCTCATATACAAACCATTAAATCTTCATTAAGTCAAACATGAATTCAGATATTTAACAAGATAAACATGCTGAACACAATCATGTAAATAGAAAACTCTCTTTTGGAATCAACCAAAATAGTTAATTTGTGTAACACTCAAGCTTTGGCAATATCTTTCAATTATAACTTGTATAAATTTAAACTTAGATCTTTCTAAATATGTAGCCCTTTGTTTATAATTTAATAAGGTTTCTAAACACTGATAATATGCATAATATAACAGAAAAATAAAAAAACCATAAGATCCAAACGGGTTACTAACTAATCACAAGCATAAGTCATCATGAAATTTCAGATCCCTGATGACATGTTTTTACAAAATATGCCAGAAATAATAGATCACATATAAAATGACCATAATTTTACTATGATTGCTTGTACCTGTCAATAGAACCCAATAAACTGATCTAAAAATAATGAGTAGAAAAATAATTAAAAATCTTTTATAGAACCCTGCTCTGACAGAACTTTAATCCAAAATCTATAAACTACAAGATTTTTATCAAATTAAAGATTTTCTTGAAATTTATAGAAAATGGTTTTGACAAAACCCTTTTTGAACATTGTCTTATTGTATGTTAGACTTTACCCAATTTTTTTACAAAATATTCAGAGTGATTTTGCTTGAACGTTTATATATTTCAACAGAGATAGGTCAAAACAGTCCTGTAACCAGAGCCTAAAACTAGATCTCTGTTAGGATGAACGTTTCCCCCCTCAATACAAATCCAAATAAGGTAAAACAAGATTCTAAAATCAATCCCAAGATGAGTAGATTAACCGAGTATTTTTATTTAGATTTGTCGAACTGATATTCAAAGATATATTGATTTATTTTTGAAACTGGTTGGGAATAACTTATCAGACATCTCAAGCTTAGGTTTCTCAAAAAAACTTTTTTTGTCAAAAATCTTCTAGAGACCATAAAACCTTTCAAAACTCAATATTTTAGATTTAATCAGATACAATATGAGTTAACTTATCAATATCACCAACAATAATTAAGTTATGACTGAATCTAACATGAACCAACAAAGAAACCCTATTTAGACATGCTTTTCAAAATATTTTTTATGAAAAACTCATGATTCATCTTTTTCAAATCCAAATAACATTTTCTTCATAAAGGAAAATGTGTATAGCAGATCCTGACATGTAAATATACTACTAAAAATAAATATAATTTATATATGCATGCTTAATGTACGTAAGAAGCATCTACTACGTAAATCTTACCTAAAAAATCGATAGATCCTTTAGATAAAAAGAAAATCAGGTAGTCCAATCTCTACACCACCGCAACCACCAAAGTTTTTGCAGGTTTAGTGGTTGCTCACACTACTCTAGACCTCCTAGACGTTTTTAGGAGAAGAGAAAGAAAAACAACAAAAAAGAAAAAAGAAGAGAGAGAGAGAGAGAGAAAAAGAAGAATTTTTGAAAAATGAGAGGGTGTATAAATAGCTCTCTCCACCAACCCTAACCTATTTGATATAGGTCTCTTCTCTCCAAAATTGTGTGGAGGGGGAGAGGAGTCCTTTCTAGAAAAAAAACTATTTTCTAAACTCCTTTCTCTCAAGTTATTTGATTTTTCTTAAATTTTATTTAATTAGGATTATTAGGTTTGACTATTCTACAACTAACCACTAACAATTCTAACTAATATTATCTCTTCAAGAGGTGTGGGATCTCCCACCCTCTTTAATATATTAATTAGTGATTTAATTAAATTTTCTAATTTAAAATCTTAATTATTATTTTTATTTATTTATTTATTTATTTATCTAAATTAAAACTAGATAATATTTTAATTCATATGAACTCCTGGATCCTATTGGGAGTCCACATAGGATGTCCCCTATGAGGGTCTAATCCATAACCATTGGATCCAATTAATATTTAAAATTAGATTCAATCCAAATAATACCTTAGATCCATATTAGATCCATATGCTGAAATTAGATCCAAAACCAAGGTTTAAGATCTAAAACCACTCAATTTTAAAATTTTCAATTATTCTTGCAATATTCTTCATAACTTGATATGAAGATTCATAATTAATTGAAATCAAGAAAATAAAAAAAATCAAGAAGATCAAGAAAATCAAGGAAATCAAGAATATCTAGAATTTATAATATAGTCATAATTGCACCAATAATTCATCATTTATTCATTTAATGATCAAAGAAAAATCTTGGGTTTTACGTTTATTCATTTAGGTTATTCCCTCAAAAATGTGTGGGAGGGAGAAGAGTCTAACTTACCTTATTAAAGTCGTTATGTAGGTAGCTTTCTTATATATATATTGTAAACTTAACTTTGATAACCCTAGTTAATTAGGGTTCCTACATAATTTATTTAGTAAAAATTCAATTTAATTAATTGATTATCTTTTGTTTAACATGGCAAGTTGGTGGGGATGTCCCACCTTACTAGGTTGCTTTGACTTAATTGGATCCACCCCACGTTGGGATCCAATATCTAAGTGGGGCCCATAAAGGAGGCATCCCACCCAATGGGTCAAGACTCTAAATTAAATCTAAATTACTTCAAATTCAATTAATCTAAATTCAGTCCTAATTTAATTCACATTGAAATTCAAATTATAATTACACATTCAAATTTAAATCAATATTCACTTTTACTTTAATTTCAACTTAGATAGAAATTCAACATTAATTTGAGATTAAATATGAACTAAAGTTGAGCCATAATTTCACACAAAATTCATCTTTATTTCTTTAATAAATTATTGAAATTTTATGGGTATTACACACCATAAGGTGGGAACTTCATAGGAGAGGATGTCCAGCTCTGATAGTAACCGTTGGAACCAAACTAGCTCAGACATAGCACATGCAACAACTTTATATTTTATTTTTGTGCTAGATCTAGCAATTGTACGTTGCTTAGCTGAGCTCTAAGACAACAAGTTGCTTCTCAAATAGGTCAGGTAACCACTTGTAGTTTTATGATCATCTAGGCATCTTGCCCAATCAACATTAGAAAATGCAGTGAAGGAGACTTTTTTATTTGTAGACCCAAATTAATTGTGCCCTTGAGATATTGCAGGATTCTTTTTACATGGGCCTAGTGATCTTGACTTGGTTCATGCATGAATTGATAGGCGTTGTTAACTGAATATACTATATCGGGTCTAGTAAACATGGCATACTACAAGGCTCTAACAACACTTCTGTATTGTGTGGCATCTTTAAGAAGTTATCTTCCTTGCTTTGACAAAGTTACATTTGGCGTTGTTGGAGTTACCACTGGTTTACAATCTATCGTATTTGTCGTAACCAATAGGTCTAATATGTATTTTCTCTGACAAAGCACAAGTCCTGAAGATTCATGAATAACTTCTATCCCAAGAAAATAGTTCAGTGTACCAAAATCTTTAATAAAATTTTCTCTCTCAAAATTCTGAATAATGTGATTAACATTTTAAAGAGAGTTTCATGTAACAATAATGTCATCAACATAAATTAGAACAAACATATATAATCCATGACCATTTCAAATAAACAGTGATGGATCAACTTTGGACTTAGAGAATCCCAATTTCTCTAAGTACGTACGTAGCCTTTCAAACCATATCCTGAGAGCGTGTTTCAACCCACAGAGAGCATGACTAAGCTTGTACACAAAATTAGGATGAGTCTTATTTTCAAAACCAGAAGGTTGACTTATATACACTTCTTCTTTTATGATACCATGAAGAAAAACATTATTTATATCCAACTAATGGATCAACCATCCCAAACTGACTGCAATAGAGAGAACCATTCTCACTGTCATGGGTTTAACAACAAGACTGAAGGTCTCAAAGTAGTCGATTCCCTCCTGTGGACTATAACCCTTAGCTACGAGACATGCCTGGCTATGGATCCATTTGCATGCCACTTAATTTTGTAGATCCATTTGCATCCAACAAGATTGGTGGCCTTGTTAGGAGGAAACATGGACCACATTTGGTTTTGATAAAAAACCTTAATTTCTTCTTCCAGAGCTCGACGTCATTTGGGTTCAGTAAGGGCTTGGTTGAATTAGTAGGGTTCATGTTCCTCTTGATTCATATCATTAAGAAGGGCAATAAGACATTTGATTCCAAAGAATAGTCTTGGCTTTAGGGTTCTATCATGAAATCTGGTAATCGTGTGTTGAGATCTAATAGGGGTTTGATAAAGAAGATCAAGGATTAGGTAGAATAGTCTTGGCTTTAGGGTTCTATCCTGAGATATGGTAACCGTGTGGTGATATCTAATAGGCGTTTGATAAGTAAGATCAAGGATTAGGTTTAGCCATGGGGACATAGGACTGGAAGGAATATCATTATTGGCTACTTCACTGAGTTGGTTAAACTTAATTTTTGGGATATGATATAGTGGACCATGGGATGACTCAATGGGTTGACTAAAGGTAGTGATCTCAAGATTAGGATCATGTGATGACTTAATGAGTTGATTAAAGGTAGCAACCTCAGGGTTATTTAAGAGAATAGGACTGACAGATAACTCTTTTCTACCGTTTCATGACCAATATGACTCTTGAGAAGATTGACTCTTTGATTATGAATCCATGTGAACACTTCTTGATAGGTAGAGGGCTCTTTCTTTTTATCATAAAAAAAATCGTTCTTCATAAAAAATGACATGTCTTGAGACAAAGGTTTTCTTGGTTATAGGGTCATAACACAAGTATCCTTTATTATTTGACCATAACTTAAGAAAACACAAGGTTTGGATTTTGGATCAAGTTTAGACTTTGTATATGAAACCAAATATGGGTAACATGTGCATCTAAAAATCTTTAGATGCTCATAGCTGGGGACACGATTCAAAAGGAGCTCAAATGGGAATTTTTTATTGAGATTTGGTGTAGGGAGATGATTAATGAGATGTGTTGCAGTTTTAAAGGAATCTATCTAAAATTTATGATCCAAAGAGGCATGAAATAATAAGGTCAGACCCATTTCAACATGTCAATGTTTTCTTTCTACTACATCATTTTGTTCATGAGTGTGAGAACACGACAACCAATGCTTGATGCCACAATTATTTAAAAAATCAGTAAAAGTGTCACTTACAAACTCTCCACCTCCATCACTATGAAAAATCTTGATTTGACTGCCAATTTGCTTTTTAACAATATTTTTGAAATTTATGAAGCATGAATATGCATAAGATTTCTCAAATAGAGGAAATAGCCATGAAAACTTTGAAAACTCATCAACAAGCATCAGATAAAATTTGTACCCTTTATGAGAAGGTACAAGAGCGAGACCCCAAGGATCTGCATGAATTAGCTCCAAAGGAGAAGGCCAATTTGTGGATCTTGCTTATAGCACACGATGAACATAAATCAACCTTATTATTCAAAGATAAAATAGATTGGTTTTTTCTAAGAGTTTCCAAAACTTTAAAAGCAAGATGAACCAAACGACAATGCCAAACTTCATGAGAAAATCTAAATTTATTATTACTAATTTTAGCAAAACTAACTTAGGAAACTTGTTCTCTTTTCCATGATGACCAATTGGTCACAGATAGAGTCCTCCTTTACTCGATCCTTTTAGAAGAGTAGTCCCACTCTATAGATCCTTTACACAAAAACTATTAATATCAAATTGAAATAGACAATGATTATCTTTTATAAACTTGGCTATTGATAAAAGATTTCTTTTAATAGAAGAGACATGAAGAACACCATTCAACTTAAAGTTCTTATTTTCAAAATTCAATGAAAGATTAGCTAAACTGGAGATAGGTTGGTGTGTCCCACTTCCAACCATAATACCATCTTTCCCTTGGTATTCACTTTTGTTAGTCATACCTTGATCCTCAAAGGTAGCATGATGGGTAGCTCCTGTATCTGAATACCATGTAGAGTCTTGCATGCTATTCAATGTCGTAGTTGAGAACGCTTTGGAAATATCATAACATGTTTGAGAAATATGGTTTTTGCAACCACTGAACTGAGAAATCACCTGTCCACCCTCACGTTGAGGTGGCCTAGGCAGACCCTGATTATCTTTGACACCAAAATTCTAAAAATTTTGGAAGGATTGGAATGACCAGACCCTCTTCCTCTCTAGCACGACCACGACCCCGCCCTCTTAGAGAGAAAAAGACACTGACTGATGTATCAGATTGCTAAAGAGACTTCGGATTTAACATTTGAAGTCTCTTTTCTTGATTTAGCAAGAGACACTATAAGAAAAATGTGTATTAGCGACAGAAGCTATCTGTCGCTAAGTCATCACTAATCCATCACTAAACACGTTAGCAATGGATGTTGTGACGAATTAGCGACGGATAGCATCCATCGCATAACCCTGGTCGCTAAACTACGACAAAATTTATCTGTCACCAATCCGTCGCTAAGTAGCAATGGATTAGCGGTGGATCATGTCCATCGGTAATCCGTCGCTAAATAGAGACTGATTTGGTTATGCGACAGAATTTAATCCATCGCTAATCAGTCGCTACTCTTTAACGAGGGATACGTATCTGTCGCTAATATCCATCGCCAATTTGGCGACGGCCATTAGCGATAGCTTAAATTTCGTCGCAAACCAACGACTGCTTTAAATTGGCGATGGAGTAGCGATGGATAATATCCATCGCTAATCCGTCGCTATTTTAAAAAAAAAAATTATTTTTTTTTTGAAATATTCTAAAACTCGAGAAAAAATTCTCGTTATACAATTCATATAACCTGCTTATAAAAAACAAAGTACACATAAAAAATACATATACAGGTGGAACAAATTTAACACAAGTTCTAAGTTAAACAAACTTTAACAACCAAATACAGTCCTTGACAAGTTATAATTAGTTACAAGTACATCAAACAAATTAAGCAAATGAATCTAATCCTCGCCAAGATTCTGGGCATCATCCTCTTCATTTTCTCGATCTGCCCCTCCCTCCATGCTTCTATCAACTCCTCTACGCTGATCATCTCTAGCATCCTATAAGAGAACCAAAATGTTAGTATTTATAAACAAAATATAATAAAATAAATTATATGCAATGCACCTAATCTAATGCAACAAAGTAAATGGCTGAATGACACATAGACTAGCAATAAACTGAAGGACATTAACAAAATTCAAAGGTGTTCTAAGACTGGAAAAAATATTTATAGTGATTCAATCATGCAGATATGTGTTCTAAGGTTGTCAAAGAATATCACAGTGATTCACGCATGCATATATGGTTTATAAGGCTGTCAAATAAATGTGTTATGTATCACAATCATGCATATATGTGTTACAAGCCAGTCAAAAAACTTCCATAGTGATGAAATCATGCTTATATGTGTTCTAATGTTGTCAAAAAACTTTCATAGTGATTCAATCATGCTCATATGTGTTCTAAAGCAGTCAAAAAACTTTCATATTGATTCAATCATGCATAAATGTGTTCTAAGAAAAAATTTATAGTAATTCAATCATGCATATGTGTGTTCTAAGGCAGTAAAACAATTTTATAGTAATGAAAGCATGCTTGTATGTGTTCTAAGGTTGTCAAAAAACTTTCATAGTGATTCAATCATGCATATATGTGTTCTAAGGTTGTCAAAAAACTTTCTTATTGATTCAATCATGCATATATGTGTTCTAAGATTGTCAAACAACTTTCATATTGATTCAATCATGCATATATGTGTTATAAGGCAGTAAAAAAACTTTCATATATGCTAATATCATGCTCATATGTGTTATAAGGCAGTCAAAAAACTTTCATAGTGATTCAATCATGCTCATATGTGTTCTAAGGCAATCAAAAAACTTTATATGTGATTGAATCATGCGTATCATGTTCTAAGGTAGTCAAAAAATTTTATAGTGATTCAATCATGCATATATGTGTTATAAGGCATTACAAAACTTTCATATATGTTAATATCAGGCTCATATGTGTTATAAGGTTGTCATAGTGATGAAAGCATGCTTGTATGTGTTCTAAGGTTATCAAAAAACTTTTATAGTGATTAAATTATGCATATATGTGTTATAAGGCACTAAGAAAATTTTGTAGTGATATGTGTTGTAAGGTTGTAAAAAACTTTCATAGTGATTCAATCATGCGTATATGTGTTATAAGGGTGTCATAAAAATTGTATAGTGAATCAATCATGCATATATGTGTTATAAGGTGTCAAAAAAATTCATAGTAAGGCAATCATGCATATATGTATTCAATCATGCATATACTAGCTTAAAATCTAACGACATAAAATAAATGACATGAATCTTTATACCTGACGGGCACCGGAGCACATGTTGAATGCAAACAAAATTCTCTTGTCCTGAAAAAAGTTGCATAACTCATTACAGACAATGTTGGGAATGACTTCATTTAAAAAGTACTGTATTTTGTCCTCAAGACGCTGACAGACACCATCCCAAAACATAGCAGGGTCAATCAGACGTTGAGAGTTGATGCTAGTGGGAGAACTCTGAGAGTCATGGCTGCTGGAGGCAATGACTATTGTGGTGTTCATGTTACTCCTAAACCTGAACACACAACCCTTTTTAGGTTCAGCAGTTGCAGTCACCCATGCTGCAGGATCAAAAGGTGGATGCTGAGTTGAGTTATCGTCATATTGCTGTACCATTTGTTGCTCGTATGACTCCTACAAAGTAATTATTAGAATATGAATTAATAATTAAGAATTACAATGTTTATGATAACGTAATTCATAGTAACTTGTATATTATAATGTTTATTAATATAATAAATACATACCGATGTCGCTCTTGCCTTCTCTGATACAAAATCTCTCGTGCTCTTACGTTTATGTGTTTCAACAAACATATCTTTGTAAGGCACAATGTCTTCTTTTTCTACTTCCTGCAATGTTAAATGATAAAAAAATTGATTAATAAGTATACAAAAATACTTACAAATTTGACAATATATATATATATATATACATATATATATACATATATATGTATATATATATATACATATTGATGAGTTACCATTTTCTTCTGGTGGCTCCCAAAAGTCCTAGATCCACTTTTGTGTAGATGGGCATCGGGCATCTTCGCTCGGTTTTGTGCAGCCTTTGTTGAGCGGTTTCAAAATTCATTGCTCGCCCACTTGTCGCACATGCCCTCTCAATAATCTCTTCTGATAGTAGAAGACCCATGGCCCTTCCACTACAGTGGATCATCTATCCCACCAACTGTTTTTTTTGCTGCAGTCTTCATATTGTGCATAACTCTTTAGTTATACACTACCGGTCCCAAGCCCAGATAAAGGAGGGTTGCGGTAGGCCAGTGATAGACAACATAAAACTTAGTCATACCCTATGAATATGAACTAATATGAGAATTTCGTTGGGGCGTTCTCTACTGAGCGACACATTATACTCTATAAGCCCGGAGGCAGTGATAAATGGGCAAGGGTTGCCAGGTCGTCGCCCAGAAGCGACGCGTCACACCGGCACCCGGATGTGGTGTCAAATAGACAAGGGTTCCCTCACTTTGTTGGACGGGTGGGGGTAAAGAAGTTAGTCCAAGACCATAAAATTAGGTTAGCCACTTGGAACATAGGGTCTTTAACTGGTAAGTTGGTAGAGTTAGTAGATGTTATGTGTAGGAGAAAGATTGATATTTTATGTCAAGAAGAGACTAAATGGGTAGGTGAGAAAGCAAAAGTGCTAGAACCTTGGGGATATAAGATTTGGTATACAAGAATAAATAGGAATAGGAATGGAGTAAGGATTGTTATGAGTCGTGAGTTTATAGATAATGTAGTTGAGGTCCGTAGGAAGGGTGATAGGATTTTACTTTTTAAATTAGTATTAGGTATGAATATTAATAATATTATTAGTGTTTATGCACCTCAAGTAGGTTTAGATGATTCCATTAAGTGCCAATTTTGGGAAGATTTAGATGGAGTAGTACAAGGGATATCTTATGGAGAAAAGCTTTTCATCGGCGGCGACCTTAATGGACATGTAGGCATTAGTAGGGATGGATTTGAGAGTATCCATGGAGGCTATGGTATAGAAGAAAGAAACGAAAGTGAAGAAATGATTTTAGATTTTGGTTTATCCTATGATATGATCTTAGCAAACACTTGGTTTAGGAAGAGGGAGTCTCACCTACTAACATTTAAAAGTGAGGTTAATACGAGTCAGATAGATTTTTTCCTACTTAGAAAGAGAGATAAGGGTTGTTGCATTGATTGTAAGGTTATACCGGGAGAAAGTGTAGCTACACAACATAGAGTCTTAATTTTAGATCTTAGAATTAAACAATACCGCAAAAGGGATAGACATAGGATAGATATTAGAATTAAGTGGTGGGCACTCAAAGGAGCTAAACAAGGAATGTTTGTAGAACAGGTAATTAAGAAAGCTGATTGGTGTCTCGAGGATGATTCAGAATCAATGTGGTATAAGATAGCGAGTGGCATGAGAAAGGTGGCTAAGGAGGTATTGGGTGAGTCTAAAGGCGGTGCACCGCTAGGTAAGGATACATCATGGTGGAACGAGGATGTCAAATTAGCTATTAAGGTTAAAAGAGAGTGTTATAAAAATCTAAGTAAGAGTCGTGATAATGAGAATTTGGAGAAGTATATGATAGTAAAGAAGGAAGCTAAAAAAGTAGTTCGAAATGCGAGGGATAAGGTATATAAGGAGATTCATGACAAGTTGGATACTGGTGTGAGTTTTACGAAAATGGTTTTGAAAAGCGTATTTTATATGAAAGCAATGTGAAAGCTAGACACCAAATAATAAAAACTGGCTCGCACAAGTGGTGGAGTCCGGATCGATCTCAGGGAACATGATATACTCGTATTCAAACACACAACTATGCTACTCTTTATTGCCAAAATAAAAAGAAATAATTAAATAATTAACTAATTAAAGGAGTACGACCCTATGCAGAGGGCTTAAACAAAATAAATAAATGGTTTTATTATAAACAATTAATAAAATAAAATAAAACCCTAATCTAAAAAGAAAAGAAAATGTTTCAGTGCTTCGAGTCTTCTTGTCCCTTATTGAGGTAATGTATGTTTTCTTGAACTTTTGCTTTTCTGAGGGCTCCCTAAGAGCACTTCTGAGAGCCTGCGAGGACCTCAGAGGGTACTTTTAGGGCATGAAAAAGGCTCTACCGCACGTTCCAATGCTTTCCTATAAAACACAAAAACACAAAAACAACGCAGTACGACGAAAACTAAACCAAATGTAAACTTAAATATCAACAAAAACTTAGATTTAAGGTAACTAACATCAAGCCACTAAATGACAAATTACCAAAACCACCTAACTACTAATCAAGAACACTTTGTAACAACTTGAAACTAACTATGCTATGAATATATGAATCTTAATCTAATTAACTACCTTAATTGCTAAACTCTGACTAACATAACTTACTATGAGCTGACGAGAATATCAAAATTCTTACCTAAATTAACTATTAACAAAGAACAAAATTTTCTTACTACTATAGAACACGTTAAAACTCTAATGGAATATTACCAGTTGGCTGAAGACATATTAATCTAATTAGTTGCTCACAATAAATTACTAGATGCCCATCTACAGAAGTGCACGATCATAACTAAACAAAATAACTTTCTAAACGAAATAGTTAGGCACTGCAATGTCAACTAACAAGTAAATCACATAACAAAAACTAACTAAGATCTAGCTTAGCATCATTCATGCTGGATGCTTTCTTGACGCTGAGTTATAGACTGAACACACAAACAAAAAAAACTTTGTGGCTGAATTAACAAACTGCTGAACCAACCAAAGTAATAAAACAATAGGTCATGCATTAGTGCATAAGGGGAAAACGTTGATGTTTGATGCTAATAAAAATGACTTATATGAATAAAGCGATAAACATGCAACCGACTAAAGATTTTAACGCAGACATGCCCACCATCAAAGCTTTACCCTATGACCTATGAATTAATGTTGGCATAATTCAACGTTTGTAACACAACTATTTCATTGATGTTGAATATTGTGTGCAATACCTAAAAAAATAAAACAATGATTGCTTAATCTATAAAATATAAACTACATGAATACCTAATCTATGCAATGAGTTAATGTCTTACCCTACAACTATGAAGTAAAATAATTATTCACATAAACAACTAATAACTAACAACATATAAAATAAATTAATCAATAAACAGCTAATGAGATATTATCTAACATATGAAATCAATAAACACTAAGAACGACGTCAACTACCTATTCTAATATGCAACTAGTTTATGTATGTTGAGTATGATGTATATGAACAAAATAACACTGATTATGCTATATGCCACAATGAGACACAGAAAAAAAAAAGAAATAAGAGAAACAACGAAGAAGAGGGAGAAGAAGATCACCTTGCGGCTCGCTTTCAATGGACTGATTGAAAAGAGAAGATGGTTGATCCAGCTGCATCTACGCTGCTTCGACGAAGAAGAAGTTGCCGATGACGAAGGGGTTCAAAGTTTGATGAAACGGAGGAGGAAAAAGAAGAAGGGGAGAAGAAGAGAGGAGGAGAAATCGACAACAGAGGGAGAGAGAGAAGAGAGAGGCAAGATGGAGGGGGTGTGAAGGCTGCTGAAAAAACAACCTCCGTGGCTGGAAAAGATGAGTTTATAATAATCTAATTAGGTTAAAACAGGTTTTTCAAAAAGAGTGCAAAGATTTTTGCTAATTTCCAAAACAAGGTCTCTTATGAAAAACATGTTTTTTAAAAAATCAAAACTTACTAAACTAATTAAAATTTAGCTAATACAAGCCTAAACTAATTGAACTACAATTAAGAAAATCTAAATCTAATAAAAACACTAAAACTGCAGGGAAAGCTTTGGAAAACTTGATTTTATGATAAAATTCAATTTAATGCAGTTTCTTAAAACTAACGATAAAAATGGGTTTTTATAGTAATTTTAACATGGATCATGCATAAATAATGATTACTAAATTGCAAATATTATGCATGATCAGATACCAAAGAGGGCAAGAAGGATATTTATAGGTTTGCAAAGATGAGAGATAGGAAATCGATGGATCTGGGTATGGTTAGATGTATCAAAGATGAAACGCAAAGAGTTTTAGTCAAAGTTGAGGAGATTAAGGAGAGATTGAAAGATTATTTTGATAAGCTATTTAATGGAAGTCATGCTCAGGATCATGGAGACTTCTCCATTCCTTTTCATGAGATGAATCGTGACTTCATGTGCAAGATTCAAAAGAAAGAAATTGTAGAGGCTTTGAAGAAAATGAAATCAAGAAGGGCAGTTGGCCCAGATGGTATACCTATCGAGGCTTGAAAATGCTTGGGAGAGAAAGGTTTAGAATAGTTGATAAATCTTTTTAACAAGATTTGACAGACAAATAAGATACCTAATGAGTGGAAAAAGAGTACTTTGGTGCCTCTATAGAAGAATAAGGGTGATATACAAGATTGCACAAACTATCGTGGTATAAAACTCATGAGTCATACTATGAAACTTTGGGAGAGGGTGATTGAGTCTAGGTTGAGAAAGGTTATCATGATATCGAAGAATCAATTTGGTTTTATGCCTGAGAGATCAACTATGGAAGCTATACATCTTCTTAGACAACTTATTAAAAGATATAGAGAGAGGAACAAAGATTTGCATATGGTTTTTATTGATTTGGAGAAGGCATAGGATAGAGTACCTAGTGACGTTCTCTACTGGACAATGATGAAGAAAGGTGTTTCTCTCAAGTACATTAGTATAATTAAAGATATGTATGAAGGAGTAGTAACCAATGTCCGCACTTGTGGAGGGGTGACAACCAATTTTCCTATAACGGTTGGGTTACATCAAGGATCTGCTTTAAGCACTTTCCTATTTGCTATAGTGATAGATGAGCTTACGAGATCAATTCAAGAAAATGTCTTGTGGTGTATGTTGTTTGCTGATGATATTGTTTTGATTGATGAGTCTAGAGCTGGGGTTAATGCTAAATTAGAATTAGAAGCAAGAGGTTTTAAGTTGAGTAAGAGTAAGAGAGAATATATGGAATGTCGGTTTAGTAAGTAACGAAGTAGTTATGGGAGTGTAGTGAAGCTTGGTGAGCAAGAAATACCGGTGGATGATTGTTTCAAATGTTTGGGATCTATCATTCAAAAGTATGGAGAAATTGATGGAGATGTAAATCATAGGATAAAGGTTGGGTGGATGAAATGGAAAAGTGCAATTGGAGTATTGTGCGATCGTAGAATGCCATTGCGGTTGAAAGGAAAGTTTTATAGGACGACTATTAGGCATGCTTTACTATATGGTACGGAATGTTGGGCTGCCAAAAGACATCATATTCAAAAAATGAGTGTAGATGCGTATGCTTAGATGGATGTGTGAAAATACAATAAAAGATAAGATTCAAAACGAGGAGATACGTAAGAAGGTAGGCATTGCACCCATTGAAAATAAGATGAGAGAGAATCGTTTATGGTGGTTTGGACATATTTGGCAAAGGCCAAATGATGCGCCAGTTAGAAGGATGGAGAAATGGGAAAATATATTAGTTAAAAGAGGTCGGGGTAGGCCTAGGAAGACTTGGATGGAGATGATAGGAAAGAATATGAATGCTTTGAACCTCACCGAGGACATGACATTGGATAGAAATGATTAGAGGAGAAGGATTCATGTGGAAGACCCAGAATTATTTTCTTTTTTGGTTCATATCGCTGACTCCAATTGTTTTGGGATGACGGCATAGTTGTTGTTGTTGTAGTCTTCATATTGTGCAATATGTTGGCAAATCGATTGGCAACCACCTTTTGCCATACTACCCTAGCGTCTTTCTCCTTATTCGTAGTCGCAAAGCGATGGGAAGCTTACAAATACTTTCAGAAAGTTAGCACACATGAGTATAACAAAAAATTAAATATGAAACACATTAGTTATGATAAACGATTGCATACCATGAATGAGAACATTGATTTGTCCAACACCTCCGTCGGGTACTCTTTCCATTGCACGACCGGTCCTGGAAGATGCTGCAGTAGTGACTTCCTAATTTCTTGTATTTCTTTTTGTTGCTCGAACCTTGCATTGCACATGAATTGATACACATTAACAATAGACTGTCGATATACACTATTTATAAGATAAATATTAGACAAGTGATAATAAAATACTTACGGTCGACTATCAATATACACTATTTGAATGAGTCATCGTGTGTCACACTGAGAAGACCCTGCATCTGGCGTTGTCTCGTGATGTGTATGAGTAGCTGGTGTAGATAGGTCATGTGTAGGCGAAACATCACTTATAGAACAATGAGTTAGAAATTCACACAATGCATATTTAAACTAATCAAGTATACAATTATTTAAATGATATACCTATTGAAGCATTGCGTGAAGACGAAGGTTGAGTCTGCCTATCACTGAGCTGGGATCCTATAAAGACGATTAACAAGTAACAATATTTATATAATCATATAAGCAAAAATATAATGAATGCCTATATTTAAATATAACACAAAGACATTTACCTAATGATGTTCCATGGCCTCTACTTGGTCCTCGACCACTGTGACCTCCACGAACCATATTCTAACAAATAAAAATGTTATTTAGATCAATTACATGATATACAATTTCATGGATACAAATTCAAATCGAAAATAACTTTATGCAAGCATGAATACAGTCACATCAAACATGACAATATATTGAAATCATGCATAGCATATCAATGTCAAACATGTACCTGCAGCAAATACACTCCAATATCCTGCTAACTACTACCTCATCAAACATGGCAATACATTCAAATCCTTCATAGCACTCAAACATGTATTTCACTAGATCGAGTATGCTTCTTCATCACTTGTTTCACTTTCATATTCTTCTTCTTCCTCCTCCTCTTCATCTTCTTCTAATTGGGTGCCCATCCACTTGGTATATCATTTGGATCACATTCTTTCATACATGTGCCATCGGATAATGGAGACGTGACATACAAACCATGTGTGACATCGTGACCATAAGAAAGTCATACATATCATCTGATTGATAATAATCACTCTCTTTAGTTAACTTGTCTTCATGTAATTGATCATACTCGGGGTATAGTTTAGACTTCACCTTACAAACTGCCCACCATTCATTTCTATTTGACTTCCTTGTACTCGGATATGAAGTATAGTAAACTTGTTGAGCTTGCCAGACTAATATGAATGGTTTATATGTTTCAAACCTTGATTTATAATTCACCTCCACAATGCCTGAGGCTTTGTCGACTCTTGTTGTTATGAGATCAAACCAATGACACTTGAATAAAGTTACACTATTATTTGTGCCTAAGTAAGTCACTAATTCTTGTTTAATGATTGTTTGTGAGCAATTTTTTGTTTCAATTAGTGCATAAATTTTCTTCCCCTTTATACCACAAACATGTTTAACATAAAATGCAATTTCATGAACTATTATGCATGCATTGATAATTCAATATTTTCGGTTGTAACACTATCACATCATATTTATACACATCATGAGGATATTTAGAAATATGAAATCACATTCCATAAAATGATACATTCATTTGAAGAATGTTTTCATATTACAATTTCACATGGAAGGCATAATCAAATGAAAAATAACTTCATGCAGGCATGGATACAAACACATCATACATTGCAATACATTCAAATCACTCATATCAAAACAATGTCAAACATGTACCTGCAACAAACACACTTCAATATCACACTAACTACTACCATGCCTAGCATGAAATCCGTACTCCAAAAATAAGAACACTTCTATTTTTATATATTAAAATCATGCTCAGCATGATCTCAAAACTCCATCAAAGCAGTCCTAGATATCCACAACTAGTGTGTGAACATAAAAGTGTTCATCCAAGAAATTAAATAACATGTGATGCACTTGCATCACTTACTCACCACGGGTATTTACCCGATTTGCATTTTGTTTATTTATTTTCGCATAGCATTTTAAGCCGCATGCGATGCTTAGCATTAAGCATCGAGCATTTTGCTTTGTTACGCACCTGCAATGCACATTACTCTTGCCTGTCAAAGACAAAAATACAAAAAAGTACGAGCCCAACAGAGCAAACACAATGGTAGGGGGCGGATCCCTCTGCCGTTGTTGCTTAAACAAGGGTAGGAGGCAGGAGCCCTTTGTTGGAAAGTACCAGCGACAGGGGTATGGGGCCCCCTGCCGGTCGAGCAAACACAACGACAGTGGGGGAGGATCCTCCTGCCGCTGTTGCTTAAACAAGTGTAGGGGGGCTCCGCCCCTTGCAGGCAGATCCCCCTGTCGCTGGAAAATACCAGCAGCAAGGAGGCTCCCGCCCCTACCAGCTGAGCAAACAAAACGGTAGGGGGGAAAGATCCCCCTGCCGCCCTTGCTTAAACAAGGGCAGAGGGGTGCCCCCCTATCGAAAAATACCAGTGGCAGGGGGGGATCCCCCCTGCTGCCCTTGCTTAAACAAGGGCAGGGGGGTCCGCCCCCCTGCCGGAAAATAACAACGACAGGGGGGCGGATCCCTTGTCGCCCTTGCTTAAACAAAGGCAGAGGGTCTGCCCCTCTGCCTGAAAAATAACATCGGCAGGGGGGGGGGGATCCCTTGCCGCCCTTGCTTAAACAAGGGCAGGGGGTCCGCCCCCCTGCCGCCCTTGCTTAAACAAAGGAGAGGGTCTGCCCCTTTGCCTGAAAAATAACATCGGCAGGGGGGGGATCCCTTGCCGCCCTTGCTTAAACAAGGGCAGGGGGTCCGCCCCCCTGCCGAAAAATGACAGCGGTAGGGGGGGCGATCCCCTACTGCCCTTGCTTAAACAAGGGCAGAGGGTTCAACCCTCTGCCGAAAAATAACAACGGCAGAGGGGGCAGATCCCCTGCCAAAAAATACCAGCGGCAAGGGGGTGGGTCCCCTGCCGACAAGTTAGAAAGAGGGACAGAGGGGAGGCGTGAGTACGAGAGGTGAGCTCACCTGCATACTTTCCTATCAGTGGGTCGCCAGAGAGTGGGGGCGGTCGACAGAAGAGCGGGGGCGGAGATGGTCGGGGCGATCACCGGAGAGAAGCACGGGGGTGATCGGCAGAAGAGCAGGTGCGAAGATCGTCGGGGCGGTCGCCGGATAGCAGAAGGTGGATGGGGCAATCGTCAGATAGTAGGAGGTGGCCGGGGCTATCACTGAAGAGCGGGAAGTGGTCGGGGCGGTCGCCGGAGCGCGGTAGGTGGCCGGGGCGAGCAACGCAGGGGCGGTAAAGGGAATAACAGGTGTGGAGAGGGTCGTGGCAGTCGTCAGAGAAAGGGAGGTGGCCGGGGCGATCGTCGGAGAGTGGGAGGTGGTCGGGGAGGTCGCTGGAGAGCGGGAAGTGGCCGGGGCGGTCGCCGGAGAGTGGTAGGTGACCGAGGCTGTCGTCGGAGAGTGGTAGGTGACCGGGGCGGTCGCCGGAGAGCGGTAGGTGACTGAGGAGAGCAACGCAGATGAGAGAGAGAGAGAGAGAGAGAGAGAGAGAGAGAGAGAGAGAGAGAGAGAGAGAGAGCAAACACAATTTTGTACCCTAGATGAGCGTTTTACATCGAAACTTAGCGACAGATTAGTGATAGAACAATTTTGTCGCCAACACCGACGCTAATTAGCGACGGAATAATATCCGTCGCTATGCCATCGTTAAGTTTCGACATGTTTTGCGATGAAATAATATCTGTCACTAAGTAGCGATGGATATTATTCCGTCGCTAATCCCAAAACAAATTTCAATGTTAGGGACATCTCATTTTCTCTCGCTAATTCGTCGCTAAATTGTAATGGATTATTTCTGTCGCAAATTTTCGTCGTTAATTGACATTTTTCTTGTAGTGAGATCATAAATCTCAAAAAATTTCAAAAGTTTTTCAAGAAAGGAAGTAGTAATAAAATTTCATACTCCTGGGGTAATTTATTTAGGGTAAATTGAACCAGATCTGCATTCAAGACCGGTTCATTGACAACACATAAGGAATCCATAAAAAACTTTACATGATTCAAATATTTCATCATGCACTTTTCTTCCTTTCTTACGTTCTAAAGATCACATTTTAATTGAAGGATTCTAACACTTGAATGTGATTCATAGAATTTTTCCAAATCAATCCATGCTTCTCTGGTAGAAGGGACACGGATAATTTGTCCCAGCACATAACAGTGGCCTTGATCCTACTCAACGTGAGTTGATCTTTCCATGAAACAAACTCTGGATTAGATTTTACTTAGTCTCCTTCAGTCATAAACTGGATTGGTGGAGGGTAGGAGCCATCAACATATTTGATAAAGTCCTATGAACTCGATTTGGGAGCGCCATAATAAGAAATTGTCTCTGTCTAGCTTCAGAGACACCATAGACGAAAAGACATTCCATTGCACTGCCAGATTGGTAGACAGGGAGGATGAGCTTAATGCCATTTTAACAGACAAACTGAAGCGCACAACACAAGCATAATTACTCAAAGGATCCGACAGGCTATGATACCATGAAAACACAGGAACAAGAGACACACTCACACAACGATGCACAATATAACGTAGTTCAGTCAAGCTTGACCTACGTCCTTGAAAAGGCTCTCTCTCTTTCTTTCAATTCACACTGATAGGGGGAGCCGATCCCTCCTTTATATAGGCTTTTTACAAGAGGGTTCCCAACCTGGTTAAGGACTTTACAATGCTTTATCTTCTCAGAGTTCAAAACATGTTGAGACTCGTGTTTGAGTAGGAGATTCACATTAAGATGATCTCAACCTCATCCATGTGAGACTTCTTATCAACATGGGACTTCATGAAGAGTTCTTCTGCACTCACTTTGGAAGCTTTCCGGACCCGATATGGATCTGTCACCTGTACAATCTCTTCTTGGGAATGAGTTCAATACACCCATTTGCCAGCTTTAGAAAAAACATCTCTTCTCAGGAATGAGTTATAAATACAACCCTTCGGGAAGAAGCATATTGGAAACAAAAGCCAAGGGTGCAATGACTCAATAATAATGATTGTAATACCTCCTATACATGCTATGGTTTGAGGACGCCGATAGCAATACACCATAAGGAGGCTTGATCATGATGGGTTAGTTTTGTCATCGTCTGAACATATTCAGCAGGCTTCCTGCATTATTATCAAAATATCCTTGCTAAAGAGAATTGTAGTGGTTGTATGCTTGAAGGAATGCCAAAGGGTTTAACGGTTTCTTATGAGGAAAATCATTCAACCAATTCAATCCAAAGAAGTTAGAGATGCAGTCTTTCAAATCGATGGAGACAAAGCTCCCGGTCTGGACGAGTTTCCTACTAGTTTTTATCATAGATATCATAGACTCACTAAGGTAGTTCAAGACTGTTTTAAGAAAGAAAATTTTGTTTGAAAAATACCACCTTCTTATTCCAAATAAGTTCAAGACTTTGTAATGTGTTGTATAAAGTCATATCGAGAATGATGATGATTCTTATGAGGCCAATTTTGGGTCGTATGTTATTGGATAAACAAGGGGCTTTTCTGAAGAAGCATTCATAAGAGTATTATGCTCGCTCATGAAATTTTCAGCTCATTAGTTATGTACCTTTATTAGTGCCAAATTTTAATCTGCTTATCTAGTTGGACCTACTTTGGAGAGCCTATATCTTATTATTTTCTTATAAATGTCACCTCTAGTCAGGAAAGTCCTTACCCATTGATGACTTTGTATTTATTGTAAGCAAATATAGCACTTAATCTTCTTATCATTAACGAACTTTCTATTCTTGTTTTTTTTTCACCTAAATTGATTCTCTCTCTTTCTTAATATGAGGATGAACCAGTGTTGTGAGAGGCCTACGCCTCAGTACCTGAAGCGTATGCCTCAGAGGCGAGGCGCACGCTCAAGGTACTGAGGCGTTGCTGTGATGTGCCCCTCATCAACCTCCGACCAGTTGTGACCACCGACCACCGGAGTTGCTGTGCTGCAGCTGCTGCTCAGTCTTCTTCGACCACCGGACGACCGGCATATCCCTCGCTTCCGTACCAGCTGGGCGCGTGGTCCTTCTCTTAATGCCTCCCTTCCCACCGCTTCACTTCCATACCAGTACCTGAGGCGTACGCCTCAGAGGCGAAGTGCAGGCTCAACGCCTCAGAGGCGAAGTGCAGGCTCAACGCCTCGCTTCACCTCATCGCATTTAACAACCTTGGGATGAACCTTCATTTTTTTTGTTTGTTTGAAGAATGGAGGTTATAGAAAAAATTCACTTCTCAAAAGAAAAGATTATAGAAAAAACACTAAAATCTACAACCATGGATAGATAAAGAAGACAAAGTGAGAAGAAGAAGATGGTGTTTTAATTGTATAATAATAATATTAACTGTTTACCAATATAAGAAACACTATTTTGGTAGAATAAAATCTAAATTATAGTCTCCTAGACTTGATGTGAACATTATATATAACAATAATTAGTGTATTGTTGACATAATTACGAAAAGGGAGAAAAGGAAGCATTCCTTCCTGCTTTTTCCTTTAATTATTTAAGGTAAGCCAAAGATGGACCTTGTGGAATTCCAATTCAAGATCTCTTAATCATGATAGTGCGAGTTTACCATTTATCTCAAAAAACATTTGTGGATTTCATTACTCTCTCTCTCTCTCTCTCTCTCTATATATATATATATATATATATATATATATATATATATATATATATATAGAGAGAGAGAGAGAGAGAGAGAGAGAGAGAGAAACACGCCAAAAGTGTGTTTTTATTTTATTTTATTTTATTTTGACCATATAAATATGATATATGCACTTGATTTCAATTCCTATGTATGGTGGGTAAATTTGATATGGTTTGAAAAATCAATGGTCCAAAATTCTCTCTAACTTTCTAGGCTCAAAAAAACAATTTGATCAAAAGAATGTGATTTAGGTGTTGATTCATGAACACATCTGCAAGATCAAAATTGTGAAAAAATGCCGAAAGCCAATTTTGATCTAATTTACATGTTTTCATCATTTTATACTTTAAAATATAGGTTCGTGTTTATTATTGCATTATTGACTTTATCCTACTTGTCATTGTCCATACATAATGAATTGGATTTTTTGAGGGAATATTCTTTTTTTTTTTTTGAGTGGAGAGTGTGAATTGTACCGCAAGACGCATCCACCAATATTATAAGTTATCTTTTCCCCCAAGTCTCTCCAACTTCCTCCTGTCCAAAATAAATGAGGAGTTTCTATTCTTCATGTAAAGAAGACCAAAGAAGTTTTAAAATTGAAAATATCACAATAAAATACCTAGAGAATACCTGAACTAAAATACCTAGAGAATACCTGAACTAAGACCAAAGAAGTTTTTTTAATGAAATGTTTCCTATTGCACAAAAAAAAATCTCCTAAAATGAGAAAGACTTTATTAAAATAAAGACATTTCCCAATTTAACTAACCTTAAAAGACTTCAATAAAATAAATGCATTCCCCAATTTAACTAACCATTTTGTCTTTTTTCAAATGAAATGGCAATAATCCGTCATTAAATGTTTGCAGGAAACTTTTAACTGTTGGGTTTTATAAATGTTAGTGGGAAACCGTGATATCTTTTGAAATAAAAGCAATAAATTTTTCCTATAAAAAAAGCAATAAATTGCTATTAAATGGTTTTTCTTTAATTTTAAACAAAGAAAATAAAGAGGAATGTTTTCTTTGTTAATTTAAATCAGAATAACACTGACATGTTTTAAACACTGACGATTCCAATTAGCATTTACTTATCCAAACATACATACATTTAGTGTAAATTTTAAACACTGACATGTTAAAAAACATGTAATTACTTTTAAGGACAGATTATACATTTTCTTTCAAAAAAAGGATAAAAGCAAATTTAGAAAAGGAACAAAAGTATATTCATAATTGATAATTCAATTGAAAAGCGAATACCATCTCTTTAATATAACAAAAAACAACTACATATTGTCAAGAATATAAGTCACATTCCGATTTTGAGATTGGTTTGTTTACTTTAATAAACTGAATGCCCTTAAAGTTAATATAAAGAGTTTAACGTTCGATTAACTCTGACATAATTTGAATTAGTTATTATTATTAATATTTTTTAATTTAAAAGGCCCAAATAACCAAAACCAAGAAAAGCACAAGGGTATTCACTTGCTTTGGTAGATTCTAGAATACATATTTACGGAATTTTATATATATATATATATATATATATTGTTTTTTTGAGGGAGCACAACACCCTTCAACAGAACCTATAAATATAAATGCAGGACCTCTCCATTCGGCCTTCCCTTCCCCCACGCCTTCTCTCCTCCTGAGACAGTGCCCCCCTCCCCGAAAAACCCTAACCCTAAACACTCATCTCCATGAATTGGCTGGGGAAGCTAGGGTTCGGAAGCCCTAGGGAAGCTAACGCGTCCCCTGAGGGCTCCTTGGCCCAGGGACCCGACGACGACGCCCCTGCTCCGGGCCACCAGTTCGCCCAGTTCGCGGCCGGATGCTTCTGGGGTGTCGAGCTCTCCTTCCAGAGGTCCCATGGCGTCACAAAGACGGAGGTGGGCTACAGCCAGGGTACCCTCCACAGACCCACCTACACAGACGTCTGCTCCGGGACGACCGGCCACGCAGAGGTCGTCCGGGTTGAGTACGACCCCCGGGAGTGCGCCTACGAGGCGCTGTTCGACGTCTTCTGGGCTCGCCACGATCCCACCGCGCTCAATCGCCAGGTATCGTTCAAGTCTTCTTTTTTTTCCGCCATTTTTTGGGGAACTTTTTTGTGATTGTTGGCTTGTATGTTGGATGCAAGCGTTACTTTGAGAAAATTTTATTTGTTATGCTTGATTGGTGGAACGTGATTGTTTGGTTTGTGATTATGGTGTTTATTGAAATTTGGGAAGGTTCTTAAAAGGGGCGGGGGGGGGGGCAGGGGGTGGAATGGGTTTCTATTTTTGAAATTAGAGAAGTTGCTTTTTTGGATTTTTATTTTTGGATCTTTTATGGAAGTTCTTTTGATGGTTTTTGCTGGTCAGAAGTTTTGCTTATTATGGATTGATTAAAGTTTTGATTTTTTGCTCTGAATTTTAATTGTTGCAACAGAGAGAATCTGGTTTTAGCTGTTAACTTGGTTGGGTCTCTAGAGTTACTTGCTATAAAGGCTTTTATTTATTCGAAAAGTGCGGTGTTATGGTGGCCGTCTCTAGAGGTTGATCATGAGTGTTTTTTTAAATAATATTGTTTCTTTTATTTTTCTCCTGTCAAGAGTCAATCGGGAACTTATTAATTTGGTAATGGTGCTGGCCTATATTATATCAAAAGAATCTGTATTGTTCAATTCAAAGGAATGTGTAGTGGATTCAAATTGTTCGAATATATATCTGTAACTTGCTGAATTGTTTAATATCAGTTCTGGGGCAGGAGGGTAACACTAAAACATATATGGTCCCTTAATTAAATCTTCTTCCTTTAGGATAGCCAAGCTATTGTAGCTCATTATCATCTATTGCTTTATGTATTGGTTGCTGTAATACTTTATCATGGAAGTTGCTTAAGCCCAAATATAGTCTATTGTTCTCGAAGGAATGTCAATGCAAATGAGTAAACAAGAAGCTTTTTCTCAGAAAACCCGAATCAGACAAACAGGCCACACACCAACTGGATGCAGGTTTTATTTAAAATGAATAATAAACCCAATGGAGCATAAATAGCCATTGGTTGAGAACACTTCTTGATGGTTTAAATTCTCTCAAATTAGTCCATAGGTGACCATCATAGTTTGATTCTGTTGAGTGTAGGTTCTAACTGCATAAATTTTGCTTCAAGTCAAACTTGATGAAACTGAAATTTTATTTTCTCAATAAAAAAACTAAGTTTATTTTAAAACAATTAAGTTGTCTAATGAAATGGAACAAATCATCGTAGAAGTTACATGTATGAACATCTTGGTTCCGGATTGGTCCATTATGAGCAAGTAGGTAAGGCTTTATGAGTACGTGAATGGTAATTTTCTCGTCTATATGGAGATTATGATGCTAAATTTCCAAAAGGCATGACACATCACACAAGAAATAATCACTTAAACATCTATTGTCAATGGTAGTCTAGATGTCCAACCCATGTTGTGGGAGTGCGTAACACCTAATCATGCTTCTGCCAAGTACTTGTGCATTCCAACCTTCTCTGTAGTGGCTTAGGTATTGTGTTCAAGGTAGGCATCTTTGTGAAGAAATTACATGGGTGCTGAATAGATGTAGAAGCTTCCGTTATAAGTCAAAATGAATATGCATAGAGCAAACTGTGTTTGTGTCTTTCTCCAATTTAGAGTTGAAACATCTGCAGGCTCATGCTTTAGCTGATACCATTGTTATATTTTTTGCAACTTAAGAGAAGGGTTCCAGCTTGCTTTCTGAGATACATTATTGTTTAAATAACTTTTATCTGGAAAATATAGTTTCAATATACACATCAAGTCAGTATAGACTGTAGTTCTACTCATTTGTGTAGTATCAAGGTGAAATTTGACTTCAATGTCTATAACGGTAAGAAGGTGGGATGGGCTAGGCCCGGGGAGTCTAATGGCTCAGTGAAGATAAGAGGTTAGGAGACCGAAAGATTGTTTAGGTCAGTGTTGTAAGCAATGTTATTAAAAACACACCTCAAGGCTCAAAAAGCGCGCCTCGCCTCAAGGCGAGGGGCTTTGTGCCTTGAGGCGCATGCATAAGGCGCAATACTCTTGAGGTGTGCGCCTCATAGGCCTTGAGGTGCACGCCTTGAGGCGATGCGCGCCTCGGACTGAGGCGCACACGCTCCATTTATTTGGTCAAATGAGGGTCAAAACCCTCATTCGACCTAAAAAATAGGGCTTAAACAAAGCCCAACCGACCTGTTTTTATTTTTTCCTACCTATCTCCCTCCCTCTCGTTTTTGTGCACGACAACAGGACCATCGTCGCCGGCGATCTAATGGCGAGCCCCGGCGCCAGCATCCTCTGGAATGAGATCGAGACAGGCCTTCGGCACCGGGATCCGGTGAGGTTCGACTGGTGGTACAATGAGCTCACCTTTCTGGGGCTACCCTTCTACAAGAGGGTCATCTCCGCCATGAAAGCTCGTGACTTGTGCATCGAGAGCATCGAGGGGTTGTTGGTGTGCTACGCCAAGAAGTTCATTCCAGGCCTGTCACGACGGAACAGGGTGCCGTCCTCGCACTCCGTCTCCGTCGCGACGGAGGACGATCAGAGGAAGCTGCTGGAGACGGTGGTGAGCCATATGCTGGTGAGGAAGAGCAGCAGCTCGACCACGACGACGAGGCTTCTGTTTCGGCTGCTCTTGACGACGAACATCCTGAGCGTGTCGGAGTTGTGCCAGACAAAGCTGGAGAGGAAGATCGCCGGGCAGCTGGACCAGGCGATGCTGGACGATTTGCTGCTGCCGAGCTACTCCTACCTCATTGAGACCCTTTACGACATCGATTGCGTGGAGAGGATTCTTGGCTACTTCCTCAAGGGGTGCGGTGGTGCAGACGGAGAGGAAGAGGATTCTTGGCTACTGCCTCATTGAGACCCTCTGGTTATGAACTATTAGTTCTTGGTGCTTGAAACCCATCTGCTGGGTTGGACTGTAGGCCGAGTTGCTTGAGTGTCTGGTTGTTGGTTCAGTTGGGTGAACAAGAAATGCAAACAAGTCAAAATCAAATGCGTTAGTTTGTATCAGCAAGCTACAAGTGCTGAAGTCGCAAATTTCCTAAGATGGTGAGTGTCCTTTTCAAAGTGTAATCTCTGAGGATCTCCTGATTTCTGAGAATGCAGCAAAAAACGACTAAGTTTTTGAAAACACATTTCAAGGCAACTTTCCACTGGAGCTGTCAAACAGAAAGCTGAAATTAATTAATGGTTAAAATCCATACAAAATATCACTTTTAAACTTTTGTTTAAAAAAAAGTGTTCTGTATATTTTTACTATGCAATTTAGTAATTTTATTATCTCATCATCTCATGGTTAATCTGTGTTAGTCTTCCTTCTTGTGCCTGCTATCTGTATGGTGTCGTAATTATATTAACATTTGGTTGTTAATGCTAACATGCATTTTCTAATTATGACATTGTATTGTTAATGCTAAGATGCATTTCGTTGTTAATGCTATTTTTTAATTTAATAAATGCCCATGCTTTATTTTTTAGATACTTATATAGATCAAGTTGTTGCATTAATGTTACTTTTACAAGTTAATCTCATATTTTTTCAGTATTTATTTGAGATTTTTTATTTCATATTGGTTGTTGCTTCATCAATAAAGATTTTTTTATTTTTTTATAATTTTAGATATTTTTTATAGTTTTTTTAAAGTTTTTTTAAAAAAAAAACTTTGAGGCTTACGCTTTACGCCTCGAGGCTTACGCCTCGCCTCAGATTTTGGTGGAGCGCCTCGCTACGCCTCAACGCTTTTCACAACACTGGTTGTAAGTATCGTACCATATCTTACGATACGGTATGATATGTATTGTTACTTTTGGGTTTTGCGATACAATACCGACTCGTATCGCGATACGAGTGTGTATCATACCTGTATTAGGTGTATTGTACGATACACTCCTATATCATGTTGTATTGTGCGATACAAGGTGTATCATACGATACACCTTCAACGCGCGTTAAAAAGGGCGAAAGTTACTTTTTTCATTTTGGGTTTTAAATACCTTTTAAGGGCCGACTTCTCCATTTGTCTAGAGGCCATTAGAAGTGCATTTTCACCATTTTTTCACCCAAAGAAGTGGGTTAAGGTAAAAAAAGTGCCTTTGCACCATTTTTTCATTCAAGAAAATGGGTTAAGGTAGAAATCAAACTCTACACTCCTCCAACAAAGATGGCATAAGATGATCCGGCATGACAATGTTGCACTCAAGTAATGAGTGGAAACCGATTGAAAATTGAGTGCAACTATTGACATAATATTTTTATTTATGTAATATGAAAGTAGGGGTCTTGTGGCATGTTATTAATTGCAAGATATTTAATATTTTGCATTGTTCTTGTGAGATATGCATGCAATATTATCTATGATTCTATATTAGTTGATGTTTAATGATGTCTTATGCGGATCATAGAGACATAAATGCTTCATATGTGATTTTATGGTTGTATTTGGTATAATTCATCATTGTTTCATGTTATATGATTCTTTTAGAATTTCTACTAATTTTTTCTGTTTTTTCTTGTTTTTTTTATATTTTTGGAATTTTTTTATTAAAATTTTAACGATACATTTACAGTATGATACAATACGGTGTTACTTTGGGCCCGACCGATACGGGTAATGATACGATACTTACAACCTTGGTTTAGGTAGTTCAGCAGCATCTTAGTTGCACACATAATTTGAATGTTTTGCCTGTAGGTCTACTTGAAAATTTAAACAATTGGATCTAGTTGTAGGTTTCCTTGAAAGTTGAATCATTAGTTAGGTTCAGCTGTCTTGATTCTTTAAATAGACTTACAGAGATTCACATTACCCATAAAACTAGTGTTCAGTCTTGTGCTTGAGGCAATATGAATGAACTCAATAGGTTGTTGCTCGCCAAGTTCTCCATGCAAAGTCTTTGTTTGGTCCAGACTCTCCAGAGTACAATGGTCTGGTCACCTTGATGGGGGGTCTAGGTACTTAACATGTACGATGTTGAGACCAAGGTTGCTAGGAAGGGTAACGGAATTAGAAAACTATATGGAAGCTGAAGCAGGAAGAAAATGCTTTTGAACTCTAATGTGAAGCATGAGGCAGGGAATGAACTAGGAAGCAGACCAGGAAGATTTCTGAAACTGCATGCTTCATGTTCTGAAGCACACTTGAAGGTTTAGTTCCAAGCGAGGGTGATGTCTCTAGTTACATGTTGAGACTTGACATGTCGAGTAGAAAGTAGAAAAGAAGAAAAGAAGGGAAGGAGAAAGAATAATAAGAGGACAAAATTAAGAGGAGAAAGGAAAAAAGCGTTTAGGCTGTCTGTTGGTAGCGGGATCATTTTAGTCAATCTGCTGCAAACTTGTAGTTAATCTTAGTCAATTTCTGTAGTGAAAATTATACTGATAAAGTGTCTCTTGGAGACAAGGAGCTGCTGCTAAAAATTCAAGAAATATTCTAAAATGTTCTAACACCAAGTGCCTTGATCTGTGATTTTCATCTTCCTCTATAATTCTCAAAATTTTGATGGGATCTTGAGACTGGTATTACTTGCAATGAAAATGGCAACCATAGGTGAGACAATGGAGTGGGTTCGACGCCGATGTGTATTGGGAGAGGCTTCCCTGTGGCACAACTCATTTTACAGCTGAGGAAGCGTTGTTGACAGTGGGTTTAAAAAAGAAAAAGGAATGGACGACTTAAGGGTTCAAAGAGAGGAAAGAAAGAAGATGAAAGACTTGACAATGGATTTAAAGAAGAAAAAAGAAATGGACAACTTAAGGGTTCAAAGAGAGGAAAGAAAGAAGATGAAAGACTAGGGGTAAAACATAAAGGAGCAGGTTGAACCATTCAAGTTTGGCTCCAAGAGGGAAGGTTACTGTCATTCATTTCAACGTCTTTTATGATGGATGACTTTGTTACGAGATGATTACAAACACCCTCATGTAACTTCACTGAAGAATCCATATATGAAAGGGTTAAGTGGTTACCATTTGAGATTCTGATAGGCAACCAATATTGATCATTTTGAGCTGAAATGAAAATCACAGAGGACATACTGATTGAACTCCCTGTCTCCTTGTTTCCTGTTCAAGTTCCAGCAGACAACGAGTTTACAATTTGGACTGGTAACTGATACAAGGGATAGAGCAAAGACCCTTGGTCTGAGTTTAAAGAAAAGACGTTCAATTCTTCCAGCAATAGCTTAACTACATTCGTGATAGGTTTTATTTGCATTATAAAAGTTCATTGTTTAACTGTCAAAAAAACATTCATTGTTTGCTAAGAACTTTGGATTTGGCTTCAGGGTAACGATGTGGGCACCCAGTACCGGTCTGGGATATATTTCTACACACCAGAGCAGGAGAAAGCTGCTCGTGAATCGCTGGAACAACATCAGAAGGCCTTGAACAAAAGGATTGTTACTGAGATCTTGCCTGCAACAAAGTTCTACATTGCAGAGGAATACCATCAACAATACCTTGCTAAGGGTGGCCGTTTTGGTTCTAAACAGTCTGCAGAGAAGGGCTGCAATGACCCTATTCGTTGTTATGGTTGAAGATGCAAAACTCTTCCGTGTGATGCCCTATTACAAAGTAAAGAACAATTTAAAAAATGCTTTGCATGGTTGATCTGTTGAGCTGTAACTTGGTGTGCACTGGTTTGTGAGACGGTTTTTAATGTGGAAAAATAATTATTGTATAAAAATATATAACACTCAGGTCAGCTGTGTTGAAGAAGAACCCGACCTATTGATGGTCCTATTTTCTTTGAATACTGTCTTTGGTGTAATGGTAAAATTGTTTTTATTTCTTGGATAGTCCAAGGGAGAAACCCCCTCATCACCTCCGGGTGGTAAAACCCTCGAGGTTCCCCCTGCCTACAGGGAAGTACACGCAGCTTCGACCTTGTGCCACCCATGGGTTTCGAACTTGTTGCTTTCGTCAACCTGGTGACATTCACAAGGCGCCTCTACCGGATGACCATCAATGGAAACTCAAGTTTAAGTCTTGAAAATAATTAGTTTATGCAAAATTTAAAAGTTCAGAATCCTGTCCAGTCTGCAGGGTATGGCATTGCACTGGGTATGACCCTTTTATGGGTCGAAACATAACTCTGTTCTGCGCATTCTTGACACACACCTTTATACTTGCATGTCACCAAGAATATGTTTCCCTGCAGTGTCTATCAGGTTACCCGATCAAGTCCGCAAGCCTATTGCCAAACCACTTCTGCAACCTTTGTACTAGGGTTGGTAAACTAGCCAAACAAACCAAAGAGAGGGTGTTCAAGCTTTGGCTGTTCTTATGGCAAGCTGAGCCGGGTTGAATGGATGAATTTGAGCTGGTTCATAAAAAAAAAATCAAAAATAAAAATAATAAAATTTGAACTTTAAACCTATTGAATCAAGTTCAAACTTGCTTGTTTACAAAATAGATGCATTCTTTCAATGGAAAATGATCTGACTGTCTTAGCAAAATGGCGTGCTTCTTGAAATACCTAGCAATTTGATAAAATCTTTGAATATCCAAAAATCGTTGATGCTTGACTTTTTTACGATATTTTTGTTCATTTGCACATGCGAACATAATGAGGTTTCTGTGATATATAGGCACGTTGTAAGAAGTTTATAACCTTTTAATAAAAAGGAGATTTTGCGAACATCCATAGATACAGTACGATCTTCATGAATATAACCTGCAAACCTCAATTAAGTAAATACTCTTCAAGGAGTTTCACACCTGTTGTGAATGTTTCTCACGTTCTCACTCTGAAGAGACTTTCGCAAATACAATATGACATTCATATGAACAATACGACCTTCACCAATATAACATGTAAACCTTGTTTAACTAAATACTTCTGATGAGGTTCACAAATATCTACTGACAATCACAAAGTACATATTGTGAATGTGTATGCTTGCTGATTCATATATAAAGATATTGTTTTCCATTTTTTGTTTGTTTCTCGTTAGAACCCTAACACTTTTCCCTCTCTCCCTCTTTCCTTTGTGGCGATTCCTGTGAAAGCATCTTGCAACATTCATATGAGATTGCAACATCATTTTGGTCAACTTCTTTGTCTTTCAGTTAGGTTTTAAAGTAAGTTTCATATATATATATATATAAAACTACTTGCAATATTTGTGTTTGGTTGTTGCCGTGAAAGATTTATGTACTTGTGTTCACAAGCGGATTATATTCGCAAATAAAAGCCTATGTTCGCAAATAGAAGACATCTATAAATAGAAGCTTATGTTCGTAAATATAGGTCATAGTTCACAAAATGAGTACATTTGAAAATATAGGTCATAATTCGCAAACGGAGGACATTCACAAATAAAATCCTATGTTCGCAAATATAAGTCAGTTCGCAAAATGAGTATATTCACAAATAGAAGCCTATGTTTGCAAATATACATCATAGTTTGCAAAAAGAGTACATCCGCAAATACAAGCCTATATTTACAAATATAGACAATAGTTCACAAAATGAGTACATTTGCAAATACAAGCCTATGTTCTCAAATATTTGATGTGAATGTCTCGACCTTTGCAAGTCTGCGATGAGGATGAGGTCCTCATGTTTGCATCATATATTTGCAGATGTGGAGACCTTCACACCTTATTTTCATGCATATCTACTTTAAGTATATAATAATTCAAAGTTAAAAAATACATCTACAAGTACATGTTGTAGTTCGTAAATATTCTATGTGAACGTCTCGACCTTCACAACTCTCAAAGATGGATATCCGTAAATACATGTCCACATTCGCAAATATGGTTTCAAGTTCGCAAATATGTGTTGATTATATGTGAACCTTTTTTCTATTAAAAAAGAATTTCTGCATAATCTTATGTGTGAATGTCCTGAGGTTTACACACTCTGATGTATGAATATCATCTAATTGATAATGTTAAGTCCTCAGTTGTGAATGTCACGATGTTCACACATTTTGATGTGCAAATGTCATCCAATTGATAAGGTTGTCCTCATTTAAGAATGTCATGAGGTTCACCATTCTGATGTGCAATGTTGTCCAATTGATAAGGTTGTCCTTAGTTGCGAATGATCTGATGCTCGCAACTCTGATGTGTGAATGTCCATGGTTTTACACACTATGGTGTGTATTTACATCCATACATGCATTCATTCATTTATTATAAAATAAACATTCTCATACATATATTCATTTCATTCATTAAAAAATAAACTTGCACATATAACCATTTATTCATGTATTGCAAAATGAATGAACATGCTCCTATAATCATTCATTTATTTATTTAAAATGAACTTGCTCATCCATACAATCTTTCATTCATTTATTCAAAATGAACCTATTACAAATATTTACATTGTATACATTCTTGCTATAATTTGTATATACATCCACACATTCATAGTATATACATTCAAACAATGAAACACAAGTTTATACAAATAAAAAAATATACAAATTATATTTGTTTGTGAAACAAAAGTTTATACAAATAAAAAAAATATACAAATTGTATTTGTTTGTGAATATATCTATACAACAAAAACAAATAGAGATGACTATTGTGGAGGCTGCAACTACTGCCCTCATGCTCTTAGCTCTTCAAGTTCCTTATCCTTGATAGAGATCTTTCTATCTTTGCTAGAGAGCAACATTGTATGAGTTTGCGAAAGCTCTTGTAAACCTTCAAGGATAATACATGAATCAATACAAAAATTAGTATATAAAGATAACAAAATCATGTTTTTATATCAATCAAATCAAATCAATATTCATACCTCCAACAACACCTCTATAGTATATACATCAACATATCCATAGTATATACATTCAAACAATGAAACAAAAGTTTATACAAACGAAAAAATATACAAATTATATTTGTTTGTAAATGTATCTATACAATAGAAACCAATAGAGTTGATTGTTATGGAGGCCACAACTACTGCCCTCGTGCTCTTAGTTCTTCAAGTTCCCTATCCTTACTAGAGATCTTTCTATCCTTTCTAGAGAACAATGTTGTATGAGTTTGTGAAAGCTCTTGTAAATCTTCAAGGATAATACATAAATTAATACAAAAATTAGTACATAAAGATAACAAAATCATATTTTTATATCAATCAAATCAAATCAATATTTGTACATCCAACAACACCAACGTGTTGGTCAAGTTTTTTTCTCACTCTTCACTTGACTCAATGTTGCATACAAAGTGTGTAAGAGAAGTTGCTCCCATTGCAAATTCAACGATGTTATTGAGGCCTTGCAGCAGTTGCATATATGATGCATGAATTGACTTTCCACCACTGTCGATAAATAAACAGGTGCCAAAAAGTAGAGCAAAAATGCCCTTAACTCCCTCTCTCTCTACCCTATAACCAGTCTTCTCTCCAACACAGGGTATCTTTCCCTTCATTCTTCTGGACTTGTTGTTATATGTTTTTCTTAACCAGGACAACTTCAACCTTTCACCTTCGAATGCATCTTTGAGTGATCCAAATAAGACTTTACATTGGTGTTTCAAATCTCCAAACCGAGGTGCATTCACTAGCTCATGGTACTTTAGTTCGGTGATGTGTGTCACGTCTTTCAAGGTGATGATCTTAAACATGTCAGTTGTCAGGTTTCATAATTGCACCATAAAATGTATGAGACTATGATGAATTTGTCATGGTGTGAAATCCAAGAATTTAAAAAATATATATTTGATTCAACTAGTAAGTCACTTCCTCCTATAGTGTTAAGAACCACGAATGTGCTTGAAACTAGTAAAATCGATGCACAAGGGGTGTTGGATCATAATACTCTTAAGCCTATGAATCGTGCAATCGCAATAAAATTTGCATAAAATTAGTCAAATATCTCAACTCATAGGAAAATATATAACTTAAAATTAAAATTTTGATATAAATTTATATTTCAAATTTAAAACCAAGCATACAATTGAAATTCAAATTTACATCCAAATCTAAACTCACCATTCAATTTTTTTTGAAGCTTAAAATTCACATTGTAAAATTTAAGCAGGAATTTTTCAAAATACAAATTTAAACTCAATTTTTTAATTTAAATACTAAATGCAAATTCAAATTTAAAGTCACAATTCAATTTTAAATGCAACTTTAAAATTCAAAAATAACATCTTCAAGTCCAAACTTACAATTCAAATTATAATCTAAGCAAAAAATTCAATTTGAAATTCAAACTCAGTTTCAAAATTTAAATTTAAAATTTAAATTAAAATACACATTTAAATTCAAGTATCATATAAAAATCTAAACTCAACTCAATATCAAATTTAAATTCAAAAATGAATTTGAGTTCATATTCATCATTTAGATTTTGATCCAAGCCCATAATTACAATTCAAATCTAAACTCACAGTTCAAATTCTATTCGAAGTTTTAAATTTATTTGAAAATCAAATTCAAACTTAAATTGTTTAAAAGTCAAAATTCAAAGCTTAAAATTTAAAATCCAAATTTAAGTAAAATCTCTGTAAAATACAAAGTTCATATTCTAGATATCTGTTTTGTAAAATTTAGTTTTAATTTCAACTCCAAACTCATAATTCAATTCCAACTTGAACTTCAAATTATAATCTTACAAGCTAACTATCTTATATATTCAATTTAGAGTGTAAAATTTATTTGAAATTCAAACTCAAACTCAAATTCACACCTAAATTAATCAATGAATTGCAAGAATTAAACTAGTTATCTTATAAGCATGCTTCACATGCATACACACACATATACGATAATTTAATGAATGTATGTCTATATTCAGACTAGTTATCCTAAAAATATGCTTCACACATATAGAAAGCTTAATCAATGAATTGTTTATTCAAAACAGTGATCGTACATACATGCTTTACACACACATATAACATTTTAAAGATTGAATTGCAAGAATTAACACAAACACATATATATGACAATTTAGTGAATGATTGAATGTAACATTAAAATTGATTGCAAATATCTTATAAACATATTGCACACAATAACTAATAAAGAAAGTATTTGTCCACTAGCACTGTACCTTTTTTTGCCAATGTGACCTCTTTCTCGGAGCATGCACTTTCTCACAGTATTTATACTATCTCTTTGCATCTCATTACTACCATTGCAGGTGGCAACATCTTTTGCTTCCTATAACCGGACATTGAGGTTAGCAACAACCTTAGACACAATGAATGACTCCAATTTCTTCATTACTGTCTGCATACATTAATCTTCTTCCTTAGATGCTTCCAGGATGAAAGACATGAGTTTGGCCACATGCTTTTCAATATTTTCTTTTGCAATATTTTTGCCCATTGAAGGTTTTGGTTGCTTCTTATTTAAGCATAACTTTTTGAGTTTCATCTTACTCATGCTGGATTTATTGTGGTATATGTCGGTCACCCATACTTTTGGCCACATAGCAGATTTTGTAACGCCCCAAAATCCCAACTTGGAAAATCTTTAGATTTTTGAGTAATTTTTTTTTTGAAATATTGTGCAAACGAAAAACCATAAGGGAAAACAGTTGAAAATTTTGAGCAAGTTACAGGATGAACAAGTAGAAACGTTCCATTACTATTGGTTTACAAAAATGAGACTAAAAGGTATACATTGTTTTCCTTTACAAAATGTCTCCCCAAAACTGGAGATTTTCCCAAAACCAACTGCCAAGATCGTATATGTTCAAAGTGTGGGTCCAAAGTCTCGGCCGTGCATCGATCGCCATCACACCACTAGCAATCATCACCTGTATCTTCATAAAACGGGGTCAGTACTCTTGCGAGTTGGTGAGATACAATCCATAACTTTTCATTTTATAAAAATCATAAGCAGTAATAGCATGATGTACAACTATCAACATGGCTAACCATTATAAACACATAAGTAATTTTAGCATGATGGAACAGTTAGAAACATTTGCAATAATTAAACAAGTGCAACTATAAGTAAGAAACAGTAAGCAAAATATATATACTGAGCAATAGGTGACAACATCAAGCAACTAGCATGCTTTAGATAGTGAAGCTAAGCATTTGAACAAGTAAACAACTAAGCAATTATATAATTAAGCAATTGAGCAAGTAAGCAACTAGGCAATTAACTATGGCTGAAATCATCAAGTTCATGAGTCAGCAGTTAACAAGTTTGCTTAATTGTTCTGTCTTGATTACTCCTTCGGGTACGCGAAGGAACCTCACATTCTATGAAAAAATATCGTTGGCGTCTGCTATTTCCTTTTATGTGATAACCGGGGTACCTACAAACCGCATCACTTCGAGCTGTACCATCCACCTTCTTCAAGGTGAACCGTTTTATGAATGGGCAACCGGACGGTTATCTTAATTAGGCTTATTTAGCAACATTCTTTCCTTCCGAGGTACTTGAGCCCACCTGGCCCTGTGTTCCCCGCAGGGCAACATGAACAACATGACGAGGTCATGCATGTCCATTCACGTGCTCTGGCACAACAAAGCCAAGGGGAGCACTTCTTCGGTGAAGGCGACATCAACATTCAACATTTAGGGGTACATGACATTCTTAAACAAGTAAGCACGACTCATGAGGTGGGTCCATCACCCACATATAACTCGCCATGGAGTTTCAACATTCCACAAGATCCCAAACAATATGTCATAATCCCTATCGTGGTGTTGTAGGTCCCGTTTTCATTTTTGGGACAAAACAAGTGTCAAGATATAATACATATCATTATTTTCTTTTCAGAGAAGATAGCATGCAAAACAATCTAAGTATTTCATGGCATAATCATGCTATTATGACACCAACATGCTCATATTTTTAGTTCAGTGACAGGATGTGCCAATAGTGCATGTGAACTTTCAATTTTTGCCAAGCATGCTACAAGTGTTTCAAATTATATCACTTAATAAGTCACATGCTATTCTACACATATGCTCAAACACCTTGTATATTGCGATTTTATCTTAGGACGTTCACACAATAAGATTCACAATAATTGAGCATGAGAGAAATCCATCCATAAAGTGTTATAATTAAGAGTGCAACCAATGCACAGTTTGGGTGATCAAAGCACTTTTGCATTATTGACCTTACCCCGAATACTTAAGAAATAGATCTCAATGAAAATCATACATTCATTGAAAATAATTGTTTGTAAATCATGTATTCATATTCAAACATCTAAGTGAGACTTGATACTGAACTTAATTTGATTGAGCACTTCTTTATCATATGCATTCATATTCAAACTCTTAGGCACAATTTATATGTATATGAATATATTAGACTACCTTCATAAGTTGAAAGTTGGCTCAACTGGGTTTCAAAACTAAGTTTTGTCGTACGAGGATTCATTACAACCATACCCCTTGGGTATATATATATATATATATATATATATATATATATATATATATATATATATATATATATATATATATATATATATATATATATTCGCATACATTCAGTTTCCTAAATTAGGAAGTGCAATATATATCTTTTTGGTTGATTATAACAGAAATCTTATGAGTCGACTTTGCTGAAACATTGAGAATTAGATAGTTGTGCTAAACACGAACTTACCGATTGAGGTGATTCAATAAGAGCTGGTCGGTTAAGCTCTTGACCATAAACCCTTCACAAAAAATTTTGTATAGGTACATATTACATATATACACATGTAAATTCGGGCAGACCCCCCCCCCCCCTCCTTTTTTCTGGTTCAATTTCATGGATCACACTATGATTGGGTGCGTCTGCCGGTTAAGTAAAAAGTGTGCAGAAAAAGATCGCAGCACTATATGCTGCCATATACAATGAAAGTGCAGTAAGTAAATCACAGGAATAGGCTTGTTGTCAAACATTTTAAGGATATTGCCCAACACAACATCCTAGTGCTGAAACAAAGTTCAAACATGTGCCAAGATGTGGGAGAAACATATGTTGTGCACAAAGTGCTGCCAGCTATGTCCAAATTACCAGGCATTCGCAGCAATAGGCTTGCTGTCAAGCGCAACAAGAGATTGGCTGCTATACCGCCCATTACTGCAGGGTTTCACAGCACATAAGGTGCTAACACGAAGCGCTAGTCTGTAGGGAAAACCAGCACCTAAGGTGTTGTCACCTAGGTGCCATCAATGTGGGGATTTGCGGTTGGTGAAGGGGACTGACCAAGGGTCGGATTCCCTAAACTAAAAAGCATACCGGCACATGCCGGTTTGGCATAAGTGGGGGTTCGAAAAAACTGTTGGACAAAACTCGGGTTGTCTCAACAAGGAACCAAATAGGGCAGTTGCACAGACTGCACCCCATTCAGCTTAGCCAAATGGGTGCGCTAGCAAGGCAGCAACCCTCCAGCCTGCAACTCGGCTCTAACTCCCCCGAACAGGTGGGTGCAAAGCGTTGTTGCAGCACACCTAGGCCAGGGACGCCTCTGCAGCACCCAGACTGCCAACCGAACAGGCTCGGGTTTGCTGCCAGAACAAGACAGAACCCAGGTCTATCAACACTAGGGGTGGGGGAGGCGGCATGGGCTGCCAGGAGGATAGTTGTTGATCCACTGCTTCTCTGGGGAACCGAACGCCCAGAACGCAAGGCATCAAGGCCACCAAGCCGCAAGCTAGACCTAACTGGTCCCCGCGACCAACCACATGATCGGTCTAGACCGAGCACGATCCAGATCTGGTCTTGCGTGCGAAACTACAAGGGGTGGTTCAGATGCACTGGGTACGGACTGGTCTGATTTGAATCAGGTCGGTCCCCATCTAATAAGGCATTGCTGCAGAAAATTGCAGCAAACCTGCAATGTCGATCAGAAGGGGCTGGGCATGCTGTCGTGGAAGGACAACATCCCGGGTCCCTAGCCCAAGGTCGGCAGCAGCTCGGGTGTGCCCAAGTGCAAGGCATCGAGACTAAAAAGGGGAAAACTGGGTTGGGTTGGCCTGGACTGCGCTACACAATGAGAAAAAAGAGAACCGGGGGTGCTGACTAGGTCTGGCCCGGGGTATGGCTGCAGCCCCTAGACCAAAGCCGACCCAACTTGTTGGGTGAGTGCTGCAAGCTTTTCCCGACGCGACAGGCATGTGGACACCCGAAAACTGGTTGGAAACACCTACCCACGATTGTTGTCATGGATTGGCATCATCGGTTAGGTCTTTTCAAGAGGGAGGGTTAACCCAACCGAAACTAGGGAGACCGAACCATAGAGGTTTGGCCCATGTTCACCGTGAAGAGCACCACTACCGCAAGGAAACCATTACTCAACCATACGATTTGCAACAAACATTATAAAAAGGAAACGCGGTGCCATACGTGTGTGAGCATGTTTCGTGCATCAAAGGCATAAGCTAAGCGAACAAACTTGGCATGAAAACATCTAATTCAGCCATTTTCCACACATGGCATAGCCTACCATGGGAGGATGGCCTTCATGGAGAGGTACATGGTTTTCACAAAAAGGGAGCCATGGAGAACAAGTTTCTCACCTAGAACCATGTGGTGTTCTTCCCTTCGGATGATAGAGGAAGTGTATGGTCAACGCACAAGGTGGAGCCTCTAGGGTCCACGGTTGGGAGAGAGAGAGAAAAGAGAGAAGGGAGAGAGAGAGAGCCCAAAAATGTCTCTTCCTTTCTCAAAAGCTAAATAGTCTAGGGTTTAGCAAGGAAGGGCTAGGATTTAATCCTAGAAAGGAACGGTTGGGGTGAGTCTCACACCCCTCTAGGCAAGGGCAAACTTGAAATACTTCAAGTTTGCCTCCCACGCCCCTTACGAAGTTATAACATTCAAATATTTTTTATCTTTCTTTCAAAATTGCCACCGCCCCTTCCTTGGGCGGTTTTCAAAGCTTTAAATTATTATTTTTTTGTGGTCACTTCAAAATGGCGTGGGTTGTACTCTAGAGTGCGTCCGTGCCCTTAGGCTGACGTTGGCCCTATACTAATGTCTCAAAAATTTTAAAAACCTTCTTATTTTTCATTAAATTTCATTTGGCCTTGCTTTCCAAAATTCATATTCTTTTGAGATTATACTTAGTGTTTATAATTCATCTTTCTAAAATTCCTATAAATCTTAAACATTTCTAAAAACTCATTTAATGTAACAATGTCTATAATGAAAAGCCCTATAAAAATTTTGGTGGTTCGATTCAAATGAATATATGCATTTTGAATAAAATTTAGGGATTCAATGTAATTACGATATATATATATATATATATATATATATATATATATATATATATATATAGAGAGAGAGAGAGAGAGAGAGAGAGAGAGAGAGAGATCCACATAAATATACATTTTTTTTCTAAAAAAAATCTCATGTATTAAATTTTTTTTTCTCAGCAAATTCGCGGGTCTTACATATTTCTTCTCTATCCATGTGTCAAGTCTCCTCCCTAATAAACAGTGGTTCCATTGTTGTTGATCTAGTCTTCTTCTTGTGCCTCCCACTTCAATGACATGGTCATATGATATATGAAGTTCAACACATCATTCATTGGTGATTAGGCCAGAGTTTCCTTACCGCATGAGAGCTTTATAGGGTGCTGTACGGATGATGGAATATGAAACCCTAGTCAAAATTGCTTCCTTTGGAATCCTCTTGTGCTTCTTCTTCTATACTTCATGATACCATTGGAATCAAATGAGATAACTGGATGGTTAGGTCGTCGCACAGAACTGAAGGGTCTTGAGTTCGTATACTGAGGAGGCTATCCCTTAGCTTGAGTTAAAAAAAAATCAGGTTCGATGGGACGCACCTCGACATATATGGACAATATTTTATTATTTATTAATTTTAATCAGAAATAATAAAAAATCTGTGTTCTTGTGTCCTATTGTATGAAAAATGTACAAACTCGGTCAAAGTCATGGGGAATATAATGATAGAAATCAATACAACCAATTAGACTCATTATAGATAATTCCCCATTGCGTGCATCTACAGGGTCTTGTTTTTGCTTCTTTTATACGAAAAGTAGGCTGCCATAACCACTTTTGGTCCCTCGTCATCTTAGGTGGGGATAACACCACTTGTGCTCCTTTAACCTAATGGGGCATTTGTTCCATTCATCCACTTTATTTAGGAAAGTAGCTCTCTTTCATAAGAAATAAGGCCTTGCTTCTAAGAAATGTGGTGGGTCCCACATAATGAATGAAGAAAAAAACTTTTTCTTGTAAAAAATGGGTTCATACATAAAGCACTTTCCCTCATGTACGTCCTTTCCAAGGGAAAGTGGCTTTTCGTGTAACAAACACCCCTTTAAGACTGCAATGTGACATTTAAACTGCATATAAATTAGTGAGATTTTAAGTACAACAAGCAGAGTACCTGCATGAATCCTAAATATTATAAAAGCAGAAGTGAGGGCAACAAGTGACAAAATCAGATGCCATATTGACTTTTTTTAAATGATATACTTGCAATGAATGTTGATGATGTAAGTAAAATTTTGTTTGGGTATTCTCCATGTTAAAAAAAAACTGAAAGTGTTACATGACAATATCTTAACATTTTCAAGTTTTTTTTTTCTCTCTCTAGTTGCCAATTCTCCTACCTAAAATGTCTCTCCCACTTCCCATAAATCTCTCTCTCTCTCTCTCTCTCTCTCTCTATATATATATATATATATATATATATATATATATATATATATGTTTCTGCCACTTAATATGAATCTCTCTCTCAACTTTTTCTCTTTTCTTTCTTTAATTGTCATAAAACATAGAGAAGCTCCTCATCCTCTTTTATTAATTGGCATAATCACATTTTTTTGCGGTCTTCAAAAATGCACAAAAAAATATGTTATTTTTACGGTCTTCTTTGTTAATCATAAAATCACATGTTTTATATCAAAGTCACAAAAAACCGTGTGAACATTCTTTTTTCTTTCTTTATGTTCTTCACTCTTATTTTTTTGCGGTCTTCACGAAGCATGCAAAAACAAGTTTTGTGAACCTCTTTATGATCGTAACTTCGCAAATACCTTAAAAATTTTGTATATTTTTATGCTAAAGTCATTAGAGACTGAGAAAACTTTTTTCTTTCTTTAACCGTCACTTAAACATATATTCATACTTTGTTTTTTGCGATCCTACGAAGAGTGCAAATATAACTTATGTAAACCTCCTTTAATCGTAACTTTGCAAATAACATAATAAAATCATATATTTTATAAGAAGATCACATATCTAATTGTGTGGATAGACGCAAATATGTTACTAACTACACAAATACTGCATATCTAAATATGTGATGTTCTTTCATATTTACGGTTTTCTTACTATAATAAATGTGACTCTTCGATAGTATAAAAAGTGATTGTCCATACTCATGGCTATTTTCGTATATTCTAGGGTTTCTTTGTGGTTCTCAATTTTTTTTATCTTCTCCAAAAAAATTCAACAACTATTTTCGGCCACTTTTTTCGGCGATTCATCGACAGTACTTCATCGTTGAGTTTTTCAGATTTATCGACAATGAATTTTTCAGCAAGCACATTCTTAACGACGAGTTTTTTAGTAAGCACAACATTTTTATGAGTTTTTCGATAACCTTTTTTCTCAGTATTTATAAAATACTGAGATCATTGAGTTTATATATTTCAACTTTTTCTATATTATTGCATCTTCTCTTGTACCTCGCTTTATCCTTTATACATAAAATATGCCTACAACCATTTGAAAAATATAGGAAACTATATCAATATTAGTTTACCATTAAACATTAGGTTTTATTGACACAACTAGATAGTGGTTCAACTACTTGGTTTAATAGCTTGAGGCTCTTGCTTTTACAATGAGACAACGAGTTAACCATACATTGGTTTAATAGCTTAAGGCATTGCAAAAAAAAAAATCTTATATGATACAATTAAACATCATTTGATGCTTTTTAAGCATGTTTTTTAGTTTAGCTTTTCTGGTATGCTTAATTTTCTTTAAATTATTTTGTATGCAGTGTTGTTGTTGCTTGGTACAGTAATGACAACTGCAACTAATAACTTATTCTCATTAATGAATAAATTTTATGCTTCTTAGTGTTGTGTATACTTTAATGTCAAAGGTTAAATTTTGTGCTTCTTAGTATTGAGTTTGTAAAGTTTCACACAATATGGCAATTGAGAAGTCTATGTTTGATGGGCCCACACCCATATTGTCTGCTAGTGTTGGAGCCCAACAAGAACTGTCATAGAATAAAAATTATTTACTGGGTCATTCTATATAATATCATGTATGTAATAAACTTGACACGTAGATAGAGAGAGAGTCTGATTCGTGGCCAAAATACTGATTGTTCGATATTTACCACAAACAATACAAGCTCAATTATCAGTAACCCCCAAAGAAGTAACAAAAAACATCTAAAATATTGGTCAAATTGCAGTTAACAACTCATACCTGATGCAAATACTAAAGCAGAATGTGCAAATAAGATAAAAAGTTTGTTGCCGCAATCATGTCTTTCATCTTGGAAGCATCTAAGGAGGGAGAGGTTGAGGAGACTCAATGAACAAGAAGTTTGACCCATGCACTTACTTTGAGGTTATTGCTAATTTCGATGATCGAATAGATGAAGATGAAGACACAATCATAGAGAATGTGGATGATAAAGGGGCAGAGGAGGCACCACAACAAGGGTAATGGGAGGAGACACCTTATCAAGGGGAGGAGGAACCTCAGTAAGGGGAAGAGGCACATCGGCAAGGGGAGGAGAAACTCTGCAAAAAAGAGGAGGATGTAGAGAAGAAAGTGCAAACTTCAAGGAAGTGATTGAAGCAGAAAAGAAAGCACGGTGCTCCTGAAGAGGTACTTTGGTCATTTGTTATTTTATATATAAATATTTCTATGATGTTTGCAATCATTTTCTATTTTATATTTGATCATTTATTAAATTATCATATATATATATATATTATAAGAGCTGCAAGGCGAGGAGAGTGGTCATACATGCCATATGCATTGGTTCTACTTGTTTCAAGCACAACAATAGTTTCTATCTCTATCAGAGGATGCAAAGGACATGCTTGATCATATATATTTTCAAAAATTCTTAGAGATCACACCATGAAACATCAATCACTTCCTCATAGAGGTCAGTGTGCAGTTTTATAATATGACAAATGACACATTTCAGTTCAAAGATATTAAGATAACCATCATGTTGGAGGACGTGACACAAATCACCATATTTAAGTATCATGAGGAGCTAGTGAGTTAACATCGATGGAGAGATTTGAAGCATATATGTATATTTATTTAGAGCAAAGGATGATGTGTTCCTAGGAGAAAAGTTAAGGTTATCATGGTTGATGAATCACTTTGACCCTAACAGGATGAGAAGACTGAAGGAGAAACTATCGTGTGTTAGAGGGAAAACCATTAATATCTGAAAAAAAATTCTAAGCGCATTCTTGCTCTACTTATTGGGTACATGTGTATTCATCGATAGTGGTGAAAAGTCGGTCTATAGTTCATATATTGAACTGGCGAGAGACTTTAATTACATCGTACAATACGTATGGGGGAGCAGGCGCACTTGCACACCTCTATGCAGGTCTAAGTAGCATGATGACTAAAAGAATGAGTATCACCAGCATGTTAGTGTTGTTGGAGGTAGTTATTCTTTTATTTGTACCTAAATTATTGATTTAAATTAAAATATTATTTAACATTTTTATGTAATATATTATGTATTAATATGTGTTAATCATTGTATGAATCTCTGCATGTTTAGATATGACAACACATATCTATTGGAAGGCCTATGAGAGGTCATATTCTCCCTGAGTTTATGTGTTGTAATGTGGAGTCGGTCAAGCAATGAAGAAGGGACTAATCGCAGAGTGTTTGGTCATCACATGGTCAATGCCATTACTTAAAATTATTGTGAACTACGACAGGAAAAATTTAAGTATTTTTTATAATATTTCATACTTGTTTATAAGCAATGCAATATAGGACTAACCATGAATGAAACTTTGTTATGTAAGTAAAGTGGTGCCCCTACGCAAACACAAAGGAGGAGGAGGAGAATCAGGATATGATTGTGCAAGCAAAGGCCATCGTGAGAATGGACATTTTGTTGCACAACATGAATGAAGTTGAGCGCTAAATGTCCAACCAAGTAGTCTAGTAATTTGGCTATATTCAGCAACCAACGGTCGCCCTGGCGCAGTTGACAAAATTGTCCTACTGATAAAAAGGATAGGACAAATGATTACCCCATCCTATTCATCTCTGAACTTGAAGATTGGTGCATTGGCGATGAAGACATCGATTTGTTCTCTATGGTACTTGTCGATGATTATGAGGATGTAGCTACTGCCAACATCCAATTTGCAAGTAGTCCCTCCGCAAAGAGAGCTATTGAGGAGGAGGAACTTGGGGCGAGGAGTCTGAAGTATGTAAGGATTACAACTAGAGCTGATGATCAGTTGACTCTTGCAATAGCTGAAATACGCATGCTGATGGAGTTGCTTCAAGCAAAGGAGTCCATTATAAGAACTCAAGCTAACCTTATCGCTAACAAGGATTGGGTCATCGAAGACCTATGAGTGTGCTTAATGCATCCACAATAATGACTTATGTATTTGATTATATATATATAATAATGATTCATCATAAATCAAGGTAATCGTAAACATTTGAATGTAAGAGTGATTTATTGTAAATCCATGTAATCGTAAACATTTGAATGTAAGAGTGGTTTATTGTAAATCAATGTAATTGTAAACTGAATAGTGTTTTGTAATTGTAAAAGCATTGCAATTAAGTAAACAATATTTTGTAAATGTCTGTAAATACAATTATAATTAAATTTCAATTTCACAGTTTATCTTTGAATAACTATAACAATTTAAATGTATATTGAGAATGTATGTATGTAGTTTTAAATATTAAAGGTGAATTGTATATAGTTTTAAATTTGAATGTCAATGTCTGTTGAATTGTAATAGAAAATATTTGCTGAATTGTAAATATCTGTTGAATTATAACATAACATGTTTGTTGAATTGTAAAATGTCTACTGAATTGTAAATATCTATTGAATTATAAAAGAAAATGTCTCCTAAATTATAAAAAGAAATATCAATTGAATTATAACAGGTGAATTCTAACATAAATTAATAGATTTGCGATTTCAGGGAACTCCATAAATTATTATTGGTAATAATAATCAAGAGTTACAATTTTTGGTAAATTTGCAACAAATAATATGCGAACATCAGTCACCCCCTCAACAAACAATATGCAATCATGCGAAACTTTGCAAAAATTATTGCGAACAATAACAAATACATGCAATTTAAAAGAAATTTGGGACATTCACAATACAAAATAAGTGTTTTCCTTTATGTGCGATTTCAACACTTGTGATTTTAACCCAAATGTTTTGCAACAAAGAGTTGCAAGGATGCGAAACTCTGCAAAAAAGGTTTTGCGAACAAAGAGTTGTGATTATGCAAAACTTGGCAAACAATTATCGCGAATAATGATGAATATATGCGATTTTAAAGAAATCTGTGACATTCACAACACAAAATAAGCATTTTTTTCTCATATGTGATGTAATGCCCTAGATTTCCAAAACAAAACTTAGTAAAAAATTCATGGTTTTTTTTTTCTGCAGCAAAATTTAGAAAAGGTGTTTAGCAGCAAAAATAGACGATAGTTAGTTGTCGGTTTTAGAAGACACCGGGCAAGTCACAGGTATGTGGCCAAGCACTCATTGACCACCAAAGTATTCTATATAAGCAAGCCAAAATGAGTTATTTATTACAAACAACACTCCTTGGTAAAGCAGTATTTTATAGAACTAGTTTTATAAATGAAATATCTAACATAGTTTGGAGAAACCATGGATCTCGATGCCATCCTACTCCGTATATCACACCGCAGGTTCAATACCAGTATCCCCCATAAAATGGGGTTAGAACCATTGGTGGTCTGGTAGGAAAGCATTTCAATTCTAATAAGTATAAAATTTGAAAACATGAGAAGTCGCTTTAGGGCCACAGTTGGAACATTGTAGCTTAAGTCTGCACGACTTAGCATAACGGTATCCCATGAAGCAATGCAAGAGCTCCTCGAGCATAGCTTAGTCATGTAGATACAACTTGGGTCCTTTGCCTGATTGGTCCAGCAGTGTACCAATATCAATAACTTGCACAAGGTGATGCATGCGTAACACTAACACATATTCATTCATTGTTGTACCTATTATTAATGCATTATTTCGATAATTACTTGTTCGCCCCTTGGTATGTGAGAGAACTTAACTTCGGCATCAAACAAAGTCATTTAGAGGTTTATTATGCTATGTATTTTGTATACCTCAGAGGCCTCAGTGACCCTGTCCGTAGTGGGGCAACAGTTTTCATGCCGGGAGACCCCCATCAGACCAGTTCGGAAGCATCCTTCTACTACAATAGCAAGGTTCAATTCCTAGATCTTAAGGATAACCCAACCTCCTAACCTTCAAGTGACAGGAGTTTACCTGAACTCTTTGGTCCATAACATCATACATGTCGCTCAAGGTGGTACCAACACTGTCATGCCACAGTGAACTCAAGTCCTGAAGAGGTTCAACAACATAATCTTTCTTATTAGGACGTCGAGTGTCATATAAGCAATCTAGTGCATTCTGTACCAAGAAAATATATACCCCAAACCCCACTTAGTTTTACGAAGCACAGGTTGGTTTCTGTGTGGTCAAGAACTACTATTATGTTTTATTCACATGCAGGACCTCACTCTTGGCATTTACGACATTCACGAGTGCTTCACCCCTTACGGGTGGACAACCAACTCTAGCACAATGGCCCTTACGAGTGTTGTAGTAATACAATATGTCACATGGGCATGCATAGACAAGGATCACTTTGAATCGACTGCTCGGCGACTTTAGCCGCATCGAGCACTGGCCTAACAAGGCACAACGACCACTCTGGTGCATCAACCTTTACGAGTATGGTTCCCTTGAAGGTGGGAGTGGAACAAGCTATTCATGCAAAGTTCTTACAACAGGGGCATCATCGTACCATTCATTCTAGCTCAGGTAGGTAATTTGCCAAAAATTTTGGTAGCATCTCATCTCTTTGATGGAGAAAGCACAACGCTTATTTTTGCTATGGAGGGTATCTTGTCAGAAATTTTAGCAGCATCTCCTCCATTTAACGGAAAAAGTGCCACACTCTTTTAAGCTCGATGAGCATCTTATCAGAAATTTTGGCAGCATCTTCCCTAATTGAGGAGAAAATCACTACGTTCGTTTTGGGATAGATGTGCACCATTGTGCGTACTTTGTATCTTCCATGGTTTATTGAAAACCCAGACTTTAGTTAGATCATATGCTGGTAATTTAGATGTTTCCGTAAAAGCAGTTTTGCACAAATTGTAAAACCTTTACAATAGGGTTTTTTTCACCAAACAATATTTTGAACGAGGGAGGGCATTTGGCATTACTTTGGCAATAGAGAGCAGTCGTCATTTGTATGCTTATTATAGTGCAGCTGTATTTAGTAAAAGCAGGAGCCTGTGCACATAACAATATGACAACGATGTAAAATGCGTAAGCAAGAACTGGTGAATGAAACCATGCACTGAGCCAAGTAAATTGCGAAAAGCAGAAGCCTTGGTGTCATACAGCGCTACAACAAGACAAAATGTATACGCAAAGTATATATATATTATGGAAAGCAGGAGCCTTCACGCCATACAATGCGATGACAAGACAAAATACATAAGCAAAGTATATATATATACATATATAGTAAATAACGAATTAGTTGCAAGGATACACGTGTAGACACCGAAACAAGATTGTGATGTTGTAGAGGGCGTAATCCAAGGACTAAGACTCTATGGCACTTAGTTCACCATAAATATCGAGCGATAGTCACAAGGCTACGAGTGTGAATACCGAAGCAAGCTTGCGTTGCACTAGAGGGCATGAACCAAGAACTAGGACCAAATATTATTTTAGAAAGGTGTACGAGAAGGAAAATCCTACCATACACGATAGTTATTTTATAAAATAACTTGAAAGAGAGGGATCGGCCTGCAAACCTAACAAGAATCAGCGGCGGTGGTTCAACGCAGCAGTTGAGGTACTCTTAGGTCATGGCCGACATATCATTTATATCTGGTACGGTCACAACCAAGTGCGTCTCTTGCAGAACTCGACTGCGCGACAAAATGATGAGGTTTAGACCAAAATCAGATTAAACCTAGTTTTGGTAGAACTAGGTTTAAACCTACTTCAAGTGGGTTAGGATACGTTAGATGGGCTGGACATAGTCAAGAAAATGGTAGAGGAGGTCAAACAGTCAGGGCTAAAGGGTCATGTCCCAACTAGGTTCGATCTAGGTCAGGTGGGTACAAGCTCACCTCAAGTAGGCTCAGTCTAGGTTAAGTAAGCGTGACCTAGATTAAGACCAAAATAAAGAAAGAGAGAGAAAGGCTAACCTGGTAGGTCAAGTTGACTTAACCCAACTGGGATCAGCCTAGGCTAGGCAGGTCTAAGCTCACTGCAAGTGGGCTTAGTCTAGGCTAGAACCAAGAAAGTGGATAGAGGGGAGAGAGGCTAGAGAGTGAAAATGTAATAAGAGAGGGGGGGGGCAATTTTCTAAGAAGGGTCTCCTTCTGTTTAAAAAAGTGGATCTTGGATCCACATATAGTCTAGTTTCGATCTAGATAGCCCACCTGATCTAAGATCAAAACTTAAGGGTAAAGTAACTAAATGACATCCATATCTCTATGGGGCCCACTTGATATTTCTATGAGATATTTATGTGGGGCCATAAGATATTTTTGGTGAAATATTTTTGTGGGGTCCGTATATTTTTGGGATTTCGTCGATATTTTTTGTGAAAAAAATATGAGTACACCATTTTTTTCATCTCGACGAGACAAAGCAAATTGGCTCTGTGAAATCTTTTAATTTTGTCCGGGAAAAGAGTTATAGCTCATTGATTACTTGAGCACCTTGAGGATATATATATCCTAAGTATAATTGGCTCAATGAAATTAGTTTGTTTCACATTCTGGGTCAATATGATAATTTTATATAAAATATCTCTTAGTTTTATTCAGAATTTTTACTGAAAAATTACGGGTCTTACATGGGATTTCAACACAAGATATGTGATTTTAACCTAAATGTTTCACAACAAAGAGTTGAGAGGATGTGAAACTCTACAAAACGGTTTTGCGAACATAAAAAATTTTAGGACTTTCGCAAAACAGTTTTGCGAACAAAGAGTTGCAATCATGCAGAACTCTGCATAAAATTACTGTGAATAATGACAAATATATGTGGTTTTAACCTAATTATGGTAATTTCCTATGTTTTGCACGTCCTTTTTAAACATATAAAATTTGCATATAATTAAACCTGAAATATTTAAAGAACAATGACAAAACTCATAATTTACATCCTTATGTCTAATAATTCATAAAGTTTGACAAATTTATACTCATTAAACATGAAAATTTTAATAAACTATAAGTTTTGACACAATTAAACATGAAATATTTAAAGAACAAATTGAAACTCTTAATTTACATCCTTAAAGTTTGACAATTTATAAATTATAATATTAATTAACATATAATCCCCAAAATTGCCCACATCTCTGCAACATCTGTCTCTACAACATTCGTCTTTGCAGCCTCTGCCTTTTTGGTATCCATTGTTTTCTGTTGCAGTCTTTTTTTGTTCTTTACCTCATTCTTAACATCCTTCCTCGTTTTCTTATAGAATGAGATCATATGATTCATGCACTTTGTGACATCTTTATGAAAAAATGATTATTAACAAACAACTAATATAGTTTACCTCTCATAAACATCATAAACAAAGACATATAAATATGTGCCTAGATAAAGGTCAATTCCTCATTTTTGCTTAAGTAGTATATATACAAAAGGATAAATATACCACAATCATATTTATAATAAACATATTCCAAGTTAACATGTAAAGAACATTAATTGAATTAACAAACATATAAGCAAAGTAATTACTCATTTTTTACTAAGAAATATCATCTATAAGTGAGGCCATCCACTCAAAGTAACAATCATAGCTCATTCATGCTGCAAAAAATTATTCATGCAATAAAATATTAAACCTACTAAGTACAAGAGAACAATAAGATCATGTTTAAATAAGTAATCTTAACTTACTATGTTGTTGGCGTTCTTATCTGTGCAAGTTGTGCTATGAATTGGATTATACAACTTGAATTCCTTCACCTCCACATCCATTTCCCAAAGAACCCAATGCATGTTTCCCCAGTTGACATGAAATAAGATCTACAACATAAATCGAGTTTAAAGTCACTTTGGGCACCCTAAATTTATGTTTGTTATGTGTGCAAGCCCCTTCTTACTGTCCTTTAGTTGTGAGCATTTGTTATGACTAGTCAATGTTTATAAGTTTATTTTTGTTAGTCAATAGTTAAACAAATGAAACATCTATTTTCACACTCGCAAATAAATAAGAGGTAAGGTAAAGGGTCATTGACATTCTTTTCTTTTTCCATGTCTCAATTATGGGTTTTTTAGTTTTTCTATGAATTTTGCTAAATACTACATATGTGATACATTCGTATTAGATTCATTAATTTGAGTATACATACAAACATAACAAGAGAACAAACAAATGAACGTGCAAACTTGACACTTACGCCACTATCCATCAAAGTATCTTCGTAAAATTCATACTCTTTCAACTCATTTTGACTTTCCTTGCCAACCTGTTCTCATCAACAATTAAAATTGAATATAAATGCATACATGTCAAAATCACTACCTGAAATTAAATATAAACACATAAACATAACTCATGGTATTTAGAAGTACCTCGGGCATCACAATTGCTTCCTTGCTTGGAGCTGGGGATGGGGGTTTGAATGACTTTCTGCTACCATGTTTTCTTTTTAGTTTATAAGTAATCATCATGAACTATCTAAGATATACATAGAAGACATAAGACATTGGAGCAATTCATTAAAAATGTCTACATAAAAAAAAAAGAATTCATTAAACAACTTCAAATGAATACAGATTTTGCAAACCATCAATACTCTAACATAATGTTATTTGTGCTTATTTCCTCCGGTTATTTGTGATTTCGCAAACCATCAATACAGATTTGCAAAACAATGACGAATTTATATGATTTTAACCTAATTATGTTAATTTCTTGTCCTTTTTTAAACATACAAAATTTGAATAACATTAAACCTAAAATATTTAAAAAACAATGGTGGAACTCATAATTTATATCCTTAAAGTTTGAAAAAAACTAATGTTTTAAGGGACCACTAAAGATCTTTAGGTACGATCATCTGCGAGACGATAGTGTAGTTTAACAAATACTGAGGTTATCATTAACTATCTATGCAAAAAATAAATACACATTAGACTAGTACAGTCAAACCTAGCCTCATTATACCAACACAAAAACATCAAAAATTAAGTAAAGGACAAACAAACACACATAAGTCATCTACAACACACACACACACACACACATATATATATATATATCAAAAAACTCTAAATATAGTAATCCCTAAATGATAAATCACGTAAAAAATATTAAATAAAATACAAGACAAACAAACAACCATACACAAATACACATGGGACTCTCATTTCTAACAAAAAGGAAAAAGTTCAAAATAAAAATAAAATAAGATGCACATATATATATTGTTTGTATGAAACTCATCTTTAGACCCAGAAGTATATCATAATCTTGTCGAAATGCAATGATGAAATGTCGCCGATGAATCACTCGATATAGTTGTCGTTAATATTTTTTGTTGAAGATCAAGCAAGTTAGAGACCACAAAGAAAGTGAGAAAATAGTCCTGGGGTGCATACAATCGCTTTTTATACCACAAAAAACTGCAAACATGAAAGAATATTGCATTTTATAGGTACAAGATATATGCAAATTTCCTAAGGTATTTGCGAAGTTACTATCATAAGGAGGTTCACAAAACTTATTTTTGCACGCTTTGTGAAGACCGCAAAAAAATGTGTGAACATGCATTTAAATTACAGTTAAAGAAAGAATAAAAGATGTTCGCATGATTTTTTTGCAACTTTGGTATAGAATATACAATTAAGGTATTTGAGATTTTATGATTAAAATAGAAGACCACATAAATAACAATTTTTTGTGCGCTTCTTAAAGACTGAAAAAAAAAACCCTGCGGACCTCCTTTTAAATTAGAGTTTGTGATACCCAATGAGTGAAACAATATATCATGTGAACTTCATGAGTTTCCCACGTGCAAAGGGTAAAAAGATCCTAACGAAGTTGGGTATTTGCAGTTTTGGTCATCAAACATATTTTGGCAAATTTCCGACCACCCACACTGGGTGACACCATCCCTACCATTTTTCAGTTGGTGGGTGGCCAGGAAATGACCGATTGATGGCTTCTTTTTTTCATTTTTTTTTTCTTGTGGTCGGCCATTTCTCGAGCACCCATTGGGCCAATGGGTTGCCGGGAAATGGCCAGCTGATGGCCTACTTTTCTTTTTTCGTTTTTTCCATTTTTTTTGGCAGTGAGGTGCTCAAGCTTCTTTGATAGCCAATGCCAATTGCTTGGCAAAACCACTTGAAAATAAAAGAGTTTCCAAACAACTCATGGCATCCAAAACCATGTTTTACCAATTCACGGAAACCACTTCTCCCATCTTAATGCAATGCAAGGTTTCCAAACACAACCTTATGCATCTGATGAACAGCAGCCCAACTCCCATTGTTTTTCCATTGGTTTCAGCCGTTTGTTCTCTTTGCTTCAGATGCCATTCATCTAAATCATGAACGGCACTGAAAATTTTTGTGGGGGGCATCTAAATGGTATGCTATCTGGCCATGATGTTTCAGGTGCCGTTCATTACATGGATGAATGGCATTGGGGTGCCACTCACCTGATCTATTCCCTTTGATCATCTTGCTTCTCACATCTAGATCTGGTGTGGGGTTCATGCTTGGTCCTCAGTTTCCCAAACAGAGGCATTAGATTCGATGATCCGAGAACCTCAAATTGTGAGATCTCTGGCCCGACCGTGGATCAGAGATCCAATCTCAGGTGCCTCGGATATGAGAACCAAGGCAATAAACAAAACCTGATCCCGACTTGAATGACTGAAAAAAAAAGTCAAGAAAAAGCCATGGTAATTTATCTTGTAATTTGGTAGTTTTGGAGGTAAAAAATCAAAAGGGCTACTAGAGATGCCTTGATCATTGAGGTACAAACTTCTGGGCATGCAGGCTATGGGCACCATGTGAAGCATAATATGTCCACTTCTATCATGTGAAGCATGACCAGTTGATGGACCAAATTCTACAATAGAAGCAGAAACATAGGGGTTCATGAACTTGTTCATGTTTCCAAACTCACCCCTCTGTATTTTAGGTCATGGGAGTTGTGTTTTTTCCTTGGCAGCAGGATTTCTGGAGTTCATGAAATTAGTTTTTTTTTTTTTTTTGAAAGGCAAACCCCTACCAGTTATACAACTATACCATTGGGTTTTGAACCTGCAACGTCCCAACACAAGGTGACGTGCACTAGCTGCTCCTCCCGTTGGTCATGAAATTAGTTTCATTTCACATGCTTAAGAACATTCCCTTGGGAATCTGGGACACTTTGTAATGAACACACATCACGGACTAATCCTTTTTTTTTTCAAGCTAGGCCAAAGGGAAAATCCCTATCAGTGACCCCGCATTGGCAGGATCCCTTGCTTATCAGGGAGTACACCTAGTTTTGACCTTGTGGCAAGGGACAGTTTCCATGGGTTCCGAACCATGGTCGTCCCATATCAGACGACCAACCAAGTCACCACTAACTAAGAAGGCAAAACACAATCAAATGAGCCTTGGTTCACTAGTTGGTCATGCAGTTTCCTAAATCAAACTAAATTTAATAACTTTATGAATCCACAAATGGTTCCCCATATAAACCATTAGATGAGGAAAAGAGCAATGATATAGAGATAAGTTGCAGAAATTTTACAGGCACTGCAGTGCCTCCATGTTCTGAATTCAGAATTGGTAGCAGATATACAGACAAATATGCGATGGTTCACCATAACTCTTCACAATCTACAACCATTAATCTTTGGAATAATTCAGATGCGTGAACATCAAGAAAATAATTGAGGGGTGATCCAAAAAAGAAGTACAGAGCTGCCCATTTGCTCCCCTCCATGTGAAGACCTTGAAATTATGGAGGACTTAGAGGGGGAGCAGGAGGGGGCCTTCTGCTCCCTCTCATGGGGTTCTTGCAATTATTGATGAATGGATCCATTACTCTTCTTCAAATGAGCAAACCAAGAAACTCGGCGAATTGAAATAATTAGAAAAAAGTATAATTTACATATAGGCGCCTAACATAACATATGACAAATTTACATTTACCAGCCTCAGGTTTCAAACATATATGATAGGCTCTTAACTTTCTCAAATGACCATTCAAATATATATGATAGGCTCTTAACTTTCTCAAATGACCACCTAATTTGCTTTTCTTACTCGCCTAAGTGTGGCTAATTTTACCAACGGGGCTCCGCTTGTCTTGTAGGAACAGCTAGTGAACGTCACCTTGTGTTGGGACGTTGCAAGTTCAAATCCCAATGGTATCGTTGTATAACTGGTAGGGGTCGGACTAACCCCAGTTTGCCTTTAAAAAAAAAGTGTGGCTAACTTTTCGAAAATGACAATGCCCACCATTTTTTTTCTTTAAACCATTGAATGCCACTTTTGTAGATCTGATGAGTAATTTTAGGGGAAAAAAAGCAATTCAGGCACATATGAGCAATTTCTAAAAAGGTTAGGTGTTTATCTTAAATATTTGGAACCTGAGGTACTAAATATAAATTTGCCATACTTGGGAAAAAAGAGGTTTAGGTGCCATCTTCAGCTTGTTCGTTGAATTGGTTGGATCCTGAACTAAGTCCAGCTTGATATGAACAGACCTGGACCCATCTAGTAACTCCTGCCAAAAATATTGTTTCTTAGGCTAGGATCCAACGCTCGATCATCTGGGTCCATACTCCATACCTTGAATTTAACAAGGGAACGCCAGGTTGGATCTGGATCTGGGAAGGGACCCTACCAAGTATTTGTTCACAACAAGCATTCCAGCGATCCCCATAGTCCAAGTCTGAGCTGTTGGAATAGCTTCGATGTATACGGATCCAAGCCAAGTCCTAAAAAGGATTGGAATTGGGAGAGTGACCATCTTCAAGAAGAAATTCTTATTATAAAGTTGGCTACCATGAACATGGATGGTTTTTACTTGAGCAAGGAGAAATGACTACTGACCCAGACCCGTAAAGCACTAATACACAGAACCCACATGTATCAATAGAACTGCCAGACCTGAACCATTCAAGTCAGATGCCAACCAAAACCCGATTAAGTCATATAAGAGTTTGCACCCGGGCCAGCACAGGCCTGGGCCTGATGTTCATGGGACATGATTAGTACCCATAGAGACCCATAATTTGGGTAAACGGAAAGCTATCTAAAACAAGTAGACAAACTTTATCAGACCATCATCTCTAAAAAAAAAAACTTTATCTGCCCATCATAAAGCTTGCTTTGCAAAAGATGAATACCCCTCTATTATATCTTCCCAAGGCATCATGACCCCCCTCTAAGAAAAGAGGGCCTAATATGTTCAGTTTACACACACACACACACACTTAAAGCTTTTATTTTATATATATATATATATATATATATATATATATAAAATAAAAGCTTTAAGTGTGGTCATTCTATCACCACCCACACAACCAAAGATTAGGGATCCTTTTCAAGCATCAACAACTGATTAGGTCATCCCAAAGATTAGGGATCCCTTTCAAGCAAAGCATATTAAAATTGATGCATCAATTTCTTTCTATATTAATTGAACAACATGATCCATCATATGCTTCAATAAAAATCCTTAAGCTAATTGGCAGGTTGTGTTTCCAACTCACCAACATAGGATGATTATACAGTTTGATGACTTTCCATGCCAAATAGCACTATCCAATCAAGGATTTATTTATTGATGTTGACAACCCAGAACCTAGATAGATTACAAGTTGATTGGGAGGGAGCAAAGATGATAATAATTTAGTACCAAAATGTGTTACATAAATTAAGATAGCAATCTTGGTTCAAGTGTATCAAAATCCAGTATGATCTTATCTCTCTCACAACCATCATCGTTTTTGCAGTGTGCATTCACAGTTTCACACAGTCTTTTATTGTAACTTTTTTCCATGGATGAGTTTATTTATTCATCAAAAGTTTTCCTTCTTCCACTTGCCTCTAGATCATTTTCGTCAGAAGTGGGGGCATGAAAAAGACATGATGGCTCTTACATGTAGGCCATGCAATTCAATGGTATCATTGACAGGACAAATCATGCCAAAGGGAAGTCTCCAAGTTGTTGGCATGGTCCACAAATGAAGCATCCCATGTGGCCTGCCTTCCCTTTCAAGCAACTCATGAAATGCCTGTTTAAGGGACACAACATAGACCCGAGGGGTAGTGTAGTTGGAAAGATCCTCGACTGTTAAGAGAGGGGCAATCAGGGTTCGATTTCTGCGGGCGTTACTTCCCTAAGCCGAAGCCGGTAGCTCCCAGGGATCAAGGGGTGCGCCCGGGCTTACACCCCTGGGCGGTTTTCCCGTTCCTATATGAAAAAAGAAAGTAAGGGACACAACATACCATTACTCATGTTGTGTACCCTTACTCCTTAATTAGGTCCTAGCCATATTGAATTAAGAAAAATAATGATATCTTAATCGTACTTTGCAATTTTTTAAAATTGCAGAAGCCTGTGCCTAAGTTCTATGAATGCCAGTGCCTGCAATTTTTTGTCTCTATAGTTTTGGTTGAAGGGGCCCCCCAGCTCATAGGAAAACACATGAAAGCTTTGACCGTCAGCAAGGGACACCCTCCCTGAGTTTCGAACTTGTAACATCCTGTCAACTTAGTGATGCTTACTAGTCGCCCCTACTAGATGATCAGAGTTCTTGTGGCTGTTTACTTTATGGGTTGCCTTGCACTGTTATGATCATTTGAGGATGACCCTTCTCCTCTGTCTTGATGTTGGTTTATTGCTTAGTCATTGATGCAGAAGCAAAGCTATACATATCGGGATCCACATCCTTTTGTTGATCATTTAAGATTCATATTATTTAGTTTAATTATTTTAATATTTGAATCATTTGTATTGGATCTTGGATTCAAGAAAAAGGATGAGTTTTGTCTTTTAAAAGGTTATTTGATTAAGGAGTTTATTATGTTTGAAAATTTTCCCTTATAAATACAGGGAAAGCCTGACAGATTAGATAACAAAGTTGAGAATTTAGAATTGAGATTGAATTTAGTATTTTTCAGTTACTTAAAAAAAAAAATTGGGGCCGCTGCCCCCGAACCCCCGACTATCACACAAATTTTTTTTTCTACACCCCTGTTTGCCCCCCCCTCGCATGAATCCTAGCTACGCCCCTGGTAGAAGGGGGTGCCTCTACTAGCTTCCCAAACACCTGTTTACAATTTTCTGAACTAATAGACTGAACCGGTTCAATGCTGTTGCAGCATACCACACCAGTCTGATCTCTGAATCAGACCAGTTCGATAGAGTTTTTGGTCGGTTTAAGGCAAATTCAAACGGGTTCGGAGCAGATATGGGCCAGGTCAGAGACCACACACATTGGCTCAAGGCTGATTTAAGCCAGTTCATACCATATTCAGGTCAGACACTTCAGTTCTGACCTTCAAACTCTGGTTCATTCTTCGATCGACCTAATGACTTTCAGTTTTTTTATCCACAGCTATATTTTGAACCAGCATTTGAAACATGGGATGAAAGAGTCCAGTTTATTTTGCTCATGGACTCCTTCACATTGGATTAAACCAACCTTAGAGCCTTTGGATCTATTTGATCTAGGTCAGCAGAAGGATCCAAAAGACTACAAATGATTCGAAAATATTATTTTGGGCTTTCAGATGCATACCCGAACAGTTCGGGCTACTCACTTTGTGGACCCACATCGATATCTACTTTTGTATTGTAGGTCTAGAACTTACACGGTAGAATGAGATTGAAAGAAGCGTAAGTGAGACCAAGACTTGAAGGCAAGTCTTTCTCCAACCCGAAGAGAATGATGCAAGAGTGAAGCGATACATATTCGAGCCCACATCCTTCATTGGATCATTTGAGATCCATATTATTTAGTTTGGTTATTTTAGTATTTGGATCATTTGAGATCCATATTATTTAGTTTGGTTATTTTAGTATTTGAATCATTTGTATTGGATCTTGAATCCAAGATCCAAGTGTTATTAGATTAGGATGAGTGTTATCTTTTAGAAGGTTATCAATTTAGAGAGTCTATTAAGATTATATTTCTTTCCTTATAAATATAAAGCCTAAGAAATTAGAAAGTAAAGTAGAGAATTCAAAATTGAGATTAAATTTAATATTTTCAGTTACTTTCATCTATTCTCTGCCTTTTCTTAAATTCTTACATTTCCTAATTATTTCTCACATCTCTAGATCTATACTTTGTCTTTCCTCGACATTGGATCCAGTTTGTTACAAAATAAAAACCAATTTTTTTATATTGTACAATTTGGTGTATTGTGGGCTATCGATTTCTAATAAACTATAATGATCACATCTGTAGGGTTTGATCGATTAAACACTCAATAGATTGTTAGAAAAGCAATGGAGATAGTCCTGGATATAAACCCTTAAACGAATGTACATTGTCATGGGACGTTGCAAGTTCTAATCCCCAAATGTTATTGATGTATAACTGGTAGGGGTCAGCCTAACCCCAGCTTTCCCTGTCGAAAAAAAAAACTAGATTTTTTTTTTATTTTTTGATAATGAAGTTGGGGTTAGGGAGGCCCCTACCTGTTCATTGAATCAAAGTCAACACCTACTTTTATAGACTGGTTGGAAACCGGTCCGGAAGTTTATCTTTCCAGATGGTACATTGATTCACCACTGGAAGATATGCTAAGTGTCCAGCCATATGATTACAAGATTTAGAGACTCAACAATATGAACCTTATCAAACCAACCCCATATGTTCCAATTACAAGCCTTACTCGTTGTTATACAACCAACCATACCAGTGGAGTTCGAACTTGCAACATCCCATTAAATGGTGACTTGCACAAACTGTTCCTACCAAACAGAGCGCCCGTTGATCCCCTGCTGGCGACCTTGGATCGTATTTGTTTAAAACCAAAATTACAAAATGTGTTCAACATTTTTAGCTTAGTATCATACCTTAGATCATATTTGTTGGATGTAAAACTATGATTTTTTGAGTCGAGAAACTTTGTTAAATTGTGAGTCATTGATTCTTGAAGCCTTTGAAAAACCTACTTTTATATATATATCATGATTCTAAACATATTTCCTACTAAACAAACTTCATAAAGTCTAATTTAAAAATATAAAATACATGAAAAAGGTGATTTATAGTCAATAGCTTTGTACTTTCATTAGAAACAAATATTTACACATTTTAGAAAAGGCATGAGAATTAAGTGGTTTAGTAACATGTGCCTATGGCTGCAAATGAGTAGGATGTGGTCAGATATCCTATTTGAGTCTGACATGCTATTTCTGAATATGGATCCTTTGAGTAAAATCCGAATGTGCATTCAGATCGGATACAATTATTCACAATCGAATTACTTTCGGATTTGGGTCAGATTCAAATCAGCGTGTTAAGTTGCATCTGGAGTTGACCCGAATGAAAATTTGTCTGATTGCAATTTTTACATGTAAATAGCTTGTTTTTCTTTTTTTTTTCGGATCTAGTAGTAAGACATATATTTTGGATTCAGATTCAACCTTAGCTCCTCATATTCGGATCTGAATTTAGATATGCTATTTATATTTCAGATTTAGATTTGGATTTGGATCCCAAAAGATCCAGCCCGACTCCAAAAAGTCTGCACCCTAAGAGCTCTTTCAAACCGATGACTTTGCTAGTTTAGTGCTTTTCACAAGTGGCCTTGAGACATTTGTTTAGATAGGTAGGAATCAAATGGGGCCAAAATGGTCAAAGGTGGATGGCACCACGTGTGCCTTATTAAGTACAGTGAATTTTGGTGTCCCTATCCTTTTCGTTAAAGTGTATGTGTAAAGCATATGGGATAGCATGTGAAAATCGATGTGGACAAGATACAAACGAATATAATGCAAGATATCTTATGCCTGCAAAGTTTTATGAAACTTATTAATGAGAGAGAGAGAGAGAGAGAGAGAGAGAGAGAGAGAGAGAGAGAGAGAGAGAGGGTTAACACATATAGACAAGCCTTAAAGGGGTTTGGCCTAGTAGGATGGGGGCTTAGACCACAAGCCATGGGGTCTAGGTTCAAATCTCATCGGAGTCACCTTTTGCATGGTGACTCCCCCCACAGAGTTTTACGTTGCGGGGAAAAATGATTGTAAGTACAACAGGCAGAGCCAGCGCAGCTAAGTCTCTGATCCTAAGAGTGGTTTCTCGCTGTAAATATATATAAGAAAAAAATACATACAGCTGAGGTGAATCACTCACGTGAATATGACTCAGGATAATGTTTACGTGATGTTTTGAGCTTATATTTATACCTTACAATGTCTACATAGTCTTGTATAGTAGAAATTAGGTTTTGAATCATGTGGTTGCCACATGAAAGTAGTTTTTTCAAGGGTTTTATAAAATCAATAGCTCATATAATGTAACAAAATCTAACGAAAAGAAACATGTTCTTACATTAGGAAAACCCGATTCGAGGTCTGATCCTTAGCAAAGGAACCATGCTACATATATCTAAGTGGTGGGATTGATTCAATAAAATGATGTTTTTCATAAATCTGACCTCACATATATGTTTTTCATGGTCGATTTGCTAGGAAACGATGTTTGAATTATGTTATTTGGATAAAAAACAAATTTTTAAGTCTTGAATATTTATGAAACTTTTAGTTGATTTTTAAACTTTATAAAAACCTATCTCCTATCCAAGAGTCAATAATTAAAAATTATGTAGAACACATGGTTTAAGAAAAACTAACAAGAACCCTTCAAAAGTCTAATAAGCTAGAAAAGAGGTAGGCAGCTACCACCTTATATATATATAATTATGCAAAACAAAAACAAAATAACTTTTTCTTGGTACTTTTATTTTTTAAAATTTTGACTGCACAGATGTGTTATGCGGTTGATCTGCTTGCAATGAGATCTTGTATCATCAACTTTCAGCACGCGGGTGTGTAGCATTTTATAGGGTTTGAAAATTAATGGTCAAAATCCTCCTAGATTTTTCAGGCTAACAAAAATCATTCTTTTATCCTAAAAAATATGATAGAAGTGTCGAGTCCTACCAAATTGACTATACAGATCTAGAACATATCTATGGAGTCAAAATTGCAAAAAGGTGCTACAAAACTCATGTGCTCCTGGAACACCTATTCTCACCTAATAAAAGCTTTATATTTTTAAATTTCATAAACTTTTTTGGTTGATCAGACATATCCATAAGCATTATTTAGTAAGATTTTTTGGTGATTTAAAAAAATCAATGGTTGACAGAATGCATTTTTTTTATTTAAAAAATTATAGTTTTTGTTAAAAATTTTTGGTTGATTCTTATTAAATCAACCATGATGAATCTATCTATAAGGTTAGATTTGATCAAAATAACTTGCATCGAAGATGAGTTTCTCTACCTACCCAATCCGGATTTTTCTATATAAAAATTTGTCATATAAAATTATAAACAATGGGATCTTGATGTTGATACAATGGTCAAAGAGAGATCTGTCAAAAAAAAAAAAAGTGGTCAAAGAGTGACATCTTGCATCATATGGATCTATGAGAGTATGTTGGTCACTCTAAAACCATGTGGACCATGTCCTAATCCTGTTGTCCAAAAAAGGGTGACTTTTCAAAAAAAACAAAGATAATAATAAAAGTAATGTTTGAAATTTTAAGAGGGGGGAGAGGGGTGTGTTGGGGAGAACCTTTTTTGTCATTGACCAAATAACTCGAAGGCCAACTTTTTCATGATTTACTGACATCAACGCTGTTTTCCTGCTGTCATTTGCACCAGTTTTGAGGCAATGGCCTAATGGGGACACGTGAAATGACCAAATTACCCCCAAATGGGTGTCCGTGAGGAACGAAACGCCGCTGATCTCGTGGTCGTGTCCTTGTGGGCCGTTTTTTATTCGTTCCTGTCTTGTGGGGGCGTTATTGCTCCTTTAATGAAAAAGCGAGGGCATTCTCGTCAAAAATTTGACCCTAATTCTCACATTCAAAACACAGCAGACTAGGGCACTATCTTGCGACTCGGAAGCGATTCGTAATTGAATCGTCTCGGTTCGATTCTAAGAGTCCATCATGGGGTCATAGTAGCTTTTAGCTTATCGGTTGATCTCGGTACCCGAAGTTGGGGCGCGATGGCGACTATGACCATTCGAATGTAGAACCTGATCTAGTCTTGGCTAGACTCACAAAGTCACTCATTTCATGCAACACGACCTGCCCTGGCTCGGTCGTAGAATTGACCGAGTCATGGTAAGACCTAGCCATGCAGTGTAATACAATCGTACTGCTAGACATGGATAGTCCCATTTTGAGGCTATGCTACTGCTAGACATGGATACTTCTCAAGGTAATTCAAATGGGTCCAAAATCTTGGATACTTCAAGAGTACAAAGGTCTCTCTAGTCTCCTAGTGGACCAAACTGTAACATTTTCATGTATATATATTTGGACTCATCTCACTAGTTTCAAGTTGCTATCCTTTAGATCCAATTTAGGCCCCTTCTGCCAATCATAGTGACAAATCTTGCGAGATTTATGAAAAATATCACCAGAAATTACCCAAAAGTTTAAAAAAGTAATTTTTTGTGAGTTTTTTTTATCAAAAGAATAAATATGGAATTTCAAACATGATATTTATGTTTTATCAGCTATTTATCGTGAAAAACCATGTGGTTTTTATTTATAAATATTTTTCATTTATATTTTCATATAAAAATTAATTTATATATTTTTAATTTATTTTTATATAAAAATGCAAAATGTAAAAAAAAATCAATTTCTTACAAGTTTTTGGCTACCGATATTTTTCCGTTTTTAACTTTTGTCACTGTAATTACCCTCGGTTTGAGTTTCCGTGCTCTGCATTCCGATTCGAATCGTAAAACCGAGTTGTTAACGGAATCGACTGAGACATTCTCTTGAATCTCAAGGGCAAAACGGTCATCATGAGAGTAACGTTAATTGCGATTAGAAATAGAGAATAATTAATGAAATATAAATAAAAAATTTTTCGTAACTCTCGTATTATTTTATTTTAGTTTTAATTTTCATTATGTCTGTCTCTCTCTCTTCAACCTTCCCCGTGTGCATAAAAGACGCCCAAGCTCTCAGAATGAAGAGAGAAAACCAGAAAAAACGGAAAAATCAAAACCAAGGAAAACGATTCCGCGGACTCCGTTTCTCTCCTTCATCTCCCTCTCTTCCTTCTCCTTTGGAATTCGTAATCCCTCGTCCTCGTGGGGAAATCTTTTCCTGATCCAGTGAGCTTTTTATTTTTTTCTTTCTCATGGCTGGAAGGGGAAGGGCCCCGTTCTTGGAGGTCCTGGTGGCAGATTTCTAGGGTTTGAAGGGGAGTTTTTGGTTCCGTTTTTCCCGCGAGGAAAGGGCGAGCTTGTCTTGGTGTTTCTTGTTGTTGTTGTCGGAGGAGGAGGAAGGCAGGATCGATGGAGTAGGGAGGTTTCGTTGTACTGGAGTTGCGGTGGAGGAGGGAATGGAGGAGCGAGGAGGATCTTTTGTCGCGGTGAGAAGGCTGTCACACGGGATCGAGCGTGGCAGCGGGTGCCATTCCACCTCTGGTATCCGCAGATTCTTGCTTCTTCTAATTTTGTTTGATTTTAGTTTGTTTGTTTTTCCTCATCTCTGGAGTACGTGTTGCATTCACGAATTGAGGAAGTTGTTGTTTTCTTTTGTTATATATATAATTTATTTTTCGGCTTTTGAAATTTTGTGTGCACGTGTGAATTGTTTGTGGGGAGAATGATCTGTTTCCTGGTGGTAAGTAGGATGGATTTTGGGCTACTGAAGATGATATAGGTCAATTAGGCTGTTCGGGACGTTAGATTTAGAATTAGGATGTGGATGAGTGAAGGTTTTGGACGGACTAGTGCTTTGATTTGTCACCATCATCAGGAATATAAGATGAATAAATTGTAAGAGGGTATGCGTTTTTGTAATTTTGAGAATCTTGACATGCGGTTTGAATGTATAGGAACTCACTTGGTTGGTAGAATCTAGAGGGTTATTAGTGTCCATTTTGGGCGAGGATTTTCTGCTGCATGTTTCTGTTATTGGCTGTGAACATATGCATGTCAGAGACGACCTGATGTTTCTAGCTCTGATGTGAGGCAATCTTCCTGTTGGGGATGGTTGGATGTTATGTTTTGAGATTTTGAATCATTCTTTCCTTTCCAAATTGTGTGAGTTCATGGCGTAGAAAGATATCACGATTGATGGTGTTATACTCGAAACTAAATGAAAAATTATTAACATCATATTTTCAGCATCTCATTTATTTTTTAATGTTTCGATTTTATTGTGATATTAACACATCTTTTACTTTTTGTATTTTTATTTTTTACTTATGTTTTATATTTTCCAAAAAAATTCTAGATTTCATACATGCTGATATTTCCTGGGATTTTCCCAGAAAACATTGATTTTATTTATCATGAAATTTTCCTCTTCTAGAAAATATCACACATCTCATCCATTCTCAAATGATGTGATTTTATTGTGATATTAGCATGTTCTTTTTTTATATTATTATTTCTATTTATGTTTTATATTTTCCTAAAATTTTGAGATCTCAGACGTACTGATATTTCCTGAGATTTTCCCCAAAAGCATAAATTTTATTTATCACATGAATTTTCCTCGCCTAGAAAATCCCAATACAGAATTGTGGCATTGGTTCATAACTAGGAGTTCTTTTAGACAGCCCTTGCCATGCAATAAGAAATTTGAAACTTCCACCATTTCAAATGTGCAAGAGGATAGAGATTAATAGTTTAGGTAGTAATTCTAGATGATTTGTTTGCATCTTGAGTATCCTAAATTTTGTTGCCTTCTTTGTACTTGACAGATCTATGACAAGCAGAAAAACAAATTTGTCTACATACAATGTGAGAAATATCAATTAAATACTTTGAGGCACTGATTCTATGATGGATCTCAAATTACCCTTTTTTTTTTTGCCTTTAGTAGGCCTATTAATTCAGTGCTTCTTTATCTCTCCATGTTCGAAAATTCAAAATTGTCAACATAGGATGGGACCCAAGTATGGTCACATGGATTGCCTAGCTACCTGTGAGAAAGTTGACATTTCTCAGTTAGGTTTGAACATAGGTGGCAGGATCCTTTATCTCTTTGCATAACATGTTTGGGCCTAGGGATTCTTCATTTTGTGTGCTTATTGTGGTTAGAAAGACTTTTTATTTGTGTCATTTGAATGATGTAGTTCTTTTTTATGTGACATGAATACAAGAAATGAATGTATACATTTTGATTATCGTCATAAGTTGTGGTTGGGCTTTCAAGCAAGGTGTCTCTTTTTTTTTTCAATGCTAAATCTTGTTAATTCCCACATATTGTAAAAAAGAAATTCCTAAATTAAAAATGATTCATGTGATTCACATAGTTAATGTGTCTATGTTAGATTTCAAGTGAACTAAAATTATGAGCATTATAGAACATAAAGGTTGATGGGTTTTAGAGATTTTCTGGCAGGCTCTTTATGTTGATTCCTCTTTATAAATAAAGAAATTTTTGAATAAAAAAATTCCTGAAGAAGCTCTTTATGTTGATTCTTTGTGATGCTGACTTTAACTAATATGGTTGTTTGTTGTGTGGATGCTTGACATATGAGCATGATCCAGGAAGTTGCTTTGAAGCATATCAACAGTGTGACAGATTGATGCTTTAGCTAATAATTGTGCCATTTCAACTGTTTAATGTCTTTCGAGCAACATAGATTTTGCAACTGACTTGGGAAATAATTTGCTCAATTGTGTTATAGCCCTTTTTGGTTTTACTCATTGTATTTTGGTATAGTTGCCATGTGCTTTGAAGCTATGAAATTTTAATTATTGTTACTGGTGGTGACTAAAAAATTTCCCCTTTTCTGGGAAGAGATTTTGTTTTGAAAAACAATGTCTACTCGTTGTTTCTGTTAACAAGGAGGGGGGAAATACACAAGAAAAAGTAAGAATAAAGAGACGATGATTAGTTTTCTCATGAGGAAGTAATAGAGATTTTTCTTCCCCCACCCCCCTTCTTTTGAAGGAAAATTTTACTAGTGATCACATCTGATCTACCTGTTTTCTGCAATTAGTATTCCTATTTTAATGTGCTGTTTTTAGTACTTTTAGTGTACTATTTCGTGTAAATAAAAATGGAAAAACAAATTCTGACGAGTCTCTAGTGTTATATGAGTAATTACTGTGAATTGAAGCCAATGACAGGAGTTAATATAATTGAGTGGTGTGGTTTTGACCTCCAGACCTTAAGCTTCATGTTGAGCTTCCTACTGATGTTCCATGGGATCCAACCCATAGTTGCCATAATTGGCTAGGGTAAGTAGGAATCCTGATTGCTAATTATGAAAATCCGAAAGTCCCGGGAATCTTGATTCCAAGTCATTATGCAATTTGAATGTAACAATTTTTCGTAAAATGATAGTGATATAAGTATTGACACTATTTGGATTTTTTTTTTGCCAATTTTGAGATAATATGAATATATTTTGTTATTGATTCATAAGTTAATCTTTTAGATGAAAATAAATAAATTATTTTCTACTTTAGATTGTCATTTGATGTTATTTTATAGGTACACATATACAAAAATCTTGGACTCCTAGCATGCTTTTGTTTATTGCTCAAAAGTATCATATAATAGCTGTGTTGTTAGGCTTAGTTGAACTTTCCTAGATTTGTAATATATGTGATAAAGTATGCATAAATTACTGCACAAAATCTTTATTGTTTCAATGAATGATGTCGAAATAAGCTTATTACTATGTTGTTTTTTAATATTTGTGCTTTTGTTGAATGTATATTTGTATGTTATTCTCTTAACTAAGTGATCTAGAGATTTTCTAATAGAACGATATAGTCCTTGACAATGATCTTCATTTCTTCAAAGTTCTTATCTCTATCAAGTTATCAGTATGTGATATTTCACATATCTCTTCCTAAATGATTCCCCATACCGCTTGCTACTTGGCTTCCTGCTTTTCAAATCCTTTAAAGATTTGATATGGCAACCATAGGTCCACTTCCAGATTCTGCTTCCTGTTTTTGATTCCTGCTATGGCAACCATGGGTCCAACTAGCCCCAAGGGGGTTGACATAGTGGGGTGGGGCCTTGGCTGCTAGAAGGGTGGTCAAGGCTCAATTCACATAGGTGTCTCCTCTCTGCACAAGCCAACACCCAGCATAGGCCGTCCTAGCCTCAGAGTTTTACCCCGCCAGCACGATGATCGTAGGTATGGCAGGCTGAGCCAGCATGACCAGTTCATGCTGGGTGTGGTCTCTTCGGATTATAATTCGAAAAAACCCGTGTGTCCAACTACTACTTTAATTGGATCTAGTTTATGGTGCTATTAGTATATATTAAGTACTGGTTGCATATACATGGTTGCTTGTCTCTTTTCACGTCTGATAATTAGGTTATATAATTTCTTTACCATGTTATGCCTTCTTGGTTTTGAAATGTTTGACTATATTATCTGTGTATTGAGTTACATATGGAATTTTCTTCTTCTAAAGATTGTGAACTTCTATATTTATTTTTGCTGTTGCATCTGTGATCTGTTTATCTGTGATCTGCTTCCAAGAACTTTGGTGACTTCTTGCATAGCAATTTAACTAACTGTATTGTTTTGTAATGAAAATGCATGACAATATCAATCTTCTGTGCAATGCAACTATTTTCTCTTAGAAAAAGGATATAACAAGAAAAATAAGTGTTGATCTTAGCATCTTTTCCACTTTGAGGATATTTTTTGTTTCTTCGTAAACATTATTGATTTCACTAGTTGACAAAGTTGAATGCTCAAATTTAATAGTTGTTTCTTCAATTGTTCCAGCTGAGGTTGTTACAGGATCAACAGCTTGGATTGGGAGAGGCCTCTCATGTGTTTGTGTACAAGGAAGAGAAAGTGGTGCTCGTGCTTCTTTTGACTTGACCCCTTTGCAGGTTTTTTCCTTGCTGTTAGATTTACCCATCTGCTTGGATCATTTTATAAGTTGCTCCTTGCCATTTATGCTTATTTTAAATAACATTTTTTGATGTTTTGATCTTTTAATTTTATATTTATTTGTAATGATATTTTATAAAATTCACCTCTTTTTTCAAAAATAGAAGACCTACTTTTTTTTACTACTTATTTTCTTTCATTCCACCCCCAATCATCCCCATCACCACCACCACTTCTCAACCATCACCATTACCACCACCACCATCCATCACCATTGCTATCACCACCACAATCATCATTACCACCACCACCACCCATCACCATTGTCATCACTACAACTACCGCCACCACCACCACCACCATTACGTATTATCATCATCATTGCCACCATCACCACTATCATCCATCATCACTGCCACCACCACCATCACCATCACCATCACCATTGTCGTTACCACAACCATCACCATTTCCACCACTACTACCACCACCCACCACCATCTATCTGTTAAGAGTTGTATGGACATGTGTACATATATATAAATATGTATACACATATATCGGAAGAGTGGTAGCGCTGATCATCCAACATGCAAAAAAAGGGCTTTAGCAGCGCTTCAAAACACCACTAAAAGCCCCTGCGGGGACGCACCTGGTATTAAATAAAAGGGATTTAGCTGCGTTTTAAAGCGCCGCTAAAGCCTCTTTTTGTGTGTTTTGCGCAAAAAAACACTGAATCACGCCAGCGATGGACGCTTAGTGTGAGTGTGTTTTTGTTAAGTAGCTATGGATTAAGCAACTACCACTTACTCCACACACACACACACACACACACACACATATATATATATATATATATTTACATAGATTGTATCTAGGTCATTTTGTATTTTTTAGTTTTTTTATTTTGTTCATGGGCATTATGGTTTTTGACCAACTAGCCAACTGCTAGATATTTTAGCCATTGGGAGCTCCCCAATGGCTAGTAAGCCTCTCTTGTTCCTCTCTCTCATGTATATATATGGGACATTAGGTTCCCAATTTTACAATGCATTATGATATGCATTTTATATGAATAAAATAATTATTTTTATATTGTGAGTGTGTGCCTTTGTGCCTCTTGAGAGTTATCCCTTTGTGGATTGTGTTGTGCTATTGCCCTTGTAGGCATCTTATTTGATCAATGGAGATCTCATTACATGGTATCAGAGCTATTGGCTCTTGGGACCTTGTTCTTGTAATTGTGATAAAGAATCAGTGGCATCTATTTTTTCAAGTGATCATGGTGCTCGTGTTCAAGTGTTCAAGTGTTCGTGGTGCTCATGTGTTCATGGTGCCACTCTTGTTCATTCATCCTTCATTCTTCATCCTTCTTCTTTCTCCCTCCTTATTTTCTTTTTCATCTCCATAGCCAAGAAGGACGTTGTCACTATCGTCCCCATCAAATTTGATGGGAACAACTACAATAGATGGGCCACGACGATGAAGAGATTCCTTATTGGAAAATAACTATGGCACTTAATGGATGGTTCCACATCGGAACCCCAACTTGTTCTTAACAAGAATGTGAATGTGTTTTTGTTACGAACCGTCCTAGATCCGACCTCGAGAAATCGTTCTGGATCCAGATCCGCCCAAGAGACCCAGTCTGACAGGGATCGAAGGACCTCCTTTCATATTTGGATTCTTATTCTTGGTCTTTTACTTCCTTTATGACTCTTAGGTGGTCTTTTACTTATTTTAGGACTCTTAGATAAACTCTATAAATAACTGTTATTATTATTGATTAATTATGAATAAAAGTAATGGATATTTTCCTTTTCGTTCTTCCTTTTTTTACCTATTTGTGTTTGAGATGCACCCTCTTGTTTCCCTCTCGAGACCTCTTTGTATAATCTGTTCCTCCCTAAGGACGGGTTCTATCAAAGTTCTAAAAGATGGTGAAAAAGAGAAGGCTATGTCCGAATATCAGAAAGCCATAAGAGATTGGGAAGTGGGCCATGCTAAGGTCCTTTCATGATTCATGAATAGCATGGACCAAGATCCATATGATAACATCTTGAGCTTTAAAAGGGCCAATGAAGCATGGGCATTTCTTAAGGAGATGTATACTCAAAAGGATGTCACCTATGAGAACTTAGGGCACACTTAGAAGTGAGAAATAGTAAGAAAAGTGAAAGTAGGAAAGAAAAAAGTATATATTTTCCAACCGTTCCAAACGAGAGAAATTTTTTCAAAAAGAAAGTTTTTCTAAAGATTATGATTTTTTATACTATCAAAAGAAAATTTTGCATTAGGGCTGCTGCCGCTACATCATCCACGACCAATTCCTCTCCATCGACCCCAAGGGTCGTGCCGTTATGAACGTCATCGACGAGAAGCAAAAGCTCGTCCACTCCATCGCCGTCGTCGGCTGCAGCTTCGATAACCCCATCTTCGCCGCCATTGAGCTCGACTACTCTAAGGCTGACTAGGACCCCTCCGTCTAGGTCGTCATCGACGCCCAAAAGCACCTCACCTTCTATGAACTTGACCTCAGCCTCAACCACGTCTCTCGTCAATGGTATGAGGCCATCGAAAACGGTGCCAACCTGCTCGTCACCGTCCTCGGCAGTGGCGACGACCCCGACAACATCCTCGTGTGTGCCAAGAACTTCGTCATCTACAAGAACCAGGGCCACCCATACGTCCACGCCCTCATCCCCTCGTTAAGCGTGGGCTGATCGACTCCCCTCTCATTTTCTCACATTTTCCATTCTCTTTTTCTCATGCTACACAAACAAGCGATTTTTTTTTCATTTAGAAAAGTTATCATATCAAAAATTCTCATAGGCAAAATTTTGTTTTTTGGTGAGATTTTTTTTTTTGCTTCCAAACATGCCCTTAGAGAAAAGATTCATTCATGCAAGCAAGGTGATCAATGTGTGAGACCAGTGTTTTAAAACTCGCCGAGTCAACTCGATGACTCGGCTCGGCTCAGCCCTTCAGTGAGTCAACCCGACAAGCTTAACTCGGGCTGCGAAAACTCGGCTGCTGACTCGGCTTGACTCGGCCAGACGCGGCCAGACTCGGCTTGACTCGGGCGAGTTCTGGGATGTTTGAAATTTGATTTTTTGGGTATTTCACACACACATATTCACTTTTGTATCCATGGACTGTCAGGAAAGATCTTTTTGAACAAATAACTGTTATAGTATATAAATCAAACAACAAAGCATTCTAGTCTATAAACCCAATTAACAAAGAATTCTATGCATCTAATAGGAGGGATTTCTTTCATGACACATGGAGATTGGAGAGTTAGGACCTAAGGATTCCTTATCTGAATATCACATATTACTTTACATAGATGATACAACTTCATAAAAAAACTCTGCCTCTATAACTAACATTGCCCCATCACCACCCTTTCGTGGACCACTAGAGGTCCAAGGCAACTTCTAGTTTTCCACTTTATGTTCTTGTAAATGATAGTTTATCTTATACAGTGATACTTTTCCCCAGTCTGTAGCATTTGGTGCAGCTTCTGGGCCATTTTACCAACATCATCTGTCTCTGTTTCTGCCCTTTGTCTAATTAGAACCTTTTTTATTTAAGAGCTGGGCATCATGAATCTAAGGCCCGCAGCAATTTCACTTTTCCTAACCTCTAATCTTAGGCATTGAAAATTTTATTCTGTCTTCTTTCGAGCTGCTAATAGCTGTTTGAATTCTTTCAAGGTGATGCATGGTGCAGAAAATTTGTCCAACTCCATTATGTGTTTTTTGTTTGTCCAAAATAATGAATCTCTTAACTCGACCTGCCATTCTCTGTATATTGCATGATCCAAGTGACTGCAATCCATAATCACATAGGATATCAGTGCCATTGGGATCATGTAGTTCCCAAGGGCTATGAAGTTGTTGGCGTGATGAATCACTCTTGTACTGAATAATACATCTTTCCCATGGACTGACAATTTATATATTGTTTTTCTTTTAAAATCAAAAGTTAACAAAACTCGGTCCGAGTCACCGAGTTGACCCGCCGAGTCACGAGTCAATAAAGAACGAGTCGAGTTCCGAGTCACGAGTTTTAAAACCTTGTGTGAGACAATATTATGGCAAATTAAGAAGATTGTGAGATGAGATGGTTAGGCATGATCCCATATGGGATACACCTAATGATATCAAGCAATGGAAGAAGCGTGTTAAAAAAGAACAATTCTTCCAATTTATGAAAGGGTTGAGACTCGAATATGAACAAGTGCGTGTTGCCATTATACATAGGTGAGAGACTCGTGAGACTCTCTCACTACATGGAATTTTGGCGGAAGTGTGTATAAAGGAAACAAGGCTCAAGTATTCTATGGAACCAAAAGAACCCAAGGAAACCGTGTTTGCCGTATCTAGGCCCGATTCCAGTTTTAAAGTCTACAAAACTCCACATTTCAACAAATTCCAACAAGATGGTGATGGAAATAAAAAGATTATTTATCATTTTTTTAGAGAACTGGGGCACATCAAACCTTATTGCCCCAAGTTGAAGAAGGTAGATGAGAAGAGGGTGGCTTCGGTTCCTTCCTAAAGGATAAAAGAGTGGACTCAATGATGGTTATAAAACCATTGGATCTCTCTCTTTGTCTCAATTGGTAGAGTCTCTTCAACCGCTACTTAAAGCTCTTTTTACCACCACCGGTTCCACGGTCTCCATCTTTTCTTCTCTCGGTATGAATTCTTGGCTCTTGGATTCGGGAACATATTTTCATATGACCCCAAGTATTGATCTTCTTTCCGATTATCACACCAATTTAAATGACTCTTTTGTCTCTACGGCCAATGGAACTTCTTTACATGTAAAGGGAATAGGAAACATTGATAAAACTTGAAAATTCAGAAAAGTTCTTTGTTTCAAATGTTAGGCATATTCCAAGACTAAGTTTCACTTTTAACCTTCTTTTCGTTATCAAATATCCGACCATGGGTGTGATGTTTCCTTCTCATCGAATAGTCGTTGGGTGTAAGATCATCGGTTAGGAAAGCTGATTGGGCAAAGCCATAAACAAGGGAGCCTCTATATGAGCTTTATTGAATTATCTAAATTTTTTTGTAATATTGCCACACATAGTAATTATGAAATTTGGCATAAATGTTTAGGTCATCCTTGTGTATCCAAAGTTTTATATTTTCCTTATTTGGAAAATTTTTGTAATGAAAAAAATCTTAATTGTATTGAGTCATTGATTGCATACTTGGAAAAATGAAATCTCTACATTTTTCTAGACAATTTCATTTCTTCACGGTCTTTTGAATTGGTGCACTTGAATGTTTGGGGTCCAACACCTATTGCCTCAAAGGGTAGTTTATCTTATTATATTATGTTTGTGGATGATTTCTCTAGATATACCTGGATTTGTTTTCTTAGACATAAGACAAAAGCTTTCCATCATTTTAAATTTTTTCATGCTATGATAAAGAATCAATTTAATTCTAACATATCTATTTTTTGAACCAATTTAGGGGGAGAGTATGTTGCATATGATTTTAAAAATTATTTTGATTTAAAGGTCTTGTCCTAATACACCTCAACAAAATGGTTTAACAGAAAGAAAACATAGACACATTATAAAAACTACTAGAACCATTTTGATTTTAAATAATGTTTCAAAATATTTGTGGGCCAAAGTTGTCCTCACTGTTGTTTATCTTATAAACCGGTTGCCATCATCTTCCTTGAAAAACATTATCCTTGTTGAACAATTTTTTGGTGTACAACTATATTATAGTAGGTTAAGAGTTTTTGGTTGTAAATGTTTTGTTTTAAATGAATAAAAGAGATAAACTCTCACCAAAAGACATTTCTCGTGTTTTTATTGGCTATGCTAGAAATAAAAAAGGATTTAGATGCTATGATGTTAAAAATAATAAATTATATGTTTCAAGAAATGTTTATTTTGTTGAAAAAAAAGCTATTTTAACTCTAGTATGCCTAAGAAAGATAATGAATATTCATTTCTATTGGACTTATTGTCTAAAGTAAATATTGATAATGATGTTGATGTGATTGATTAAGAAGAAAATGTCACCAATTTGGAACCTCTAGTAGATGCCAATGATGACCATAATGAGAATATCACTTTCGAAATTGAGCCCCACCTTTTCACTTATTCTAGAAGGACCACTGAGAACCAACCTAGTCATTTATAAAGATTCTCTCATACAGAACAAGATGAATCTTCCAACCTTAAGAGATCTACTAGAATTTCAAGACCCCCTGATCGATTTGTATCTTATGAGTCTTTCTCTTCTCAACATAGGACATGTTTAGCTCGCATATACTTCTATTTTGAACCCATGACTTATGGTCAAGCTAAAAATCTTTCAGAGTGGGTCAAAGCCATGAAAATTGAGTTAGAAGCCTTAGAAAGAGCCAAGACTTGGAATATTGTGAGATTACCAAATGAGAAAAAGCCAATAGGATGTAGATGGGTATATAAAGTCAAAACCAAAAGTGATGGGACATTATAAAGACACAAAGCTAGATTAGTTGCCAAAAGAATTTAGAAGACTATGAGAAAACCTTTGCCCCTTAGCAAAAATGACCATTGTTAGGACTCTCATAACCCTAGCTTCTATTAGAGGTTGCCCTATAGATCAAATGGAAGTGAAATTTGTTTTTTTGAATGGAGATTTAAAATAAGTCTATATGGATCCTCCCCTAGGTCTTGAGGTTTCAACTGAATACATTCTTTATTTAAAAAAACTTTATATTGTTTGAAACAAGCTCCTAAAGCCTGATATGATAGATTCAATATTGTCATGTTAAAATTTAAATTTTGATATAGATCATGTTATATTGACATTTCTTTATTTGTTAAGACATTTGATGCAGGTACCATCATCCTACTATTGTATGTAGATGACATGATCATTACTGGTGGAGACAAACATGGAGTTAGTCATATTAAGAAAGTTCTTACAAATAATTTTGAAATGACTGATCTTGGATTTCTTATATATTTTCTTGGTATAGAGGTCTTATACTCACCTCGTGGGTATTTGTTAACCCAAACTAAAATTGCAACTGAGATCATTAACAGGTCTGAAATTACTGACGAGAAGAGGGCCGACACTCCAAAAATGATTAATGCAAAAATGAAAATTGATGATGGAATGCTTCTGGAGGATTTCACACTATATTGTCAGATGATTAGAGTTCTCACATACTTATCTATCGCCAGACTTGATATCGCTTGTGCAATTCACAATGCAAGTCAATTCCAACACTCGTCAACTAGTGTGCATTTGAGTGATGTTATGAGAAAATTAGATATATTGAAAAAATTGTTTTTAAAGGCCTTTTTTATCATCTTTATCTTCCCTCGATTTAATATCATACTCTGATTCAGATTGGGGAGGAGATCCTAATGATCGTCACTCAACTAGTGGTGTTTTTAGGTGACTCCCTCGTGTCGTGGAAGTGCAAAAAATAACAAGATTTTTCTTTCATCAATGAAAACTGAGTACCATCGAGTATCGAGCCATGACCACCACTACATCTAGAGCTATTTGGTTGAGGCAGCTGCTTGAACATATGTGGGTACATCTAATGACACCCTCAATGCTTTGTTGTGACAACAAAAGCACCATTTACATTGATGGCAATCATACATTTCATAAGCTAACTAGGCACATTGAGATGGATTGCCACTTTGTTCGTGAAGATTTAAAGAAGATCGTATCATTGCTTTGTGTTACCTCTAAATATCAATTGACAGATTTCTTGACCAAGGAACTTCTTTCTCCTAGATTCCATTTTCTCCTTGACAAACTTTCGGTGATCTCACCGTAAGTTTGAGGGAGAGTGTTAAGAGTTGTATGTACATGTGTACATATATATAAATATGTATATATATGTATTATATATATTTTATATAGATTGTATCTAGGTCATTTTGTATTTTTTTGTTTCTTTATTTTGTTCATGGGTATTATGGCCTTTTCGACCAACTAGAGCTCCCAACGGCTAGTAGGCCTCTCTTGTTCCTCTCTCTCATGTATATATATGGGATATTGGGGTCCCAATTTTACAATGCATTATGCTATGCATTTTATATGAATAAAATAATTATTTTTATATTGTGAGTGTGTGCCTTTGTTCCTCTTGAAAGTTATCCTATTGTGGATTGTGTTGTGTTACTGCCCTAGTAGGCTTCTTCTTTGATCCGTGGAGATCTCATTACACTATCATCACCACTACCCACTGATCTTTTTTTCTTCATTATAGTTTAAACTAGTTACCGGAAGCTTCTTAGATAGGTGAAAAGCCCACTTTGGAAGCTCGATACGCTTTCGAAACTTGATGAGAATCTCGATTCTCCCACGCTTCTTCTATGCTTTCCACACGCTTCATCTATTCTTCTTATATGTTCTCTGGCTCTACTTTCCATGTTTTTTATGTGTTTCCTCTCACGCATCTCACTCACTTCCATGTGCTTTCTCTAAATTGTCAGTCATTATTTTTAGATTTTGTTAAAAACTTAATTTTTATACTAAAAAGTAATAAAATTTAAGAATAGTCACTTTTATTTTAGTTTTATTTGCATTTCATTTTGATTCCCATTCAATTCTTATATTACTTTTTTTTATTCCTTGCTTTCTGCTTCCTATACATTTTAAAATGCATCGCTTCTCGCTTCTCACTTCCGCTTCCCCTATCGTTTCCCGCTTCTGCTTCCCAGTCTGGCAACCTTGGTTTAAACAGTTGCTAATCCAAACATTCACTTAATTAAAAGTAAAGGCAACATTCTTTATAAAATATGCTTAAATTTATATATGTAAGCAATAAGTAAAAATAAATCCAAACAGGGTCTTAGTTTGTGATTTCCTTCTAATCATTGCTTTGTCTTGCAAAAATTTGCCTTTTCTGTTGTACAATATAACCTTATTGATCATGCAGCAGCCTGGTTAAATGTTTGAGCTGATTATTCATGAAGACTGATAAAATATAAGTTTGAATCTCATTTCTGGATCTTTATTGAATATAAGTATGCTGAAAAGTATATTAATGAGCAAAATTGCTGTAATTGTTGAAATTTCCAAGAATACTTTTTATTCTAAAACAGGATAAGGTACATTGCTTTTCTTTCTTTTGTTCAAATGTTCTCAAGGTTAACACGTTATTTTGTTATTGGCTTCTTACTAGAGCACACATATTTTGGTGGCATTGACCACACCAATGGGGGTAGGAGTAGGCTGCACCAAATTATTTGAAATTAAGAATATTAAGATTAGTCCATGTTCCTTCAAATCCAACACTCTCTTTCAAAATGAACCTCCAGCTTCTAGTTTGAAAATTGAATTTTGATACTCTACACTTCCTATTTCACTCTGCTCTTGTTATAGTTTACTGCCTACATTTACTTCTATGGCCGGTTGAGTCAGTCTGCACTTAAAACTTGAACTAGATATTTATCAGCATCCAGATGTGCAATGTCCCACATGGAATGAGTAAGGAATCAAGCACTAATGTCCTGATAGGTTACAGGCCTTACGAGCCTTTTTTTTTTTCATCTTTGGTTACAGGCAAGTCTGACCATGTAAGATATCCATTAATAGGCTCTTTGCAATATGGGATTCAAGTACTGAATTCTTCACGTGTTAAATTCACTGCAATGGTGGAAGAAACTTGTGTAACATATAGAGGTCGTTGGCAGTCTCATCTTTAAAAATTAAAAAAAGAAGACAGAAGTTGGGAGAATTATGTAAAAATTACAAGATGCATCAGTATAAAGGAGGAGGGTTGCAATAGGCCTGTGACAGCCAGCATAAAACTTAGTCATACCCTATGAATATGAACCAATATGAGAATTTCGTTGGGGCGTTCCCTACTGAGCGACGCGCTGTACTCTATAGGCCCGGAGGCAGTGATAAATGGGCAAGGGTTGCTAGGTCGTCGCCCGGAAGCGACGCGTCACACCGACGCCCGGGTGTGGTGTCAAATAGGCAAGGGTTCCCTCACTTTGTTGGACGGGTGAAGGTAAAGAAGTTAGTCCAAGACCATAAAATTAGGTTAGCCACTTAGAACATAGGGTCTTTAACTGGTAAGTTGGTAGAGTTAGTAGATGTTATGTGTAGGAGAAAGATTGATATTTTATGTCTACAAGAGACCAAATGGGTAGGTGAGAAAGCAAAAGTAATAGAACCATGGGGATATAAGATTTGGTATACAAGAATAAATAGGAATAGGAATGGAGTAGGGATTGTTATGAGTCGTGAATTTATAGATAATGTAGTTGAGGTCTGTAGGAAGGGTGATAGGATTTTACTTATTAAATTAGTATTAGGTACGGAAATTATTAATATTATTAGTGTTTATGCACCTCAAGTAGGTTTAGATGATTCCATTAAGCGTCAATTTTGGGAAGATTTAGATGGAGTAGTACAAGGGATATCTTATGGAGAAAGGCTTTTCATCGGCGGTGACCTTCATGGGCATGTAGGCACTAGTAGGGATGGATTTGAGAGTATCCATGGAGATTATGGTATAGGAGAAAGAAATGAAAGTGGTGAAAGGATTTTAGATTTTTGTTTGTCCTATGATATGATCTTAGCAAACACTTGGTTTAGGAAGAGGGAGTCTCACCTAGTAACATTTAAAAGTGGGGTTAATACGAGCCAGATAGATTTTTTCCTACTTAGAAAGAGAGATAGGGGTTGTTGCATCGATTGTAAGGTTATACCGAGAGAAAGTGTAGCTACACAACATAGAGTCTTAATTTTAGATCTTAGAATTAGACAATGCCGCAAAAGGGATAGACATATGATAAACCCTAGAATTAAGTGGTGGGCACTGAAAGGAGTTAAACAAGGAATGTTTATAGAGCAGGTAGTTAAGGAAGTTGATTGGTGTCTCGAGGAGGATTCAGAATCAATGTGGAATAAGATAGCGGGTGGCATGAGAAAGGTGGCTAAGGAGGTATTAGGTGAGTCTAAAGGTGGTGCACCGCTAGGTAAGGATACATCGTGGTGGAACGAGGATGTCAAATTAGCTATTAAGGTTAAAAGAGAGTGTTATAGAAATCTAAGAGTCGTGATAATGAGAATTTGGAGAAGTATATGATAGCAAAGAAGGAAGCTAAAAAAGTAGTTCGGAACGCGAGGGATAAGGTATATAAGGAGGTTTATGATAAGTTGAATACCAAAGAGGGCGAGAAGGATATTTATAGGATTGCAAAGATGAGAGATAGGAAATCGAGGGATCTGGGTATGGTTAGATGTATCAAAGATGAAACGCAAAGGGTTTTAGTCAAAAATGAGGAGATTAAGGAGAGATGGAAAGATTATTTTGATAAGCTATTTAATGAAAGGCATGCTCAGGATCTTGGAGACTTTTCCATTCCTTTTCATGAGATGAATCGCGACTTCATGCACAAGATTCAAAAGAAAGAAATTGCAGAGGCTTTGAAGAAAATAAAATCAAGAAGGGCAGTTGGCCCAGATGGTATACCTATCGAGGCTTGGAAATGCTTGGTAGTGAAAGGTTTAGAATGGTTGACAAATCTTTTTAACAAGATTTGGCGGACAAATAAGATGCCTAATGAGTGGAGGAAGAGTACTTTGGTGCCTTTATATAAGAATAAAGGTGATATACAAGATTGCACAAACTGTCGTGGTATAAAACTCATGAGTCATACTATGAAACTTTAGGAGAGGGTGATTGAGTCTAGGTTGAGGAAGGTTGTCATGATATCGGAGAATCAATTTGGTTTTATGCCTGGAAGATCAACTATGGAAGCTATACATCTTCTTAGACAACTTATTGAGAGAAATAGAGAGAGGAACAAAGACTTGCATATGGTTTTTATTGATTTGAAGAAGGCATACGATAGAGTACCTAGGGACGTTCTCTGGTGGACAATGATGAAGAAAGGTGTTTTTCTTAAGTACATTAGTATAATTAAAGATATGTATGAAGGAGTAGTAACCAATGTCCGCACTTGTGGAGGGGTGACAACCAATTTTCCTATAACGGTTGGGTTACATCAAGGATCTGCTTTAAGCCCTTTCCTATTTGCTATAGTGATGGATGAACTTACGAGATCAATTCAAGAAAATGTGCCGTGGTGTATGTTGTTTGCTGATGATATTGTTTTGATTGATGAGTCTAGAGCTGGGGTTAATGCTAAGTTAGAATTATGGAGACAGACATTGGAAGTAAGAGGTTTTAAGTTGAGTAAGAGTAAGACAGAACACATAGAATGTCGGTTTAGTAAGCAACGAAGTAGTGATGGGAGTGTAGTGAAGCTTGGTGAGCAAGAAATACCGGTGGATGATTGTTTCAAATATTTGGGATCTATCATTCAAAAGTATGGAGAAATTGATGGAGATGTAAATCATAGGATAAAGGTTGGGTGGATGAAATGGAAAAGTGCAACTGGAGTGTTGTGCGATCGTAGATAGCCATTGCGGTTGAAGGGAAAGTTTTATAGGATGACTATTAGGCCCGCTTTACTATATGGTACGGAATGTTGGGCTGCCAAAAGACATCATATTCAAAAAATGAGTGTAGCTGAGATGCGTATGCTGAGATGGATGTGTGGAAATATAATAAAAGATAAGATTCAGAACGAGGAGATACGTAAGAAGGTAGGCGTTGCACCCATTGAAAATAAGATGAGAGAGAATCGTTTACGGTGGTTTGGACATATTCGGCGAAGGCCTAATGATGCTCCAGTTAGAAGGATGGAGAAATGGGAAAATATATTAGTTAAAAGAGGTCGGGGTAGGCCTAGGAAGACATGGATGGAGGTGATAGGAAAGGATATGAATGCTTTGAACCTCACCGACATGGCATTGGATAGAAATGATTGGAGGAAAAGGATTCATGTGGAAGACCCAAAATGATTTTCTTTTTTGGTTCATATCGCCGACCCCAATTGTTTTGGGATGAAGGCGTAGTTGTTGTTGTTGTTGTTGTATGCATCAATATTATTTTGCATTGCCGGTCTCTTATTGTCTCTTGTAATAAAAGCCTTGCAGAACTATTGTGGTTTTCATTGTTATTCAGCACTTTGATCACAATCTAAGTTATTTTGAATTGATGGACCCTTTTTTCATATTCAACAGTTTAAAACTTTAAATTGTGCATAAAATGAGATGTATGCCATCTTTTATCATTTAAGGACATCATATTTAAGGGTGTTTACAGACCAATCATCCAGTTTCTTTATCTTTCTGTCTATGAACTTTATTTTCCAAGAGATTGTGCCACCACCACGGTTTTCTTATTATTTGCTGTACAATTAAATCTCAGCTGTATGCTTGCCAGCCTTTTTTCTTCCTCCATATTTCCTTGCTAACTTCTGTGTTGTGCGTTTCTTTTTGTTATCTAATTTTGGATATCTCTTTTCTTCTGTGTGTGATTCAGGAGGATTGTTTACTCGGGCTAAAGAACCGGATAGAAGTTAATTATGATAGTTCAAGGCCTGAACATCAGGTAGTGTATATTGAGGATCCCTTTCAAGCATCTCAATATTAAAAAATCCTTATGATTACTGTTATATGTATTTCTATAAAACGGTCTTGCTACTGGGCTTGGGAGAATGCCAAAATGAACTCTTTGTCAAATTTAATCTCTTGTTTTGTCAGAGCTCTTTAAGTTGTTTGTTTAAGGCAATGATTTTGTTGGTCCAAGGTTGCATTTTACTTTGATAAACTTGTCAATATTTTCCTATGTCACTCTTCCAGGGGTCAGAGTCGGTCAGACACCCTAGGATCTCTTCCCTTCTTATGACCATTAAAACTAGGAACATCATGCATTATGTCCTGCCAAACTGCAGCTGCATCACCTGGGATGCACCAACAGAAACTTTCTGCAGAAATTCTCTTTCTCTTTATAAAAAATGTGATGGACCAAGACATCTTTGATATCCACCCACACTCCTTTTTTATTCTTTCTTTGATTTCCATGTCTTTTTTCAGACAGATTATAATTTAACTATTATTTTCTAGAAAACAAATGCATCTTAGTTATATGTATTGTTGCTTTTTATGAATAAAGCTGATTTATGTTTAATAAAGTGTTTATATCAGAAACACTACCTTAAGAGGTGAATTTTTATGGCTAAAGTGCATGGCTGTCTTCATGGCATAGGAGTGAAATACTCACTTGAATGTTTAAGGCACATGATTCACTCTCTTTAGCTTTCGTTAAGAGCAACAATTAGTCCTGTCATCTTCATTTGAAACTTGTGGGTAGCCAATTGTGCTTTAGAGGGGAAAGGCATCACATTGGAATTTATACCTTTCCAAAACCCTTCTAGAATAATTGTGAAGGGTAGTGGATGTTGCAGAAGGCATAAAACTTCTAATTGCTCTGTGGACCTACAATGTTTCAAAATTTTATGATTAGATATTAGACTCTCTTGGCAAAGTTCATAGTATGTCCATGATTTGATGGACTGTGAAGCAATCAGAGGAAAAGAACTCAGAGCAACTGCATATCTGCACACATTCTACAGATACACACATTCAAAAACATACATGAACACTTTGCTAGGAAAATCCTGAAGTTGTATATGTTTTTACTGCCATGGGGTTTTTGCAGGAAGCTTTGAGGGATTTGTGGTCTAATGCCTTTCCTGAGGAAGAACTTCTTGATTTGATATCAGACCAATGGAAGCAAATGGGTTGGCAAGGCAAAGATCCATCAACAGATTTTAGGTACTTCAGCATTGTGATGAACTATCTGGTTATTTTTAATTTCTCAGGTTTCACTGTTTCTGTTTCTATTTATCCATTTACTTTCTGATAATATTTCATTTCTCAAGCTATTATGTTCTAACTATGCTGATTTAATCATGTAGGGGTGGTGGATTTATATCTTTGGAAAATCTATTATTCTTTGCAAAGACTTTTCCGGTATATTTCTTTTAGACTTCCTTTTCTCTTTTCATCACTGTACAACTGCCTCTTATATGTATATTATATAGGTACATGTATGTACATACATATGTAGTATGAATTGTTGTATATATGCTAATTAATCTAAGAGACTCCTTTGTTTGGCATTTATTAGCAATGAAGATAATTGTTCCATGTCATGCAGTCACTTTTCCCATTGAATATCTTATCTATTGCTGTAGGAGAGTTTTTGACGTGTGGGGACTTCAGGTATACAATGTCTGAGTGTGCGTCTCTTGATGCAAATTTAGGATATATGTATATATTTTTAATAGAAGAAAACTCTGAATTTGTATAAACATATGACAAAACCAATAACAAAGTACTCTTAACTCTTATCAATGTTGACTTCAGATATATGTTTGTGTCTCTTGATGCAAATTTAGGATATATAAATTTTTTGTTTTTTTTTAAATAGAAGAAAAACTCTGAATTTATATAAACGTGAGACAACCAATGACAAAGTACTCTTATGCTCTTATCAACATCCAAATAGGTTTATTAGTTCCCTGTGCAACTTTTTTTTTCCATCATCAATCATCTTCAAATGGGAAAATCATCTTAACATTAGAACCAGGCTTCTGATAGACTAATAGTCTAACAACAATGTGAGGAGACTGTCCTTAGAAGTGTCGTTCTTTTTTTTTTCAGCTTATGTTAGCTACTAACAAAAGTATAATGTATGACATTGTGTAGCCTGCTCGGTCATGAACATCCCAATCCATGGGAAATAACACTTTCCAGTTGTTTTGTTTCCTATGAGCCAATAGCATCTTGAATCTGTATCAGTTACAAAGTGGCCTCGACTTTTAGCAGGGGATGATTACAACTGGTAATTAGTTTAACCAAAACAAAACTCATTAGTCTGATTTCTACTTGATAGAAAAATACCTTTAAACCACCAAACTGAGCTAATATGATTGCCTGGTTCTTGCTGTATGGTCCAACTGCTTTCTTAGGTTGCAACTCGTTTGTGTGTTTCCAATCCACAGCTGGTTCCACCTCGAGGTCCTGTATGTGTTGGCAACTTCTGCAAGAAACAGAGGCTCACATGACATGCTGGAGACTAGTTCATACTAATAGGAATTTGGACCAACTAAAGCCTGAAACTGAATGGATTGATATCCTGTGATAGCATAACACCTAGGTCCTGTCTAAAATTGCCCAATACCTTGGTTTTGTGAAAATAAAATTAATTATCTTCCATTTCTTTTGTAGAGCATGATTCTAAAATTGAGGGATCCATTCTTAGGCTATTTTTGATTATTTGTAAGATATTTGCTGTGCTTTTAGGGGTTACATATGATTGCATTTTCTCTAGCTGTTTGCAGTTTTTAATACAGTTTTTCATTTATGCTGCCTGCATATTCTGACTGTAATGGAGAACCAGATGTTAACCAAAATTATAAACTATTGGTTGTTAGTTTCCTTTAAGTTTATTCAATGCTGCTGACTGATAGTAGCTCATCAATAACTCCCATGCAGAAATCTTTCCAAGACCTTCTTCGGAAGCAGGAAGGTGACCGAGCCATGTGGGAGTACCCATTTGCAGTAGCTGGTGTGAACATTACATTCATGCTGATTCAGATGCTTGACCTCCTATCTGGTTTGCATTTCACATTATTTTGTGCTTTTTTCTTCAGCGAGTTTCTTAATGTTGAAGATACTAATGCAGCGTCATATGGTAATTTGCAGTCAAACCACAGACTCTACTGGGAGCAATCTTTGTAAAATTACTGGCAGGTGTGTGTGAAAAGTGGATTGATGCATGAAAATTATAATGGTCTGTGATTCACTGAGCATCAATATGCTCTTCACGGTGCAGTCTCTGATAAGGCCAGATGGCCTTCACTTTCAAAACGTATTTAGGCTTACATACTGCCAAAACGGGTGAGGTGGATGCATGTTCATGAAATAACTGGAAATGTATGGTTTTTATAAAACATCTCCTTCCTTTCTTTGGGGTCTGTGAGTGCTATTGTGCCCCTATCTGATCTGATTAAGCATTTATCTAGTGTAGCACTGGGCTTCAGTTCTGTTTTCCATGTATAGGAGATACATCATTGTGAAACCAAGATCCGTTTCTGGTCACATTCACAGAAGCTAACCGTTCCATTCTTCATGGCCAGTGCTACTCATGTCGCCTCAAAAATTTCAAAATACCCCTTAAAATTTTCTTTTCTGGTTGTTTCTTTTGCAAGCATGATAATGTACATAAATATGTTTTTTACATTAGTGGAACTTCAATCAATTGTAAGCAAGAGTTCTGTTGCTTAGGGGTCTGTGAGTACATTGTTATGTTCCCTACAGTTTATGTACCTTTGTCTTCTGGCTTGGATGCATCCAACTTTGCCAACCAAACTGATCATCTTATCTGTTTGTTGACCATAGGTTTGCACCATTAATGCACATAAGATGTGCAAATTTTGGTACAGAAAACAGCCATAATAAACTTGCTCATATATTTCCTTGTGCTGCATTATTAATGCACCTGGATCATTTGTATTAGTCAAATGGCTTTGGGGAGCTGTGGTTCGATCACACTGGCTGTGGTCATTGCGGAAAGCTTCTGTTGGCCGTAATATTGGGTAAATCCTCCTTCAACAGCCTGCATTAATCTAACTGGCTGGTGTATGCTTTCTGTTCAGGGGGGTGTACCTTCCTCCTGTTAAAAGTGTACCATCACAGCTTAAAATTGCGGGAGTTTGAAGTTTACCAAGATATTTAAAGCAGCGGATATTTCTGATAGATAAATTGTTCCTTTTTTGACATTCTTCAAGACTTGTTTTTTTGACCCCTGAAAATCCATCCACCTTTGGAAGAAACTGTTGTGATTCTCCTAATTGGTAAACATGTCTCATGGTTGGATGCCTAATTCATGACACTAGTATGAATGCATGCATAATGAAAAATACAAGTTTGTTTGTTGTGATGAGCGTGCAACATACAAGTTAATAACATAGAAAATTGTTCCTTTACAGAGAACGAGTGGGCGTTTGACCTGCTATACTGTATAGCATTCAAGATGATGGATCAGCAGTGGCTTGTGATGCGTGCTACATATATGGATTTCAATGTATTTTTCCTATCTCTTTGAAGTAAATACTGGTGGCTTCTATATAGAATAAGATTTACCTGACTGTTAGGCCTTTTTGTTTCATTTTTCAGTCTGTCATGAAGGCCACACGTGCGCAGCTGGAAAGAGAGCTACTTCTTGAGGAGATAGCACGCCTGGAAGACATGCCGTCTCACAGATTGCTACTTCGGTAACAATTGAAGTCTGTAACAGCTGTAGAATAAGTTTTCACTCTTGTTTTTCCTTCTAGTCTTTATTTTTTGTTATTTGAAATCCTGCTTCTTTAGGGTTTGAGTTTTGTCAATTGGTTCAGGAAAAAAACAAAAAACAAAAAACTTGCTCTCTCTCTCTCTCTCTCTCTCTCTCTCTCTCTCTATATATATATATATATATATATATATATATATATATATATATATATATATATATATATAATGTAAAGTCCCTCATGCTAGAAGAACTGTGTTTGAATATTGACTGAGACGTTTTCTGCATTTTTGCATACTTCTCACTGTTCAAAAGAAACGCTATACAATTTCAAAATGGGATTGGTTCGTTGAAACTATGGTGCTGGACAAACATCGGCCGTATTTAAAAAAAAAAGAGAGAGAAATTGCCTAGCCCATAAAAACGTAAATATCATTAAATATCACCTGAAATTAACCCCCTGCTTGGATTACTTTCTAAATTGCTGCTTAACATTTTTGCCTATTTTAAAGAGTAAGTTTTGGTGTTTGGATATTTTCTTTTTACATTTTTTTAATGACTTTGTATAAATTTCACCTCTTTTTTTGAAAGTAGGGGGGGCTACTTTTTTTTCAGAAGTAATTATTCTTCCATCCCACTTCCATCATCCCAATCACCACTACCACCATTTCTTCACCATCATCATTACCAACCACTTCTCCCCCATTTTTATTTTTTGAAAGGCAAGCTGGGGTTAAGGCAGACCCCTAATAGGGATGGCAGTTGACAGGAGCAGGGGGGGACAAGGTCTCCACCTCTGCCCTGTCTCAAAATCCAGACCTCCATTCCCCCATGGGTTTGGATTTTAACCTCCATCCCCGTTTCATGTCCTCCATCCCCGGTCCAAACGGGGTGAGGCAGGGTGTGACCCCGTTTCCCCTCGGTCCATTGCCATCCTTAAGAAGCATTGGGGACAGGGTGAGGATCAGGACGGGAGAAAACGTAAGTCCATCCCCGCATGGGTTTTGATTTTAACCTTCATCCCCGCCTCCATTCCTGTTTCATGTCCTCCATCCCCGGTCCAAATGGGGTGAGGTAGGGCGGGGCCCCATTTTTGCTGGGTCCACTGCCATCCCTAACCCCTATCAGTTATACAACTATATCATATACCTTTGGGTTTTGAACATACAATCCCAACACAAGGACATGCACTAGTTGCTCCTGCCAGACAAGCGGAGCCTCCCGCTTCTCCACTATTACCACCACTATCATCACTATTACCACCACCACTACCATTATCAGCGTCTATAGTCACCATCATCACTCCTCGCATCTTCTTTTCTTCTTTATTATAATTTAAATTATGATGATCCAGCATTCACTTAATTAAAAGTAAAAACAAGATTCTTCTTTATAAAATGTTCTTAAATTTAGATTTGTAAGATAAAAATAGATCCAAACAGAGCCTAATTGTTTTCATTTTTTTTTAAAAAATTGTGTTTCTTTCATAAAGGTCAAGAAAGAAACTCTGCTGAGTTCAACACTTGCAATGGAATCAATTTATGTATAAAATCACGAGTCTCCTAATATTGCTCCCCAATTTTCCAAACCTGCTGGAACTGTGATTACTAGTATCACTGTCAGGCCTGAATGTAGGGATGGACTCTTCTTCTTTTCATGCATCTTCTTGCAGATGCTCGGAACGCTCGGGCAGTAGTCTTAAAGAGGGTCAACGGTCCAAAGCCATCCAAAACCAGGCAGTCAATGGGTCCAAAATGATTCCAAAGGTCCAAAACCATCCAAAAAACAGGCTGGTCAATAGTCTGAGAAGCGTCAAAGTTTTGGGTCAATGACGATTGGCCTTTGAAACATTGTTTGACCACTATGGTTGGGTTCTGCAAAATGTTGGACTATTGTGATCATGGTCAAAGGCAGCTCATGATGACCTGGTCAAGGTCCAAAATAACCAGGGTTTGATAAGATCCTTAGCCATCTTAACACAGTTTCAAAAAAAAAAAAAATGGATAATCCAAAGAAACTCGACATTGGCTGGCCTCCTGTTGGTGAAACCCTTGAGGTCCCCCTCCCCACTGGGAAGTACACCCAGCTTCACCATCCGTGGGTTTCAAACTTATGATGTTCTGTCAACTTGCTGACATTCACAAGTTCCCCCTACCAGATGAGCAGACCAAGTCAGAATTACAAATTTCAATCCTAATCTATCTATGAGGGCATCACCCTCTAAACTGACCCAGCTGCAATCACATTGCACAGTTTGAATGTGCCGCTGTACTTGACCGCCCTCCATCTTTGGGAGTACAGCTGAGGGCACACTAAAGTGTGCAATGTAGTTGTACTTTATGATCAATATGGGAGTAAAAAATTTTTAAAAAGTAATGTTTCCCTTCAAAAAATTGATTCTAAAAGCCAAAAACAGGTAATGAGGCTAAAAGTGCCAAGTGTATCCGCATGCTTTGTGGCACATATAACCATGGACTCAATGGCAACACTTATATTTTATATAGGTTTCATTAACACCAATGTCTTCATGGCGAGTCTCTAGCTCCCTGGATGTATAGCTGAGTCGGAGATCAATCCATATTTGACCGTAGATTTTAGGAGTCCGTGAATCTTGAGTTGTTCGCCCAGTCAAGCGTTGATCTACATACATAACAGAAAAGGCTAGCATAAACAATCACTATTTAACCTCACTAAAACTATGCCATTGATCGAGGGTGGTGTATCTTCGTCCCCGATGATTCACTGAATCCCACGTCTGTGTTCGGGGGTCTCAAAAAGCACCACGTATATAAGCACATGGGGCTCGTATTCCCATGTATGTTGACATCACTCAGCATTGGAGTCTGGTGCGGTTGCAAAGACTTAAGTACCCTTTCTTGCTATTCTTGCCATAAAACGACGGTTTGAGAAAATGACAAAAATGTCCTTCATTCAAAAAAGGAAAACAAATGGTTCAAAAAAAGGACAAACATGTCCTTCATCCAGAAAGTCGAGGATGATGTTGACTCTTCAAAGTCTACACAACGAAACGAACATTAGCCGACGATTCGATGGTGATCCGGCGAAACGATGGTGAGTCGACGATCCGATGGTGAGCCGGCGATCCGATGGTCATCCGACGAAATGAACCTGAGCCATCAAAAATGTTTGTTTGAAGTTTTCATCATCATCTTCTTCTTCTTCTTTCTCTATAAAACACTGTAAAATACTCTCTCTCTCTCTCTCTCTCTCTCTCTCTCTCTCTAGAGAAGAAATCAAGGGAGACAAAGAGTTTCCCCTGGAGAAGGCCATGAACATCAACCTCTCACTCTCTCTCTTCTCTTTCTACTTCTGTGCACATCCAGCAGACGATCCTACATTGCTCCATCAAACACCGACTAACCTGCACACTGACTGTAGCATCGTTCAACTTGATGAGTTGTGGAGCCTGATTCATAGTTTTTGCCTTTACATGAGGGGGTTTGGGGGCTCCTCCCAGCGTGGGTAGCATCATTCAACTTGATGAGTTGTGAAGCCTGATTTAAAGTTTTTGCCCTTACAGGAGGGGGTCTGGGGGCTCTCCCCCGGCGCGGGTCCTGGGTTTTCGTAACACCCCTTCCCACGATTTTTCTATTTCTCTTTTTCTGTTTCATTCCCATAATTTTTTCAATGACTCCCCTACAGCAATTTTTAGTATTGTTGAGTCTTCAACGAGCCCCACAACGATTTATAGTGTTGTCCGGTCTTTCAACAACAATTTGTAGTATTGTCGGGCCTTTCTACAGCGATTTATAGTAGTTTTTGGTCTTCAACGAGCCCCACAGCGATTTATAGTGTTATTCAGCCTTTTAACAACGATTTGTAGTGTCTTCCGCAAATCACTATAGCAATTTGTAGTGTTTTGGGGTCTCCAACGAGCCCCACAGCAATTTATAGTGTTGTCTGATCTTTTAACAGTGATGTGTAGTATTATTGGACCTTCCTACAACAATTTATAGTATTTTTGGGTCTCCAACGAGCCCCACAACAATTTATAGTATTATCCGGTCTTTCAACAGTGGTTTATAGTATTATCAAGCCTTCCTACAGCGATTCATAGTATTTTCGGGTCTCCAACGATCCCCACAACGATTTGTAGTGTTATCCGGCCTTTCAACAACGATTTGTAGTGTCTTCCACAAATTATTATAGCGATTTACAATGTTTTTTGGTCTCCAATGAGCCCCACACCGATTTATAGTGTTGTCCAATCTTTTAACAACGATTTATAGTATTATCGGGCCTTCCTACAATGATTTGTAGTGTTTTCAGGTCTCCAATGAGCCTCACAACGATTTATAGTGTTATTCGGTCTTCCAATAGCGATTTGTAGTGTCTTTCACAAATTATTATAGCGATTTACAGTGTTTTTGGGTCTCCAATGAGCCCCACAGCGATTTATAGTGTTGTCCAGTCTTTTAACAGCGATTTGTAGTATTATCGGGCCTTCCTACAACGATTTGTAGTGTTTTCGGTTCTCCAATGAGCCTCACAGCGATTTATAGTGTTATTCGGTTTTCCAATAGCGATTTGTAGTGTCTTTCGCAAATCACTATAGCGATTTATAGTGTTTTTGGGTCTCCATCGAGTCCCACAGTGATTTATAGTGTTGTTGGATCTCACTATAACGATTTGTATTATCTTCCGCAAATCACTATAGCGATTTGTAGTATTATTCAGTAAGCAAATCACTACCCGAATTAGGACTAACTTGTCAGACCATATCTCTCTAACCGGAGGTCATATTCCAAATCCGTAAAAAGTGGTGTCTTCGTTATTAAGTCTAGTTTATTCCTGTTAAATTTTAGCGATTTCTATGGTCATTTCATTCTCTATTTTAACTAAAAACCAGATCCCTAGTATTTTGTGCTATTTGAGTTGCACAACACAGAATAATAGGGGTCTGATTTTTAGTTAAAATGGGGAATGAAATGACAATAGAAATCGCTAAAAATTTACAGAAATAAACTAGACTCAATAACAGAGACACCACTTTTACGGATTTAGAATATGACATCCGGTTAGGGAGATATGACCCTGACAAGTTGGTCCTAATTCGGGTAGTGATTTAGAGCAATTTGCTTACTGAATAACACTACAAATCGCTATAGTGATTTGTGGAAGACACTACAAATCGCTATAGTGAGATCCAACAACACTATAAATTGTTGTGGAGCTCGTTGGAGACTAAAAAACACTACAAATTGCTATAGTGATTTGCGGAAGACACTACAAATCGTTGTTGAAAGGCTGGATAACACTATAAATCGATGTGGGGCTCGTTAGAGACCCGAAAACACTATAAATTGTTGTAGGAAAGTCTAACAATACTACAAATTGTTGTTGGAAGGCCGAATAACACTATAAATCGTTGTGGGCCTCGTTGGAGACCCGAAAATACTACAAATCGCTATAGGAAGGCTCAACAATATTACAAATCATTGTTAGAAGACCGTACAACACTATAAATCGTTGTGGGGCTCGTTGGAGACCCGACAACACTAAAAATCGTTGTATGGGAGTCATTGAAAAAATCATGGGAAAGAAATAGAAAAAGAAAAATAGAAAAATCGTGGGAAGGGGTGTTACGAAAACCTCAAGCAAGAAACAACTAAAGAAAACATGAGCCCCACGATTAAACAAAACACTTTATTGCTCTTTTTCGATAGTTAAAAGAGGGAAAGAAAATAAAAAATTTATACAAGGCCCCAAAAAAATTGGTTTGGCGCTGCCCCCCGAGGCCCCCCCCCCCCCGCCAGAGGCGGCCCCCCTGGACCCCCGCCCGTTGACCGCGCAATGGGACCCGCGCCGAGGGAGAGCCCCTGGACCTCCCTCCTGTAAGGGCAAAAACTCTAAATCAGGTTCCACAACTCATCAAGTTGAATGATGCTACCCGCGCTGGGAGGAGCCCCCAAACCCCCTTTTGTAAGGGCAAAAACTATGAATCAAGCTTCACAACTCATCAAGTTGAATGATGCTACCCACGCTGGGAGGAGCTCTCAAACCCCCTCCTGTAAGGAAAAAAACTATGAATCAGGCTCCACAACTCATCAAGTTGAACGATGCTACTCACGCTGGGAGGAGCCCCCAAACCCTTCTCCTATAAGGGAAAAAACTCTGAATCAGACTCCACAACTCATCAAGTTGAATGATGCTATCCACGCTGGGAGGAGCCCCCAAACCCTCCTCCTGTAAGGGAAAAAACTCTGAATCAAGCTCCACAACTCATCAAATTGAATTATGCTACCCACGCTAGGAGGAGTCCTCAAACCCCCCTTCTTTAAGGGTAAAAACTCTGAATTAGGCTCCACAACTCTTCAAGTTGAATGATGCTACCCACGCTGGGAGGAGCCCTCAGACCCCTCTCCTGTAAGGGTAAAAACTCTGAATCAGGATCCACAACTCATTTAGTTGAATGATGCTACCCACGCTGGGAGGAGCCCTCAAACCCTCCTCCTGTAAGGGTAAAAACTCTGAATCAAGCTTCACAATAGTCAATGTGCAGGTCAGTCGGTGCTTGATGGAACAATGTAGGATCTTCTGCTGGATGTGCACAGAAGCAGAAAGAGAAGGGAGAGAGAGAGTGAGAGGGTTGATGTTCATGGCCTCCTCAAGGGGAGATTTCTTTCTCGGATAATCCTGCAGTGCAAAGACTGGGTCTTAAATAATCATCTTCGGGACACTTAAGTCTTTACAACCACTTCTTTTCTAGAATCGTCATTTTTTTTTACACCAATGAAGGAGAGGGTACTTAAGTCTTTGCAATCACATCAAACTCCAACGCTAATTAATGCTGACAAACATGGGGATACAAAACGCACATGCTTAAATACGTGGTGCTCATTGGGACCCCCGAACACAAGATGTAGCTAACTACCCTCTTTGGGGGAGAACATATAACCTGCTTCGATCGAATTGGTTACTTTGTATGCATTATATCCTGCAGTGTAACTTTTTTTATGTGTATGTATTCTTCTTTTGCAAGTGCATTTCTCTCTCTAGCCATTCAGGTTATTAGTATGTACCACTTAAGGCAACAACAAGGAGACCATTATTTTTTAATTATTTGAGCAATTACCTGAACGTGTAAAAAGGTTGGCGTCTTTGGTTGATGCAGATCCCAACAGATAAAAGTGTCATCCATCTTAAAATGATCATTGCGTATGCATGAGATAGATTTTTATTAAAGGAAAATTATATGCGATAACTACATCGTGGCCTTTTTGTTAAAGGAAGTTTTGGCCATACCTAGTTTACAAGATAAGATAACAACAGGTTAGCTATTCATGGTTTACAAGATGTTTTACAAGATAAGATATCAACAAGTAGATAATCATTTGGTTGTTCAGCTAACTGACCACAAGATTTCTGGAGGCTTTATTGTATTTGACTGTTCAGCTGACTGACCACGAGATATGTAGAGGCTTTATCGTATTTGGTTGTTCAGCCAACTAACTACGAGATATGTAGAGGCTTTATCATGTGATAACAATCAAATGACTGTTCAGTTACATTTGTAAAGAATGAAGATAATGAATTTGAGGAGCCTTTACATTTGTTGATTTCTTGGAAGAGGTAATTGGGAAACGCTAAACATTATCCGTGATCCTCTAAGTGTAACTCTGCAGAGTTACCACTTATCTTAACATGCCCCTGCAAGCTTAATGTGGGGGAACGCATGTTGAGCTTGTCCCGAAAGTCTCGAATCTTGAGTGTAGATAATGGTTTGGTGAGCCCATCAGCTAGTTGATCGTTAGAGGAAATGAACTGAATTTGGAAATTGCCCGTGCAGATGTGATCTCGAACAAAATGAAAATCAATCTCAACATGTTTTGTGCAAACATGAAACATAAGATTAGCTACTAAAAATAATGCCCCAATATTATCATACCACAAAACAGGCGGAGTGCGCAGATGAACTCCAAGTTCCATGAGTAAAGACTTTAACCATAACAAGTCAGAAGCCACACAGGCAAGAGACTTATACTTGGCTTTGGTGCTGGATCGGGCAACAGTGAGTTGTTTGCAGGAGGACCAAGAGATAACATTATTGCCTAGAAAGACAACAAAACCCCCGATGGATTTGCGATCATCGGGGCACCCTGCCCAATCGACATCAAATTATACACTGAGTGCGAAAGAGAAAAATGGACAAAGAAGTAAACCATATTCAAATGTATCCTTCAGGTAGTGAAGAATGCGCTTGACGGTGGTCCAATGAGTCTCATTGGGATGATGCATGAACTGACAAACTTTGTTGATTGCGAACGCAATATTCAGGCAAGTGAGAGACAAGTATTGCAGGCCTCCTACAATACTGTGATACAACGTTGCATCCGAAAAAAATGTAGTGCGCGCTGTGGTGAGCTTAAGAGACACACTCATCGGGGTGGTCACAGGCTTGGCATCAACCATAGAGGCTTTCTTGAGAATAGTGAGAATGTAAAGACGCTAAGACAGATGCACTGTGTGGTTAAGGTAGTGAACCTCTATACCTAGAAAGTAGCTTAAACACCCAAGATCTTTGATGGAAAAGGTAGACCCGAGATTGGTGATGACGCGGGTGATGGCTTCTAAAGAATTACCTGTGATGATGAGATCATCTACATAGACCAGTAAAAAGATAAGCAAATGATGATCTTTATAAATGAAAAGCGAGGTATCAGACTGGGATACGACAAATCCATGAGAAAGTAAGTACGTGCTCAAGTGTTAGTACTATGCCCAGAAGGCTTACTTGAGTCCATAGATAGCATGATCAAGTTTGCAGACATGATTGAGAAACTTAACATCGACGAACCTGGGAGGCTGTCTCATGTACACATCTTCATCGAGATATTCATTAAGAAAAATATTGTTAAAGTCGAGCTGACACATAACCCAGTTAGAAGAGACAACAAGAGAGAGAATAACCTGAATAGTAGTAGACTTAATGACGGGACTGAAAGTCTCAAAGAAATTGATGCTTTTTTCCTGATAAAAGCCATTGGCCACAAGACAAGCTTTATAGCAAGCGAAGGCGCCATCAGAGTACCTTTTGATGCGATAAACTCATTTGTAGCCAACAATATTAAAGTGAGATTGCAGGTGGACCAAGTGTCAGGTGCGGTTGCACATAAGAGCATCATATTCAGCGGTCATAGCCTATTGCCACTGCGGAAGTTGAGACACATGTTTAAAGGTGGAAGGTTCGGGTTTGAGAAGGGTGGCGTGAAGACCAGTAAGCATAGAGGGATAGAGAAAGGTCGTGAACGATTTGGATTTTAAGGAACCAGTCATAGACCGTATGACCATGGGATGAGAATGATCAGAAAGACGGTGAATGCTTGGACTAGATGTAGGAACAAAAGGATCTGTATGAGACGTTGGTGAAGCAAGACTAGATGAGAAGGAATCAAGAGATATCGAGAGAGCGAGGGGCAGGTAGGGAATGGTTGAGGATCAGAGGACGATGAATAGAGCAAAGAAGGTGAATCAAGCCTAGTGTTCACAACAAGTACAAGAGACACAGAAGATGGGTTAGGGTCAAACTCAGGTGACTGACACAGAGATGGTGAAGACAAGGAAGGAGACACTACAGATGAGGAGATGTCAGGTGCAACTGATAGGGAAATGCCCCACTGAAGTAAGTTTGAGGATGATAGGAGAGGTGATGTCGATGTGTCCCAAGAACTGTAGGAAGATGACTCATCAAAATAGACATGTCGAGATATATACTAATAAGAGCATCATATCTTCTACCATGGACTGACGCCACTTGGGATCCTTATATGCTTGTTTAAAGCTAATAGGTTCACTTTCTTAGACCAACTGACTAATCAAACCAAAACCAAAATGATAGGAAGATGTGTTGACATTTCTTGGTTTTAGAGTCCCATCTTGAGACCTAATCACCATTGGGTGAGTTTGGCCATGAAGGGGCTGAACAGGAACCTCTATCGAAAGACAATTATCAGTTATAAGGTCATGAGAGGACTCAGTGGGCTGTTCTTCATTTTCTAAAAAATCCTCATCTTGATTTTGCTCATTGTAATATGTGCCTTCATCATGAACATGCTTTTGATGGAAGGACTGAAGGTCGAATTAGGGAGGACGTAAAATGACTGGTTGACTATCATTCCTAGTCGAATCCTCTAGATTATCAATTTTAATCCATCCTTGTTAGAAACTTTCATGTTGATGGGTTCTAAGTTGCGACTCACTTTTCAACCACTTTGATACTTCTTCACTGGCCATTGGAGTTTGAGTCCGGGTGTACAAAAAGTTTCATCAAATCTCACATGTCAAGATATATAGACTTTTTTCAAAATAGGGTCAAAACACACAAAACCTTTATAAGAAGGATCGATTTCGATAAAGAGACATGCTCTTGACTTAAGACTCAACTTACACTCGTTGTAGGGAACAAGATAGGGATAGCATGTGCTTCCAAAAAATTTTATATGATCATAACTAGGACGTCTAACAAGTAACAATTCATATGGTGTCTTTTATCGTTATTAGGATTTGGCAAACGGTTGATCAAATGAATAACATATCGGAAAGCATCAACCCAAAAGTCAAATTTCAAAGAGGCATAAAACAATATGCATAAGCCACTTTCTGTAACATGCCTATGTTTTCTCTCGACTACACAATTTTGTTGCAGAGTATGTGGGCAAGACAACCATCTTCTAATTCTAGAATGGTTCAAAAATGCATTAAATTCCTTATTAACAAACTCACCTCCTCTGTCACTATGAAAAACTTTGATAAAGTATCCCACTTGCTTTTCAACTATATATTTTGAAATTTTGAAGACAATTGTATGCATTGGATTTCTTAACTAACAGAAAGAGCCAAGATAACCTTGAAAAACCATCAACCATTAAGAAATAGTACTTATACCCTTCTCTTGATGTGACTGGAGCATGTTCCCAAAGATCGGCATGTATGACCTGTAAAGGAGCTTTATAAACATGTTCAGCTCTATCAAAAGAGATTTTATGCATTTTTCAACCATGCTTGTAGAGCATAAACCATCATCACCATTATCAAAATAATTTAAATAATTATTGTACTTCAAAAGAGATAAAGTTTTGTGTCCCAGATGACCAAGCCTAGCATTCCATACTTTAGAAGAATAAACTTTGTTGCCTATGCCATGTTCATATGATGAGTATTGACTTTGCGAATTTTCCAAGTGTACATCCCTCTTTAGTAGGATTACTTTTAATTATTTTCGCTTTTTGTGAATCCTTCACACAAAAACCATGAGAATTAAACTCAAAAAAGCATTTGTGATCTCTGGCAAACTTAGAAACTGAGATTAGATTTTTTTTAACACTGGGAACATGTAACACATTCTTCAAAACCAAACTATCATTCTTAGACGATAAGAAAACATTACTGATTCAAAAAATGGGCACACTGTCGCCGTTGGCCACCATTATTCCATCTGTTCCATGATAGCTCTCTTTGTTGGTTATGTTGCTATCATCAACAGTCACATGGTGCAACGCCACAATATCGAGGTACCAATTTGAATATGCCTCATTGTTGAGAGTCATGGCTACAAAAGCTTTAGGGATGTTATAACATTGTCGGGCTGTGTGGTTTCTCCTTCCACAGAATTGACAAATAATTTTAGGCTCACTTTGATTTTCACTATTAGCCATGTCCTACTAACCACTTTCATTTTGATTGAAATTTTGATTTCCATGTCCAAAAATTTTATTTTGTCTATGATTGTGATAAAAATTTCCACGGCCTCTTTATCTTTAGATTAAGAAAGTCATGATTGAATTTTGGTTATTGACAGAATGCTTAGGACCTAAGATATAAAGTCTCTTTTATTGGTTTAATAGCATTTCATAAATATCGACAAAACATGGAAGAGGAGTCATGGTTGTAATGATAGTTACAAAACTCTCATATTTTGATGATAAACCATTGAGAGTATAACTAACAGGATCATTTCCTGGCACTTTTTCATTGACAAAACTTAGTGAGTCTTCCAAGAACTTTATTTCATTCAGATAGTCAGACATGGACTTATCATTTTTCTTAATATTTTGCAAATCTCTTTTGAGTCACAAGATTCACAAACTTGAGTGTGAAGCATATGCATGTTCTAGGGCAATCCATGCCTCTTGTGCAATGAGAATGCAAATAATTTGAGAAAGTACAGATTTGCTTACCGTTGCTTTGATCCAACTTAGAGCAAGTTGATATGTTGTCTTCCATGCAACATACTCCAAATTTGGAGATTGAGATGAGTATGTACCTTGAACAAACTGCGCATGGGCCTAGGACATCCCATAAATGTATTTTATCAGATCCTAATAATACATCACTGATTCAATCTGTGACTTCCACAAGAGGTAGTTGTTATGATTGAGCTTGATAGAAACTAAACTTGAAAAGGTGTTTCATTGAATAACCTGGTTTGAAACCACCAACTCTGATAAGGCAAAGGTGGAAGCGAGGGTGTGAGATGTCATTGGCTCTGATACCATGTAAAGGTGCACTCGATTTTATATGACTAACTGAAAGGTTCAAGACACATACACAATGAAAAAAGCAAGAAAATATATAACAAGAAAAATGTTTTTACGTGATTCGACTAAGCCTACATCCATGATCTCCTTTTCTCTCGTGCAAATCATAAGAGGGAGTTCCCTTAATATGTAAGCCTTTACAGAGATCAAGATACCAGGATAGAGTTTGCCTGGTTGACGAGTTTATCAGACCATAATCTTAGGGATTGGAGATTACAAGGGATACATCGATTATCTTTATTTCCAACAAAATAAGTCGACTTGCTCTTCTTATCTACTACTGACTCTATCCTTTTATTAGAAGTCGCTAGACCATTTGCTGACATTGAACAATTTGCTGATATCAACTTTGGATCCAATTGGTGGAATGTGGATCCATTTGGATCATTTGGATGCTGACATTGATTTTTCACAAGAAGAGGGTCAAGTCTGAGGTGCCTTTGCTTTGTGGAGTCCACATTGTTTCACAACCCTGCTCATGTCCTTGATGGAATTGGAAAGGCAGAGAGAGTTTTCTAATAAGTAAAATCACTATTCCAAGAGTCTAATAGATGCCTTTCTGAGGTATGGGTTTACAAAAAGCTGAGAATGGTTATTCTTCATTCTTTCTGCTGCCTATATTTCAGAGATAAGTCTGGGCTAAAAATGATTCATTTTAAAGAATGAATGCACAAGCATGTGCTTTAGCCATTTCACTTGGACATGGTCTTCATTTCAGTGGGATCTCATTAATTGTTTGGAATTACAATTGAAACACTGATATAGTTTACTCAAAACACTTATGCATTGATACGATGTTCACAAGCCTTAAGCGTTTGCTAGGATAACTAAGAGAGAAAGAGAGAGCATTGATTGCTTGCCTATTATCTATGTGCGTGTTGTTGTTGTTCTATTTTTCTGCGAGTACATTTCTCTATCTAACCATTAAGGTTTTTCTACAAGTACCATTATCATAAATTATTGAAAAATTTACAAAAACATGCCTAACTTTAAAATATTACAAATACACATCTAACTTTTAATAATTGCTTTGTTAACTAGGAGCATATTTGTAATATTTCAAAAGGTAGGCATGTTTGTAAATTTTTTGTAAATTATTTGAGCACTTTATCTAAACGTACATGGAAGAGATTGGTGTGTTTTGGTTGAAGATCCTAAATATGGCGCATTGTTTGTCAGCAGTGCGTTAAGTTTAATGCCATGATAAATTGATAATACATACAACAATGCGAGTATACCACCTAAACATAATGTGGCCATTCCATAAATAAAATACCTTAAGTCTTCTTTGGCTTAAAAGAGAAAAATCTCCACCTCACAGATAGTTTAGGGTATCAAACCATCTCTCAAACCCACCATTTGCACTGGGTGGTTAGGCTTCAAATTTTTCTTCTTCTATCTAACATCCGAGAATGGAAAAATACACAACCATAGTTTGTAGAGGTTTCTTCCTTGTACAATTCTCTCCTATCACTACAAGAAAAAGGTTAATTAGCGATGGAAATTTGCGACGGTTTTTTTCTGTCGCCAATTTGCGATGGATTAGCTAGAGAAAACTATCTGATGCTATTTTGTCGCTACTTAGTGACAAAATTTATCCGTCGCTAGTTACCGACGAAATTTTTCCATCGCTAATCCGTCGATAAATAGTGACGAATTAGCGATGACAAACTAATCGCCTCAGAATCTGTCATAACTTAACGACAGATTAGAGACAAAAGGCATCCGTCGCTACAAAAGTCATTACTTAGCGATGGAGTTGGCGACGACATACGTCCGTCGCTAATCCGTCGCTATTTTTTTATATAAGTCGTGACATTCTCTCTCCTCTCTCTCTGATTTTCCCCAAAACCAAACCCTAGTCCACCACGTTCAGCTCCAGCCAACAAACCCCAGCTCCGTCGTCTCCCTCTTTGTTAGCCGCTGACGACGTGCTACCAGCGACCACCATCGCCCTTCTCAGCAGGCACCGCTGACCCTGAGTACTCCCCTCTGCTCCCGTTCGGCAAACACTACGAGCAGAGCCACCGCCTCTTTCATCGACACACTGGTGACCTCTCGATCATGGTCTTCGTGCTCCCCCCTTTTCGGTGTCATCGTTGCAGTCCCCAGTGCGCCTCACAATCGTTGTTTCCTTTATTCCCCATCTGCAAGCTCCTACAAGCCGGTCCCCCGTGCTAGCCCTACCGCCGTTGTCTTTCCCGGTGTCTCTCAGGTAAACCCTGCGACCTCCTCTCACCTTTTCCCCCTTTCTTTCAGGATCGTCGAAGGATCGGGGTAAGCCCTACCTTACTTGTTTTTCGACAGGGGGTGGCACCCCTTGCCTTGTTTCTTCTTTGGTAGGGGGTCGCCCCCTGCCTCATTTTGTTTTCAGGCAAGGGGTGCCCCCTGCCAAACTGTTTCTTCGGCAGGAGAGTGCCCCCCCTGCGTTGCTTGATTTCTCCGGCAGGAGGTGGCACCCCTTGTTACGACAATGAAGCCATACATGATACTTCAAGTACAAGGTTTTGATGATGAGCAAGTGGAATCAACTGCATTTCAGCTAAGGCTATGAAGAAACTGAAGAATTCGATGAAGAATCTTTGAAGACTAGTGTGCAAATGTTTAATTCATTAAAAGTCTTAGATTCTTGTAAGAGCCTTACTTAGAGTGCATATTTAGGTTGCATTTCACCTTAAAAGTCTTTAGAAAAACTTTTCTAAAAAAAACACTTTTGAAAATCTTTTTAGAAAACTCTCTTCTTAAATTTTCATGTTTATTAGTCAACCAATAGACTTACCAGTCGACTAATCCTTTCGCGCCATATTTTCTAAAAAGTCATTCTTGTCAAATTAGTCGACCGAAGATTTTATCAGTCGACTGGACAGAATGTCTGTTTTCTGGAAAATTAGCAGCAGTCGACTAATGGTTTTATCAGTCGATTGAACAGAACATGTGTTTTCTGAAAATTTAGCAGCAGTCGACTAAAAGGTTTTTCAGTCTACTGATGATATTATCAGTCGACTAACTTTTCTCAAGTTGACTAAGTTTCAAAAGTTCAGATTTTCAAACGGCTCGATTAACAGACCAGTCGACCGACGATAACGGTCAGTCTACTAATAACTAACTATTAGTCGACTAACTGATGTTTCAGTCGACTAATTTTGCCATTTTCCTGAAACTTCAAAAAGGCGTGTCTTTTCATTTTTCAAACATTTTGATCGTTCGAAATGGACCGTTTTGACACCCTTTCATACTCTCAACGTATGAAAAACTTTAACTATAAATATGAGTGCATTTTACACTCAAAAGTACAAGAATTCAATCGATTTGAATCATTTACTTATTGCTTTTCACTCCTATTCATTCAAGTATTTGTTTTCTCACTCACGTGATATTTTCACTTCAGTTTTTCACTCAAATCACTTTGAAAGATAGTAAATTCGTGAGTAGAGTGTTTCAACAACCTCAAAAGCCAATTGCATCTCATTTGCATTCAAAAGGAAGGCTCATATGTTGTATTGTAAGTTGTTATTTCTTTTCTGTAAAAGAAGGACTCCTTGGTGTAAAGGAGTTGTTTGCTTTCAGTAGGGTTGTTACTGAAAGTGGGACCAGTTATGGTCTGTGTGATCTTGTAGTTTACAAGGTTGATAGTGGATAATCTCAAGCGGGTTTTGCTTGGGGACTGGATGTAGGTCGGGATAGACCGAACCAGGATAAAATCTTGTGTTCTTTGTGTGTTTGCTTTGAGATTTGCAAAATCATTCAATATTCCGCAGAAATTTTTAAAAGCACTATTCACCCCCTCTAGTGCTCGTTGCCTCGATCCTAGTGCACTTTCATTTGGTATCAGAGCACAGGTTTGCTATTACTTTGATTTGACCATCATCTAGCATGGCAACTACAACATCTTAGCACAAAGAAGGAAGCTCCTCTGTTCGTCCTCCTCTCTTCGACGGAACAAACTATGGATACTGGAAAGTAAGAATGACAATATTCTTGCAATCCATGGATCTCGATATCTAGAGAGTTGTTTCAGAAAAGTACCAAACTCCATCAACTGATTTCAGCCGATGGACCGATGATGAAAAGAAGACTGCTTCACTGAATGCCAAAGCCATGAATGCATTGTACTGTGGCGTTGACAAGGTAGAGTTCAATCGCATCTCTCAATGCTCTACAACAAATGAAATCTGGCATACTCTTCTCGTGACACACAAAGGTACGTCAAAGGTAGAAGAATCTAATGAAGAAGTCGCCAACATGTGTTTTGTAGCACAAGAAGATTCGGTAAGTCAATTTGACTATGATGAGTTATTTGAAGCATTTAATGATTTATATGCTAAATTTAAGAGTCTTAGTTCTAAAAATAAAGAGTTAAAAACTGAAAATTTAACTCTTGACTCTCAAAATAAAGTGTTACTTCAAGAAATAAAAGATCTCAAGAAGGAAAATTCTTGCCAAGCACTTGAGATAAAAGAAATTGGAGTTAGAACCAATCTCTTACAAAATGAAATATTTAGTCTTAAAGAAAAGTCAAAAGATCTTCTTTCTATAGTGACCAAATTCACAAATGGTCAAGAGAATCTAGAAAAACTTCTTGGTTCTCAAAGATGCTCGGTTAATAAAACTGGATTGGGATATAGCTTCTTTGATACTCAAAATAGACCAAACTATGTGGTGAAAAATCAAAGACATTATTCACAACCTTTTGTTCATAAAACTAAACTTTCTAGTTTTAATAGAAATGCATCTAGAAATGATTATTCTATAAATGTTTATTCTAAATCTTTTTATAAAAAGAATATCTATTATCAAAGGAAACCAAAATCCAAATGGATATGGGTTCCTAAGACTAACTCTCATGGACCCGAAAATAGAAAGGGGTCAAATGCTCTGTTTTCTGATTTTGTTGTAGGTACACAACATAAGGAGCAAATGGATATTGGACAACGGCTGTTCCAAACATATGACTGGAAGGCCGAAGTTATTTTCCACCCTCCAAAATAAGGATGGATGAACCGTCACCTTTGGTGACAATAACAAGGGAAAAGTGATAGGTATTGGTAATATTGGTAATCCAAAATTTTCCTTGATAGAAAATGTTCTTTTAGTAGATCGTTTAATGCATAATTTAATATCTATCAGTCAATTATGTGATAAAGGTTTTCATGTTTCTTTTGAAAATGATTTATGCTTAATTTCTGATTTTCAATCTAAAAAGATCATTTTTAAAGGTAAAAGAAGAAACAATGTGTATGAACTATATCTAGATGAATTACCCTCTTTTAATGAAAAATGTCTTATTGTTTTAAATGAAATTCAATGGTTATGGCACAAGAGACTTGGACATGTTAACTTTAAAATTATTTCAAAATTATCCAAGAATGATCTTGTAAGAGGCCTACCTAGAATACCATATAAAAAGGATCACTTATGTGATGCTTGTCAAAGGGGTAAACAAATTAAGAGTTCTTTTAAAGCAAAAGATATAGTTTCAACAAAACGTCCTCTTGAACTTTTACATTTAGATCTATTTGGACCATCTAGAATTCAAAGTTTAAATGGTAGCAAGTATGCTTTTGTTATAGTAGATGATTATTCTCGGTTTACATGGGTGATTTTTCTAAAAAGCAAAAATGATGCTTTTTCAGAATTTTCTAAACTTTGTAGAAGAATTACAAATGAAAAATCTACATCTATTATTAAAATTCGTAGTGATCATGGTGGTGAATTTGAAAATGAATCTTTTCTAAAGTTTTGTGATTTACATGGTATATCTCACAACTTTGCTTTTCCTAGAGCGGATCCACAAAATGGAGTTGTTGAAAGAAAGAATAGAACTTTGCAAGAATGTGCTAGAACCATGCTTCAAGATAAAAATTTACCAAAATATTTTTGGGCTGAAGCAATTAATACATCATGTTATGTCTTAAATTGTGTTCTTATTCAACCAATTTTACATAAAATATGTTTTGAATTATATTATGATCGTATACCAAAGATCTCATATTTCAAAATTTTTGGTAGTAAATGTTTCTTGTTAAATACCAAAGATAATCTTGATAAGTTTGATTCAAAATCAGATGAATCAATATTTCTTGGATATTCTTTTAGAAGTAAAGCATATCGTATTTTCAATAAAAGAACATCTTGTATTGAAGAATCTTTACATGTTGCATTTGATGAGAATTGTGAGCAGGTTATACCTCTAAGCGAAGAAGAAGAAGCAATACTTCAAGAAGAACCCTTGATAGAAAGTACTTCTCAAGAAAATATTCCTCTTCAACTGGTTTGGAAAGAAGTTCCTAATCATCCACATGAACAAGTTATTGGTGAAATAAAGAGTGGTGTCCAAACTAGAAGGCAGTTAGAAAAATATATTGCAAATGTTGCTTTCATATCTAAATTAGAATCAAAGAATATCAATGAGGCATGTGATGATGAATTTTGGCTTTTAGCCATGTCTGAAGAACTTAACCAATTTACTAGGAATGATGTTTGGGATCTAGTTGATAGACCAAAGGATCATCCGGTAATTGGAACAAGATGGGTCTTCCGAAATAAGCTGGATGAAAATGGTGAAGTCATTTGTAACAAAGCAAGGCTAGTAGCACAAGGCTATAATCAAGAAGAAGGCATAGATTTTGATGAAACCTATGCACCAGTGGCTCGATTAGAGTCAATTCGAATGATGCTTGCTTTTGCTAGTTACATGAACTTCAAGTTATATCAAATTGATGTTAAGAGTGCATTCTTAAATGGACACATCAATGAAGAAGTTTATGTAGAGCAACCTCCAGGCTTTGAAAATGAGAAATATCCAGAAAAAGTCTACAAATTGAAAAGAGCTTTGTATGGACTCAAACAAGCACCAAGAGCATGGTATGAAAGACTACGAAATTTTCTAGAACAATCTGGTTTTTCCATTGGTCGGGTAGACTCCACTTTATTTATTAAAAATCTTAATTCAGATATTCTTATTGTACAAATTTATGTTGATGACATAATATTTGGTTCTACTAATGATTCTCTCTGTAAAGAATTTGCTAAAGTTATGCAGGAAGAGTTTGAAATGAGCTTGATGGGCGAATTAAACTACTTCCTTGGACTTCAAATAAAGCAAACTGAAGAAGGAATCTTCATCAATCAGGCTAAGTATACAAAAGAACTTCTCAAGAGATTTGGGATGGACTCATCGAAATCAAGAAGGAATCCTATGAGTACAACTACTTCTCTTGATAAAGATGAAAATGGTAAAAGTGTAGATACTAAGCTCTACAGAGGTATGATCAGATCTCTATTATACTTAACTGCTAGTCGACCTGATATTATGTTTAGTGTTTGCATGTGTGCAAGATTTCAAGCTAATCCAAAGGAATCTCATTTAACTGCAGTAAAACAAATTCTTCGTTATTTGAAAGATACTTCAGATTTCGGTTTGTTTTACCCAAAATCATCTTCCTTTGATTTAGTTTCATATAGTGATGCAGATTTTGCAGGAAGTAAATCTGATCGCAAGAGTACTAGTGGAACTTGTCATTTCTTAGGAAATTCCTTAGTCTCTTGGTTTAGTAAAAAGCAAAATTCAGTATCACTTTCAACAACTGAAGCAGAATATATAGCGGCTAGTTTAGCATGTTCACAAGTACTTTGGATGAAACAGACCTTAAAAGATTTTGGTTTGAATTACTCCACAACAACTATTTATTGTGATAACACTAGTGCTATAAATCTTTCGAAAAATCCTATTCAGCACTCAAGAACTAAGCATATTGAAGTTAGACATCATTTTTTAAGAGATCATGTGTTAAAAGGAGATATTTCGTTAAATTTTATTTCCACTAAAGAACAACATGCCGATATCTTCACTAAACCTCTTAAAAATGAAGATTTTATGAGAATTAGGAGAGAACTAGGTATTTGCTCATTTTTGGATTTATAAAAATGCTGATTTTTGAACAAAATCTCAAAATCGCACTATATTAGTCGACCGATAAAATTATAGTCGACTGGTGTTTTATATTTTGGAATGTATCTCATCATATTAGTCGACCGATATATTTCTAGTCGACTGATGATATTTTTAGAATAAGTCGCACTTTTTAGTCGACCGATAAAGTTTTAGTCGACTAAATTTTTTTTAAAAAATTTTAAATGAAGGGACCCGACACCCCTTGGATTTGTTTTAAAACCCGTTTTTTTTAAGAGGCATCATTTCACTTCGAACCTTTTCGTTTTTCTTAAAAACGAAAACCCCTCTTTCTCTCTTGCCTCTCTCTCTTCCGAAAAACCCTCGGAGTGTCGTTCGACTCCATCTTCGCCGGGATTTTCTTACCGTAACAGGGAGACGCCGGAACTCTCTTGCCGTGACAGTGCTTTGCCAGAATTCCCTTGTGGTCGACTTCTCCTCGCCATTAGCCACCGCATCGTCCTTCGTTTTTTATCGCCGAAAAGCTTTTTCCCCTTGCCGGACGTCATTTGGAAGCCGACATTTTTTGGTAAATTTGTTTTTAACCATGCCTCGTACGAAGTCTGCATCTGCAAAAGGTTTAGGTTCTCCTCCTCCTACACCTACTTCAAGACATGGCTTTTCACTAAGATTACTTCGCAATCCTCTTCTCTATGATACTTTTGGATCAATTTCTGCACTACCTATTTTACCAGGCCGAAATGTTCTATTTCACTTGTTTTCTCGTTACAAAATAAGAGAATTATTTTCTGGTATTTCACATCTTTTTGATGCTTGTGCAGATACCCTTCACTATCCGTTTCTTATTCACTTGTTTTACACGAATTTACAAATGAATCATGAAACTGGAGTTTTGTCCTCTCTCGTTCGTGATGTTGAAATCGAGTTTGATTCGAAATTACTTGGAGAAATTCTTGAAATTCCACCTTCAGACACTCTTTTCAACACTATTGAATTGAATGATGAAAGAGTTTTTGAACAAATTCTTCTTCCAGAAGCACCTCACTGCCCTCCTTTCAAAAATACTAATCTTCAAACTCGTGCACGCATTGCTGAACGAATCCTTGCCCACAATGTTCTACCCAAAACTGGTTCTTTTGATTATTATTCCACAGATCTATCTACGGCTCTTTATGTTTTATTTGGAAATATTTCTGTCAACTTGGCCAATGTGTATTTTACAAACTTGTGGAAACAAAAACCATTTCCTCCTTATGGTTGTCTTTTAACCCGTATTTTTAGACATTTCAAAGTTCCTTTAACAAATGAAAAATGCATTGAGCAAAAAGAGTTCTTTGATCAAACAATTTTTAAAAGAATGAAAATTAAATATCTGCCTCCTTTAAATGTTGATCAAATTGAACCATCTGATCCTAATGAACCATCAATTTCTGAACCTTCACCTTCTGCGACACCTTCATCTCATGCAAAAAGAAAGAAATTTTCGACAAATCAAGACCATGATGAAGTTATGCAGAGACTGGAAGCTTTGGAGCTGCATCAACACACTTTTCGTGAAGATGTGACTCAACAACTTGCTTCAATTCAGAAGGATGTAACTGCCATCAAGGATTTGCTCAACTCACTTTTCTAATATTTGTTGTCTGAACTTTCATACTTTATGGGTTGTAATATTTTTGAACTTGTATCTCTATTTTGCTTATGCTATTTTTGCCCTTACTCTTTTTTATTCTGACAAAGGGGGAGAAAAAGATAAAGATAGCATTACATTGAACTTTGAGGAGATCTTGAGAAAAAGATGATAGCAATTACATTGCAGGAGATCTTGCATGAGAAATGCAAAATTAAGAGAAAAAGAAAGCTTTGAATGAATGTATTTCTAAATGCATGAAGAAATGATGAATGGAAATGCAAACCAATCAATATGTGATATATGTGCTTTAAATGTGCTAACTTTTAATGTTTTGCAGCATATTGATAGGGGGAGTAAAATCTCCATCTATGCATCTAAATGCTTCATCTTTGATTAAGTTTGTCATCATCAAAAAGGGGGAGATTGTTACGACAATGAAGCCATACATGATACTTCAAGTACAAGGTTTTGATGATGAGCAAGTGGAATCAACTGCATTTCAGCTAAGGCTATGAAGAAACTGAAGAATTTGATGAAGAATCTTTGAAGACTAGTGTGCAAATGTTTAATTCATTAAAAGTCTTAGATTCTTGTAAGAGCCTTACTTAGAGTGCATATTTAGGTTGCATTTCACCTTAAAAGTCTTTAGAAAAACTTTTCTAAAAGAAACACTTTTGAAAATCTTTTTAGAAAACTCTCTTCTTAAATTTTCATGTTTATTAGTCGACCAATAGACTTACCAGTCGACTAATCCTTTCGCGCCATATTTTCTAAAAAGTCATTCTTGTCAAATTAGTTGACCGAAGATTTTATCAGTCGACTGGACAGAATGTCTGTTTTCTGGAAAATTAGCAGCAGTCGACTAATGGTTTTATCAGTCGACTGAACAGAACATGTGTTTTCTGAAAATTTAGCAGCAGTCGACTAATGCTTTTTATCAGTCGACCGAACAGAATGTTTGTTTTTCAAAAGTTTTTAGCAACAGTCGACTAAAAGATTTTTCAGTCTACTGATGATATTATCAGTCGACTAACTTTTCTCAAGTCGACTAAGTTTCAAAAGTTCAGATTTTCAAACGGCTCGATTAACAGATCAGTCGACCGACGATAACGGTCAGTCTACTAATAACTAACTATTAGTCGACTAACTGATGTTTCAGTCGACTAATTTTGTCGTTTTCCTGAAACTTCAAAAAGGCGTGTCTTTTCATTTTTCAAACGTTTTGATCGTTCGAAATGGACCGTTTTGACACCCTTTCATACTCTCAACGTATGGAAAACTTTAACTATAAATATGAGTGCATTTTACACTCAAAAGTATAAGAATTCAATTGATTTGAATCATTTACTTATTGCTTTTCACTCCTATTCATTCAAGTATTTGTTTTCTCACTCACGTGATATTTTCACTTCAGTTTTTCACTCAAATCACTTTGAAAGATAGTGAATTCGTGAGTAGAGTGTTTCAACAACCTCAAAAGCCAATTGCATCTCATTTGCATTCAAAAGGAAGGCTCATAGGTTGTATTGTAAGTTGTTATTTCTTTTCTGTAAAAGAAGGAATCCTTGGTGTAAAGGAGTTGTTTGCTTTCGGTAGGGTTGTTACTGAAAGTGGGACCAGTTATGGTCTGTGTGATCTTGTAGTTTACAAGGTTGATAGTGGATAATCTCAAGCGGGTTTTGCTTGGGGACTGGATGTAGGTCGGGATAGACCGAACCAGGATAAAATCTTGTGTTCTTTGTGTGTTTGCTTTGAGATTTGCAAAATCATTCAATATTCCGCAGAAATTTTTAAAAGCACTATTCACCCCCCCCCCCTTCTAGTGCTCGTTGTCTTGATCCTAGTGCACTTTCACCCCTTTGCCTCGCTTGTTTTCTGGCAGAGGGGTGGGCCCCCGCCTTACTTGTTTTCCGGCAGGGGGTGGCACCCCCTGCCTTGCTTCTTCTTTGGCAGGGGGTCGCCTCACCTACCTCATTTTGTTTTCAGACAGAGGGTGCCCCCCTGCCTTACTGTTTCTCCGACAGGGGGTGCCCCCCTGCGTTGCTTTATTTCTCTTACAAGGGGTGGCACCCCCCTGCCTCGCTTGTTTTCTGGCAGGGGGTGGCCCCCTTGCCTTGTGTTTTCCGATGGGGGTAGTCCCCCTACCTTGTTGACTGATTTTTTTCTTTCTGGCAGAGGGTGGCCCCTCTGCCTTACTTGTTTTCGGGCAGGGGGTGGCACCCCATGCCTTGCTTCTTCTTTGGCAGGGGGTGCCCCCCCTACCTCATTTTGTTTTCAGGCAGGGGGTAACCCCCCTGCCTTACTGTTTCTCCTGCAGAGAGGTGGCTCTTCTGCCTTGCTTGATTTTTCTGGCAGGGGGTGGCTCTCCCCTGCCTCACTTGTTTTCTAGCAAGGGGTGCCCCCTGCCTTGTATTTTCCGACATGGGGTAGCCCCCCTGCCTTGTTGACTGATTTTTTTTCTTTCTGATAAAGGGTGGTCCCCCTTGCCTTACTTGTTTTCTTCTTTGGCAGAGGGTCGCCCCGTTGCCTCGTTTTGTTTTCAGAGAGGGGGTGCCCCCTGCCTTACATGGTTTCAGTCTTACTACCTCTTATTTCAATTTCGTTCACTCGAGGTTTGTGTTTCCCTATTCTGGCTCGTTTTCGACAAGGGGCGTCACCCTCCTTGTTATAGGGTAATAAACTTCATTTTAACACAGTGTCTCTTATACATTTCTCAACGGATCTCGTTTGTGCCCCGCCACCCGTGGTAAGTAAGTGACAAAAATAATGCAAATCGGGTAAATACCCATGGTGAGTAAGTGATGCAAGCACATCACATGTTATTTAATTTATTGGATGCAACACTTTTCTGTTCACACACTCACTTAGTTGTGGATATCTAGGATTGCTTTGATGGAGTTTGGAGATCATACTGAGCATGATTTTAATGTATAAGAATAGAAGTGTTCTTATTTTTGGAGTACGGATTCCATGCTAGGCATGGTAGTAGTTAGTGGGATATTAGAGTGTGTTTGTTGCAGGTACATGTTTAATATTGTTTTAATATGAATGATTTGAATGTATTGTAATGTTTGATGTATCTGTATCTATGCTTGCATAAAGTTATTTTTCATTTGATTATGCCTTCCATGTGAAATTGTATCATGAAAACACGCTTTAAATGAATGTATCATTTTATGGAATGTGATTTCATATTTATAAATATCCTCATGATGTGTATAAATATGATGTAATGGTGTTACACATGAAAATCTATGCATTAATTGAAACAAAAAATTACTCACAAATAATCACCAAACAAGAATTAATAGATAAATTAGATGTTTTTTTCATCATAGCATTATTAAGATTCTCTTTTAACTGATGATGATAATATTTGTAACATTATAGGACAAAATGGCTGCAAACCGTGATTGGATGTACCGTAGGATAGTTGATAATGAGGTGTCGCATGAATATATAGATGGTGTCGACAGTTTTATTGAATTCGCAACGGCAAGTGTCAGTACAGTGGATCCCACCGATCGGATTAGATGCCCCTGCATAATGTGTAAGAATAATCAATTTGTACAACCTCATGGCGTTAGACATCAACTATACAGAAAGGGTTTTGTTATTGGTTATCAGAATTGGATGCTTCATGGTAAAGAATTTTGGAATAATTTTGACGCATGGGTAGATGTGGTGCACGATAATCCATATGTGGATTTGATATTTGATGTCGCATGACCAGAAATGGGTCCTGCTATGGGACATAGTGATGCACCAACTGGGGTAGAGGATGATATGTATGACTTCTCTTATGGTCACGATGTCACACATGGTATGCATGTCATATCTCTATTGTTCGATGACACATGCATGGAAGAATGTGATCCAAATGATATACCAAGTAGATGCAGACTCAATGAAGAAGAAGAAGAAGATGACGAAGAGGAGGAGGAGGAAGAAGAAGAATATGAAAGTCAAACAAGTGATGAGGAAGTATTCTCGAGCTAGTGAAATACATCTTGTAATACATACCGCTATTTGATGTGAATGTCTTAGCTTTTTTCAATTTGAATATGTAAACATGCAGATATAGAGTTGTGTAACTGATCCAATTGTATTGGAAGTTAAGGATAAGTTACCTATGATTAGCAAGTGATGTCACATCTTATTTTTAATGTATTGCAATATTTGATGTGAATGATTTGAATGTATTGAAATGCATTGCAATGATTTGAAGGTATTGCAATGTTGAATGTATTGCATGACATTTTTTATTTGTTAGAATATGGTTCATGGAGGTCATAGTCATCGAGCAACCAGTGGTATCCAGTCTGAGCCTTCATCTTCACGAGCCGCTTCGATAGGTATATCATTTAAATAATTGTATACTTGATTAGTTTAAATGTGCATTATGTGAATTTCTAACTCATTGTTCTGTAGGTGCTGTTTTGCCTACACATGACCCAACTATGCTGGATGCAGGGTTTTCTCAGTGTGACACGCGACGAGTAATTCAAATAGTGTATATCGATAGTCGATCATAAGTATTTCATTGTCACTTGTCTAATACTTAACTTATAAAAAGTGTATATCGACAATCGATTGTTAATGTGTATCAATTCATGTGCAGTGCGAGGTTTGAGCAACAAAAAATAATACGAAAAATTATGAAGTCATTACTGCATCATCTTTCAGGATCAGTAGCGCAATGAAAAGAGTACCCGAGAGAGGTGTTGGACAGATTAATGTCCCCATTCATGGTATGAAATCGTTTATCATAACAAGAGGTGTTTCATATTTATGTGTGCTAACTTTTTGAAAGTATTTTTAGGCTTCCCATCGCTTTGCGACTGCAAACGACGAAAAAGACGCGAGGGTAGTGTGGTAGAAGGTAGCTGCCAATCAATTTGCTGACATGCTGCACAATATGAAGATTGCAGCAAAAAAACATTTGGTGGGATAGATGATCCACTGCAATGGAAGGGCCATGAGCCTTCTACTGTCAAGAGAGATTATTGGGAGGGTATGTGCGACAAGTGGGCGAGCAATGAATTTCAAAACTGCTCAGCAAAGGCTGCACAAAATCGAGCGAAGATGCCCGATGCCCATCTACATGCAAGTGGATCTAGGACTTTTGGCAGCCACCAGAAGAAAATGGTAACTCATCAATATATATATATATATATATATATATATATATATATATATATATATATATATATATATATATATATATATATTTAAGTATTTTTGCATACTTATTAATCAATTTTTTTATCATTTAACATTATAGGAAGCAGAAAAAAGAGACATTGTGCCTTATAAGGATGTGTTTGTTGAAACACATAAACGTAAGAGCACGAGAGATTTTGTATCAGAGAAGGCGAGAGCAACATCAATATGTATTTATTGTATTAATAAACATTGTAATATACAAGTTACTATGAATTACGTTATCATAAATATTGTAATTCTTAATTATTAATTCATATTCTAATTATTACTTTGTAAGAGTCATACGAACAGCAAATTGTATAACGATATGGCGATGACTCCACTCAGCATTCGCCTTTTGATCCTACAACATGGGTGATTGCTACCGGTGAACCCAAAAAGGGTCGTATGTTTGGGTTTGGGAGTAACATGAACACCACAGCAGTCGTTGCCTCCTGCAGCTATGGCTCTCAGAGTTCTCTCGCCAGCATCAACTCTCAATGTTTGATTGACCCTGCTATATCTTGGGATGGTGTCTGTCAGCGTCTTGAGGACAAAATGCAGTACTTTTTAAATGAAGTCATTTCCAACATTGTCCGTAATGAGTTGAGCAACTTTTTTCAGGACAGGGAAACTCCATCTACATTCAACATGAGCTCCGGTGTGCGTCAGGTATAAATATTCATGTCATTTTTTTCATGTCATTAGATTTCAAGCTAGTATATGCATGAATGAATACATATATGCATGATTGCTTCACTATGATTTTTTTTAATGCCTTATAACACATATATACACGATTGAATCACTATAAATTTTTTTGATTGCCTTCGAGCATGATACGCATGATTGAATCACATATAAAAATTTTTGACTGCCTTAGAAAACATATGAGCATGATTGAATCACTATATAATTTTTTTACTGCTTTAGAACATGATACGCATGATTGAATCACATATAAAGTTTTTTACTGCTTTAGAACACATATGAGCATGATTGAATCACTATGATAATTTTTTTACTGCCTTATAACACATATGTGCATGATATTAACATATATGAAAGTTGTTTGACTGTCTTATAACACATATATGCACGATTGAATCAATATGAAAGTTGTTTGACAACCTTAGAACACATATATGCATGATTGCATCAATATGCAAGTTTTTTGAATACCTTAGAACACATATATGCATGATTGAATCACTATGAAAGTTTTTTTACAACCTTACAACACATACAAGCATGCTTTCATCACTATGAAATTGTTTTACTGCCTTAGAACACACATATGCATGATTGAATTACTATAATTTTTTCCATAGAACACATTTATCCATGATTGAATCAATATGCAAGTTTTTTGACTGATTTAGAACACATATGAGCATGATTGAATTACTATGAAAGTTTTTTTATAGCATTAGAACATAAATAAGTATGATTTCATCACTATGGAAGTTTTTTTATTGTCTTGTAACAAATATATGCATGATTGTGATACATAACACATTTATTTGACAGCATTATAAACCATATATGAATGTGTGAATCACTGTGACATTCTTTGACAACCTTAGAACATATATCTACATGATTGAATCACTATAATTTTTTTTTCAGTCTTAGAACACATATTTGAATTATGTTAATGTCCTTTAGTTTATTGCTAGTCTATGTGTCATTCAGCCATTTACTTTGTTGCATTAGACTAGGTGCATTGCATATAATTTATTTCATTATATTTTGTTTATAAATATTAACATTTTGGTTCTCTTTTGTAGGATGCTGGAGATGATCAACGTAGAGGAGATGATGGAGGCATGGAGGGAGGGGCAGATCAAGAAAATGAAGAGGATGATACCCAAAATCTTGGCGATGATTAGATTTATTCGTTTAATTTGTTTGATAAACTTGTAACTAATTATAACTTGATAAAGACTGGATTTGGTTGTTAAAGTTTGCTTGTGTTAAATTTGTTTCACCTGTATATGTATTTTTTATGTGTACTTTTTTTATAAGCAGGTTATATGAATTGTATAACGAGAAATTTTTCTCGAGTTTCAAAATATTTCAAAAAAAATTTAAAATTTTTATTAAACATTAGCGATGGATAATATATGTCGCTAATCCGTCGCCATTTGAAAGCAGTCGTCGGTTTGTGACGAAATTCAAACTGTCGCGAATGTCTATCGCCAAATTAGCGACGGACAATAGCGACAGACATGTGTCCCTTGATAAATGGTAGCGATGGATTAAATTCCGTCGCATAACCAAATCAGTCTCTAATTGGTGATTAATTAGTGACGGACATGATCTATCGCTAATTAGTGATGGATTGGCGATAGATAAATTCTACCACAGTCTAGCGACTAGGGTTATGCAACAAACACTATCCATCGCAAAATTCATCACTAACTTATTTAGCGACGGCATAGCAACGAATAGCAGTCGTCGCCAATACAGATTTTTCTTAGTGTATGATGAATTTGGCAACCTTTTCTCCATCCTCTCTAACTCAATCATCATCGCTCTCTCCTATCCCAACCATTTCTTCGGCACCACCCACACATTCGTCCTCCCACTCTTCCTTTTCATCCTCACCCCTTCCAGCATCGCCCCACTCAACTGCCGACCTTCCTCCTCCTCTGGCGCACTACTCTCTTGCATCCTCTACCAATCCTTTAACAAGCTCCTCCTCTCCATCAGCATCATCTCGTACAACACGGCCTGGATCTACACCAATAAATCTGTCTTCTTCCCCTGCCTCCTCTCCACAATCCCCACTCTCCTCAAACACCTCTTCGACACCTTGTTAGCCATACTCTTTAGGCTTTTATCACCTACTCCTCCTTCATGATCCTATTGAGGGTACATCTTCGCATCCTAATAGTTTTCCTTCTCAACTACAGTCACGGGACCAGCCTTTCAGTCCTGTCATGTGTCATACTACCCTTGTTTGGTCTCTATCTCATGCATTTCGCTGCGGCATGGTATTAGTGCTAGAGTGTGTTGGTGGGGAGCAAGGGATTCAGAAGAGCCTTGACATGCTCAAGGGGAGGATGACCTTGGTTGAATGCTTGGATAATGTGGAACTCATTTTTTATACAGTGGTTAGGGTCGTCTTTCATGGTGTTGTCCTGGATAGTGTTGGGGTTTGCATCTTTGGAGTCAGGCTTCTCCTTGGTGTAGGATCTTTTAGATCTCTATCCCATATATGGTGGAGGGTTACCAGATAATGAGGCACATGCTAAAAAGAGGAGTTGAACCTTCAACCTTATGAAACCACACACTCTACCAAATTGAGCTATTTCAGCCTATCTCTAAGTGTGGGTTTCTTCACAATCCTCTAAAATAGCTTAATGATTGTTGTGTCTTTTTTCTCTACCATGGTCATGGTCTTATATAGGCAATCATGGAGGATTGAATTTATTTCACCATTAACATAGAGATAGTGCTTAATTGATCTCAATAACTCCCTTCTATAATTATCATATAAGTTATGCATTCAACCATTAAATTAGGATTAATATTCACATTAATTCTACTTAATTGACCTAATTATAATTCATAATTAGTCCACCATACAATGGCTCTTGAGGTTTTTCTTTGAGACCCTATGGCTATATCTTGATATGATATCAAGATCCAACATCTCCCACTTGGCCATATGGGTGCAAACATTAGCATTATGAGGATTTCTCACACATTAAGTGGATTATTCACTTATGTTCATTTATATTTACTTGAGCCATATTTGACTCACATTTTGCAAAGATATATTCTGAAACTACCTTCATCAATGGATCGACTACCATGTCTGGCGAAGATAAACTAATCAATTAGGAATTTATCTTTCTTTTAGCATACATAGTTAAACATCAACCAAATAAACTTTCACATTTATAAGAGTTATATCATATTTTAATCATGAGATTTTTTACACATGTCATGAATTATTTATCACATAATCATGTAAACTATTCTATTATACCATAATCCATTATTCCATGCATGAAATAAAAAGATCATAACATCTTGAGAATATATTCAACAAGATTTATGAAATTATTAAGTTATTGTGCATATATGATATGACAATGAGACTTATTCACATATACTATGCATTATTCATGACATCATGAGGCATTTTTTGCACATTCTCCCCCATGATTTATGTCATGAAACTATCTTGCATAGCTGTAAGGATTATTCATCATGTCAAGATTTCAATCATAACCCTTAATGTGCATTTTCATGTGCATACTATCATTCATATTTATTGTAACAACAATTATGGAGTTTATAATTCTAGAGCAAACAAATACATATCACCATGATAAATTATTTTGCACATGTATCGATTAGGTTGCCTTGCTTACAACTCAACATAACATATAGGTATCACCTTCTTAGTTAATCATGGGGTCTCTTAAGGCTCTTCCATGATCATAGGACATCATATGTCAAATATCTTGCACATAATCTATATGCACAATAATGGGGTACTATAGTTTTTCATCAACTCATTGGTCCATGATCAATTCTGGCAAATACTCACTTTCAAGTTTTTGACACAGACTTTACTCCCACTATTCATATGCATTATACTTAATATCTCATTCAACATGTTTTAATTTCATCAGGTTAACTACCACCTAATCATTTTTGGATCGATATTATCCAAATCTAAAAAATCATAAAAAAAATAAATACAGCCATGTTGCATAGCATGCATAAAGCTTCCAAGTTATGAAAATATTCTTTCATGCATTCATACAAGCAAATTATAGGGAGCACGAATTATTATGATTTATTTATCATCATATAAAATAAATACACATACATATGCCAATAATTCAACTCCCACTTTTCTCACACATTGCAATTAAGCAATATATGCTCATTAGAAGCAATATGCATTAGGTCTAAAACTTAAGTTCTCATATCCATATTCAATTTAGATATATACTAGATTCATAAACAATGAGAGTTGTCTTTTTTTTTCATTACCATTTAGATATGCCACTATCATAAGCCCATTTATTTTTCAAGGCTTTTATTATCAATATGATAATAAGCAACCAAACCACAAACATATCACAATATAAGTGCATATTCATTAATAGATTTGGAAGAAAAACTTATATCCATATCTATTTGATTCTTATGGGTCAATCATCAAAACTGACTTATGATGTTATCGCCAAGTTTAAACATGACCCATAAAGACTTCATGCATGTTTAGATAGCTTAAACAAAAACCATGGGACATATAAGATTTGATTGTAGTCCAAATCCATTAGATCCATGAATCTATTATCTTCTACACCCATTTCAAACCCATCAGCTAAGGGTGGACACTTGACCCATATCATGGACCATCCACAAAGCATATCAAACAAGATATTCTAGGATCTCATTGTGTTATTAAAATAATTAAATCAAGTCTAACGAAATAATACCCAATTTCAAGCACAACATTCATGTAGATTTATATCATAGGTTTGTTACTTATTTGGATTTATGCAATATTATGGGTTTGAACTGGTTATTTATCATGTTCATTCTTATGTTTAATCATAGGTCACTAGGATTTGACTATAGTCTAAATCTGAGTCTTAGGATCCAAATTCGAATAAATTTATACAACATACATAATTAGATCCAAACATATCTAGAATTATATTATCTAAATCTATCATAAAACTCGATCAATACTAGGTTCATACCATAAAGGAATCCAATGGAGACATACATCAAGATGTCTATTGTCACCCAAAACTAAATAATCTTGGATCCACATAATGCTAGTTTGAATCCAAACTCACCCATAACAGGTAGCAATCCAATCAAACCATAACCGGATCCAATGTATACTTTTAAGTTTTGTGTCAATAATTCTAAAGTTGGATCTCAATATTTAGATCCAATGTTGGGTTGTCAAACACAACCCAAAAATGCTCATGAACTCATAACTTAGACTAGGTTACATATGATAATATAAATACAAATCATCAGGTAAATAGTTGAGGAGTTACCTTGATATGATACAAGTATTAATTTGTCATACCTGTCCATGGATCTCACATTGATAATTGTTTTAGTTTCGGTCGTGGTCTCACCGGTTCAAACCGATTTCAAACACGTCTACTGGATCCAATCCAATTCAACTAAATCTTCGTGCTTGATCACTAGTACCTGGATCCGATCTGATATGATCCACATTCATGGATCTAATCCATTGCAAATTATCTAACCCATATTAGGTCATCAGATTCTGTCTAAGGAGGTTTGCTTTAATTTTGACCCAATAAACTTGATAGATCTTATATCTTCTGGAGATCTTGTCTGATCCAAATACATTTGGTGGATCTATCAAGCAACCAATGAATAGTGAGTCACTATGTGGGTTTTAGCTGCAACTTAAGGTTCCATGGGATCCATCTACTGTCAGTTTGATTTGGACCCAAATTGAATAGAGACTTTGTGCATACATAGCTCACTCTAAATAGGTTTGATCCTAATCGATCAGTTCAACCACAGTTTGTACCCTAATCTTGAACTTTGATTGTTTTCTCAAAAACCAATCTTGCTTATTAGATTCGATTTAGGTAGAATTTTTTTGATTTGGACCCAATTACCATAAATATGATTAGATCCCTTCCTATCAATCCAATGCAAGACCCATAGAAATCCAATTCAATCTTCTTGGTCCAACCAAAAACTTGCTTTGATGAAGTTAATGCCCAACCAGATCCAAATATGATTATGGACCACTAAGTCACTGGATCCATCCAAATTTAATTGGGATCAAAATGCGATTATGGACCACTAAGTCATTGGATCCATCTAGATTCAATCTGCGTCCAAATGCAAATATGGACCACTAAGTCATTGGATCCATCTAGATTCAATTGGGATCCAAATGAGATTATCACTACAAGAAAAATGTTAATTAGCGACGGATTTTTCCCGTCGCAAATTTGCGACAGATTAGCTATAGAAAACTTTCATCATGAATTCGTCGCTAAGTAGCGACAGATTAGCGATGAAAAAACTTTCATCGCTAATCTGTTGCTACTGAGCGACAGATTAGCGATGCCAATTTTTCGTCGCTAATTCTCAATACAAGAAAAACATTTTAGTGACGGATTTAGCAAGGGAATTTTTCCATCGCTAATTTTCGATTTAAACAGACTCATCAAGAGCGCAAAATTTTCCCTCTCTCCCCGTTCAAAATTTAAACTGACTTCTTCGTGGAGGGCGACGAAGTTCGAGGACAGTGGAAGAGATGATATTAGAGGACGGCGATGAGGCATAGCGATTGTTGGAAGATGGCGATGTCGGAGAGCGCACTGGAGAGCACGCCGGTTCACGGAGGACGGCGACGCCGGAGAGCGCGCCAGAGAGCACGTTGATTCACGAAGGATGGCGACGAGGCAGAGCGATTGCTGGAAGACAGCGACGCTGGAGAGCGCACAAGAGAGCACGCCTGTTCACGGAGGACGATGATGGGGCAGAGCGATTGCTGGAGGACGACGATGCCAGAGAGCACGCTGGTTCATAAAGGACAGCGATGAGGTAGAGCGATCGCTAGAGGACGGCAACGTCGGAGAGCACACTGGTTCACGGAGGACGGCGGTGTGGTAGAGCGATCGTTGGAGGATGGCGACACCGGAGAGCATGCCAGTTCACGGAGGACGGTAGGGTTGATATCGGAGGATGGCGACACCGAAGAGCACGCTAGAGAGCACACCAATTCTGTGCGGAAGACCCCGCAGTGGCAGGTCGGTCCGCTCAGGTCTAAGACCTTGTGCAATGCCTGTTGGATGTGGTACAAGTCTGGCTTATTGCTGTCGGAATACCGCCCGACAAGGATCAAATTTTTTTATTTTTTATTTTTTAATTTTGCGCCGGATAATGTCCGTCACTAATCTGTCACAAATTAGCTACGGAAGTAACGACAAATAAGTTTTGTCACTAATTAGCGACCAAAAATTTATGATGGGCACTATTCAGTGCTAATCCGTCGCTAATCTGTCGCTAAACTGTTTAGCGATGGATATCGTCCATCGCTAATCTATGATTTTCTTATAGTGTATGGACCACTAAGTCACTGGATCCATCCTGATATAATCTAGATCGAAATGCGATTATGGATCCAATTCAATCTGGATCCACTGCAGGTGAGCGTCTTCGTCGACCTTTGTTGCATGTGAGCATCTCCACCATTCACCGGTGAACGATGAGGCTTAGAGATGAGCAGCAAATGATGATCGATAACCTCCTTCGATGAACAATTGGTAAACCTGTAGAAGATCCTCCTCATCTGCCTGAGACCGCTCGAAGGAGCAGAGGCTACTGTTGGAAAACAAGGTGCCCCTTCGTATGTGATTCTTCCCATGGGCAGTGGTGTGTGTGTGAAATTGAAGGCTAACAGAGATCGGTCCCTGCTCACCCACTGCTTGAAGGCATGTACTCATCGACAGGAGCAGTTCGAATGAGGATATCGTCCATCTCCCGCATCATCGCAATGACAAAGACAGGTATGTGATGATACCCCGCATCAAATGTGTTATCCACAATGTCTTTTCTCCTCTGATTCTCTACATTATGGTATCAGAGCCAGGTTTCCCATCGGGTTTGTCCCCTATACGGTCTCTGTTTTTCCCTCTCTATGTTTCTGTTAAAACAGAAAGAGGAAAAACAGGAACCGACATGCCTTTTGGGCTGGGTCCATTTTTGGAACCGGTTCCTACTCGGATCATTTTGGATCTGAGTCGGATCTAGTTGGACCCGACCCGTACAGAGACCCGGTTCTGCTGAACCAGGTCAGATCGACCATCTCGGGAATCAAACCGTTTTGGTTCGAGACCCGACTCGGCAACTCTGCTATGCCCTTTTTCGGTCCCGACCGACATGTTGCGGATCGTCGTCGGGATACTGCTTTAAAAAAAATCAGAGAAGGGAAGGGCTTTACCGTCAGGATCGCCGGATGTTGAATAGTTGGGGGGAGAGTTGCCTTCATCGTCCGATGACATGCGGCATCCGAGGGATGTCTTGCCGATGCCAGGATCTGCCGACGTAGGACGGTCACTACAAGCGTAGGACGGTTGCTAGCCCAAGGCTTCACCGACAGGTAAGGGTGGCTTGGCAACGCCGGAGATGCCAGTGTTGTTCTGCTCCTCGCTGCCGGAGACGTCGATCGCTGGAGGACCGTCGTCCGCCCGCCGCTGCCTCATTGTTACCCTTTTTCCTTTTGGGTCGAGCATCAACGCTGGGAAATGGTGTTGCCTTCTGCTCCCCCCCCCCCCCCCCCTTACCAGAGATGTCGGTGGTCCGGTCGCTGGTGGTCGGCTCGCCGCCTGCCGTTTCCCCTTTTCTCTCTCTCTCTCTCGAAACTTCAGAAGTTTTGAGAAGTTGAAAGGAATAAAACCCTATAGGATTTCATTTGGGTTTTTGGATCGGGTCTGGTGTTTGCAGACCCGATCTAGGGGGATCATGACCCAGCCCGTGGCGGGGTTTGGGTCTCTTTCAGGTTTCGAGTCTCGAACCCGCAACCCAAATCCATTAAATTTTCTGGATCTGGGTCTGCCACTGTCACCAACCCAGCATTACAACCCGGATTCATTAAGTTTATGGATTACGGGTCGGCGGAGCACTTCAAGATCCAAATCCAAGACTTGGATCCATTTATATTTTGGATCTCGTGTCCGTTACTCAGATCCATCAGGCATCAAATCATGGGACCCGAGTGATGCCCATTTTTCAAACCCGGTACTTTGATCCATTTGGATTTTGGATCCCAGATGTTTTTCCTCATTGAATCCAACCTGATCCAGTTCCTGTACCGGATAACAGGGAACAAATCGATTCCAGAACCAATCTGTCCGGAACTGGAAAAGTCGATTCCCGAACAAATCTGTTCGGAACTAGACAAATCGGTTCCAAAATCGGTTCTAGGATCGGTTCTATCAGTTTCTGACTGGTTCCTTGCATTCTGGGACCAGTTCTAGGTAGAACAGAATCAGTTCAAGGCATTTGAGGGCTGGTCCAAAGTTTTCTGGAACCGGTTTTGTCTGTTCCAGGCCGTTTCAGTGTATTTTGGACCATTTTAAAGCTTTTTCAAACCAATTCGGGGTTTTTTTAGACCGATTCACTGCTTTTCTGACCGGTTCAGAGGCCATTTTCACTGGTTCATCATGTTTTTGAATATTTTTATGTATTAAATGATCAGTTTAAATGGTTTTTGGTGTCGATTAACTGTTTTTAGGGTTCTCTTGGACCATTTTGAAGTATCATTGTGATTGATTCATTCAGTTTTAGAATCAATTCAGGAGTTTTAAACACTTTACATGTATAACACTTAGTTTATTTCACACATTATGTTATGATGCATGATGTTTTTCATTAATGTCTTAGAAATGTGTATTTTTGTGCATCACATGGACAATATTGACATAAAGAATGGTATTTGAATTTTGATTAAGATGCATTTGTAATCACCAAAGTGATCAAATGTATGCTTAATTAAGTTATTTTGTACCAATAATGGGATGAGTAGATATTAGAATTATGTTAGACTTGATGAAATGATGGACTACCCAAAGGCAGTGATATCATGTTCAAAGTCTAGCAGGATAAAATGAAAAGAATGTATCTCTGCACATGAAACATGTAGCACCCAAAGGTGCCATGTCGACTTGTCTCTGGCTACATATCTTTTCAGTTTTATCAAATAGTGGGCGGCGAAGTGCATTTGCGTGTTATGGGTACTAACCAAAGTGGGACCATATTGACCCCTAACACTTTCCTAGAAAAGTGTAAATGATAAAGAGGTCTTATTATTGCATTTACCTTTTCAAATCTTAAATGTGCTTGAATATTTATGAATGCCTTTTTGTCATTACAGTCTCCAATTCTATGGTTTCTGATGGTCCAAGTCATATTCCTTTTCTAGACGGCTCAAATTTTAATGATTGGAAGAAAACTGTACAATTTACATTAGGTTATATGGATCTAGATTTAGCCCTACGCAAGCCTGAGCCTGCACCTTTAACTGACAATAGCACAACTGAACAAAAAATTGATTTTGATAAGTGGGAGCGCTCAAATAGACTTAGCCTACTGCTTTTGCAGTCTCGTGTGGCTAAGAATATCAAGAGCACCATACCCACATGCAGAATAGTAAAAGAATTTCTGGAAGCTATAGCGACGCAATTTGTCAGTTCACATAAAGCAAGGGCTAGCACCTTGATGACAAGGTTAATATCTATGAAATATACCGGTGGAGGGAATATCCGACAATACATTCTAGAAATGAGAAATATGGCAACTCAATTGAATGACATGAAGGTCAGCATATCTGATTCCTTCCTGGTCCACTTAATAATGACTTCTCTGCCTAGTGAATATGGACCTTTCAAGATCTCCTACAACACTCATAATGATGAATGGACATTCAATGACTTGATGTCCAAGTATGTTGAGGAAGAAGAGAGACTGAAAGGAGAGAAGATACATAGTACTCACGTATCTTCTCATAAAGGTCACAAAATGCATGGACCAAAGAAGAATGCCATTAAGAAAAAGGCAAAGAGGAACTCAGATGCATCTGTGTCCAATGGGTCAGGCGCCAAGTCCCATGAAGAATCTTCTATCAAGTGCTTCTTTTGCAAAAAGAAGGGACATTTAAAGGCAGACTGCATAAGGCACAAGAAATGACTGGCAAAGAAAGGTAATTTGTCATTTATTTCTCATGAATGTAATTTGATCAACATTCCAACTAATAGCTGGTGGATTGATTTGGGTGCCAATGTTCATATTGTCAATACCTTGCAGGTTTTCCTGAACAGAAAGGATCCAACGAATCATGAAAAGAGCATCTTCTCAGAAAATAAGATGCACTCACATGTTAAGGTCGTTGGAACCTGCATAGTGACTTTGGAAAATGGTTTTATTTTAGACTTATTTGATACATTTTATGTACCTACATACAGCAGGAACCTCATTTCTGTTTCAAAACTGGATTCCATTGGATATTGTTTTAAATTTGAAAATTCAAAAATGACTATCTATAAGAATTCAGTTCTTGTTGGTTTTGCGAATGTATATGATGGATTATATCGTCTAGAAACTAATGTCCAATTTTATGAAACCTTTTTCTCAGAAAATGTGTTGATTGGCAATAAACGTGGCTTATTAGATGAGCAATTCTATATGCTCTTGCATCATCGTCTCGATCATATCTCTAAAGATAGGATCCAACGACTTGTGAAAGAAGGGATTCTTAAATCCGTTGATTTCACAGTTAAGAAACTGTGTTTGGATTGCATAAAGGCCAAGCAAACCAACACATACAAGAAAGGTGGCAAAAGGAGCAACCACAAGTTGGAAATTGTTCATACAGATGTATGTGGACCCTTCTCTCCTTGTCATACAGGAGAAAGGTACTTTGTCACCTTCATTGATGATTACTCCTGATACATGTATCTCTACTTATTATTTGAAAAATCTGAAGTTTATAATATTTTCAAAGACTTCAAGAAAGAAGTAAAGAAACAAACAGGGGACATAATGAAAATAGTTAGATCAGATCGAGGTGTCGAGTACTATGGGCGTTTCACTGAGATGGGACAACGGAAAGGACCATTAGCATGATTTCTTAGGGAAGAACAAATAGTCCCTCAGTACACCATGTCAGAAAGTGCATACCAGAACGGTGTAGCTAAAAGAAGAAATCGTACGCTTAAAGAAATGGTACGTGCAATGTTGAATTGTTCAACCCTTCTCATCACCCTGTGGGATGAAGCTCTGCGAACAGTTGTACATGTCTTAAACAAGGTCCCTACTAAGGCTATTTCAACAACACCTTATGAGTTGTGGACAGGTAGAAAACCATGTCTAAGTTACATGCACATATGGGGTTGTCCTGCAAAAGCAAAATTATATAATCCCCACATTAAGGCTTTTGACCCCAAGACAATCAGTGGTTTCTTCATTGGTTATCCAGAAAGGTCAAAAGGTTTCAGGTTTTATTGTCCCTCTCATACACCACAAATAGTAGAAACGGATAAAGCTAGATTTTTAGAAGATGGTTCTATTGGTATAAATGCATTGCAAAACCTCTCTTTTAAGGAAATTTAGGATAAAGTTACTCCACCTAAAAATTTAAAACTTTCTTTCATTATTCATTTGAATGATAAAACAGAAGTTGATTCTGTTAGTGATGCACCAACTCAAGAAGAACCATTTGTGAATCATGTTGAAAAGCATCCACAGGTTGATCAAGTTAGTTCACCTGTCAGGAGATCCACAAGAATTAAAAGATCTGCTATTCATTCAGATTATGTGGTGTATGTACAAGAGCCCAATGATTTCATAGATATTGAAGATCCATCTTCTTTTAAGGAAGTTGTTGAGTGTGAGCAATCTTCATCTTGGATAGAGGCCATGAAAGAAGAGCTGGACTCTATGGCCAAAAACCAAGTATGGGACCTTGTTGAATTGCCTAGAGGAGTCAAGCCCATAGGGTGCAAGTGGGTCTTCACGACCAAATGAGACTCTAAAGACAATATCGAAAAGTATAAGGCAAGGCTGGTTGCTAAAGGTTTCACTCAAATGAAAGGCATTGACTATAATGAGATGTTTTCTCCTGTCTCGACTAAAGAGTCAATGAGGATTATTTTTGCCCTAGTAGCTCATTTTGATCTAGACTTACACCAAATGGATGTAAGAACTTTCCTAAATGGTGAATTAAGTGAAGAGGTATACATGGAATAACCTCTAGGTTTCTACAAAGGTAAGTCAGACCACTTGGTTTGCAAGTTGAAAAAGTCAATATATGAACTTAAACAGGCCTCCTATCAATGGTATATGAAGTTCATCAAAGTTATCTTGACCTTTAGATTCACAGAAAACATCGTTGATCGATGTGTATACCTCAAGACAAGTGGGAGTAAGTTCATAATTCTGGTATTTTATATGGATGATATCTTACTTGCAACCAACGATAAGGATATGCTGACAGAAACCAAGCAATTTCTATCCTTTCATTTTAAAATAAAAGACCTAGGAGAGGTTGTCTATGTTCTTGGCATTGAGATCCGTCTAGATAGGTCTAAAGGTGTACTAGGTATCTCTCAGAAAGCTTATATTAATAAAATTCTTAAAAGATATGGGATGGAGCATTGTGCTCCTACTACGGCACCCATATTAAAAGGGGATAAATTGAGCCTTAAGGACTGCTCACATACTCAAGAAAAAAAATGACAGATGACCATGATACCATATGCATCAGTGGTCGGTAGCTTGCAGTATGCTCAGACATGCACTCGCCCTGACATATCATTTCCAGTCGGGGTCCTTGGCAGATTTCAGTCGAATCCTGGTCTTGCTCACTAGAAGGCTGTTAAGAAAGTCATGCGCTATCTGCAAGGGACAAAGGATTATATGTTAACCTACAAAAATATGAACCACCTTGAGGTTATTGGCTATTTAGATGCAGATCTTGGAGGTTGTCCTGAGAGTAGAAAGTCTACCACAAGATACATTTTTCTGCTAGCCGGTGGTGCGATTTCTTGTAGGAGTGGGAAGCAGTCCACTACTGTTGCCTACACCATGGAGGCTGAGTTCGTAGCTCTATTCAAGACAACTTCACAGGCCATTTGGTTGCGAAACTTCATCTTAGGACTTCAGGTAGTTGAATCCATTAGGAGACCACTAAAAGTATTCTGTGATAATAAAGCCTTTGTATCCTTCTCCAATAACAACAAAAGTACTACATCTTGTAAGCATATGGAGTTGAAGTATTTTGTTGTAAAGGAGAGGACAGAGATTCTTTTGGTGTATATTGATAACATAGGGACTAAGGAAATGATAGTTGATCCTCTTACTAAGGATTTGGCCCCGGGACTATATGCCGAACATGTTAAGAAGATGGGCTTGTTTGAAATCCTGCAATCATGTACACTGACTTTTATGTGATCACATTTTGGTAATAAAGATATGATTCTCTCTTTCTTTCTTTTGTTGGTTATGCATCAAGTTTGCTCATAAAGTTTAAGAGTTTAGCATAACAACAAAATTTGGACAGATAAAGTGGACTTAAGACTTATCCACATAAACTTTCACATACTCGGGTCAAGTCGGAGAATGTTGAAAAACAAGGTGCCCCTTTGTATGTGCTTCTTCCCATGCATCATACCTTTTGGCAGAGCCGTACCTGTGTTTTATTGGGCCTGATGCGAAGGGAAAAAATGGGCCTCCTATTAATAGTAGGAGTTAGGGGGCAGCACCTCCGAATTTTTTTTAAAGGATCAAAATAACAATAAAAATTGTATTCACATTAAACAAATATAATATTTCAAATATTTATATTATATTAAATAAAAATGTATAAAATATTTATATAAACTACCTAAACAATACTCATTGGCCTTAAAAATGGGCCTCTAAAATTTTTTTGAGCCCAGGGGCCCTGAGGCCCAAGCCTCATTGGCCTCTTTACAGGTCTGGCTCTGCCTTTTGGTATGATGCATTGCGACCCTTCGGAAGTATCCTTTGGATACCTATATATACACCACATGATGGGCAGTAGTGTGTGTGTGTGTGAAATTGAAGGCTAATAGAGATCGGTCACTGCTTACCCATTGCTCGAAGGCCTGTACTCATCGACAGGAGCAGTTCGGCTGAGGAGATCGTCCATCTCCTGCATCATCGCAATGACAGGGACAGGTATGTGACGATACCCAACATCAAATGTGTTATCCACAATGTGTTTTCTCATCTGATTCTCCACAGCTACTCCTTGTCGGTGAGCATTTTATTGGCATCCACTGACTGTTTTTTGAGGGACTGAGCACACGGGTGTGCAGTGCCATCCATTCAGAGCAATTAAGAGAGAGGGGAGCGACCTCTCTATCATCCTCATCGGTGGCCACCTAAGCATGTTGGTGGCCTTAGGCCTCTCTCTCTCTCTCTCTCTCTCTCTCTCTCTCTCTCTCTCTCTCTCTCTCTCCACCAGACCGTCAATAGATCTGAATAGTCACCAACAAATCTGACCTCTGCAGGGTTGATCCATGCCTACCTTGACTGGATTTGTATCATGCCCAGTAGATCGATGCCTTTGCCGACGAATCTAATCTTTTGTAGATCAATCTATGACTTTTTTTATCAGATTTGCAGTTTCGATGGTTGATTTATGCCTATACATGCCAGACATGACCCACTGACTAACAAATCTGCTCTTTCGTTGTTCAATCCGAGCCTGCACCAATTGTATCAAAAATTTGGTCTGCAAATCTAACCCTCTATCGACAGACCAACAGTCTAGTTGATCAAAATTGCCTATCCGTCAGTCGATCTGAGCCAAATTGGCTGGGTCCGCTCCTCCACGGTTCATTTGAGCCAAAACCAGCTCGATTTGAACCTTGGTCGGCAGATTCAAGCCCTAGCAGGTGGATTTGACCTTGTTAGTCAATCCACATCTGTTTTGACTAATATGTTCCTCTCTCTAACACATTTGAACCAACACCATCTAGATCTGGCTTGTGATCGGCAAATCTAAGCCTCTGATGGCCAGATTGACAGATTTGAGCCTCTGCTCACTGGATTTGTCTTCATATCAACACATCTGAGCCACTACTGGTTGGATCTATCCCCTGATTGGGAGATCCAAGCCCTTTCTGGCCGAATTTATCTTCTCTCTGATAGATTTGTGACTCTTTCATTGAGCCCTAGATGATCGGATATACCCTCTTTAGAGCAAATCCGAGCCTTAGGCTTCCTGATATGTCCTATGATCAGCAGATTCGAGTCTCTCCCGGTCTAATTTATCCTTTGACTTGTGGTTTTAAACTTTTGTTGGCCCTTTTCTCTTTAAAGAAAAGGATTTTTAACAACAAACTAGAACCAATATGTAGGAATTATATGTCTCGCACTACTTCCATGTGTCGCTCCTCACTGTCACTTGAGTCGGCGGTGTATCTGATGCACTCAAACACCACGTGCATGTAGACCACTTCCACATTCAAGCTCCTCATTTGCATCTTAATGAATGGTGAGTCTCTGTTGTCGCCATTGTAGCTCATCAAGTTTTCGAGTCTTAGGTGGCTTCGAGCCTCCGCTTGGTTTTGAGTGGAGGGGTTGAACGAAATGTAGGATCTTTCTCAGTCTCAATTTTGAATCAGTATCTCGGTGCTCTGATACCAATGTAAGATCTTTTAGATCCCTACCCTAGATATGGTGAAGGGTTCCTGAATAATGGGACACATGCTAGAAGAAGGAGTTGAACATCCAACCTCGTGGAACCACACAACCTACCAAATTGAGGTATTCTAGCCCATCTCTAAGTGTGGGTAATCCTCCAAAAGAGATTAATGATTGCTCAGTGTCATTTCTCTATCATGGCCATGGTCTTATATAGGCAATCATGGAGGATTTGATTTATTTCACCACTAACTTAGAGATAATGCCCCATTAATTCCAATAACCCCCATTTATAATCATTATGTAGGTTATGCATTAAACCATTAAATCCGGATTAATATTCATATTAATCCTACTTAATTGACTTAATTATAATTTATATTGAGTTCACCATACAATGGCTCTCGGGGTTCCTCTTGTGAGACCCTATGGCCATATCTGAATCTGGTACCAAGATCCAACACTTGGTATCTTCCTTGTGACCTTGACTACATTTGTGAATCTAGTAGGAGAATTGGCAGTGTATGTTCTCTACTATGTCTACCAGGCTTACCATCATGATGGTATCCATAGATCTGCCTTGTGTGATCATCTTGATCGGTATATTGGTGGGAAGTATCCCCTTGCACAGTCACAACCCTAAGATCTGTAAGTTGGGATGATGTTCTTGGTCTTTAGTCTTCATTGCCATCACTGCATAGCCTTTTCAAAGTTATATATATATTATCTATAATTGAATTCAGTGCTTTTTTGTTGATACCTATGAAGATTTTTTTCATGGTATATTTATAACTTATTTATCTATGCACTACAATAACTAGTAATCCAAAAATTGTGGCATTGAGATATTAAAGTCAATGAAATATTTCTCTAACAAGAAAAAAACAAAAACAAATGTACTATCCTTGTAAAATGGCATAATTTTAGAAATGCCTCACAATTTTCCAAAATCCTTCTCATGCCCAAAATTTGGATTCCTGGTATTTTTAAGACAATTTTATCTTTCTTACATGAAAACCTGCTAAACAAGGAAATTCGCATGAACATTTTGCAGACTTGATGAAATTTGCATAAAGTATTTATAAACATGGCTAAGTTAAATCTCAACAAAGAAAATTCACATATCAAATGTGTGCATCTTCTGAGGTTTGCAAGCCTTATGCAAACCTTTTAAAAATTAAAAGTTCTAGGTCGACAGGTTTGCTCTATACACTTGTGGCAATCTTAACATTCATGAAGCGTCATGTGAACCTCCTTTAACTAAAAACTCATTTAAAGTTAAGATATACATCCGTAAATGTTTGTATGACATTTATAAATGTATTGTGAATGTCCTTACCTTCGCATGTTTACTGACTGATTGCAGGTTCATATCACACATTTGTGAATGTCACGACTTTCATGCAGACACCATGCAAACCTCCTTTAACTAAAACCTTTCATAAAATTTGTGTGTACATCCGCAAATGTGTGTCCTAAATTTCACAAACATGTATTGCGAACTGGCGAGGATGCGATAACTTTTTGACCAACTTTATCCTAACATCGAATTAGTGGTAGCAGTGATCATGTAGACAACAGAGAATTAGATGATGATGATGATGATGACTATATTGTGTCGGATGAAGATGACTTTGAAAGTCAGATGAAGTTGACCAAAAACTACTGCAACCTTGCTAGAATGTTGTAAGAGGAATTGCATAGGAATCGTTGTAAGAAGATTGGTGCAAGGATAGAGGAAAAAGTGTTAGGGTTCTAACAAGAAACAAAAAATAAAACAAAACAACCAATGACTTTATATGAATCAGTAAACATGCGAAGGTAGGGAGGTTTGCAACACATGTTTGAGAAAGTAAGAACTCATATTTACGAACACACACATACTTTATGAGTTTTTAGTTAAAGGAGGTTCGCATGGTGTCCGCGCAAAGGTTGTAACATTAACAAATGTGTGATGTGAACCTGCAATCAGTCAGTAAACATGAAAAGGTGAGGACATTCACAACACATATTTGCGAATGTCATACAGACATATGTCTTGACTTTAAGTGAGTTTTTAGTTAAAGAAGGTTCACATGGCATCTGCACGAATATTAGAACGACCACAACTGTATGGAGCGAACCTGCTGAGCTAGAACTTTTAAAGTCTACAAGGTTCACTCAGGGCTTGCGAACCTCAGAAGATGTACATATTTGAAATACAAATCTCTTTTGTTGGGATTCAACTTTGCCGCGTTTGCAAATACTTTGTGCAAATTTTATCAGGTCTGCAAAATGTTTATGTGAATCTCTTTATTTAGTGGGTTCGCTTGTGCGAAGGGTAAAAATGTCTTAAAAAATCAAGAATCAAAATTTGGGGCATGAAGAAGATTTTGGTAAATTGTAAGGCATTTTTTAAATCGTGCTATTTTGCAAAGATAATATGGTTATTTTCTGATAAAAAAAATCAATGTGATAGGAGAGAGATTATTGCTTGCTTCAGTAAGTGGTATTCCAAAGGAGAATAAACATTACAGTCTATTAAGTCATGCTGCCTTTTACGTAGGTGGGTTAGTGTAGGACATAGTTTAGTTGGAGCTAACGGACGACCCTCACTACCTTGGCCCCTCGGTAGTGTACTTGAGTTTGTCAAAAGTCTAGTATGTACGATCTGATGGACCTACATGAACTGCGCTTATAGCCACCCATTTGGAATGCATCTCTGCTATTGGGTTGAGTTCATCAACCAGAGAAGACGAGAATATTACCTCAAACCAAGGCAAAAACCAACTTAATTAGAAACACTTTATCACATGTCCACAAGGGCGCTGCTATCTGGTAGGGGCGACTTGTAAATGTCACCAAGTTAGACGGGACGTCACAAGTTCAAAACCCACAGGTGGCATCCCTTGCTGCAAGGTCAAAGCTGAGTGTACTCTCTAGTGGGCAGGGAGGACTCCAAGGGTTTTAACTTTTACCTGTTGGAAAAACGATAGGCACACAACTGACAAACAAGTAAGCAAGAAGAAGCAAAAGAAACGATCAAACCACAAACAAAGATTTACGTGGTTCGGCAAGAATTGCCTATGTTCATGATTGCACTTGTTATTTGATTATGAGATACCTTACAAAGGGCAGATGGCCCTCTTTAAATAGAGAAAGCCAAAGAGTTACAAAAAACCTCTGCAAGTGTAATTAGGATATTACAAAGAGTCTGCATGACTTTTGTAGTCTGATCCTATAAGAAGTTTAGGATAAAATTACAAAACTACCTTACAAAAAAATTTGTCTCGGAGGCTACTGCCCTCGAACCCTCACCTTACGGGTAGGGGGCAACCTCCAGCCAACTTATCGGCTAAAGTATAGGATTCATATCTAGATAGGCAACATGCTCCACACTCCTCTAACATTACCAACTGCAGGGCAGCCAATGTGCGGTCAGTGAAGGGGGGTTTTCCCTTGGATTATCCAAAAAAAGAAACACTTTCTCACATGTGGAAAGTAGATCATTTTTTCTCAGGAAAAAGTGACCCAAAGATGCAATTCTCCACAGGTGAAAAGTACTCTACGCTCTACTTTCCCACTTGCAAACACGCCATCATGCAACCAGGTGAGCACTTCATCCAAACGGAACCCTATGTAAATAAAACGTTAAGAATCCAAAAGCAATGTGAATGTCGTTCTTTGTTTTGAGAGAGATTCTGCAACTTTGATGACAGTCAACTTGTACAACCATGTGGTGTTTTTGAATCATCTGACCCAAATAAATAGAAGGTAAGGAAGCGTTTGAATAGCAGAAGAAATAGTTGGCTACGATTTCTTCCACATTTGTATGTTTTATAACCCAGAAAACCCGGATAATTCTTCCATGGACATTGATTATTTATCCATGTTGTCAAATGCCGGCTAAAGGTGTGTTTGAATGGTGGATAAATATGGTCAATGAATTTCTTTCGTGTTTGATTGAGATGCGAGGCCCATACCGAGACCGAAGAAACAGGGATTATTTCTTCCGACGTTCAAAGGCCCCCTCAAGGTTGAACACAAATTTTCAGATCAACCCATGCCCAAGAATTTCACCACACAAAGTTACCACTAATTACATGCCATAAGGAGATCTCATAAGCAAGACTGAAACCCTCGAATATAAAACAAAAATGTCCCTTATATTGAACCCAGTAATTTGAGTGAAGATTGCAGTTACTGACTTTAAAGAACTGTTAGTAACCTTATCATATGATAAAAACGCCCACAAATTTTCCAAGATAAGACAAAGCGCCTTGGCCATGTCAAGAAATCTATGTCACATGGGTGCCGGTGCGCTTGCGCGTGCAACACGGGTGCGGCGCAATTTTAAAAATTTTAGACACGGGGACTCGGATATATATATATATATATATATATATATATATATATATATATATATATATATATATATATATATATATATATATATATATATATATATATCCTGTGTGCATATATGTGGATATTGTCCTCTAAAGTTTGGCACCAGCACGAGTGTTTTTATAAACTTTACAAATTATACTTTTGCCCTTTCAGAAAGGGGTTCTGAGGGCCCCAGAGGGGGGCGCCCCTGGCGGGGGGTCGTAGAGGGCAACGCTTCCCAAATTTTTTTTTCTGGGGCTCATGTTTGAGTATATATATATATATATATATATATATATATATATATATATATATAAAGATCAAATTTTTTTTTTACCCTATGGCTTGCAGAGTTCATGTGTGGGAGAGGTCATCTGTTCTTGTGAAGCAGTGACTCTCTTGAGGTTCAAGCCTAGTTGTATCCTGGGAACTCAGTCGTAACAAAACCCTTTTTCACATCTTCGAAATTCCCGGAGTGGGGCGATTGAAGTTTTAAAGATAGTGATATTAAGAACGTGCCTCTAGGCTTGGGATCTCTTTTCTGAAATCCATTTTATCACAAGGTTGGAATAACAACCCCTTCAAGTTATACAACTATACCATTGGGTTTTGAACCTGCAACTTCCCAACACAATGTGACGTGCACTAGATTCTCCTACCAGACCCTCACCCCCTCCCGTTGGTTTCAACTGAGAGAAGTATATGATAGCAAAGAAGAAGCTAAAAAAATAGTTTGAAATGCGAGGGATAAGATATATAAGGAGGTCTATGACAAGTTGGATACCAAGGACGGCGAAAAGGATATTTATAAGCTTGCAAAGATGAGATATATGAAATCGAGGGATCTGGGTATGGTTAGATGTATCAAAGATGAAATGCAAAGGGTTTTAGTTAAAGATGAGGAGATTAAAGAGAGATAGAAAGATTATTTTGATAAGTTGTTTAATGGAAGGCATGCACAGGATCTTGGCGACTTGTCCATTCCTTTACATGAAATGAATCATGACTTCATGCGCAAGATTCAAAAGAAAGAAATTACAGAGACTTTGAAGAAAATGCAATCCAGAAAAGCAGTTGACCCGGATGGTATACCTATTGAGGCTTGAAAATGCTTGGGGGAGAAAGGTTTAGTATGGTTGGCAAATCTTTTTAACAAGATTTGGCGGACAAATAAGATGCCTAATGAGTGGAGGAAGAGTACTTTGGTGCCTCTCTATAAGAATAAGGGTGATATACAAGATTGCACAAACTATCGTGGTATAAAACTCATGAGTCATACTATGAAACTTTGGGAGAGGGTGATTGAGTATAGGTTGAGGAAGGTTGTCATGATATCGGAGAATCAATTTGGTTTTATGCCTGGAAGATCAGCTATGAAAGCTATACATCTTCTTAGACAACTTATTGAGAGATATAGAGAGGGGAACAAAGATTTGAATATGGTTTTTATTGATTTGGAGAAGGCATACGATAAAGTAACTAGGGATGATGAAGAAAGGTATCTCTCTCAAGTACATTAGTATAATTAAAGATATGTACGAAGGAGTAGTAACCAATGTTCGCACTTGTGGAGGGGTGACAACCAACTTTCCTATAACGGTTGGGTTACATCAAGGATTTGCATTAAGCTCTTTCTTTTTTGCTATAGTGATAGATGAATTTACGAGATCAATTCAAGAAAATGTGTCGTGGTGTATGTTGTTTGCTGATGATATTGTTTTGATTAATGAGTTTAGAGTTGGGGTTAATGCTAAGTTAGAATTATGGAGACAGACTTTGGAAGCAAGAGGTTTTACGTTTAAGAGTAAGACATAATATATGGAATGTCGGTTTAGTAAGCAACGAAGTAGTGATGAGAGTGTAGTGAAGCTTGGTGAGCAACAAATAGCGGTGGGTGACTGTTTCAAATATTTGGGATCTATCATTCAAAAGAATGGAGAAATTGATGGTGATGTAAATCATATGATTAAGGTTGGATGGATGAAATGGAAAAGTGCAACTGGAGTGTTGTGCGATCATAGAATGTCATTGCAGTTGAAGGAAAAGTTTTACAGGACGACAATTAGACCCGCTTTACTATATGGTACTGAATGTTGGGCTGCCAAGAGACATCATTTGCAAAAAATGAGTGTAACTGAGATGCGTATGCTTCGATGAATGTGTGAAAATACACTAAAAGATAAGATTCAGAACGAGAAAATACGTAAGAAGGTAGGCATTGCATCCATTGAAAATAAGATGAGTGAGAATTGTTTACGATGGTTTGGGCATATTCGGCGAAGGCCTAATGATGCTCCGATTAGAAGGATAGAGAAATGGGAAAATCTATTAGCTAAAAGAGGTCGGGGTAGGCCTGGAGATGATAAGAAAGGATATGAATGCTTTGAACCTCATTGAGGACATGACATTGGATAGAAATGATTGGAGGAGAAGGATTCATGTGGAGGACCCAAAATGATTTTCTTTTTGGTTCATATCGCCGACCCCAATTGTTTGGGATGAAGGCGTTGTTGTTGTTGTAAAAATGGATAATTTTTTGACTTAATCAACGTTGACCGAGTACAAAAAAGGATGGACTCAGCCTCGACTCATTGACCGAGTCCGACTCGGCATTGACCGAGTCCGGGCCGTGTCCGCACCCGTGTCGGGGCGTGTCGACTCGAGTGCGGCACCTCCCTAACCGAGTCCACGTGACATAGAAAGAAATTATGACCCAAACAAGAGCAGAAAATCTTAACTAAAATTACATTACAATTTACAACATACAAACAAGCAAATAACATCTGTTTTACCCCCATTTCCTTTTCTTTCTTTTGTTTGTAATAATTGCCCAATACTACACAAGCAGTGAATAGAAGAATTTTTGCATTTTGTCTAAACATGTCATTATGGGGAAAGCATCAGGACAAATGAATTACAAAAAATAGGGAAGTAGGATAACTTTCAGTATAGCTATTGAGCATCCTCTGCAGGCACCCTGTGGTAAACTATTGAATCATTAGAGCTAGCTGGGTTGGCATGATATTGCCCATAAGCAGCATAAACCCCAATGGCGATAATACTGAGGACTACAAACCTAATCCATGCTTCCCAGTGTAGCTGCCAGAACAAAACAAAATGTAAGCATAGTTACCAGAAGGTGGTGGATTTAGTTGGTGGTTGGGATCTTTTTACTATCTACATGGGAACAAAAATTGCGTCGACTACTGCCTGGATCCAAACCAAAAGAGCATTGGCCTGGGCTAGGCATGACTCAGCAGCAAGAGAAACTAAAGCAGCAATATATGCTTAAAATAATCTTCTCAGCCTTTGATCACTTAAGAATAAAAACACAAATATGTTAAGTTTGCCAACTAAATATTTAGTGACCATGTAATCAAACAAACTCGTCAAAAACAAGGATTAGGCAAAAATATTCCAACTCTACTTAGAAACACTAAACGTAAAACCATGATGACATTTAATAATTTGCAAACAGTGAATAATAAAATAATAAAATATTAGCTAACATTTTTCAGATAATGCTCAATCTCTTAAGAGTCACCACTCTTGAAAGCTAGAATTATCCATCATCATCACCATTTCTCCAAAACTTCTTTGCATATGTACCAGGAACTTTGATTTCTCTTTTTTTTTTCCTTTTTGAAGATCTTTTCAGATTATCATTCTCGAACCAAATACAGTAATAGTTTTTCTTTGTGATATTACTCTTAGATGGCATACTGAATGTAAGATATAAAGTACAGTGTTTTGAAGAAAGAAAAAAAGCATAACAATGCTAAGAAATTAGATAGAAGTGGAAAAGATTTGCAGTTATACCAAGTATGATGAATAAAACTGAGTGAGTCCGAACAGGACTCCTAGTCCATTTTGCATCCTATGATCCGTCTCTAAAACATATTTTATTGGAAAATTCAAATAAAAAAGCTGACAGGGTTTTCTTTTCAAGTCCTCAAAAATAAGATGTAAAAAAGGCTAAAATCTTGTCCATTTATTCTATTTTTCATTGGTTTACTAAGGATAAAATTCATCAATTTCAATGCGATTATAACACAATGATACAACTGAATGGATTTTTAATAATAGATTTCTTATGGCAAAAGCCACAAAATGGTACATAATGAGAAAGATAAGATGCAGCGTGAGGCATGAGCTTCTCATATGAGAGGTGTAAGCCTTGAGGCTATTTTCGCATAGAAGAGGTGAAGCCTGGAAAACCTAGGAGCACAAAGTTACCAAATAAAATGTTATCTTACTTGCCTACGTTCCAACATTTATAGGAAGATGCTCAACAAATATAAGCATTATATGTATAAATAAATAAATGCAACTAATTAAGAGTCAAACAGCAAAAATCCTAGTCATACCACTTAAGCCACCTCATGAAATGGCACACGTCCTTGACTTGCAAACATTTTAGCGAAATAGAGTAAATGCATGCCCTTCAAGTTCATTTTTCTATACTTGATAAACATCCTATTAGAATCCGTTTTATGATCTTACTAACCTGAGCAAACAGGAACATGCTTCCCAATTTTTTTTGGCGCTTCCCAGCACTTTTCGAAAGCGCCACGTTTCGCGCTTCCGAAATGCGCTTTGGGAAAGCATGCTTCCCCATGCCCTATGGCGCTTCCGGTAACCCTGGATTTTACTAACCTGAGCAAACAGGAACATGTTGAAAAAGATGGAGATAGTTGGCACGAATGGAACTCCTGGACAAGAAAAGCCGGGTGGATCTGCATACGCCTGATGCAATCATAATTAGAAGGAAGTCAGTTCAAGGCATATTGGGGTTAGTCTCCAGTGAGATGAATTCTAGTTTTCTTTAAAGTTAGTAAAGTCGATTAACAGTTGAATCACTGACATTTTGATACATCCGTTGGGGATTTTGAAAAGAAACCAAAAATCTTACATTTATGTCAAGGAAAAGGAAGACAATTAAGAGTCCATATTTCATTCAAGAAGAGATTGAAAATTGAGACAAAAGCTGGGTCTGTCAAAGTTGACCTTCAATTAACTAGTATAGTCAGAAAAGAACTTTCTAAGGATCACCATTTGACTTTCTACAGCCATGATATCCACAGTTCATGCTGTGAACATGAAGGTTGTGAATTACAGGTTGTGGTTCATCATGTTTTGAGAAAGAGTTCCAGCTCCTATACTCGCAAAAACTTAAAAAGGGCCAATTTAACAAAAACTAACATGAAAAGCATTTATGTAAATTCAAAAAATTAAACTTCACAAAGAACATGAATGTTCCAATAGAACAAGTTGTTCTGGGTAAGTTATTTATTCACTAAAGGCGTCTTTGAATGGCGGGACACACCTGGGTAGGGACAGACAGGTCCCTGCCCGGGCAATGTCCCATGCTTGATACACAATGCGGGGTGCATCCCGGACAGGACAAACAGCGCCCCCCCCCGTGCTTGTTTTCATCAGGCGAAGGTACAACCTGTGTACAGGTCCTGGACAAACGCTGCCTGGCGTGTCCAGGAAGCATTTGTCCAGTGATTCAAACACGCCTCATTTAGTTAATTTCATAAAGGACTGAAGAAGATTTACTTGGCGATACTGAAGAGCAGCAGCAAATGCAACAGCTATGACAACAGCCACTAGCAAAAATACAACCCCAGCACTGAAACGGTAGCACAACCCAGCCAAGAAACCAAACCAGGCAACTCCAAGAAGGGAGATGATGCCCTCATGCCGGGCTGATAGGCCCCTTATAGAAACTTGGGCTGATGCTTTGTCCTTCCAGCGAAGAGTGATGACACATGCTGAAACAACAGAATATCCAGTCTGTCCCAAGAAAATAATTACCATTTCTATAAGTGACTTAAAAAAGAAAAGAAAAAAGAGAAACAAAAGGCAGAACCATTTAGCTGCACTAGCTCCAGAAAAGGTAGAAATCCCATTCTAACTATGAAAAGATAAAATTGCAATTGAAATATATAATTGCATCCAACATGCAGTTAGGAACCTTACCAGTGATCCAACTGAAAGAATGTGAGAGAGTTCATGGACATTAAACAATCCGGCCATGATTCCAGCAACACAACCAACCCAGACCTGTGAATGTATGGGAGTGTGACGAATATGATGCACCTTTGCAAAGACTGATGGCAGTAGTCCATCTCTTCCAAGCCCAAGATATAATCGAGACTGACAAAAAAGAAAAGTCAATTTACATATGTTACCACAATCTTAGAAAGCTTTCTTCATCCACAACAAGCAAGAGTGCATGCACACACATGCACACCCTCCAGAAAACAAACGCATACTTGTGCACAGAGCAAAGAGAAAACTAGAATGCTAATCCAAACCAACTGGTTTACCTGAACATACAAGCCAACCAGAAGGGTTGTAGTCAGGCCTGCAACAGCTCCTATACTGATTAAAATAGATACAAATTTCAGTCCTTTTTCAGAAAAGGCTTCAACTAATGGAGCATCTTCACCAAGTAACTTGTATGGAACCATTCCAGTGATTACCAAGCATACACCAACATATAATACCGCACAAGCAAGCAGGCTGACAAGAATGCCAATAGGCAAATCCCTCTGAGAAAACAATGCAAATAAGTTGAACAGAGAATAATGTCAAGAAATTCATAAACAAAATCCCACTGAGCAGCTCGGAACTGACAACCTCAATAAAACCCAAACAGAAATTGTTCAGGTCAGAAGACGTGGATCATCTAGCACTAACCTAATAAAGAATGCACGAGTGGCAAAAAGCAAGTTTATTTAACCTGTGGTCTTTTAGATTCTTCTGCAGAATTAGCAACTGCATCAAATCCAACATAAGCAAAGAATACTACGGTTGCTCCAGTGATGATAGCTTTAAACCCATTTGGGGCAAAAGGTGACCAGTTTGACACATCCACCTCAAAAGCACCAACAACAATGACAATAAGGACAATAGTTACCTGCAGGATCATCGCCATTGCATTAGCTAATTAGATAGTAAACCATGCGAGCATGCTTATGAAGGTTGAATATTTTGCCAAGTGAAAAGCATGAAAATTTTCACAAGATCAAAGTTAAAACTGGAGATAAAAGGATGAAAACCATCATCACTTATGAACATTGACATATCAATTGCACTGTATGCAAGTGCATAAACCTTGATTTGGATTTGAAGTTTTGAACTATGATTACAAAAAGCAAAGGCAACATTTACTTCCATGAGAAAAAAGTTAAATGAAATACAACTAACTTTGTACATGAAACTTGAGTGTTTGGTTTCACCATCAAAAACAGGTTTCAGAGAAAATATATTTCAAATATCACAATATCTACTTTGTGATTTGTCTTTCTTCATTTCCCCTTCCACAGAAAAATCATAGAGTGAAAAGGAAGAGGTTCTTGATCATTGAGTTGATGGTTGACACAGACACCCCGGACAATCATCATTAGTTTCATAAATATAATTTTTTATGCCTTTTTGGTCTAGTGAGATTTTAATGAGGAAAATGGATTTTTCCTCACACATGTTGTCAAAGGAGAAGAGTACTTTTACAATGTTTTTAGTACCAGCATTATTGAATTCATATGGTTGGGTGTTAATTAGATTTTTACTCATATTTTTTCATTTTTTTCTAAATAAAAAATCAATATTTTTTGGATGTTTGGAATGATTTGAAATGGCCATCGTTTTAGAGGAACTTCTCGAGTGTTAAGATTGTTACCACTATATCTTTGAACGCAATCCGTTTTCTTTTTTTTTTCCTTTCACATTTTTGGCCAAGGAAAACTTTCATGAAGATGGGTTTGGATTATGTTGAAAAAGAACAGAAAGAATGATTTTTTAATGAATAGGGAGAGGTGTTCATTTAATGTGTATAACCTTAGTAAAAGTTCAGAATGAAGATGAAGCAATTACAGATTATAACTGCTGCAATTTTTTTTTCCTTTTTAATTTTTAAATGCTTCTAATAATTAGATATAAAGTTTTCATATATTTCTGAAATTCTGAACCAAACACACTACAAAATGAATATAGTTATGCATTTCTTATGACACATGTTCTTAGTCGATAGCCAAACACGATACAATACAGCATGTATTCCTAACAACTCACATTTTGGAGAAAATGCTAGTGAGAAAAGAGGGCAAGCAACCAACTACCAACTACCGCCTATGAATCAAGCTATTATACTCTCAGCAAAATGACCCACAAAAATTCAAATTTTATATAATTCAGTAATCAAATTCACAGAAAATGCAATGCCAAGAGGAACTCTAAGTATAGGAATAAACAACACCTTTGTTACAGTCATAACTGAATTCACCAATGCTGATTCTTGAACACCTTGGCATAGAATTACAGTCAAGATTACCAAGAGAATTGGTGCCAAGACATTGATAGATAAAACTCCCCCGAAGTACTCCTGACCGCCCCCAATCCAGTCAGGCAAGCTCTCCCTGAAAAAGGGAAAGAGCTTCAACAAGGCCACCACATAGCTCGCCAGGCTTCGTGCAATGCTTGCCGCCCCAATATGGTAGTCGAGCATCAGTTGCGTGAAAACAAGGAATGCAGTGAGCTCGTTAAATGCTGAATAGGAATACAGATATGCACCACCAACAAGTGCAGGAAAGCGTGAAGACAGCTCCGCATAGCACAGAGCATTGAGCATGCACGCTGCTCCAGCTAGAATAAAACTAATTGTAACACCTAAAACAGTGTAAGAGATGAATTAATAAACTAAATTAGTCATAAAACAACTGCAACAAGATGCAATCACTTCTCATACACACACAGTTCGATTAGCTGGACCATGAGTGCCAGAATTGGAATTTTGACCTAGCTAAGGATTCTGGTGTTTGGATTCACTGGAATTTGCTTCTCATTAAGTTGTAGTAAGTAATGAGATTCTACGTTTTAAGTAGTTCAATATCGCTCTATGTCTCTCTCACACGCATACACGCATAAGAAACCAATAACGGCATATAGTTCCGCCCTTGCATTTCCAGAATCACCAAACCCGGCAAGAATTATCGAGTTTCTGGCACATCACCAAGCTGAAACTCAGCTAATTGTTCGTATAGAGCACGCCCCAACGGATTCGATCCTGGCCGGCGCCAAAAACTGGCCGGACGTGGGTTCAATTTCAATATGCAAAACTCCAAATCAGCATTGGCACAACATAAACCCATATTCACCCGTTCAATTTAACAAACAATGCTATCGAAAACCAATTCCCACTCCAAACACTAGATTTCACCCAAGCCGACACATAATCACAGCAAACTAATAACAGACCGACTTGTACCTCATCGAATTTCTCCATGGAAATCACAAAATCATAAATATGAAAGGAATCACAGTTTAGTAATAGTAAGCGACGATTGCTAGTAGCGAAAGGAAAGGGGTGGAAGAGAAGGAGGGAACCAGGTCCAGTGTCGCGTGCAACAGTTCCAGTGACGACGAAGATTCCGGCGCCGATCGAAGCACCGATGCCGATCAGGATCAGATCGATGGCGCCGAGCCGCCGGACGAGGCCTCCAGCAGGCGACGACGCCGCTGGGTGGGTCGGGACAGTCTGGATGGGCTTCACGCGGCGGGCGGAATTCCAGAAGCCGGCGAGCCACGGCCACCGGTCGCCGACCGGGCTGCCGCCACGCGTCATCCTCCCGTTCACTCCTCGGTTTGGGCTTGCCAGAATTTGGTCAGAGAGAGGAAGAGACACATCCCGCGAGAATTTCCGAGTTTTTCTCATTCTTTTTCACTTTCCCTGTTCTAATCGGGGATAGGTGATCGGGCTCGAGGACTTTACAAAGTACTCCGGGCACACAAGGCACGTAAAATTCCGATTTTTTATGTAAAACACAAACACAAAAAATCACCACCGATTTCGTGTTTTTCTTCTATGTGGCCTTAGTACTTTGTAGAGTACTCGAGCTCGATCACTGGATCTGCTCTAGTTTTTATTATGTCCAAGTAGTCAAACTCTGAAAGTAACGTTTCGAAATTCGTTCTACGAAGAATGGCAAGGAAAATCTCTCGAATGTTTTGTTTGCCATCATAGGAGATCTAGATGAAGCTTGTGTAGACGTAGGTGCTCGATGTTCTCTTGAGCCTATATCGACACCTACGATGAGCCCAGTCCATCAGGTTGAAAGGTGAGTATGACCTTGAAACCAAATGAAAGAGAGCTCATTGATTGCACTCATCAAGCAACCATGCCTCTCTTTATATAAGGCAGAGAGAGTGGGGTTACATGCATGGTATTCATGCATCTTCACGTGCCCTTATTGAATGTGAGCTAATCACACTCACGCAACCCCCTCCCACTCCCTCATTTTGCCTTTTGAGTGCCTTGTGTCAAATCGGATTACCTTTAGTTGGACTCGATCCGAAATGTTCAGCATTCTCTTACTTGACCCATTGACACGGGACACATAATAGAGGTTATTTACCGTTATCTAAGTCCTCATGCATTAGTGAGTAATTAAATTTAATTTTCTTATGTTAGAAGGGTGTAGGTTTCAAAGCCTATATGTATGTGTGGGACTTTAGTTTTGTGTGTACAAGTAAAAATGCTAGTGAAATTTTCTTCTTTTCCTCTTTGGTTTCTTTTTCTTCCGGTTGGGTATTATTTTATTGACAAGGGTTGGAGTTTTCCCTACACGTATGACATCATTTGATGATCAACCATTGTAGAGCTGACATTATTAAGAATTCAAAAAAGATAGTTCAACACCAAGACAAGTCCAAGCAAGGTTAGGATAAGAAAGGCGTGGGAAATGATCAAGGAAAGGAGTCCATTTTATAAAGAAGTTTTCAAGATAATTTAATTCCAATTGTAATAAGGAAAGAGTTGAATTAGGCAAGCTTTACAAAAAGACTCCTTCCGAAATTGAGTGTGGTAATCATGTGAAATTAGAAGATCCAGGAAGATATCGTGAACTCTTTCTTGTAGATGAAGGTGATATAATAGTGGAACCTCTCTCTCTTGTGGTTTGTTGAGAGAGAGAGAGAAGAGAGAGAGAGAGAGAGAGAGAGAGAGAGAGCCGTGGACGTAGGCATCATAGGCTCAACCACGTTAAAATTATTTTCTTGTGTTTCTTTTTATTCCATAAACCACAATAATAAGTGCATCTAGAAGAACTGCAAAACATTAACGTAGAAATGCCATGCACCATAATCATATGAACTATAAGATGGTAAAGACCAGAATCATTTTCTGGATGAAATATAGTTCTATATGTCATACGCAAATTTTTTCAAATCAGTCCTAGAAATTGTAGCATAACATTCATATTAATTTAACCATGGGTGGGGTGTCCAATTACATTTGATATCTCTTGAGTCTGTTAAGTTGAATCCCCTTCAATTAACTCGATCAAACCAATTACCAAGACAATGAAGTAGTCAATATCTGTAATCCAGATACTGTGGTAGACATAAAATACAAACACACAGATGATTGCTTTCCTGAAAAAATGAGATCTCTCTCTCTCTCAAACACATGAAATAGGGAGACTAATGCAATTTAAATAGATTGACCATTCATCAAAGAATAGGAGAAATCACAAATAAGTATGCAGCTTTTCATTAGAACGGAAAAGAAATCACCTTGGATGAAGGCTGTTCTTGACAAATTTTTGTCCATATTTTCTCCATCTATATCTATCATCCAACACATCCACGTCACTCGTGGTTTGAAAACAAAATCTAGGCTCCCTCATCTTTTTTCTCACATTCACCTTGCGCTTTTCACTAGCAGCTGAGCTCCTCCACCTGCTCCTCCACACGCACACACACATGAGAGAGAAAGAGAGAGAGAGATAGAGTAAATGATCTGGACATTGTTCAAGAACAGGTACGATATCTTTGTAGTTGGGGTCCTAAAGTATAACATACCATAACATACAAATCAGTGCATTCTATATTCATTCAAAAAAAAATCAGTGCATTCTATAAAAGGATAAAAAAATCAGTATAAAGCCGGCTTTATGAGGATCTGTTCTTTCATGACTTTGCTTGAGGCATAGGAACGAGCTTGTCTTAAAACTAAATATCAGAACTCCTGCTTAAAGGCATCCAGAGAGAGAGAGAGAGAGAGAGAGAGAGAGTTTTACCAATTATTTCCGTCGCCACTAGTGCAGTTATGATCATTACCATTCTTTTGATCCCGAAGAGCCAACCTGATTCAATTTTCAAAATTGCCATCCATGCAAAGTGATCAATGACCCATTAAACAATATGTATAATATCGTTCTTATCAATGAAAAAAAAAACAAATAAACAACCTATCCACAGTCATCATCTATATACCCTTTTAAAAAGAAGAACCAGTATTTTGTTGTAACAAAGAAATCACAAAAAGAGGGTGATAAGAGGTCACCACAAATAACATTATATTGATAAGAATTGATGCAAATTATCAACGTGAATACCTCTTGTTTTGAATGAGTATGTGTGACGTGTATGTTGTTGTTAGTTGTGGGAAACATTATAGTGCTAGTGGTACCTAGTCTTTAAGTAGTAGAGTCATGTTGTGGTGTTAATGGGTGAGTGGTGTAATAGTTTAACTTAGTGGTAGTAATGGGTCTTATAAGTGGCACTTGTTGGTCATGTGTGATCACTTTGTTTTTCTATAGATAGCAGTAAGAAGTATGGTTTGTAAGACAGTTAAGAAATTTTGTACGTCTCCACCCAAGTAACAAAGTTGTTCTGATTTTTTCTTTCTGTTTTTATTCTCGTCTTTAATGTAGTGGTAAAGAGGAGTCCGTTCTTCCTTGTTATTTCAGCATTTTTGGTATTAGAGATACGTTTCGATCGTGTTGGGTGTAGTGTTGTGCTATGGAGATTATTGTCGAAGCAAGAAGTCTTCAAAGAAGTGGTGATTAATTGGAGATGATTCATCATGTCGATTGGTATGAATATACTCAAGCTTTCATAATCCTTGATGCCTATTTTTCATGAGAAAAAATATGAATTTTAGAGTATCAAGATGAGGACATTTTTTATTTCACAAGATCTTTGGGATCCAGTTGAGAATGGCTATACAGAAACAGAGAGTTTAAAAGCCATGGAAAAACCAATAGATGTGAAGGAGCTTCACAAAAAGGATGTGAAGGCTTTACTTGTTTTGCAACAAGCATTGACAGAGGTAATTTTTCTCTGTATTGCTACTGCTACCAAATCAAAGGATGCTTGGATTACATTACAATAGGAATTTTATGGCGATAAAAAGGTAACAACAGTGAAACTTCAAACTCTGCGTAGAGAATTTGAGACTTTGTTCATGAAGGGTGGTGAGTTTGTTCAAGATTTTTTCTCTAGAATTTCTATCACTATAAATCATATGAGGACATATGAAGAAATTATCTTAGATCAAAAAGTTATAGAAAAGGTTCTAAGAAGTTTGCCACTGAAATTTGATCATGTTGTCACTGCCATTGAAGAGTCTAAGGACTTGTCTGTTCATTCTCTTAATGAATTGATGGGTTCTCTTCTAGCTCATGAGAAAAGAATGAACAAGTCAGGTGAGAAGAATGTTGAGCAGGCTTTTCAGATCAAGTTGGAGGTCAGCAACAAAGATAAAAGTGGTGAAGGCATTTTTTACCAAAAAGCATGTTGATCGAGGTCGTGGTAGAGGTGGCTACCATGGTCGTGGTTGTGGACATGGACGGTTTGATAATGGCCATCAAAAGTCTAAAAATGGTGATAAAGGAAGTCAAAAGCAAACCCACAAGAATAGATACTGCAACTTTTATAAGAAAACCGGGCATACAGAACCTTATTGTTGGGACAAGTCAAAGCAACAAGTCAATGTTGTGGAAGAAAAAGAGGATGGTAATTTATTCCTTACTCACCTGGATTTAAAAGAAAATATGGCCAATCATGTATGGTTTTTAGATAGCGGCTGTAGTAATCACATGACAGGTCAGAAAAAGTTTTCTCGTAGCATTAATGAGTCAATGAGATTTCGGGTTTGTCTTAGGAACAATAAACCTGTGAAGATTGAAGGCAAGGGTACTATTATAGTTAAAATTAAATCAAGTAATGAGAAATTAATTCATGATGTTTTCTATATACCTGGTTTAGCTTATAATTTACTCAGTGTGAGCCAACTAGTTCAAAAAGGCTACTATGTGTCATTCCTTAGAGATACATGTGAAATCAGAAAGGACAAGTCAACCTTACCTCTTGTGATAATTCACATGGCTGAGAATAGAATGTTTTCACTTAAGCTTTCTCACCTTGAAGATTGTGCGCTAGTTATAGATCTCAATAAAATATCTCATCTTTGGCATTTACAGTATGGTCACTTGCATTTTAATGGGCTGAAATTATTAAGTCAAAAGCAAATGGTTAGTGATTTGCCTTTCATTGGTTGTGTTGATGATGTCTGAGAAGGGTATGTTTATGGAAAACAACATCGTTTGTCATTCTCAGTTGAAAAAGCATGGAGAGCCAAAATGTCACTTGAAATAGTTCACACCGACATATGTGGATTGATAAATACTTTATCTTTGAATAAGAGTAAATATTTTCTATTGCTTACTAATGACTTTTCTCGTATGAGTTGGGTGTTCTTTCTTGTTCAAAAGTCAGAGGCATTTGAAAAATTTTAAGAATTTAAGGATTTTGTAGAAAAAGAAAGTGAGCATGTCATAAAGGTTCTTTGCACCGACAGAGGAGGAGAATTCCTATATGATGATTTTGACTCATTTTGTAAGAAAAATGGTATTTGTAGTTAGTTGACTGTGAAAAAATGCCAGAGTAAAATGGGGTTGCGAAAAGAAAGAACAAAACAGTGGTGGAGATGGCTCGAAGCATGTTGAATGAGAAGCATCTACCAAATGATTTTTGGGTTGAAGCAGTGGCTACAATAGTTTATCTTCTCAACATCTCTCCAACAAAGGCACTGCGCAATATGACACCATATAAAGCTTGGTGGAACTGAAAGCCCAATATGAGTAATTTAAGATTTTTTTGTCGTATTTCTTATGCCTTGATTGATTCTAGTGACCATAGCAAGACGGATCAGAAGAGCGAGAAGTGCATTTTTGTGGGTTACAGTGATGAGACAAATGGTTATCACTTGTATAATCCAATAACCAAGAGGTTAATCATCCGGCGGGATGTGGTCTTTTATGAACTAAATTTTTGGGATTGGAAAGTGACACAAAATCAACATTTATCCATTTCAGAGAGTGAAATATGTCCAATGCAACTTGAAGAAGAAAGTGTGGCTTCTCACTTATTCCCTATATCTAGCAGTGCATTGAGGACTTTACCTATGGATGTGACAACTCATGACAACAATGATCTTAGTCTAACATGTAATACAAACACTCCACCAAGGAAGGTACGGTCCTTGCAAGAAATTTATGAGTCTTGTACTTTTGCCTTTATGGTTGCAGAACCCATGACCTATGAAGAGGCTAGTGAACAAGTTGAATGGAAAGAAGCTATGATAGAGGAAATGACTGCCATTGAAAAAAACAATACATGAGAACTTGTAGACTTGCCAGTGGAGAAGTCTCCCATTGGTGTGAAATGGATTTACAAGGTGAAATACAATGTTGACGGAAGTATTCAAAAGTACAAGGCAAGGCTTGTTGTCAAAGGATATGCACAACAACCACTACAAGAAAAACTCCAATTAGCGATGGATATTTGCAACGGATTTTTTCTGTTGCCCATTAGCGACGGAATAGCGAGAGAAAAATATTTGTCGCTAACATTCAAATTATTTATGGAATTAGCGACAAAAATTATTCCATCGTGCATCAGTCGCTAACTAGCAATGGCTTAGCGACGTACAAATTCTGTCTTAAACTCCGTCACAAATTAGTGATAGCTCAGCAACAAAAAAAAATTGTCGCTACTTTGTTACACATTTGCGACAGCGTAGGCGACGGAATTTGATTGTCGCTAAATTTCTCATAAATCCCTAATTTGAGCCCCTTTTCCCTTTCTTTTTTCTGTTGTAGGCTGTCGAGCTCCTGTCGCCTGCCCGCCCACCCGTCGGTCGTCCGCCACCCCATGACCTCCCGTCGCTCGACCGCCAACCTCTCGTTCGACAACCGGAGGTGACCCCCACCCCTCTTCTTCACCTTCTTCTTGGGCCCGCCCCCCTCACTCTCTTTTGGGTTGCTGGAGGGTCGACAACCCCTGTTGTGTTGTCCCCTCTCTCTCTCTTTCGAGTTGCCAAAGGGCTGGCAACCCCTGTCATGCCCTCCCCTCTCTCTGTTGTTGCCGGGAAGCCGACAGCCCCATGTCGCGTCTCACCCCCTCACTCTCTTTCGGGTTGCTGGAGGGTCAGCAACTTCTGTCGTGCCCTCCCCTCTCTCTCTGTTTCGGGTTGTTGGAGGGCCGACAACCCCTATTGTGCCCTCTCCTCTCTCTCTATTGTTGTTGGGAGGCCGACAAGAGGTCGGTGGCCCCTGTCGCGTCTCTCACCCTCCCTCTCTCTCTCTTTCGGGTTCCCGGAGGGCCGGCAATCTGACGTGCCCTCCCCTCTGTCTCTGTGGTTGCCGGGAGGCCGGTAGGAGGCAAGAGGCCTCTCGGCCCTCTCTTTCTTTCTTTTTTTTGCAAGGGAGGGGCCAAGCCCCCTCCCTGTTTTTTTTTTTTTTTGCCAGGGAGGGGTTGTGCCCCCTCCCTGTCTTACAGGATGAGAGGGAGTGGCCGAGCCCCCTCCCTTTTTTTCTAGGGAGAGGCTGAGCCCCCTATCTGTCTTGCAGAATGCAAGGGAGGGACTCTAACCCCTCTCTATTTTCTTTTTTGCTAGTGAAAGGTTGAACCTCCTCCCTGTATTATTTTGTATATATGTTCTTTGCAGATACGTTGCTGAGTTAATTGTGCGATGCTTAGTGCTAAGCATTGCATGCTGTAAAAAATGCAATGCAAAAAGAAATAAAAAAAAATGGAAAGGCAAAAGCAATTCAAATCGGGTAAATACATGTGGTGAGTAAGTGATGCAAGCGCATCACATGTTATTTTATTTTTTAGATGCAACACTTTTCTGTTCACACAATCACTTAGTTGTTGATATCTAGGACTATTTTGATGGAGTTTGAAGATCATGATAAACATGATTTTAATGAATGAAAATAAAAGTGTTCTTATTTTTGGAGTACGGATTCTCATGGTAGTAGTTAGCGGGATATTGGAGTGTGTTTGTTGTAAGTACATGTTTGACATTTTTTGATATAAATGATTTGAATGTATTACAATGTTTGGTATGATTGTATCCATGATTGCATGAAGTTACTTTCAATTTTATTATGACTTTCATGTGAAATTGTATCATGAAAACATGCTTTAAATGAATGTATCGTGTTATGAATAGTTTGCACATGAAAATATTAAGTTATCAATGCATGCATCATAGTTCTTGTGATTGTATGACATTATATATATATATATATATGTGTGTGTGTGTGTGTGTGTGTGTGTGTGTGTGTGTATGTGTGTGTGTGTGTGATATATCAAATATATAGCATGCATCATATATTGCATGATAAATTTGATATTTTCTTCATCATAGCATTCTAATGATTCTATTTTAACTGATTAGGATACTATTTGCAACATCATACAACAAAATGATTGCAAACCATGAATGGATGTACTGTCGGATAGTTGACAATGAGGTATCGCTTGAATATATGGATGGTGTTGAAAGTTTTATTGAATTTGAAATGGCAAGTGTCAGTACAGTGGATCTCACAGGTCGGATTAGGTGTCCCTGCAAGATTTGTTAGAACAATCGATTTATAGAACCTCATGGCGTTAGACATCACCTATACAGAAAGGGTTTTATGAGTGATTATCAGAATTGGACGTTTCATGGTGAAGAATTTAGGAACAATTTTGACGCATGGGTGAATGTGGTGCACGATAATTCATATATGGATATGATATTTGATGTCGCAGGAACAGAACTGGGTTCTGCTATGGGTCCTAGTGATATAACAACTGCGGTAGAGGAAGAAGCACCAAACGATGCAGCTAGTAGATTTTATGATTTACTTAGAGATGTTGATGAGTCACTTTGGAATGGTTGCGAGAGTCACACTATCTTATCTGCAGTTCTTCAACTACTGGATTTGAAGTCCGATCATAATTTGAGTCAATCATGTTTTGACCGTTTGTGCTCTATTGTGAAGAGTATGTTGCCCAAAGATGAGAAATTGTCACAAAATTTCTATCATGCAAATTATTTGAATGTATTGAAATGTATTGCAATGATTTGAAGGTATTGCAATGTTTGAATGTATTGCATGACATTTTTTATTCTTTGATTATGTATCTTCGATACATATAGAGTTATGATTTGAATGTATTGTAATGTGTTTGAATGATTTGAATGTATTGCAGTACTTGATGTGAATGATTTGAATTATTTAAATGTATTTCATGACATTTTTTATTTGTTAGAATATGGTTTGTGGAAGTTACAGTGGTTGATCACCCAGTGGTAGCCAGTCTTAGCCTTCATCTTCATGGGCTGCTTTGATAGGTATATAAGTTTATCTAATTGTATACTTGATTAGTTTAAATGCACATTCTGAGAATTTCTAACGCATTTTTCTACAAATGATGTTTCGTCCGTACATGACCCACCTACACCAATTGTTCATACAAGTCATGAGCCAACGCAGGATACAGGGTCTTCTCAGTCTGACACAGGAAGACTCATTCAAATAGTGTATATCGATAATCAACCGTAAGTATTTCATTTTCACTTATTACTTATCTTATAAATATTGTATATTGATAGTTAATGTTTATCAATTCATGTGCAACGTGAGGTTCGGGCCATAAGAAGTAATACAAGATATTAGGAATTCACTACTTCAACAACTACCAGGACTGGTCGCTCAATGAAAAAAGTACCCGAAGGAGGTGTTGGACAGATTGTGGTCCTCATTCACAGTATAAAATCGTTTTTCATAGTTAATGTGTTTCATATTTAATTTTTTGTTATAGTCGTGTGTACTAACTTTCTGAAAATATTTGTAGGCTTCGAATTGCTTCGCAACTACGATGGAGGAATAAGATGCAAGGAAGGTGTGACAGAAGGTGGCTGCCAATCAATTTGTAAACATGCTGCACAATATGAAGACTGCAGCAAGAAAAGCATCTGTCGGGATAGATGATCCATTGCAGTGGAAGGGCCATAGACCTCCTACTATCAGGTCAGATGTTTGGGATGCAATGTGCGACAAGTGGGCGGGGCATAAATTTTGAAACCGCTCAGTGAAGGCTGCACAAAATCGAGCGAAAATGTCCAATGCCCATCTACACTTAGGTGGATTTAAGACTTTTGGGAGCCACCTAAAGAAAATGGTAACTCATCAATATATATATTGTCAATTTTATAAGTATTGTTGCAAACTTATTAAATAATTCTTTTATCACTTAATATCACAAAAAGTAGAAAAAGGAGGCATTGTGTCATAAAAGGATGTGTTTGTTGAAACACATAAACATAAGACCATAGGAGAGTTCGTATCAGAGAAGGCGAGCACAACAACAGTATGTATTTATTGTATTAATAAACATTATAATTTTTAATTATTAATTCATACTGTAATCATTACTTTGTAGGAGTCATATGAGCAACAGATGGTAGAGCGATATGGTGATGAGTCTACTCAGCATCCATCATTTGATCATGCAGCATGGGTGACTGCAACAGGTGAACCCAAAAAGGGTCATGTGTTCGGGTTTGGGAGTAATATGAACACCTCACCAGTCATTGCTTCTACCAGTCATGGCTCATAGAGTCCTCCCGTCAGCATCAACTCCAAGCATCCAACTGACCCGCTAATTCTTGGGATGGTGTGCGCCAGTTCGTTAAGAACACAATGCATGACTATTTACATTAAGCAATTTCTGATGTTGTCTCTAATGAGTTGTGCAGTTTTTTTTGGGACAGGGGAACTTCATCTGCAAGTGTCTCTCAGGTATGAAAGTTTCATGTGATTTGTTGCATGTTGTTAGATTTCATGTTACTTTGATTGCCTTAACATAGGTGCATTGCATATAATTTATTTCATTATATTTTGTTCATCAATACTAACATTTTTTTCTCTTGTAGGTTGTTGGAGATAATTAGCGTAGAGGAGCTGAAGGGGCATATCGAGACAATGAAGAAGATGACGCACAGAATCTTGGCGATGATTAGATTCATGTGTTGAATTTATTGTACCTTCTTGTTGTTTCAAAAATGTAAATGTTCATTTGTAAATAATTAGAACTTGGCAAAAATTATAGTGGATCGATAAATAGTTTTAGTTTTATTTTTTTTATATGTATTTTTTTGTGTATTTTGTTTTTTTATACATAGGAAATATAAATTATACAGAAAATATAAATTGTATCACGAGAATTTGTTCTCGATATTTATGTTTTAAATAATTTTTTTAAATTTTTTTCTTGTTTGCGATAGATTATCGACAGATATTTTTCGTTGCTATTTACTATCGGCGTCCAATTCAACGATGGATTAGGGACGAATATTAATCTGATGCAAACGTAAATCGGTCAACATGTTTGCAACGGATTAAAATTTGTCGCTACGTCCATCGCTACAATAGCGACGGAATTAGCAACGGAGTTTAATCCATCGTAAAACCAAAATCTCTGTATATTGACGACGACCTTGCTATAAATCATGGCATTTGCTAATTCATCACAAATTAGCAACGAAATTTGTGACAAATAGTTTTTATCACTAATTAGCGACTATAATTTTGTGATGGAAGCTATCTGTTGCTACGCTGACGCTAATCCATCGCTAAACTGTTTAGCAACGGATTGGCGTCAGCTTAGCGACGAATTTAGGTTGTCGCTAATCCTCAGATTTCTTGTAGTGAACATGGTATACATTTTCTTGAAACTTTCTCTCTTGTTGCTAGATTTGAAACTATCAGAATTATTTTGGCACTAGTAGCTCAAATGAAATGGCAAGTTTTTCAATTTGATGTAAAATTTGCATTCCTAAGTGGTTTTTTAGAAGAAGATGTCTATATTCACCAACCATAGGGATTTCTTGTTGTTGAAAAGGAGGAGAAAGTATACAAGCTTAAAAAGGCTCTTTATGGCCTTAAACAAGCTCTTCGAGCTTGGTATGGAAGACTTGATTCATATTTGATAGCAAGTGGCTTTCGTAGGAGTAAAAATGAGCCAACCTTATATGAAAAGGAGAAAGGTAATGATATTCTCATAGCATATATTTATATGGATGACATCATCTACACAGGGTCTTCTGGTGCTCTTATCAAAGAATTTAAAGAAAATATCATGCATGAATTTGATATGACTGATTTGGGATTATTACACTATTTTCTTGGCCTTTAAGTTCAACAGGCAGATGGTGGTATTTTCATTTATCAAGAAAAATATGCATTAGATATGCTTGAGAAATATAATATATTGAATTGTAAGACCTCCTCTACACCTATGAATGTTAATGAAAAGCTGACAGTGAATGATGGCACTACTAAAGTTGATAAGAAATTATGCAGAAGCATAATTGGGAGATTGATGTATTTGATACAGACACATCCAGATATTGTCTTCCCTGTTGGCTTGATTTTCAGATTTATGCATTGTCCTTCAATGCATCATCTTGGAGTGGTAAAATGGATTCTTTGTTATGTCCGGGCAACAACCAACTATGGGATATAGTACAAATATGTTCCTAATTTCAAGCTATTTGGTTTTAGTGATAGTGATTGGGCAAGTTTTATAGATGACAGGAAGAGCACTAGTAGTTTTGTCTTTAGTCTTGGCTCAAGACCCGTTTCTTGGATATCAAAGAAGAAAGCATATGTTGCTCTCTCATTTTCTGAAGCTGAGTACATTGCCACTTCTATCGCAACATGTCAAGCAATTTGGATGCGAAGAATACTTGAAAATTTACACCAAATTCAAGCCCATGCAACAGAAATCTACTGTGACAACCAATCAACAATAGCCATGACAAAGAACCCTGTGTGTCACAGAAGAACTAAACACATTGAGTTGTGCCATCACTTTATTCGAGATGTTGTTGTAGAAGGTATGATCGTGATGAAGTATTGTTCCACAAATGATCAAGTTGTTGACAGATTTACCAAAGCTTTGAGTTATTCAAAGTTTGCTAAATTCAGATCATCACTTGGTGTATCTAGTTTTGCATCGAGGGGGAGTGATAAGAATTGATGCAAATTATCATGCATACAAGTACGTGAATATCTTTTATTTTTAATAAGTCTGTGTAACGTGTATGTTGTTGTTAGTTGTGGGAAATATTATAGTGTTAGTGGTACCTATTCTTTAGGTAGTAGAGTCATGTTGTAGTGTTAATGGGTGAGTGGTGTAATGGTTTAACTTAATGGTAGTAATAGGTCTTGTAAGCGGTAGTTGTTGGCCACATGTGATCACTGTGTGATTTGTAAGACAGATAAGAAATTTTGTACATCTCCACCTAAGTAACAAAGTTGTTCTGATTTTTGCTTTCAGTTCTCGTTCTTGTCTCCAACGTAGTGGTAAAAGGAAGTCCATTCTTCCTTGTTATTCCAACATCTATAACATACCATAGTCACCATATGATCATTATTGTTCTCAAAAGTTGAAGGAAATCTATATCATACCATAGTCACCATATGATCATTATTGTTCTCAGAAGTTGGAGGAAGAAAAGGCCCAAGGGACTGACTCTGCATCTGCGAGGAAACGGTGAAGATATTCTAGAACGAGTCATCAAGATCATCATTAATGGTCTGGATTTCTAAACCTGAAGAGAATGGGATGTAGTTTTCTATTGGGGTCGTTCGGATCGCCTCCCCTGTGACAGAGCAAAACCAGAGAAACTGTTATATAAAACACAGGGGGAGTGTTGCATACCTGAGGCAGCCATGGGTACTGCGCTTGCCAGAAATCAGAGGTCGCTAGAGCAGAGGAAAAACACTAAGCAGAGGGTGGTGATCGATTAGGCAAAGGGGGGATTTTCTGCTCAGTCGAGTTGCAGCCACCATGAGCGCAGACTCCCTTAGGCAGTCGGTGTTAGACCTCTTCCCTCTTTTATATTGCACACACGCACTTTTTCTTGATTACTGATACCTTAAAGGGTTGCTCATGACACTCTTATATAGGGCATAGGGTGAGAATGATTTGTGTAACCGTTCTCCCTTTATCCTATGCCAGTTTATCGGAAGAGATCATCCTAGATGTGAGGATGAATCCACATCATGGATAACCACCATGTCAATCGTGGTGGTTAATCCAACATTCTCCCACTTGATTTGATGATAAACTCTTTAACCAGAAAACCTTATGGGAATAACTTGATGAATAGAGTGGCCTTTTTATTTTATTCTATAGGTCCTTAGTTAAATCTCAAATCCTTATGAGATTAACAACAACAAAAATGAGAATCAAGAACTGAAAGTGATCACTTTATTTATATTCATACAAGCCCATCCTCATTACATGTTCGGAATATAATATCGGTGCTAGCCCTTTAGTAAGAGGATCAATGATCATCTCTTTGGTACCAATATTAACAATATATATTAAATGATTCTTCGTCCTTTCTTTAACAATAAAATACTTCAATTCCATATGCTTACATGACATAGTACTTTTGTTGTTGTTCGAAAAGGACACCGCAACTTTATTATCACAGTAGACCTTCAGTGGCTTCCCAATGGAATCAATCACCTTTAACTGTGATATGAAGTTCTTTAACCATATAGCATGCGAGGTAGTCTCATACATTGCTATGAATTCTGCTTCCATGGTGTGGGCAGTAGTGGTCGTCTGCTTCCCACTTCTCCAAGAGATCGCTCCCCTAGCAAGTAAGAAGACGTACCCAGTAGTAGACTTTCTACTATCAAGGCATCATCCTAAGTCCGCATCTGAGTAGCCAATGACCTCGAGGTGATCAATTTTATGATACGTCAACATATAGTCTTTTGTTCCTTGCAAGTACCGCAAGACTTTCTTGGCAGCCTTCCAATGGGGTAAACCTGGGTTAGACTGAAATTTGCCAAGCACCCCTACTACAAAAGAAATATTTGGTTGAGAACATGTTTGCGCGTACTGCAAGCTGCCAACAACTGATGCATATGGATAAGCACTCATATGTGCTTTGTCAATATCGTCTTGTGGAATAGCCTTTAGGCTCAGCTTGTCACCTTTTGATATGGGTGTTGAACTAGGAGAATAATTCTTCATCCCATATCGCTTTAACACCTTATCTACATAGGATCTCTAGGAGAGGCCTAGAAAACCTTTTGCTCTGTCTCGGCAGATCTCAATGCCAAGAACATAAGCAGTCTCACCCATAACTTTTATATCAAAATGTGATGCAAGAAACTGTTTTGTCTCTGAAAGCAACTTTATATCGTTGGTTGCAAGTAAAATGTCATCCACATATAACATCAATATAATGAACTTACTCTCATTTTCCTTAAGGTATATACATTGATCAATAATATTTTTTGTAAACCCAAAAGTCACAATGACTTGGAAAAATTTAATATACCATTGTTGGGAGGCCTGTTTAAGTTCATATATTGATTTGTTGAACTTACAAACCAGACAATCATTTTCAAAGAAACCAAGAGGTTGATCCATATATACCTCTTTATTTAGATCCCCGTTAAGAAACACTGTTTTCACATCCATCTGGTGTAACTCCAAGCCATAATGAGCTACAAGAGCCAAAATTATCTTCATTGACTCTTTAGTTTAGACAGGAGAAAATATCTCATTGTAGTCAATGCCCTCCATCTGGGTGAATCCGTTAGCAACTAATCTTGTTTTATGTCTCTCTATATTACCTTTGGAGTTCTTCTTGGTCTTAAAGACCCATTTACACCCTACGGGTTTTACTCCCTTAGGTAACTCGACAAGATCCCATATTTGATATTTAGCCATAGAATCTAACTCTTCTTTCATGGTTTCTATCCATTGTGTAGATTATTTGCTTTCCATAGCTTCCATAAAAGTCAATGGGTCATCATCCATATCTATGAAATTACCAGGCTCTTGAAAGTACACAACATAATCAGGATGTATGGCAGATCTCCTAATTCTTGTGGATCTCCAAACAGGTCATTTTTCAGGCTCAGATTGAACCTGATCATCCTTTTTGTGATGTTTCGCATTGTCCACAATAGGTTCACTTTGGATTTGTGCATCAAGAACTGAATGATCAACCACATCATCATTAGAAATAATAATATAGTATCTTTCAGTATTTTCCTTAACAGGTGACGAAACTGGATCTTGTACTTCCTTAAAACTAAGGTTTTAAAGTGCACTTAATCCTACTGAACCATCTAAAATCATAGAACTAGAAACTGCACGCCAAAAGACATGTATCAAGAAGCATTCGTACGAGACTAAAACTTTAATAGAAAAAGCAAAAGAATAAAGACCCTTAATATGCTTATTTTCAGGTGAGTGAAGGAGGTCATCAGAGTCTTACTTTGGTAAGAGCTTCGACACGCGAAACCACTTTGCCTACCGACCATATTTGGTAAAACTAAGGTTCTTGTGAAGTTAGACCATCGACACAAGGTACCTTTGGATACACATGTGTGATGTATCTTGACACATTTACCTTATTCTACCCTACTTAAATTCCAAACACGATAAATTTAACTTTTGGTCGTTTATCGTTTCATGAATCTAAGTACAATGTTAATATCAGCTTAAATTGTATGATAGTGTTGAAATTCTTTTACGACATACAAGTATTCAGTCACTTTGGTGACGTGAATACACTAAGTCATCTAACTATCCTCAATGCCAATATTAAATAATCATTTACGCATGCATAATTTCAAATAAATGCATAAACAATAATAAAATCCAAGCTTAAATGGGTAAAACTTTGGGTCCTTAAGCTGGAACCGGTCTGAAAGCACTCTGAACTAGTCTGAAACAGCCCCGAACTGGTTATCCAAGGGTTTGAACCTTATGAACCGGTGTCAAGTATGAACAAAGGTTCATAAAAACCCTATAACCATATGCCAAAATCCCTGTATTTTTTTATATTTATGAAAACAGGAAAACATGGTCTTAGCATCTCAGAACTGGTGAGAAACTGAAAGAAACCGGTCAAAAATGGCTTCGAACCGATCCCGAAAGGAGCCGAATCAGTCCCTGATCCAATTCAGGACAAATAGTGCCTAGATCCTTCTGGATCTGGGTCAGAACCAGTTTAAACTGGATCCGGGTTGAAACAGAGCGGGTCCCCCACCCGAATTCTGGATCTGATCCATATAACTTTATGGATCGGATTCGGGTGGGGCGAGTCTGGTTCAGAGATTGAACCCGACCCGAAGACTTTAAAAGAGGACTGAAACACGAAATAGGGTTTTCAAGCCCTATTTCGTTTTTCTTCTCCGGTTGCAGAGGAAGAACGCCGCCATCTGCCCCGACGGTCCAGCAATCCGACGATTTCCGGTGATCTGAAGGCAAAAGGTGGAGTTCCACCACCGTTAGTGACCCAATAGTCAGTTTCTTTCGATGGTGGGGCAAAACCAACCACTGTCAGGCATGCTGCCATGCTCCGACGACTCGATAGTCATTGGCGGCAACAACATTGGCTTTGCAACACCAGATGAAGAATAAGGAGGCGACGGGCAGTCGACGCATCCTGCCTGATTGAAAACCCCAAAAAATTGGGGTAAGTCTCTCTTTTTTTCTCTTTTTTTTTGTTTTATCGCTCTACGGCGACAGCCGCCGGTGTCGGCGACCAGCTGTAGCATCGCCCTACGGTGACCTGCATGGTCGGACGACCAGGACACACCCTGCGCAGGAGATGCGGGGTGTGGGCCCATAACCCATTGTTGGGATCGTCCGGGATCGCCTCCACTGGGACAGGGCAAAACAAGAGAAATTGTTATGTAAAACACAGGGGGAGTGCTGCGCACCTGAGGCAGCCATGGGTACTGCGCTTGCCGGAAATTGGAGATCGCTGGAGCAGAGGAAAAATGTTGAGTAGAGGGTGGTGATCGATTAGACAAAGGGGGGATTTTTTGCTCAGTCGGGCTGCAGCCACCACAAGCGCAGACTCCCTAAGGCAGCCGATGTTAGACCTCTTCCCTCTTTTAGATTGCACACACACATTTTTTCTTGATTACTGATACCTTAAAGGGTTGCTTATGACATCCTTATATAGGGCATAGGATGGGAACGATTTGTGTAACCGTTCCCCCTTATCCTATGTCGGTTTATCGGAAGAGATCATCTAAGATGTGGGGATGAATCCACATCGTGGATAACCACCACGTCAATCGTGGTGATTAATCCAACAGTTTTCATCTGAACCAAATGAAAAATCCATTGAGTGACTTGCTACTTTTACAATGACCCGTGAGTTTGGGTGCAATTTCATATATATATATATATATATATATATATATATATATATATATATATATATATATATATATATATATATATATGACCATAGGTTGCTGAGCTTGGGTTTTTTGGTGAAGAGATTTTTATGCGTGCAAACCAAAGGGATACTGCCGGCCAACCGGATCAGAGTGACAAATCGTGGGTGTTTATGTTTTAATCTCATTATTATTATTCTTTCAAACACAAATCGTCGGGGTTCTTCACCTCTTTTAGTTGTTTTTTGCACGTTTCTTTCACCTTCATCTCCTTGTCCTTTCTTCTTTCAGCTTTTTCCATCTACAGGCTTTGGTTTACAGTTTACGCGTGCAAACAGTAGCTTGCAGGCACGCAATGGCCGTCTCTCTCTCTCTCTCTCTCTCTCTCTCTCATAATGGCATGGTTGCCAAAAGATACCCTACTATGGTTGGTTTGATATTAAAAAATGATTCCCGGTTCGGTTCCAAACACACTTTACTATTTTCTGCGTGACGTCTGTAAAGAAGACTTCATGTTGTATCATTGTAGACATTCATCACGGTACTTGTTTTTTCTAACTTTTTCTTCATTGTATGGTGATGTATATCATCTCATCACTATGCTTCTCTGTGGTAATCTTTCCCTATCTTGAATACAATCTTTTATTTTCTCTCTAAAAAAAATCATCAGAGCAGCTGCCGTGGGACGGCATACTATATATATATATATATATATATATATATATATATATATATATATATATATATATATATATATATATATACTTGATAGCCAGCTTTCAAGGTGGCGGTGGCCCTGTTTTGGTGCTTAGGCCGTGAGAGGCGGGACCAGGTGCAATAACATTGCACACACTAAGTGTGCCGCTATGCCTGAGTGCCATACATCTTTGGGATACAGCCGTGAGCTGTGGTGCCGATGAGCAGATGTGTGGTGCTCAGGTGCAGCGGCACACACTGTGTGCAATGTGATTGCACAAGGTTGTGATGTGCTGGTCGGGCGATTTGCGAAGAGAGAGGATCAGGTGCAATGTCATTGCACACAATGTAGTGTGCTGCTGCACCTGAATACCTTTTAGCTTTGGGATACAGCCTGTCAGCTGTGAGGCCGAAGCAATGATGAATGGTGGTCAGGTGCAGCAGCACACTAAAATTACATTGCACCTGATCCTCCCTCGTTTGTCAATTGTGAACTATTAGTGAGCATTAGACCTGCCCGCCAGGGTGTCGCTCATGTGGTTAGGTAAAATTGTAGTCGTTCAATTGTATCCCGGCGTTTAACCTTTGTGGGTGGCAATTTGATTTTCCAATTTCTACTGGCTTGCTTCATGTCCATGAGTGTCTCAAGAACACCTCCCATCTAATTCAAGGTGATCTTAGGGAACTCTTAATTGATCCCTTATCTGCCCTCAGCCAATCACATGACAGCATTGCATGCGGCCCACAGCAACAGAATTCGGGCCCGACTCAAAATGCGGCGCTGTTGCACGTACGGGCTTGATGGAGTTGCATATTAACCTATGTAGTATAGTGACAAAAGTTAAAAACGGCAAAATCTCGGGAGTCAAAAACTTGGGAGATTTTGAATTTTTTCATAAATCTTGCTTTTTTTGGCAAAATCTTGACAATAAAAAATAATTTTTACATTTAAAAAAAAAGATTTTTATAAGAAAATATAAATAAAACAATTTAAAAATAAAAATCTCGGGGTTTTCATGATAAATATCTGCTAAAATAGTAAATACCATTATATTTGTCATAGTTTGAAAATCTCGCAAGAAATTGCCGTTTTAAACTTTCAGGCAATTTCCCGAGATATTATCACTAGATTTTTATAAATCTTGCGCTATTTGTTACAGAGCTATGTAGGAGTTTCAAGTCTGAATTCCTTTGGGGCGCAATCCATAAACTTGCTTATCAAAAGAAGATAAATAAGAAAAAGGCAGTCTTCTTAGAAACGTGCTATGTTATCTATGATATGCTTCACTGATAGCCACACATTGTAGTGAACCCTAATATGCTGTCCTTTTGTCATTCCTTTGCTTCAACCACACATCTCCATGCTTATACTAAATCAATTGAGAACGCGTTTTCTACTAACCACATTCAACATGATCTGATGATAACATTCAGGGCTAACAAACGAATAATTGATTAGACCCCACATAGTCGTGTTCTCTCTCTCTCTCTCTCTCTCTCTCTCTCTCTCTCTCTCTCTCTCTCTCTCTCTCTCTCTCTCTTCACAACAGTTTTCGGAAGACCTAGGAACCAAACTTTCGACAGAAGCATAAAAATCAAAATTGAGTCATTTTTTTGGCAGAATCGGCTCCATTCTACCATGAATACATTCACTTATATGTTTTTAAAAGATATAATTTGTAAAGAAAAAATACTCTTTGATGTGGGCAGATTTAAAAATGATAGGATTTGATTCGATTATGGCAGATTTTATTTTTTTGTTGAAAACCGATTCACTTGGTGAACCAATTTTAACAGCATTATGACATGCAGTAGAGGTAACTGTATAACGTATACAAGAATGATGATGATCAATTTCAGAATGCTCTTCATGTGATTCTGTCTGGAGTTGCTTTCGGGGTCTCACGGCCTTTTCAGTAGTAAATCAGATGATGAGATCTTCATAGGGGAGATTGCACTCTCAACTTCATGAAACGATCAGGAGAGCACGTGAATCCAAAGTTTTGCAAGAATATATATATATATATATATATATATATATATATATATATATATATATATATATATATATATATATATAATCGAAGGCGTGAACCTTTGACCCTCATAAGCCTTTATTTCTTTTGCAACAAAGTTCTTCTCACTACTTAATCTTCCCCGCCTGAGATGTATCCTGCCAGTTATGTGCAGATCAATTCAGCATGCTGGTCATCATGTTAATGGGAAGTGGCAGTGGGTTGCAGCTTTAAATTCGGCGAGAGTGGGGAGGCTCAGATTCTTAAAGCCCATCATGAACGTGCTTCGAGTGTATCTCATGTTGAAGTGAAGAAATCTGATCCTCATCATTTAGCCTTGATTCTTGTTTTGTTTAAGATTTCTAGAGAGAACATCACATTGTATTGGAAACATAAACCTCCGGATTGGCTTCCTGATTAAGAAGATCTCTTGTATTTGATTCATTAATTTAGTAATGATATCAAAGGGGGCGTCATCCCCTAACGTTTCTCATAAAAAAAAGGCTATTAGAAGCATGATTGTCGTTGACAACGAGTTGCTGACAAAAATTCTATTCTTTCTCTTATATATATATATATATATATATATATATATATATATATATATGGAAAAGTGATAGCTGTCTAGGCACCTACCGAGGATTTTTACATGGTTTCCTTAAATCTGACTATACATATATATGTGATCTACCTGCTTGATTTTAAAATAATTGACTTTTGGATTTATGAGGTTTAAAAATTGATAATCTAAAATTTTAAAAAATATTCAAGATTTAAAAATCATGTTTTTTATCGAAAAAACATTATTCGAGTATCATTTTCTAGTGTATCGACCATGCCGAACCCATCTGCAGGGTCGGATTTATGAAAAATAACTTGAAAACAACTGTTTGCTCATAGTAGTCCAGAAAAGTTGTAGGCAACTACCAAAGTTAGGAGCTTACTACAAGTGAAAGGGAGTCTTCAACATGGTTAATTTGCTAGAAAACGACACGGGTCGTTTTTTTTATGAAAACATGAATTTTAAGCTTAAATATTTATTAAAATTAGAGCATCAATTTTCAAACCTTACAAAAGCCTACCAATGAGTGAGAATTGGATGATTTAAGACCCCATACCTATACAATCAAACACGTAGAGCACATTTATATGGTCAATTTTAAGAAACACATGAAAAAACCCTTTAGAAACTCAGTTGGCTGGTGGTAGGCACAGACATGAGTAGGCAGCTACTCCTACTCTCTCTCTTATATATATATATGGTCACCAGAATTTGATGTATGTACAGGTTTTTTTGTGATTAAAAAATCAACAGCTATTAATGTAAACAAATTTTCATGAGTTGATAGACAGTATTTTTTTTATCCAAAAAACATTATCCAAAGGGTTGATTCTAATAAATTGACTGTGATGAAAACATATACAAGGTCAGGGTCAGATTAAATCAAAACAACTTGCACTTATGAACCATATGTACATCTGTGCCAAAGATATATATGTATAGGTGTTTCTATTGTGATATTGAACTATCATAAGTTATGGTCATAGACTCTTGATTTACATAGATTTAATCCCTAAAAATTAACGTGAATCCTTATGATATATGAATCTTATTGATCATTGTAACTGGCTATAAAGAAATGTAAGAAAAGTGATAGTTGCTGCCTACCACTTTTTTGGCCTACCACGAATGAACGGGTGTTTTCAGGTTGTATTTTATAAATCCAACCCTGCAGATGTGTTTGACATAGTCCATTTGTGGGAAACGACATTTGGATCATGTTTTTTTTTATAAGAAAATGTTTTTTTAAGCCTTGAATATTTATGAAAATTTTGAACTATCAAATTTTAAACCTTATTAAATTCTATCTGCATGTCGGAATCGGATGATGCAAGTGACCGCATCTATCTCCTGTAGATAGATGCTGGAGGCGGGAAAAAATCTTTCCAAATTTTAAGAAATCTGATTTTTATCAGGAAACTCTTGAAAAAACATGTTTTTTTTAAGGAATGAAGACCATGATTTTAAAAAAACAAAGTTTTTTTTCCAACGTTCCATCCCAACGTCCGCTTAAGAATGGCCACTTTGTGGAAAATAAAAAACAAGTATCATGACTTGGCTGCCAAGATGGCAAAAAAGAAAAGGTCCAATACACTTTTTCTAATATGTCCCTGTATCCCTTTTCTCTAGTTCAAGAATTGTCCTGAAATCACATTCCATAAACATATTGTACATGTTGTACACGTTCTAGTATCTATCACTGGGGCAGGTTATATGTTTCCCCCAAAAACACGCACTGTAGCTACAGTGCGTGTTCCTGGGTCCCCACTGAGCACCATGTGGCGCTTAGTGGAGTGTACGGGGGAGCCGTACACCCTGCAGTCTGATGTACGGTGGTGTACGACTCCCCCGTACACCCCACTAAGCACCACGCGGCGCTCAGTGGGAACCCTGAAACACGCACTGTATGGCGCTCAGTGGGGACCTCGAAACATGCACTGTAGCTACAGTGCGTGTTCCGGGCACGCAACACGCTCTCATACACCATGCTTCAAAATTTCCTGAGTCACCGTGATTGACGTGTCATCGATATCTCAATATTACATCACATCACAAACATATATGGTCAATATCTCAATATTACGTTATATTGCATGGTTTGCAGTTTTTATATTCATTCATTTACTTGATTGCCAAAATGCGAAAAATGATGGGAGACTCAACCAGCCTCGGTTGCCTCCGGCTCGGAAGTCCGGCGAGAAGGCATCAGTTACAATCTGCAACTGATTCCATGCAAATTGTGGCTGACTCAATGCCTTCTCAGAAACTGCCAAGTGGTGTGCCAATCCAACATGACTGACAACTACATATTCACCCCACTTACCTGACCCAATCTAACTTTACTCTCAACCCTCCTAACTAAAGCCCTGACCCGAATCACATTGATCATAAAGCCAATTAACCTTAACTACTAACCCACAAACTAATGACACCTAGCCCACTCATTGTTAGAGTTACGATTCCAGTGAGTTTGACCATAGCCCAGTTGAAGAAAATGACTTCTAAGAGTCCTGATGAAGAAGAAGATAACGCAAATGTTCTCCCTAAAGATATTGATAATTCGGTTGAGAGAAAAGTGCAAAGATGGTTTTATCAAAACCTAATAATAAGGATGCTAAAACCAGGACGTCTTATCCTCATATCATGTTAGCTATATTGGACTCTCAATGTAACACATATAAATAGATTATGAGAGAACCTCTATTTGTGAGTTAGAATAGAGGACATCATCGTGGACGTAGGTTTACACTGAACCACGTTATATCATTGTGTGACTGTAATTTCGTTCTTGTGTTTTATTTCTTTTGTGTGAGTGTTGGTTCGTTTTATGGTATCAGAGCCATAGTTTGCATCAATGGAAAGCTCAACCTCGTTCTCTAACAATACTCAACTGCCCAGAGATCAGTCAATGGCTTTAGGTAATCTTAGTATGATTTTACCTCAACCAAATTTTGAATCCAGCCTTCATCATTTTTTATCTATCAAATTAATGGTCGATAATTATCTGTTATGGGAATCACAATTTCTACCTATTTTGAAATCGTATGACCTTATTGGTCTTGTTGATGGGTCTAAGTTGTGCCCTATGAAATTCAAAATAAATTAAAAAAAAATCAATCTAGATTCTATGGCATCGTCAAGATCAACTTTTACTTAGTTGGATTTTAGCTTCGCTATCTGAATCTGTCGACACTCATGTTGTGGGTCTCTCCATATCCCACAAAGTATGAAGTTCTTTGAAACCGGCTTATGCTGCCCAGTCTCGAGCCTGAATTATGCAATTGAAAAATAGATTATTTGAGTTAAATAAAGGAATGCAAAGCATTGAAGAATATATTCAGGATTCAAAAAGAATCTTGCATCAACTGGCAGTTGCCACCAAACTGGTTTCTAAAGATAATTTAATGGCTTATATTCTTCGTGGTCTACCGTCTGAATTCAATTCGTTCCGTACGGCCATTACTACTCGCATCGAACCGATAACACTTAATGAACTTCATGGACTTTTGTTGATTCATGAAACTCAATTAAGTGAAAATGAGTTGGTCCTTGATGTGACCCTGCCCACAGTCAATCTCACTACCCGCCAAAATCAAAATCAAAACTTGAATTGGCGGGGCAACTATCGCGGAAAGAATAATGGCAATCGTGGTAGTTATTGAGAGCAAAATAAAGGCTATTCCAATCAACCTCGAAGTGAACAAAACTATGGTGGCCCTGCGAATTTATCAAATAGAGTTATTTATCAAGCGTGCGACAAACCAAGTCACACAACAAAGAAGTATTTTTAATATGCCTTACTCTATCAATTAAATTCTCTACAAGCCTATCATACTTCTCCTATGATGTACGGTGATGATTCTTGGTACTCTGATTCTAGTGTGACTCATCATGTCATCAATGATATTAACAATATGTCATTGCACTCTAAATATCATGGCAATGACACTCTTAAAGTTGGCAATGGCTCAGGTTTGCAAATTCATAATATGAGTATGATTTGTTTTTCTAAAGCTCCCTTCCTTCTCAAAGATGTTTTACATGTTTTTTATATTACGAAGAATTTGATATCAGTTAATTAGTTGGCCAAAGATAATGACTTATTTGTTGAGTTTCATCCTGATTATTGTTATATTAAGGACAAGGCTTCAGGGAAAATTTTCGCCAGAGAAAAGCATGATGGTGACCTCTATCGGTTTTCTTTTCCAATAGGATGGCATATAGCAGCAATGGTAGGCGAACATGCTCGGTTTGACCAATGACATCAACGCCTTGGTCATCTATCATCTAAGATTGTTCAACATGTGCTTCGTCGGTTTCATTTACATTTTCATAAATGGTTTGAAAATAAAGTTTGTGAGGCATGCCAAATTGGCAAGAGTCATAACTTGTCTTTTGCTTCTTCTTCTCATCAAGTGACTAAACCTTTAGATTTGATTTTTTTGGATGTTTGGAGACCAGCCCCTATTGCCTCTCTTAATAATGAATGATATTATGTCAGTTTTATCGATGCATACTCTCATTACTATTGGATTTATATTCTTCATCAAAAATCTCAAGTGTCTGATGTTTTCAGGCAATTCAAAGTATATGTTGAGAATATTTGTAATGATAAGATTAAATTTCTCCACATGAATTGGGGTGGTAAGTATCGTAATGTTTCTTCTTATTTGCATGCTTGCGACATTGGTCACCTGATCACTTGTCCCAATACACATGAGCAAAACGGGAATGTTGAACGTAAACATCGACACATTGTCAGTATTGGTCTCACACTTATGGCCCACTCCGCCGTCTCCTTGAAATTTTGGCTTTATGTGTTTGCAACTGCAATTTATCTTATCAATTGACTCCCGTCACCCATCATTGCCCATAAAACTTCTCTAGAAATTCTTTTTAAAGTCCCTGTCGATTATACCTTTTTATGTATTTTTGGTTGTACATGTTTTCTTTGTCTTCATCCTTATCATCGTCATAAACTTGATCCTTGTTCTACGTTGTGCACATTCTTAGGGTATAGCCTTCATCACAAGGGATATGTGTGTCTCAACATGACCACCTTCAAACTTCTTATTTCCTGGCATGTTGTTTTTGATGAATCCTGATTCTCTCTCTCTCTCTCTCTCTCTCTCTCTCTCTCTCTCTCTCTCTCTCTCTCTCTCTCTCTCTCTCTCTCTCCCCTTCTGCGTCGATTCCTCTTGTCATACCCCCATTCACCCTACTCTACTCTGGCAGCACCTATGCCTATCCCTTCCACTCCTACTCTCTCCTCTCCCCTATCGATTTATGTGGACCCCTCTACTCCTCCTTTCCCATCAACCGGTCTTGTCTCCTCGGGATTCGTGGCTCCCTCTACGACGTCGATCGGAACTCACCCCATGGTTACTCACACCATGGATGACACTCACAAACCAAAATTGTTTCTCTCCACCAAACATCCTCTTTCAACTGCTCTTCTCTTTGAGCTTCACCAGGATATGGAATCGACTTCCTTTACCAGTGCCAACCAAGATCCCCGCTAGAGGCAAACTATGTACTTAGAATTTAATGCCCTAATCCATAATGGCACATGGGTCTTTGTTCCTCTGACTGCTCATCACATTATTGGATGCAAATGGATTTACAAAATCAAACAGCCGTCGGATGGTAGTCTTGAACGCTTTAAAGCTCGGCTTGTCGCCAAAGGATTCAGTCAACAAGAAGGTGTTAACTATTTTAAGACATTCAGCATGGTGGTTAAACCCACTACTATTCACATTATCCTTGCTCTTGCCACTGGTCGATTCATCAACTTGATGTGCAAAATGCTTTTCTCCATGGCGTTCTTAATTAAGATATATGCATGGCTCTCAACCCCCTGGCTTTCAAGACACTCAGTTTCTCCACTATGTGTGCAAGTTGCACCATGCCTTATATGGCCTGAAACAAGCTTTGCGTGCATGGTATCATCGTCTTAGTTTCTTTCTATTGAACATGGGTTTTATTGGTTCTCAGATTGACACTTCTCTCTTTATTTTTTGGACTTCGTCAGTTATTATGTTTGTCCTCATTTATGTGGATGATATTATTGTGATCGGCAACTCTACTTCTCACATTCGGTCTCTTATATCCGATATGGGGTGTGAGTTTGCTCTAAAGGATTTGGGTCCACTGCATTTTTTTCTTGTCATTGAGGTTCTTTCTCTCTCCACTGGATTGTTGTTATGCGAGCGCAAGTATATTCTGGATCTTCTCAATCGGTCCAACATGCTTGGCGTCAAGCCCATTGCGTCACCAATGGCGACCAGTCTTTCATTGTCCGCCTTCAGTGGAACTGCCTTTAAAGATCCCACTTTATATTGCAGCAATGTGGGAGCCTTGCAATACATCGCATTTACTCGGTCGGATGTGTCATTTGCTGTGAACAAAGTGTGTTAGTTCATGCATCGCCCTACTCTTGATTATTGGCAGGCTATCAAGCGTATTCTTCACTACCTCAAGTCCATGATTTTCTATGGATTGCATATGACCCAGTCCACTAATTTGGATCTCTCTGTTTTCACGGATGCGAATTGGGTCGGTTGTCCTGACAACCGCAAATCTACCAGTGGGTATACTGTGTTCATTGGCCCTAATTTGGTTTCCTGGAGCTCTAAGAAACAACATATTGTCTCTTGCTCAAGCACTGAGGCTTAGTATTGTGCTCTCTCTAACTCTACTACTGAAGTTACTTGGGTTGGATATATTCTGCGTGAACTCGGTTTCACTGGTCCTCCGCCAATCATCTGGTGTGACAACATCGACGTCACATACCTTACTTCTCATCGGGTGTTTCATTCTCGCACAAAACATATCGAAATAGGTGTTCATTTTGTTCGTGACAAAGTTGCCAAGGAGTTGCAAGTTTGATATTTACATACTCATGATCAACTGGCTGATTTGTTCACTAAGCCCTTGTCTCAACGATTCTCATTTTTGCAGTTCAAACTCAATATGCCTGAAGACCCATTGGGTTTGTGGGGGGCTGTTAGAGTTACGATTCTAGAGAGTTTCACCAAAGTCCAGTTGAAGAAAATGGCTTCTAAGAGTCCTCATGAAGAACAAGATAATTCGGTTGAGAGAAGAGTGCACAAATCATCCATTGCATAGATGGTTTTATCAGAACCTAATAATAAGGATGCTAAATCCAGGACGTCTTATCCTCATATCATGTTAGCTATATTGGACTCTCAATGTAACACATATAAATAGATTAAGAGAGAACCTCTATTCGTGAGTTAGAATAGAGGACATCATCGTGGACGGAAGTTTACCACCGAACCACGTTATATCGTTGTGTCACTGTGCAATTTAGTTCTTGTGTTTTATTTCTTCTGTGTGAGTGTTGGTTCATTTTACTCATAGAATCCCCACCTTTTTCGCTGCCGGAATGGTAGATATGTCAGGCTGAGCCAGCATGACCTGGTTGAGGTTTCAACAGAACCTATATCTCGTCCTATTAGGCATACACGTTCCACCACCAGAACCTATATCTCGTCCGGAATGGTTAATTTTCCTGGGGATTTTTCTATCCCTCGACGACAACTCAAAAAGAAATCAGTTCAACCTGAGACCAACTTTAACCAGGAGCACTCGGATGCTGAGAACGACAATCAGCCCTCTTCCTTGCATACCTTAAAAGAAGATGTTGAAGTGGGTAATGGGTCAGCTAATTTCTGGTCATTCCTGTGTTCCATGAAACATCAGAGGGATAGGCAATAGCCCTAGCCAACGAGAACTGCAGTATTTTCTCGAGACGCATGAGCCAGATTGTATTTATTCAGGACCCTCTGTTGGCCGTCGACAAATTGCATTATATCCTTAAAAGGTATCCAGACTACCTTTTTCTTTTTTAATGAGCCTGATGACAAAGGGGTTGGGTTCGACTTTCCTGTATGTGGAAATCCAAATCTGACTCAGGTACATGAATGTCTAAGGGAGACATCATTTATCAAAGTACAATTGTATTGTTCTGGACCGCCATGTTTTTCACCTTTTTGCTTTGATGTATATACCTCTTTGGCACTCTAGAGTTTCCCACAAGGCCTTACGGCCTAAGAACCCCGTGTATTCGGACCCTCTCTTCCCCTCTTGATGTACTTTGCTTTCAAGTATCTATAAAGAAGCTTTTTGCATCTCTCTCTCTTTATGCTTGTTCATACGCGTACTCTTGCTTCCGCTCGTGCGTGTGTGTTGTGTGTTGCTTGTGCGCTTAAAAGGCCTACCTTTGGTGTGTGTGATTGCCTGAAGCTATGTCATGGGGGCCTTTGCTTCCCAGCTCGTGACAAGTTGGTACCAGAGCCTTGTCGACATTGGGAGTGACAATGGCACCGAAGAAGATTGCCATGACTCTTTCAAGCAGTGTGGTTTCTGCTGAAGAGGACTTCATGGCCGATGATTGGGTGTCAGCCATCTCGCGCGATGTGGCGGAGATGATTGGGTCAGTGACCAACATGGAGAAGTTGGTTAATGGAACTTGTGTCGCTTTTAGAGATCTCAATGCAGAGATCAAGACAGCAGTAGAGGGAGTGGAAGACTCGGTGGAAAGTCTTGCCATTAAACTTAACTACTCGGTGGAGGACTTTTCCACTAGATTTGATGATTTGTTGGGTCGGTTCAACATCATGGCTGCTGAATTAGATGTTGTTCGACGAAAGAATGAATAGTTAGAGCGGCAATTGAGAACTGCCCCGGCTGGCGGTGTTGCGACATATGTGGATAGACCACGTTACAGGCTACCTGAGCCCGCAAAGTATAAAGGCACGCGGGACTCAAAGGATCTCGAGAATTTTATCTACGAGATGGACCAATTTCTAGAAGCTGCGAGGATAGAGGAGGACGCAGATAGGCTGCGCACCGCAACAATGTACTTTGCGGATGAAGTGACCCTTTGGTGGAGACGTCGCTTAGGTGATGTTCGACTGGGATTGGTTGTTATAGTCTCATGGGAAGACCTCCAGAAGGAAATGTGAGACTACTTTCTACCTAAAAATCAAGAGAAAATGGCCCGCAAAAGGTTATTGGCATTGAAACAGACAGGGTCAATACATGACTATGTCAAGGCATTCTCTTCGATAATGATGGAAGTGAAGAGAATGGATGATGAGGATCGGTTGTTTTACTTTGGCAACGGGTTGCAAGGATGGGCAAACCAAGAACTCATTCGGCATGACCCCGCAACACTGGCTGAGGCGCTTGCGGTTGCAGAGAAACTTGTCGAGCTGAATAGGAATGACCCTGCATTTCAAGGCAGACAACAGGGAAATGATCACAACAATCGAAGGGACAATCGAAGGAACGACCAAGGACAAAATGTTGGCTGGGGAAACCAGTAGAATCATGGCCGACAAGATGGCCAAAATAATAATCAGAATTGGAATAACTTTCAATGTGGTAATTATCGCCGTCGTGACTGTCGCATCTGTCATGGGGATCATTGGCAAGATACATGTCCCAATAGAAACTGCGGTCAAGGGAATGGAGATAACCGTGCACCCTGAGTTGCGAATGCTGTTCAGGGTGAGGAAGAGGATCAACCTGCAGTAGCGCCAACAGTTGGCGCAATGCAGATGATGAATGCAGTAAAGGTCACAACCAGTGTGAAACCGACAGTATGCAAAGAATTGATGTATTTGGAACTTTTGCTCAACGGAAGACTCACCAAGGCATTGGTAGACACAGATGTCACGCACAACTTCATCTCGCATGAAGAAGCAGAACGATTGGGATTACAGTGGGAGAAAAAAGAGAGCCGCATGAAAGCGGTTAATTCAGAGGCTAAAGCCATCTACGATGTCGCTTGGGATGTACCAGTGCGGATCCACAACTGGTCAGGAAGGATCGCGTTATCAGTCGCACCCATGGATGATTTTAAAGTCATCCTCGGGATGGAATTCTTGAGAAGCAACAAGGCAGTGCTAATGACCCACCTCAACGTTGTCAACTTTGAGAGTGAGAGTCAGCTCTGCGTGGTTACTGCGATGACAGAGAAGCCTTGTGAGCGTTTGGTGTCTGCGCTCCAGTTGAAGAGAGGCATGAAAAGTGGTGACAAGACTTTTCTTGTCACAATCTGTACTACAGATAAGGTAGAAAAAGTCGCGGATGTCCCAGAGGCCTTAGCGCCAGTATTGAAGGAGTTCGGTGATGTTATGCCCGCCGAGATGCCGAAGAAGCTACCTCCGAGGCGTGAGGTAGATCATCAGATTGAATTAATACCGGGTGCACGACCACCCGCAATGGCTCCTTATCGCATGGCAATTCCTGAGTTGCAGGAATTACGCAGACAATTAGATGGTATGCTCGAAGCAGGAATCATCCAGCCATCCAAAGCTCCCTTTGGAGTGCCTGTGCTCTTTCAAGCAAAGCATGATGGGTCGAAACGGTTGTGCGTCGACTATAGGGCACTGAACAAAATGACGGTGAAGAACAAGTACCTGCTTCCTTTGATCGCAGACTTGTTTGATCAACTTGGAAAGGCAAAGGTCTTCTCTAAGTTGGATTTGAGATCGGGCTACTGGCAAGTGAGAGTTGCAGAAGGGGATGAGGCAAAGACTACTTGTGTAACGCGATATGGGGCGTTCAAATTCCTTGTCATGCCCTTTGGCTTGACGAACGCACCCGCTACCTTTTCGACCCTAATGAATAAGATCTTCTACCCGCACCTCGACAAGTTTGTCGTCGTGTATTTGGATGACATAGTGGTGTATAGCGACTCGATGGAGCAGCATGTTTAGCACCTTCAGATTGTGTTTCAGACTTTGAAGGACCACGAATTGTATGTCAAGCGAGAGAAGTGCCTATTCAGCCAGAAGGAAGTCCATTTTCTGGGGCATATTGTTGGAGGAGGCACCCTCAAAATAGACCACAAGAACATTGAAGTTATTCAAGCATGGGAGTCGTCCTCTAAGGTTCCTGAGTTGCGCTCTTTCTTGATGCTTGCAAATTATTACCGACGCTTCATCAAGGGATACTCGCAGATTGCGGTTGTGCTCACAGATCTGTTGAAGAAAGACAGACCATGGCTATGGTCTGATGCCTGCCAGAAGGCTTTTGATGGGTTAAAACATGCCTTGACAGAGGAGCCAGTGCTGAAGTTGCTTGATTGTCGGCAACCCTTTGAAGTGCAGACTGATGCGTCTGACTTTGCTATTGGTGGGGTGTTGCTCCAAGAAGGACATCTCATCGCATTTGAAAGCAGAAAGTTGAACGACGCTGAGCGTCGATACACGGTGCACGAGCGCGAGATGTTGGCGGTCGTGCATTGTCTCCGCACATGGAGACACTATCTATTGGGATCACAATTCGTTGTGCGCATTGACAATGTTGCGACAAGCTACTTCCAAACTCAGAAGAAGTTGAGTCCAAGGCAAGCACGTTGGCAGGATTTCTTGGCAGAATTCGATATGGTCCTCGAGTATAAGCCAGGCAGGACCAATGTTGTGGCCGACGCCTTGAGTCGAAAGGCGGAACTTGCAGCTTTGCTCGCTTGGGAGGGCAGTGTGAGCCAACCGACGAGCGATCTTCTTGAACAAGTGCGAGAAGCTTCGAAAAGTGACCCAATGGCTCAACAATTGATTGCATTGGTGAATGAAGGAAAGACGAGAAGATTCTGGCTAGAGGATGGTTTGCTCCACGCTGCGAGCGATCGTCTATATATTCCGCGACAAGATACCTTGAGGAGGCGCTTGATGCACGAGTGCCATGATACTACTTGGGCGGGTCACCCAGGACAACAGAGGACCTTGGCATTGTTGGAACGTGCATTCTACTGGCCGCAGATGCGCGATGATGTAGATGCCTATGTGCGGACTTGCTTGATTTGCCAACAAGACAAGCCCATCAATCATAGACCCGGTGGACTACTGGAGCCCCTACCTGTGCCTAGTCGCCCGTGGGAGTGCATAACCATGGACTTCATTGTAAGCTTGCCGAAAGCACAAGGTTGCAGTTCAATTTATGTGGTTGTGGATAGGTTCTCGAAGTATGCTATCTTCATGCCTGCCCCTGCCACCTGCTCAGCCACTGATACTGCAAAGTTATTCGTGCGAAACGTAATTAAACATTGGGGAATTCCAGAGAGCATCGTCAGTGATTGTGATGCACGCTTCACTGGCAAGTTTTGGCGAGAAGTGTTTCGCTTAATGGGGACGAGCTTGCATTTTAGCACAAGTTTCCACCCCCAAACCGACGGACATACAAAGAGAATAAACAGCATGCTTGAGGAATACTTGCGGCACTTTGTCAGTGCCAACCAAAGGGATTGGGTTGATTTACTTGATGCGGCTCAATTTTGCTACAACCTTCAAAAGAGCGAGTCATCCGGCCATAGTCCATTTGAAGTCGCAACTGGACAACAGCCGCAGACTCTGCACTCCCTTGCTGTGCGAGGACGTGGAAAAGCACCTTATGCATACCAGTTTGTCAGGAACTGGCAAGATCAGACAGAGTTGGCGAAGGCATATCTAAACAAGGCAACCAAGCGCATGAAGAAATGAGCAGATGAGAAGCGTCGCCCAGCAGAATTTCAAGTTGGAGACAAAGTGTTGGCCAAGCTCTTTCCTGACCGCACAACTATCTTTTGGGGCCACCACCGAGGCCTTATTCGCAAGTATGATGGCCCTTCACCATTATCAAACGTGTGGGAAACTTGGCGTACCGGCTGGACTTGCCAGCAAACTTTCAAGTGCACCCGGTATTCCATATATGTAACCTGAAGCCATTCCACGAAGATGAAGGAGATCCTCAATGGAGCATGCCTCAACGTGCTTCGATCCCGCAGCGAGCTCCTTCAACAGTTAGTGTACCAGGCAGAGATCCAGATATCATCCTCAACCATTCCAACAACTATCTAGGGGAAGTCAAAAAGTACTTAGTGCAGTGGAAATGATTGCCAGAATGTGAAGCCACCTGGGAGAAAGCCAGCAACATGTTTCAGCATCGACAGCTTGTAGAAGGCTACCATGAACAATTGGCGTCGAGGATGGTGCCAACTTAGGCGGGGGAGCGTGTTCCAGACCGCCATGTTTTTCACCTTTTTGCTCTGATGTATATACTTCTTTGGCACTCTAGAGTGCCCCACAAGGCCTTACGGCCTAAGAACCCCGTGTATTCGGACCCTCTCTTCCCCTCTTGATGTACTTTGCTTTCAAGTATCTATAAAGAAGCTTTTTGCATCTCTCTCTCTTTGTGCTTGTGCATACACGTACTCTTGCTTCCGCTCGTGCGTGTGTGTTGTGTGTTGCTTGTGCGCTTAAAAGGCATGCCTTCTGTGTGTGTGATTGCCTGAAGCTACGTCACGGGGGCCTTCGCTTCCCAGCCCGTGACATGTATCATACCTTGTTATAGAAAAATTTTCATTCTGTTGGGGTATACATGCCACCAGACCCTCTACTCTTAGACAAGACTCGCTCATCTCTAACTCTGCACTTCCTCGGGGACTTCAATGTTATGCATTTTTGCCACAACAAACTGGTACTCCTCCATCCAACAGATCGTGCTCTCTATTTAATGACTTCATACCCAGCTGCGATCTCATTGAAGTCTCTCATCCTCAACACCCGTTCAAGTAACAATTTAATGAATTCGCTAACTTCTCATTAAATACCATCACATACAAGACTAATAAATGCATATCTCCTTGTTTAATAGCTATTGACTTCTTATAAAAGAGTGAGTGAATTTGGAATGATTCAATGAATCTGCTAACCTATTGCGAACCTAATAAAATTCACACAAAGAGATTCACATGAAAATTTTGTGAACCTGATAAAATTCATATAAAAAATTTGCAAATATGGTTAAGTAGATTCGCATCTAAAATGCCCAGATCTTATGAGATTTGCAAACTTGATGCGAGCTTTCTAAAATTTAAAAGTTCGAGCTCAACATGTTCATTCCATACATTTGTGAATGTCCTGACTTTCATGCAGACATCATGCAAACCTTCTTTAATTAATGCACGTAAAGTCAAGACCATAGTGACAAATCTCGAGAGATTTATAAAAATCTCACAAAAACATCGCGAGAAATTACCCGAAAGTTAAAAATGATAATTTCTCATGATATTTTCAATGTCATGAGTTTTTCATCAAAAACATAAATATCATGTTTTAAATGTGATATTTATGTTTTTATTGGCTAGTTATCATAAAAAAACTGTGTGGTTTTTATTTTTAAATATTTTTAATGTATACTACCAAGATTTTGCTGAAAAAACAAGGGATTTAAAAAAAAATCATAAGTTTTTTGTTGTCGATATTTTGCCAATTTTAACTTTTGTCACTATGGTCAGGACGTACGTCTGCAAATGTATGGAGCGAACCTTTTGTTAATATTATAAGCAAAAGTTCAAAATTTGCAAAAGTCTGCATTCATAACCATTATATGTGAAACTCCTGTTAACGTAACACAAATCTATTTAACATGTGAATGTCTTAAGTTATTTTGTAAATGTCTTTACTTTCACATGTTTTTTTGTTCTAGTTCAACATGTTCGCTCTATACATTTGTGCACATCCTCCTGACTTTCACGCAGACGACTTGTGAACCCCCTTCGTATATGCAGACCTTTTGACCTCAATTGCAAACTTACTTAACATTGGCATATTTAGCATGCAAACTTGTCAGGTTCTCAAATATTCTCATTACCTTTGCATGAATCTCCTGATGTGTTACGTTTACAAAGCTCCGTAAGTGCATTAAATGTGACTTTGCATATGTATAAAAATTGTATTTCATATTTGAGGATCAATCTCACATAACATTAGGGTTTTTTTATAAGGGTTTTGTGGTCCCCAACCTTTTTTCCAACGAGTTTTTGTGGCAAAGAAACATTGTTCTTGTCTGAATTATGTCATACAGTGACACATCATTGGTGAGATTTTTCGGTAAATACAAGTTTCGCTTCTTCTAACGGTTGAATAAGTTATTTTGAAAAACAATGGTATGACGCTCAAGTTATTTTCTCATATTGAATAGCCTATTCTATTTTTTTAATTCTATTTTATGTCTCATTTGTCTGCCTTTTTTTCTTAATGTAGTAAGCATTCACTACAAGAAATAACAAATTTACTGGTTCATCCCCCTTGGCACGCCATTAAAAGTATCTTTTCATTGGCGCTATTTTGTTTAGCACCAATGGAAACACAAAATTTACTGGTGAATTATGTATGTGCCAGTAAAATTAGTTTTTCTAGTGCACTATAAAAGTGCATCAGAGAAGACTCAATTTTTTTCATGAATTCAAGTAGTGGGCCAGTAATTTTCTTTTTACAGGTGCACTGCAAAAGTGCATCAATGAATACTTGACAGTGGCACAATTTCTCCTTGCGTCAGTGAAAATTTGAAAATGAATTTCTTCCCTAAATTTTCACACAGAAAAAACTTTTTTCCCTCTTCCTGTGTTTTTCTTTTTCCCATAGCACTCTCTCTCGGAGAAGCTAAGCACCGCCGGAGTCCTCAACCCTCGCAGGTGTGCCTCTCTCTCTTTCTCGCCCACCCTCTCTTTCCCTCTCTTTGCAACCCTCTCGTCTCCCCCTCTCTCTCTCTACCGCTCTTCTTCATATCTTATAAAACAAGGGGGCTCATGAAAAGGTCATGTACCCTTCCCATGGATCATTGGAGCGGGCTTTTAAAGGTACTCTTAAGTCCTAAAAGTGGGACCCTCTTCAAGGTTGCAGCCTCTCTTTGTCTCTCACCCTCCTCCAAAAGCCTAATCATGATTGCTTAAACGTCCAAAACTTTCTCTTGTTTCATTTATTTTTCATTTTTGTAATGGAAAATTTTCTTGGATATTTTTCATTGTAATTGCTTCTTTCAATTTGTCTTCAAGAGGTAAATACTTAGCTATTGTTGATGCTCTTAATTTGCTTTCTTTTGTTGTTAGCATTTTTGTCTTAAAGAGGTAAATACTTAGCTATTGTTGGTGCTCTTAATCTGCATTCTTTTATTGTTAGCCTTTCTGTAACGTTGCCCAGGTGGGTTACGTCCCCCACCTGGGGCAGTTATGGGAGGAGAAGGAGTGTTACTCTCCTCCCTTTCCCACGAATGGAAAGTGTAACGCCCAATTTTTTAAACCAAAAATTTTAGGAATTTTTCTTTTAAAAAATCCATTTACATGATTTTTAAGAGCACAGTAAAAACTCTTTTTAGATTTGGTTTAAACCTTGGGCGGGTTACAGTTACCAACACACACTTGAAAGACTAGAATAGTATAATCAAATCATCAATTAAATTGCAATAAATCAAATATTAGTCTTTCAAATATCAAAATTTACAGGACTAAAGAAAGAATAATAAAGTAAATAAAATAATTTAGTTTATCCAACAACCTAAAGGACTATGACCCTCTTGATGCCACCCCGAGCCTCATGTCATCGCCTTCTAGCTTATTTGTTATATAAAATATTAAAATATAGGGGCATTAGTCAAAGCTCCAGTAGAAAAACACCCTACACGCAGGCATAGAAAGAACATAAATTCATAGAAAATATATCTTTCTCAATACACTCAAATCATAGCATGTCATAACATATAAACCCAATAAGATTAAAATCACAACAATAATAATTTAACTATGCAGAATTACACAATATTTTATTCTTACCCTCAAGTGATGTATTTGCATAATCATTAGTAATCAAAATAATAATAAAAAAGATTCATTTATGCCAACATATGCAGGAACTAGAAATTATACATAACATGCATAGAACTTTATGTCAATATTAAAAAAATCATTTAACCACTGGTGAACCTAATCTAATACATTGTTTTTCTTTTCTTTCCTGAAGGGTACACACTCAGGACTTAATCCTGACTCAGCAATCATATGAGGGTTTATTATGCTATATACTTTAATTAACCCATTGATTCAAAAAGCAATGTCAAACATCCACTGAATCGGTCTTTAACTGAGAGAAAAACTTAAGAGTGGTCTAGGGAATTGATTCTTACTCTATAGAGCCTGACTGTCTACCTAAGATAAATTGACATTCCCAGTTCCCTACACTGACAACTAGGAGCCCAAGAGATGTCAATATCCTCAAAACGTGTCAGTTGACGAGTATACCTTCTACCCTCTTCAAAGTAGGTCACTAGAACAAATTAGTTATTAGGTGTTATTTACAATAGGTTCAACTATACATTAGGTGCACTCTTCACCAGGATCAACCGCCACAAGCTCCACTATGGGCAACTCAAACCATGGCCTCGGCCTCACATAGCTTATTTGAATCCAACTCAAGGCACATGCTCTCTAATAAGAAGTCACCAAGAGTCCAGTTAAAGTGTGTGTGTATAAGCATGTTTAACAAAGCCAAATCAAGTACTCAGAAGCACCCCATTGTTTCCACCGAACATAACTCGCATTCGAGCCCCATGTATGCATGTTTCACATGACTTACAATATAACACATGTCACATATCACACTCTATGATGCATGAGACTCATTTCAATTTAGCATGAACCATAAATTTTATTGAATATCACATGCATGATTATGCACATCACTTGGCCTAATTATCATGCTTAATTCTCATATTTAGCATGCAGTCTCATATGCCATCATGCACAAATAATTCACATGCATATATATCGCATATTCATGGCAAATCCTACATCAATATATACATGATTAACATCTCACATCATAATCAAGCATATGATTTTAGAAAAACAAATTCACAAGTCAAGATATTATATAAAATCAAGAACTGTGTAATATCAGAGTTTACATGTTGTTCACGAGTCTAACAAACTATCAAAACGAATGGATATAACTCTATAAAAATTTACAGTCATATCAGAGGATATAAACTTTCGATTCCAAGTAATAGATCTTAGAAAAACAATTTTGTTTGCCTGTGAAAATTCACGGACCCAAGACTATTTTTCTCTTCCTAACAAAACCTACCAGAATCTTACTTCCCAAATAAGCAGTCAATAGACCCAATCCGAGAGAGATTTAATCCTCCCAAAAATTTTAGTGAAAGGTATGCTCATTAGCTTTTAGAATCATTTGAGTTTTTCAAAAAACTCAATCATATGAATTTTTTAGATTTCCTGGACCGGACTGTGTCTGTGACAGTTTCAAATCTAGATTTTCTACAAAATCTTGAATTTTACATGATTTATGTGAGTCTTCAAGATTTATAGAAAATGAAACATATTTTAATTTTACTTTTTTCAGATTTATTAATATGATGTGAATAAAATATCCAAAAAATAACCATAAACTTGAAACTATTAATTTATTAGATTTTCTGGAAAAATGACTATCAAGAATCACTCTACACACAGGACAAAATTTATGTCTTGGGTTACAACAGCCATAACCCTCACTTTTGTATTACCAATAAGGCTCACTTTTTTTCTAAAATACCTCCCAGATGTCTGGAAGGTCTCCAAAAAATAGTTTAGCCATTAGTGATCCGATTTGAGAGTTATATTTATTTTACTGCAATGTGTCGGTCAATAAAATCAAGATAACATGGAGAATACAATATAAATCATGATAAAAACAAGAAAACTCAAGCATAAACAAGGAATATCTATTTTTAATCATGCATCAACACATGGATAGTATCTAAATATCATCTACAATCATAAAGAGACATCATATGATCATTACACATGCTTAAGAATAAAAACTATCAAAATAAATCATGATTTTTACACCGAATAAATAGTTTAAGATGCTAGCATGTGAAAACACCATAAAATGCATGAAATAAATTTGCAAGGACATGATTCATACTGTAAACACATAAAATAAATAAATATACATCCAATCATGCTAGAAACAAAGACACAACCTTCTAAAATTATGCAGGAACGCGAAACTATGCATTTCACTTTACCCGATTTTTCGGTTTAGTCGTTCGGGCATAGATTTACCAAAAATAATTTTGTAAATCTGTTTTAAAGCATGATATTAAATCAAAAACACTTTTAAAACCTTTTTTCAAACCTATTTCAGATTCGATTCATCATGGATCAACCCGTAGAATAGGTAAGATGCATGGTTTATGTGTTTGCATTTGATCTATGCTACGCGTAGGATGAATCCTACCTGAAACATGTTTTTGGATGTACCAACACCTTCATCTCACATCTTAGCACCTTAAGGCGGCTTCAATGGCTGCTGAAAAAGCTCTAAGGAAGAAAAAGAAGAAAGAAGAAGAATTCTAATGAGAATGGAAGAGAGAGGAACAACTAACCTTGTTAATCTTTCTCATGAGGGCATTTATTTATAGATGGGCTTAAACATGACTCATCTCCAATATAAAAAGTTAATATTTATTAAAATTTTTATTAATAAAATAAAAAAAATTATGGGTCCTAATTCATTAAATTTCAAAATTCATTAAGCTAGAGAAGAAAAGTGAAAACTTCTTACCCTGGCTTGGGTTTTAGTGACATGGTAACCTTCCGTGAGGCTTACAGACCCAAAGACTTATCAGAATTCGATATTTAAATAGTCGATTTAATAGCCCTTGAAACATAAATCATTGTGGCGATCTTAGATTTAATCTTACGCACATAGATTGACAAGAAAATTTAGTTGATGATATTACATTCTTACCCCTTAAAAGATTTCTGTCTACAAAATTAAAACATATCGAATAAATATGGATAGTGCTCACACATTTTGTTCTTTGGTTCCTAGGTGAATTTTGCCAAGCTCTCCAGGGTTTGACTAACCTTGATTGGTAGAAAGTGAGCGCTCTTCGTTAGTCAGTTCACTACTACCCAAATGGCATCAGTCAGTAGCCACATGATAAAGTCCATTGAGATGTTGTTCAACTTCCACTTTGGGATATCCAAAGGCTTCAGCAACCCACCAGGTCTTTAGTGCTCAATCTTAACTTACTTTCAAGTAAGACATATGGACATGTATTCTGCCACATCTTGTTTCATCTCATTCTACCAAAAAAGTCCTCTACAAGTCCTTAAACATCTTGGTGATACCGAGATAAACGAAATACTTTGATCTGTAGGCTTCTCCCATCAGCTCTTCTCTAAGAACCTTTAAAACCGACCATCTTTTCTCGAACATGATAGTCTTATCTTCCTCATGGTGGAACTGCACATTTGGCTTTTGAGCGCTCTCACACATCTTCTCAAAATCTGGATCATCCGGCTGCAATGACTCAATATGATCTATGATCTTGGGTTGTGCTCTCATCTATGCATAATACATACGCTCAATTTCATTTGTAAATGGCTGCCACTTGACGAATTCTTTAAGTAAATCTCAACTTTGCCCAATCAAACTGGTTGTTGAAACTGAAAGTCTTTATACTAAGTGCATCTGCTACCATATTCATTTTTCCCATATAGTAAGTGATAGAGAACTCATAACCTTTGAGGAATTTTAACCACCTACGTTGCCTCAAGTTCAGATCCTTCTGCATGAATATATATTTGAGGCTCTTGTGATTATAGAGAACCTCAAACTACTCTCCATACAAATAGTGAAGCCAAATCTTCAGCGTAAAGACAATAGTTGTCAACTCCATGTTATGCATCGGGTAATTCTTCTTGTGCACCTTTAGTTGCCTAGAAGCATAAACAATCACCTTTTCATGCTGCATCAAGACACAACCCAGTCCGGTTCTTGAGGCATCGTTGTAAACCATAAAACCTCCTGATCTTGATGGAAAAGTCAGTACTGGAGCTGAGGTTAACCTTTTCTTCAGTTTTTGAAAGCTCTCCTCGCAGTGAGGCATTCATACAAACTTCACTCCCTTTTGCAATAATTTGGTCATTGGGGCGGCTACACAAGAAAAATCTTGGATAAATCTATGATAGTATTCAGCCAATCCCAAGAAACTCCTGATCTCTATGACAATCATTGATTGCTTCCAAGACAACATTGTTTCTATCTTTGCCAGAACTATTTTGACACCATTGACCGAGATAACATGGCCAAGGAACATAACCCGGTCTAACCAGAATTCACACTTTGAGAACTTAGCATAGAGCTTATATTCTCTCAGTATTTTCAATATGATCCTTAAATGCTCTATGTGCTCCTCTTCACCTTCTAAATATATCATGATATCATCGATAAAAACTATCACAAATCGATTCAACCATAACCGAAAGACTTGATTCATCAAGTCCGTGAAAGTTGTTGGGGCATTTGTGAGTTCAAAAGACATCACCAAGAACTGATAATGCATGTATCTGGACTGAAAAGCAGTCTTCAGGATATCCTCTGCCTTGATCTGCAACTGGTGATATCCCGATCAAAGGTTAATCTTTGAGAACACTTTTGTTGTGCGCAACCGATCGAGGAGGTCATCTATCTTAGGCAAAAGGTATTTGTTCTTCACCGTTACTTGGTTCAACATTCAGTAGTCGATACATAGCCCCATTAAGCCATCTCTCTTCTTGACGAACAAGATTGGTGTAACCTAAGGTGACACACTCGGTCTGATAAACCTCTTATCAAGAAGCTTCTATAACTTCTTCTTTAGCTCCATAAGTTCAGCAAGTGCCATACAATATGGCACTCTCAACATCGGTGTCGTTCTTACTTTCTCGCATATATCCCCTATATCTCCCACAAAATGAAATAATATATTATGAATAAGGGTAAAGGTGACATATGTTTGATTATTAGGTAAAGGATTTCCATTAAAGTCTTTTTTTACCTTTGTTAATATGACAAGTTTTTTTTATCATTGGTGAGATACACTACAAGAAACCTGTGGATTAGCGACGACCTAAATCCGTCGCTAAACAGTTTAGCGATGGATTAGCGTCGGATTAGCGACGGATAGCTTTCATCATGAATTTTTCGACGCTAAGTAGTGCCAAAACTTATTTGTCGCCAATTCCATCACTAATTTGCGACGGATTAGTGACGGATATGATCCATCGCGAGTCCTTCTCTATTTTAAATTAGCGATAGATAATATCCGTCGCTAATCCATCGTTAAATTTTTAAAAAAAAATTTAAAAAAAATTGCTCTCTGCCGGCGCGTTCTCCGGCAGGGAGCAATTTTTTTTTCACAGAACCAACGTGTTCCGGCGTCGGGACGCTCTTCCGTAGCAAGCCAGTCACGACGGGAGAAGGGGTCGTAGTGGAGACGAGATTCGGCGAGGAAGAGACGGGACAGGCGGTGGAGACTGCCGAGGGGCACCGTTGGGAGCGGTCAAGGCAGGCGGCGTAGCCAGGGTTGATGGGGGAGAACTTGCTGGAGGCGTCGGGCTGGACGACGACGCAGAGGATGGGGTGTCGTTGGTGCCCGAGCAGTCTCCACCGAGAGGTGCCTGAGAATAGAGGATGGAGGTGCCGTCGGGCTGGACGACGAGACGGGGACGGAGAGATCGCTGCAGAGCGACTGCAGAAGCTGCGTGTGGTGCGAAAGGTGCCTGAGAAGGTCGACCTCTGTGGTGCGAGAGGTCGCTACGCGTCGTCAGAGGAAGGTGGGGATGGTTTAAATCGAACAGGGGGAGGGAAAAATAGAGGGAGGAAAATTTTCAAACGGGGGGGAGGGAAAATTTCGCGCCTCAGGCAGGACGGTTTAAATAAAAAATTAGCGATGGAATTACCGAGGGAATTTTTCTGTCCCTAATCCGTCGCTAATTAGCGATGGATTAGGGACAAAAAATTTCCCTCGCTAATTAGCATTTTTTGTAGTGTTTTGGTGACTAAAAATTTTTGTTGCTAATCTATCACTAATTAGCGATGGATTTAGAGATGGAAATATTTCCGTCGCTAATTTTGCAAATATTTTAAATGTTAGCGACAAATAGTTTTCGCTCACTGATTCGTCGCAAATTTGCAACAGAAAAAATCTGTCGCAAATTTTCGTCGCTAATTAGCATTTTTCTTGTAGTGATAATAGTTTTCATCATTTCTTCTGAATATTTTGATCCTAGTTTTATTTTTGGATCCATTGTTATTGGTTTGAACATAGAAGTACTAGGGTTTTTTGACACAGGAGTCTTTACTTGAATGGTCGTAGCAGACACTGTTGCTACAAACTTCTTCTTTTCTTGATCCAAACTAGATAGAGTATTTTCTATCCTATTAGTTTGCCTTCCTATTGGTATAGTTTTGTTGTTTCATTAGATGTTGAACATGTTCTGGATTGATTTGAGAAGAATCTGATTTAGGGATCGCTTTAAAAGGACATGCCCTAACTTCTCCTTCATCTATTGTTTCTAATGGAGGATGAAAAGACTCTATTTCAGTCCCTTTGGTTGTTTTTTAAACCTTCTTTCCTTGTATTGTTAGGTCTTTAATTATGGATTCTTTAGTTTTTTATTCAAGAGGGGAATATAATATTGGTCATACCAATAAAAAAGCATAATATGTCTCTTCTCCTCTTGTATTTTAGCTACCATAGCTTTCTAATTTGATGCATTTTATTTTCATTATAGCTATCATAAAACCAAATTGTTTTATCTTTATTTTCAATCTTAGCCATATCTTTTGCTAAGAGCTTTTTATCAATTTTAAACTCTTCTTTCATAATCACATTTACTTCTTCGAAATCGGACATAGATATCGAAGGTTCATAACTTTGCTTATATGTAGCATAAGCTATGTTGGGATTATAAATAGGCTTTTCTCTTTCTACTTTTGAGGTTGGGATGGATGAGGTAGAGGGACTAGCAGGGGTGACTGTAATTTCTTTTTTAGATGAAAATCGAATATGGATCTCCATCAGAAGTTTCCACAATCCTTTTAATCTTTGTATGTTGCAAAGTTTGTGGTGGCACAACTTCAGTGATTGTCCATGTTTCTGGAAGCTTAATGTCTTACCATCTTATTTGTTTGGGAACAACAAAATTGTTCTTAGGGTTTGTCTCAAAAGTATGTAGTCAAACCCTTTGAGGTGTATTGTTTTGCTCTTACAGTTATTGTGGTCATAACTTTATAATATATCTTGTAAGCTACTAATATATTAATTGCATTGGGTTTCATATTAAACCTAGAAGTTTGTATGTCTATATTTAAAACCTTCGGAAGAAGAGAATCTATCAAGGCGACTGAGCAATCCAGAAAAGTATTAAAGAATATGGGTCCTTGGCTAAGGCTGGCTTCTACAAGGCCCAAAAGAGCATCTGTATATTTTAGATTTCAATTGTCTCTTAGACTGACTAATATTGTTGTGTTTAATACTTTTATGGTTAAAGATTTAACCGTGACTTGTACAAGTCCTAGATGAACATATTTGTACATTTGTTTAGCTTTCATTGCTTTTATATCTTTATCACTAAACAATTGTAAGGATACTTGTTTTTTCATTGTGGGAAGGGTTTTTTCTATTGTTTTGATATAAAAATCTGATTGCAACTCAGAAGTTCCTTGCTTATAAATTTCTTTTATGGGAACCTTTGGGATTTTCCAATTGGTGATACTTTTTTCTAAATTTTTAAAACATATTGAGCTCGAATTTTTTACTAAACATAGTCCTTATGTAGGATGATTGATCATGACTTTCTTTTGAACTATTGATAAAAGCTTGTATTAATCTCCTATATATTTTATCATAGTTGCATGTCAATGGTTAATAAAGCTCTCACAAAGTCTCTAAACTTGGCTTTGATACCACTTTGTGAAGATAAACAAAGCCATCAATGAAACATACAACAAATATGAAACATACACTTAACAATACATTGAAATAACTAAAATACCATATTACAAGATACTTACTAGAAGAAAAACACTTAAACACTTATAGAGGAGGCAGATAATACCTTAAGCAGAGGTAGACAATGCTAAAAATCTAAAGAGAGAGATGAGGGGCAAAGGCATGATTCATCATACTACCACTAATTCTTATTTATAGATGTAGAGTTCCTCCCTTTGATAATGGAGAACCCACTTTGCTTTTGTCGAGTCTTCTAGTGCTTTGCTTTTGATGATGGAGAATCCACTTTACTCAAGTGGAGACTTGCTTTTGATGGTAGTGTTATTTTTTATAGTGGAGTCTTTCTTTTGATGGTGGAGAATCTACTTTACTTAGTGAAATTATGGAGGAGTCTTTTTAAGGAATTTGTCTTTATTCTCTTATCTTGATGCTTCTTGACTTTTATCGAGTGTCACTGGTCTTGCTTTTTCATCTTTTTGATAAGTTGATATGGCAGACGATTATTGTTGTTGTTGGCATTGGATGAAGTAGAATTTTTTGTTCTTCCTTTAGAGGAGAATAATAACTTAAGTACACTGGGAGGAGTGAGTCTTTGTCTATTGGATTATCAAGGGATTTTTCCATTAGTATGTTTAATGGACTTGAAGAGTGTTTCATTGATTCTAATACTCTCTTATAGGCTTTAATTTCTAGATATTTCCCTGATAATTTAGGGTTTTTATTAAAGATTTTTTCATGTATCTTCTTTTTGAATTGTCCTAATTTTGGACCTTGAGATGCTTTATCTCTTTTCCTTCGAGAATTAGTTGAATGTCAAATTTATCCTACCACTTTATATCAATTTGCTTAATAAACAAGGGCAGCCAAGTATTTTTTGCAATAACTTTGAATTATCATTTCATGATCCATGGCAATCCAGTGGTTGCACAAAATCTCATTAGCATGTTCTCCTCATCTTTAGAAGACCAAAATTCATTATTCGAGTTAATTTTTCTAACCTTTCTTTAAGGTCTTTCAACAATATATCATTGGTGGCCCCAAATTTTGACTAGAAAAAACCACATTGGAATTTTTTTGACTTGGTTAATGAACCTAATAAACCAATAATGTCTATTGTTGAGATTTTGAATATATAAGACATTAGTATAGACATCCATATATTCCTGATAATTATAATATCTCATGCCTTGGATTTTAGAAATGATTTTTCTAACCATGTTTAGGTCTAATGAAATATCTCAATCATGTAGAAGCAATATTTTTTCAATGTTCATTTTGGAATAAGCATTTTCATTTGCATGCCAAAATTTTGCACTTTTTGTTTCAATTAGGTTTGTTTTATAAAATTAGGATATATTACAAAGTTATGACCATAATAATTACAAGAGCAAAACAATACACCCCAAAGGGTTTGACTACATACTTTAAGACAAACACTAAGAACACTTTTATTGTTCCCAAACAAATAAGATGGGAAGACATTAAGCTTCTAGAAATATGGACAGTCACTGAAGCAGTGCCACCACAACCTTTGCAACATACAAAGATTGAAAGGATTAGAGAAACTCCTAATAGAGATGTTCATATTAGATTTGCATTTAAAAGAAAATTTGCAACCCCTGCTAGGGCTTCTACCTCATCCATCCCAACCTTAGAAGTACAAAGAGAAAAGCTTATTCATAATCCCAGCATAGCTTATGCTATATATGAGCAAAGCTATGAACATTTGATATCTATGTCCAATTTCAAAGAAGTAAATGTGATTATGGAAAAAGAGTTTAAAATTGATAAAAAGCTCTTAGCAAAAGATATAGCTAAGATTGAAAATAAAGATAAAACAAATTAGTTTTATAATACCTATAATGAAAAGCGAAGGCATCAAATTAGAAAGTTATGGTATGCTAAAATACAAGAAGAGAAGAGACATAGTGTTTTTTTATTGGTATGACCAACCTCTTGAATAAAAAATACTAAAGAATCCATAATTAAATATCTACTAACAATACAAGCAAAGAAGGTTTGAAAAACAACCAAAGGGACTTAAGTAGTCTTTTCATTCCCCATTAGAAACAATAGATGAATGAAAAGTTAGGGTATGTCCTTTTAAATCTATCTCTAAATCATATTCTTCTCAGATCAACACAGAACATGTTGAACATCTAATGGAACAACAAAACTATACCAATATCTTGTTACACTTCATGCGAAAACAAACTAATAGGATAGAAAATACTCTATCCAGTTTGGCTCAAGAAAAGGAGAAGTTTGTAGCAGTCGTGTCTGCTATGACCATTCATGCAAAGACTCCTATGTCAAAAAACCTAGTACTTCTATGTTCAAACCAATAGCAATGGATCCTAAAATAAAACTAGATCAAAATATTTAGAAGAAATGATGACAGAACTAATGAGAAGTGGGATGGCCCCACCCTTTTTTTCATTAGGTCCTATGAGCACCCTCTAAACATCATACTTTCAAGTACTTTTTAGTTGATCTGAACGGTTAGATGTGTTTATCTTTGTTTACTCAATAGAGAAAATGTAACGCCCCCAAACTTTTAACCTTAATTTTTTTTTTAATATTGAAATTTTGAGACCAATTTTTTTTTACAAGTGTAAGTAAATTAGATCTTATAATGCAGAAACAATTTTAAAAAATGGTTAAGACTTTGGGTGGGGTCATGCTAAATATAACAATTAAATTAAAATGTATGCAATATACACATTTCAAACCACGTACATTATAAGAGTGAAATATAAAGAGTTTTAATTTCATTTCAAATCAGAGTATAAAAAACAACAATTCAGTCTCTACATGATCAAATACTTAAAAAAAAAAGATCATATCTATCAAGATCGTAAGATAAGAGTGGATCCTCAAGGATGCAGCTCGATCGGTTCTTTACTTTAGTTGCTCATCATACTTTACATGCATTACCTATTCCCCATAAAATAGGGTCAGACTTGTTAAAGTCTAGTAAGTCAACAAAAACTCAAACTTGAAGAAAACATATCAAGCATTCAAAGGTAAGGATATGATGTATTATTCATCAATCATCAAGTGATAGACAAAGGAATAATGTCTCATAAGTCATTCATTCAAACATAAGGCATTTAAAAGCATTTCATCACTTAATATTTCATTCAACCTTAACTTACATCATAAAGCATAATCTAAATGCATTCAAAACATACAAGTCATCACATAAATATATATACATCTAAGACATTCAGGTCATTGCATCATTTTTTTATGCATTCATATTTCTTATAAATAATAGGTCAAATCATATTTGGCCATTCCAACGTGAAACACACATACATACTTTCTAAGTAAATCAATTAAATATTCATGATACACCTCAATCATGATACATAGGTGTGATATATTTAACTCAGACAATCATAATGCAATTATTTGCAATGAAACTCTATAGGTGTGATATGTCACTCACCTAATAAGTTAACCTAGTCATTTATAGGTGTGATGTGTCATTCACCTATACGCTAACATAAACATCTCAATCATAACCTCATATCAAGATTTAAAATTGATAAAGGTCTGATTTTCATATCTGAGTTCAGCATATAATCATGCTACAACAGAAAACTCAAATGTATAGATTTATAACTGGCTATCATCTCAACCAAATCAGAAGATCATCACAATTTATCATAACATTTTATTTAATCATAAGAAAGATTTATAGGATCCATGTCGGATCACCTGGTCTGAAAAATATATAACCTCACAAGTTGTTACCGCCCTAGATGGATGGCATGTCTGGTCTTGGATAATGCACTTTATTGCAAGGATATACAGTCTTCATAGGCTAACTGCTCTTGGACAATGCACTTTCTCACAAAGACTTATCGGTCTAGCCAGATTATCTGATTTGATCATGCACACCCACCCTCAAAGAGAATCCTTTAGGAATAGTTTATCAATGATTACCTTATCTAGTGAATATTATTGCCATACATGCATCAATACAATTGACCACTCTCAATGTCTATAGCCACTAACACAGACATAAGCATGTATAAAATTAATTGGCAAAATCATAAGATTTTATGTTACACTTTGAGACACCAACACAAGGTCAGGGGCCATTATCCGGGCTTGAACATTCAATTGATCTCAATAAGATCTATCACATATCTCATTCCATGCATCACATCATATATTATATCATATGTTACATCATATGCATGATATCGCTAACAAAGTTTCAAGAACTATAACTCATGATTGAGCTTAAATATTTATTGCATGCATTCATAATTTCACATAATGTGACATTTAATAACATATAAACACTTATCATAACATAGTCATATGAAATCATCATGCATTCATAGAAGAAACCTCAAAGCATGCATAAACAAAATATGAATTTCATGCATGCGTTTGTGAACATGCATATTTCATAATATAAAGCAACTAAACCTCAACATATGTAACTTCTATATATTTTAAGTTTTACACACAGAATAAAAGTCATATATGCATGTTTCACCACATGAATCGATATGCAAAGCAAGCATTTCATGCATAATGTGTCTCACACATAATATACATATATAGCATGTACACAAATCATGGTTCATCCATAAGAGCACGGGACGTATCAGTCCATGCATAACGGTATTTGCATAATCCTATCATGAACATAATTCTATCATGCATGCTTTCGTGCATGATTCATTTATCTACACTTAAATCAGTTAAATATATAAGGCAACTTATGCATACATAACAACCCTAGATACCCACAACTAAGTGTGGTGTGTGTGCATAACTTGTATTTTCAATTCAATTAAGTATTTAATGCAATAACATCTTGCCTACACAATTAATGTCTGCACATGCTCTCTACAAGTTCAGTTAAGGGATCTTACCACTAATAATGTGAAGAACAAAAAATCGAAACCTAAAAGACCGAGAAGTTTCAGAATTGGCAAAGACCACTCAAGCAATGATGCACCGAGCACTTGGTGCTCGGTCAAAAATGCCAAAAGCTTCAAAACCATGGGCACACAAGCACATACAAAACCAAATTTCAAATATGCACATTCACGTATTAAAAACTAAAGTTTAGATGCACACATAATCACTTTCAAAAACTAAATTTCTGTAATGCACACTTGCATATTCAAAACTTGAATTTAGATGTACACATAATCATTTTCAAAACTCAATTTAAACCATCAATTCACTAAATTAGGTATAACATAACCTAATCTATCAATTTAATGTATTACCTATTCAATTAGGCAAAATAATCAATTAAGCTAAATATGATAAACCTAATTAAGAGAGATTACAACATGCTTGCACATAATGAACCCCAATATGATCTCTACAAGGTACATTTTTAATACATGCACATGCATAGGAAAGAACTAAATCCCCTACACAATTAACATAGTTTAATACCTCTTTTAATAAGTAAAAAAAAAAACAATTTTGCACATGCATTTAATCTACATCAAAGCCTTACATATCATACTACATGAATCTTATACAAAACCTATTTTATAAGAAAAAAAATCTAACTAGAACATGCTTAAAAAAACACCATAAAATATGAAAATTAATTCTCATGTAAGCATTTCATCAAACACTTAGTGTGTAGTATGCTCATTATGTAGGATTAGGCCTCTAACATAATACATAGCTAAAATTGAATTTTAATTCATACCATTTCAATCTAAAACACATCTTAAATACAAGATTTAACATAATACAAGCTATGCTAATTATTTAACACACTAATTAGTTATTTTAGAATAAAATTCTAACTAATCTATCATGAAAATCCTTAATTAATCTTGATACAACTTGTATTACATAATAAGCACACAAATATGTAATCTACAAGTAGAATAGAGGTAATCATACCTTAGGAATTAGGTAAACCTCAAAAATTTGAAAGAAAAACATAGATTAAACCACCAAAAATGGTTGGCGGTGGTGGTACTTCAAATGGCAACAACTGGGCTGAATTGACTATGTTGGGTGTCTCCTCTGCACACAAATCTAGATGACTTCAACGCTATAGCACACTTCCCAATGCACCCAATTTCTAAGAAAACTCGATTTTCTTGAGGAAATCAATCTAAACAAAGGGAAATAGAAGATGAAAATGGAGAAGACTAAATCCATGCAGATGTTGCTGACGAAGATGATGTTAAACTGCAGGGTACAATTCCCAAGGTTGGGAATTCGGCACAAATCCCTAGAGAATCCAATAAGGGAATTTAGCTAGTTTAAAATTGCTCAAAAAGAGGGGGGAAACAATAAAGAAGAAGAAGATGATGGAGAGCTGCTCACCTAGGTGTCAATGGCGGTTGGAGGTGACACAAATCCCCCAAAAATATAGTACAAATCCTAAGAAAAGGGGTTGGCTAGTATCAAAGAATCTCACATATGCTTTATCCATTGGCTCTAGGAGTTCTTCCTCCTCTCTCAAGTAAGGAAAACACCAACTCAACGTTACCGACCTTGCAGAGGGCATGGGCGAGTGTGCTATATGAGTAATCATCCGGCTTTACCCTCAATTTCTTCAGAAAATCACATAACAACATCCCCAACTTGTCGAAATCCTTTGAATCGACGCAGGCAGTGAGGACGGTGTTCACCGACTTTACGGTGCGGACACAACCAAGGTTGAGCAATTCGTTGAACACCTTGAGGAAGTGCTTGAGCATCCCAACACGATAGAGGCTAATCAGGCGGATGTAGAACTCCTAAGTGCCAAGGTGGCAGACAATGAGTGAGGGAGGAACCGGGGAGTGGTTCGCACAAGAAGGTGAGAGAACGCCAACGACGACATTGTTGCATTTATTTCCTTTTTCTTCTCCCTCTGTTTGGGGTTTTTGGCTGGGATTGAAGAATAAAAGTAAGAGAAGGGGATTGGGTGTCCTAGTGGGCCCCACCCAACTTGACCTCACCCTAGGTCTTGTGTGCCTAGGGTGTTGAATCTGGCTCGAGTCTGACCCAAGTGAGTCTGTTCCCACCAAATTGCACCACAAGAAATAAAACAATATATAAAAAAATGATGACATAAAAGAACTGAAACTTTAGGTTTTAGAAATAATTACAAGGTTAAAATGAATATTTTAATAAATACATTAAATCTAAGTAAAGCACTTATTGTTAAACTTGGCCGACCTATTAGGTCTGAACTCACTTAAACACTGAGTCCATAATAAAAATCCATCTATATATAAATTTCTTTAAAATGCACTTAGAACTCTAACAATCCCCATTAACTATTTGTTCTGGCAATATTTAATCAAACATTATATCAAAATACATGGTCGTTTAATTATTCTTTGACCAAAATGCCCTTCCTTATATTTTCTTCCGAAAACCGACAAAATATATCTAGTTAGTTTTCAAAATACTTTGAAAACACCTAGATGAGTTTTTGACTCAGTAAAACAAATAGATTTTATGATAATTTAAATATTTTAACAATATTCTGTCTCAAAGAATTTTTAAAATGACTATTTTACCCTTATTGGTTAGAAAAGAATAATTTAGCATGTAAAATACCCATAATTGATATTTAAAAGATAAAAACACAATTCTAACTCAATAATAAAGCAAATTTTTTATTTATTTACGATATAAAAAATTTATGGGTTTTACAAAAAATGTATTTGATTAAGAGTTTTTATGCTCCGGTGTGTATTTTAAAGAGGTAAAAAAATCAATGGTTGATATTAACTAAAATTTGATGTTAAAATATTTAAATTTTACATTAAATAAATTTGAAATAATGGTTATTTCTTAGTAAATAAGTAATAATAAAAACATCTAACAGTTCACATCGAGCAAAAAATACTTGAGAGTGAAATTTTTAGATGGTCTCAACCGACCAACAAAAAAAAGGGTAGGACCATCCCCCTTCTTATCTATGGCGGAGTGTCCAACCAAAGAAAGGTACAATGGTCCAACTACTTTTAAAATTCAATTTTAAATATGTTTTTCGGTAAATCTGAACATACATATGTGATCTTAATGGTAGAAAACCTAAGAACTAGTTCTTGTAACACATTTTTTCAATGTGCATATTGGATTTTATAATTTATTAAAAATCAATTGTTTGAAAATTTTGAAGTTTTCTTGGTAATGAAAATCCAATCTATGCACTAAAAAATTTGCAGTAAGAGTTAGTTTAAAAATTGTTTTTTTAAGTGGTTTGGACTTTTTATATCTTTCTTTGGATGGACGGTCCTTATATATATATATATATATATATATATATATATATATATATATATATATATATATATATATATAGTAGAGAGTAGGCGTTTACTGCATGTGAACCGGGTTTTTAGAGTGCTTTTCGTAAATCTGACCCTGCAGATATGTTCAGCATGAATGATTTGCTAGAAAATGATACTTGGATTATATTTTTTTGATGAGAAAATGTGAAATTTTCAGCTTCAAATATTTATGAAAATTGCATACTGTTGATTTTCAAACCTTATAAAAATCTACCTGCGTGTCGGGGACAATCCAAGAGCTCATTCCTATAAAATCAAGCATACATAACACATCTATATGGTCAAATTTGAAAAACAAAAACATGAAAAAACCCTTCAATAGCCAGGTAGGCTAGCAATAGCCATGGATCGTAGTAGGCAGCTACCCCTTACTGTGTGTGTATATATAACGATGACTCAGGATTTTTGTGAATATTTAAGCATCCAAAAAATTTTGTCAAGAAAGCAAGATCCAACAGTTGATTCCTAGCAAATGGACCATATCTGCAAGGTCAGATTTGTAGAAAAGAATCTGAAATACCTAGTTTATACTCTAGTTCTCATATTCTAGTTTGCTACAGACAATTGTAAATACAATCAACTTATCCAACCAGAGGCGTAGCTGGGGGTGGGGGGGGGGGGGGCAGGACTGGGCTGTAGCCCAGTCCTGCCTCCCGAAACAGTTAATTTTTTTTTTTTTTTAAAAGCCCAGTCCTAGCCCAGCCCTGATTCCATATGAAATAGATTTTTATCCATTTTTGTAGCCCAGCCCAGCCCTGACTGCAGCAAATAGTTTGATTTGTCCATATGAAATCGATTTTTATTAATAATTGCAGCCATTTTTTATTTTATCTCAAAAAACATTTTTTTCGGGGGCGCTGCCCCCCGAACCCCCGACTATCACACCAAACATAATTTTTTTGCTACACCCCTGTTTGCCCCCCCCCCCCCCCCCCCTCACATGAATCCTAGCTACGCCACTGTATCCAACCCTGTTTTTTGGTCACATCTAACATTGTAGATGTGATCTACTTGTTTTATTTAGTGAGAACAGATTTTTGATCAGCGGAATACTGGTATGTAGGTTTTTTCAGTGATCTATAAACCAATGGTTGGGAACACATTGATTTTTCTAACTAAAAAACATATTTTTTCATTTAAAAAATAGGCCAAGGGCCGGTTTCTACTAAATAAACCATGTTGAACACATCTATGAGGTTAGATTGAGTCAAAACACAACTTGCATTGTCATATTTCAACTAGATTTTAGGTACAATTGATTGTAGCAAATATATGTGAGTACTTTTTAGATTGTACATGTAGCATTTGAGTTCTCCTTTTCTTGACCCCACGGAGCCTGGATCCAAACTCGAATGTATGTTTCCTGGTTGGATTCAGGTAGACCTAAATGGGTTTATTTTGTTGTCATGTAGACAAGGAAATGAGTTTATAAATAAGAGCAGTTTAGGCTAAGAAAAAAAGTAGGGGAATAGTGTTACTTTTGGTTCTCCAAACTTCTTCACCTTGACCAAGCCATGAACATGAACACAATATACAATTTTACTAATGCTTTCTCTCTCTCTCTCTCACGATGGAATTGTCCCTAGGATTGAATAATGAATATTGTTGACAGGCAATGCGTCCTCTGTTAATTTCTACTACATAACTTATGTCACGTGCCCTCAGCATTTTGGGTGTATCCCTAGTGGTAGGAGTGGACACGTTTGGACATGCTGTCACGAACACCAATATGTATTGCTATTATTTTAGTATTTATAATAATATTATAATATTTTTTATATTTTTCAATAAAATGTATTTTTACTATTAAAATATAAAAATAGTTTTTATTGATTAAAATTAAAGTTACGGTGTTTTCATGTGCTATTTTCCAAAAAAATCTCGAAATTATGAGTCAAACTCACGTCATATGTTCTCGTGTCCACGAATCTTTTGATATAAGTTTCAACTTATCATAGTACTAACCATGGTTATTGGAATCCTAACCTGACCAAATCGTCTCAAGAGCCAAAAAATTCTGTGATACCCGTCCATCTTGATTATCCAAAAAAAACATGGTTAATGGAAACTTTAAAAATAGCGATGGAGGATCTTTTTTTTAAGCTCGATTCTTAGGATGCTCGCTTCAAAAGCACTCCTTTCGCGTTTATGAAAATGTTAATGAGAAGATTGGTTCTAAAGAACAAAAAACTTGCTTTTTATTAATTTGAAAAGTTTTTAAACTTCTTTAATGTTGAAAATACACTTTTGATAATAGATTCACTGTGCTTTCTTCTCAAAAATAAGGTTTTTATTACAAAACCTACACATCATATGGGAAAGCAAGTGTTAAAAGATGAATTTATGCAAAGCTTTGAGATATTTTTTCTTGCTCCCACTGTATACTTTTTACTTGCTTCTCTTTATGCTTCCTAAATGCTTCACACTTCATAAATGAACACATTTTTTTACAAACTCAGCTTGGCGCTTCATGCTTTGTGCATGGCTCCTCCCACTCTCATCTTTTCCTAATAATTATGTTCTAAACCATGTTAGCATATCAAGTGCTGAAAAGTTTGTCCCAAAGGGGTTTGGCATAGTGAGATGAGAGACCTAGGCCGCTGGGCAGGTGGCTTAGGTTCAATTTCCATGGGCGTCACCTCCTGCGGAAGGGAAGGCGAAGTGTGGTGACTCTTTAGGGACAAGGGGTAAGCCCACTGAGGTTTATGCTGCCAGGACAGCGATCTTAAGTATGAGAGACAGAGCCAGTGTGGTTAGGTCTCTGATCCTGAGGGGGGGTTCTCTGTGTAAATATAAAAAAAAGCTTTAAAAAATTTCTAAAATACGCCTGTTCTCCGTTTAATACAATGGATCTTATTTGCATTTTTTGGGCACAATTGTATTGTTATTTATTAGCTCTAATTCCTTATTAATAGGTCAGGGCTATAATTAGCCTATTAAAAAAAGGATGGAGCTACGTCTTATAAAGACATGTTTAATACACCACCGAGGTGGTATCCCATGTGGTAAGCGGGGTTCTGTGCCAAGCTCAAGGCCCAGGTTCGATTCCCTCTACAACATGGGGCTCAAGAGATATCTAGTAGAGGTCTGCCTAACCCCAGCTTGCCTATCACAAAAAAGACATGTTTAATACCAGTTCAAGAGTTCATATTTCACTTCTCTCTCCTTTTGTGTACACAAAAGGGGATACCACACGTTTGGGGTTGTCCTTGTGGCCTAACTCAAAGGACAGAGCCATTTTGTTTATCCAATTGTCACATCTGACCGATGTTATAGCTAAACTTGTGTTTGACTTTCCTTTTTTGCTGCATTTTTTTTTTAAATTTTCTACATATCATTAGATTCTACCTTCATTAGTACAATACTAGCTTTCACTGTTTTTTTTTTTAACTTTTTTCCCTTTCTTTTTCTCCTCTATTCTTAGAAAGCAAGGGCAAAACTGTGTTCTCCTGGACCTTTATAATTGGGTAAACCTGACAAATCTTGCCAAAAGGTAACATATATGTGAAACAATAGCTTTTGGTCAAAACTTATTCGAAAACATTAACACCTAAGTTTTATGGCCATCTTTTTTTTAAAGGTACTTATAGAATTTTAAAAGTCAATTATGCAAAAAATTGAAAACAAAAGTTGGGTCTTTTTCTTCAACAAGGTTACCCTCGTGACGTTAAATCCAAGGACATTTTTTCAAGGAGAGAGAGAGAGAGAGGTTTGACCATCCATGAGATTTATGTGAAGTTCACGGTGGGTTCTTCTCTATCTTGTATGACGAGAATACCCCTCATACACGCTCACCGCTAAGATGGTTTGGATGGCATTTTATATAATAAATATGGGTATTTATGCAAATACAGCCCTTGAGGTTCAGTTTCGTCCTTGACTCGAGAAACAGGGAGATTTTTGTAACTGAAGAATTGTGAAAAAATGGCCATGGGGTTGCACCTGACTCAAGCTGGGCCGGATAGAAGCAGTCGTTTGTGGAATTTGATGTGGGACCCACCACCTTGCTCTGGATTGGGTAAGGAAGGAGAAGGAGACCCCCTCCTTTTCTCTCTAGCCAAATGTCAGATTTTAATCCTATTTAAAAATATTTAAAAATGGACACTCACCTCCCTTTCAATCACTAATAAACGACCAAAAAGTTTAGAACCCCTTCATTTTTAACGCCGTTAAATTGCTGGCATCTAAGTATATTCACTGGAGACCTTTGGGCTTTTGGCTTTGCCCACTGGGCCCCGCAAAATAGACCTGTGATGGCCCCACCACGTATCAGGCAAAATGACCACCGTCTCCAGCAGACTTGGCCTCGATTTTCAGGTATGGCATCAAGTCCGGACTCAGATTTGATTGAACCCACCATAAGAGAAACCATACCCAAACCCGATAAAAACTACATGAATCAAACCCGGGTCATACTGGATAAAATAAATATATTTTTTTTATCATTTTTACATTGAAAAATTGCAGGTCTTAATCGAAACTAGGGTCGGTCCCAGGTCTGGTATAAAATTTCACAAACTATACCCAGATTCATGTATTAATTGGACTTTCGGGTCCCAACCCGAGTCTTAATCGCATATTCTTATTTATCACCATACCCAGACCCGACCCTTACTAAACCCTATAGGATCCCGGTAAACCCGACCCGTTGACACCCCTAATTAAAGTATGGATGATCCATTCAGAACCGTTGATGGCAAAGGTGGACGGCATTATAGGATGAAAATATATCAGTATAATGGAGCATGAAACTTAGGCAGGTAAATACGATGGAAGATTAGGATTAGGAATGCTGGGCCCCACCTACATGTGCCCATGAGTCACTCACTTCGTGGTTTTTCGCTTTTATAATACTTTCCAGAGATTGGATCAGGTGATATTGAAAATTACCTCTACCACCAAAAAAAAAAACTTGTGGTACGAAAATGCCCTTTAGGGAGAAGCCCTGGTGATAGAAAATGCCTGCTTTCCATCGCAGGGAGGTTTTGAGCAACCTTTAGATGGTGAATTCACTAAAATACCCTCTTTATGGTTGTGTTTACAAGGAAAAATAGTTCCATCTTTGTGATTAGATTGTTTTGGTTTGGAAATAAGCCTTAGAATATATTGGGGACAAGTGCAAAGGTAGTATGGTTTGTTTCAAAAAGCTCCTTCACCTTCCTATTAATTCCTAAACGGTCCTTCTTTCTTTACCAAGGCCATGTTGCAATTTATCTTTAGGTTCTATTTTGAGTAACCTCATCAGTATTTTTTTTAGGCGAATTATAGAGGTAAGTTTTAGGTCAGCTTTGAATGCATATGTATAGTTACTTAAAAAGTGAGGATCTGAGATACATTGTTTGAATGCCTTGGGTTTGAGTGTCGAGTTTGAACTACATTAGCACGCCCGCATCCGATCAGCAAATTTTGAGACAGGAAACTCAGCAAATTTTGAGACAGGAAACTCTTAATGTATCATGATCGCATTAAAAGAGCCAATCCGGATCGGAAGAGCCGATTATAACGTTAACATACTTCACTAGACATGCTAAGTTCGTTTTCATGCACAATGGCGAACAACTTTAGCGAAATTTGAACTTGAGATCCCTCAGTTAAGATGGTGCAACTTTACCGATCTAGCTATCTCGTTCAACTCTACACATGGCAAGTAGCCTTAAGATAATTAGGTAATCTAATTTTTCTCCTATATTGGCAACCATGACGAAGTCATTTTGTCTTAGGATCAGCGCGATCCAAGAAATTATCATCTTAACCTTGCCTACTAATCCAAACACAAAATTGAACCAATTGTGACAACCAACATCACCATCCTCAGTGAAAATCATGTCCTCACAATGGATATAAAAGTAATTTGTTAGCATGTGGCAAAATGCTAATGCTCACCCAACTCTTTTATGTTATGATTCAATTTTATTAAGAGTTTCAAGAGAAAGGGACGTGAGCGTCATTTCATGAGATAAGCTATGACATTTTGAACAAAGTGGCCTGCAAGCTATTCCAACTAGTGGCAAGGGCAATATAGCCATATAGGCTTTTTCTTAATTGTTTTTATCTACGAATTGATAAAATTAAACTCACTCTTTCACTTCATCTTTTATTTAATTATTTAAAATCAAATTTCTCATTTAAAAAAGAAAAAGAAAAAGAAAAAAGAAAAGATGGTGCAAGCGGTAGGGGTCAACAAGATATGTATCAAATATTCCTTCACAATTTAGCTATCTATTACAGGAGAAATAAATAACAACATTTAATATTTTTCTATTTTATAAATTTTGTCAGGAAAAAAAAAACAATGTAAAGTTAAACATTTACTACACCAAATATGGAGGAGGGTCATGCGCCCCTCTTCCTTTCCTCCATTTTCCCGAAGAATTCAGAGCAAATTTTGATGGGTTTTTAGCCTCTATGGATTGTACAAAGAGCTCTAACGAAACCCATTTCAATCTACAGTTTTTCATTCACTCTGTTTCTTTTCTTTTGAATTTTTTTCCAATACCCAGAAATGAATTTTGCCTTCTTTTTGGTCTTTCTATGGGTTCGTGGTTTTGTTTTGGCTTTTATTGTATAGTTGTTTGTGTTTTCCTATAACTACCGAAGAAGAAGAAAGAACGAAGAAATAGTGGGTTATTGAGTTTCTTGGGATTGTTGAACATTTAAAGCATTTTTTTCAGCAATATTGGTTAAAAAAATTTAGTGGGTAACTCTTCTTCTTGATAGAAATTTTATATCTTTTTTGGAGATTGAGGAAGAAGAAGCATATGGGTAAGCAGGGGCCATGCTACCATTGTGGTGTTACAAGTGAGTCTTTCTCTTTTTATTTGTCTTTTTTTCTCAGATGGTATTTCTTTCTGTTTTTTTATCGTGTTTTTGATGAAAAAAGTATTGGGTTGTTCTTATTTTGGTTCTCTTTTGCGTAAAGAAGGAAGTATTATTGTTTTTCAATGTTTATAAAATGAAGAAATTGTTAGGGTAAAGGAATGGGTTCGGTGTTATTGGAGTGCAAAGAAAATTTGTTTTGGTTCAATAGTATTGAAAAATTTGATAACATGGACTTCTAATCTGGTTTCTGGTTTTAGTTTTGTTGTTTCTGCTTTTTGGGTTTATAATATCTTGTTCTTTTCATTCAGTTCATGTTTTCTGGAATTATATCCATTTTGTTAATTGAATTGTGCAAGGGAGTTTCACTATTTCTTGATATGTTTATCTAAGATCATTTGACTGCAAGATGGTTCTTCTTTTGTATGTTCAGAAGTAAATTTTTGGGTTCTCTTTGCATATTGGTGATGCAGTAACCATTGTGTTTTAGTGGGTTTGTATTAAGTCCTCAGCATTAGCGCTGCAAGATTCATCCTTCTCTAAGTATTTTTTGTAGTTCAGCTCCAAGTGTATTTGTGGGGAACCTTCTTCTCCTTGAGTACTGTCGCAACTCCCCACGTGAGTTACCCATTTGTGAATTTAACTTGTAGACAATTTACTGGAATGCTTGGACTTTTGTCTTTTTGTTCATGGCTAGTAACTTTGTTCTTCTTCTGGTTCACTCTTTCTGCCCGAAGTTCGTTTTGACATTGTGCTTTCAAATCACTCTGTATATTCAACCATGCATTATACCTTTAAAGCAGCAAGAACTGAAAGTTCACTGAACTGCTATGAAGGCATATTGATTGTCAGAGTCTTTGTCATTTGTTCATGGCTAGTACCTTAGAGATTTCTCTGGATTGTCTTTTTCAATTTCATCATGTCTGAGTTCAACCGTGTAAGGTACCAGTAAAGTTGCTTGAACCAGAAACTTGAGCGAGATTATTCAGAGTCATTATTAATAGTACAACAGTAGATTTGAATATTGAAAGGTATAGAGCTCTTCTGGAAGAGAATTTACTGTGATCTCGAAAATTGGTAATCGCTTCACTAGCCAATTTTCAGAAATGTCACTTCACATATGTAATTTTGAAGGTACAGAGCTCTCTAAAGTGTGACCTCAATAAGCTGGTTGTTACTTTCAATAGCTACTTAATTGAAGAAGTGTAGCTGCATGTTTGCAGAGGATGTGGAGTTTTAGCACAATGTGAATAGTCTAGTATCTAGTTCACCAATTTTAACCAAAAGTAAGGCTGCATATCTTAAACCCTGGATGGCACTGGCTTGCAGGCTGTGTTTCTTGTACTGTCTGGCAGTGTGAAATGTCTCCTGCAGGTCAGACAGTACCAATTTAGTTGTCTGGTTTTACCCAAAAAAGGTGTACACACATCATATGAGAGCCAGATTTTCAATTGGTATTTCCAATGTTATCTTCTCAATCTATCCTATGATGTAATCAAGATTAACTTGTAATGCTCTGATAACTTTTAAAGTTCGAAATTAAAAGTTTTTATCACATTTAAGTTGGCTCGTTTAGGTCTCGTCGATGAGACCTGAGCCAAGCCCAGACTCAAATATCATCACCTAACATCGGGTATTTTACCGATATCTCTACAACACTTAGCCAAATTTTCAGAAATCCAGAATTTATCTAAGTGTAAAAACACACTATATTACATTTAAGTTGTTTCTTCACTACTGAATTTAGTGGGTGTACTTTAGGATGATGACTTAGAAAACAGAAGTTGTAAATTGTCGGTATGTCTTAGCTTTTGTAATTCATATATTAAAAATATCAAGGTGTCCTTCCATTCATGATGATGCTTTTATGGGTTGCATTATAGTTCTACCGAGCAGTGGGTGAGAAGGCAGTGCCTAGTGCTGATTAACATCGGTAGTTGGAAGCAAAGGGGTGCTCTGTGACGTGGTACCGATGGATGTGTGCCACATCTTCACTTTGCTAGTTAGGGCTTGCTCTAATTCAAAATTGTGTTAGCTACAGAAATAATCTTACAGAAATGCCATTTTCACTTCCACTATGACTCTTAACTGTTGTATGTGTATATCAGTATATATGGGTGACCTGTGCTTCTATTTCTGAAGCTTAGTTAATGGTTCAGGTACCCCTCTTTGGAGAAATGGACCGCCTGACAAGCCAGTTTTATGCAATGCATGTGGTTCAAGATGGAGAACAAAGGGTTCACTTACGAACTACATACCACTGCATTCCCGTGGAGAGGCTGCTGAGTCAGTGCAGCGCAAAACTTCTAAGGTGAAACATGTTCCTGGTAAGACTAAAGAGCAGAAATTGCACAAACGAAGGTTGGATGAAGTAGACCAAGAAAGTGAAGATGGAACTAGTGAATATGAGCCTCAAAATGAAAAGGTTTTGGAAGAAGAGTCAAGCAATCGGTCTAGTTCTGGGTCTGCTATATCATACTCTGAGAGCTGTGCTCAGTTTGGCAGCACAGATGCATTTGACTACACAGGTTTTTTCTTTGCTTTCTTTTCTCCTATTCTACAGTCAGGGTTCCTTGGCTTCACAGGTTTAAACTCGTGTGTTCAATTTTAAATCTTAAAGCCCACTATATTCAGGATTCCTATGGACTATATCTGTATCCACAAAACCATACTCACTTCTGTGGTATAATAATTCCAATATAATAATTTAAGAAATTGAAAGGCTCATAAATTGAAAAAAGAAAAACCTGGAGAATCTAGGTGTTAAAGTATATATATATATTTCTTTATGTAATAAGTGAAACCCATTAGGGGTATTTTTGTTATTACACATTATATAATTAGTGGTGTTCTTAGAGGACCCTTTAGGGTTTTCCTTAATATATTTTATTCTTTCTTCAAGGGCATTATAGTCCTTATAATGCCCTTGGAATAGAGTTACTGGGAGTGCTCCCAAAAGCTATATTTCTAACTGTTGGGAAGTAGTCCCATCAGCTATATTTCTAGTTGTTCGGAGCACTTCCCAATGGCTCTTCTTTGCTTTCTTTTGTGTATAAATAAGGCGTGTTACCCCTCTTGTATGTTAAACATGTTCACAAGCATTCTCTTAATAATATTCCTATATTTTTTACTTGTGTTTTAGCCCCTAAGTAGCTTGTGTGGTTGTGCTCTTGTATTGACCCATAAGTAGTCTTGATTGTGTATGTTCTTGTATTCTTGTATGCCGATAAGAGGCACCCACTTGTACTCTTTTTGTATTTTCATTATATGGTATTAGATCATTGGTGCTCTTGGGTTGTATCTCATACGTGAAGATCAAGAGGAAGATCATGAAGAGTGGTGAACCAATGCCTCAGGAAGCATGCCATCAAACTTCTTCACCACATATCTTGCCTTCCTCTTCTTTTCTTCTCTTTATCTTTTATCTTTGTTTACTCGTTTTTTTCTTGGTACAATGTGTTAAAATATTATGTCTCTTTTAACTGTAAACTGAAATACCCATCAAGGGTATTTCAGTCCTTTTACTCAATAGGTGTCAGCCACCTTAATGAGCTAACATTTTTACTTTTTCTTTTTTTATTTACTTTTGCTTTTTACACTTTTTTTTCTTTTTGACTGTTGTGAAAGGGACAGCTCCATATAGCTGTTGGAGCTGCCCCAACAGTCACAAATGTGACCGTTGGGTGCAGCTCCAACAGTCATATTGAGCTGCACATGTGGCTTCTTTTTGCATTATAAATAGGCCTTAGTGGCCCTTGTAAACATATTCTTTTTTGTGAGTGCATATGCAATATTGTAAAGCCCTTCTTGGGAACTTATGAATTGAAGTTCATTTTGTTTCATGCTGTTGTGCATGTGTATCCGTGCCTTCATGCACTTGTGAGTGTTCTCCTTTGTGCCTTTGTGCACTCTTTGTATTTCTTGTATTGTGATGCTACACACAATCTCTTTTTGTAGAGATTTTCACATGGTATCAGAGCAAGGTTGTTTGGAGAAAGAAATTGGTGTGATTCTTCTCAATATCAAGTGCCTCGAAAAACATGCCTTCTGTAATGAAATTGTGGTCTTCAACAAATGCACAAATAACTCACAAACAAGTGTCTATTGGAGACACTACAAGCATGACCCTTGAAAGGGTATAAAGGGAAGAACACTTGAAAAATAAATAATACTTTATTCATGAACAAAATGCTTAAGAAGCATGGTTATTTACATTGAAGGGGTTCACCCCTATATATACAAAAAAATGGGAGAGACTCCAAAAAGAGACGTTGGATTCCAACGTCTCTTAATATAGCTGTTGGACTACAGTCCAACAACATTTATTATTATAGCTGTTGGACTATAGTCCAACAACATTTATTATAGCTGTTGGACTACAGTCCAACAGCTACTTGCACAGTCAAGTTCCAACAGGAACTTGACTGGATCAAAATATCTAGTTTCTATTGAACTAGATGCTAAAAAAGAAAATAAAAAAATAGAAAAAGAAAATAATAAAAGAAAATATAATAATATTAAATTATATATATATATATATATATATATATATATTGCAGTTTACATTTTAACACTCCCCTTCAAACTTACGGTACAATGAGCGAAAGTTTGTCTAAGAGGAAGTGAAATCTGGGAGCAGCGAGAGGCTTGGTGAAGAAGTCTGCTAATTGATATTCTGATGTAACATATGGCAGATCAATGGTTCCATGTAAGTATTCCTCTCTGACATAGTGACAATCCATCTCAATGTGTTTAGTGCGCTCATAGAATGTCCGGTTGCTTGCAATGTAGATCGCACTTTTGTTGTCACAGCACATCTTTGAAGCTTGCGTTGCTTTAGCTCCCATATCCGCTAGCAATCGTCTGAGCCAAACAACCTCCATAGTGGTGATTGCCATGGCTCTGTATTCAACTTCGGTGGAGGAAAGAGAGACTTTCTGCTGCTTCTTGCACCTCCACGAAATTAAGGTTTCACCTAGGAACACACAAAAACCAGTAGTTGAGTGTCTATTATTGGGATCACCTCCCTAGTCAGCATCAGTATATGCAATTAAATTTAATAAAGATGAAGCAGACAAGAAGAGTCCTCGTGAAAGAGAGGATTTTAAGTATCTAATAATACGCAAAATCGCTCCCATGTGTACGGAGGTGGGAGCATGCTGAAACTGACTGACTATATGAACCGCATGAGTTATATCTGGCCTAGTAATGGAAAGATAAAAAAGAGCTCCAACAAGTTAACTATAAGGAGTAGGATCATCAAGAAGTTCTCCATCATCAATTTTCATTTTAACATTGACAACTTCTGGAGTGTCTACTTTCTTATCATCTGTAATTCCAGACCTGGAAACGATATCAAGAGCAAATTTAGATTGAGATATCAAATACCCCCGAGGGGAATAAGCAACTTCAATGCCTAAAAAATATCTTAATAAACCTAAGTCAGTCATTTCAAAGTGAGTTTTAAGAAGAGATTTGATATTTGCAACTCCCTGTTTGTCGCCTCCGGTGATGATCATATCGTCCACATAGAGAAGAAGAATAATGATGCCTGCATCAGATTTCTTAACAAACAAAGCAGTGTCAGTTAAACAAGGTTGAAAACCAATATCAAGCATAACATGATTAAATCGGTCATACCAGGCTTTTGGAGCCTGTTTAAGACCATAAAGAGCTTTTTCTAGATGAAGAGCTTTACCCTTAGGGATACTAATACCAGGTGGGGCTTCCATGTATACTTCTTCAACGAGATTCCCATTCAGGAAAGCATTTTTGACATCTAATTGAAAGATAGGCCATGTTCTAATGGAGGTCAAGGCTATTAAAGTTCTAACAGTGGTCATACGGGCCACAGGAGCAAATGTTTCTTCATAATCGATGTCATACTCTTGGGCATATCCTTTTGCTACTAAACGGGCCTTATATCTTTCCAGGGTCCCATCATTTTTGGTTTTGACTTTGTATACCCACCTACAACCTATAGGTTTCTTACCCAGAGGAATATCTTGTATCGTCCAAGTATTGGCCTTTTCTAGTGCATCCAATTCTATTTTCATGGCTTCTATCCATTCTATATGATTTTTTGCTTGAGAATAGGATGATGGTTCAACATATGATTGTATTAATGTAATGGCGGCCCTATACGTGGGTGAAAAAGATTCATAAGACACAAAGTTTTCTGGAGGTTTAGAGATTCTAGACGTTCTTCTAGGTGAGACTTCAGAGTATTTTTGTAATGCACATGGAAGATTTTGCTCTCTACGTCTTGAATATTGTAGACTAACATCTCTATGGATTTGCTCTTCATTATCATCATTTTCAACAACAATAGGACTTTGATCATTGTCAAGGTCACATCCAACATCACATTCATTGGATTTTGAAGTTGGATCAATTAAAAACGAGTATTCAGTGACATCCTTGGATTTTTTCAAATTCAAAGAAGCTTTCTTTTTCCAAAAAAGATACATTTCTTGACACATATAATTTGTCATTTTGAAAATCGAAACACCTGTAGCCTTTTTGATTAGCAGCATATCCTAAAAAGGCACATGGGATTGCACGAGGAGAGAGTTTATCATTTCTGTTGGTGAAAACAAAACATTTGCATCCAAAGACTCTTAATCTAGAATAATCTGGAGTTAAATTAACAAGCTTTTCTATTGGAGTTGTATTCTTTAATGAGGAAGATGGCATCCTATTAATGAGGTAGGTGGCAGTTAGGACCGCTTCAGCCCAAAAACTTTTTGGAACTTGATTTGCAATTAGCAATGTCCTAGTAGTTTCCATAATGTGCTGATGTTTGCGTTCGGCTAGGCCATTCTGTTGTGGAGTGTGTGGACATGATCTTTGATGTGTAATACCATGTAAATTGAGATAGTCTTTGAATTCGTTGGACATAAATTCTCCCCCTAAATCAGTGCGAAAAACAGAAATATCATTTTGAAACTTATTTTTAACCATTTTATGAAATATTTGGAAGTTAGCAAAGACATCAGATTTATGTTTAAGAAAATAAATCCAAGTATGTCTAGAAAAGTCATCAACAAAAATGACATAATATGTATAACCACCTTTGGAAATAACTCGTGCGGGGCCCCAAACATCCGAATGTATTAACTCAAGTGGTCGTGAGGAAACAAAAGTTCTACTAAGAAATGGTAACCTTTTCATTTTGCCAAGAATGCAGTCTTTACAAGAAAAATTTTCAGAATTACAAATTTTTTTCAAACTTGGAAAATATTGAATTTTAGACATATGAGGATGGCCAAGCCTTTTGTGCCATAAATCCAATTCTAATTTCTGAATATTATAACAAAATGCATTCTTGGGTAATTCCAAAAAGTCCATGTAATAAAGTCCTCCTTCTCTATGGCCTTCCCCAATCAGCTTCCCTGACTGGCGATCCTGTACCCAACAACCATGAGAAGAGAAAGAGATATTACATCCATAATCAGATATTTGCGAGACAGATAAGAGATTCAAATTAAGTTTAGGGATATATCTAACTTCTGGGATAAAAAATCTTTTGGATTTTTGAAGATTTTCAAAACATCCTATTCCTTTTACTTCGAGAGATGTGCCATCGACTGTAAAAACCTTTGACACACTTGAGTTATTTTTAAGACATTCGGATAGACTATTAACATTTGGGGTCACATGAAAAGAAGCACCAGAATCTAAAAGCCAAGGAAAGTTACTTGGACCGGAGAAAGATGCAATTGCCGCTCCAGTTGAGGCTTCGGTTGAGGAGGATACCCCTTTGAGAAGAGGTTGAAGGATTTCCATCAGTTGAGCCATAGACACAGGTGCATCTTGATCTTTTGACTCAGATTCAACAGATGCAACTCTTTTTTCTTCTCTTCTTTTTAACTTTGGACATTGAGGCTTATAGTGCCCCGGTTCATGACAATGATGACAAATAACTTTTCTTTTATCAAAGTCGCCGTTTTGCCTTTCAAAATGAGGCGGCTTGTAAGTACGAGTATGATTCCCCGGTCTAGATACAGCTAAAACGGAGTCATCATCAACTTTTGGAGTACTTTTTCTAAGTCTATTTTCCTTCATAGTGAGCTCTTCTATAGTATCAACAATAGAAGGAATTTTTCCACGATGTAAAAGGGCCGATTTGGTGGATTCAAACTCCGGCCTTAGACCATTCACAAATTGATAGAAATGTTCCATATCGAGTTGCTTTTGGCGAAGCTCGATGTCTTCGGCACAATGCCATTTGGGCTCAAGAAGAGCCAACTCTTCCCAAAGTTCGGACAACTCATTATAATATTCTCGAATAGTTTTATCTTTTTGAGTCATTGTCCGAACTTTATCTTGTAAATTGCTTACATGTGCAATATCTTTAAGGGAATACATGTTTTTGAGGTATTCCCAAGCCTTATCGGCATGCTCAAACTTAGCTAGACTAGAGCATTTTTTAATGTCTATGCTATTGATGAGCCATGACATAATTTTTGCATGCCCTATCCTCCATTCTTTCCATTTCTTTTCATAAGTGGCTAACGCCTTACTCTTCTCTTCTTCCGTTAGAGGAACCTCTTTATCACCCTCTTTCTTGGTAAGAGATAGTTTAGGTTCCAAATCGGAACCATCCACTATACCCCATAAACCTTTTCCCCAAATGTGGTGCTTCATAATCGAAGCCCACATTACATAGTTAGTATCATTTAGCTTCATAGGAATGATGGTGATCTTATCATTGTCATCCATCTTTTACAAGGGTAAGAGAGGAATAAATAGGAGGAGAGAGAGAGAAAAATAAAAAGAAAAGAAAAAGAGTAGACAAAGGAATAAGAGAGGATACAAAACCAATTTTTTTTGTAGCACAAGTTCGCCTTTCTTCAAACAAATCTTCTTGAGCCAAGAACAAGGTGATGAAACACCTTTTGTAAATGTGGCACAGAAATCGAGACAGAAGCACTTCAAGATCTAAGGATTTCGTAGCTTTGATACCATGTAATGAAATGGTGGTCTTCAACAAATGCACAAATAACTCACAAACAAGTGTCTATTGGAGACACTACAAGCATGACCCTTGAAAGGGTATAAAGGGAAGAACACTTGAAAAATAAATAATTCTTTATTCATGAACAAAATGCTTAAGAAGCATGGTTATTTACATTGAAGGGGTTCACCCCTATATATACAAAAAAATGGGAGAGAGAGGAGAGCTCATTTTGAGCTCTCCAAAAAGAGACGTTGGATTCCAACGTCTCTTAATATAGCTGTTGGACTATAGTCCAACAACATTTATTATAGCTGTTGGACTACAGTCCAACAGCTACTTGCACAGTCAAGTTCCAACAGGAACTTGACTGGATCAAAATATCTAGTTTCTATTGAACTAGATGCTAAAAAAGAAAATAAAAAAATAGAAAAAGAAAATAATAAAAGAAAATATAATAATATTAAATAATATATATATATATATATATATATATATATATATTGCAGTTTACATTTTAACACCTTCAACTTTTTGGTGATTGGAGTGGAGGCTCTTCTTCATTCAATATTTTAGAAGATTACTACAACAAGAAAGATTTAAAATCTTATTGTGGTACGTATTCTTTTCTTTCTTCTTTCCTCTCTAATGGGTGAGAAAGACTCCCATTTTTCTCTTGGTTTCAAGCTAAATGGCTCAAATTATCATCTGTGAGCCGGAAATATGGAAGCTCACATCAAAGGGAAAGGGCTTTGGGGTTACATTCAAGGCTCGATTCCGGAACCCGAGCCTAAAATTACTTTGGTTAAAGAAGGAGAAATCAAAATCCTTGAGGGAGATGAAAGAACTAATGCTCTTGAGGAATATAGTAGGAAACATGAGCAATGGGAAATGAAGAATTTTAAGATCTTGTCTTGGATTTTCTCTTCCGTTGAGACAATGATTAATGCCAACATTATAAAGTTTAAAAAGGCTTCTCAAGCGTGGGAGTATCTTGAGAAGATGTATACTTCTAGGGACTTGTCCCATAAGTATTATCTTCAAAAGAGAGCGTTAACTCTTGTTCAAGGTGATATGTCTATAAGAGAGTATTTTGCGGAACTCTCTTCAATTTGAGATGAGCTTGCCATGCTTGAACCCAAGTGGAGTGGAGAAGCCATAGAGCTTCGTCATAAGCAATTAGAAGAAGACTGATTCTTCAATTTTTTGAATGGGCTAAGGCCCGAGTTTGAGCAAATAAGATCTTCTCTCCTATCCTCTTTTACCTCTCCTTCTCTTGAAGATGTCTTAACTAAATTAAGTGGAGAGGAAACCCGTATGGGCATTAGCAAGCAAAATCCTAGTGTGCTTGCAATGTCCACAAATCAAGAAGAATGTGATGGTGTTAATACCGTTTCTAGACCCGGTAACAATTTAAGAACATATAGACCTCCTCATTTTAAGAATCAAAATCAAGGAGGAAGAAGAGATTATAGCAAAATCTCGTGTCACTTTTGCAAAGAACCGGGTCATATCAAACCGGTTTGCCCAAAATGGAAGAAACTTCTAGCAATGGCAACTACATCTCAACCATCCAAAGAGGAATCTTCAAAAGAATCTCTATCTCTCAATCAAATTGTGGAGGCTCTTCAACCTCTTCTAAAGGGAGCTATTTCCGGTGCCGCCGTATCCACCTCTTCTCCTCCAGGTAAAACTTCTTGGCTCTTAGATTCGGGTGCATCCTTTCATATGACCCCAAACATTTCATCTCTTTCCGAGTATTCTAAAAATGTGTCACCTTCTTTTGTTTCGACCGCGGATGGTACTTCTCTAGAAATTAAGGGAATTGGAAATTTTAAAACCCAAAACTTCTTTATTCCAAAAATTAGACTTATAACAAAATTAAATTTAAACTTGCTTTCCGTTTCTCAACTCACGGACCTTGGGTGTAACATCCAATTCTCATCTAATAAATGTTTAATACAGGATCACCGGTCCGGGAGATTGATTGGGGAAGGCTCTGTTAAAATATGTAATCTCATATAATATCTCATATATAATCTCACAGACATGTAATGTTTTATCTCCTTTCTAGTTAGGATTTTTTGTTCAATTAATTCTAGTTAAAATACAACTAGAATTAGCCAAACCAGTCCATCATTGGACTGATTTGGCCTTTACCTTTTTGACTAGTCAAAAAGGTACATTTTTGACCAAGTCAAAAAGGTAAATCCAAAAAGAGCTCTATTAGAGCCGTTGGAGAGTCCAACAGCTCTCTTAAGGCTTCTCTCTACCTCTCTATAAATATGGGGCTATTCCCCTTGTAAAGACTTACTCTTGTTTTGGGTTTTTATCTCAAATCAATAAAATTGTTTATTTTTCATTTTTATACCCGTTTCGGGTTGTGTGTATTCTTAAGTTCTCTTTGTGAACCTTTGTGGTTCTTATGATGTATTTGTGAGAACTTGTTGAGAGACATTTGTTGTAGCGTATTTTTCACTTTCTTACATGGTATCAGAGCAAGGTCGGTGGACGTCTATTGGGAAGCGTGCCATGCAACTACTCTTCAAGAAAGTGAAGTCTTTTTGAAGGAGTGCTCGTGTGTAGCCTTGAAGGGCGTGGAAGGCTACTTATTTTCGATCTTTGTGGTTAAAATATTCCTCTTCCCACTTGCTTTTCTTCTTCCCCTCTCATTCCCAAGCTTGTAAAATGGATGACAATGATAATGTCACCATTAAGTCCATAAAACTCAACGATTCAAACTATGTAACATGGGCTTCAATCATGAAGCATCTTATTTGGGGAAAGGGTCTATGGGGCTTAGTTGATGGAACCGATAAGGAACCTAAACTAACGCTCACTAAAGAAGAAGGTGGAAGAGAAGTACCTCTTTTGGAGGTGGAAAAAACTAAGGCCATCTCCACATATGAAAAGGAATGGAAAGAATGGAGAATGGGTCACGCCAAAATCATGTCTTGGCTAATTTCTAGTGTAGACATAAAGAAGTGTTCAAGTCTCGCAAAATTTGAACATGCTAATGATGCGTGGGAATATCTTAAGAGAATGTATTCTCTTAAAGATATTGCTCATATATGTAACTTACAAGAAAAGGTTCGGAATATGGTTCAAGGAGAGAGAAGTATTAGAGAATACTACAATAGCTTATCCGAACTATGGGAAGAGTTGGCTCTTCTTGAACCAAAGTGGCATTGTCCACAAGACATTGAGCTTCGCCAAAATCAAGTAAATGCGGAGCATTTTTTTCAATTTATAAATAGGTTGAGACCCGAATTTGAATCAACCAAGTCCGCTCTTCTACATCGGGGAAATGTTCCCTCTATTGAAGATACCATTGAAGAGCTAAGTATGGAAGAAAATAGACTCAAGAAACGAGTCGACAAAAGCGATGATGATACAGTTTTAGCTGTATCTAGACCAGGTAATCACATTCGCACATACAAACATCCACATATTGGGAGAATAAACAATGAAAGGCAAGGAGGCGATTTTGAAAGGAGAAAAGTTATTTGTTATTACTGTCATGAACCCGGACATGTTAAAACTTACTGTCCAAAGTTGAAAAAATCTTATGAGAAGAAGGTAGTTGTTGTTGAATCAAAAGAATCAAATGAGACATCCATTGGAAACATGTCCCTGTCTCAGCTGGTGGAGGCTCTACAACCTCTTCTTAAAGGAACTTCTCCCTCAGCTGGAGTTGCGATCTCTTCTGTTGGCACCTCCGATCCAGGTAAACCTTTATGGCTTCTTAACTCTGGTGCTTCTTTTCACATGACACCAAATTTAAAATTACTGTCGCATTGTTATGACTTAAGTGGATCGAGTGTTTTTACTGCGGATGGAACATCACTTGAGATAAAAGGAATAGGAAATTTCGAAAATAACTCTCAAAACTCAAAAGGATTTTGTGTTCCAAAGATTAGATATATCCCCAAACTTAATCTAAATCTCTTATATGTTTCTCAATTAACTGATCATGGGTGTACTGTTTCCTTCTCTTTTCATGATTGTCAAGTACAGGATCACCAGTCAGGAAAGTTGATTGGGGAAGGCCATAGAGAAGGAGGCTTATATTACATGGATTTTTTGGAATTACCCAAGAAAACATTATGCTGCAATGTTCAAAAAGTAGGCTTGGATCTTTTACACCAAAGATTTGGTCACCCTTGTATATCCAAGCTTCAGTACTTTCCAAACATGGAAAAAATTTGTAATTTTTAAACTTTCACTTATGAAAAATGTATTCTTGGAAAAATGAAACGACTAGCATTTCAAGAAAGAACTTTTGTCTCCACTCGACCACTTGAATTAATTCACTCTGATGTTTGGGGTCCTGCACTAGTTACGTCAAAAAGTGAGTTTTTATACTATGTAATTTTCGTGGATGACTTTACACGATATACCTGTATTTACTTTCTCAAACACAAATTTGAAGTGTTCTCTTTTTTTCAAATATTTCATAATATGGTCAAAAATCAATTTAAGAATGATATTTCAATATTTCGCACTGATTCAGGGGGAAAATTTTTATCAACTGAATTTAAAGAATATTTGAACTCACATGGAATTTCACACCAAAAATCTTGTCCCTATACCCCTCAACAAAATGGGTTAGCTGAGAGAAAACACAGACACATTATAGAAACAACTAGAACACTACTTATCACACATCAAGTTCCTAAAGTTTTTTGGGCCGAAGCTATTTTAACTGCTGTGTATCTTATTAATAGGATGCCCTCATCCTCAATAGAGAATATTTCTCCTACTGAAAAGCTTTATAAACAAAAACCTGATTATTCTAGACTGAGGGTGTTTGGGTGCAAGTGCTTTGTTTTTACAGATAAGAATGATAAATTCTCTCCCCGTGCTATACCCTGTACTTTTTTAGGATATGCAAATAATAAAAAAGGATACAAATGTTTTGACCCTAAAAACAACAAGTTATACGTTTCAAGGAATGTATCCTTTCTAGAAAATGAAAGTTTTTTTGAAAACAAAAATTCTACTGAAATAGATGAGTATTCCTTCTTGTTGGATCTAGTTCCAAAGGATAGTGAAAGAGAAATTGATCTAGATGATCAGATGGATGTGATTGATTCTGATCCTCATAAAAATAGTCAAGATTGTATTCAATACTCTAGACGAGGAAATTTAGAAAGACAGTGTGCCCTGGATAAATACACAAGGGAACATGAATTTGCCTCTTCATCTAGAAAATCCACTAGGATCTCGAGGGTTCCTGCAAAGTTTGTGTCATATCAGTCATTTTCACCAAAACATCATGCCTTTATTGCTCTAATTCATTCCTATGAAGAACCTCCCAGTTATGATATAGCCAAGGATCAACCAGAATGGGTCAAGGCTATGAAAGTCGAATTAGAAGCCTTAGAAAAAGCAAATACTTGGACCATTCAAGACCATCCTCCAAACAACAAGAAACCTATTGGTTGTCGCTGGGTGTACAAGGTGAAAACCAAGAGTGATGGCACTCTTGAAAGATTCATGGCCCGGTTGGTGGCAAAAGGCTATTCTCAAGAATATGGAATAGACTATGAAGAGACCTTTGCCCCAGTAGCTAGAATGACCACTGTTAGAATCCTAATAGCTCTTGCATCAATAAAGGGATGACATATCTTTCAAATGGATGTTAAAAATGCTTTTATAAATGGATCTTTAGCTGAAGAAGTATACATGGACCCACCACCAGGAATGAATATACTTAAAGGGAAAACACTTCGCCTAAACAAGGCTTTATATGGTCTCAAGCAAACTCCAAAAGCTTGGTATGATAACTTTAGTAAGGTTATGCTTGATTTTGGTTTTCGATTTTGTCTTACTGACACAACTTTGTTTGTTAAGAATTCTGATGCAGGTATTATCATCCTTCTACTTTATGTTGACGACATGATCATCACTGGAAGTGATAAACAGGGAGTTTATGATATTAAAAAATTTCTCAAAACACATTTTGAAATGAGTGATTTGGGTTTTTTGAAATATTTTCTTGGTATAGAAGTTGCCTACTCACCTAGAGATTACTTGTTAACTCATTCTAAGTTTGCATTAGATATTGTTGCCAGGTCAGGTATTTCAGATGAAAGACATGTTGATACTCCTGAGATTGTGAATGTCAAAATGAAGATTGATGATGGAGAGCCACTCGAGAATCCGACTCCGTATAGGCAACTTGTTGGGGCTCTATCGTATCTATCTATCACAAGACCTGACATTACACATGCGGTCCATACAGCCAGTCAATTTCAACATGTTCTAACTTCTGTTCATATGGGAGCAATTTTGCGTATTATTAGATATATCAAAAATTCTATTTTTCGAGGATTATTTTTATCCGCTTCCTCTAACTTAGAATTGCTTGCTTATACTGATGCAGATTGGGGTGGTGATCCAAATGACCCACACTCAACTACAGGTTTTTGTGTCTTTTTAGGAGAATCCTTGGTGTCTTGGCGATGTAAGAAGCAACAAAAGGTCTCTCTCTCATCAACTGAAGCTGAATATAGAGCAATGGCTACAACTACTATGGAATTAGTCTGGCTTCGACGTCTACTTTTCGATATGGGAGTTGAAAGTCCAAAAGCATCAAATCTGTGTTGTGACAACAAGAGCTCTATCTATATTGCAAGCAATCAGACATTTCATGAACGCACCAAGCATATAGAAATGGATTGCCATTATGTTCGAGAGGAATTTTTTGCGTGGCACCATCAATCTTCACTATGTTGCTTCAGAATATCAGCTGGCCGATTTCTTCACCAAGCCTCTCGCTGCTCCTAGGTTTCACTTTCTCTTAGGCAAACTTTCGGTTATCCAACCGTAAGTTTGAGGGGGAGTGTTAAAATGTGTAATCTCATATAATATCTCATATGTAATCTCATAGACATGTAATGTTTTATCTCCTTTCTAGTTAGGATTTTTTGTTTAATTAATTCTAGTTAAAATACAACTAGAATTAGCCAAACCAGATTTGGTCTTTACCTTTTTGACTAGTAAAAAAGGTACCTTTTTGACCAAGTCAAAAAGGTAAATCCAAAAAGAGCTGTTGGACTCCCCAACAACTCTATTAGAGCCGTTGGAGAGTCCAACAACTCTCTTAAGGCTTGTCTCTACCTCTCTATAAATATGGGGCTATTCCCCTTGTAAAGACTTACTCTTGTTTTGGGTTTTTATCTCAAATCAATAAAATTGTTTATTTTTCATTTTTATACCCGTTTCGGGTTGTGTGTATTCTTAAGTTCTCTTTGTGAACCTTTGTGGTTCTTATGATGTATTTGTGAGAACTTGTTGAGAGACATTTGTTGTAGCGTGGCTCTAGGAAAGGAGACTTGTACTATGTGGACTTTCTTCAAATTCCTAAAAACACCTTTTGTAATGTGGCCCAACATAAAGACATAAATGTTTGGCACAAGAGACTTGGTCATCCCAACATTACCAAGTTATCCTATCTACATTTTGTTAAAGATCTTTGTAAAAATACTTTATCTTATAATGATTGTATTCTTGGAAAAATGAGAAGTATACCTTTTGAACCAAGAACTATGTTTAGTACTAAACCTTTTGAAATTATTCACTCGGATGTTTGGGGACCGGTACCTGTCATATCCAAAGGTGGTTTTGCTTACTATGTGATTTTTGTAGATGATTTCTTACGATATTGTTGGATACATTTTCTCAAACATAAGCATGAAGTTTTTTCATGTTTTAAAACATATCATATGATGATTAAAAATCAATTTAATAGTAATTTAAAGATATTTAGGACCGATTCCGGAGGTGAATATCTCTCTAATGAGTTTAAGAAATATCTTGAGGATTGTGGCATTGTCCATCAAAGATCGTGTCCTAAGACCCCACAACAAAATGGTTTGGCCGAAAGAAAGCATAGGCATATCATTGAAACCACTAGAACCCTTCTCATTTCCCAAAATATTCCTAAAATTTTTTGGGCCAAAGCGGCTCTTGCTTCCGTCTATCTTATCAACCGACTTCCATCCAAAAATTTAGATAAAATTTCTCCCTTTGAGATTCTATATGAAAAAGAACCTGATTATAATAGGTTGAGAGTTTTTGGTTGTAAGTGCTTTGTTCTTATCGATAAAAATGATAAACTCTCACAAAAAGCCATTCCTTGTGCTTTCCTTGGCTATTCGGAAACTCAAAAAGGATTTCAATGTTATGACTCTAAGAATGATAAATTATATGTTTCAAGGAATGTAACTTTTTTGGAAAATGATAGTGGTTTTAAAAAAAATGAATCTCATTTAGAAAATGCCGATTACTCCTTTCTTTTTGACCTTTTATCTAAGGATGATGATATCTCTAGTGATGATGAATCAACATATAATAGTGAAAATGAAATGGTTGTGATCAACAATAACTCTAACCCTTCTACCCCTCAAGAAGAAAATGTATCTAGAGAACCCATCACTTATTCGCATAGAGATAGAAGCACCTTTAGGAGTGCTATTGAACTATATAGTGAACCTAGTGAGACTATTTCCACTCATGATTCTCATCCTAGGAGAACTGAAAGAACTAGAAGGACTCCCTCTAGATTCGTATCTTTTGATTCTTTCTCTCCTAAATATCGAGCTTGTTTGAGTGCCATTCACTCTTATTTTGAACCAAATTTTTTTGGAGAAGCCAAACAATGTACTGAATGGAGAGAAGCCATGGAGAGTGAACTCAAAGCTCTTAAGAAAGCTAACACTTGGGAATTTAAATCTCTTCCCAATGGCAAGAAAACTATAGGATGTCGATGGGTGTTCAAGGTCAAGACTAAGAGTGATGGTTCTCTTGAAAGGTATAAGGCTCGTCTTGTAGCTAAAGGGTACAGTCAAGAATATGGGATTGACTATGAAGAGACATTTGCTCCAGTAGCTCGTATGGTTACTGTCAGATGTCTTATCACCATTGCTTCAATTCGAAAATGAAATATTTACCAAATGGATGTCAAAAATGCATTTTTAAATGGAGATCTTAATGAAGAAGTTTACATGGATGCTCCACCTGGTATGGAAATCCCTAAAAATAAAGTTCTTCGTCTTCGTAAAGCTCTTTATGGACTGAAACAAGCACCCAAGGCTTGGCACGATAGGTTTAACAATGTAATGACTGAAAATGGTTTCACTTTATGCTATACTGATACTGCATTGTTTGTTAAGAAATCTGATGCAGGGATTGTTATATTATTGTTATATGTTGATGATATGTTAATAACATGTGATGATATCAAAGGAATCAAGAGCATTAAATCTATTTTGACTTCAAAATTTGAAATGTCAGACTTAGGATTTCTGACATATTTTTTGGGAATTGAGGTTGCCTATTCTCAGAGAGGCTATTTTTTGTCTCAAACTAAACTTGCTTGTGAGATTCTTGATAGATCAGGAATCACAGATGACAAGGTCTTCGAAACTCCTGAAATAGTAGGTTCGAAGATGAAGATTGATGATGAGATTCTCTTAAAAGATCCCACACCTTACCGGCAACTGGTTGGATCCCTAACGTATCTCAGCATTACCAGACCTGATATTTCTCATGCAATACATGTTGCTAGTCAATTTCAACATGCACCTACTACATTTCAACATGCACCTACTACAGTCCATATGAGCGCCATCCTTCGCATCATCAAATACATAAAGGGTACAGTAAACAAGGGAGTATTTCTATCTTCTATGTCTGAATTAAGTTTAATTGCTTATACTGACTCTGATTGGGGAGGTGACACAAATAACCGTCACTCCACCACTGGTTTCTGTATTTTTTTAGGTGAATCATTAATCTCTTGGAGATGCAAGAAGCAGCAAAAAGTATCGCTTTCATCCACCGAAGCTGAGTATAGAGCCATGGCATCTACTACCATGGAGATTGTTTGGATTCGCAACTTGTTGGAAGATATGAATATTCAAGTTCAAGGGCCCACAAAATTATGTTGTGATAATAAAAGTGCAATCTACATTGCCAAAAATCACACATTTCATGAGCGCACGAAGCATATCGAGATGGACTGCCACTATGTTCGTGAAGAATATTTAAGAAAAACCATTGACCTTCCTTATGTTACATCAGAATATCAACTGACAGACTTCTTCACTAAGGCGCTGCGTTCTCCAAGATTTAACTTCCTTCTTGGCAAACTTTCGGTCGTGACACCCTAAGTTTGAGGGGGAGTGTTAAAATATTATGTCTCTTTTAACTGTAAACTGAAATACCCATCAAGGGTATTTCAGTCCTTTTACTCAATAGGTGTCAGCCACCCCAATGAGCTAACATTTTTACTTTTTCTTTTTTTATTTACTTTTGCTTTTTACACTTTTTTTTCTTTTTGACTGTTGTGAAAGGGACAACTCCATATAGCTGTTGGAGCTGCCCCAACAGTCACAAATGTGACTGTTGGGTGCAGCTCCAACAGTCATATTGAGCTGCACCTGTGGCTTCTTTTTGCATTATAAATAGGCCTTAGTGGCCCTTGTAAACATATTCTTTTTTGTGAGTGCATATGCAATATTGTAAAGCCCCTCTTGGGAACTTATGAATTGAAGTTCATTTTGTTTCATGTTGTTGTGCATGTGTATCCGTGCCTTCGTGCACTTGTGAGTGTTCTCCTTTGTGCCTTTGTGCACTCTTTGTATTTCTTGTATTGTGGTGTTACACACAATCTCTTTTTGTAGAGATTTTCACACAATGGTCGAAAAAGTAGTAGTTACGATTGTTTCTATCAAATTTGATGGAAAAAACTATAATACGTAGGTCACTACCATAAAAAGAATCTTAGTTGGCAAAAACTTATGGGACTGTGTTGATGACTCCATATCGGAACCTCAAGGTATTCTCACAAAATCTATTTGTGAGGAAGATGATGAAATCAAAGAGGAAACTCTTAAAGACAAAGAAAGAGAAAAAGCTCTCTTAGACTACAAAAAAGCTATTAAAGCATGGGACCTTGTTCATGCCAAGGTTCTATCCCTATTTATGGGGAGTGTGTGAAGAACCTTGTGAAAATATATTGAAATTTGAGAGGGCCGATGAAGCATGGGTTTATATGAAACAAACCTACACCCAACATGATGGTACTCATAAATGAAACTTGCAAGATAAGATTCACAATTGCAAACAAGGTGAAAAAAGTGTTAGAGAGTACTATGGTACTCTTAAAAGACTTTGGGACCAAATGGCCAAAATGGAGCCAATTTGGGATACAAATGATGCTTGTTGTAGAAAAAATAAAATCCTTGGTGAACAATTTTTTCAATTTATGAGAGGGCTTAGGCCTGAGTTTGAACATGTTCGAGTAACTATCATCCACCGAAACAAAAATCAAAAAGAGCTTCCACCTTTACATGAGATTTTAGCCCAAATTTCCATGGAAGAAACAAGGCTAAAGTTCATGACTGAATCTAGGGAGTTCAAGGATAATGTATTGGTGGTTTCTAGATCTGGTGTCAATACTCATCCTTATAGGCCTCCTCATTTCAACAGAAATAATTGGAAGCCAAGGAACAATAATGGGAGATATGATTAGAAAAATGATAATAGAAAAGGAAAAATCTTTTATCATAACTGTGGAGAACTGGGTCACATCAAACCTTTTTGCCCGGAATTCAAAAAAGATGAGAAAAGAGTAGTTACCTTAGAAGCTCTTCAAGAAAACAAAGATACCAACAACTCCGGTTACAAAAACATGTCTTTGTCTCAACTTGCAGAAGCTCTACAACCACTCCTCAAAGGCTCATCCTCCTTAATTGGTGTCGTGGTCTCCTCTTCCTCACCTCCCAGTAAGATCTCTTGGCTCATAGATTTTGGTGCTTCATTTCATATGACCCCTAATGAAGCTATACTCTTTGACTATAGTATTAATTCAGGTAGATCAAATGTTTTTACTGTGAATGAATCCTCTCTTAAAATTTAAAGAATTGAAAATTTTATAAATTCTTCAAAATTTTCTATTCCAAAAGTCAGAATTGTGTTAAAACTTAATTTAAATCTTCTTTTAGTTTCCCAAATCATTGACCATGGTTCTAGTATCTCCTTCACTTATCACCAATGTTTTATATAGGATCTTTAGTTCGACAAGCAGATTAGGGAAGGTCATAGAGAAAGAGACCTCTACTACATGGACCGGTTGATTATTCTCAAAGATATTTTTTGTTTAAATGTGCAAAAATTGCATATGTTTTTATGGCATCACAAACTAGATCATCGTAGCATATCTAAATTATTGTAATAACCGAAAATTTTTCATGTATTTTCCTTTATAAAATAATATGAAATGTGCAAATGGGCCTAGGATCCATATTTCGGATCCAGGACCCATAAAGGGGCATATATAGTTAATATCATATATATATAAAGAAATAATAAATATAAAAATTTAGTGCAAGGATCCACAGTTGGATCCATTTGGATCCAACTTGTGGATTCACATTGTTGGTAAGACACAGATCCACACCGCAATGGGGTGTCGCGGATCCAGACTGTGTCTGGATCCCGGGTCTCGGTCTCGGACCCGAACCACGCCCCCCATAGCAGGTAAGTAATGAAAAAAACAAACAAACATATGAGGCAACCCGATAAGGGTTGCCCGATAAAAACGGCAGGGGTAGGGTTCAGAGTGAACCCTAACCCCGCTGGGCGAAATCGCAAAAGGGAGGGGCGCTGGAGCGCAGCCGCCGGATGATGGAAGGGGAGCTCCTTCCTTTTCGGGAGACCCCCCTTCTACAAAAGGGGCCTCCTTGTTCCTCCTCTCTCCCTATCCCTCTCAGCCTGAGCTCGGCAGTGGCGACACCGTCTCTCTCCCATCTTTTCTCCATCCCTCTTGAAGCCTTCTCGACAGCAGCCACCTTCACCATTACTGGAGTCGGCGACCCTCCACCCGCGGCAGTCACCTCCTCCTCCCAACGAAAAAGGTAGGAACCCTGTCTTTCTCCCTCTCCCCTGTGTTTTCTCGGCTAGTTGCCGACGACACCACCTTCAAACCCTCCTGTTAATAGCCAGTGACTTTCGTGCATTCCCGATCGCCCCTTCACGACAGAGGATTGGTGGCCGGCAAAATCACTTTCTCGCAATAGCTGTAATCCCAAATACCGGTTCGGAGGTACGAGTTTTTCTTTTGGCTCGAATAGGAAAAAGAACCTAAATTTGATTTAGGTATTGTTTTTAAGGAATCCATAAGAATCTGAATTCTTTTTTGCTTGACTTATGAGAAATGAGTAGATTCATGGTGGTTTATGGGTGTAGTAAATTTAATCTTTTGATTTATGGCAAAAGCGTGTGTGATATGGGATTGATGCATTCATTAGTCATGAGTTTGAAAGATAGACATATTGATCTTATCGGCATGTTCATGTAAATATGTTCCTGAACTTACATATTCAGACATGTGTGAGTATATGCAAATTCATGTACAAATCCTGTGTATGTATATTATGCTGTCTTTTCTTTTTCTGCACTAGAAAGTACGGGTCTGGTATGCATAACTCATTACGTATTCTTGTAGTAGAAAGTACAGATACTGTACACGTATATCATGTTTTTTTTTTCTCTCTGCATTAGAAAAACACAGATCTTGTTGCCCAATACCTGCTAAATTCCTGCACTGGGAGTACAAGTTTCTTTTATACAATTAAGACATCATCTATGCATTATTGCCTTAGGTTGTAAATCTTGAATATGTCAGTTTATATCCATATAAAGGCACATGGTCTGCATTTATATTTGGTCACTTTTATGTCTTTTTGCAAACTTCAGATACAACAGCAAGTTGCACATCGTAAGGTTATGGTTCATATTTAACACTACTTAATTTAGTTAAACTATGGGTCTTGGCATCACGATCTATTACGCTTCTATTACGCTTCAGTTCTGGCTATTCTTAGTTTTACAAGCAACTCAAGTCGACACCAGAAATTTGCATGTATGGACCTGTCAACTGTACTGACTTTGTGAGTCCCCCCTCACATAGTTGACGAATTGGTGCTCTGCCAAGCCCAGCTGGCTGATACTGGTTGCTGGAATCTGGACTATACATTACAAGGGGAACAAGCAGAATGTTATTTCCTTGACTGTCCAGGCTTGTGGACAAATGTCAGGTCGATTGAATCTTTGTTCATGTATAGTATAAGATAGTGGCCAATCGTGTTAGACTTAGCTCCTCGCATATAGGTGAATGGAAATGTTAACATGATTAAGCTTAAATTTGTTATGCTTGATTGAGGTATCATTGCCTAGTTATTTTCATAGGCCATGGGAGCAGTGATTCTTTTACAAAAAGGGAAATATATATAATATGCAATTTGGAGTGGATTTGTCCAAATTTTTGTTGCTTATGGGAATAAAATATGGCCAAGTGTATTAGACTTAATCATATGCGTACAAAGGTTGGATATTTTCTCATGTACTTAAAACTTATAAGTAATCCTTGTTCGAAACCATTGTTGTAAACGAGGGTACTTGTGCAATTTAGATGCTTTTGCGGGGTCAAAATGGCATGGTTGTTCATATGTTTTAATTGGAATGATTCATGAATGAACTCTTGCATTTGGCATGAGTATGTGCATAGCATGGAAGCATGCATTTATTGTTTCATGCACAACTTGCATACTTGAATGTGCATTGAAAAGCGTGTGAAAAGAATGCTTAAGTGGCATACCCTTTATGATTTTTTTTGAGAGCATTGGTGGCCAATTGGACCATCGGGGGCAGGGTGAGACTCGAGGACAGGTTGTTCTCTGTTTTAATTGTTTTAATGCATTGCAAAAGTCAAATGTGATATTATGATTTTTCTATATTGTTCTCTGTTGTCACGGGTTGTGGTCCCGTGAAGAGTTGCACATGCTGATTTGCGAGCTTATTTTTGCATGCTTATTTGCAAGCTTATGTTATTCATTCTGCATGCTGATTTGCAAATGAAAAGAGATGAATTAATAACAAGATAAAAGAAAATGAATAACATTATAATTTATGTTTCCTTGATGTCCCTTCTATAGTGTGAGAATCTTGGAGGTTGCGGTTCGGGGAAACCGTGAAGATACAAAAACTCCGTGTGCGTTGTTGATGCCCCTGAACCCGATATTGAGGTTCTTCTCCTGGCCACGGTTTTAGGGAGAGTCCGTCACTTTGCCTGAGGTGGTGTGTTTTGACACAACTGTTGTTGTTTTGGTATACCAAGAAAGTGACGCCAGTGGATGCTGTTTTCTATGGTGTTCTCGACTTTGGATGCTGTTTTCCAATGTTCCGATTGATGGTACTATTTCCTAATATCGGTCGAGGGCTAAGTTTGGAACCCGAAAATAAAATACAAATTGTGTGCTAAGTTACCTCGGGAACTCTACTTGTCCTCGGGGGCTGTACCCGTTTGGTGTATCCGCGGGCAATGGTAAATTAAAAAGAGGAACTTAAAGTTGTGTACATTTAATAGGAAATGCATATGGAAAGAGGAAAGCTTAAATGAAAGATAATAAAGGGTTCATGCATTGCACATAAATCATGCATATTCCTGCTACGCATTAGATCATACATGTTTACTTGTTCCCTTAGTTGTTATATGTTGATCAATGCATGATGTTGTTATCTCTTGCATTTAAATGCTCTTATTGATTAAATTATGATCCATGTTACTTACTTCGTGTTCCCTCATGCTTAATGTTTATTTTATTTTTGCATGAATGGTTAATTGTCTTATGAATTGGTTATAACTGTATCCCTCTAAAATATTACATGGATCTTATTTATGTTTTTTGTTCTTATTTGATTCACTAGAGGGACCTGTACGCAAGATTCTTTGGATTCTGACACCCTACTTTATTGGTTTTTCGCAGGGCCGGGTGATCAGTGAAGTAGACTCGCTTCTGAGAGGATACGAGAGCCATGTTTGTTTCAGACTGCTTCATTTATGGACAGAGTGACTCTACTTTTGTTTCTTTTAGTTCTTTTTATTTTCTGCTGTTGTTACTTCACTTTTGAGTTAAGTATGAGACTTTTATTGGTTCATAAAAGAGTTTAGTTGGTTGGTTATGAATGATAAATGTAAGTTTGTTTGTGGTGTGTGGTTATCCAACTGAAATTGGAACTGTAAGGACCCCGGGTCTCTGGGATGTTTTCCGCAACTCTTAGAAAAAAAATCTGTATTTTTCAAAGGGTATGAGTTGGGGTCGTTACAATTATCCATTATATCTCATATGAGAAAATTTTGTAATGAAAAAATCCAGTGTACGGATTGTATTCTTCGAAAAATGAAAGCAATTCCTTATCAAGAGAGAACTTTTTTTTGCTTCCAAACTACTTGAATTAATACATTCAAATGTTTGTGGTCCTGGTCCTATTGCCTTTAAAGGAAGATTCACTTATTATATAATTTTTGTGGATGATTATTCTCAATTCACGTGGATTTATTTTCTTAAGCACAAATATGAAGTTTTTGAAACTTTCAAAACTTTTCATAATCTTGTTAGAAATTTGCTTAAAAGCAATATTTTTATATTTCGCTCTCATACCATGTAATGAAAATACAAAGAGTACAAGTGGGTGCCTCTTATGGGCATACAAGAACACAATAACACAAGAACATACACAATCAGGACCACTTATGGGTCAATATAATAGCACAACCACACAAGCCACTTAGGGGCTAAAACACAAGAAAAAAATATAGGAATATTATTAAAAACATGCTTGTGAACAAGCTTAACATATAAGAGGGGTTACACTTATAATGAAATAGCGGAAAATATAAAACCAATGCCACTAAGGGCTTACAAGATCGCAATCACAATGTGCACACGCACAAGTCCACTAAGGGACAATACAATAGCCAACAAAGGGCAAACACAAAAGGATAAAATATAATCTCTTTATTAATCAAAGGCTTTAGTGAAAGCTTAAAGGAATAAGGGAGCAAGACCCTTATTTATACACAACAAAAAAGAGGAGAGTGAGGGCCATTGGGGGGCTCCCAACGTCTCTATGTGGGAGCCCCCAATGGTCACATTTGTGACTGCAACATTTCTATGGTTTGATGACCATAAAGCCCCCAATGGCATTGTTAATTACAAAAAAAAAAAATAACTATTTGCTAAAATAGTTATTTATTATATATGTGAAAAGATAGAAATGCCCCTAATAAGCATTAGCTATTACAAAACTGAATATATATATATATATATTCATAAGTATATTTTAGCACCCCCTTCAAACTTACAGTGAAGTGATTGAAAGTTTGCAAAGGAGAAAAAAAAATTGAGGTGCAGGAAGAGCTTTGGTAAAGAAATCGACGATTTTATACTCAGAAGTGACATGACAACATAATAGTTCTTCTCAGGTACTCATGACATACATAATGGCAATCCATCTCTATGTGTTTTGTTCACTCATGGAAGATATGATTACTTGCAATGTAGATTGCACTCTTATTATCACAACATATCTTCGGAGGTTTTGAGATGATGACACCCATATCTTTGAGAAGACTTTTGAGCCACACAAGCTCCATTGTGGTTGTAGCCATTGCATGATATTCCAGTTCAGTAGAAGATAGTGATACTTTTTGCTGCTTCTTGCATCTCCACGAAATTAGATTTTTTTTTAAAAAGACACAAAAACCCGTGGTTGAGATTCTATCATTGAGATTTTCTCTTCAATCAGTACCAGTATAAGCAAGCAAATCTAGGAAAGAAGATAAAAGATAAGAAAACACCCTTTGTTATAGTGTTTTTAATATATCTGATAAATTTTAACACAACACTCATGTGCACAATTGTTGGAGCATGCTGAAACTGACTGGCAACATGAATTGCATGTGTTATATCAGGCCTGATAATTGACAAGTAGGTAAGTGACCCGATCAATTAATGATAAGGTATAGGATCTTCAAGAAGAGTCTCATCTTCAAGTCTTAACTTAACATTGATCACCTCAGAGATTTCTACTTTCTTGTCATTTGATGTGCCAGTCTTAGCACATATGTCAACAACAAGCTTCATTCGAGACAAAATTTATTCTCTGAGAGAGTAAGCAGCTTCAATGCCTAAGAAATATCTCAAAAATCAAAGTCAGTCATGTCAAAAAAATTTCAAAACATTTTTAATATCAATAACTCTCTGCTTGTCACTTCCAGTGATTATCATATCATCTACATAAAATAGAAGTATGGCCATTTTAGAACCTGTACTTTTAACAAAAAGAGCAGTATCAGTATAGTAGGAATGAAAACCCATAACACTGCTAAATCTATCATATCAGGCTTTTGGAGTCTGTTTAAGACCATACAAGGCTTTCTTTAAGTCTGAGAATTTTTCCATTTTCAATATTAAATCCCGACCGAGGATCCATATAAACCTCCTTATTTAATTCCCTATTGAGGAAAGTATTTTTGACATCATGTTGGTATATGAGTCATTTTTTAATAGATGCAACTGCTATGAGGATCCTAACGCTGGTCATCCTAGCTACAGATGGAAAGATTTTCTTATAATCAATTCCATATTCCTGGGAGTATTCTTTGGCGACTAACCTAGTTTTATATCTTTCTAGGGTCCCATCACTCTTGGACCTTTGGTTCTAACCTTAAACACTCATCTACATCCTATAACTTTCTTTTTTAAGGGTAATGAAGTTATTTTTCAAGTTTTTGCCCTTTTAAGAGCATCTAATTTTGCATTCATTGATTCAACCTAATGTGGAAGTTTTTTAGCTTCGTTATAGTGTGACGGTTCAAAGTAAGAATGCAAGGCTATCAAACAAGCTCTATAATTTGGTGTCAAAGTATCATATGATACAAACCTACTAGGAGGAATAGATACATAATTGGATTTTCTCAGTGCAATTTCTTCTATAGAGGAATCATGTGTAAATTTTTCTAAAGCACTTGTAGGGTTTCTTTGCTCACATTTATTGGTTTATTAATAATATTATCATTACTTGTTTCGGCATTTTCAACACTAGAATGTCGATCATTATCACTCGAGGAATTATCTTTCGAAGACATCACATAAGAATTTATAATTTGCTTCATCTTTCTTTAATTATCTAAAGTCCATTTTCATTTTCTAAAAATGTCACATCCTTAGAAACATAAAGTTTGTTATTCTTTAAGTCAAAACATCTAAAGCCTTTTTGATTTTCTGTACAACCCATGCAGGCACATTCAATGGCTTTTGAAGATAATTTATCTCTCTTATGCAAAATGACAACATTTGCAACTAAAAATTCTCAAACGTTTATAATTGAGAGTTATTTCAAATAGTTTTTCATATGGAGAAACATTTTGAAGGGATGATGAAGGCATTCTATTTATCAAGTAAGTTGATGTTAGAATAGCCTCGACCATAGGAGGTCTCCTGGCCGTAGAGGGGTGTCGCCGGAGTATATTCCGGTGAGCCAAGGCTATAACTTGAAGAATCAGTCGTAGGCGTGTATGTGGGTGATACACTGCCCACTAAGTCTGCTGGAGGTGGTGGTTGCTCGCTTGCAGTCGAAATTGCGATCTTGCCATCATGCTCGGCCTTGCGGAGGCAGACATCCATGGTGTGCCTTGATTCTCCGCAGAATACGCACTCCTCTGCTAACTCAGGGGAAACATAATCTCCCGATGACTCTTGTGGTGCCTGTTGGTGCACCAGAACATGCGAAGGCGTGAAACCACCTTCTCGAGCATGCACCTCAGCCCACGTTGTTGCCAAGGGTATTTGGTAGGCGATCGGTAGTGGGAAACCCTGATCATCCGTAAAAATGGGTAGAGGAGGGCGGTTAGCCCAGTAACCAGCCCCGAACATCTCATGTCCGTCCTTCTCCCTTACGGAACGACCATGCACCCTACGCGTGCCCCTACCGTGACTACCACCAGAACCAGCAAACAAATCCATCTTTCGGACTCTACTACGAATAGAGACAAAAATATAATTTAGTCTAAACATGCTATAAAATATCAAAGACTTACAACGCGATGGGATGCTCAATAGTTAAGATTCACCTCTTTCTGAACCTGACTCTGATACCAAGTTGTAACACCCAAAAAATTCGACTTGTGATTTCGAAAACATTATCGAAAAACCTTTCAAAGATTTAAAGTTTTCACTTAAAAAAAAAAAGACAGCGGAACACATTTAGAAAGGAGCACAAGTCAACAATCCTGGGTACGTTAGCTGAAAAACCATCATTCACATGAACAACTACTTAAAAGGAATTGAGGAAATAATGCAATAGATTATTAATAAAATCTGCAGTTTATTACAAAATGAGCAATTTCCCAAAGTTCAATAATCTAAAGAAAAACTCCAAAACTCAGAGCCAAGACGCCAGCAGAAAGAAGAGAAATCTTGAGCCATGTTGCATCACGCCATCGGCCGCTTGTGAAGTCCTACTCATCACCTGCCCATGAAATAGGTCAGTTTCACAACAAACCAGTAGGTGCACGAAGAGATAAGTAGAATAAAATAAAGCAGAACATTCATGAGATAAACAATTATTATATTAAAACAACCAATACAATTATAATCTATTCTAATCAGTGTAACATGCGCAAAGAGCTATTGTTTGAAAACATTTCAAGCAGTGTAAGTCTCAATCATCTACAACTATTCAAAAAGATATTCTTTAAGTTCTGATATTAACTGGCCTGTGGGTACGCACAGACGCGAAACGTAGAAACAGCCGAGACCGATCCCGGGGTTTATTATGTCAGGTGTTTTCATTAACCCGGATGGCTGACTGAGTCCGCTCCTAAAGGAACGGTCAGTGACCAAGAGAGTAAATCCCCAAAGGCATTCGTGGCGTGAGTTACCACCTAGGATAATTTATGGTAATCCCAATTCCCCTAACTCCGATGACTTGGGAAGCCGAGTCTTTTGCCCGTGGGTTGTTGTAAACAACCTGTCCATCGGAGTTTTTGTACCATCCATCCTCTCCCTTGATGAACTGTGAAGGTCGAATGGGTACGACAGAGGTTTCTTAACCGCCTCCCCATTCTACATGCTCCGGTCTAATAGACCCACTCAAGCATCTTACCTGTGAGGGCGAGTTGTCACCATTTATGTGATCTCAGCATTGTGCTAAATACACGCTCCGAGGTTGCTACAACCTCACCATCCAAACATCGTAACCCACATGGGATGTACTTGTCCAAAAGTACGATCGTACCTTTCCTAGAGATACGACTACGATGAGAGAGCAACAATTAATGTCTTGTGATTCTTTTGGTTCATACATGACATGTATTGCTCTTTAAGCAATTGACCTGTGGAAGTCGACATTATCTCATTGATATCTATAAGGTGTTGATTGCCCACTTCAAGGTACCTCATTACCTCTCGCAAAATTTATACCGTACCTGTCCTAAGGTCCGGTTACAAAAGCAATTATCGTGGGTTTATTTTTAGAAATGAATCTACCCATAGAGTTTACATTAAGCATGCAATTTCAAAAGAATAAGGATAATGAAACGCAAAACAGACAATTACAAGTTAAGTAATCCTACTGGTAAGCATGTAATCCTTATATTTTATTTCATTCATACAAACTCTTCGTGCGACTTTCCCCTACCTCGGGATGTCGTGCAGCTGCGTGCATCTACGAGTGTAGATGATACGAGGCTCAGGCCGCGGAGCCAGAGCGGGGTTCGATGCGAAGTCTGCAAAAGTGTGAGTATTCAGTGCTACATTATTTATCATGCGGAGAATAGAAAGTCAGGCAGGGCATCGCCCTCGGCCTGTCGATAAAAAAAAAGAGAGAGGCAGCAGGGGTGTGCCCCTGTTTGCCGAGATCAGAAAAGCGACAGGGGGCGAGCCCCTGCCTGCCGACAACAGTGAGGCGGCAGAGGGCGAGCCCCTGTCGGTCGAGAACCAATAGGCGGCAGGGGGCGAGCCCCTGCGTGCCGAGAACCAAGGGGTTATCCCCTGCTTTCCCAAAAACCAAGAGGCGGCAGGGGGCGAGCCCCTGCGTGCCGAAAATCAAAGGGCAGCAGGGGGCTGTCCCCTGCCTTCCCAGAAACCAAGAGGCGGCAGGGGGCGATAAATGGGGAAACCTCGGTGGGTTTCCCTAATCCATCCGAAATCGCAGGCGGGGTGCGGCGCTCGGGAAGAGGATTTTCTCAAAATCCTCTTCTCGAGTCGGGTTTTTTGTTTAAAACCCTATCGAGCATGGGCCCAGGTCGGGTCCGGACCCGACCCGACCCGGCCCGGGTCCGATACAAATATTTTTTTTTAAACGTGGGTTTTACATCCTGTCTATTGTCATGCCAGACATTGCGCATGCAGTACATACTGCTGTTAAAATGTACCTATTATATATATATATATATTCTGTTTATTACATCAATACCCGATAGGGGTATTTTTGTAATTTCACAGTTGTTTTAGAAAATAACTATTTTTTCCTTTTTGATCAAATGTAATTTTTATTATTTATTTATTTTATTTTTCTTTTTATTATTTTTGAGGACCAAAAGGGGCTCCAACATAGAAGTCGTTGGAGCCCCCAACGGTCACAAATGTGACCGTTGGGGGCTCCCAACGACTCTATGGGAGCCCCCTTTTGGCTCTCATTTTGAGGCCCTTTGGCCCTCCTTTTTCCTCCTCCTTCTCTTGTATAAATAGGGGTGATCCCCTTGTGTATTTTCATCTTGGAGAGCTCCTCTCTCTTTTCAATAAGAGGCTTTGTATATTGTTGCCTTCTTAAAGGCTTGTGCTTGTATTGTCCCTTCGTGGACTTGTGATATTTTCTCTTTTATTCATTGTTGTATGTGCTTGTATGCACTCTTTATATTTCCGCAATATCTCATTACATGGTATCAGAGCCACTCGATTCTTGAAGGAAAGGTGTGGTTCGTGTATCTCTTATTTTGGTGGACATCTTCTCACTTCTTGGCAACATCATGGAGACAAAGATTGATCTTTCTTTCAAACTCAATGGAAAGAACTATATGATGTGGGCATCGGCAATGGAGAATAATCTCAAAGGGAAGAAGCTTTGGGGTTATGTCATGGGGACCGTTCCGGAACCGAAGCTTATGCTCACAAAAATGGAAGAAGATCAAGAAAAAGCTCTTGAGGGAGATGCTCGTCTCAAGGCCATTGAAAATCATCAAAAGGAAGTAGAAGATTGGGAAAGCAATCACGCAAAAATCCTTGCGTGGTTTATGAACAATGTGGAGCTTAAGGTATGTGCTAATATAGCTAAATTTCGTCGAGCCAATGAGGCTTGGTCCTTTATGAGGGGTATGTATACCCAAAAGGATCTTGCAAGAGCATACTTCTTGCAAGAAAAAGTTAGAACCACCAAGCAAGGTGATTCTAGCATTCAAGACTACTATAGTGCCCTTAACCCACTATGGGATGAATTGGCTCTTTTAGAGCCAAAGTGGGTTTCTATGGAAGATGTTGATTTAAGACAAAAACAAATGGAACAAGAGCGATTGTTTCAATTTCTTTTTGGGCTACGCCCCGAATTTGAGCAAGTGAGATCCTCACTTCTCCATAGATCTATTTTTCCTCCTATTGAGGATGCTATTGCCGAAATCACTCAAGAGGAGACAAGGCTTGGCATGAGTAAGCATGTTGATGAAGTCCTTGCCGTATCCAAACCGGGTAACAATGTTAGAACCTATAAGCCTCCTCATTTTGGGAAACAAGGGAACTACAATGGAGGAAGAAAAATGATTGTTTGTCATTATTGCAATGAGCCGGGTCACATTAGACCCGTTTGTCCAAAGCTTATGGGAGCCTTCAAGCCTAAAGTAGCCTCTCTTGAAGAAACCACCTCCAAAGAAGATGAAGGCAAAAACAATGACATTAAAGAAACTCTTGGACAAATATCTATGGCTCTCCAACAAATGCTTAAAGTTTCTTCCTCCACATCGGGTGCGGCCATTGCTTCGACATCATCACCCGGTACGTATTCTTGGATCCTTGATTCCGGAGCTTCTTTTCATATGACCCCTCATGAGAATGCACTTAGTGATGTTTGCATCAATTCAAAGGACTCTTGTGTCACAACGGCCGATGGAACTTTTTTGAAAATTTCAAGTATTGGCTCTTTTAAAGATTCTCAAAATTTTTGTGTTCCAAAAGTAAGAGTTGTTCCCAAATTAAATTTAAACCTTTTTTCGGTTTCTCAAATTGCCGACCATGGATGTGAAATATCTTTCTCATCTAATGGTTGCTTTGTGCAGGATCTCCGGTCCGGGAAGCGGATTGGGCAAGGCCATAGAAAGGGAGACCTCTATTATATGGACCATCTTGATCTCCCTACAAACTTTTTTTGTTCTTATGTCCAAGAAAAAAATATGGAAACTTGGCATAAAAGACTTGGTCATCCAAGTTATTCCAAAATGTATCTCTTTCCTTTTGGAAACAAATTTTGTAAGGAAAAAGAAATTAATTGCAAAGATTGCATTTTTGGAAAAATGAAGTCTATTCCTTTTCCAACTAGATCTTTTTTCTCATCAAGGCCTTTTGAATTGGTGCATTCAGATGTTTGGGGTCCTTCTCCGGTTATGTCTAAAGGGGGTTATTCATATTATGTTACGTTTGTTGATGACTTTACTCGGTATGTTTGGATTTATTTCCTTAGTCATAAGTCGGAAGTATTTACTTTCTTTAAAGATTTTCATAAAAAGGTTCAAAATCAATTTCAAAGTAACATATCTATTTTAAGATCCGATTCCGGTGGTGAATACTTATCTCACGAATTCCAAAACTATTTAAGCCAAAATGGCATTTGTCATCAAAAGTCATGTCCTAGGACTCCTCAACAAAATGGCCTAGCGGAAAGAAAACATAGGCACATTATAGAAACCGCTAGAACATTGCTTGTGTCTAGAAATATTCCAAAAAAAATTTGGGCGGAAGCTGTTCTTACCTCAACCTATCTAATCAATAGAATGCCCTCTTCTAAGTTAAAAAATGCTTCTTCCTATGAGAAACTCTTTAAGTTTTCACCCGATTTTAATCGACTTCGTATTTTTGGTTGCAAATGTTTTGTCCTACTACATAAAAGGGATAAGTTATCTCCCAAAGCAATTGAATGTGTATTTTTTGGATATGGTGAAAATAAAAAAGGGTATAGATGTTATGATTTTAAGAATGATAAACTATATGTTTCAAAAGATGTAACATTTCTCGAAGACGAAAACGGTTTTGATAAAATAGAAGAGACAAATGAAATTGATTATGTATTCTTATATGATCTTATTGATGACATACAAGAAGATTCTCTTGAAAACATAGATGACACTCACGAGGTATCCCCTCTTGACATAACACTCTCAAATGATAATAATTCAAATACAAATGTTCATGATAGCAATGCCAATATAAATGTTTACTCAAGAAGAAATCAAGAAAAACCTATTAGTGCCCTCGAAAAATACTCTCAAATTTCCGAATCCATTGAGGAACCACAAGTTAGGCATTCTTCTAGAATATCAATACCCCCAAATAGGTTTGTCTCCTATGACTCTTTAACTCCCAACTATCGGGCATGTTTGATAACTCTACACTCTTATTTTGAACCAACCCACTATAATCAAGCTAAATCTATACCTCATTGGGTTGAAGCAATGCAAGTTGAACTAAATGCTTTAAAAAAGGCCAATACTTGGGAAGTAGTTGATCTACCCTCACACAAAAAACCTATTGGTTGTCGTTGGGTCTTCAAAGTTAAAACTAAAAGCGATGGCTCGTTGGAACGATATAAAGCAAGATTGGTTGCTAAGGGATACTCCCAAGAATATGGTATTGATTACGAAGAAACATTCGCCCCCGTAGCTCGTATGACAAGTGTCAGAACCTTAATAGCTGTCGCATCAACCAAAAAATGGCCTATTTATCAACTTGACGTAAAAAATGCTTTTTTAAATGGAAGTTTAAGTGAAGAAGTTTATATGGATCCACCACCCGGAATAAATATTAAGCAAGGTCAAACACTTCGGCTTTTAAAGGCATTATATGGTCTTAAACAAGCTCCTAAGGCTTGGTATGATCGTTTTAGTGATATCATGATAAAATTAGGATTTCATTCTTGTTATACTGACACTGCTCTTTTTGTTAAAAATGCAGGTTCTAGTATCGTAATTTTGTTGCTTTATGTTGATGATATGATTATCACTGGAAATGATCAAAGTAGTATTATTAATGTTAAAAATATGTTAAAAGATAATTTTGATATGTCTGATTTAGGTTTTCTCAGATATTTTCTTGGAATTGAGGTTGCATATTCTCCTAGAGGATATATTTTGTCACAGATGAAGCTTGCTGCAGATATATGTTCTAAGTCTGGGATTTCTGATGATAAGAAGGTAGAGACTCCCGAGGTTATTAATGCCAAGTTACGGTTAGAAGATGGGGTTCTTCTGGAAGATCCTACACCGTACCGACAACTCATTGGGTCTCTTACATATTTAACCATCACCAGACCAGATATCACTCATGCGGTTCACTCAGTCAGTCAATTTCAGCATGCTCCTACAACCGTGCATATGAGTGCGGTTCTCCGAATCATTCGCTACATTCGGAATACCATCAATAAAGGGCTATTTCTATCCTCCTCTTCCCCTTTGAATCTTCTTGCTTATACTGATGCAGATTGGGGAGGTAATCCCAATGATCGAGTCTCAACTACTGGTTTTTGTGTCTTTTTAGGGGACTCATTGATTGCCTGGCGATGCAAGAAGCAGCAGAAAGTTTCACTCTCATCCACTGAAGCTGAGTACCGGGCAATGGCAACCACAACAATGGAACTTGTATGGCTTCGCAGTTTGCTTAAAGATATGGGAGTTGATATTACTGAAGCCTCCAAGCTGTGTTGCAACAATAAGAGTGCCATCTATATCGCAAGCAATCATACTTTTCATGAACGTACGAAGCATATCGAAATGGATTGCCACTATGTTCGTGACGAATTTTTACGAGGAACTATTGCTCTGCCATATGTCACTTCAGAATATCAGTTGGCAGACTTCTTCACCAAAGCTCTTCCAGCTCCTCGGTTCATGTTTCTTCTCGGCAAACTTTCCGTCCTTCCCCCGTAAAGTTTGAGGGGGGGTGTTAAAATGTACCTATATATATATATATATATATATATATATATATATATATATATATATATATATATATATATATATATATATATTCTGTTTATTACATCAATACCCGATAGGGGTATTTTTGTAATTTCACAGTTGTTTTAGAAAACAACTATTTTTTCCTTTTTGATCAAATGTAATTTTTATTATTTATTTTTTTTATTTTTCTTTTTATTATTTTTGAGGACCAAAAGGGGCTCCAACATAGAAGTCGTTGGAGCCCCCAACGGTCACAAATGTGACCGTTGGGGGCTCCCAACGACTCTATGGGAGCCCCCTTTTGGCTCTCCTTTTGAGGCCCTTTGGCCCTCCTTTTTCCTCCTCCTTCTCTTGTATAAATAAGGGTGATCCCCTTGTGTATTTTCATCTTGGAGAGCTCCTCTCTCTTTTCAATAAGAGGCTTTGTATATTGTTGCCTTCTTAAAGGCTTGTGCTTGTATTGTCCCTTCGTGGACTTGTGATATTTTCTCTTTTATTCATTGTTGTATGTGCTTGTATGCACTCTTTATATTTCCGCAATATCTCATTACAACTGCAAGTCAGTTTTAACATGCGCCCACATCGGTTCACATGAGTACCGTATTACGAATATTTTGATACATCAAGAAAACTATATCTAAAGGGCTATTCTTATTCTCTTCATCTTCCTTAAATCTTATTGTTTATACTGATTCTGACTGGAGAGAAGATCTCAATAACCGTCACTCAACTAAAGGTTTTGGTGTATTTGTAAGTGATTCCCTCATTTCTTGGCGATGCACAAAGCAACAAAAGACATCTTTATCTTCCACAGAAGCTGAATATAGGGTGATGACTACTACAACCACAGAGGTCGTGTGGAAGAGATCATTACTTTCAGATATGGTTATTGATGTTTCAGAACCTTCAAAATTATGCTGTGATAACAAAAGTGTCATGTATATAGCGAACAATCATACATTTCATGAACAAACAAAACATATTGAGATGAATTGTCACTATGTTCGAGAAGAATACTAGAAGGAGACGATTACTCTACCATATGTTTAGTCCGAGTTTCAGATTATGGACTTCTTCACCGAAGTTCTTCCTCTACCAAGATTCTTGTATCTTCTTAGCAAACTTTCGATGATTTCAACGTAAGTTTGAGGGAGAGTGTTAAAGTATTGTGTATATATCTATTCCTAACTGATAAAATATATGTATATATCAAGGGTATTTTGATCATTTCATAATGTGTATTTTTGGTACAGTCCATTAGGGACTGAATGGTCTTTTTCTTTTATTTCTTTTTCTGTTTTTTTTATTGTACAGTCATTTGACTGTTGGGGTGACAGTCCAACGACTGTTGGACTGCCTCCCTTAAACCATGTGAGGCTCTACTCTAAGCATATTCAATACAAGTTTATATTTATTTTAAGTGTTCTTGTGGGTTCTTTGTGTGTGAGGTATTCTTGCCCATAAGTGGCTTATTGTATTTGGTCCATAAGTAACCCTTGTGTTTGTATTTGTGCACCTTTGTAGCCCTTTGTGGCATTGTATTTGTGCACGTATTGTTTCATTACAAAAATATGATAAAACATTGAAACATTATCTTGATCTTTTTTATTGTATTTAGGTTCATCACAATCCATTGTCTGGGATTCACTTGTTCCATCAAGAAAACGAACATGCCTCAATTGGCGAAGGCCAAAGCCTTCTCCTGTTGAAAAACTGACAAAAGATCTATACAGCATATTGCATGAGCAAGATTCATCCCATCTTTCCGTCTCTTCAGAGGAAGATCTTCTTCTTGAAAGTGGAAAACCTATGGTTTCTGTTGAGATAGGACATGGTAGTGTTCTTATCAAGCATCCACATTCAACAGCCCAAGAAGAGGAATCACAAGCAAGCTCACTTGTGATAGAAAACAAAGGGTGCACTGTTAGTGAATCTTATTCAGCATCTTTATCTCTTCCGGTACATATTCAGAGCAAAGGAATAAATTCGGTTGAAGTCAGCAATGAAAAAGTGAAGAATGCCATGGGCCGTGGACCATATGACCACGGAAAAAGGTGCTTTCCTAAATCCTAACAGTTCTTCATGCAATATTGATGTTCGAAATGGGCTTGCATGGTTCTCTTAGCACAATCATGCTTCCTTTTTCCTTGAAATTTTCAATTTCAATATGTTTGGCACCTCAGGTGCTTCCAGTGCTCGTCACATGACTGTCTAATGTCTAATTTGAAATGATGAACCAAAGATTCATGTTGGTCCATGTGTCATTCTTTTCTCAGGTTATTCTGGTACAGTGTGTCATCTGATTGCCCTTGAGAATGGCTGGAAATGACTTTAAGACTTCATTTCTTCTGAAATCTGTTCTTTTTTACTTTGTAGGGAAAAGGTTGCCTATGACAAATTTCACGTTCTGCAAAGTAGTTCATCACCTCTGAGATTCATAGATTTGAAGGTATGGTCAATGCATGTTCTTCTTTCACTAATATTGGGCATAATTAATTTGAGCTGGGTATATATGGTTTCCTGTATCAACAATTTTAAGGTTCTTTGTTCTATGAATGGTCTTGTGTGAAGGTCAAACAAGTAGCTAGGCTATTTTTATCAAGGAAATCATCCTGTAGCTCATGTGATTATGCTCTTGTTGGACTAGGATGTTATTAATTATGAAGAGTTCATGGAACATTTGACTCATGAAGAGCAACGGCAATTGATGAAATACCTTCCTTCAGTTGATGCCTCCAAATATCCTTCAAGGTTAGTTACCTAAATTTTTCACACAATTTGCGGCTCCTTATTTTTTTCCTGTTCTGATCTTCTTGTAGCCATGTGTGCAGCCTTAGAAAAATGTTTGATAGCCCATCTTTCAAGGAGTCCTTATATACCTACCAGAGGCTGCTTTCGGATGGTGTCTTTGATCTCTCTTTCTCAGGGGCAAGTATTGAAGCTTGTAAGACTTTAAAAAGACTTGTTTTGTTTGAAGAAACAAAGTCCAGATGGGTTGAACAATGTACACGGTTCAAGGTCAGCACCTATTATGCGGTATCTCTATGTTTCCCAAACATGATGTTGTTTTCCTTTCCCTTTTCATTTTGCTAATTTGATAACATAATGTGTCATGTTCCATTCCTTAGGACTCAAAAAATAGACAAGCTACTGGAAAGGATCCAAACTTGCCACATGGTTCCCTTGAATGTGACAAATCAGTATTCATGAAGCGACCTCATGATGGGCAACAGTGTCAAAACTTTTCAGGTATGGATCTCTTCTTCTGTAATCTGAAATTACAGGAAGTGATTGGCCTCCCAGGCATTCATTTGTACAATTGCTGGATCTTCTTAAACACATCATTTTTTTTCCTATACGGGAATTCTGTTAAGGTCCACTATGTTAGAACACTTGCAAAGTTATGATCGTCCCTTGGAAAGATGAGATGATTTATAAGCAATAACATCTGGTGCATAGAACTTCTTTTTAAGGTTTTGGAAATATTCATTGCATATCATTGGATCTTTGGCAACTTAAATGAAATAATGTGGAAATTTTAATCTGTTCAATAAATTTAATATCCATCATCCATTGGTCTAAGCACTTGCTTGTTAGTTTTGGTATGTTGACAGTTCTTTCTTCATAAATTGCAATTAGTCCACATCAAGCATCTTCTTGTATAGAGTGTTGGCAAGAAATTAACTTCTGAAGAGTACATTTTGATGTTCCAATTGGCAAGATAATCACCACTGATGATCATATCCATGTATAGGAGAAGAAATCACCTTGCCTAAGGAAATAGCTAAAGTCAGCTGGGAAGGATCATAAGGACTGGCTGACCCCTGCCTGGATCACTGCGATAGTAAAATTTTCAGGCCAAGTCTTGAAGGCATGCTTTAAGCTACAGCACATCAGAGGTAGCATAAATATCTAATAGGATCTGGAATTCTTGGTGAAACAACATCTATTGATCTTGTTGGAAATCATTATATGAAGTTTGGTTGGCTGCTAACAGTGAATAGAAGACACAGGTAATTAGTATATAAGTGGTGCTCATATCGTTACTGAGGCATGGACTAAAAAATCTCAGGCCATACTGTTGAGCGTTGACTGAATTGATCAGCAATCAATCTAGGGTTACAAGCCAAAACCACACTATCTTGTGTTTCATAACCCACTGTTAATCTACCTCCTGGAAGAAAATCTAGGTCTTGTTTCTTCATATAAATAAGGGCTTAGAGTCCCTATTGCATCACATGTTAGCATTTATTGAGAGCAATGTTCTGAAGCAACTGTGGCTTATCATGGGTATTGAGATGTGAGTTTCTGGGTCTGGATCCAGATCTAGATTGATTGACATGTTTTGAGTATCACGTTTTTGCTTGTAACTGTATTTTAATGTTTCTTTTGTTGCCCTCATTATGTATCGTTTTTATGTATTATAACTAGGGGCACTATTGGTGTAATAACCGAATTTTTTCGTGTTTTTCCTTTATAAAATAATGCGAAATGTGCAAAATGAGCCTAGGATCCGTATTTCAGATCCAGGACCCATAAAGGAGCATATACATTTATAATTAATGTCATATATATAAATTTAGTGCAGGGATCCAAAGTTGGATCCATTTGGATCCAACTTGTGGATCCACATTGCAAGTAAGACACGGATCCACACCGCAATGGGGTGTTGCGGGTCTAGACTGTGTCTGGATCCCGGGTCTCGGTCTCGGACCCGGGCCGCGCCTCCCTCGTAGCAGGTAAGTAACGAAAAAAAAGGGGGCTTACACCCGATAAAACGAAGAGTTAGGGTTCTGAATGAACCCTAACACAACAAAACCCCAAATTCGCAAAGGGGGAGAGGGGGGCGATGCACAACCGCCGGGGAGGTTTCCTCCTTTTTCGGGCACTCTCCTACAAGAGGGGGGGGGGTCTTCGAGTCTTGCTCTCCCACACCTCTCCTCCTCATCTCTGCCTCTCATCTCTCTCGTTTGCTCCCCCCTTCTCTCGTCCTTTCCCTTGCGTGCGGCAACCACCGACGTCGTCCGACGAAGCCAACCCCTTAGCTGCTGTCACCAGCAAACAGGGCCATCAACGACCTCCTTGACATCTCTCTCCCTCTTGTTTGCGTGCACGAGAGCAGGCCGCTGCCGGCGACCTCCTTCTCTCACGGCAGCAACCCCAAACACTGATTCAAAGGTACGGGTTCTCTTTTGATTTCAAATAAGAATGGGAACATAGGTTTGTATCCCATGTATTAGTTTGGTAGGGTTTCAGTGTTCTTACAGATGTATTATTTTCAAGCTTGCTTTGAGTTCCCGTAACTCCCAAATCGACAGATTTGGGGAATTTCGGTTGTTGTGAATTCTAATAAAAAAAAGTTATTAAATTTTCATTTTCATGTTAGGGCTCAGGTAGTCAGTCGGCTGGGCTGAGTACCTGACCCAGCCGACTAGGTGGGCTAGGTGGGTCTGGTTGTGTGCTAGACCCAGTTTTGGTTGGGCCACTTGTTCTTAAAATAAAAAAAAAAGATTTTTTTTTATTTATATAGATATATGTGGTGTTTCCTAAATTCCCAGATTTCATTAACTGTGTGTATTTCTATGCATGTTAAGAACAGGATTTTCTCATGTTTTAACTAGGCATCGTGTGCACGAACTGTATATCATTTTAAGTCTTGGTGTCAAGTTTGTTTCAGCCATACATAGTACTGGTGTATTTGTGTATTGAGGATAGGTGTTTCAGAATACTCGAGTTTCATCTGAAATACATCAAGTGTTGGCAATTTTAGTATTTTCAGTTTTCTATGGGTAGTCACGTGGTTGTGTACTGTGCACGTGTTGTATGTGTGGGTAGAAATTTCTGGTGATCCCACTTAATGATTTTATTTCTCAAACTTTAGAAATGTTGGTTTCGGTGTTTATTATTCCAAGATCTATGAATCCTTCAAGACAATAAAATTTATGGATAACTAACTCAAGCTCTAACTTTTGTTGTTTCTGCTGCATAGGACCGTTTTTCATATTCCAACAGGCATATAAATTGTGAAAAGGCTTCGAAATTTTAATTCACAGTAGAAAATATGTACTTCACTACTGTACTTCATGATGATCTGTTGCTGGATCTGGTTCCAAGCCAAACTCAAAACAAAATTTATAATTCTTGATTCTTAACTCACTGGAAATGATTGGTCGTGTCATCTGTGTTGCTAAGTAGACTAAGTTGTCCTCAGCTAGTGTAGCCTGAGAGTAATATTTGTCCAAATCAGAGGTTAAGTAGTCAAGATTTCCTCTCCATTTTTTTTATTACTTCTTTGATGCTTCACCTTTTGCATATAGCTAGTAGCGGAATCCATCAGTCAGAAATCGTTGGTTTATGGAGATATTGCCAGACAACTTAGATTTGGATTTCTAAACCTCTGGGTTAACCTGTTGATCCAACTAGCATATTTTGATGCTTTGTGTATAGCATCTTTTTCAGTTAAAGATTTTCGGCTTGTATGATCCTTGTTCTAACAAATATATATATATATATATATATATATATATATATATATATAAATATGCATGGGTTATTCCAAAAAGAACATAGTCCATTGACAGGTATGTGTACGTGTAAAGAGATCTTGCATTGGAATATACATGCAATCTATTGTGATTATACAACATACATGATTATACATACGTGACGTTGTTCAAATCTGAAATTTTACCTTGCTATGCATGATAGATTTCAGATTGTGGTCATAAACACAAGTGTTAATTCCAACATATGTTACGAATGAAGAGTTTTGGGTGTAAACCTTCTCTCTATATGTTTATGTCTATATTAAATGATGCCTTTGGCATGTGCACTATTACCAGAATGCTCACAGGTGTGATTAAAGTGCGGGCTGTGCAAAAGAATTACATTTAACATGAATATGTGAACTCATACGCATGCATGAGAATATTGTTGTTTAATGCACAATTCTATATTGACGTACATGATCGTGCATGAAAAAACATGTGCAATGAATGCATATGGGCATATGGGCATATGATTAATGATTTTTGCTTGTGAATGCATTGATGGTCAATTGGATCATCAGGGGCTGGGTGAGCCTCGAGAACAAGTTGTTCTCTGTTTTTGTTATTTTGATGCATTGCACAAATCAGAAGTGATATTATGGTTTTTACTGCACTGCTCTTTGTTGCTACAGAGTATGGTCCCGTGAAGAGCTTGGCATGCTGTTTTGCAAGCTTATGTTATTAATTTTTGCATGTTGATTTATAAATGTAAAAGAGATGAATTAATAACAAGATAAAAGAAAGTAAAGAACAATGTAACTCATGCCTCCTTGAGGTCCCTGCTTTAGTGTGGAAATTTTGGATGTTGCGGTTTGGGAAAACCGTGAGGATACAAAAACTCTATGTGCGTGTTGTTGCTCCTGAACTCGATATTGAGGTTCTTCTTCTGGCCACGATTTTAGGGAGAGTCCGCAACTTTGCCTGGAGGTGGTATGTTTTGGCACAGTTGTTGTTTTGGTATACCAAGAAAGTAGCGTCAGTGGATGTTTTCCATGGTGTCCCCGACTTTGGATGTTCTTTTTCAATGTTCCAATGGATAGTCTGTTTCCTGATATCGGTTAAGGGCTAAGTTTGGAACTCTGTAATAAAATACAAATTGTTTGCTAAGTTATCCCGGGAACCCTACTCGACCTCAGGGACTGTACCCGTTTGGTGTATCCGCGGGCAATGGTAATTAAAAAGCGAAACTTAAAGTTGTGTGCATTTAATAAGACATACATATGGAAAAAGGGAAGCTTAAATGAAAGATAATAAAGGGTTCATGTATTGCATATAAATCATGCATATTCCTATTATGCATTAGATCATGCATGTTTACTTGTTCTCTTGGTTGTTATATGTTTGATCAATACATGATGTTGTTCCCTCTTGCATTTAAATGCCCTTATTGATTAAATTATGATCCATGTTACTTACTTCGTGTTCCCTCATGCTTAATGTTTATTTTATTTTTGCATGAATGATTAATTGTCTTATGAATTGGTTATAACTGTATCCCTCTAAAATATTACATGGATCTTATTTATGTTCTTTATTCTTATTTGATTCACTAGAGGGACTTGTACGCAAGATTCTTTGGATTCTGACACCCTATTTTATCGGTTTTTTGCAGGGTTGGGTGATCAGTGAAGTAGACTCGCTTCTGAGAGGATACGAGAGCCATATTTGTTTTAGACTGCTTCATTTATGGACATAGTGACTCTACTTTTGTTTTTTTTAGTTCTTTTTATTTTCTGCCGTTGTTATCTCACTTTTGAGTTGAGTATGAGGCTCTTATTGATTCATTAATAAAAGAGTTTAGTTAGTTGGTTGGTTATGGATGATAAATGTAAGTTTGTTTGTGATGTGTGGTTATCCAACTGAAATTGGAACTGTAAGGACCCCGAGTCTCTGAGAAGTTTTCCGCAACTCTAAGAAGAAAAAAAAATCGCATTTTTCAAAGGGTATGAGTTAGGGTCATTACAATTGGAATGTAACCTAATGGTTAATATAAAGAAACCCATGACTCATGAGGAAGGATGTGGAGAATCAGTTGTTGCGGTCCTTTTTTCTTCCTCTCTCTCTTCTTCCCTACAAATTGTGTTTTATGGTGCAGATTTGCAGATCTTATATGGTATCAGAGCTCCATCGCGGTGAGTCCCAAAAGATCTTGGTGTTTCCTTTTCTTCTTTTCTCAAATCTGAAACCTTAGACCACAATTTTGGTTTAGGTACTCTTCCTTTTCTCAAGTCCTTTTCTGATTTGAATCTGGACCAAGATTCAGATTAGATCCCCTTTCTTAAGGATGTGAATCTGTCTTTCACGGTAGTTTCAAAACCTTCTGTCCTATTTTTTTTCAGATCTAAATCTGAGTCCAGATCTGAATATATTTTCAAACCCTAATATCCCAATTTGAGAATCTGTCGTGCTTTATTTCATATCTGAACATGTTTCTCCCTTCAAAAGTGAATTCAGATTCAGGTATCCAAATCTGAACATGTTTTCTCTTCAAATCTGGAACTCGTGAACCCATTCTTATTCTTTTCTAAAAAAAAGGAAAATATATATTGTTCCTGCTTAGGAATTAATATATCGTTTTGCTATTGCTGATCAGATATTTATTTCTTCGTGACAAAGTCTCTGTTGCAAAAAAGAAAAAGAAAAAGCAGACAGCCTTTGTTATTGCAGTGTTTTCTCTTTTGGTCCCTTTCATCTACCATGGATTTTTCTACTTCCTCTTCAGTTCTTTCAGCAAGCTTCCTCAATTAGTTAGTTTTCGAAAAATTAAATACTTCAAATTTTCTTACTTGGAAAAGATAAATCTTTCCTTTTATTCGAAGCCAAGATCTTTTTGGTCATTTGGATGGATCGATTCAGACTCTACCAGAATTCATGCTAAGAGAAAAAAAAGATGAAAAATGGGCTGTTATTAAATCCTCACATGTCGGAATCCAGAATACATTTCCTGGATGAAACGTCTTCAGGCGTTGGTTGCGTATATCACCTCTACATTGTCATAGGAGGTTTTAGTAAGCATTTCAGATAATTGCACAACTATGAAATTGTGGACCCAACTTGTGCAAACGTTTTCACAAGTTTCTGAGGCCAGAGTTATGTTTCTTAAAAGGGAGTTCCTGAATCTTAAAAGGGGATCCATGTCTATCATGGAGTACCTTAATAAGATGAAGGAAATCATAGATTAGCTTGCTATGATTGGTCACATCATCTCAAATAAAGATAAGGTACAACAGGTTCTTAATGGATTAGGACCCGAATACAATGTTATCTATGCTACCTTATCTTGTTTTCATGAGCTGCCTACTTTTGAAGCTTTACGTCCTAAGTTGCTGCAATTTGAGATGAACCTACGGGGGTAGCATACAATCATTAAGTACTTATTTCAAGCACATAGTTTGAGAAAGGAAGAGGAGGCATAAGAGGATGAGGGAGAGGGCGAGGAGGTAATCAGGACGGACGTGGGCTGCTTTCACTTTCTCATACACCTCTTATTTCTTATCTGGGCAAGAAAATACCCACGTGCTGCATTTGCAAGAAACTTGTACATGTTAAAGCAAACTGCTGGTATAAAGATGATCCCAGGTTTGTTGCAGAGCAGAGCTCGCAGAGTAAAAGTGCACCAAATAAGACTGGGGGACCAGGGACGGAACCGGTGGATAAACAACTTCTATTGGCTATTTTAGCAAGGTTGAATTTAAAACAGAATGGTCAAGGAGTTTGGCACGTTGATTTCGGGGCAGAAAATCATATTACTGGGGATGAAGGTAATCTTAAAAACTTGTCTCATTACTTTGGTAGTGATAGAGTTATTACCGGAGATGTCACTCGTCACCCCATCACACACACTCAAAATGCTTTTATTCCCATGTCCAATTCAAATCTTTGCCTATCGAATGTTTTTCTTGCTTCCAATATAAAAAAGAACCTTGTTTTTGTTTCTAAACTTGTTGATTATACCAATCCTTGTGTCGTTTTTACTCCTATTTTTATAAAGGATCTTCACATGAAGATGACTTTCGCTGAAGGAGAAAGACAGAGGAATATGTATCTCTTCGAGGAGAATCTATTGGCTCATGTTCCAGTTCAAGATGCTGAAAAGTCATGTTGTTTGGTTAATGAATTAGAGTCCAATAAGTCAAGTGTCCGGCATAGTCGTTTAGCCCATTGTAATAAGGCCTTTATTGAGAGGCTTGTTTCCAATGATTTGATTCCAGCGTCTAGTTTGAGTCATGAGTTAAATAAAAATTGTCCTAGTTGTCAAGTGTTTAAGAGTCATGTACTTCCATTCATTTCGAATAATGAAATAACTTCCAAATTGTTTGAAATCGTGCATTCTGATGTATGAGGACTGGCTCCAATTATTTTTTCTTTCGGGAGCCGATATTATGTCACTTTCATTGATAACCATGTTTGATATACATGGATATTCTTCATGAAACATAAGCATGAAGTTTTTACAATTTTTAAGAACTTTGATGCTATGGTTCGAACTCAGTTTTCTTTACCCATTTTTAATTTCCAATGTGATGGTGGAGATGAGTGAAAAGAAGTCGTTATTGGGTCTTGGACCCAACTTGTGTATGTACAGGACCCGACCCGATCCATGTACTGAACCGAGTCAAGATCCAGTTACTATGTAATGTAATTTAAGATGTTGTTAGAGGATATTTTCGTACCCTAAAATTATGTACTCAATATATTATTAATACAATGATAGACGCAGACTAACTCTCTGACGTCTTTTCTTCCTGCAGCCTCTTCTTCCATTATTTCGTTCCTTCTTTTCCTACACAACTGAACGTGAGGACTCCTTTTTCTAATATGGTATCAGAGCAGCGTGACTTCTGGGTGTGAAGAGTTGTCTCGGCTTCATTCTGTCAACGTGAAAAGTCGACTTTCTCTCCTCGTCGACAGGTTATTCTCCTTTTTCTTTTTCTGTCAAGTTATTCTTCCTCTTCTACTCCTTCCATCGCAGATCTGAAACATATTCAGTCTGTTGTCACTTAGTGGATTCTGTTTCTAACTGTCTTCCCTTTTTATGCAAAAGTCAAAGTTGAGTTCTATCCTCTCATGTGATCTGCCTAGTCACGTGAACTTGGTCCTTCTCCCCTTGTTTTCCTTTCTAACTCTTCATGTGATTTGCTTAGGCACGTGAATCTGATTCCCTTTCTCCTGTATTACGCAAAAGTTGAGCTTCCCTTTCCATTCCTTTTATTCTTTATACCTTTTGGTCATCTATCCTTTCTCGTTTCTTCTGTCTGCACGAGCTCTCTATTATTTGCCTCAGATATCTGAATATTATTTCAGATCTACTGTGTGTCTTACACAGTTCTGAAATAGTATATACGATCATCTATTTCATTTTCTATCTGAATATTATCTCATTCCCTGTCAAGCTTTTATTCTCTGTCATAACTTTCTTTCATATCTCTGTGTTGATTTCTGTCATAATTTACCTTCCTCTCAAATGGATTCCCCTCATCCGCAGTCAGGCCTCTCCTCTAACTTTCTCGGTCAACTAGTCTCTGAAAAACTGAATCGTTCCCACTTCTTAACCTGGAAAAGACAAGTTGTTCCGTTTATAAGGAGTCAGGACCTCTCTGGTCATCTGGATGGATCGGTCCCACCCCCTCCAGAGTTCACTTCGCAGGAAAAGATGGACGATAAAGGGGCGCAATCTATTGTTCTTCTCAAGAATCCAGAATATGTTACTTGGATGAAAAGTGATCAATTGTTAGTGGCATACATCACTTCAACTCTCTCACAGGAGGTTCTTGTAGCCATTCCTGATGATTGTTCGGCCAAAGAGCTATGGGACAAGCTAGTTTAGACATATTCGCAGATCTCTGAGGCGAGAATCATGTTTCTCAAGCGAGAATTTCAAATGTTGAAGAAAGATTCCATGTTTATTATGGAATACCTGAACAAAATGAAAGGCATCACGGATCGGTTGGCTATTGTGGGGTGTCTCTCCAGTGAAAAGGATAAGGTACAACAAACCTTGAGTGGGTTGGGGCCAGACTATCATGTTATGACGACGACTTTATTATGTTTACCAGAACTTCTAAAGTTTGAAGACCTTCGTGCCAAACTATTGTAATATGAAATGACTCTAAAAGGATCTTCTGAAGACATTCAGGAACCCAAGATGTGCTGGCCACGGGAATGACTTATGGTAGAGGTAGAGGAAATTTCTTTCGAGGAAAGGGAGGCCAAGGGAGAAATACCTTTGGAAGTCGTGGTATACTTTCAACGCCCAATATACAAGGACAAAGGCCCATTCCCACACGCTTTTTATGTAATAAGAAAGGGCATATTAAAGCAAATTGCTGGTTCAACCCTCAAAACAAGGGAAAAGCTCCACAAGCAGAGACTAGGAGGGATGGAGAAGTATAAGAGTTGTTGTTGGCAGCCTTGGCCGGCTTTAATATGAAGCAAAATGATAAAGGCATTTGGTACGTCGACTCCAGAGCAACGACTCATGTCACAGGTGATGCGTGTAAACTCTTGAATCTTACTCCTTATGTTGGTAAGAATAGCATAGTCACGAGAGATGGTTCTCATCATTCCATCTCACATATTAGAAATGTCATTATACCCATGTCCAAGTCCTCTCTTAATCTTCCAAATGTTATTCATGCTCCTAATATTCAGAAGAACATTGTTTCTGTCTCAAAACTTGTTGATGATGTTAATGCTTCAGTTGAATTTACTCCCTCTTCTGTTTATGTTAAGGATCTTCGCACGAGGAAGACATTCGCTGAGGGAAAAAGATGGGGCAACATGTACATATTTCAAGAACATCCTTCCTTTGTTCATTCTGACTATTAATCCTTGAAGCCTCACCAACATCAATTTCTCGCTCCTTTTGAGTTTGTGTTTGCCATTTATGAATCTAATAAGCCAAGACTTTGGCATAGTCGTCTGGGCCATTGTGGTCATCATTTTATTGAAAAACTTGTCTTGAATAATCTCATTCCTAAGTCCAGTCTGAGTTCAAAAGTCATTGATATAAAGTGTTCTAGTTGTCATTTATGTAAGAGTCGTGTTTTGCCATTCAATTCCATTAATAAGAGAGCTTCAAGGCCCTTTGAGGTCATATGTTCTGATGTCTGGGGTCCTGCCCCAATTGCTTCTCTTTCTGGCAGTAAATATTACCTTACTTTCGTTGATAGTTACTCACGCTATACTTAGATATTTTTCATGAAGCACAAATCAGAAGTTTTTGGATTGTTTCAGAAATTTCATTCCTTTGTTCAAAACCATTTCTCTACCAACATTCTCAATTTCCAATGTGATGGAGGAGGTGAATTCTCCTCTAGTAACTTTGTTAGTTTTCTTCAACATAATGGGATAAAGAGAAGAGTGTCTTGCCCACATACACCTCAACAAAATGGGATTATTGAGAGGAAGCATCGACATATTGTTGAGAGTGCAATGAGCATGATGCACGGGAGCAATCTTCCTATAGCACTATGGACTGAAGCCTTTCATTCCACAGTTCATGTGATAAATCGACTGCTTATGACCATTTTAGAAAATAAGTCACCATATTTTTCTCTATTTGGCATACAACCTGATTATCATGAATTACGTGTGTTTGGGTCTATTTGTTATGTTCACATTGACAACTCATTGAGACATAAGTTTCAAGACAAAGCCTTAAAGTGCAGGTTTATGGGATATGCTGAAGACTACAAAGGGTATAGGTGTTATGATCCATTGAGTAAATGCATCAAAATATCGAGAAATGTAGTTTTTGATGAAATGAATTTTGATGATCAGCCGGCTAATTCAAGTCTTCATGTTGTTAACTCAAGTCCCAACATTGAGGTATACTACCCATGGTTAAATTCAGAACTCTTCTCCAGTGCTAAGGAAGATTGCCCAGCAGACAGTCAGAAGGAGATATATGAAGAATCAGCAAATGCAACTCAAACAGAAGAGATTGTCACACAAAACTTGGAGCCAACAAGGTATAAGGGTGTTGTATACACCCGATGAGAGAAAGAGCCCTCATCCATTCCTTGTATAGATACGGGTCCTTCTGACCCTGCTCCACAGATGATGGATATCAGAAGATTCTCACGGATTCGACATCCGCTTGACAGGTGGGTAAGCTATAAAAAATTTTCATTGGATTTTTAACTATTCTTGACGTCCATAAATAAAGAGGATGAGCCTCTCATGTTCTATCAAGCTGCAAGTTCTAGAAGATGGGTCGAAGCAATGAATGAAGAAATGGAAGCCTTACATGAATGTGGGACATGGGAGATTGTGCCTAGACCACTAAATAGAAATGTCGTTGGGTCAAAATGGGTATACAAGATAAAGTATAAACCAGATGGGAGCATCAAAAGGTATAAAGCTAGACTTGTAGCCAAGGGATTCACACAAGAACAAGGACAAGACTTCGATGAAACTTTCAGTCCTGTGGTTAAGATGGGAACTATTCGTATTGTGTTGAGTCTAGCCATTGAACATGGATGAACATTGAGTCAGTTAGATATAAAAAATGCATTTTTACACGGGGATTTAAAAGAGGAAGTCTACATGGAACAATCCACTGGGTATGCAGAACGAGACGCCAAGCAGTATGTATGCAAGCTAAAAAGGGCACTCTATGGATTGAAACAAGCTTCTCGTTCCTGGTTCAAGAGTTTTTCACTAGAGATACAAAGGCATGGCTTTTCTCGGTCTTTTTTGGATCACTCGTTATTCATTCACAATGAATGAGATGTCACTACTCTTCTATTGATATATGTAGATGATATCATCATCACAGGGAACTGCAAAAGTCACATTGAGGAGGTAAAGAAGTTATTAAATCAGAGATTCAAATTGAAAGATTTGGGGGAGCTACGGTATTTCCTTGGGGTGGAAGTTGATAAAAGATGTGATACACTCATACTTACTCAACACAAATACATGTTGGACATTCTCAGCAGGGCAAGCATGACAGATTGTAAGCCATTAGCAACTGCAAGTGTCATTCATCAGAAACTGAGTTCTAAAGAAGGGGATATATATGGAGATCCCACTAAGTATCGTAGCATAGTTGGCATGCTGCAATACCTGACTTTTACTAGACCTGATATAGTGTATTCGGTTAATCCGGTGACTCAGTTTATGCATGAACCTCATACGTCGCATATGGAGGCAGTCAAACGAATACTTCGTTATTTGAAGGGTACAATTGGTGATGGACTGGTATACAAGAAAAGTGAATTAGATCCAGGTGGCAGCCATGAGATCATTATTTATGTTGATGCTGATTGGGCGGGTGATCCAGATGAACGACGATCAATATTTGGTTATTGCAGCTTCATTGGATCGAACATGGTATCTTAGAGCAGTAGAAAATAGAAGGCGGTTGCTACGTCAAGTACTGAGGCTAAATACAGATCGATGGCAGCTGCCACTGCTGAAGCTACATGGATAAGGCACCTCCTAACAGAAATGGGAGAACCAATTGCTCAGTCACTGCTACTGTGTGACAATCAAAGTGCCATCAATATGTCTTTCAATCTCATTCATCATATTCGAGCAAAGCATATTGAGATAGATCAGCATTTTGTTAGGAAAAAGGTTGAAGAAAAAGAGATTGAGCCCATGTTTGTGCGAACTGAAAAGCAAGTTGCTGATGTTTTCACCAAAGGGCTGACAAAGGACAGATTTTGGTTTCTGAAAGGCAAGTTGTTCATGGTCCAGGACCATGCACAACTTGAGGGAGGCTGAAAAGAAGTCGTTATTGGGTCTTGGACCCAACTTGTGTATGTACAGGCCTCGACCTGATCCATGTACTGAACCGGGTCAAGATCCAGTTACTATGTAATGTAATTTAAGATGTTGCTAGAGGGTATTTTCATACCCTAAAATTTTGTACTAAATATATTATTAATACAATAATAGACGCAGACTGACTCTCTGACGTCTTTTCTTCCTGCAGCCTCTTCCATTATTTTGTTCCTTCTTTTCCTACACAGCTGAACGTGAGGACTCCTTTTTCTAATAATGAGTACTCTTCAAATGACTTTATTTGATATCTTAAGGAGAATGAAGTTAATAAAATGATATCTTGTCTCCGGACACCTCAACAAAATGGACTTGCTGAGAGAAAATATAGGTATATTGTTGAAAGTGCAATAGCCATGATGAATACAAGATCTGTTCCTTTATTCCTTTGGACAAAGGCCTTGCCGTGCATACCATAAATATATTGCTTATGAAATTGCTGCAATATAAATCCCCACATTATGAATTGTTTGGCCAACATCCTGATTATAATTATCTAAAGGAATATGTTTGCATGTGTTATATTCATATTGATGCCTCTCTGCGAAACAAATTTGACAAAAGGGCTCATGTATGCAAATTTGTTGGATATGTATATGACTATAAGGGATATAGATGCTATGACGTTAAAAATAAATGCATTCGTATATCCTGAAATGTTTTGATGAATCTCCTTATGTTTCAAAGGACAACAATGTAAAAAGTGTTCAATTGCAGTCAAAACAGCTATATCAACCTTGGTTAGATGATGGTATGTTCTCTATCGAGGTAGCAACAACAAATGATGCAAACAATGACAAATTAGAAGGTGCACATGTGGGGCTAGACCAACAAAATGTTGAGGGACAACAAGTTGATCATTCTGATGACATAGAAGGAAGATTCGAAGGAATTACATACAATCGCAGGATTCAAAATATTGAATCTGAAAATACATCTGACAATGGTTCAAAACAAGAAAATATTGAATCTGAAAATGATCCCAATGAACAAGGACAAATAATCAGATCTGGAAGAGTGCGACATCCCATTGATAAATGGCTAAGTTATGAAAATTTCAGCATGGACCAACAAATATTTTTAGGTATTGTATCTCACCATGAAGAACCTCGATCATACAATCAGGCCTCAAAATCCAACAAATGGATTGAGGCTATGAATAAAGAAATGTAGGTATGAATATAAAACATGGGATGTTATAAAAAGACATGTAGGAAAGAATGTAGTTGGATCAAGATGGGTCTTTAAAATAAAATATAAACCAGATGGCAGCATAGAGAGATACAAGGCAAGGCTAGTTGTAAAGGGTTTTACTCAAGAACATAGGTTGGAGTATGATGAAATATTCAGTCTAATAGTGAAGATGGGAACTATCAGAGTTGTTCTTTCTCTAGCAGTGGATCATGGTTAGCACTTAAGTCAATTGAATGTTAAAAATGCATTCTTGCACGGAGACCTCAAGGAGGAGGTGTATATGGAGTAGCCGCAAGGGTATAATGAAAAAGATTTAGCCAACTATGTGTATATATTGAACAAAGCTCTATATGAGTTAAAACATACTTCTCAATCTTGGTTTGACAGTTTTTCACTTGAAATCCAGCAACATGGTTTTTGCAGATCTCATTTGGACCATTCTTTGTTCATCTACAAAGGTAATTGTTGAAGTTGGCTGCTAGGGTTTTCAAGTAAACAAGAGGGAGAGAAGAAGAAGAAGAAGAAGAGAGAGTGAGAGAGAGAGTGAGAATAGAAATCGTTATTTTTCATGAGGGCTAATCTCACTTAAATAGAGAGATTAGCCAGCAACAAAGAATGTACAATAATACCCTTAAGAATAATAATTAAATACCAGGGACCCGACCCACTAGATAGTTACTGCTTCTCAACACTCCCCCTCAAGCTGGAGCATATATATCAATAATGTTCAGCTTGTCACAACATTTTGAAAAATTTGAACTAGCTAGGGGTTTAGTGAAGACATCTGCAATTTGGTTCTCTGAAGATATGTGCTTGGTACAAATGTACCCAGTTTGTACCAGGTCACCTACATAGTGACAATCCACCTCAATATGCTTTGTCCTTTCATGAAACACTGGGTTATTAGCAATATAAGTAGCAACTCTATTATCACATATCATCTCCATGGGCAATGAGACTTTCACTTGGAGATCAGCCAACACAGATTTAACCCACACCATCTCAGCAGCAGTCTGAGCCATAGCCCGATACTCTGACTCAGCACTCGACTTGGCAACAATAGTTTGTTTCTTACTTCTCCAAGTAACCAGATTTCCTCCAACAAACACACAAAATCCAGTTGTCGACTTTCTATCAACAACCGACCCTGCATAATCTGCATCTGAATAGGCAGTAACATCAAGAGAAGTATTTTGTTTAAACCATAGTCCTTTACCAGGAGATAACTTTAAATATTTGAGAATCATCATCACAGCCTCCCAGTGAGCCTTTGTAGGTTTGTCCATAAACTGACTTATCTTGCTCATGGCTAAAGATATGTCGGGTCTGGTAACAGTCACATATAATAGCTTGCCAACCAATGAGCGATAACGACTATTGTTCACATACTTTGATTTTTCATCAAATAGATGAGCCTTAGGATCCATAGGAATCCTTGCAGGTTTGGCACCTAACATTCCTGTCTCCTTCAGCAGATCCAAGACATTTTCGCTGTGACAAAACCAATCCTTCTTTACCCCTTGCGACCTCTATGCCTAAGAAATATCTAAGTGGTCCTTAGTCACAAAGTGTTTCTGAAGATGAGACTTTGTGTCAGCAATGTCTTTTTCACTGCTTCCTGTGACTATAATGTCATCAACATATACAATCATGACCACAATCCCTGTGCAAGACTTTTTAATGAAAAGAGAGTGGTCAGAAGCAGATCAAACAAACCCAAATGCTGACATGACCTCAGCCAGCTTGGAGAACCACGCACGGGGACTCTGTTTGAGACCATAGATTGCCTTGTTCAACTTGCATACCTTCTGACACTCCCCCTGAACTTCAAACCCCAAAGGTTGTTGCATGTAAATTGTCTCCTCAAAGTCTCCATACAGAAAAGCATTTTTCACATCAAGCTGACATAGAGGCCACCCATGGTGCACCGTTACTGAGAAAACAAGGCGAATAGTCGCAAGACGAGCAACAGGAGAGAATGTTTCAAAAAAGTCCACCCCATAAGTTTGAGTATAGCCTTTCGCAACCAGGCGAGCTTTAAACCTTTCAATCGATCCATCTGAGTTATACTTAATAGTATAGACCCATTTACAACCAACAATATCAGCCTCAGGTGGAGGATCAACTAAGTCCCAGGTTTGCCGAGAGAGCAGTGCATCCATTTCATCCTGCATGGCCTTCGCCCATTCGGGGTCCATATGAGCTTGATGATGATTGAGAGAAACAGATGCAACAGATAATGCTAATACAAAATTCTTTATATTTGCACCAATTCTTGCCTTGTAAACAAACTGAGAAATAGGATGAAGTGTACATTGCCTTTTTCCTTTCCGAAGGGCAATAGGTAAATCATCATCAATAAGAGAATTGTCAGTAGGTTCAGGAACACTCACCTCGGGAGAAGCTGATGGCACGGGCATAGAGTTAGGTGGAGCTCGATGTGTGTACACCACAGGAGGATGTTTGTAATGGGACAGAGTCAGACTGGGAACAAGAGGCTCAAGACGAACCGACTCTAATGGAAAAGGGGGAACAGGAAGAGGGAATGAATCACCTTGACTAGCCTGTATTCTTGGAGAAGTACTGGAAAAATATGGGACAGACTCAAAAAATGACACATCCGCACTGACATACTCTCTCTGGGATATGGGATCATAACAACGATATCCTTTTTGATGCTTAGGATACCCAATAAAAACACATTTTATAGATTGGGAAGACAATTTATCTCAATTGGGACTAAGCTTATGAACAAAGCAGACACAACCAAACACCTTTGGTGAGACAGGGAAAAGATGAGCTTTAGGTTTGAGAATTTGTGTAAGAACTCAAAAAAAAATTGTTTGGATCCGGGCCGGATCCGGACCCGGATCCGACCCGGGTAAATCAGTCGGCTGCGTGCTTTTAAAAGCACGCAGCGACTGAGGGAGGAGGTTCTCAAAACCTCCTTTCCCCTCTCGTCTCTCGGTCTCTCTTCCCCGACTGACTCTTTCGCCTCTGCACCCTCCTGTCAACCCGACGTCGACGCTACCGCCACCTGCGACCTCCCTCCGCCGCCGATGATGCCGCCGCCGGCGACCACCAGGTACGCACCTCCCCCTCTTTCATTCGCCTCTCTCTTCTCTCTACCTCTCCCGTCTCTTCTCTCCCTCACCTCTCTGTGTGGCCACGGGAGGGGTCAAACCCCCTCCCTGTGCCCCTTTTAGAAGGGGAGGGGCACGACCCCTCTCTGCTCTCTGCTACGACAGGGGAGGGGTTGAGCCCCTCCTCCCTGCTTCCTGTTCCTCTAAGAAACCGACAGGGGCCTTGGCCCCTGTCTCGTTTCCTTGTTTAGCATGCCGACCGGGGGGGCCTTTGGCTCCTGCCTCCGCTTCCAAGAGTCGCAGGGGGGCTGTTGGCCCCTGCGCCTCTTGCCTTTGTTCATTTCCCTGGCAGGGGCCATAGGCCCCTGCCCGTTTTTTATATTCCGGCAGGGGCCATCGGCCCTTGCCCTGTTTATTCTAGCAGGGGCTGAAGGCCCCTGCCCTTTTTATTATTTTAGCAGGGGCTGAAGGCCCCTGCCCTTTTTTTTTTCGGTTCCCCTATTTAGGTGCATAGGGGAGGGTCCGACCCTCCCTGCCTCTGTCTATCGTAGGGAGGGGCTCGAGCCCTCCCTGCCTTCGCAGTATGCAGGAGGGGCCGAGCCCCTCCCTGCTCACTGGTACGGTAGGGGAGGGGGGCGACCCCCTCCCTGCTACCTGTTACGGCAGGGGAGGGGGTCAAGCCTCTCCCTGCTCCCCCTTCTCGGGCGTCAGGCAGGGGCTTTGTCCCCTGCTTGTTTACGTGCTCGACCGGCAAGGGCTTTGTCCCCTGCTTGTTTATGTGCTCGACCGGCAGGGGCCAAGCCCCTGCTTCTTGGTGTTTTCGGCAGGCAGAGGCGAAGCCTCCTGCCTCCTCCTTTGTGCTAACGGGTGGGGGCTTGGCCCCCTGTCTCTTTGCTCTTCTGGCAAGCAGGGCGACGCCTCGGCCTCCCTCGTTGCCTTCATAAGGCAGGGGCACAACCCTGCCTCTCCGTTGTTTGCTGACAGCATGTCAGCAGGGGCTCGTGGCCTTGCCCCTGCTCTTTGCGCTTATAGCAGGTGTGCATGTTCATGATGCCCCTACCTATGCTTCCCTTACGTCAGGACGACGACAGTGCCCCTGACTTCCTATTTTGGTATTAGCTTGCTAAGATCGTTACTTTTGCAGCTCGTACGATGGATCCCGCTCGCGCTCCGCGACCCGAGCCGCCAATCGCGTACATCTGCGGACGACAGCAAGCTTGCAACTCTCAAAGGTAGGGGAAGATTGCACAGAAGACTTGGACAATTGAATTGAGTTCAATTAACTAAAAAGGACAATTAAATAAATATATATGCATATATATATATATCATATATATTTATACGAGTACGCATTTAACTCAAGGATGCGGTTTCGCGATCCTTGTCCTTTACTTTGCCGTTGCACATCGCGCAAAGGTTTGGCGTTGCACTCCTGTTTACAGTCTTTACTTGTCGTTGAGCGTTGTGTCGAGGGTTTGCGTTGCACTTTTGCTTACCGCCTTTACTTTGCTGTCGCACTTTACGCCTAGGCTTTTGCTTTTGCATATGTGTTGGTATGCCCTTGCTATTGCAGATGACGTGCAGGTTCTTGCTCTTTGCGTATGCCTTAAGGGCATCCTCGTGGAGGATGCAAGGGGCATTTACCACTCTCCCTCTTGCGACAAGAGTTCAGTCGGGAGCGAGCGACACATCCTCGTCTAAGGAGAGGGATACCTCGCAAGGATCCTGGCTCTTTGTCTGCGCAGTCCTGCAGAGTCGACTTGAGATTTTAGGGAGCTGCGCAAAAGCATCTAAGACTGCTCCAAATCGAAGCATTTGGAAGGATGTGATTGGTTGGTTCTGCTCGCCTTTTTGTCATATCTCGGGTGATCCCGAATTGGGGGTTCGAGCGAACTTCTTAGCGGGTGTTCTGTTGATAAACCTGTATCCCGTCTATCGAGGCCGGTATCGAGTCATGCGAGACATGTAGATACCCCGATAGCGGATGTGATTCGAGATAATCACATGCATAATGTTGGCACAAGGTACTGCTGTTTCAAAAGATAAAGTAAAGTTGATAAACTTTACATCTTTATGAAACACTTCTGTTGAGGCTTCTATTGAGGAGTTATACCCCCTTCATCCTAGAGTACTTGTAGTCGTGCACGATACGTCTAGTACTCGATGATTTGATGAGACGGTCGTGCGACATCGAACAACGTTAAATGCAAAATGCTATAATCACATAAATGGCCTCACATTCGCCTTCACAGGCAAGATGCTCGAGTGGTTAAAGATCACAGCATAGGATGGGTCGTTAGTTAAGCAACCTCTAACGTACCTATTCGCTTCTATGTGTCTGTCAAGGGAGAGGACAGAGCGGTACAAACTCCAATGGACAGGTTGTTAACAACCACCCTACGGGCAACGATCCGGCCTCCCTAGTCATTGGAGTTAGGGGAAAGGGGCTACATTAGTTAGCTCAACACTTCTGCAAAAGTTGGATGCATCCGTGGCACAGCCTCCTTTGGGGAATCCTCTCTCGGCTAAAGTCGTCTCTTTGGAGCGAACTCAACTAGCTATTCGGGTTATTGAAAATACATAGAATAACAGACGCCCGAACTAGTCTCAGTTGGTTCTACGTTTTGCCTGCGCGTACCCGTAGGTTCGTAATTATCGAAACATAAAGTATGTTCACACTGGTCGTTGAGTCGTGAGATTCGCTCACACTATTGATTCGCTTGCACTACGGATTCACTTGCACTACTGACTCGCTTACACTACTAATTCGCTTGCTTGCTCGGTAGTTTGGTATGCTACTCGTTGAGTTGTGCACGCCTATCAAGGCGTTACTCTAGTTGGTTAAACTGCTTATGCAGTTCTTTGCGGAATATTAAGGAGCTTCTCATACTAGTTAAATGCTTATAACAATAGCATTATGCCAGTTGCTACATATTAGCATGTGATCTGCTTTATCCCTTGGTCAAATGGAGAAATTAGGTAAAACTAGAACATAAAGGTAATTTCAGAAAGTACTTGAACTACATCAGTTGCAACAAGTAAAACATGGTGTCAAAAATAAAAGAGAGATGGAAAACGTCTAAATACTGGGAATGGGCTTTAGGTCCTGAGGTGGCATCTTTGGTTTGTAGAGAAAAAATAGGTAAAACATCTTAATTTTCGGGAGCTGAGGTGGTCAGGTTTGGAGGAACTAAGAAGTGGAAAAAACAGAAAAAGGAGTCCAGAGAAACTGAATTTCTTGAAGATTTGAAAATGGTAAATATATGAACCAAAGTCCATATGCAGATACTCAAATGACAAAACGAAATGTCAAAGCCAGTCCCATTGAACAGTGATCTCTTCATCTGGTTCACATATTGAGAGTTGGTGCAAACTACAAAAACTATGATGCCATCTTTCAGGCTTTGAAACTATGATGCCATGATGCCTCAGTCATTAAAGTTTCTATGGGATCTTCAATATATCCATATATCCATTTTCTTTCTCATTTAATTATAGATGACTAAGTTTCTCTGAGCTTTGATAAAAGACTATTAACATCAATTCTCTTAAGAGGACAACAATTTTAGGCACCTAGTTACCTATAGTTCTGAGGAAAACAATGTGTAAGATGGACAGATAATGACTATATTTGAAGAAGCTGCTGGAAAAAGATAACAGAGTCCATGACCCTAACTCCGAACATGCCAAAGAGAATTTGCGGGGAAAAAGCCAACATGTGCATATTATGTGTAGGGCATAATAATGAGCAAGTAATGACTAAGGAATAAACATTCTATGTAGCCTGTATACTACAATACCATATTTCACAGTGCATGAGAAATGCCACAAATTCCATCAGTCCTGACACTTGTGCTGGTGTTTATTATTATTATTATAATGCTTAGAGTATTCTTACTTTTCCATTTGCCTCTGGTTGATTAAGGAATTCGGTGTACTCTCTCTCTCACACCCCGATGCTGCCAATTGGTACTTTTGGTTCCAAGTTCAAGGTTGAGCTTGATAAAGAAATTTTTGTGCTCACTAATAAAACTACATTACTTGGCTATTCCCACTATAAAAGTACCTTAGCTTTCTCCAGCATGTACTAAGAACTGCACCTATAAGCAAATGTTATCTTACCAGATTTACCTTTAACAGTAACCAAAAAAGAAAATCATTCTGGGTCTTCCACATGAATCCTTCTCCTCCAATCATTTCTATCCAATGCCATGTCCTCGGTGAGGTTCAAAGCATTCATATCCTTTCCTATCACCTCCATCCATGTCTTCCTAGGCCTACCCCGACCTCTTTTAACTAATATATTTTCCCATTTCTCCATCCTTCTAACTGGAGCATCATTAGGCCTTCGCCGAATATGTCCAAACCACCGTAAACGATTCTCTCTCATCTTATTTTCAATGGGTGCAACGCCTACCTTCTTACGTATTTTGGGATGAAGGCGTAGTTGTTGTTGTTGTTGTAGTAAAATGGGAATCTGGCAACATAAATATATACTCTGACTTGAAAGACCTATGATGGATCCAGACCTGGATCCTACCAGTCTGGTATGGGTAAGTTTGTTGCATATCCAACTATCAGAACTCAAGTCTTATTTTGGTTTTGCTGGGGTAAAGTCCCATTCTCCCAAGTTTACATAGTCCAGTTCATTTCAAAATCCAACTGACCTGATTGAGGCCAGATCCACTGATCAGATAACAATCTCCTTTTTTCCAAGTTTATATATAGAATGAGTCGGGCCACCGTTGTATTCCAAGTTGGAATATGATCCTGACTAGAATTTGTTACAGACCCTTTCCTGCTTCGGGTTCGACCAGCCAGATCCACCCCAGCCAAGACCCGCCTAGCTGGAACTACACAGAGGGAGTTTTCCTTTCTCCCAAGACTCCCAAAGAAACCCACCCAGCCTGGAGTCCTGCCCAGGCTAGGACTCTAGTGGGACATCCCCTTAAACTCCCATCTAGGTTGGGATTGTGTTTGCACTTTTACGTTCTTGCCCCTCTTGTAAATCTATAGATAGATATATCCTGCTTAGTTTATTATCAGTGAAGTTTATTAAGAGATTTTTCTAAGCTTCGTTCTTGGTTCTTGTTCTCTAAGAGAACATATTTCTCCCCTGCCTCTCTTCCACGCCGTCATTGACTCAGAGGAACGCCTTTTCTCTCTCCCTTGCTATCGACCCTCTATCTACCTCATGCTTCTCTGTGTAGCTAACTAAGAGAGACGACTCTCTTTTCCTCAATGTTGCACGCCCCTCCTGCTTGTGGTGCACGCCTCTCTGGAGTTGTGCCTCACGTCCAACTCTCCAGAATCCGTAGAACCGTCATCCATGGGAGTTTGGGTTCTAACAGTAGTATCAGAGCATCATTCCTAAGAGTTGTCATCTAGCCGATTGCCTTAGACAATGCAGCAAGAGCCCATGCCCTTCACAGTTTTCGTTCAGGTTCGATTTGACGCCTGTATTTATTTTATGAAACATATTTTATTCAGTTGCGTCGAATTTTTGTCGTGAGTGGAGTTAGATCAGACCCAACGTTGATCTACCCCAAATCCAGATTTACATTCTCCAGGACATTTTTGTCTATCACCAAAAGCCAAAGGACAGTCACAGCGGCTTGGTAGTCGTGTGGCTGAATTTTTTCTCAGGCTTGCATCTAAGTCCGTTTTTCAAAAATTCATCCTGGTATTATGACAACCCTAAAAATCTCCAAAACATCACCCTATTTAGCCCTATATGCCCTAAACCGAACCCAATTTATAGATAAAAAATCAGATCCCGATCTGTAGATATCGTCACTTTACTGAAGACTGTTAGATCCATTGACTAGATCCTGATGACCTAACGTTTTTTAAACTTCAAAAAAATCTCTAGGCCTAATCCTAGATATATAAATCTTGAAATTTTTACACTAGGAATTTGTTAGCTTAAAAACCCAATTTACAGATCCAAAAAAAAAAATCGTCTCATCATTGAGATCTGATCCGATCTTTGGAACATGTCAAAACCCAAAAAACTGAACAAAACCTATAACGCCCTGGCCTATCCCAGAAATAAATTAGTTTCGACCTTTTAAATAGCCTGAAAAAATCTCCAAAAAAAAATTTATATACCTAATACCCCAGACTAGATGACCAAACTCAGAGCCCCCATTAAACCCTGACCTACCCCTCTACACCACCCAAGCTTCAATCCGGAAGTAATCTACTTTGCAAGCAGACAACACAACACAAACAGAGAATGAATGAAGATTTGATGATGGAGATCCGGTCATCTTCTTTTTCCAATCTCGTTCCACCTTATGGGTTATGGGTCTACAATATAAAACTGGATCTTGGGGCTGCTCTATGAACTGAATAAACCAAGCAAGATCTACCCCAACATGCGCACTGAAGCCAGGAACATTCTTTTTAATCCAACCAAAGTCATGTGAGAGGCCTCTAAAGTGGAACAGGTCAAACATATCTAGAGCGATTGGTTGAGACAAAATATAGATATGTTTTGAAGGTGCTTGATCTGGTCCAGATAAGTCAAAGATATTGAGAACCTTTGGATTAGATAATATGGGTTTGGGATGAATTTGTATTTGGTTAAGAAATTGGACATGGGAAAGTTTTGGAATTGGATTTAACAAGCTCTGGTTTAGGTCCATTTTAAGGGTTTCCGGGATAAGGATATAAGGGTCCACAGTGGGTTTAAGAGGGCCCAACATAGGAGATTTGGATTCAATACAAAAGTTTGGATCCAAATCTTCTTGAATTGGATTTAGGTCTTGTGAAAAGTCTTGAATGGGTTCTAAGGGAGGGATGTCTGGATTGGGTCTCAATTGAGTTTCATCTACTTGGGTTTGGGTACGTTGATGGGTATCCAAAAGCTTTTCATTTTCCCTATTCAGTTATTTTTTAATATCTAAATATTGAATAGCTTGCTCAAGAGAAATGGTTGTGATGCTTGTCATTTTATCGGATATGCGAAAATCAAGTCCTTCAATATACTTGGCAATCAACTTATGTGGTTCTCTGAATTTGGATTCCCCATGTCATGCAATGAATCATCTTTGTTATTGTTCCTGCATACCACCACTTATAAGCAGGTTGTGACGGCCGCGTCTTAAAGTTTTTATAGAGCAACAACATGGCCAACATGCCCCCGTGTTGCAGTAGCGTCTTGCACTCACTCACTCCTATATTAACGTAATGCTCTACGGCATGCACATTCTTGCATTGCCGCTATGCCTTGTGCTCATGTGTCCCTTGTCACGAATTCTCACCCTACTGTAGTGGCGGGTCATCACTGCAGCACGTTGTTAGTGAGGCTACAACCCGATTCATGTGATGTGTTCAAGGCAACATATGGTATGACTGACATGCAATTATTTGAGCACCATCTGAGTTGCCACTTAGAAGGTTGGCTCATGGCGAAAGAGGAATATCCTACCTTGGTGTTTGATCTAAGCGGGGAGGTTGATTACGGAGATACTTGGAAGGAAGAGGAAAACCAGCTAGCGGTTCAGTATCCAGAGATCTTGCCTTGAGGGAAAGGCGAGTTTGAGAGGAGCATTTCTGCTCCAGGTCCGACCAGCCATATCCACCCCAGCCAGGACCCGCCCAGTTGAAACTGCATAGAGGGAGTTTCTCTTTCTCCCAAGACTCCCAAAGAAACCCGCTCAGCTTGAAGTCCTGCACAGGCTAGGACTCTAGTGGGACATCCCCCATAGACTCCCATCTAGAGTGGAATTGTGCTTGTACTTTTATGTTTTTGCCCTCTTATAAATCTATATATAGATGTATCTTGCTTAGTTTATTATCAATGAAGTTTATTCAAAAATTTCTATAAGCTTCATTCTTGGTTCTTGTTTTTGTTCTTGATCTCTGATAAAACGTATTTTTCTCTCGTCTCTCTTCCACGCCCATCATCGACTCGGAGGGAATGCCTTTTCTCCCTCTCTTGCCGTCGACCCCCCATCAACCTCATGCTTCCCTGTGTAGCCAACTAGGAGAGATGACTCTTTCTCCCCCAATGCTGCATGCCCCTCCTACTGGTGGTGCGCTTTTCTCTTTGGAGCCGTGCCTCACGTCCAGCTCACCAGAATCCGTAGAACCGTCCTTCATGGGAGTTCAGATTCTAATAGAATTTTTCAAATGAGCAGTGGATCTGACTAGGACTTGTATCTCATTGACCCACCTGATAGGTATATGTTCAGTTTCTGTGTTTGTCTAGTTGGAGTCTTTACCAGCTCCAACAAGATCTGATCCATTGACTAATGGCTGCAGATAGCTGTCTGGCAGACTTCATTGTCGGGAAAATACTTTTTGATTTGTGTTTTGAAGTAGTTTGCTAAAATCACACCGTCTCTTTTCGGTTGAAAATAAATGGATTACATGGCTAGACTTGCTGTACTATTTCCCTTCACATTTTTTAGGTTGGAATTATCAATTCTTTCCTATTGAACAATTGCGTCTTTCAGAGCCAAAACACAAAATAAAGAGTCCCAACAGGTTGCAGAAATGTGAGGCCATGGATCCACCATCTGCAAAATCTCAAGAAAATCCATATGCTAACAAAGGAAAAGCCAACTTTGAGGAGAATGAAGCTGTTGACTATGATGCGTCATGCTTCAGTCCAAGAAGCTTGTTTTTTTCTCCTTCAGACAGGAGTTTGGTCATGCTGGATTCTTTGCAATTCACAGATGACTCATCAGAACAAGATTTACTACTAGATGTTCCTTCAAATGTATCATTGCAGCAGGCTGAGCTTCTTGATTGCAATTTTTGGAATCAGAAATCATCTCCAGCTGGTTCCTCGATAGAAGCTCGTGATAAGCAAGGAAATCAATCTTGAACTCTTTCTGGCCAATTCTGGTTGACTGCCAAGCAGAGTCAGCTTTTCGTGCTGATGTTAGATCTTAATGATATGATAGGTTTCAATACGAAGCATCAGAATAGTCAAAAGCATCTTTATCTGAAGTCTTGGCTACATGCTCTGTGCAATGTTAAGCAAATTCTTCCCGATTTTTCCTTGTTTTCTCACTGAGCATGCTGGCTTTTGATTTGAAACTGCATATAAAGAGATGTATATGGGTGAATTTGTAAAGTCTTTCACACAAGTATAGGATAGGTTGAGTTGAGAAAAAAAATGTGGTTGCACATGAGGATATAGTTTTGTAACTCATCATCTACATGTTTACAGATAAACTGAGTTACTTTGTCTATAAGCAGGTCTTATGTTATGCCATTGACGTGATTCATGTAAAAATTTTGGAAAACTTTCATACTTTGTCATTATCATGGTGATGTTTGTGTTCTTTTCAGCTTTCATTGATTTTCTTATTCAGAATCTGTACCAAATTCTGCAATAGCAGAAGTGACTTGGAATTTTGGATGACTGCTTGGAATTTGGGAGAGACGGGCTTATTTTTAAGGCCCTAGTCAACATTGAGTTCTTAGTGATTCAAGTTGGTTGGATAGTCTAAGCCATATTAGCCATCTTTTCTGACATTGGATAATATAACTGTTCATTAGTGGTCTTGTCCTTCTTGGCCGAACCACTTTAGATGAATTTCCTACTGTTCACACATTTAACCAGCATGACTGATGTAATTGACCAACAATGAGTTTTCCCCCTTCTTTTCAGGGCCTCTCTTGATCCTCCTTGCCTCATGGGCAGCATGGTTCTAGTTTTTCATTGTGGGGCTCGCTCCACTTTCATGTTGTGTATTTTCCTACCTGCTTGTTCTGCTGCATTACTTGATCAAACATTATATATGATGATGAGATCTTGAGTAATGTAATGAACATGCACAGTTTTTCTCTGTGTTTCGACTCCACTTTTATGCTTCTGTGTTTTTCTTACCTGTTTGATGTGGATCCACTACCCTCAGAGCTGAACCTGCCTTGGGCATTGAAATGAAACAAGAAATGCACAATCACAATGCCAACAAAGGGCTACAAAAGTGCACGATCACAATATGGCCTTTAATGGACCAAATATAATCTCACAAAGAGAATAAATCTCACAATAACACAATAGAAATAAGAGTCTTTGTATTCACAACTTATATGCTCAAAAAAGCATTCTTAACACTTTACAAAAGAGCTCTATTTATAGAGCTATTCATATAACACAAAGGGGGAAAAGAGGAGGCAGTCCAACAGTCGTTGGACTGCCTCTAATGGTAAAAAATATGACCATTGGAAGCAGTTATGGATATTTATAAATATACATATATTAATTATATATATACATATATACAATATATTTTAACACTCCTCAAACTTACGATGAAATCATCGAAAGTTTGTTAAGAAGAAACAAAAAATGAGGTAGACAAAGAGCTTTGGTAAAAAAGTTTGTAATCTAAAACTCAGACTGAACATATGGTAAAGTAATTGTTTCCTTCAAGTATTCTTCTCGAATATAATGGCAATCAATCTTGATATGTTTTGTTCTTTCATAAAATATATGGTTGTTGACGATATATATGAAACTTTTGTTATCGCAACATAACTTTGAAGATTCTAAAATATCAACACCCATGTCTGAGAGTAAAAATTTCATTCACACGACCTCGGTTGCTGTAGCTATCGGTCTATATTCAGCTTCTGTGAATGATAAAGACACTTTTTGTTATTTTTTACATCTCAAAGAAATGAGAGAATCACTTAAAAACACACAAAAATGTGTGATTGAATGTGAGTTATTGGATCTCCCCAGTAAGAATCAGTATAAGTAATAAGATTTAAAGATGATGAAGACAAAAATAATCATTTAGATATAGTCTTCTTGATGTATCGAACTATTCTTAACACAACGCTCATGTGAACAGATGTGGGCACATGTTGAAACTGATTTGCAGTATGAACTGCATGCGTAATATCTTGTCTAGTAATGGATAAGTACATTAGTGACTCAATAAGTTGTCGATAAGGAGTCAGATCATCTAGTAAAACTTTGTCTTTAGCTCTCATTTTAGCATTTAATACTTCAGGAGTGTCGGCATATTTTGTGTTTGTGATTCTCGATCGCGCAACAATATTAGCTGCAAACTTTATTTGAGACAAAATGTATCCTCTTGGTGATTATGCTACTTTAATACCTAAAAAAAATCTTAAAAAACTAAGGTCAATAATATCAAAAGATTTCTTAAGCATAATTTTAATTTTTTCAATTTTCTTCTGAATATTTCCGGTGATGATCATATCATCAACATATAAGAGCAAAATGATAAGCGAAGTACCTATAGATCTTAAAAACAGTGTAGTGTCAGAACAATTCCATTTTTAATAGTCAGACTAGAGAGAGGATCCATGTAAACTTCTTCATTTAAATTTCTATTTAAGAAAATATTTTTGACATCTAACTGATATATGAGCTATTTTCTAATAGATGCTACTACAACTAAAATCTTAACGGTGGTCATGCGGGCAACTAGGGCAAAAGTTTCTTCATAGTCTATACCATATTCTTGGAAGTACTCTTTTACAACTAATCTTGTTTTATACCTTTATAGAGATCCACCACTCTTTGTTTTAATCTTAAATACCCATCTACATCCTATCATCTTCTTTTTCTTAGGAAGGTGTTGAACTTTCCAAGTATGACCTTATGTAGAGCATTTAATTCTATTTTCATAGCTTCTACCCATTCTCTTATATCTTTGGCTTCTCTATAGTTGGACGGTTCATGATATGAGTGGATTGCTAGAAGACATGCCCTATAATTTACTGAGAAAGATTCATAGGAAACAAACCTATTTGGTGGTCTAGGTATTGTTTAAATCTTTTAGTACTAGATTCTTCTACATTTTTTTTTGAATCATTCCTAAGATTTTCTATACTTTTAATTTTTAAAGAAGTACCATTGGCAGTTGACATACATAAAAAATATGATTTAGTGCAATCGAATAGTAGTGAGTCATATGAAAAGATGCTCCCGAATCCAAAATCCATATGAACTTACCTGGAGGGGAAGAAGAAGAGATAGTGACACCAGATGTAGATAGAGTGGCTTTTAGTATTTAAAATATGGCCTTCGCAATTCGAGCAATTGATAAATCATTGAAGTTGCTCCCTTTCTTTGACGCTTGAGACTTCAATTACTGTGGCCATTTTTTTTAGTTTGGGACAATCCGGTCTTATGTATCCTGGTTCTTTATAATAGTGACAAATCATCTTTCATCCCCTATATCCTCCCCAATTATGTCATTCTTCATTATATTTTTTCTCAAAGGCGAGAGGTTTATAGGTTCTTAAAAAAAATGGGTTTTGATATGACAAACACCTCATCACTAGACTTGTGCATTCCAAATCTAGTTTCTTCTTGACATATTTGGGCAATAACATCACTTATAGAGGGAGCAGAGGTCCTATAAAGTAAAGATGACCAAACTTGCTCAAATTTCGGTCGAAGGCCATGTAAGAAAGTGAAAAGATTTTCTCTTTCAACTTATTTTCTCATTTCAATAGCCGGACGTTCCCATTTTGGTTTCAACATAGCCAACTCATCTCAAATAGGAGATAAGAGATCATAATAATCTCTTACGCTCTTATCTTTTTTTTTATTGTATGTACCTTGTTTTTAAATATGATTGGAAATCATTTGAAAGGAACTCTCCCCTGAGTTGGAGCGGAAGATTTTAATATTTGTGTTGAATTGATTTTCAACAATATTATGAAAATTTTTAAAGCATGAGAAAACTTTAGATTTGAGTCTAAGGAGTAGATCCAAGTATGCCTATTAAAGTCATCTATGAATGTAACATAGTATGAATAACCACATTTTGACATAACGGGAGCAGGACCCCATACATCTGAATGCACTAATTCAAAATTTTCATTAGTTAAGGAAGTTTCAGATCCAAAAGGTATCATTTGCATTTTTTCAAGTATACAATCTTTACATACGAATTCTTTTTTCTTACAAATTTTTTTCAAAAACAGAAAAAGAGATAGTTTGGATACACTTGGATGTCCTAGTCTTTTATGCCAAAGATCTAAGTTAATTTCTTGATTATGGTTACAAAAGAATTCTTTAAGTAGACATAAAAAGTTCATGTAATAAAGGTCTTCTATTCTATGGCCTTGCCTAATCAGCTTTCCTGACTGGAGATCCTGCACCCAACAAATCTTAGATGAGAAGACAACTTTACACCCATAATCAAAAAATTGATAAACCGAAAAAATGTTTAAATCAAGTTTGGGAATAACCCTAATATTTGGGACAAATTTTTTTTTGAATCATTGCTAAGATTTTTTATACTTTTAACCTTTAAAGAAGTGTCATCGGCGGTTGACACACATAAAAAATATGATTTAGTGCAATCGGATAGTAGAGACTCATTATGAGTCATATGAAAAGATGTTTCCGAATTCAAAATCCATATGGACTTACCTGGAGGAGAAGGGGAAGAGATGGTGGCACCGGATGTAGATGAAGTGACTTTTAGTATTTAAGAAACGGCCTTCGCAATTCAAGCAATTGATAAATCATTGAAGTTGCTCTCTTTCTTTGACTCTTAAGCCTCTTCACTTACCGTGACTATTTTTTGAGTTTGGGACAATTTGGTCATATGTGTCTAGGTTCTTTACAATAGTAACAAATAATCTTCTCTCCTATATCCTTCTTTATATCCTCCCCTATTATGTCATTCTTCGTTATACTTTTTCTTAAAGTGGAGAGGTTTATAGGTTTTTACAAAACTTCTGGGTCTTGATACGATAATTACCTTATCACTAGACTTGTGCATTCCAAGTATAGTTTCTTCTTGATATATTTGGCCAAGAGCATCACTTATAGAGGGAGTGAAGGTCCTATAAAGTAAAGAGGACCAAACTTGCTCAAATTTCGGTCGAAGACCATATAAGAAAGGGAAAAGATTTTCTCTTTAAACTTGTTGTTTTCTCATTTCAATAGCCGGATGTTCTCATTTTGGTTCCAACATAGCCAACTCATCCCAAATAGGTGATAAGATACCATAATAATCTCTTATGCTCTTATCTCTTTGTTTGGTATTACGTACCTTATCTTGGAGATAATATAGTCTCATCATGTCTCTTTGAATGAAAGTGCTCCTTAGGAAGGTCCATACATCACAATCCTTTTTGAACTTAATGATGTTACTTGCAATCTTGAACTCTATGGTATTCATAAATCATGAAAGTATTTGATTATTTTTAGCCTCCCAATCCTTTGTTTTTTCTTGATATTCTTGCAAGGCCTTCTCTTTTTCTTTTTCGGAGAGGACTTTGACTTGATCGCATTCTCTTCTCGTTAGCTTTAGTTGAGGTTCATTAGTGGTTCCACTAACGAAACCCAAAAGTTTTTTTTTCATTGATATAATTTTCAATCGCAGTAGCCCACATCAAATAGTTGTTTTCGTTGAGCTTGTAGGAGACGACAGAGGCGGATTCTCTTTCACCCATGTTGAAAAATAAAACTAATGGTATAAGAACAAAATTTGAATAAGGCCACCACTACAAAGTGAGCACACTTAAGACAACTTTCAATACTACAAGAGCCCAAGGCTCTGATAGCATGAAATGAAACAAGAAATGCACAATCACAATGTCAACAAAGGGCTACACAAGTGCACAATCACAATATAGTCTCTAATGAACGGAATACAATCTCACAAAGAGAATAAATCTCACAATAACACAATAGAAATAAGAGTCTTTGTATTCACAACTCATGCTCAAAAAAGCATTCTTAACACTTTACAAAAGAGCTCTATTTATAGAGCTATTCATATAACATAAAGGGGGAAAAGAGGATGACCCCTAGACGCAGTCCAACAACTAGTTGGACTGCTTCCCAACAGTCAACAAAAGGAAAATTAAAAAAAGCAAAAAACAGAATAAAGACAATAAAAAAACTAAAAAAAAAAAGCCTCTATTAGACTGTACATACATAAAGACCAAAATATTCCTGATATACGTATATTTATAAATATACATATATCCGTTATATATATATATATATAATGTATTTTAACAGGCATTTCTAGCATGGATACAGATCCTACCTGAACTCTGATACCAGTTGGAGTTGATTTGTGCATAAAAACGGCAAAGATAGATAGATGTTGGGCATGGGGCTCAGTTCATCCCCACATGACTTTGAACAATAACCTGGATTCTGGCCCAACTCCGAACAGATCAACAATCCAACTAGGGGTCATTCAAGAATGGTTTTTTGGTTAGATCCAGGTCCGGGTTCGAAATGCACAAACTAATTGACTAAGATAAGGATCCCGGTGACTCAGACAGATATCATTGGAACAGCCTGGTTGAGGTGCAATTGTAGGGATGAAAGGGGTCTGACATGGATGACGGATGTCTGACCCAACACTAGATCAAATTTTGAAAGAATGAATCCAGTTTTTAGTTTTTATAACTAAGTAAAATCTTTTTAGTTGCAAGTGGAAAATTAAAGCTGATTGGGTTAGACTTGGTTTTATCACGGGTCCAACTTTTTTTTATTTGATTTTCCAGCCACATGTACTCAGAATCCAACTAGGATTAGGATATACACTGTGGAACCAACAATCTGGGTTAGATCAGGTTTGGGACTCCGACCCATTTGCATCACTACTCTCTAGTCAACTGCTGGCTGCTGGTCACAGTAACAAGAAGAGAAGGAACGAAGAAGGCAGAGAGAGAAAGATTTGACCCGTTTGACTAAAACGGTTAGAATGGATGCACCTGACACCAAAATTTGGTCCACACCTGCCCATATGCAGGAAAAGTTAAAATAGGGAAAAAATACATTTTTTTCATCTGTTCCAAACGAGAGATTTTTTTTGAAAGAAAACTTTTTCTTAAAAGTATGACTTTTGATAGGAAAAATTCCTTCACCTGAGGGTATGGGGGCGGAGGAATTTTTCCTAGCATTTTTTTTTTTTTTTGCATTAGGGCAACCATTCAGCCACAACACATCTCATTTCAAGGACTGCGACAACAAGAGTTTCTTTCCATCTTCATCTTCCTCCCACCCATCACCATTTTCAGCTCTCTCTCACATCTTCATCTTCCTCTCATCCATCCATCCACCCACCATTTTCAGGCAAAAAATGATCGTATTATGATACATTTTCCTAAATGTCCCACAATGTGCATTATCCCCCGTGTCCATAATAGTTGATGCCTCACTTTTTTAGAACATTGTTATCCTTTGCGCTAGAGAATCTCTTGGGATTTGCATCCTCACATAATGTCAGTCATTTTCTTCATCTGACAGGACAAGAACCCAAACTCACATCCCACAGCCAATTATTTGGATGAGTTTGAGTATACCAAAAAAGATGACTAAAAGACACACCTATCGGTTCTTTAATAATTGCAACTTAGCATACAAAGGAGTCTTTTCAAACAGATTTCATAACCTCTCTGTCTATTTATTTATTTAATTATACATAAAAAAAAGTAACTTATTAAATAAAAAACCAACAAACTTAGGAGTTCTATACAAATAAAATAAGCGACTTTTAAGACCAACTTCCTAAATGGAATATTTACTTATAATCCTAAATAAAAAACCGACACATGTAAGAACTTTATTTAAATAGGCTACCCACCCACCTGTACAAATAGATTTTTAAACTGCTATCTTCTATATAATTTTTTATGCAAATCAAATCTTAGATTTGTGGAAAAACTCTACGTTATCAACTGCTACATATTTACGCTACAGAAGCAGAAGCAATGAAAATACAAAACAAATAATACAATTTTTTTTTAAAAAATAACAATAAATCAATCAACAAACTTTGATCTCCCCATGTACAGAGCTTCATCATCTATAAATATATGTGATTTCCTAATTCTAAATCAAGTAGAGTTCCTAATCTGATAACCCTCTAAAAGATAAAGCTGATCATAATCTAATAAAATCTGAATATTGGATCTAATCCAATATTCATTACGAATGAACCAAATACTGAAATGATCAAAATATAAAAGATTCAGATGATAAAAAAAATCAAAATATAAATTGGATATGAATTGATCCTTAAGGTCTCGGGTCTTCTGCTTCGTTCCTACATCATTCTCTTCAGGTTGGAGAAGACTTGCCCTCAAATTTTGATCTCTCTTACATTTCTTTCGATTCTGCTCCACCTTTTGGGTTATGGGCCTATAATATGAAAATGGATATCGTTGATGGTTCACAAACTGAATAGTCTAGATTATTCTGGTATGCACCTAGAAGCCCAAAATATTCTTCTTGAACCATATGTGTAGTTGTATGGGTTTCGATACTGATCTGGATTGAATGTCTTTAAGGTTGGCTTGATCCAATATGAAGAAGTCCATGAACAAATGATCTTGACCATTTGCTCTAAATATTGTTGTCGATGCAATCCAAATAAACTCAGGGCTTGGGGAGGATTTTTGAATCCCAAAACTGACAGACTAAGATATTTGATCCAAAAATGAGGTGAAACTCAATTCAAACAAGAGTGAACCAAGTTCAGAACATGGTTCAGGATCCAAGCAATTAGGAAAACTGGTTCCTCTAATGAATAAACCAAGGTCTGAAGGCATGAACCTATGTGCACGACCATCGAACCAGTCCAATTAATCCAAACTATCTCAAATTTGTCCTGAATCGACGTACAATTAGTCTGAATCAGGTCCTGGTACTGTCACTGAGATGAACCGGTCGGTCTCTTAATAGAGCCCTCATGCTGAGGTCCGTCAGTAGAGGTTCCCTTCACCGTCACCATGCCATCCACGCTGGCATTGCCTCCGGTAGGTAGGGGGGCTGGTCTAATGGATTCGATCGATAGACGAACATTGATCGAGATCTTCCCAACGATGACGGCAAAATTGTGAAAGTCTGATATTACACAATTTCTTATTTGAATTGCACACGTATTGCAAAATTACTTTTTGCTTGCAAAATTTTGTCTCATATAAATGACTCTTTGTTTCTCAACAACTTTTTTTTATCTAAATGCCCTATTTTTGCAACACCTAGCATTCTTGTGGTCCCCAATATTTGAGCGACATTCTAACAACATTTAGGTGAATATTCCAGCGGGCGGCAACTTTGCGAAAATCCCTCATCGATAGCAGTTCACCAGCGGTGGAAAAACTCAAATTTTAGCCCTCCTCTATTGAGTTTTTTGGTGAATCTCCTTTGAATATTATGGTAAAACCATCGGCAGTGACTTCAACGATGTCCCTCAACCGTGTTTTTTTTTAAAAGGTTGTTGATGAGTAGGTTTTTCAGTAAAATAGTTTTTCACTATTATTTTTCTGGTAAAAAACATATTTTGTTTACTATTGTTATCATTTTTTATTACATGATGACACCAAAGTTTGTTGCATGTATATTATCCTGTTATTATCAATAAGGCTAACCAAGTTTTTTTTTGGTTTTTGCATGCATAGATGTTATTGGTTTTTGCATGTATATTATCAAGTTTACTATTGTTATCATAAGAATTAAGTTTTTTATTACTAGATGGTACCAAAGAAGAGAAAAAATACACAAGTTACACCTGTTAGTATAAAGAAGAAAAATAACACCGAGGAAAATCGTCTTAACAGGCAAAATGAGCATCAAGGACCTGTGACATTTGATGGTTACACGGTGCTTCATAAGACATATCTTGACATGTACAATAGGCTTGCCACTCCGATAGAGAGAGATCCTGCTCCAACATAAAAAAAATTGGTTGTTAGATCTCCAAGCGGTCATATTCACTTCCAATTGCTTTGTTGCTAAATTTTTCAAACTGGCCTATGAGTGCTACTGAATCTGCAAAAAAAAAGTTGATGATATTGCGGCCAAATATGTGTCTCATCTCAAAAGCATCGAAAGAGGAGGAGGGAGACTTATTGATGAAGCAATTTAAGTCATTGGCTCATAGTGAGGTTGTTGCCAACCTCGATGCTCGATTTAAACAAGATGGAGACATGGCCACTTTTGGTGGTAGTGGCGAGATGAAGATGGAGGCAGTTCTTCAGGATGTCTTCGAATTGAAGAGCAATAGTCACTTACAAGTGTACGAGAGTGAGGTTGGGGTTGGGGCAATTATGGAGGGTCCTCAGGCCGAAGATATAATTATGGGTCCAGTGGTAGGGCAAAGTGAGGGCTCAGAGGAAGAGGAGAGTGCATGCTTCGAGTAGGAGGTCACAGCTGCACAGGAGGTTCCTCTTCCCTCTCCTTCAGTGAGAATGCATATTTCAAGTAGGTCACAGCTGCAAACAATGTCTGGTACCAAGGGATAAGTACTTTTCTACATTTATTTTGTACATAGTTATCACTTGATGTTTGTAAGAATTGAGGAACCACTTGATTTTTTTTGTATAAACTCAATTCATAAACATAAGGTTTAAAACATCTTCGAGACATCTTTCAAAAACAAAAACAAAAACAAAAATAAAAAAGTATTTGTGTTTATATATATATTGCACCGATTCTTCTAGCACAAAGCGCACTCATGGTTTCTAGCACTGACAGAGAACCATAAGGATTTGCTGGATCAAATGTATTTTTAAAAATTCTTGAAGATCACCACATAGAACATTGGCTACAGTCTCATCGATGCTATTGTGCAATTTTGGAGTTCGTCTTCAAACATATTCATCTTTGAAGTCATTAAGATGACAATTACGTTGGCGGATGTGGCACAAATTATTGGATTGAAGTGCCATGAGATGCCAATGACTGGACGTCATTGAGGGTCATTCAAATAGTGATGAAGCATGGGATGATACTAGAGTCAAGTTATCATGGTTGAGGAACTACTATAACCCCACAATAACAAAGAGTTATGGTGGGAAGCCGGTGCCAACTTTTAGAGGGAAGGACAAAAAGAATATGTATAACGATATCAGAACATTCTTGCTCTACTTTTTTTGGTGCATGTTTATTCATCGACTCGGGTGAAAAGATGATCCATGGATCATACTTAGAATTGTTGCAACCATTGACTTTAATCAATGAATATGCATGGGGGGTTGTTGTTCTTGCACACATGTATGCAAGTTTGTCCGAGCAAGATTGACAAAAAAGATATTATAGGCATTTTGGTTTTGTTAGAGGTATTCATTCTTTCATATATCTTATTTGATAACTCTTTGCATTCATTATTTATAAATTGTTGATGTGGTACTAATTCTTATATCCGCTCTTACAGGTTTGGATATGGGAGCACATATCTATTGGAAGGCCATTGAGATGTAACCCTTTCCCTGAATTTTCAAGTGTTGCAATGTCGAGACAGATACGTGACAATGAGGATAGAAATGATCGAAGAGGGTTGGGTCCTAATATCAATAGGGCATCTTGCATAGCACAATTAGATAACATCACCGAAGCACATGTAATTTTTTTTAAATAATTTGTTGGACATGTTTATTTTGTTGTTGGAGTCATTCATGATGTTTGTTACATTTTAAGTAACGTGGTGCCCCTACGTAAATGTGGTAGATAAGGACCGTGAAGATGTGGTTGTGCACATGTGAGACCTTGCAATGAGTGACATTTGGTTGCACAATATGAATAAAGTTGAGCGACAACTAGTCGGACGAGTGGTCTGACAGTTTGACTTTGTTCAGTAAACACCTCGTTGCCCTGAAATAGTTAGTAAAACAATCCATGGTACAATGAAGGATAAGAAAAAGTATCACCCTACTGTCTTTGAATATGAATTGGAAGGCGGGTACGATGGTGGAGAAGACATCAACATGAAATCCATGGCTTATATACACAAGGATGATGAGGGAGATAAGGTCCACATCCAGGATAGAGTTGGGGTTACAAGTGCTACCGGGGTGGATGCAAAAAGTGCTCGTTTAAGGAAGATGCTTAACTCTCAATGTACTCTTATCGCTAATTGGCAAAATTACATCAATGAGCTACTATACATTAATTAAACTTTGTATATTATTAAAAAAAATTATATACATTAATTGATTAATTAAACTTTGTATATTATTAAAGTTGTTTGAATTTTGTTACGTATATTAATTAATTGAGGTAATTAAAGTTGTTTATAAATAAATTGTGTATATAACAGGGAATAAAGTTGTTTGATTCTTCTTGTTTGAGGAGAATCAATTGTGTATATAGCAAGGAATGAAGTTTTTGAATCTTATAAGTTGTTAGATATGTGTTGTTTTTGTAATACGTAATTGATTTGTTTATGATAATCATTTGTGTATAATGTGTAAAAAACACATAATGAACATGTATTTGTAACTTGTGAATTTTTGCACTAGGAATGAATTTTGCAAGGTACGTGCAATCTTTCTTGCATTTTTTTTAATTAGAAAGGAAATTTGCAAGGTATGTACGGATTTTTATTCAAAGTTGTTTAAATCAAAAGGAATGAATGAATGAAAAATTGCACTTACCTTAAAATTTTCTTTCTTATTTAAATAGGATGATAAAGTTTATTTATATTAATTTTGTAGATGATTTAGTTGTTTGTCAAAAGCAAAAGATACTCAAATTAGAAAAACTTAACTACAAAATATATAGTATCATTATGTGATGCAACTAATTCATGTTGCATTTTAGTATGTATGGTAATTTTACATATAAAATACCAATAGACTAACAACCTCAAAATCAAATTGAGAATGCCCTGACCAACTACTAAAACACAAAAAAAGAGGGTCATTAGCTCATTGCTTTGTTATGTCACCCATGACTATCCAGAGCTCCTGTAAACTCTCAACGCCATCTGGCACCTCTTTATCTGATATCATCTTTATATTCTCAAGGGCATCCTCCAACTTAGATTCTTCATCTGCTTTTATTGCCACATGCCCAGCCCTTTTTTTTTCTTCCACTCATCATAGATGATCTTTCTTTCACATTTATAGTGTTTTATCATTTGATGTCTAACTGCAATTACATTGGTCTAAAAAAAGGCCACTAAGTAAACATGCAATAAATATCATAGAAAAAGAAACAAGATATGAACACATAGAATGGTGTACCTGTGTGAAATTCACTTGTTTGCCTAATCCTAACCATTGCATATACAAAAGGACATATATTCTACAATCATACCTGAAACATTCATATACCAAGTGATCATACATGTACAAAATGAGTTAACAAACATGTATAAAAGTAATTACCTATTTGATTGCTTAGGAATGTCTTGTATAACAGTGGCCAACCATTTTGTGTAAATATCGTAACCAATTCATCCATAAAAAAATAAACTTGCAAAACAACATTAAACCAAATAAGTACTTGAACAAAAGAAGCACAATATTAGATAGGTAACAACATTATGTATCATCTCTACGACATTACTATCGTTAAATTTTGTAGTCCCCATCGAATCGTATAATGTTAACTCCTTTGCTTCTATATTCATCTCTCAAAGAATCTTGTAATAATTATCTCAGCTGATAGAAATCAAGATCTGCAACATAAATCAATTTTAAAGTAGTTGTGCAATTCAAATTTTATGTTATGTAAGCATATACCTTATCAAATTCATAGAACAAATATGGTACGTGGTCGGGCTCCAAGCATAAATGTGCCACGTCTAGATGTAAGGGAGTTTTGAGCGTTTGTTGTGAATTTCAATGCATACCGATTAGTTTCTATTAGAAGGACAAAATATAAAGTCTACGATTTTTTGATAATTTTATGAGGAATAAAGATGAATTTAATGTTAAAATATTGTTTGAACTTAATATTGGGATTTAATTGCAATTTGAACTCCAATTTGGATTTGGGATGAATTTAAAGATGAGAATTTATTATGAATTGAGTTTTGATTTTTAAATTGGATTTAATCTGGATTTAAGTTAGACATAATTTTGATCTAATTTTGGAGTTTATTGTGAATCATATTTAGAGTTTTATTGAATTTGGATTTCAATTTGAGAATTTAAATTCGTATTGGATTTGGATTTAATTTTGATCTAATAAACGAATCTCAGATATCATAATAAATGAATATCAATTTGGATTTGGATTTGATTCAAATTTTTGTCTAAATTAGAATTTGATTGAGTGATAATTCAAATTTAAATTATACATTAATTTGAATCTTATTTGAATTTGAATTTAATTAAGTGTGAATTTGCATTTAGAATTTAATTTAATGTGAATTTGGATATAGGATTTGGATTTTGATTTTGAAAATTAAATATGGATATGGATTGGATGTGGGTTTACCTAATTTGGTTTGGATCTCAATTGAATATAAAATCCAAAATAGAAATCCATAGAAAATTTAAATAAGAATTTTAGTGGAATGAAAAATTAGAATTAAATTAAATTTATGAAAAGTAGGAGTCCAATAGGGTGGGACGCCTCCCTATGTGAACCCATCCTACTTGGCAAGTAAATTCTATTTTTTTTAAGAAATTTCTACATTGAAACAAAAGTCAACAAAAATTACAAGTTTCCTAAATTAAAAATCTATGACAATTAGTAATTGACTTAGAATTAGATTTTTTATGCTTTGTTAAAATAGTAAAGAGGAGGCCCTAGGGTGGGACTTCCCTCCTTAGTGGACCCATCCTTGTTGGCTGAAGCCTCTACTTTGAGGCAAGCCAAAGAGGATTTAAAACTGACCAAAAAAATTAAATAGGACCTTGAGATTAGATACATTGAAAATTTTCTAAATCGATTGAAAGACCAAATAAACCTAGAATTTTTGAGATTTATCAACAGAAAAATTTAGTACTGGAATTTGGGTATAGGAAAGGAATTAAGGGTTGCTATATGGGATTTAGTAATCTCCTAACTAATATAAAATAGGCTCACACGTCCCTCAAATTTACTTTTCTCTTTATTCTCTCTCTTTTCCCATCTTCTTCCTCTTGCCTCTCCTTTCTCAAGTGGTGGAGACCTCCATTGGAGGTGGTGGAGTTGTTGTTAGGAGGAGGACCAGCCAGCTGATCCATCCAACCCAACCTACATACCCGTATAGATCGGCTACCGACTTTGGTTTCGTATATTTGAGGTAGGGGTGCTTTAGCCCATACACATGTGCATAAGACCAGTATGCATGTGCATGTTGTAGATATTTCAAACTCTAATATACATATTGATATCAACCCATAACACTCTTAGGGCTAATTCAATATGGGTTTTTGGAGGGGTTAGATTTCTCCAAAAACGTTTTAGGTAAAAATTGGTTTTTGAGAAGATCATGTTCTGTTTTTTTTGGAAAATGTTTTCGGGGGTCATAGTGATTAAGTGTATGAGTATATAAGAATTATATAAGGTATATTAGTCTATTGAAACCTATGTAATGATCACATGAATCATAGAGGTAGGGTACTCCAAAACCGGTTTCAGGAATCGATTTTTGAGAAAACCCCATACCTAATTTTCCTTTATGAGAAAATTAGTGTGAGTTTTCGAATGTATGTGTGGGTTATGTAGAACCTATTTTTACATATAAAATCCATATTTATAACAAATCTAAGATTTTATATGAAAGACTGATATATGCTAAAAAAAAACATACACACCAAGGGTTTTTTGTGTAAAACGTTAAGTTTTGGTGTACTGAGTGCATAGTTGAGTCAAGACTTTTATTTTTGTTATTTCAGCATGAGCAATATTGTGATTAGTGCATGTTCATAGTAAGATCATGTCTGAAATTTATTGAACAATAATTGACATATTTTCACAAGCTAAATTGATTTAAAACTCATTTTATGAAAAATACGTAGTTTGATGTACAACCCAAAAACAATCTTTTTGATTTGTGGTTTTTGCTTGTGGATATCAATTTTTATTAATCTCAGTATGTTTAATGGATTTTAAATAATTCATATACCATCTATGTAGAATAAGAAAAGTTAGAATTTCAATTTTTGAGATATTATATGAAAAAGGGTTGTGATGATTTTGTATACATGAAAATAGCTACACTTGCAATTTTAGCAGCATGCTTAGGGTTGAATGAGTTGTTGGAATACTGTTATTAGGGTGTTTATATGTCTGAAAATTTATTGGATGTGGTTTGATGTCTTAATAGGTTTTGAAAATCATGTTACACTAAAATGTGTAAATAGGATGTGGGTTAAGTTAGGAATTTGATTGTTTTTATAGTTTCATCATGATTATAATGATGTGTAAGTATTTCAAAACATTTATGCACCATTCTTAAATCTATATTCATGATTGTATATAACTATTTAATGTTTGGCATATGTTTTAATTCATTTGACTTAAAATTTCATAATCGGTTTCACATCTCGGACTTAACCAGTTTCAAAGATGAACTTGAAACTCCTAAACCGCGAACCCAGTGGTCGTTAAAATTTTTGATGAACTTATACACATGTACGTAGAAGGTATCCTAGAAAAAAATTGGGACCCGAGGTTTTCATGGTTTGACAGAGAAGCTTGCCGCAAAATGAGATAGAAAATTTTGCTCGATTTGTGAGGTTGTTTTGACGCATTGTAGTGTCTAATTTGTTATTCCCAAAATATGCATAATCTGGGGGAAAGATTTGTATATGTGTCATACCATGGGGTAAAAATCTTGGAAATTTTCTCCTTGCAATCCCCAAAAATTACACAAGTTTGAAAAAAATATGCATTTTTTAGAAAACAAATTCTATCAAATTTTCTGAGTAGTGTTTGATTCCAGAATTTTTGTGAATTATTGATAACGAATTTTAACACAAGGTTTTCAGTGTCTGAATGCTAAAATATATGGAAATCTATTATAAAAAATGAGATTTTATTGATGTCTGAGAATTTCACAATGACTGAATCTTTCTGACAGTTCTGTGCCAAAAACTGATTTTGTCCTATGCAGTTCGAGAAAAAACAGATTTTGGTATTTGGTTCGTAATTCTCAAACTACAATGAATTTTGACATGGGGTTTATGTGCTTTAAAAGCTAACATGTATAAGTACCTCTGATAAAAATTTGAGACCCGAACTCAATTGATACATTGGTGGGTGACTATTGTAACAACAACATACTTTCTGCTCAATGAGGAAACTAGTCGGTTTAGGTGCTTGAGGTGTGTGTATTCGAAAATGCTACCTAAATGTCATGATGAAATAATACTATATCAATTATAAATAAATGATGTATATGCATGTAACTGAATGGAATGTATGAATGTCATTGCATGATGTGAATGATCCCTATGCTTGAAATAAAAAATAAATGTGAATATGAATGAATTATGCTTGTGCATAGTATTCAAGTATGATTGACATGCATATTGTCAAGGCAATGAAATCATGCATGAATGTGCCCAAATTGGAGGCATATAACCTCGAAATTGGTTGACTCTGTAAATGTATAACTGTGAATAGAATTAATGAAATAAGAATTAAAATGCACATTAATTCTATTAATACTTACAATGAGAGGGTAATTGGTACTTCTAGCTCCGTGGCGGTTTATTTAAAGCATAGAAGGTTGATTCAACCCCACCATAGAGATAAGAGAATTGACCTCCACTAAAGCCGTGGGGTGGTAGGTATGTAACTCATGAGTAAAGTCTGATATATCAGGTTAGAAGTATTGGGAGCTTTCTCTCGACGATGGTCGTCCCTCACCCAGCACTGGTGAATGGTCCACAACAAGGGTTAAGCTATAAATTGTTTAAATATACCCCTCCTGAGCCATTGTCTTGACTCAGGACATTGATCTGTGTTAGTACCCATAAATATTGGATAACAATAATTGATTGTGCATTAGTTTAGGCATTTAATGCATTACTTAAGAAAGAAAACATAAATAAAAGATGTTAAAGTCACCCATACATGAAGGTGATATCTGGTTTGCATTGGTAAGTACATGCATTATTTATCTGTTCATGCATACTTGTGATATTTGCATCAGAATCATGTTGTGACAAGCACTTGTATTTGATATCATGTCCTGAATGAGATAACTACTTAAGTATTTCATAATTGAGATCATATTTTGAAAAATGCTTAAATGTTATATGTATGTGAATGATTACATGTCTCATGTATATTCGGTTTTGTTCACACGTATTGTGCTTTAATATTTTCTTTTGAGACTCAATGAGTCTGGCCCCAATTATAAACATATAGATACTAATTAAGGAGCCTTATGATGATGAGATGTTGCAGCGGTCTTAAGGGCTAATCATTTTCTTTTTTCAAGGATAGTTTTGGTAAAACAATTATTGTTATTTTGGACTTGAGATACTTTGATTTAATTGTTAAGTTATTGAGACTGAATTAAATTTAAATGATGAATGTTATTCATATTTTGGTTTAGTTGTGATGATTGTACAATCTATAACTTGCCTAGATTGTTTAACTGATTTTAACAAATGATTTCCACTATGATTTTAAAATTATTTGATAAGAGGTTTTATAAAATGAACGTATTTTCTTGAAGTCGGTTCTAAGGATCTATTAAATGCTGGTGCTTGTGTAGGCTGACTCCTCAGAGCTAATTTGGTTAAGGGTCATAGATGAGACCTTGTGTCAAATTACGTATTCTGAAAAAAATGTGTTTTTTTTTCATGGCGTTACAAGAAAAGAATAGAAGCATTGCTTTATAGACTTATATAGAAGTATGGGGTCATGTAAATAGTCTTCAGCAAAGCGTATCTTTTTGCCATTTTTCGTTGTGAAAACTATTAAGTCTAAGTATAAATCTTTCTAGATGTTGCATCAAATAGGTGAATATACTTATGTTATTTTAAAAGAATCCACATACAATCAGAACAAACAAACACACTTAAAAAATCTTGTAAAATACTTACTTCACTAACAAAAAAAGTTTCTTTAGAAACTAGTAGCACTTAACTATATTTTGGCTGGTCCTCTCAACCGCCACAATTGTGTCAGGTGACTGGTCATTGGCTCATTTGCTTACACCGCATTTAGACATCGTGAGCTACGTATGATTTAAATAAGTGCATTTGAATAAAAAAATTTGCAAACTTCATGATGTATATTGGTGCTGACTTTTGTAGGTAACTATATGCGAAAATCCCTAAAGATCGTAAATCTTAAACAACAAAACATACATAAACATAATAAGTCCACAACAACAATCAAAGAAAATAAAGAAAAAAATATATTACATGTGAAGATCCAGAAAGATTGTAAACCCTAAACAATAAATCTAGTGACAAATATTACATGTTTATATAGGATAACATCCACAACAACAAAACATACATAATAAGTCCACAACAATAACCAAACAAAAAGAAAAGAAAACTATGTTTAAAGAAAAAGAAAAAACAACAAAACATGCATAGTATGAAATTCACCTTAATGGCTAACCGGAGAAGTGGAGGAGAAAGATATTACAACGTTTCACGAGGTGAAATTTCACGAGAATGGTCGGAAGGGTTGAAGTTCTAAAGGCAGGAGGATTAGGGTTACCGCTCTTTCTAGATACAAACAAGAAAAAGAAAAAAACCTAAACATGTCATTTATATGAAATGAAATTTCGCAAGCAAAAGTAAATTTGCAATACGTGTGCAACTCAAATGAGAAATTATGTAATATCAAACTTTTGGAATTTTTTGTAATTTTGCAATACTTCATGTGATATTCGTTAGTAATTTCACAATTATCAGACTTTCATAAATTTTATGATTTTCACTGGTGATCATGCGAAACTTGTCACAAGTTTTGTAAATTGTTTGTAATTTCGCAACCTCCGATGTGATTTTGTTGACGAGTTTCGTGAGTATATTATTTTAGCATCATGACTTACAAAAATAAAAAATTCACACCTACAAGTGGTAAAACTAGCAAGAAAAAATTGATAACCTGCAATATTGTGCATTCGATGGATTTGATAAATTGTAAAGCATTTTCGAAAACACGTCATTTTTATTGTACAATATGATCATTTTCTATTAAAAAATAAGTTAAACACGGTTTTTAAGCGGGAGCAAAAAACACTAAACTAATAAATCCACTAACTTAAGTTGTTGTTGACACTGCTTTCACTTAAAGAGGCACACAAGACTGAACCACAGTGTCTCATGGGAGCCTTTCACATTTTTCTCAGTGTAGCTTATCAAACGTGACATCTGACGTTTTATAGAAATAAAATTAATTAGCCCACAAGGGCTCTTCTCTGGCAAGGGCGACTTGTGAATGTTGCCAAGTTGACGGAATGGGACGTCACAAGTTTGAAACCAGTTGGTAGCATTCCTTACCAGTCGGTGATAGGGGTTTTTCTTTTGGACGGTCAAAAAAATAAAATAAAATAAAATAAAATAATTAAATTCCTGAATTCCACGTCATAGTAACCATCCAACAACTCTCACTTGCCAAGCAAGTGCATGAAATTTGCATCATGTGTACATTTGATGTGCATCAGTTCATTGATAGCTGCTTGTAGACAAGCAGGCTGGGTTAACAAAATGGGCTTCACAAACCTGACCTAGGGTAAAGGATTTTACTTCTAATGCTAAGCCCAAACTGACTCATACCTAGTCCTGACCCGCTAGATGATCGAGCCAAGACCAGGCTTTGGATCCAAATGAGCAGCTAGTGCACGTCACCTTGTGTTGGGACGTTGCAAGTTCAAATCCCAATGGTATTTTTGTATAACTGGTAGGTGTCTGCCTAACCCTAGCTTGCCTTTAAAAAAAAGTTGGGTGATAACCTCCCTGGGATCCGATCCTGAGTCTCCTCGGTTATGATAGTGCAAGCTAACCGTCCAGCTATCTCGTTCGACAACAGCTGTTGTAATAGAAGTTTGGTGCAAAAGTTGTTGATGGTCGAACTAGGACTAGGCCCTCTTAAGTAGCATAGAGGGCTAGATTCATTTGGGCTCAACAATGGCTCTTCCCATATGCCCAATGGACCCTTTCAGGCCCAAGGCAAAACAGGCCGAGATCTAGACCCACTATCCCTACTGATAGCAATTCTAGGGGAAAGGGGCACTTGTGGTGCTTATTTCATGGATTCTCCAGTTTGTCACAAGCCTGGCTCTCCCTTGGACACTGGACTACAGTTCAAAGCATGGGTAATATGAGAAGTGTGGATCCTTGACCCGAATTTTACACAGCTTGATGCTTTGTGCAACAACAGACACGCCATAGCCACTAATGTTTTGCATGCACTTGTCAAAAGAGTGAACTAGGGGGCCTTTTTAAGTGCATGTTTGAAAGCAAGCCTCACAAAAAATATGGTGGATTCTTTGGCCAAGAATGTTCCCCATATTGGTTTGCTTTTCTTCTATTAGTGTTGCTGAGTCCATTAAATATAACAGTTGTATCTTTGTTCTAGAAAGGGTGCTATATGACCTCTGCCTGGAAGGGATCAGCATAACAATATGTATGCTTAGAGGCCTTATTCTACACCTATTTTTTTATCTCTAATAAATTGGGACACATATCAGGTCATTAATGACCGTCCCATCTGTGGGCCACGTGGTGAGCATTTCATGGCGAGGGACGTCATTTACCTGGTTAAAAATGAAACCTCTCTCTCTCTCCGTCGGCAATGCCTCCACCACTTGCAGCCCACCCTTCCCTCCGGCAAGACAACATTGACCCCGGATCCTGATCATCCCCTTCCATGACAAAGCCCCTAAGGAGAGAATCAGCGAGCTTCGAACAAAAAATACCATGCATTCCTGCACGGATGCACCTGCGTTATGGCATGGCATTGAGAAAACCCTAAAAAAACAAGAACCCTAAACTCAAATGCTATACTTGAGAAGGTGGCAGAGGGCTTGCATTCAGTTTCTTTTTTTAGCTGCAAAGAGAGAGGAGACCAAAAGAGGAAGGAGGAAGAGATCAAGGGAGAGGGAGGTGTTTGTTGGATCCTAGATTTGGATCCAATGTGGCCATAGGATCTCACAATTGGAACTCCAAGAGCCACAAGATTAGTGGGCTCATTAAAGCTAAATTATGAAATATAATTATACGGCTTTGTGGGTTGTATGTAATAAAGAATGGTTATGGAGGGGGTTATTGGATTTTATGGGCACTATCTCTATTTAGTAGTGGATTAAATTCAATTATTAGTGATGCCTATAAATGAATACCATGGCCATGGTAGTTCATATGGCAGAGAATTCTTTGTGCTCAATTAAAAGATTGTGGAGAGCCCCACAGTTAGAAATGTGTTAGAATAACTTAATTGAGAGAGCATATGTTTTCATATAGATGGAGGTTTGAATTCTCCTTCTAGCACACACCTCATTCGATTCAATGACTCTATCCATAACAGATTTCAGAACCACTAAGTTTCAATAATGTTCTGGTTTTTTTTCGCAAAGAGAGAGGAGATTGAGAGAGGGAGGAGTTTTGGTTTTTAGTTGTAGAGAGAGAGAGAGGAGATCGAGAGAGGGAGGAGGAAGAGATCAAGTGAGAGAGAGGGAGGCATTTTGATTTTTAGTTATAGAGAGAGAGGAGATCAAGAGAGGGAGGAGGAAGAGATCAAGAGAGAGAGGGAGGCATTATGGGTTTTTTTGCAAAGAGGGACGAAGATCGAGAGACAATGAAGGGAGGAGATAGAGAGAGAAACGTTTTTAGATTTTTTTTTAAAAACATACAAGGTTAATGGCATAAAATGATGATGTTAACCAGTGGGCATCGCCACATGGTGAGCGTCGCTTACTCGAGATCGAAGGTCATTCAATGAATGACCTGATCTCTGTCCAATAAGTTGAAGCTAGGACTTAAACCACACCTGATTGTTACACTATGTTTTGCAGCGGGACGAAGGCTTTTGCACGGGACTGATTTTGCAGCGGGACGAAGGCTTCACAGTTATGCTTGAAATCATCAGGGAGTCCGAACTCTCAACTCATTTACAAACCAAAATACTTTCTCACTAAACCGTGAATGCTTGTATGACTTCTTGTATGTCATTCATACATTGTTAATCATATCCTTTCACTGCATTTTATACTTAGTGAAGAGTTCTAGTTTTGGGACATAACCCCTGAGAGAAATTCCTTCATCCCTGAAGAGACACATCTCTTGAATTTGAATATTGTGATTGTTGGAAAGCCCCCAACAGTCACCTTATGGCCACACAACCTTACATCTCTCACTTGGTCATAAGGGATTTTTTTTTATATGCTTGTTCTCAACTGAAACCTTGCATACACACTTTTCGAGTAATCTTTACTCACCATGTGTTTATATGCTTATTCTCAACTGCAACCTTGCATACACACTTTTTGAGTAATCTTTACTTACTCACCACTTAGACATATCTGAGTCTCATTTGACTCACATGTCTAGTGAAAATATCCTCAGTGACTGCCTTGGTTAGCGAATCTGGTGCCATGTCACTTGAAGGAATATAGTCCACTGCTATTTCATTTTATATAAGCATATTATGAATATATTGATATTTAACTTTAATATGCTTACTTTTAAAGCTATCAGCTCCTGTTTGTATTAGTCTTATAGTAGCTTTATTGTCACAATAAAGTTGAACTGGATCTTTTGGAATGTCCAATTTTAACTCATTTAAGAAACGATTTATCCACACACCAAATGTGGCTTTCATGTTAAAGGCAATATACTCATCTTCCTGCGTATGTTGTGCCATACATCCTTGCTTCTTGCATGACTATGCAATTGCCCCACCTTCTAACATAAATACATAGCCAGAGGTGGACTTTGCTTCATCTCTATCACCAGCAAAGTCAACATCTGAGTAGCCTACAAGCTTTAAACTATCTGACTGATAGCATAACTTAAGTTTCTTAGTTTCTTTTAGATATCGAAAAATTCTCTTTACTACTTCTCAGTGGGAGAGTCTAGGATTACTTTGATATCTACTCACTAGACTTACAATAAAACTCAAATCAGGTCTAGTGCAAAGCACTGCATACATCAAGCTTCCAATTGTGTGAGCATAGGGAACATTCAACTTTTCTTGTTCATCTTTTAGACAATCATTCTTACTTAGCTTTTGGCCTTTTACTACAGGAGTACCCTTTGCCTTGGTACTTTTCATTCTAAATTTCTTTAGAATGTGGTCAAGATATTTTTCTTAACTCAGACATTGTAATCTCGATTTTTTATCTCTCTAGAGCTTAATTACAAGGATATATGAAGCTTCACCCATATCCTTCATTTCAAATCAATAACTTAACCATGATTTGGTCATATTTATCATGTCTATGTCATTTTCTGCAATTAATATATCATCAATGTAAAGGGATAATATAGTAAACTTACTCTTACTATTCTTGAGATATACGCAGTGGTCCAGACTATTTACTTTATAACCCAATTTGGTTATAGCATTATGAAAAGTCAAATATCACTGTCTTTGTGACTGCTTAAGTCCATACAAAGATTTATTTAACTTGTATACTTTATCCTCTTGACCTTTAATTTCAAAACCTTCAGGTTGCTGTATGAAAAATATTTCATTTAGTTCACAATTTAAGAAGGTCATTTTTACATCCATTTAATATAGGTCAGAATCAAAATAAGATACCAGTTTGGCTATAAGAGAGTAAGTTTTTTCATAATCAATCTCTTATAGTTGAGTATAGCCTTTTGCTACAAATCTTGCCTTAAATCAATCAATAGATGCAGCTGCCTTGAGTTTTTTCTTGAGAACCCACTTGCTACCAATTGTCCTATATCCATTAGTCAAGGTAGCTAGTTCCCAAACTCTATTCTTTTTTATGAAGTCCAACTCATCTTTCATTGCTTCCTTCTAGAGTTCAGACTCATTAGAAGCAATTGCATCTTCAAAACTCAAGTTGTCAAGAGTTTCATCCAAATCCATGGAATAGCATAATTTCTCACTCAAGAATGTGTAATAATCATTCAAATATGCTGAAGGAGTTCTTGTTCTTTTTTGTTTAGTTACTGGTTGTGAATTTTGCTCATTATTCACAACTGAATCGTTATGCTTTAACTCTTAACTTGGTACCCCAGGATCATTTATGATATCGAGAAAGACATCATTATCTTTAGGATAAAAAATGCTTTCTTGAGTTTCCAAGAATTCTACCTCTCTACTATCTATAAATCTTTTTTCAAGATTATATAGTCGATATCCCTTTGATCTCTTTGAGTATTCTATGAAGATGCATTTGATAGTTTTCTTATCTAACTTATCTCTCATTTGACTAAGAATCAACACATGAGCAAGTAACCCCCACTTTCGCAAATGACTCAAGTTTGGCTTCCTACCAGTCCACAATTCATGAGGAGTATGCTCTATAGCCTTAGAAGAAACCTTATTCAGGATATACATGACAGTACAAATTACTTCTTCCTAGAACTTCTTGGGAAGATTTGCTTGTGCCAACATGGATCTTGTAATATCCATTAAGGTTCTATTCATTCGTTCTGCTACACAATTCTGTTGTGGTGTATAAGGCATAGTTATATGAGGAGTCATATTATTATCATTCCAGAAGGTCATAAACTCATCAGAGTTGTATTCACCTCCTCTATCAGATCTGATAACCTGGATTTTTCTTCTTAGTATTCCTTCAACTTCATGTTTATATGCCTTAAACTTTTCTAGAGCTTCAGATTTCTTAGAAATTAGGTATATGTATCCATACCTAGAGTAATCATCTATAAATGTGATGAAATATGATTTTCTTTGATGTGTTTCTACGGTTAAAGGTCCACAAATATCTATGTATACCAGAAGTAACAAGTCACATGACCTACTTCCCTTAGGAAAAGGTTTTCTTATCATTTTCTCTAATATGTGGTGTTAGTTTTATGAAAACGCTTTTTAAAACAATATTTTTAATGAAAATCAAGTGAAAGCCAGACACCAAAAATATAAAAACTGGCTCGCACGAGTGATAGAGTCTGGGTCGATCTCAGAGAACGGGAAACACTTCGTATTCAACACATAATCTACACTACTCTTTATTGCTAAAATAAAATAATTAATTAATTAAAATAACTAAGAGAGTATTGCCCTACGCAGAGGGCTTATAAAATAAAGTCTATTCTAAAAATAAACGAAAAGGTCTTCAGTGCTCTTAGTCTTCTTGTCCCTTCTTGATTGATTTGCTTCCCTCTAACCTTCCCTCTGTGTACTCTTTAGGTACTTAGGTTGAACACTTTTGTGTGGTTTGCTAACGGGCTCTCTAAGGGCACTTCTGAGGGCTTGAGGGGACCTCAAAGAGTACTTTGAGGGCATAAAAAGGGCTCTACCGCATGTTCCAACGCTTCCCTGCAAAACACAGAAACAAAAAACAAAGCTGAGGAAAACTAACAAGAATTTAAGAACTAATGATAAAAAGAATTCAGCTAAAACAAGATTTGAATTAACTAAACAAAACAAAACATGAACTAAACTATTTCAAGAAATCAACTTGTAACAACCTATATTAAAAGACAAAATAGCAAAACTACCTAACTAACAAATCAAAAACTACATTGCAACAAACCAACTACTTGTAACAAATGTGAACTAACTAAACTAATGTGTAACAAGCTACTAACTGCTTTGAAACAACTCACGACAAATTAACTATTCAAATTAAGAAACACATGAATCTAAATTAACTAGATTTAAATTATTGAGTTAAATCTAAATAAGATGGACTAAAACAAATTAACAAATCTAATTCAAGAACCACGTGAACTAAGAAAGGAAAAAAAAACTAACTAATTAAAACAATGCACTTTGACTACTTTACAAAAGCTACTTAACTCTAGATCATGGAAACATAGGAATTCAAAACTACTTAAGATATGCTATCTTAATCTAATGAAACTAGTATCAATGTAAACAAAGAGTCACAACTGCATATACTATCAATAAATAAAAGGACGTCAAACATCCTACTCGCAAACCACTTTAAAACAAGTAAAAGAATCAACTAAACATCAAATAAAATAAACCACGTGACTAACCTATGACATGAAACATACAAGCAAATTCTGATCTATTCTGAATAACCTAAACACAAACACATAAATCAATTCTACTTAATGCATGCTGGAACATTTGAATGAATTGATAACTAACGGAACTACAAGTACCTAATTTCTAATGAAGTCACACAATGAATTTAATCCAGCATCAACCACAATGTAAAAAGAAAAAAAAGGAAATATTGGAACGAACTAAAACAAGACGTTGACTGAGTAAAGTAGTGGCACACAGATTCAATGTAGACTAAACTAAAAATGTTGAGACTGATAAATAAGATAAAACACAGATTCAATATCGACTGAATTGATGAAAACGATAATAAAAAAAAATGATAATGAAAAAAAATGATAATGACTATTTCTAATGTAATCAATGAATCTGCAATTTTTTGGAAATACAATAAAACAAAACTAACTATTTACTGACAAAAGAAATTACCTAACTTCAATCTAAACTATTCTAACAAAGAACGATAATGCAATAAAAAAAATATATCGGCTAGTAAAGAAAAACATTATTCATTTGATTTAAAGAACATTGAAATAAACAAAGCATGAAACACATTATTCTAGGTTAGATCTAACCTAAACCTAATCAAGAATTAATCAAGTAACAAAAACATCTATGAAACCCTATTCTAAATCTATTGATCTATCTATAAAATACAATTATTTGATGCTTAAATCAAGAAACGACTAATACTATCAAAACAACACATATTTTTTTGTTTTATTTTTCAGATGCAAAACATAAAATACTAGATGACATATGCAGATGTTACGAACAACTAAAACTATATTCCATGCAATGCTTAATGCAATGTAAAATCTAAATCTACGATGAAAAATAGGGAGAAAGAAATGACCTGTGACGGATCACATCCGATAGAAGGGTTGAGAAGAGAAGATGGTTGATCCAGCTGCATCCACGCTGCCCCAATGAAGAGGAAGAAGTTTCCGATGACGAAAGGGTTCGAAGTTTGAAGAAAAAAGGAGAAAAAAAAGAAGGGGAGAACAAGGAGAGAGAAATCGGCAAAAGAGTGAGAGAGAGCAAGAGAGAGAGAGAAGAGGGAGGCAAGAAGCAAGGGGAGCCTGAGGTTGCTGGAAAAACATGTTTCCAGCCCTCTTAATCTTATTTATAAGCTTAATTAGGTTAAAAACCAGATTTTTAAATGAGATACAATAATTTTTTAATAATTCCAAAAAGGTCTCTTCTTGAAAAATGAGTTTTTCAAAAAGGGTTTTTCTTAAAACTAATTAGAAACAATTAATTAAGTTCTAATCTAAATTATGAATTAAAAAGGTTCTATCTAATAAAAATACCGAAAAACACAGGGCCAAATAAAAAAATATGATTTTCTCGAAAATTGAGTTTTGAAGCAAATTCTAGAAAACAACAATAAAGACGGGTTTTTAATGCGATTTTATCATGGATTATGCATAAATAAAGATGAATAAAATAAAAATATGTATGCATGGTTCACATTTTTCAAATTCTATATTTTTAAGAAAAAGTAATAATCTCATGTAAATTATTCTTTTCATTTTATTAACATTTACCTTCCCTAACCTTAAATGCCATAAATATGCATCAACATTAAATGCACAATCAATATAACCAGAAATATTCATTGTATTACTTGTAAAATAAGTTATATTAAGACGAAAAAGACCATGGTCAGCATCATAGCGACCCTTGAGCTTTACTTTTTCATCTTTCCCAATAGTGACCTTGTCACCCTAGAAGCGAATTTCGAAGCCTTTTTTAGTAAAATCTCTCATTGATAAAAGATTCTTTCTCATAGAAAGTACATAAAGTACATTTGTTTGTAAGAGACTGGTCCCTTCTACCTGAAGCCTATAGGTCCCTATGCCGACCACATCACTATAGGTGTTATTTTCTATATACATCTTATGATCTCCAGATTTCAACTCTTTCATTTTCATAAGTCCTTCCTTTGTCTTAGACAGATGTCGCATCACCCCTGAATCAATCCACCACCCTGGGAGTTCACTATCTGTGATCAATGATTCAGATAAGTGCATACTAATTCTTGTTCGTCGTTTACTTGCTTTCTTGGATTCTCTTTCTTGGTTCTATTTGGACAATTATTCTTGAAATGCCCAAGTTTTCCACAAGAGAAACGTGCTCCCCTGATTGCAGTCTTGTAGTTATTGGTTTGCATTGAATGCTTCTTGTTGAATTTATTTTTCTTAAATTTCTTGAAGAATGTACCTTTAGGCTTGAACTTGTGAGAGGTTGCCGAGAAAGATTCTTGTGTATTCATAATTTCTTTTTTTTGTCTTTTGACATGTGCTCTTATTCAAGAGCTAATTACTGAGGGAGCTCAGTTAGAGTAAGGCTTTTCTGGATTAATCGCGTGGCAATCAACATTATTTTTTATATTGGAAGGAGGTTGTTTAATATGATAGAGATTTGCATGCGCTCGAGAATATCATTTCTTGCTATGGCTAAGTCTTTAGCCATTACCAACATTCGATTCACATAATCGACCATGCTATCCGACTCTTTTATTGTGCAAGAATTGTATTGTTCCACAAGAAGATGAATGTGGGTTTCTAAAGTCATATCATACTTCTTTCTGACTTCTTCCATCATTCTCTTCACAGTGTCAAAGTCTTCAAACACTCATATGAGGTCATCTTGCATAAATGTTAGAAGAGTTGCTCGAGCAAGTTGATCATCTTTAATAAACTTGTTATAAGTTTTCTTCTTTTCTTTAGTCGATTTATCAGTTAGTGAAGATTTCACATTGTTCAATACATATAAGGTTTTGTCATGTATCAATAGATATTTTATTTTTCTTCTCTACATTCCAAAATTTGTCCCATTGAGTTTTTCGATTTTGGACAATTCATCCATGACTATTCGATTTGCCATTTTCCTAATTATAAACAAATATTAGAATTAATAAAATTTATTCTAAGTAATATTTGTAAATGTAACTAATTTTGATCATTTTAACTAGTTTAGCATACAATGTGTAAAAAAAATCATAGAAACCTGTTTCTGCAACTTTCTGAGTTTATCAAAAAAGATAAACCTTTTGTTTGTAATTTTTAGAAAGGCAGAACACTTTTTAAGCAAAAAACAAAAACAGAAACCTTAAAAAGAATTTTTTTGAGTTAAATAGAAAGATTCAACTCTCTTTTTATAATTTCAGAAAAAATCAGTGCCCTCCCGTAATTATGAAATTTCCTAAGTTTAACAAAAAAAGGAGAAACCACCTTTTTGTAATTATTAGAAAAGTTAAAATATTGTTTTTGAAAATTTCAAAAACTGAACCACAGAATCAGTAAATAACTTAGGTTCTTAAATATAATTTTTGATAATTAACTAGACTGAAATGAAATGGAACAAAATATACTTTATGAAATTTATTTTAAGAAAAATGACCCTTCTTCTTTATCAAAATCGAAAGCCCTAACCGCTCTTTATCTTTGAGTAGGGGTGGCAAAATTTGACCCGACCCGCCAACCCGCTTCTTTAGTCGAGTTAGGGTTTGGCTTAAACGGGTTCATGTCGTAAATGGGTCAACCCGCCTAACCCATTTATTAAACGGGTCGTGTTTGTGTTAGGGGTATGCCGCCAACCCGTTTGACTGATTTAATAAACGGGTTAGGCGGGCGGGTCAACCCATTTACATGAACCCATCAACCCGCAACCCGTTTATATATATATATATATATATATATATATATATATATATATATATATATATATATTAACTTATCTAACCCTAACTCCTAACTTTACACTTTAGTCACCCACCTAACTTCTTCCTACCCAGCAGCAGCCGAGAGCCCAAGACCTCTCCTCTCCAGTGGTGGTGTGCGCCTATGCGGTTATCGTGTCTATGTTATCAGGTCGACTCGTTTAATAAATGGGTCACTGTGTCATGTAATCGTGTCGTGTCAACCCGGCCCATTTATTAAACGGGTTAACCGTGTCATGTCGGGTTACCCGTTTAATAAATGGATCGTTTTCGTGTTTGCCACATCTGACCCGTTTAATAAACAGGTCGTGTTCTTGTTGAGGTATTCTGACCCGCCAACCCGCCGACCCGACCCGATTGCCACCCCTATGAGAGAGAGGAGAATCCACGTCGCTCTTTTTCTCGGCAACGGGTGGCAACCCGATGTTTTTTTCTGCAACGGGTTGCAGCCGAGTGCTATTTTCGGTGAGCCGCCGGTTCCTATTCCGTTTGAGAAAGCGATAGCTGCCGTCTTCTGCAGTTTTTCGATAATGACACGCCGGAATAGATGAGTCACCTGCATGACGACGACCCGTCGGAGCAACCCGTACCAGCATCGGCCTGGCGTTCTTCAGCCGCCTACGACGTTTGGGTTTTCCGGGAATAACCCGACGAAGTGGAGGAACCCACTAAATCGATTTAGGCGCGCTCAGTTTCAGCATCGGCCAGAGTTGGTCTGACGTTTGATTTTTTCTGGCGAGAGGAGCACTATCCGGTCGGTCTGTCGAAAAAACCCCTTTCTGAGGTAATTTGTTCCTTTTTTTTTTCAACGACCCATCCCCCGCCCTTTCGCCTCTGGAGGCGATCTCCGGTGAGAGTGTTATGGGTGAATGCCTCTCCGGCCCAGTCGAAAAGGAAAAAAATTTGTGAAAAGCCCTCTTTTTGGCAGCAAACGAAGCGGCTTCCTCTTTTTGTTTTGGTTTCTGATTTGTTTTGTGAGCAACAAAGGACTAAAAGCCCTTTGCTTTTTTTTATCACAGAAATCAGACACTGGGGGCTTGTGTCACCGGACACGACTTTACCGATTTCTGGTGACGGGTCTTAATGATCGTCGTTCACCAGAAAAACTAAGGTATATATATATATATATATATATATATATATATATATATATATTTTATTTGAAAACTTTTTCCTGATAAACCGGGTTTTCCCAAAAAGTGATTTTTGATCATGTTTGATAATGCAAAAACAGAAAAGTCTGACTAACCTTAATCGCTTATACTCGCGTGCACACGTTCACCGACAAGGATCTGTCGAACCTGGCTTTGATACTAATGATGGGAAGCGGCCTTGCACGGGACCAATTTTGCAATGGGACTAAGGCTTCACAGTTACTCTAGAAATTGCCAGGGTGTCCTAACTCTTAACTCATTCACAAACCAAAATGCTTTCTCACTAAACTGTGAATGCTTGTATGACTTCTTGTATGTCATTTCATATGTTGTTAATCATATCCTTTCACTGCATTTTATACTTAGTGAAGAGTTCTAGTTTTGAGACATAACCCCTAAGAGAAATCCCTTCATCCCTCAAGAGACACGTCTCTTGAATTTGAATATTATGACTGTTGAAGCCTCCGTGTCCGAACTCTTAACTCATTCACAAACCAAAATGCTTTCTCACTAAACTGTGAATGCTTGGATGACTTCTTGTATGTCATTCATACGTTGTTAATCATATCCTTTCATTGCATTTTATACTTAGTGAAGAGTTCTACCTTTGAGACATAACCCCTAAGAGAAATCCCTTCATCCCTCAAGAGACACGTCTCTTGAATTTGAATATTATGACCGTTGAAAAGCCTCCAACAATTACCTTATGGCCACACGACCTTACATAGTGCACCTGTGTGTGTTGGGGGTGGCAGTGCCAATTTCTCATGCATAAAGATTTGGAATGCAACGGTTAAGGGTGTGTTTGTTTTATGCCCTCTCCTGTAAATGAGAGGGGGTTATACAAACATCTCTACTTGTATGGTAGAAACAGTTAGTGCATGTCACCTTATGTTGGGCGGATGCAAGTTCAAATTCCAATGGTATAATTGTATAATTGGTAGGGGACCATCGAAAAAAAAACATCTCTACAAGAAATGTGTGACAGGGCCCACATAATAAATGAAAAAGCATATTTCTTATGAAAACGGATTCACAACTCTCCCTTTGTGGAGACACTTTCCATCCTGAGCATCCTTTCCAAAAGAAGTAGTTGCCCTTGGGTGGGACTAACACGTACCATAAGATAGCTTAAAATATAAGCAGAGACAGTTTTAACTTTAGCTTCTTTCTTAATGGAGGCGGGTAGCACAAAGAAGGTATAATAAAACCAATGGCATTGATTTTTTCCCGGCAACCTCTCACAACTAATTCAAGCATGTTTAATGTTATCATTGTCGATGGTACATCTCTTGAAATCAAAGGAATAGGGAATTTTGAAAGAAATCTTCAAAATTCTAAAAGTTAGATATATTCCTAAACTAAATTTGAATCTTCTATCAGTATCTCAAATATCTAATCATGAATGTAGTGTCTCTTTCTCATCAAATGGTTGTTGGGTGCATGATTGCTAGTCAGGAAAGCTGATTGGGGATGGTCATAGAAAATGAGACCTCTACTACATGGATTTTTTGGAAATACCCAAAAATACATTTTGTTGTAATGTCGAGAAATTAGATCACAAGTTTATGGTGTTAAAGTATATGGATGTCATATATATATATATATATATATATATATATATATATATATATATATATATATATTGTAATGCCCACTAGGGGTAAATTAGTCTTTTTTTTTGTAAATACGCATCTCCATTAGGGACTTCTCTTTTTGTATTTTTATTATTTTTGTTTTCTTGTTTTTTCTTTATTTTTGTATTTTGTTTTTGAAATGGGCCCACATAGAGCCGTTGGGATCCTCTCTAACGATCACAAATGTGACGGTTGGAGGGGCTCCCAACGACTCTATTGGAGCTCCTTTGCTTCCACTTGTTGTATAAATAAGTGGACTTGTCCCACTACAATGCAATGCTTTTTAGAGCATTTTCAATAAGAAGATTATTTATATTTTTAAGCTCTCTCTCTCATATTATGTGTTGGTCACTTGCCACTTTGTAGCCTATTGTATTTTGCCCATTAGTGGCTTCTTGCTTGTATGCTTGTGCATCTTTTATAGTCACTTTGTGACATTGTTCTTTGCCTAGTGTTTCATTACATGGTAACAAAGCCACTAGTTATTGGAAGCATTATTGGGACTACTCTCTCTTATTTGGAAATACCCAAGAATACATTTTGTTGTAATGTCGAGAAATTAGATCACGAGTTTATGGTGTTAAAGTATATGGATGTCATATATATATCTATATATATACTGTAATGCCCACTAGGGGTAAATTAGTCTTTTTTTGTAAATACGCATCTCCATTAGGGACTTCTCTTTTTGTATTTTTATTATTTTTGTTTTCTTTTTTTTTCTTTATTTTTGTATTTTTTTTTTGAAATAGGCCTACATAGAGCCATTGGGATCCTCACGTTAGGATGTTATATTTTACTGTCAATCTTGTTATGCTGTGTAGTTTTTGACATCTATATAATTTGTTTCTCAGTTATATATATATATATATATATATATATATATATATATATATATATATATATATGTGTGTGTGTGTGTGTGGAAAACATATATATATTATATTTAATTAATTATATAAATTTATGTGTATTTGTGTGGAAAATAGATATACATACACGTTAGGATGTTATATTTTGTTGTCAATCTTGTTTGTTTCTGTATGTAAATATGTGTGTTTCATAGTTTTTTTCATAGCTATATAATTTGTTTTTAAGTTATATAATTAGTTTCTCAGTTATATAATCAGTTTCTCAGTTATATAATTTGTTTCAACTTGCAATTTTCACGTCTTGTTTCTGGTGCCAGTTGAAGAAGGCCCTTGGTACCACATTAAAATTTGGTACAATATTTCACCCATAGACTGACAGGCAGATAGATCGCATAATACAGACTTTTGAGACTATGCTTAGAGCATATGTCTTGGATTAGGCAAGAGAGTGGGATAGGCATATGAAGCTTGTTGAGTTTTCGTATAACAACAGTTACCATGCCAGTATTGGTATGGCCCCGTACGAAGCTTTGTATGGCAGACCATGCAGATCTCTAAAGTGTTGGGATAAGGTTGGAGTATGAGCCATCCAACACTACTCGGACCAGGTGTGGTTGATCCGGCAAAGGTTGGTTGCGGCACAGAGCAGGCAGAAGAGCTACACTGATTAGCGGCATAGGGATCTCAAGTGGACGATCACATTTTTGTTCAGATATCGCCTACGAAGAGTATGTTCTAGTTCGATAAGAAGGAAAAGTTGAGCCCTCAGTATGTTGGACCTTTCGAGATTCTTGAGCGTGTTGGCGAGTCAGCTTACCGTGTGGCGATTCCTCCTCACTTTTCCTAGATTCATGTCTTCCATATCTCGATGTTGAGGAAGTATGTGCCTAACCCCTCACACGTGATATACTATGAGGCGGTCGAGGTACAACCTGACTTGACTACAGAGGAGAGACCCATGGAGATCATGGATCGCTAGGAAAGGACATTGTATAGTAGAACGATCTCGTTCATGAAGGTGTGTTGGCAGTATCACGGACTAGACGAGTACACCGGGGAGCCCGAGGCCGATATGCGTGATCATTACCCACATTTATTTGATACATTCTAATTTCGTAGACGAAATTCTTTTAAGGGGGTGGGGATATAATATCGTGTGTGTTTTCATAGTTTTAAATTCTGAATTTCTAAAATTTTGGCTAAGTGTTTTATAAAGTTGATTAAAATCATAGAAAATATTCTCAATTATAAGTGATGTCAGCTGGGTTTGGGCATGGCCCAGGGCCCACTGACAAGACAAAAATGAGGCAAATAATATTTGAGAAACTTTTTGTTTTTAACCTTTAAAATCAAGCAAAAATTGAGTAAAATTCAGTTTAAATTCAGGCAAAATTTGGAGGCAAAAATCAGGTAAGTATACCGTTAGATGCATCTCTTAATTCTAAGAGCATTGATATTTCATTTTTCTAAAAGCAAGTTACGGTTGGCTCCAAAATCCTATTTTTTAAAAAATGACCCGCCGCTATTTTTATATTTTCTAGATTGGATCAGATCGGATCTAAGCTGTTTGATCCGAGTTGATATGGATCTAGACCCAGTCCAAGATCCATATTAACTAGCATCTGGTCTAGGTTATGATCCATATAGATTTTGGATATAGATTTGGATCTTGGGTCCAAATCCGGATCTAAAATCCAAGAGTAACCAATTTAAAATTTTAAATTCAATCTAAAGGTTAAATTCAATAAGAATTCCACGTTGAGAGGACTTCTAGAGGGGAGAGACACCGTCTGGAATATTCTAAAAAATAATTATTTAATATTAAATAATTAATAAAATTATTAATTAATTAAATTTCAAAATTTTATTTATTGGATAAGTTGGAGTTCTACGTGGAGTAGAACTCTACCTAGATAGGTGTTCTAGATAGATTCCAAATTAGTTAAAAATAAATAGAATAAAATATAAAAGATAATAAGTAGGAATTGTTAGAGAGAGATAGAGTTCTACATTTTGTAGAATTCTATCCTCTATAGAAAGGACTCTAGAGGGGACGTCACCCTCTCTCTAGATGATCCTAATTTTTTTTAAAGGATCTAACTCGTCTCTCTCTCTAGATTTCATTTTCTACAGAGAGAGAGGGAAAAAAAAGAAAGAGAAAAAAAAGAGAAGAGAGAGGGAAAGAGAGGAAGAAGAAGAAAGGAGGAAGATTCGTCATTTCCACCTATTATTTGATGATTTTTTTGATCTATTTATGTTTCTAATCTAAGGTACGGGTTCCTCTCTAAGTGTTTATGGGAAGGAATAGGTAGAAATCTGATTCATGTATGGATTTATGGGAGAAAGAAAAATCAGAAATTTAGAACTATATATATATATATATATATAAACATTTATGATGCCAAGTAAATATATATATTGGTTGAATTCTTGGTGAAAATTGATTTCTCTAAGTGCGCAATCTGAAAATACATGTGAAAATATTTTCAGATTTGTTGGTCTTATGTTTTTAATTTTTTTAGAAGAAAAATAATAAAGGAAGCATGTAGATAAGTTTTGATATTTTCGTTCATGATATTATGCTTGTAATCTATGGTTACCGAATGTATTTTGCTGAATATGTATATATATATATATATAAGCTTTGGCCTTGCTAATTTCAGCATAGGCGTATTTTCATTCATCATGTTAAAAAAAAGGAATATTGACTGGTGTAATATGTTGTTATTTTCTGCATATCAATATCCTTGTTGAAAATACATTGCTTTGCCGATTTTTCTGTGTTCAAACTGCTTGTTGTGTCATGTTATGCTATGCAGGCCAGATTTGCATAAGTTGATCTCACATCATTAAATCTGTTTTTTTTTGTCATGTGGACTGCTAACAAATTTACCTTTGCGTCATTTTCTTGACTGTTATCGAATTCAGTTACATGTTGGTTTGTTGTCTAATATCACACGTGATTATATGTCATGTTGATGACTGTCATCATATTTGACTCTGCATATTTTTTTAGAGGGTTGTTCAGGGCAGCGCATTGTTGTGCACTTGTGCAACAATAGCATACTGTTAACAGCATAGCATATGGTTGAGCACTTGAATGCAGCCGCAACATGCTGTTGTGCAGCAATAACATGCTGCTGACATGTTGCTGCCCTCTCTAGTACAGTAACGACATGCTGTGAACACATGTCAATGGGCATGATTTTTTTTTTTATAAATGTCAGCTACCAATATGTATATACGTGCATGACAAGATCTGCTCCAACATATGTGTATGCAGTCTCGACAAATCTGCTGTCCCATTTATGTGCAGATCTGAGCCAGACTTGCTGTAATACGTATGAGCAGATCTGGATCAGATCTACTGCAATACATGTGTATTTAGTCGGGATAGATCTGTTGTGTCCAATTTGTGTGCAGATCTCATCCATACCGTTGTAATATGTGTGGGCATATCTGAACCTGATCTGCTGCAACATAGGTATATACTGTCTAGATCGAACTGTCGTATCTCGTTAGTAAGCAGATCTGATCCAGATCTACTAATTATATATGTATGCAGACTAGATCAGATTTGCCATATCATAAAGTTGAAAATCTGGTCTGGTTTTGCCGAAATATATATTATTTTCGTTATGATTTAAAATTTGTCTTGTTACATACCTTAATAGCTGATTTTGTTTGGCATTGATTCAGACTTGAATGTTTATGCTCATGCATCTGAATGCATTATGTACTAATTGAACTACATGTCCATGCAATTATAAATATTTTTATGTTTTGGCTTTATCAGTTATGCAGCCAACTTGTTGTTTAGGATACACACATGTATTCTGGGGGTCTGGTTGACCCATGTACATGATTATGTTCATGTACATGGATCAACTAGCATATTGAAAATACGGATTTTTTCGTAATGGCCAATCCATGTACATGAATGTGGTTATGTATATGGGTCAGTCTCAATGGTTGGACTTGTAAAAAAAAAAATCTGCATAGTTGTCTAAGTGCATGAGTTTAGTCATGTACGTAACAATTTGAAGTAATACGTAAAACTGATTATGATTTGATCATGTTGGAATAAATGTGCATATCATACGCATGAAAATTCTAAAGTTATTTTGATGTTTGCATAAATATAATCATGTACATGTTTGAATGTTTATGCATTAAATGGATCATGATAATGTATGTTGCAAGTATCTATTCGCATGCATATGAAAATTGTTTTATATGTGCATTCATGTTGTGTATGATGAAATGTGCATTGTGGACATGTTTTGAACCAGTGTGTGCATGCTCACTAAGAATTTTGCACAAGATGTATATATCACTTGAGATGCTTTTGTAGTCAGATGTGAACCACTACAGGCCATGTGGGCCAGAAGCATGTGTTGCTCAAAAATTTGTTTTTATGCATTGTAAAATTCATTTTAGAATTATTGGCTTTCTAATTTAATTGTACTATTAAAAATGGTATCGGGTCAGGTCCCGAGTTAGGTTTTGTATGTTATTTGCAAAATGATTCTTGTGTAAAGAACTTGAATTTGTTAAAAAGTTAAAAGAGAAATAATATAATTAATTTTCTTCTTATATGTTCTTTCTATAATATGAGAATCTTAGAGAACAATTTTGAGAAAATTGTGAAGATACTAAAACTCCATATGCGATTGTACGCCTGAATCCGATATAGTGGTTTACCTCTCGACCATGATTTTAAAAAGATTTCAACTACTTTGCCTTGGGGTGGGGTTATTGACACAACAATTATTATTGGTATACCAAGAAAGTGCTATCAGTGAATGTTGATTTTCCTGATGTCGCGACATTAGATGTTGATTTTTAATGTTTTGATTAATGATGTTGATTTTTGATATTGATCGAGGAACAAGTGTGAAACCCAATAATAAAATACAAATTGTGTGTTAAGTTATAACTAATAACATATCTTGAACTTCAAAAATTATTGTGCCTATTTTGAATATCTACAGTTTTGATGAAAAGTAAAACTAAAATTATGTACATTTAATAGGAACATACATAAAAAAAACTGATAATAACTTAATAAGTTATTCATGCATGTGCATTAAATCATTGATCTTTACTGTTTTGTATTAGTTCATGCATTCATACTTATTCTATTTTGTATAAAAAATGTTATTGCATAATACTTTTTTAAATGCTTGAATGGTAAATTAATTATGAAATTGTTGTTATATTTATCTGTTTGCATGAATTTGGTTTATACTCTTTCCTTTCTGTTTGAATTTTTAAAAGAATTTGTACAAAGAATCTCTAGTTCTTACCCTCAATTCAAAATATTTTTTTCAAGACCGAAAGCTCAATGATGTGAGTGAATGCTACATGTGGCCTGCGAGTTTGCATGACATGTTCCTGATATTCTTGAAAGAGTGGTTTTATGTTACAAATTATTTATTTATTTCTGTTTTCATGACATTCATTTTATTGGTTAATAAAGTCGGTTATTTCCTTTATTGATTCAATGCACTATCCCTGTGGTTTGGTAATTATTAAATCTGTGAAACTCCGAATCCTTGGGTTTGATTTTCGCAATTGTTTAAATTTTTTTTTTTTACTTTTCACAAGGATAAGTTAGGGTGTGAGTTTCATCTTACATGCTATCATTAGAAGGTTAAAAAGAAGCTTGGCAACTTGGTACTTGCATTACATGCCTATGATAGTTTCTATACAACTTAATTGGAGAATAGGTCAGCACCCCCGTTCATAAAATACATTGGACCAAGGATTCAACCAAGATCATAAAATCAATTTATGAAGGAAACACAGCCCATAGTTCAACGATTTTTTCCGCATTGACCCAAGTATCGAACCAAGATCATAAAAACTGGGGTATAGAGACCCCAATCAGAGAGCATTTTCCTATCATATATTAGACAAAGAGAAGTTGGGGAGGGCACCACCTGCACCTATGTGGCAATACATTCACTTCACAATTTTGAATGCTGCTACCAACATCATCTTCACAATTTCAGGTGTTGAATATTGACTCTGGGAACCCATATCTTCACAATCTTGAATGCAGCCACGATCGGTCGTCTTCACAATTTGGAGTGATGTCTCCATGGATATCCACCTTCAAAAGCTTGATCAAGCACATCTTCCATCCGCTTGGCCAGCAGCACCTATTTATCATAGAAAAACATTGTCAAATATAAAAAGAAACGGAAGCAAAGTTGCAGAATTTTGACCATAATTGATACAATGTGTAGGCAAGTTCGACTTCAGAAGTAACTCGATCCCAGTTCTAGGCCCAAAATACTTCTTAAGGCTTGAGGTGTCTTTTGCCAAGTCACCAATCATCAACAATATATATATATATATATATATATATATATATATATATATATATATATATATATAGAGAGAGAGAGAGAGAGAGAGAGAGAGAGAGAGAGAGAGAGAGAGAGAGACTTGGGGGTTAACTTCAGATAAATATGGTTCTCAAGGTCAACTACATAAATGGGACAAGTTTAGATACTATCATAACAATTAAAAATGTCTGAAAATAAATTTTGGAAGAAAATATCATCATAATATTGTGAAATTATCCTGAATCATTTTGGAGATTTCCTTTTTATTATTAAAAATGGCATACCTGTAAAATTGGTGTGGATGACTTTGCAAGGTAGATCACTCTTCAAAAAATGTATTTTCCCTCTTTAAGAAAAGCTTAGAAAGCGATCCCAAGATATGCAGGATTATGACAAAGCTGGAAGTTTACTTTCTCCTCCAAAAGGTAGATATGCCAAAATTCTCCATTTCTTACCTCTTCCTGTTTTATACTTTTTCCTTTCCTTGCAACAAGGCTTACAGGGGCTATATTAACAAAGCTTGAACATGAACACAGAATATGTGGAGAGATAAAAACTCCGTGTTTTATATTTTATGGGATTTGTATCTTGGCAATTATCCAAACCTAAGATTATAAAATGGTGTAGAAAACTACCAAACACTAAAACTGATTCTAGACACAAAAGAATGGCCTCCAAACTCCTCTATACAATTAAGGCAAAAAGAAGTATACCTCCATGGAAGCAAGAACAGCCGATGGCACTTCAACCAAGTCTTTGACGTTCCTTTCTGGCAGAATAACTCTTTTGATACCATATCGATGAGCTGCCAGAATCTACAAATTGAAATAAAAAAAAGTTAAAATACTTTTTATCATAAAGAAATGAATGTTTGTGTGTATGGCTTATTTTTGTAGCACTATACTATCTAGCGGCCCATTAAGTTTCTACTATGCGCTTAATGTTGTGGGTCTGACTGCACAGACTTAATATCCATAACCTTTTTTAGTGGAGAACATATCAAATTAGGAGATTTTGATGTTTACACAGGTTTTTAAAGAATTGTAACCCACAATGCACCAAATTTCACAATTAAAAAGAATGAATCTTTACATCAAAACAATTAGATTCAGACCATACTTCTTAGAACACAAACTATGGAAAACACATACAATATTTGATTGAGCAAACAATACCAAGAACCTTGACTTTCTATTATATAATATAGTCTATCCATAGTACCAAAGAAAAAGCGTGCACACACAACACACACAAACTATTAGCAGCACTTTAGCCTGAATTTTCACACCTTTTCAAACATGCAAATAATACATAATACAGGAGACTGATACAATAATTAGTAAATGCAACCACCATGTTGACTGTATATATACTAGGCTCCATAAACTATTTCCTATACAAAATTTGATGCAATGCAATGGAAACTGTTATGCAATCATACTGCTTTGACAGCTAAGGAAAAGAAAAACACACCTTATCCTTCACGCCACCAACAGGCAACACTAGACCCCTAAGGGTTACTTCACCAGTCATTGCAGTATCAGCCCGGACTTTCTTCTGACTAAAAAGAGAAACTAATGATGTCACCAAAGTAACCCCTGCTGATGGCCCATCTTTGGGAACAGCGCCAGCAGGAAAATGTATATGAATGTCTTTCCCCTCTAACAAGTTGATTTCAGATGCTGCTGCAAATGAAAGATCAGCTGCCCTAGCCGTGACCTACAAATGAAGAGATAAACTGAAAAAGGTAAAAATCTGAATAGGCAATTAATTGTAAGCATTCAAAGTAAATGCACAACGAGGATCACCTAATTTAAGCTATGTTGAAAAAAATCTATTAACTGGAATGACTATGATTATTCGATGTCAACCACACTGAATGATAAATTAATTACCGAATTAATTGAGCTCTTCCAAAGTGAATAAGAACTCAGAAGTCTTGATTAGGCACAAGTGCACGTACCACCATTCAAGTATTCCATAAAGTGAACCACGTTACAAACAGAATAAAAATTATGGTCTGGTTGAAGATTAATCATGATTAAATAGCATTAACCATGATGTATCATTTCATTTACCCTTTATCATCAATAATTCTGGCAGATAAAAGCAATTTTTCCGAAAAGAGTTTTTATTATGACAGTTACACTTGTTAACTCACTAATAAACGAGACCTGTTATCTTATGAGAACATAAGCATCTCACACCAGTACACCCATGTTGGAATAACTCTTCCAACCTTAGCATGCCCAAGAGAAGTGACGAAACACATCTATGATGTGTTGGAGAAGCATGCAGTGGCAGTTTTGTAATATCACCATATCACAGTGGCAGTTTGGTAATGTTACGGCTGGTGGTATCATAAGTCTCATGTTGCATTTGGTTCCATCCTACAACTAGAGTATTCTATTTCATTGTGATAATTAGAGTGCCATTTATATCGCCAAAAATCCTAAGCCATGAGGGTACTAAACATTTTTTAGATAAATTGGCATTTTATGTAACAGACATATTTAGACAATGCTATTTCTTTGTCTTATTTGAGACCTGTACATCAGATTGCAAACATATTCACAGAGCCAAACTCACCATGATTTCTCTTTCATCTTATGTTTGAGGAGAGTATACAAATATATTGTATCATATACTGCGTGTACTATGTATATATTAGGTAGGAGCATTTTTGTCATTTTTATTTTACATGGGTATTTTCATCTTTCTACCTTTTTTGTTGTTTCTGTTCTTAAGTAATCTTTTATAAGGGTATTTTCATCCATTAATGAGTCACGTGGATCAGAAGGGTTAACAATGTAACTTGTATATATACACTTGAGAAATAAGATGAAACCCTAATGGCCAACACCTTCCTCATATTTCTTCTTGTTGCAGCTTGAATACTTTTCACTTCTCATTTCATTCTCATTTGTTTCCCGCTCACTTCCACCTTGCTTTTCATTTGCTTTCTATTATTATATATTATTTGCAGTCATAACAAGGCTTATATTCGCTTCCATGAGGCTCCTTGCTCCCACATTGCTTCCATGAGGTTACGTTATCAAGGATGAAGATGAAGATGAAGATGAAGTAGAGAGGAAGCAAGAAGTTCGTCATATAATAAAAAAGATCTCTGATTGAAGAGCATCTTTTAGAACATTAATGATAAAAGAGGTAATGCCAATCATACTGATGTAAAACATGGATGAAACAGAGAAAGTAAAGAAATAGATACCCATGTTAATGCTATCTGTGCTGATTCCTTGATAACGTCGCCAAGTTGCCCAGTTAAGTGCAAGTCACCCTTTCCTACCAATGCCGTAACCTCAACAAACTGAACTTCACCACCAAATGAGGTCCAAACAAGTCCAACAGCTACTCCTGGAGTTGACACACGTTCTGCAGTTTCTCTGCCATCAAACCTAGGAGGCTGCACAAGTAACGTCACAATATGGCATTAGTGAATGACACTCGTGTCTCCACAGAAGAGCATGAGAGACTAAATTCATTAGTTGAAACAAGCATGCACAGAAACATCTAGATAATGCTTCTGTAGGAATAAAGAATTACCCCCAGCACTTTTTCAAGCATTGGCTCATCTATTATCATTAGGGGCGAACCCCTGAGACTATTTGATATATCATGACCTTTTACCCCCATGGGCATGATTTCCAATTCTACTTCTGCACCCTCTGCAAATCTGGTTCCTTCAAGCAAGGATGTTGTAATTGGGTGAACTTCATTGCCAACTGGAATAGAAAAATCCTGCTCAGCTACTCTGACAGCAGCTTCACGAGCCAGGGCAGCCAAGTTTCTCTCAAGGCCTCTAACACCAGCTTCTCGTGTATATCTCTCAATGATAAGCCTGACCATATCCTGAAGAACAAGCATTATCAAAACCATGACCAAAGCAAGCATTATAAGCACATATATCACTTGATGGAGTCAAGAAAGTAATTGATATATTGTCAATGAAATAAGCATTGTTAAAAATAACTTTTTTTTTAACCTTGTTTAGGGTCATCTATGCAGATCAGGAACCCTCAAAACATAGAAAAGGGATGAACTGCTAAGGAGAATGTTAGTACAATTTCTGAAAAACTAAAATTCCAAGTTGCAGCCCAAGAGAAAAAAACCCTGAAAAGCAGTTGGTTTTTGGTACTATATTGGTAAGTATAAACTTTATTCTTTTTTTTTTGGACAGTCCAAGGGAAAACACATTGGCTAGCCTCCTGTTGGTAAAACCCTTTGACGTCCCTCCTGCCCACCGGGGAGTACACCCAGCTTCGACCTTGTGGCAAAGGACACCACCCTTGGGTTTCGAACTTGTGGTGTCCCGTCAAATTGGTGACATTCACAAGTAGGCCCTACCAGATGAGCGGAACCCTTTGTTGGAACGTGATGATTCTGGACCAGATCTGGTCCGATATTTGTAATTTCTTTTTTAATGTGCGACCATATTACCCTTTTCTCTTGGTTGTATATTTTATTTGTTTAAAGGTATTATTGTCATAATGTACAATTGACTGTATTATAAATATTTGTGATTAATGAAACCCACGTTAAGCAAGGATTCAACGTGGGATCGCTGCAGCCCTAAATCCTCTTCTCTTCTCTTCCTTTCTTGGGTAACATGATTGAGGTTTGTTCACGATCTGATATTTATGTTATGGTATCAGAGCAAAGTTTATCGGGATCGTATTGTTTCGACAAAGGTGACTAGATCGATCGGTTTGATTTCTTTATTTGTTCTTCTTCTTTCTTTTTTTTTATTTCTCCCTGTCGGTTCCTCTTCTTTCCTCCTTTCTTCTTCAAGATCACCATTCGTGGTTGATCAAATCTGACGACAATCAGATCTGAATCAAGATTCAAGATTGTTATTCGTAGTTGATCAGATATAACGTCAATCAGATCTGAATTAAAATTTATATATTTTGTTGAAGAGAACTGATCAGATCTTAATTAGATTCAGGAATCGTTGCTTATTTTCTATTAGATCTGACGTTATTAAAAAAAATTGTTCAATCTGACGTCGACATATTGGAATTCCTGTTGCATTATCTGATCCTGTTTTATTTTCTTGAATTCTTCACTCATGGATCCCACTTCTAATCTTTTATCTGTCAATTTCCTTGGGTAACTTGTGTCTGAAAAGTTAACAAATTCTAATTTTTTCACCTGGAAATGCCAAATAATTCCTTTTATTCGGAGTCATGATCTTTTAGGTCACCTTGATGGAACAATTTCGATCCCACCTCAAAATGTGATCCAGGAACAAAAGGATGAGAAAGGGGTTGTGGTGTCTACCTGTAATAACCAATTTTTTTTCGTTTATTTCCTTCATAAAATAATGCGAAAACATGCAAATGGGCCTAGGATCCGTATTTCAGATCCAGGACCCATAAGGGGCATATATATATAATTAATATCATATATATATATATATATAAAAGAAAGAAATAATAAATATAAAAATTTAGTGCAGGGATCCACAGTTGGATCCATTTGGATCCAACTTGTGGATCCACATTGTTGGTAAGACACGGATCCACACCGCAATGGGGTGGCATGGATCCAGACTGTGTCTGGATCCCGGGTCTCGGTCTCGGTCTCGGACCCGGGCCACGCCCCCCGTAGCAAGTAAGTAACGAAAAAAACAAAAACAAAAACAAAAACAAAAACAAACGAACATATAAGGCAACCCGATACGGGTTGCCTGATAAAAATGACAGGGGTAGGGTTCAGAGTGAACCCTAACCCTCGCAGGACGAAAATCGCAAAGAGGGAGGGGAGCTGGAGCGCAACCGTCGGATGATGGAAGGGGAGCTCCTTCCTTTTCGGGAGACCCCCCTTCTACAAAAGGGGCCTCCTTGTTCCTCCTCTCTATTGTCCTGTCCTTTCCCTTGTGTGCAGCAATCACTGATGCGGGCCGACGAAGCCAGTCCCCCAGCGGAGCAAGGTCACCGACGCCGGTAACCTCTCTGTCTCTGTCTTCTTCCCTCTCGATTTCACACGCAACAGCGGGACCTCCGGTGTCGGCGACCAACCACCCGCAGCAAACACCTTTTTTTTTCCTCTTCCTCTCGGAATCCCCTCCACGGCGTCGGAGCAGTCGAGGCCAGTAGAATCGCTCTCCTTCTCACGATAGCCGCAACCCTCAAACGCCGATTTTGAGGTACGGGTTCTCTTTTGATTTCAAATAAGAATGGGAACATAGGTTTGTATCCCATGCAATAGTTTGGTAGGGTTTCGGTGTTCTTACAAATGTATTATTTTCAAGCTTGCTTTGGGTTTTCGTAACACCCAAATCGACAGATTTGGGGAATTTCGGTTGCTGTGAATTCTAATAAAACAAAAGAGTTAATAAATTTTTATTTCATGTTAGGGCCCAGGCAGTTAGTCGGCTGGGTTGAGGTGGGTCTGGTTGTGTGCTAGACCCAGTTTTGGCTGGGCCACTTGTTCTTAAAAAAAAAGGATTTTTTTTATTTATATAGATATATGTGGTGTGTTTCCTAAATTCCCAAATTTCATTAATTGTGTGTATTTCAATGCATGTTAAGAATGGGATTTTCTCATGTTTTAACTAGGTATCATGTGCACGAACTGTATATCATTTTAAGTCTTGGTGTCAAGTTTGTTTCAACCATACATAGTACTGGTGTATTTATGTATTGAGGATAGGTGTTTCAGAATAGTCGAGTTTTATCTGAAATGCATCGTGTTGGCAATTTTAGTATTTCCAGTTTTCCATGGGTAGTCATGTGGTTGTGTACTGTGCACGTGTTGTATGTGGGTAGAAATTTCTAGTGATCCCACTTAATGATTTTATTTCTCAAAATTTACAAATGTTGGTTTTGGTGTTTATTATTCCAAGATCTATGAATCCTTCAAGACAATAAAATTTATGGATAACTAACTCAAGCTCTAACTTTTGTTGTTTCTGCTGCATAGGACCGCTTTTCATATTCCAACAGGCATATAAATTGTGAAAAGACTTCAAAATTTTAATTCACAGTAGAAAATATGTACTTCACTACTGTACTTCATGATGATTTGTTGCTGGATCTGGTTCCAAGCCAAACTCAGAACAAAATTTATAATTCTCAATTCTTAACTCACTGTAAATGATTGGCCGTGTCATCTGTGTTGCTAAGTAGACTAAGTTGTCCTCAGCTAGTGTAGCCTGAGAGTAATATTTGTCTAAATCAGAGGTTAAGTAGTCAAGATTCCTCTCTAATTTTTTTTATTACTTCTTTGATGCTTCACCTTCTACATATAGCTAGTAGCGGAATCCATCAGTCAGAAATCGTTGGTTTATGGAGATATTGCCAGACAACTTAGGTTTGGATTTCTAAACCTCTGGGTTAACCTGTTGATCCAACTAGCATATTTTGATGCTTTGTGTATAGCATCTTTTCCAGTTAAAGATTTATGCTTGTATGATCCTTGTTCTAACAAATATATATATATATATATATATATATATATATATATATATATATATATATATATATATATATGCATGGACAGTATGTATGCACATGCTAGAAATACGCATGGGTTATTCCAAAAAAAACATAGTCCATTGACAGATATGTGTACGTGTAAAGAGATCTTGCATTGGAATATACATGCAATCTATTGTGATTATACAACATACATGATTATGCATACGTGACATTATTCAAATCTGAAATTTTACCTTTGTATGCATGATAGATTTCAGATTGTGGTCATGAACACAAGTGTTGATTCCAATACATGTTATGAATGAAGAGTTTTGGGTGTAAACCTTCTCTCTATATGTTTATGTCTATATTAAATGATGCCTTTGGCACGTGCACTATTACCAGAATGCTCACAGGTGTGATTAAAGTGCGGGCTATGCAAAAGAATTACATTTAACATGAATATGTGAACTCATACGCATGCATGAGAATATTGTTGTTTAATGCACATTTCTATATTGACGTACATGATCGTGCATGAAAAAGGCATGTGGAATGAATGCATATGGGCATATGATTGATGATTTTTGCTTGTGAATGCATTAATGGTCAATTGGATCATCAGGGGTTGGGTGAGCCTCGAGAACAAGTTGTTCTCTGTTTTAGTTATTTTGATGCATTGCACAAATCAGAAGTGATATTATGGTTTTTACTGCATTGTTCTTTGTTGCTACGGACTATGGTCTCCTAAAGAGCTTTACATGTTGTTTTACAAGCTTATGTTATTAATTTTTGTATGTTGATTTGCAAATGTAAAAGAAATTAATTAATAACAAGATAAAAGAAAGTAAAGAACAATATAATTCATGTTCTCCTTGATGTCCCTTCTTTATTGTGAGAATCTTGGAGGTTGCAGTTTGGGGAAAACCGTGAGGATATAAAAAACTCCGTGTGCGTTGTTGTTGCTCCTGGACCCGATATTAAGGTTCTTCTCCGAGCCACGGTTTTAGGGAGAGTCTGCCACTGTACTTGGGGGTGGTGTGTTTGACACAATTGTTGTTGTTTTGGTATACCAAGAAAGTGGCGCCATTGGATGTTGTTTTTCATGGTACCCCCGACATTGGATGTTGTTTTTCAATGTTCCGATGTATGGTGTTGTTTCTTGATATCGATCGAGGGCTAAGTTCGGAACCCAGTAATAAAATACAAATTGTGTGTTAAGCTACCTTGGGAACCTAACTTAACCTCGGGGATTTTACCCGTTTGGTGTATCCGCAGGCAATGATAATTTATTTAAAAAGATGAACTTAAATTGTATGCATTTAATAGGGCATGCATATGGAAAGATAAAACTTTAATGAAAAATAATAAAGTATTCATGTATTGCACATAAATCATGCATAATCCTGTTATGCATTAGAATATGCATGTTTTACCTGTTCTCTTAATTGTTACATGTTGGTGGATGGATGATGTTTAATCTCTAATGTCTCACTTATTTAAATTGTGATCTCTGCTATTGCTTAAATGATCTTTCATTGTTCCCTGTTATATGAATGCTTAAATCGAATTATGTATTTGTCAGCATTGCATTTCTCTAAATTATTGTGTGGATCTTATTTATGTTCTTTTTTCTTATTTGATTCATTTGAAGAACCTGTACGCATGATTCTTTGAATTCTGGCACCCTACTTTTATGGGTTTTTTTCGCAGCCTCAGGTGATCAGTGAAGTAGACTCGCTTCTGAGAGGATACGAGAGTCACATTTGTTTTAGACTGCTTCATTTACGGACAAAGTGACTCTACTTTTGTTTCTTTTAGTTCTTTTTATTTCCTGCAGTTGTTACTTCACTTTTGAATTGAGTATGAGACTTTTATTAATTCATTAATAAAAGAGTTTAGTTGATTGGTTATGGATGATAAATGTAAGTTTGTTTGTGGTGTGTGGTTATCCAATTGAAATTGAAACTGTAAGGACCCCGGGTCTCTGGGAAGTTTTCCGCAACTCTTAGGAAAAAAAAATCTGTATTTTTCAAAGGGTATGAGTTGGGGTCGTTACACTACCACTACCATTCGGAATACAGAATATATTTTGTGGATGAAAAGGGATAAAGCCCTTGTTGCATACATTACGTCAACATTATCGCAGGAGGTACTTTTCGAAATTCCAGATGATTGCACTACTGGACAGTTATGGGCACACCTTTCCCATACGTATTCTCAAATTTCTGAGGCACGCATCAAGAATCTCAGAAAGTAATTTCATGAAGAAAGGAACAATCAACATTATGGAATACTTCAACAAGATGAAACATATTAGAGATCAGTTTATATTGGTAGGTGTAGACGTACCAAAAAAAGAGATTATGGAACAACTTCTTAGTGGCCTCCAGAATATCATGTTATCTCCACTACTCTGCAAGGGCATGATGAATTACCCAAATTGGATGTTATAAATGTTAAACTGTATCTCTCTTATATATATATATTTATATATATGTAAATATATATGTTTCTCTCTCTTCTTGTAAAACCCGCAAGGGTATTATAGTCATTTCCCCTCTTTTGTGCATGTTCATAATTATGAATATGCTGTAATGTTTTTGTACTTTTATTTTTTTCTTTTCCTTTTTTTCTTTTCATTTTCTTTTTCTTTTTCTTGTTTGTTGACTAAAGTCAACTTGGAGGGGGCTCAACACTAGCTCTTGGGCCTCTCCAACGGTTAGAATTCTAACCGTTGGAGGGACTCCAACAATAAGTGGAGCCCCTTGCTAGCTTATAAATAGGGGAGTTCCCCCTTTGTAAAAACTACTTCTTGGAGCTTTTGTTCTCCATTCTTCTCAATAAAAATTCTTTATATTTTATATGCCTTTGTGTTTCTTTATTGTACCTTTGTGTACATTTGTTCTAAGTGTTCTTGTGCCTTTGTGCACATACCTATTGGTGGTGGTGTGCTTATAGCACACTTTATCTCATTTTGAGATATTTTCACATGGTATCAAAGCAAGGTTGAAATTTGAAGATCGTGTGATTCCTCGTATTTGCTAGTGCCTCAAAAAGCATGCCTTTGGTTTCTTGGTGAAAGGCGTGGGGGCTTCTCTTCCTTCAATATTTTGGAAGGTTTTTACGTCAAGTAAGAGTTGAAAGTCTCTTTGTGGTACCTATTTTTTCTCCACTCTTCCCTCTCTAATGGGTGAAAAAGAGTCTCATTTTTCACTTGGTTTTAAATTGAATGACTCCAACTACCATGTTTGGGCCGAGAATACGGAGGCTCACATTAAGGGAAAGGCCTTTGGGGATACATCAAAGGAACCATTCCCAAACCCGAACCTAAGATTACCATTATTGAGAGGGGTGAAATCAAAGTTCTTGATGGTGAAGAGAGAGAGAGAAAGCCTTTGAAGAATACAACAAAAAGCATGAAGAATGGGAGATGAAGAATTACAAAATTCTTTCATGATTATTTTCTTCCGTTGAAACGAAAATAAATGCCAATATTTTGAAGTGCAAAAAAGCCTTTCAAGTATAGGAGTATCTTGAAAGAATGTATACTTCAAGAGATTTGTCACATAAATACTATCTCCAAAAGAAGGCTTTAATCCTTCAACAAGGAGTAATGTCCGTTAGAGAGTATTTTGCCGAGCTATCCACTATTTGGTATGAACTTGCTCTCCAAGAACCTAAATGGAGTGAAGAGGCTATTGAATTGAGGGACAAACAATTAGAAGAGGATCATTTCTTCAACTTTTTAAATGGGCTTAGACCCGAGTTCAAACAAACTAGATCCTCCCTCTTGTCTTCTTTTTCTTCTTCTCCGTTGGAAGATGTGCTTACCAAACTAAGTGGAGAAGAAACTAGATTGGGGATTAATAAAACCAATCTAAATGTGTTGGCCGTTCCCTCTAAGGATAAGGATGAGGGTGCTTATGCCGTCTCAAGACCGGGAAATAATGTTAAAACTTATAAACCCCCTCATTTCAACAAAAATCAAGGAGGAAGAAAAAATGGTGAGCATTATGGAAGAAGATATTATAGTAAAATCATATGCCACTTTTGCAAAGAACCGGAACACATTAAACCGGTATGCCCTAAATGGAAAAAGATGGTGGCTATGTTTACTACTTTCCAACCAACCAAGGAGGAAGGACCATCAACTTCCAACAATGCTACTTTGTCTCTAAATCAAATCATGGAAGCTCTTCAACCACTTCTCAAGGAATCCGTTTTCGGAGCCTCCATGACCACCTTCTCTCCTCCCGGTAAGATTCTTTGGCTCTTAGATTCAGGTGCATCCTTTTATATGACTCCAAATGTTTTTGCACTTTCTAAATACTCAAAAAATTTGTCACCCTCTTTTGTCTCTACTGCGGATGGGGCTTCTCTTGAAATAAAAGGATTTGGTGATTTTGAAAGACAAGGTTTTTCTATTCCAAAACTAAATTTAAATTTGCTTTTCATCTCTCAACTATCGGATCATGGGTGTGATATCAAATTATCATCAAATAAATGTTGGACACAGGATCGCTGGTCCGGTCCGTGAAGTTGATTGGGGAAGGCTCTAGGAAGGGAGATCTTTACCTTATGAAATTTCTTCAAATTCCAAAACCCTCTTTTTGTAATGTTGCCCAATATAAAGATATAAATGTTTGGCATAAACGCCATGGGCATCTAAATATTGTCAAACTTTCTTATTTACATTTTGCTAAAACTTTATGTAAAGACAACTTCAATTGTAATGATTATATTCTTGGTAAAATGAGAAGCTTACCTTTTGGACAAAGAACTATGTTTTCAACTAAGCCTTTTGAAATTGTGCATTCGGATGTTTGGGGATCGGCACCCGTAGTGTCTAAGGGAGGGTTTTCGTATTATCTTATTTATGTGGATGATTTCTCAAGATATAGTTGGATATACTTCCTCAAACATAAACGTGAGGTTTTCTCTACTTTTAAGGTTTTTTATATGATAATACAAAATCAATTCAATAGTAAATTACAAATTCTTAGAACCGATTCCGGGGGAGAATATCTCTCAAATGATTTCAAAAGTTATATTGAAAATAATGAGATTGTTCATCAAAGGTCTTGCCCCAAAACACCTCAACAAAATGGGTTGGCCGAACGAAAACATAGACATATAATTGAAATTACAAGGACTTTGCTCATTTCTCAAAAAATTCCAAAAAGATTTTTGGCAGAAGCGGCCCTTGCATCGGTTTATCTCATAAACCGACTTTCATCCAAAATTTTGAATCAAATATCTCCATATGAAACCTTGTATAAAAAAGAACCCGATTATAATAGGTTAAGAATTTTTTGTTGTAAATATTTTGTTCTCACCGACAAGAATGATAAACTATCTCCCAAAGCTATTCCATGTGCATTTTTGGGATATTCGAAAACACAAAAAGGTTTTAGGTGTTATGATATTAAAAATGATAAACTATATGTTTCAAGAAACATAACCTTTTTAGAAAATATGAGTGGTTTTGAAGAACACAAAACTCATGAAGATAATGCCGATTACTCTTTCTTGTTTGAACTATTATCTAGAAATGAAGACTTTTTTAGCGATGATGAATTGAATGAGAATGAGGATATCAGTGAAAGTATTCCTCAAACCATCCAACATGAATAAGAAATGATAATTGAACCAATTACCTATACACATAGAGATAATACTTTTAGAAGTGCGATAGAGAAATATAGTGACCCTAGTGAACCTTCCAACCACTCTCGAAGAACCGAAAGATCTAGAAAAAATTCTTCTAGATTTATATCCTATGAGTCTTTTTCTCCAAAGCATATGGCATGTCTTAGTGTCATTCACTCATATCAAGAACCTAGAAATTTTGAAGAAGCTAAGAAAATGATAGAATGGAGGGATGCCATGGATAACGAACTTAGAGCCCTCAACAAAGCCAAAACTTGGGTTTTTCAATATCTTCCAAAAGAAAAGAAAACAATAAGATGTAGATGGGTTTTTAAAGTCAAAACCAAGAGTGATGGCACTCTCGAAAGATATAAAATCCGCCTTGTCGCAAAAGGATATAGTCCAGAATACGGCATCAATTACAAAGAAACCTTTGCCCTCATTGAATGAATGATTACTGTAAGATGTTTGATCACCATTGCATCTATTAAAAAATGAAACATTTACCAAATGGATGTTAAAAATGTTTTTTTAAATGGGGACCTTAATGAAGAAGTCTACATGGATGCACTTCCTGGTATGGACATACCAAAGGGAAAAGTCCATTTGTAAAAAGTGCTTAATGGTTTAAAACAAGCCCCTAAGGCTTGGTATGATCGATTTAATGAAGTAATGGTTCAAGATGGTTTTACTTCATGTTACACTGACACTGCTTTGTTTGTCAAAAAGTCTAATGCAGGAATTGTGATTTTAATGTTGATAACAGGTAGTGACATAAAGGGCATCAGAAACATTAAAACCACTTTAAAAGAAAGGTTTGAAATGTCAGACTTGGGGTATCTGACTTACTTCCTTGGTATCGAGGTAGCCTACTCTCATAGAGGCTATTTTTTGTCTCAAACTAAACTTGCAAGTGAGATTCTTGACAGATCAGGTATTACTGACGCTAAAATCTATCTATGAGACCCCTGAAATTGTGGGATAAAAAATAAAGATCGATAATGGGATACCTTTGGAGGATCCTACCCCCTACCGGTAACTTGTGGGGTCTCTAATGTATCTTAGCATCACAAGGCCAGACATCTCTCGTGCAGTGCATACTGCAAGCCAATTTCAGCATGCTCCTACATCCGTCCATATGAGCGTCGTTCTCCGAGTTGTCAGATATATAAGCGAAACTTTAAACAAGGGAATTTTTCTTTCCTCATCTTCTAAGTTAAATTTAATTGCATATACTGACTCTGATTGGGGAGGTGACCCAAATAATCGTCACTCCAATACAGGATTTTGCATTTTTTTAGGTGAATCCCTGATCTCATGGAGATGCAAGAAACAAAAGAAGGTGTCTCTATCATCTATCAAAGCAGAATATCGAGCCATGGCTTCTACAACTATGGAGATTATCTGGATTCATCAGTTGTTGCAAGACATGAGAATTCAAATTCAAGAACCCACAAAGTTGTGTTGTGATAATAAGGGTGCAATCTATATTGCTAAGAATCACACTTTTCATGAGCGGACAAAGCATATTGAGATGGATTGTCATTATGTCATAAAAGCATATCTACAAAAAGTCATCGACCTTCCTTATGTGACTTCAGAATATCAGTTGGCAGATTTCTTCACCAAGGCGCTTTGCTCTCCAAGATTCAACATTCTCCTTGGCAAACTTTCGATCATTGCGCCCTAAGTTTGAGGGAGGGTATTAAACTATATCTCTCTTATGTATATATATTTACATATATATATTTACATATATATATCATATATATATATATATGTATATGTATCTATCTTTATATATATGTAAATATATGTCTCTCTCTTCTTGTAAAACCTACAAGGGTATTATAGTCATTTTCCCTCTTTTGCGCATGTTCATAATTATGAATATGTTGTAATGTTTTTGTACTTTTATTTTTTTCTTCTTTTCCTTTTTTTCTTTTCATTTTCTCTTTTCTTTTTCTTGTTTGTTGACTAAAGTCAACTTGGAGGGGGCTCAACACTAGCTGTTGGGCCTCTCCAATGGTTAGAATTCTAACCGTTGGAGGGGCTCCAACAGCTAGTGGAGCCCCTCAAACTTTCGGTCATTGTGCCCTAAGTTTGAGGGAGGGTGTTAAACTATATCTCTCTTATGTATATATATTTACATATATATATATATCATATATATATATATGTAAATATATATGTTTCTCTCTCTTCTTGTAAAACCTGCAAGGGTATTATAGTCATTTCCCCTCTTTTGCGCATGTTCATAATTATGAATATGCTGTAATGTTTTTGTACTTTTATTTTTTTCTTCTTTTCCTTTTTTTCTTTTCATTTTCTCTTTTCTTTTTCTTGTTTGTTGACTAAAGTCAACTTGGAGGGGGCTCAACACTAGCCGTTGGGCCTCTCCAATGGTTAGAATTCTAACCGTTGGAGGGGCTCCAACAGCTAGTGGAGCCCCTCCAAGGCCCCTTGCTAGCTTATAAATAGGGGAGTTCCCCCTTTGTAAAAACTACTTCTTGGAGCTTTTGTTCTCCATTCTTCTCAATAAAAATTCTTTATATTTTATATGCCTTTGTGCATTTGTGTTTCTTTATTGTACCTTTGTTCTAAGTGTTCTTCTGCCTTTGTGCACGTACATATTGGTGGTGGTGTGCTTATAACACACTTTATCTCCTTTTGAGATATTTTCACAACAAAAGCCAAGCTTCTTGGATATAAGAATACCCTGAAAATGATGATGGATGAGACAGGTAATACAGAATCTTATAAAGTCCTCTCTACTAATGTCAGCTGTGGAAGAGTATGGGGAGGATGGATAGGAAATAGAGACCATGGTCGTGCAGGGAACCAGGGAGGCAATGAAGGTCGCGACTTGTTACTTCCTCCCAACGCACCACCTTTTGCAGGATCCCAGGGACGTGGTCCATCCACTTGTTTTCTCTGTAAAAAGCCTAGACATATTAAAGCTCACTACTGGTACAACAATAAAAAAAATCAGATTCCTGCTCAAAACAATAAGGGACAGCGAGCAAATCAAGAACTGGAAGGTCAGTCCTCACAATCAAAACCTGATCTGAATTTACTTTTGACAACACTTTTTGGGCTGAATTTAAAGCAAAATGATCAAGGAGTTTGATATATTGATTCTGGAGCTGCTAGCCATATCACAGGAGATGAGGGTAAGCTTTCTATATTAGTTCCTTATTCTGGAAAGTCTAATATAATTGCGGGAGATAGTACTCGTCGTCCAATATCACATATTGAAACTCTTCTATACCTCTTTCTCATTCTAATACTCTTAATCTCTCTAATGTTTTATTAGTTTCCAATATTACAAAGAACCTTGTCGCTGTTTCCAAACTTGTTGATGATTTTAATCTTTGTGTTATTTTTACTCCTGCATATGTCAAGGATCTTCACGTGAAGAATACGTTCGCTGAGAGAGAATGTGCTGGTAACATGTACATCTTCAAAAAACAACCTCAAGTATTCACCGCCCCTGCAATGAAGATTGTTTTTGTATCTTGTTTCTTATCCAAAGAAAATAAGCCAATTGTTTGGCATAGTCGGCTAGCCCATTATGGTTGTCCTTTTATTGAAAAGTTAGTTTCTGACAATTTAATTCCTAAACAAAGTCTTAGTTTTGAATTTATTGATTCTTTTTGTCCTAGTTGTCAACTTTCAAAAAGTCATGTTTTACCTTTTAATATTCTTAATAAAATAGCCTTTAAATTGTTTGAGATTGTTTATTCCGATGTTTGGGGGCCTGCTCCTGTTAGTTCTTCTTCTGCCAGTCAATATTATGTTACCTTCATTAACGGTTACTCCAGGTTTACGTGGATTTATTTCATGAAACGTAAACATGAAGTATTCCAAATATTTCGTAAATTCCATATCATGGTCAAAAATCAATTTGTTGTTTCTATTGTTAACTTCCAAAGTGATAGAGGTGGCAAGTATTCATCGAAGGAATTTGTAGACTATCTCCAGTATAATGAAATTACACAAAGTGTAAAACCCATGTTTTTATGAGAAAAAAACAAACAAAAAAACCTGGACCGGGTCGGATCCGCGTGGCGAGTATTCATTGAAGGAATTTGTAGACTATCTCCAATATAATGAAATTACACAAAGTGTAAAACCCATGTTTATAAGAGAAAAAAACAAAAAAAAATCGGATCGGGGCGGATTCGGATCTGACCTGGATCCAAACCCCTTTTTATCCCCCCCCCCACCCGTGCTTATTTAAAGCATGCAGAGGAGGGTTTGCATTACCCAAAACCCTCCCCTGCCCTTTCTCTCTCCTCATTCGCCCGACACCCCCACTCACTCTCCTCTCCCTTTTTTCGGCCATCTGACGTCGGTAGCCACACCCACCACTAATCCCTGCCCTCCCTTCCGCTCGTGTTCTAGCACCCGACGCCGGCGACCCCGAGCACACCCTCTCTGTCGCTCGCTCCCCCTCTCCTGTGCATGTCCCAGCTCCCTGACGCCGGCAGCCCCTTGTTCGGTCTCCTCGCAGGTAATCTCTCTCTCTCTCTCTCTCTGCATTGTCTTCTTCTTCTGGCTTTCTGGTCAGCTGTAGGGGGCGGAGCCCCTGCCTCTGCCTGGGGGTCTTTTCGGCAAGCAGGGGCGGAGCCCCTACCTCCGCCTCCTAGGTTTTCCCGGCAGGCAGGGGCTTTGCCTCTGCCCCTTCTTGTTTTTTCGACAGGGGCCTTCTCGTATTCTGTCAGGTAGGGGCTTTGCCCCTGCCGCCCTGTTTTTCGGCAAGCAGGGGCGAAGCCCTTGCCTCCGCCGCCTCCCTTTAGAGAGGGAGGGGCCTTGCCCCTGCCTCTATACTTTCTGGCAAGCAGGGGTGAAGCCCCTGCCTCCCTCCCTGCTCCCTCTGCTCTCAGTCTTCAGGGAAGGGGTTACGCTCCTTCCCTTTTGCTCACTGAAGTCGGGGAAGGGGCTGTGCCCCTTCCCTTTGCGCATTTGTGACAGGCCCCTTCTTTGTTGACCATCAGGGTGCGGGAAGGGGCACAACCCCCTTCCCTTTTCTTTCTCTTTTTCCGGTCAGCGGGTAGGCAGGGTCGATGCCCCTGCCGTCGCCTTCCTTTTCGATCGACAGGTAGGGGCGATGCCCCTGCCGCCCCCCTCTTTGCTGATAGACAAGTTGTAACGATCCCAACTCATACCTATGAAAAAGTCGCATTTTTTTTATACAAGTGCGAAAACATTTCCAAAGACCCGGGGTCTTAGACATACTTAATTAAAAGTAAAGAAAGCAAAAAGAAAGACAAAAGAAAAGAGCCACGTCGTCCAAAGAATTTGTCATGTAGTCGTGTGGTCCTCTCGTGACTTCTCAAAAGCAGGTCACCCCACTAGACATCTGAGGCTGCGAAAAACACAAAAAGTAGGGTGTCAGAATCTAAAGATCCTACGTACAGGTCCCTCTAATGAATCAAATAAGTAAAAAAACATAAATAAGATTCATGCAATATTTTAGAAAGACATAAATATAACACATTCATAATTTAAATAATCATTCATGCAATAGAAAACATTTATTAAGCATGGGGGAACATTTAATAACAACAAAGATCACAGTTTAAGCATTAAGACATTTAACATACATTAGGGAACAATATCATGCATTCACCAATATTGCACAATTAAGGGAACAAGTAAATATGCATGATCTAATGTATAACAGAAATATGTATGATTTCAATGCAGTGGATGCATAATTTATTATCTCTAATCAAGTTTTCTTTTATATGCATGTCCCTATTAAGATGCACATACATTTAAGTTTCACTTTTTATTACCATTGCCCGCGAATACTCAAAACGGGTAAAATCTTCGAGGTCAAGTTAGGTTTTCAAGGTAATTTAGCACACAATTTGTATTTTATTACTGACTTTCAAACTTAGCCATCGACCGATATCAGGAAACAACACCATCAATTGAAACATTAGAAATCAACATCTAATGTCGGGGACACCAGAGACATCAGCATCCACAAGTGTTACTTTTCTTGGTATACCAAAACAACAGTTGTGTCTACACACCACCCCCAAGCAAAGTGGCAGAAACTCCCTAAAATCGTGGTCAGGAGAAAGAACCTCAATATCGGGTTCAGCGGCAATAACAATGCACACGGAGTTTTTGTATCCTCGTGGTTTTCCCAAAACCGCAATTCCAAGAGTCTCGTACTCCAGACGAGACATCTTAGATAGTACATTACACTGTTCTATTATTTTTATTAAATTATTATTATTTCATTTCTTTAATTTGCAATTCAGCATGCAAACAAAGGCAACAACTCGCATCTACCCGTGCAAGAGTCATCACGGGACTCCCGTCTATGGAAACACCTAAAACAGTGCAATGCAGTGCAAAATATTAATGTGATTTTTGCGATGCATTTAAACTAAATAAAGGAGCAAACCACAACTCGAGGCTCACCCGGCCCACGATGATTCATTTCAATCATCGATGCACCATATGCAAAAACCATAACACTATCTCACATGTCATGAATAACATATCCCAATGCATTACTTTTGAATGCTTTACCATACCCATTCATATATACAAATTTAAAGATGTACATGAATTAGTAAAGTTCACATGCATGCGCATGAATTTACAATTTCATATTCGGTGCATGCTTTCATTCAATACAAATGTTCATGTCCAATGCATGATTTCACATACAAATCATTTTAAGTAAACTTATGAACCCATCATACAGTCATGTAATGCCATATCAATTCCATGCATTCAATTCCATGCATGCTCATGCATAAGAATACAACTATGTGTTAACACTTTTTAACTCAGCATAGGATATTCAGTTTAAGCATTGAAAACAGCTTGTACGACGACAACCGAAAACAATTATATGTTGAGCTAAATCATGGCAGCACTCTTACATGTCTCTGTCATACTAATTACATCGGTGTATGCCTAACAACTTTGCATGTCCATATGCATTTTAATCACCTTGTTCACAGGTATGACCAGATGCATAAACATTGAGCAGGTACGCAGCTAAACAATCAACATATATGATTCACTTAAGCACTTACACATGTGTAGTTATATATTTATAAAATCAGAGAAAAAAAAGAACCTGTGCAAAAAAAATCTGGATTAACATATTATATATATATATATATATATATATATATATATATATATATATATATATATAATGTGTTCTTTATGTTTTTTTTTTTCTTTTTTTGAACAAATGACTCAACCGACTCGTTGGCTGGACCGGACAGGCCCATCACCTGCCCAGCCGAACCTGGTTCGGCTGGGCTTGACAGATCATGCTGTCACCCAGCTGAACCCGGTTCAGCTAGGTCGACAGCACCCAGCCCGCGCTGTCAGCAAACAATAACTTCTCCCTTTTTTTTTTAAAGAAAACATTCAGCTACACCTAGCCGAGCCATTCGGCTGGGCTGCCGAGTGCCTACCCCAAACCAGGTCCGGTCTGGTCTGGACCGACCAGGCCCCCAGCCGAACCTGGTGGGGGCTGGCAAGTCATGTCAGTCGATCATGGTTCGGCTGGTCCGCCAGCCAGCCCACCAAACTTATTTATCATTTTTTTGTATATATAAAAGGCACCCAACCGAACTGGCTGGGGTTGGGGTTCTGCTCCAGCCCAGCCGACCCAGTCGGCTGGGCCTGACAGTCACTACACAGGCCCAGCCGGGCCTGTGGGTATCCTGGCAGCTAGCCAAGCACCACTCGGCTGGGCTGCCAGCCAGCCCAGTACGCTACACTAAGAGTTTAGTTGCAGTCTTATATATATATATATATATATATATATTTTTGAAAAACTAGGCAAGCTGGGCTGCCAGGGCTGCAACAGTCTAGCCAGCCGAGCACTCAGCATGGCTGCCAGACTGTCCAGCTGCAGTGTACCTGCATACCAAGTATGTGCTTATATATATTTTTAAACCAAATGTGGTCATAAATCAACACATATAAATATTGTTAAAACAGCAGATCCTTGGTTTGGCTAAACATGAAAGCAGTATACAGCATTAACGACATGTCTCATAATACCAGTAAAAAAAAATTGATTGGTCATGATCTGCAATACCTAATGGTAACTCATAAACAACCAACAGTTCCACTACATATACTTTTAGATCAAACTTTCCAAGTAGTATAATAAATTTGCTGTCATATCACCACACACACATATAGCTAATATATATACATTCTTTTGAAAAGCAAAAACCTGGCTGGGCTTAGCCGGCTGTCGGGCCTGCCCAACCGAGCCTAGCTCGGCTAGGCTGCCGAACAACCCACTGCTTCCTACCTCTGCAGAAAGCTCTATATCTACTCATAACCAGCAAAATCATGCCTCTCACGACCCATAGTTTAGACTATTCGTGGGGATCAATTTTTTCTTTTATAATAAAGCATGCATCCAGTAAGTAAGCAACTTTTATCATAAATAACATTCTGTTTTATTATAAAAATAGACATATACAAAATTTCAAATGAAAAGAAAAGTGAAAAGAACCATCAACACACATGAATCCTCTTTTATGTATGTAAGGGTAAACATCCATATTTCCGCATATTATATGGAGTTCCATCAAAATATCGCACGGAAATTCCACCTATATTCAATACCTAACTCGATTCAAGAGAGGAGACCCGTATCTTATTGAAAATTGGAAGAGACAAAAAAAATAAAGGTTGAATGGCTGGAGAAGAAAATTCTTCTTCTTCCTCCCTCTTCCTCACTTTTTCTCTTTTCTCTCTCTCTCTCTCTCTTCTTTCCCCTTTTCTTTAATTTTTTTTTTTATAAAGTGAGGGAGAGGCCCCTTCTACAGCCCTTTTTAGATGGGATGGAGAGGGAGGGTTTCCCCCGTGGGACCCTCTCTCACCTTCCTTTTCAAAATTTCCAAACTTAAAATTTTTTGACTTTTCTAAAACTTTCCATTTTTTTAGAGTCCTTCTTAAACTCTCTTAGCTCTTTATAGGTAAGTATGAGGACCCATCTTAGGAAGCCCTAATTTCAAACTCGGAATTAATAAAAATTAAATAATTAATTTTTTTATTTATTAGTTATTAATTGTTTAAAAGCTTCCAAAAATAGTCAAATTGACTAGGAAGACTTTTTTATACTTAATTAACTCCAATTTAAGCTCCTAACTGAATTTAAAGCTTGTAAAAACGTTGGGCATTGGATTCGGATTCGGATTCGGATTCGGATCCAAAATCCAAACCCATACCCATACTCAAAACGAAAATGGATAAAGATCTGGATTAAATCCAGATTAAAGTAGGTCTTAAATAAGATCCAAATCCATAATAATTCGGATCATACGCATTGGATCCAACCCGATCCAACTCTGGATCTGTTTCGATAAATTGCTAAATTTTTGAAAAACTGCGATTTTCAGGCCAACCAGAACTCGAATTCAGAAAAGTAAAATATCGTTGCGTTCAAAATTCCGAGACGCATCCAACGACATATTACACGAATATTGAATTCTGAATTTTGCCCGAAAATATCCCGAATTTCACTCGCATTTCGCTTGCATTTGAAGGTCGAAAATAAAACTCTTAATCTCGCTTTGATTGGCTCGTTACGACCTTGTCGATGGGACCTAGGCCAAGCCCAGACTCAAAGACATCATTCTAAAAATCGAGTCTCAAACGATTTTTCTCCCAGACTTAGCCAAATTTTTAAAAATCTTATGAAATGACTAAGTACGAAAATACGCGATATTACACGACCAGGGGCTGCGTCCCTGTCCCTCTCCCTTCTGTCTAGGCGACAGGCAAGGGCTGCGCCCCTGCCCCTCCCTCTCTTTTAGACAGTGTTGCGGGCAGGGGTTGCGCCCCTGCCCCTTTTTCTCTATTGATCGGAGGGCATGGACGTGCCCCTGCCCTCTTTTGCGGGCTTGACCCCTTTCCTTTTTAAAAGCTTATATGATTCTCACAGGGACGCCGACAAATGATATTTTATGTAATGGGTTGCTTATTTGTATTTACAAACTTACAGTGAGTCACTGGAAGTTTGAAGGGGGTGTTAAGATTAAATGTATTTTTTTTGTATATATATATGTATATATGTATATTGATTATTTGTATATATACATATTTATGTATATAGTATAGAATATACGTATACATTCATATGTATATGTATACATATTTCTATATATGCACAATATATATATATATATATATATATATATATATATATATATATATTGAGGACTAAGTCAAACAAGTTGACTTGGTCCCAATGGCTAGAATTTTAGCTCTTGGGAGGCTTCTCCTTGTTGGCTATTGAGAGGACTTCCTCTCTTCCTCTCCTTTACTTCCTTCTCTATTTCTCCTGTATAAATAAAGGGTATGTGTGAATGTGTAAGGTTGAGAGAGTGATAGGCAGTATTAGGGTTGTGTAATATTTTTCTTTAAGTGCATTGTAGTAAGGTTTGAATGTAATTTTATTTTGTATTTCTTTTAATGTTCATTATAAATAAAATTGTTTATTTATATTTTGATGTGTCTTTTAATTCTTGAGTCTTGGAGATCGTCATGGAATACATTGGAATCCGCACCATTTCGTGACAGTTTTGATATCGACAAAAGATGCATTCGTGTTTCTAGAAATGTTGTTTTTGATGAACTCTCATTTCAGCCCATTGCTAAAAATCTTGAAAATGATATTCGAAAGTCCCTGGTTGAGCAATGATCTTTTTGCCAATGGTGATCGAATATTTGAGGACTTTATACCACCTGATTCAACTCAGCACAATACAAGAGATGTTAGTGATAATCCAATCAATATTGATGGTGCCATATCAAGTAATAGATCATGGGAATGCGATACAAAGATGGCATGGTATATCAAAGAAAGTCAAGATTGAATCAGATGGAAACTAAACAACAGGATCAGCAGCCTTATGATAATCAAAGTTATCACGTCTCTCCATGAGCTGATGTCAGAAAGTCTGTCAGGGTTCGACATCCAATTCAAAGGTGGGTAAGTTATGAGAACTTCAGTATAGATCATCAGATTTTCTTGACAGAAATTCAAAAGCAAGTTGAACCTAGATCATTCATTGAAGCTTATCAAAATAAGCGATGGATAGAGGCAATGAATGAAGAAATGAATGAATTACATGAATGTGAAACTTGGGATATAGTGAAACTTCTACTTATAAAGAATGTTGTTGGATCTAAATGGGTCTACAAAATTAAATATAAACCAGATGGTAGCATTGAAAAATACAAGGCTCACTTAGTGGCAAAAGGTTTTACACAGGAACGTGGTCTTGACTATGAAGAAACATTCAGCCCAGTTGTTCAAATGGGGACAATTTGAATAATTTTATCCCTAGCTATAAATCATGGATGGTCCTTAAGCTAACTTGATGTCAAGAATGTCTTTTTACATAGGGAGCTCAAGAAAAAAGTATATATAGAGCAACCGTCAGGGTATGCTGAAAACGATGCTAAGAAATATGTATGCAAGTTGAAGAGAGCGATTTATAGGCTTAAACAAGCATCTCGTTCTTGGTTTGAAAGTTTTTCTTATGAGATTCAAAAACATGGTTTCTATTGGTCACATTTGGATCATTCTTTGTTCATTTACAAAGGCAAAGACTTCATTACTATTCTTCTCATATATGTGGATGACATAATTGTCACAAGTAATTCAGATTCACATATACAGACGGTGAAAGACCTCCTAAACAAAAGTTTCAAAATGAAAGATTTAGGGGTGCTGAAATATTTTCTTGGTGTTGAAGTCGACAAAAAGGAGAATGAATTAGTTATGACTCAGCATAAATACACTATTGATCTGTTGAAGAAAACAGGTATGGCCAAGTGTAAACCATTGTTAACTCCTTGTCCAATTCATTAGAAACTTAGCATGTTTGATGGTGAGCCATACCAGAATCCTGCTGAATTCAGAAGCATTGTTGGTAGTTTACAATATCTGACTTTCACTAGAGTAGATATTGTTTACACTGTGAATCAAGTATCACAATTCATGCATGAGCCTAAAAATGTCCATATGCAAGATGTAAAGCGAATTCTAAGACATCTTAAAGGAACCCTGGGTGATGGTTTAAAATATTGAAAACGTGAGGATGAAGGTATGTTAATTGTTAAGGCGTTTTCTGATGTTGATTGGGCAGGAGATCCAAACGAGCGCATGTCGATTTTTGGTTATTGTATTTACATTAATGGTAATTTAGTTTCTTGGTTCAGTAAGAAACAAAAAAGGTTGTGGCTAGATCAAGCACAGAGGCAGAATAGGTCCATGGCAACAATTGCGTCAGAATTGGTTTGGATTAGATATTTGCTGAATGATGTGAGAGAAAGGATTTCCAAGTTTACTCTATTTTGCGACAATCAGAGTGCAATAAAAATATCTTTAAATTCTATCTATCATTGTCGCACAAAACATATTGAAGTTGATCAATATTTCATCAGAAGCAAAATTGAGGATGGAGAACTAGAAGCACAGTTTGTTAACACTGAATTTCAGATTGCAGATCTATTTATAAAAGGGTTGTCAAAGCACAGGTTTTGGTTACTCAAATCCAAGTTGTCCATGGAAATAGACATGTACAACTTGAGGGACACTATTGGAACATGATGATTTTGAACAAGATCTGGTCTGATATTTGTAATTTCTTTTTTATGTGTGTTGAACCATATTACCCTTTTCTCTTGGTTGTATATTTTATTTGTTTAAGGGTATTATTGTCCTAATGTACAATTGACTGTATTATAAATATTTGTGATTAATGAAACACACGTTAAGCAAGGATTCAATGTGGGAACGTTGCAACCCTAATTCCTCTTCTCTTCTCTTCCTTTCTTGGGTAACATGATTGAGGCTTGTTCACGATCTGATATTTTTGTTACTCTTGTGGGCAAGTATAATTTTGTTCTCATTCAATAATTTACAACATTCACACTTAAAACCAAGTGATCAACTTTGTAGGGTTCGTGGATGAGCTTTTAAACATAAATAAGAAGAAAAAAGGTTATCCTTTATGCATGAGAAGGGTTCAAGTTATTCCATATGAATATAGCATTGTTACATGAATATTTTAAAATAACCACATTAATAAATAACTAATACCTCAGGTATCTGAAGGACTTGAGAGTTCAACCCATGGTTATCCAAAACACGTGGAATTAAGTGCCGAATGGCTATTTTTAGCTTTTCTTCTTGTGTATATCCAGGCAATTCAATAACCTCCATCCGATCCAAGAGTGGGGGAGATACAGGCTGTACCCTATTGGCAGTTGCAATAAAGATCACCTTTGAAAGGTCGAATGGAACATTCAAGTAGCTGGTAAAAGTAGATCAAGGAACCACCACAGATTCTAAAGCATCAACAAATTCATAACATACCGTAGCTAATCCATAACGACTATGGTTAGAAACAATGGAACATGCAACAAACAGCAAAACCAAGAACAACCTTGAACCAAGTGCACGGGGGAATATACTACATGAACTAATGGCTGGGTGAGTCAGCAAGTTATAGAAGCGCGATGGTCAGACAATAATAAATTCTAATATCTAGAAAAGTTGTGACTATAGCAAAAAGGTTTATGACCTTTGAAATATCAATAGCAAAAAGGTTATCGAAACACATTCTCAGATCACCCAATGACATCATAATCTTAAACGAGGATACTGATCATTGAAAGTCTGGTTCTGCTCTGGGTCAAGAACTTCCAACAGAGCTGCAGCAGGATCTCCCCTGACATCAGAACCAGTCTTGTCAATCTCATCCAACAGCATAATTGGATTATTTACTGCTACTCTCTGCAAACATTGTACCCAAAAAAAAGAGGAAACAACCACTGAGCTAAACCCAAGAATAAGCAGTCAGCATATTAAAAGTTCAACATGCTATACAATGCAAAGAAAAAAGAAAATGAAGCAAATTCATGTGAAATTAAGGTATATGAAAACTAATGAAAAATTCTGAATGGCCAACAAAAAATACATACAAAGAAAGCTCATTTATTTTCCAAGTCCTAAATTATTACAAAACACAAGGACATCACACAAGAGAAAGTGAAAGTTCAAAATGATGCATATAACCATCAAGGATTGGAAAATGACAAAGACTAGAATCAAAATGCCAAAAATAGATAAAAACAACAAAGACAGTCATGATGATCATGATGAAGGTTACAAATTCAATATATATGTGTAAAAGTATCTTCAACAAGATACTTTAGCCGATAACACAACAACCTTAAGAATAAATGTGTGAACATACACACCCAAGAACACTTGTGCACAACAAACACAACACACCGAATCACAAATGTGGACTTGCACCCATAAGTTTCATAAACACTAAAGAGGTTGGGCTACAATCCCAAATCCCTTAGGGAAATACAAGAGGAGCTGCCCATATAAATAGGGCTTGGAGGAGGCCTTGGGAGGGGCTCCACATAGTCGTTGGAGCTCCTCCAACGGTCACAAATGTGACCGTTGGAGGGGTCCAACGACTAGTGGGTTGGGCCCCTCCCAATGCATGTACAATGCATTAAATGCAAAAAACAAAAATACAAAAAGAAAAAGAAAAAAAGAAAATACAAAAAAACATATTCTTGAAAAAGAATATGTGTAAAATTCCTAAACTACCCTTACTATGACTATATATGTTTTATATATATAATTGGTAAATACATATACATATATTATATATATGTATATGTATTACCTTATATATATAAAATATATATACGAAATTACAAGTTTGATTACATAATTTAACACCCCCCTCAAACTTAGGGCAAGATGATCGATAGTTTGCCAAGAAGGAAGTTGAACCGCGGAGCGCACAGGGCTTTAGTAAAGAAGTCGGCCAACTGATATTCGGACGTGACATAAGGAAGGTCGATAACTCCTCGGAGATATGCTTCACGAACATAGTGACAGTCCATTTCGATGTGTTTTGTCCGCTCATGAAAGGTGTGGTTCTTTGCAATGTAGATTGCACTTTTGTTGTCGCAGCATAGCTTGGTGGGTCCTTCAATTTTGATCCCCATGTCTGCTAGCAGTTGGTGAATCCAAACAATCTCCATGGTAGTAGTGGTCATGGCACGATATTCAGCTTCAGTTGAGGAGAGCAACACCTTTTGTTGCTTCTTGCATCTCCACGAAATTAGTGAGTCTCCTAAGAACACACAAAAACCAGTGGTGGAGTGACGGTTATTTGGGTCACCTCCCCAATCTGAGTCAGTATAAGCAATCAATTTTAAATCAGAGGAAGAGGACAGAAAAACTCCCTTATTTAGAGTACCCTTTATGTATCTTACGACCCGTAAGATGGCACTCATGTGAACGGATGTAGGTGCATGCTGAAATTGACTTGCAGTATGGACTGCATGGGATATATCTGGTCTGGTAATACTCAGATACATCAGGGACCCTACAAGCTGTCTGTAAGGTGTAGGATCCAATAGGGGAACTCCATCATCAATTTTCATCTTTGCTCCTACTACCGCAGGAGTTTCACACAGCTTCTCATCTGTAATACCTGACCTGTCAATGATCTCAGAAGCAAGCTTAGTTTGAGATAAGAAATATCCTCGAAGAGAGTAAGCCACTTCAATTCCCAAAAAATAAGTTAAAAAACCCAAGTCAGACATTTCAAATTTATCTTTTAAGATAGATTTTATACTTTTAACCCCGTTAGAATCACTCCCAGTGATGAGCATGTCATCAACATACAGAAGTAAAATAACAATCCCTGCATTGGATTTTCTAACAAATAGAGCAGTGTCAGTAAAACAAGAGGAAAAACCATTCTCAATCATAACAGAGTTAAATCTATCATACCAAGCCTTAGGAGCTTGTTTTAGGCCATAGAGTGCTTTCTGAAGATGAAGCACCTTTCCCTTAGGAGTCTCCATTCCAGGAGGAGCATCCATGTAGACTTCTTCGCTTAAATCGCCATTTAAAAAGGCATTTTTCACATCCATTTGATAGATGTTCCATTTGTTGATAGAGGCAACGGTTATAAGACATCGAACAGTGACCATACGAGCTACAGGAGCAAAAGTTTCTTCATAGTCAATACCATATTCTTGACTATATCCTTTTGCAACCAAGCGAGCTTTATACCTTTCAAGGGATCCATCACTTTTAGTTTTTACCTTGAAAACCCATCTGCACCCTATTGTTTTCTTGCCTTTAGGAAGATTTTGGAATTCCCAGGTTTTGGCTCTTCTCAGAGCCTCAAGTTCATTGTCCATGGCATTAATCCATTCAGGGCATTTACGTGCTTCTTCAAAATTTCTAGGTTCTATATAAGAGTGGATGGCACTAAGGCAGGCTCTATATCTTGGTGAGAAAGAGTCATAGGAAATGAACCTAGAAGGAGGCCTTCTACTTCTCTCAGTTCTACGAGGGATCACTTCATTCTGAGAGGCACTGGAACTGACATCATTATATCTGTCAAGAGCACTCCTAAAATTGTTTTGATCTCTATGAGAGTAGGTGATAGGGTCTCTAGGTAATTCAATAGGTTGATGTGACGAAGGAGACACGGAGATGTTTTCCTCGGTTTCAAGTTCATTTGGGTTACCTTGATCTGACTCATTATCACTAGTATCATCGTCCTTATTCAGTAAATCAAATAAAAAAGAGTAATCCATATTCTCATTATGGGGGTCACAGCTTTCAAATCCACTAACATTTTCCAAAAAACTCACGTTCCTGGAAACATACAACTTATCACTTTTGATATCATAACAACGAAACCCCTTTTGGGTTTCAGAATAGCCAAGAAAGGCACAAGGAATGGCCTTTGGAGAAAGTTTGTCATTCTTATCAGTAAGAACAAAACACTTACACCCAAAGACCCTTAACCTGCTATAATCAGGTTCCTTATCATACAGTTTTTCAAAGGGAGAAATTTTGTTTAAATTTTTCGATGGAAGTCGGTTTATGAGATAGACAGAGGTAAGAGCTGCCTCAGCCCAAAGATTTTTTGGAATGTTTTGAGAAATGAGCAAAGTCCTAGTTGTTTCAATGATGTGCCTGTGTTTTCGTTCGGCTAACCCATTTTGTTGAGGGGTTTTTGGACATGATTTTTGGTGAAGAATTCCAAAATTTTCAAGATAACCCTTAAATTCATTTGAGAGGTATTCTCCTCCAGAGTCAGACCTAAAAATTTTTAAACATCCATTGAATTGATTTGAAATCATCATGTGAAAATTTTTAAAGGTTGAAAAAACTTCATGTTTATGTTTAAGGAAATAGATCCAACAAAACCTAGTATAGTCATCCACAAAGATTACATAATATGAAAAACCTCCTTTAGACATTACCGGAGCCGGTCCCCATACATCGGAATGGACAATTTCAAATGGTTTTGTCGTAAACATGGATCTTTGAGGAAAGGGCAAACATTTCATTTTCCCAAGAATGCATTCATTACACAAAAAGTCACTTTTACAATGATGTTTAACAAAAGGCAAGTACGAGATTTTAACAATATTGGGATGACCCAATCTCTTATGCCATACATGAATGTCTTTGTTTTGGACGACATTGCAAAATTGACTCTTGGGAACTTGAAGAAAATCTACGTAGTAGAGGTCTCCTTTTCTAGAGCCTTCCCCAATCAATCTCCCGGACTGGCGATCCTGTATCCAACATTTATTAGAAGAAAATTTTATATCGCAACCATGGTCCGAGAGTTGGGAAACGGAAAGAAGATTTAGGTTAAGGTTTGGGATAAAACGAATTTTTGGAACAAAGAAGTCTTGTTTTTCAAAATTACTTATTCCTTTAATCTCAAGAGATGTACCGTCCGCGGTTGATACAAAGGATGGAAAAGCACTTTTAGAAAAATTTGAAAGAGTGCAATAACTAGGGGTCATGTGAAAGGATGCCCCGGAATCTAAAAGCCAAGATGTCTTACCGGGGGAAGAGGATGACATAGCGGCTCCGGAAGTACCTCCCTTGAGAAGAGGTTGTAGGGCTTCCACGATTTGTTGAAGAGAAAGAGACTCACTTGATAAAGGGGGTCGTTCTTCAACTTGAGATGCCATAGCCGTTGCAATCAATTTCTTCCATTTAGGACACAAGGGTTTGATATGTCCGGGTTCTTTACAATGATAGCAAGTTACTTTGCTATAGTCTCTTTTGCCATATCGATCATTTCCTCCTTGACCTTGATTCTTGAAATGAGGAGGTCTATAGGTCCTCATGTTATTTCCCGGTCTTGACACGGCATTAGCCATTTCACCATCTTCTTGAGTAGAAGAAGTAACAAGAATGCTAGGGTTATTTTTGTCAATCCCCATACGGGTTTCTTCACCACTTAGCTTGGTGATAACATCTTCGAGTGAGGGGGATGTGAAGGCGGAGAGAAGAGAGGACCGAACTTGTTCAAATTCGGGTCTAAGGCCATTTAAAAAATTGAAGAACCGGTCTTCTTCAAGTTGTTTGTGCCTTAATTCGATAGCCTCACCACTCCATTTAGGTTAAAGGATTGCGAGCTCGTCCCAAATAGAGGATAATTCGGCAAAGTACTCCCGAATGGTCATGTCATTTTGTTGGAGAGTCAAAGCTCTTTTTTGAAGAAAGTACTTGTGGGATAGATCTCTTGAGGTGTACATTTTCTCAAGATATACCCAAGCTTCGGAAGCCCTTTTAAATTTGATGATGTTGGCATTTATCTTGGTCTCAACAGATGAGAAAATCCAAGATAATATCTTGAAGTTCTTCATTTCCCAATCATCATGTTTCTTAGAATACTCTTCAAGGGCCTTTTGTCTTTCATCCCCTTCAAGAATCTTAATATCACCTCCTTCAACAATGGTAATTTTGGGTTCCAGTTCCGGTATGGATCCATAAACGTAACCCCAAAGCCCCTTTCCTTTAATATGGGCTTCCATATTACCGGCCCAAACATGATAGTTTGAGCCATTAAGCTTAAACCCAAGAGAGAAATGGGAGTCTTTTTCGCCCATTAGAGAGGAAAGAATGCAAGAGATAGTATGTACCTTAATTACTTTTTGCGTATTTCTTGACAAAAGAAGCTCCTAAAATATTGCTCGAAGAAGATGATCCTCTTAGATTTCAAAAAACTTGAAGGCACGCTTCCCGAGGAATGCAAAAGAAGGCGAGTCGCAATTCTTCTTCTTCAACGAGGCTCTGATACCATGTAAAAGTATCTTCAACAAGATACTTTAGCCGATAACACAACAACCTTAAGAATAAATGTGTGAACATACACACCCAAGAACACTTGTGCACAACAAACACAACACACCGAATCACAAATGTGCACTTGCACCCATAAGTTTCATAAACACTAAAGAGGTTGGGCTACAATCCCAAATCCCTTAGGGAAATACAAGAGGAGCTGCCCATATAAATAGGGCTTGGAGGAGGCCTTGGGAGGGGCTCCACATAGTCGTTGGAGCCCCTCCAACGGTCACAAATGTGACCGTTGGAGGGGTCCAACGACTAGTGGGTTGGGCCCCTCCCAATGCATGTACAATGCATTAAATGCAAAAAACAAAAATACAAAAAGAAAAAGAAAAAAAGAAAATACAAAAAAACATATTCTTGAAAAAGAATGTGTAAAATTCCTAAACTACCCTTACTATGACTATATATATTTTATATATATAATTGGTAAATACATATACATATATTATATATATGTATGTGTATTACCTTATATAAATAAAATATATATACGAAATTACAAGTTTGATTACATAATTTAACAATATGAACCCCTTAGGACTTGGTAGTACTGTATCTTAAACAGTCTAACAAGTATTCACAAGTGTAATTAAAAGTAGCCAAAAGTGTATGTGCTACATAAAAAATGTCAACATGAGACCAGCTGATTAAAAAAGTGAGCACTTGAGGACTTAAAACACCATAGCAATAATTGATGATCCTCCTCAGACCTATCCCCAAGTATGAGGCAAACAAAACCACTCTGAGTTTTGTTCATGTAAGGCTGATCATGGTCCAGTTTGATCTAGGACTAGCTTGCTCCGATCCTAACCCACCACCAGAAAGATAGATCTGGGTAGGCACACTGCCAACATTAGTCTAAGAATTCCAACAAAGCCAAATACTCTTCGCTAGCCTGGCATCCAAATCTTAATATAGGAACAGGGGAAGCACTAAAGCCTTTTAGGAATGATAGATATGTGAAAAAGTGTGTCAGTTTAAAATTTCATACAAACTACAAAAATCACAAAGGTTATTGTATCCTATAATAACATGATATGACTATTCCAATACAACAATAAGAACATGACTTCTACTTTTGGAACAAAACCTCCACAGAAAAAACTATTGCACTGTATGTGAGAAATCACACCAGAATATGTCAATGCAGAAAAGAGAGAGAAGAGAAGTTGTGTAAGGTGCGTCGACTGATGATTCAATTCTGTCATAACAGTCGTGTCCTACAATCTCAATATATATATATATATATATATATATATATATATATATATATATATATATATATATCCAAGATACAACGTGGGTCGGGTCTGGTATGTTACATTAGACCCAAATACACCAAAATGCGTGGGTCGGGTCTGGTATGTTACATCAGACCCAATAATAACATATACACGATATGGATCAGGTCCTAGACCCGTATTCGAATGAAAACAATACACAATCTCAATACCCTCCCTCAAGTTGTGCATGGTGTTGCACCATGGACAACTTGCTCTTTAAGAACCAAAATTTTACACTTGTAAGGCCCTTGGTGAACAAATCAGCTACTTGATCTGCTGTCGGGATGTAAGCTGGTTCAACCTCTTTGTCTTTAATTTTCTATCGAATGAAGTGCTGATCAATTTCTATATGCTTCGTGCGACTGTGATGAATAGGATTGAAGGCGATCTGTATAGCACTCTGGTTGTCACATAGGAGAGTGGTGGGCAGAACATTCTCACCTAATTCAGTTAGAAGATGGCTCAACCACGTAGCCTCGGCTGTGGCTACTGCCATAGATCGATATTCAGCCTCAGTGCTGGATCGTGCAACTCACTGTTCCTTGTTGCTCCAGACCATTAGGTTCCCATCAATGAAAACGCAGTACCCTGACACCGACCACCTGTCATCCGGGTCTCCAGCCCAATTTGCATCTGTATACACAACTAGTCAGTGCCGTTCACCTTTAGTTTTAGTTTGATAATAAACTAGACCATCCCCAAGAGTTCCTTTCAAGTATCGAATAATCTTATTAACGACATTCATATGCTCTGTGTGTGGTTCGTGCATGAACTGTGAGACTTGATTTACTGTATATACAATGTCTGGTCTAGTGAAGGTGAGATATTGAAGCATACCTACAAGAGTGCGATAGTATTTGGGATCTCCATATGTTTCCCCGTCCTGGAACTGAGCTTATGGTTGAGTACACTAGGGGTAGAAAGAGGTTTGCAATATGTCATTCCTACCTTATACAATACATCCAAGGTTGTAATATCGCGTATTTTCACACTTAGTTAAAATTGAGATTTTCGAAAATTTGGCCGTCTGAAAGAAAAATTGTTTGAACCTCAATTTTAGACCGATGTTTTTCAGTTTGGGCTTGGCCAAGGTCTCACCGATTAGGTCGAGGCAAGCCAATCGAAGCGTAAGAAAGAGTTTTATTTTCGACCTTTAAATTCGAGCAAAATTCAGGTTATTTTCGAGCAAAATTCAGAATTTGATATTCGTGTAATATGTCGTTAGATGCGTCCCAGAATTATGAGTGCAACGATATTTTATTTTCCTTAATTTGGGCTACGGTTAGCTCGAAAAACACATTTTTTCAAAAATTAAGTAATTTGTCGGTTCGGATCCAGACTTGGATCGGACCGGATCTGATGGATCTGATTCAAATTAATATGAATTTGGACTCTATCCAAGACCCATATTAATCTGGTATTGATCCAGCGCAAGACCCATTTGGATTTGGATCTTGAATATGGATCCAGATCCAAATCCATGTCCAACAATTTTTCTAACTTTAAATTCATTAGAAATCTTTAAATTGAGGTTTATTAATGTTAAGAAGCCTCCTAGGTTAATTTGGTAATTTTTGGAAGCTTTTGAAAATTTATTTAATATTTAACATTAAATAATTAATTAATTAATTTAATGTAATTCCAAAAATTTAATTTGATAATTCCAAGAAAAAGATCATGAATTTGTATTCCATGCAATGTTTTGGTAAAAATACATGAGAAAGGAGTAAATCTAGATATTTACTCCATTAAGGGTTTGATTTCTCTCTTTTTCAAAGTTTATTTATGGGGAAAACTTATATTTTTGTACTTGATATTGTGGATCCCTAAATCGGAATAGATTGTCCATAAGAGTGAATGTGTTTGTACATTTATTCCTAATTGAAAATGTAATGCCCTAAAATTTCAAACTTGCGAACCTTTCAGAAAACAGGCAAAAGACTAGAAAAAATCTTTTTCCTTTTAAAGTTTATTTATGAAATCAATGGAAGACTATTCTTTTGTTGAATTTAGAAAGGCAAACTGACAACTTTGGGCACGTTAGCTAAAAGAACCAAAAAGTACAAAATTCGGATATACAAAGAAAAACTCGTGACAAAACCCAAAAACGTCCAGGACGCTAGCTAAGAGCAGAAAAAAGAAAATCTTGAAGTCATCTTGCCATCGCGTCATCGCCCGTAGTGTACCTAATCATCACCTATACCCATAGAATGAGTTAGTTTCGCAAAAAACTAGTAGGTGCACAAGAGAGACTAGAGAAAACTGAATTAAGTACATTTAATTCAGCATGCTACGCAGTTTAAAGCAGATCAACAGTTAAACAGGTAAGCAGTTCAAAGCAAGTAAGCAGTGCAACTGTAAAAATGTAGCATGACGATTCATTTGATCGAAAATTGTAAACTATTACGCAACAAGCTTGTTTTCGTTCTTAGAACGGGATCTCTACATTTAATCATTATCAGGTCATCGTTTGTCACTTTCACTATTTTTAACAAACTCTTTGTCCTGAACAACCTTAATTTATTCTCATCTCTCAAGGCCTTACGCGGCCAACTGTCACCTGTCACGACTCGCTTAAGGCGTCATACGTTCTTAGAAAAAGCCCACACTTCTATAGAAGGTCCAAAACATGATCTAAAATCAATAAAGATCTGATTCTCACATCTGAGTCTTGCATGAAATCATGCTAAAACAGAAAGCCAAATCTATAGATTCATAACTGACTATTTCAATCAATCTCAGAAGATCATCTCAGCTCACCATAACTTTTTATGGTAATCAAAATTCACAAGTTCCACGTCGGATCGCTTAGTCTGGGAAATGTACGATCTCACAAGGAATTACCACCGCAGATGGTATACCTGGTCTTGGATAATACACTTCTTCGCAGGAGTTCACCGTCTTTACGACTACCCGCTTTTGGACAGGGTACATCCTCACAGAGAACTACCACTCTAGCCAATTTACCAGATCTTGATCGTACATACCCTCACAGAGAATCCTTTGGGAACCCGGTCCTCAACAAATGCCATATCCAATAAAAATTATTATGATGCACGCATCAACACAAATGACTGCTCTCAGGGTCGATAGCCACTATTATAATTAACAAGATCAACGCCGAATCACCTTGTCTAGGAAATGTACAACCTCGTAAGGAATTACTGCCCAAGATGGTATACCAGGTCTTAGACAATACACTTCCTCACCGGAGTGCATCGTCTTTGCGGCTACCCGCTCTTGGACAATATACATCCTCACAGAGAATCTATCACTCTAGTTGGTTACCAGATCTTGATCATACGTACCCTCGCAGATAATCCTTTGGAGATCAGGTCCTCAACAGATACCATACACAGTTATACATGCATCAATACAACCGACTGCACCGAACAATTGACCGCTCTTGGGCTCAGTAGCCACCAATATGGGCACAAGCATGCATATCAACAATATGCATCGTATTACATCACATGGTAAAACAGATCACAAGATTACACATTCCTCCAATAAGGTTCCATGAACCATGAACATTTATCGCATGCTTTCAACATTTCTTATCACGTGGCATTTCAATCACATCATACAGAAGCATATAATACTACGCATCGTATCATTGCTAAAAAAAACATTGCATTCCTCAAATAGGACCTCAAAGCATGCGTAAACAACACATGAGAACACGCAGATATAAATCAACTAAACATCAACATATATAATTCCTACGTAGTTCAATAAATTTACGTAGGATTCAAGTTATATGTGCAAATATTTAAATCATTGCATCATCATATGCATTCACAATTTTTAACTCAAAGCACATCGTATTCGACTTTTCTAGCATGTAACTCACGCACATATCTTCAAGACATTTTAATCAAATATTCATAGTACTTATCAATCATGTTATACAGTTATGATATATTCACACAAACAATCATAATGCAATATTCTGCAATACAACTATATAGGCGTGACATGTTATTTACCTGCATAAGCATCATAATCATAAGAATCTCAAAGACACCAAAGTCATACGTAATTTCATCGATAAGCTTTTACTTGACAAAAAATACGTATCCAAAACACATGAAAGTCTCATGAGCAATCAACCAGTGTGAACAAACTTTATGTTTCGATATTACTGGCCTGCGGGTACACGCAGACAAAACGTAGAAACAACTGAGACTAGTCCAGGCGTCTGTTATTCTATGTATTTTCAATAACTCGAATAGCTAGTTGAGTCTGCACCTAAGGGAACGGCTTTCAGCCGAGAGAAGATTCCCCAAAGGCAGGTAAGGGGCAACGGATGCATCCAACTTCTGCAGAAGTCCATAGGATCTACCACTTAGGATAATGTCTGATAATCCCTTCCTCTAACTCCAATGACTGAGGAGGCCAGATCTTTGACCGTAGGGTGGTTGTTAACAACCTGTCCATTGGAGTATTGTACCGCTATGTCCTCTCCCTTGACAGACAACAAGAAGCAAATGGGTGCATTAGGTGTTGCTTAACTAACGACCCATTCTATGCCGTGGTCTTTCAACCACTCGAGCATCTAGCCTGTGAAGGTGATCAGTCACCATTTTATGTGATTACAGCATTATGCATTTAGCACTATTCGAGGTCGCATGACCGTCTCATCCGATCATCGCAGTACTAGTGTGTACTGCACGACTACAAGTACTCTAGGATGAAAGGGGTGTAGTTCCTCAATAGGAACCTCAACAAAAGTGTTTCACAAATATGCAACGTTTCTCAAACACTGCTTTGCAGGATTGCTCACTCGAAAAGCCAAGATCCTTGCTAGGGATCCCTCTCCTAAGACGATGATGTATCGTTAAGCCTCTAACTCAACTCTTATCGCAAGAGGGAGAACGGTAAATGCTCGTTACATCCCCCACAAGGATGCCTTTAGAACCTGCAATGAGCGAAAACTTGAGTGACATCTGCAATAGCAAGGCATTAACGAAACATTTGCAAAAGCAAGAGACTGGGCGCAAAGCGCGACGACAAAGTAAAGACTGACAAAACGTAAAGGACAAGGATCGCAAAACCGCGTCCTTGAGTTAAATGTATACTAGTATAAATATATATAGCTATATATATTTATTTAATTGCCCTTTTTAGTTAATTAAACTCAATTCAATTGTCCAAGTCCTCCGTGCAATCTTCCCCTACCTTCAAAAGTTACAAGCTTGTTGTCGCCTGCGGGTGTAAACGATTGACGGCTCGGGTCGCGGAGGGCGAGCGGGATCCATCGTACGAGCTGCAAAAGCGACAGTCTTAGCAAGCTAATACCAAAAACAAAAGGTCAGAGGCACTGTCGCACCTGCTATAAGCGCAAGAAGCAAGGGCAGGAGCAGCATGCCTCCAGCGAACCTGCTTTACGAGCAAGAAATAGGGGTAGGGGCTGCGAGCCCCTGCTGACCTGCTGTCAGCGAAAAACAGGGAGGCAGGGGGTTGCACCCCTGCCTAAAGAAGATAACGAGGGAGGCTTCGCCCTGCCTTCTGAAAGAGTAAAGAGGCAGGAGTGAGGCTCTTGCCTGCAAGCCACTAAGGGGGAGGCAGGGGGCTTCGCCCCTGCCTGCTGAATATGCAACACTAAAAGATGGAGTAGGGAGGGGGCTCGACCCCTCTCCTGACCAAAAGAGGGAGGAAGGGGGTCTCGGCCCCTTCCCAACGAAACACGGAAGCAGGGAGGGGGTTGACCCCTTCCCTGCACAACAAACAAGCAGGGAGACGGCAGGGGCTGGCCCCTACCGACCCATCCGAACATAGGGAGGTGGTAGGGGCTCGACCCCCTGCCCACCCAACGAGAAAAAGAAAGGAAGACGGCGACAGGGCTCAGCCCTAGCCGTCGTTCCCGAACTCAGGCAGGTGACAGGGGCTCGACCCTTGCCAACCTACCGAGAACCAGAAGAAAGGAGGTGCCAGGGGTTTGGCCCCTGCCGACCTGCCTGAACAAGAGGCAGGCAGGGGGCCCTGCCACCCAGCCGATCAAGGCACAAGGGCCACCCAGGAGCCCAGAAAGGAGGCGACGCAGGCGGCAACCCTGCCGCTTGCCGAAAAGGAGAGTGGGCGGCAGGGGCTTGGCCCCTGCCGGCCTGCTAGAGCTAGCTAACGACAGGGCATCGCCCCTGTCGTCCCTCCGAAGAGAAGACATAGGTGACTGGGGTTTGGCCCCTGCCGGCATGCCGACCCGACGCAGGCAGCAACCCTGCTGCCTGCCAAAAAAAGAAGGGCGAAGAAGATGAAGACAGACGAGGGGGAAAACGGAGGCAGGAGGTCGACAACCTCCTGCCAGCGTCTCCAACAAGAAAACAGCGAGAGAGGGAGTTACCTCGGAAGACGACAGCAATGGGAGAGTCCAGGGACGGCTCAGGAGATGGCAGCGGCAGCGCGACCTTATTCGATTGGAGAAAAGGGGCGAATGAAGGAGAGGCTGCTCTCGGGGTCACCAGCGTCAGGCTCCGACGAGCAGAGGGAGCTCCAATGTCGGGGGCTCCTCTGCAGAACCAAAGAGGCACGAGGGAGAGGGTAATAGGGTCGTTGGGGGTTGCTCAAGGAACCGATCGTGAGGTGGCCTCCGGCAAGCAGTGGGTGACCGAGACGGGGGGTTGGCTGAGACCATCGATGCATGAGGTCGGACAGGAGGTCCTGTCGTCAGGACTCGTGACCACATCAGCGTTACGCGGCTAAAGGGGGGAAGTCGCCAGTGGCTGCTAGTCGACAAACGTGAGGAGAGGGGGGTCGAGTAGAGAGGCATCGCCGGCGAGGTCGCAGAGGGGAGGCTCGAGGAGGTTGTCAGCGCCAGGGTGTTTCGATGAGCCGAGAGATTGCAGCAGGGAGAGGGAAGGTACAACAGGAAGGGGAGACTGTCATCGGCGAGGGTGGGCTCCGGCGGTGCTGTCGCCGGTGGCTGTGTTTGTCGACGACGGCTGATCGAGGAAAGCGACGAGGAGAGAGAGAGAGACGAGAGAGCGAGAGGGGAAAAGGGGGGTTTCTCTTTGAAACCCCTACCTCGCTGCCTTAAGAAGGCATGAGGGAGGTGGTGCCTCCATTGGGTATGGGTCGGGTCCGGGACCGGATCCAACCCGAATCCAAGTTATTTTTTTTCGTGTTTTACATCCTACCCTCCTTAAAAATAATTTCGTCTGCGAAATTTCGAATGCATTCATTGATCAAAATACAAGTCATGGTACTTTTCCCTGATATCTGACTCTTGCCTGCAAGCCACTAAGGGGGAGGCAGGGGGCTTCGCCCCTGCCTGCTGAATATGCAACACTAAAAGATGGAGTAGGGAGGGGGCTCGACCCCTCTCCTGACCAAAAGAGGGAGGAAGGGGGTCTCGGCCCCTTCCCAACGAAACACGGAAGCAGGGAGGGGGTTGACCCCTTCCCTGCACAACAAACAAGCAGGGAGACGGCAGGGGCTGGCCCCTACCGACCCATCCGAACATAGGGAGGTGGTAGGGGCTCGACCCCCTGCCCACCCAACGAGAAAAAGAAAGGAAGACGGCGACAGGGCTCAGCCCTAGCCGTCGTTCCCGAACTCAGGCAGGTGACAGGGGCTCGACCCTTGCCAACCTACCGAGAACCAGAAGAAAGGAGGTGCCAGGGGTTTGGCCCCTGCCGACCTGCCTGAACAAGAGGCAGGCAGGGGGCCCTGCCACCCAGCCGATCAAGGCACAAGGGCCACCCAGGAGCCCAGAAAGGAGGCGACGCAGGCGGCAACCCTGCCGCTTGCCGAAAAGGAGAGTGGGCGGCAGGGGCTTGGCCCCTGCCGGCCTGCTAGAGCTAGCTAACGACAGGGCATCGCCCCTGTCGTCCCTCCGAAGAGAAGACATAGGTGACTGGGGTTTGGCCCCTGCCGGCATGCCGACCCGACGCAGGCAGCAACCCTGCTGCCTGCCAAAAAAAGAAGGGCGAAGAAGATGAAGACAGACGAGGGGGAAAACGGAGGCAGGAGGTCGACAACCTCCTGCCAGCGTCTCCAACAAGAAAACAGCGAGAGAGGGAGTTACCTCGGAAGACGACAGCAATGGGAGAGTCCAGGGACGGCTCAGGAGATGGCAGCGGCAGCGCGACCTTATTCGATTGGAGAAAAGGGGCGAATGAAGGAGAGGCTGCTCTCGGGGTCACCAGCGTCAGGCTCCGACGAGCAGAGGGAGCTCCAATGTCGGGGGCTCCTCTGCAGAACCAAAAGAGGCACGAGGGAGAGGGTAATAGGGTCGTTGGGGGTTGCTCAAGGAACCGATCGTGAGGTGGCCTCCGGCAAGCAGTGGGTGACCGAGACGGGGGGTTGGCTGAGACCATCGATGCATGAGGTCGGACAGGAGGTCCTGTCGTCAGGACTCGTGACCACATCAGCGTTACGCGGCTAAAGGGGGGAAGTCGCCAGTGGCTGCTAGTCGACAAACGTGAGGAGAGGGGGGTCGAGTAGAGAGGCATCGCCGGCGAGGTCGCAGAGGGGAGGCTCGAGGAGGTTGTCAGCGCCAGGGTGTTTCGATGAGCCGAGAGATTGCAGCAGGGAGAGGGAAGGTACAACAGGAAGGGGAGACTGTCATCGGCGAGGGTGGGCTCCGGCGGTGCTGTCGCCGGTGGCTGTGTTTGTCGACGACGGCTGATCGAGGAAAGCGACGAGGAGAGAGAGAGAGACGAGAGAGCGAGAGGGGAAAAGGGGGGTTTCTCTTTGAAACCCCTACCTCGCTGCCTTAAGAAGGCATGAGGGAGGTGGTGCCTCCATTGGGTATGGGTCGGGTCCGGGACCGGATCCAACCCGAATCCAAGTTATTTTTTTTCGTGTTTTACATCCTACCCTCCTTAAAAATAATTTCGTCTGCGAAATTTCGAATGCATTCATTGATCAAAATACAAGTCATGGTACTTTTCCCTGATATCTGACTCTTGCCTGCAAGCCACTAAGGGGGAGGCAGGGGGCTTCGCCCCTGCCTGCTGAATATGCAACACTAAAAGATGGAGTAGGGAGGGGGCTCGACCCCTCTCCTGACCAAAAGAGGGAGGAAGGGGGTCTCGGCCCCTTCCCAACGAAACACGGAAGCAGGGAGGGGGTTGACCCCTTCCCTGCACAACAAACAAGCAGGGAGACGGCAGGGGCTGGCCCCTACCGACCCATCCGAACATAGGGAGGTGGTAGGGGCTCGACCCCCTGCCCACCCAACGAGAAAAAGAAAGGAAGACGGCGACAGGGCTCAGCCCTAGCCGTCGTTCCCGAACTCAGGCAGGTGACAGGGGCTCGACCCTTGCCAACCTACCGAGAACCAGAAGAAAGGAGGTGCCAGGGGTTTGGCCCCTGCCGACCTGCCTGAACAAGAGGCAGGCAGGGGGCCCTGCCACCCAGCCGATCAAGGCACAAGGGCCACCCAGGAGCCCAGAAAGGAGGCGACGCAGGCGGCAACCCTGCCGCTTGCCGAAAAGGAGAGTGGGCGGCAGGGGCTTGGCCCCTGCCGGCCTGCTAGAGCTAGCTAACGACAGGGCATCGCCCCTGTCGTCCCTCCGAAGAGAAGACATAGGTGACTGGGGTTTGGCCCCTGCCGGCATGCCGACCCGACGCAGGCAGCAACCCTGCTGCCTGCCAAAAAAAGAAGGGCGAAGAAGATGAAGACAGACGAGGGGGAAAACGGAGGCAGGAGGTCGACAACCTCCTGCCAGCGTCTCCAACAAGAAAACAGCGAGAGAGGGAGTTACCTCGGAAGACGACAGCAATGGGAGAGTCCAGGGACGGCTCAGGAGATGGCAGCGGCAGCGCGACCTTATTCGATTGGAGAAAAGGGGCGAATGAAGGAGAGGCTGCTCTCGGGGTCACCAGCGTCAGGCTCCGACGAGCAGAGGGAGCTCCAATGTCGGGGGCTCCTCTGCAGAACCAAAGAGGCACGAGGGAGAGGGTAATAGGGTCGTTGGGGGTTGCTCAAGGAACCGATCGTGAGGTGGCCTCCGGCAAGCAGTGGGTGACCGAGACGGGGGGTTGGCTGAGACCATCGATGCATGAGGTCGGACAGGAGGTCCTGTCGTCAGGACTCGTGACCACATCAGCGTTACGCGGCTAAAGGGGGGAAGTCGCCAGTGGCTGCTAGTCGACAAACGTGAGGAGAGGGGGGTCGAGTAGAGAGGCATCGCCGGCGAGGTCGCAGAGGGGAGGCTCGAGGAGGTTGTCAGCGCCAGGGTGTTTCGATGAGCCGAGAGATTGCAGCAGGGAGAGGGAAGGTACAACAGGAAGGGGAGACTGTCATCGGCGAGGGTGGGCTCCGGCGGTGCTGTCGCCGGTGGCTGTGTTTGTCGACGACGGCTGATCGAGGAAAGCGACGAGGAGAGAGAGAGAGACGAGAGAGCGAGAGGGGAAAAGGGGGGTTTCTCTTTGAAACCCCTACCTCGCTGCCTTAAGAAGGCATGAGGGAGGTGGTGCCTCCATTGGGTCTGGGTCGGGTCCGGGACCGGATCCAACCCGAATCCAAGTTATTTTTTTTCGTGTTTTACATCCTACCCTCCTTAAAAATAATTTCGTCTGCGAAATTTCGAATGCATTCATTGATCAAAATACAAGTCATGGTACTTTTCCCTGATATCTGACTCAGGCTCCCATGAACATTCATGTGTAACATGAGTAGTTTACAACAACCCAGCAATGTTGGTACATAAGCAGAACGTGTCAAGTGACTTAGCTTAACAATGCAAAATACAACTACGAAGCAAGAAAAATTGTATACTAACAGCGTGCTGATATCCAAAGAAAAACCCATGACAAAACCCAAAAACGTTCAGGAAGCGAGCTAAGAGCAAGAAAAAGAAAATCTTGAAGTCATCGTGCCATCGCCTGTGGTGTACCTAATCATCACATGTACCCATAGAATGGGTTAGTTTCGCGAAAAACTAGTAGTAGCACAAGAGCGACTACAGGAAACTGAATTAAGTACATTTAATTCAGCATGCTACGCAGTTTAAAGCAGATCAGCAGTTCAAAGCAAGTAAGCAGTGCAATTGTCAAAACGTAGCATGACGATTCATTTTATCGTAAGTTGTGAACTACTACGCAACAAGCTTGTTTTCGTTCCTAGAACGGGGTCTCTACATTTAATCATTATCTGGTCATTGTTTGTCGCTTTCACTATTTCTAATAAACTCTTTGTCCAGAACAACCTTAATTTATTCCCATCTCTTAAGGTCTTACGCGGCCAACTGTCACCTGTCATGACTCGCTTAAGGCGTCATACGTTCTCAGAAAAATCCCACACTTCTATAGAAGGTCCAAAACATGATCTAAAATCAATAAAGATCTGATTCTCACATCTGAGTCTTGCATGAAATCATGCTAAAACAGAAAGCCAAATCTATAGATTCATAACTGGCTATTTCAATCAATCTCATAAGATCATCACAGCTCACCATAACTTTTTATGGTAATCAAAATTCACAAGTTTCACGTCGGATCGCTTGGTTTGGGAAATGTACGACCTCATAAGGAATTACCGCCCTAGATGGTATACCTGGTCTTGGACAATACACTTCCTCACAGGAGTTCACCGTCTTTACGGCCACCCGCTCTTGGACAGTGTACATCCTCATAGAGAATCTACCACTCTAGACGGTTACCAGATCTTGATAATACATACCCTCGCAGATAATCCTTTGAAGATCAGGTCCTCAACAAATATCATACACAGTGATACATGCATCAATACAACCGACTGCTCTGAACAATTGGCCGCTCTTGGGGTCAGTAGCTACCAATATGGGCACAAGCATGCATATCAACAATATGCATCGTATCACTTCACATGGTAAAACAAATCATAAGATCACGCATTCCCCCAATAAGGTTCCATGAACCATGAACATTTATCGTATGCTTTAAACACTTCTTATCACGTGGCATTTCAATCACATCATACAAAAGCATATAATAATATGCATCGTATCATTGCCACAAAGAACATTACATTCCTCAAATAGGACCTCAAAGCATGTGTAAACAACACATGAGAATACGCAGATATGAATTAACTAAACATCAACATATGTAATTCCTACGTAGTTCAATAAATTTACATAGGATTTAAGTTATATGTGCAAATATTCAAATCATTGCATCATCATATGCATTCACAATTCTTATCTCAAAGCACATCGCATTCAACCTTTCTAGCGTGTAACTCACGCACATATCTTGAAGACATTTTAATCAAATATTTATAATACTTATCAATCATGTTATAAAGGTATGATATATTCACACAAACAATCATAATGCAATATTCTGTAATACAACTATATAGGTGTGACGTGTCATTTACCTGCATAAGCATCATAATCATAAGAATCTCGAAGACACCAAAGTCATACGTAATTTCATCGATAAGCTTTTACTTGACAAAAAATACGTATCCAAAACACATGAAAGTCTCATGAGCAATCAACCAGTGTGAACAAACTTTATGTTTCGATATTACTGGTCTGCGGGTACGCGCAGACAAAAAGTAAAAACAATTGAGACTAGTTCGGGCGTCTGTTAATCTATGTATTTTCAATAACCCGAATAGCTAGTTGAGTCTGCTCCTAACGGAACGGCTTTCAGCCGAGCGAGTATTCCCCAAACGCAGGTAAGTGGCAACGGATGCATCCAACTTCTACAGAAGTCCATAGGATCTACCACCTAGGATAATGTTTGGTACTCCCTTCCCCTAACTCCAATGACTGGGGAGGTCGGATCTTTGCCCGTGGGGTGGTTGTTAACAATGAAATGAAATGGGGATCTTCGAAACACGAGCTTAGATTAACAAGAGCAAGTGTCAAGAATGACACTAAAGCATAATCCTTAAAAAGGGTATAACTGGAAACAAAATAAAAATAAAAATATATTCTTTATTGATATGAAAAACCAATTGCTTAAGAAGCATTGGAGTAAAATACAAGAGGGGCTGCACCCCTTTATATACACAGCTGAAAGAGGACTCAATAGAGCTGTTGGGCACAGTCCAACAGCTCTATTTAGAGTTGTTGGAATGTGTCAGTCCAACAGCTCTATTAAGAGCTGTTGGACTGTGTCAGTCCAACAGCTCTATTGCTAGTCAAGTCTGTAGAGGACTTGACTAGCAACAGTCATTCTAGTTCAAACTGAACTAGATGACATAAAGACAAAAAATAAAAATAAAGGAAAAAAATTACAAAAATGAAAAATGTATTTATATATATAATAATATAATATTATTATATATACATATATGTACAATTTTACATTTTAACACTCCCCCTCAAACTTACGGTACAATGAGCGAAAGTTTGTCTAAGAGAAAGTGAAATCGGGGAGCAGCAAGAGGCTTTGTAAAGAAGTCTGCTAACTGATATTCTGAAGTGACATATGGCAGATCAATTATCCCGTGTAGATATTCCTCTCTGACGTAGTGACAATCCATTTCGATGTGTTTGGTGCGTTCGTGGAATGTTCTGTTACTGGCAATATAGATCGCACTTTTGTTGTCACAACACATTTGTGAAGCCTTTGTTGCTTCAACTCCCATGTCAGCAAGCAGTCGTCAGAGCCAAACTAATTCCATGGTCGTGGTTGCCATGGCTCTGTATTCAGCTTCGGTGGATGAGAGAGATACCTTCTGCTGCTTTTTACACCTCCACGAGATTAATGATTCCCCTAAAAAGACACAAAAGCCAGTGGTTGAGTGTCTGTTATTGGGATCACCTCCCCAATCAGCATCAATATATGCAATTAAATCAAGAGAAGAGGAGGAAGATAAGAAAAGTCCTCGTGAAAGAGAGGACTTGATGTATCTGATAATACGCATGACTGCTCCCATATGAACAGAAGTAGGAGCATGTTGAAATTGACTTGCTGTATGAACAGCATGTGCTATATCTGGTCTGGTAATGGATAGATAGGAAAGTGCCCCGACAAGCTGTCTGTAAGGAGTAGGGTCTGCAAGAAGTTCTCCATCATCAATCTTCATTTTAACATTAACAACTTCTGGAGTGTCGACTTTCTTATCATCAGTAATACCAGACCTGAAAACAATATCAAAAGCAAATTTAGTCTGAGATAATAAATATCCTCTAGGAGAATAAGCAACTTCAATGCCTAAAAAATATCTCAACAAACCCAAATCAGTCATTTCAAAATGAGATTTAAGAAGTGTTTTGATTGTTTCAACTCCCTGTTTATCGCTTCCGGTGATGATCATATCATCCACATAGAGAAGAAGCACAATGATCCCTGCATCAGAATTCTTAATAAACAAAGCAGTGTCAGTCAAACAGAATTGAAAACCAATATCAATCATAACACGACTAAACCTATCATACCAAGCTTTTGGTGCTTGTTTAAGTCCATAAAGAGCTTTTTCTAAGCGAAGGACTTTACCCTTAGGAATACTTAGACCAGGAGGGGGTTCCATATATACTTCTTCAACTAGCTTTCCATTTAAAAAAGCATTTTTGACATCCATTTGAAAAATAGACCATTTTTTGATAGAAGCTAAGGCAATTAAGGTTCGGACAGTAGTCATACGAGCCACCGGAGCAAAGGTTTCTTCATAATCAATCCCATATTCTTGGGCATAACCTTTGGCTACTAAACGGGCTTTATATCTTTCAAGAGTACCATCACTCTTGGTTTTAATTTTATAAACCCATCGACATCCTATAGTTTTCTTCCCTGGAGGAAGATCTTGAATATTCCATGTAGAAGCCTTTTCAAGTGCATCTAATTCAGCTTTCATGGCTTCTATCCATTTGATATCATTTTTTGCTTGAAAATATGTGGATGGTTCTTCATATGAGTGAATTAATGCAATAACTGCCCTATATGTGGGTGAGAAAGACTCGTATGATACAAACTTTCCTGGAGGCCTCTAGATTCGGGTTGATTGTCTAGTTGGAATGTTAGAATATTTCTCAAGTGCACATGGAGGATTAGATTCTTGTCGCCTGGAATATTGAATACTAGTATCTCTATGAACTTCTTCATTTTCAACATTAAGATCAATAATTCTTTGATCATCATCAAAGTTACAGTCAAGGTCATATTCATCAGATGTTGATGTTAGATCTAGCAAAAAGGAGTACTCAGTGACGTCTTTTAATTTTCTAAACTCAAAGAAGCTCTCCTTTTCAAGAAAGGAAACATTTCTAGACACATATAGTTTATTATTTTTGAAGTCAAAACATCTATAACCTTTCTGGTTTTCAGCAAATCCTAAAAAGGCACAGGGAATCGCACAAGGGGAAAGTTTATCATTTTTGTCAGTAAATATGAAACATTTGCACCCAAATATTCTTAGTCTAGAGTAGTCTGGAGAAGTGTTCATAAGTTTTTCAATGGGAGTGATATTTTGTAACGAAGAAGATGGCATCCTATTAATGAGATAGGTGGCAGTTAAGGCAGCTTCTGCCCAAAAGTCTTTCGGGACTTGATTTGCTATTAATAAAGTCCTAGTGGTTTCTATAATATGGCGATGTTTTCGTTCTGCCAGTCCATTTTGTTGAGGTGTATAAGGACAAGATCTTTGATGTGTGATGCCATGCAATTTAAGATAATTTTGAAAATCTGTGGATAAAAACTCTCCCACTGAATCTGTGCGAAAAATAGTAATATCATTTTGAAACTTGTTTTTAACCATATTATGAAAAGTTTGAAAGTATGAAAATACTTCAGACTTATGTTTGAGAAAGTACATCCACGTATGTCGGGAGAAATCATCGACAAAAATAACATAGTTTGTATCACTTAGTTTCATAGGCATGATGGTGACTTTATCATTGTCATCCATCGATTACAAGGAGAGAAAGAATAGGGATAGAAGAGAAACAAGAAGGAAAATGAAAAAGAAAGAAAAAAAAAACAATACAACAAGATGTGAAATCCTCTCCAATGAAGTGATAAAACACTTCTCTTCAAGTGGCGAACACTTTTGCAAACGGGCACGGAAACCGAGGCAGATTTTCCTCAAGATTTAGTACTTCTGCGGCTTTGATACCATGAAATGAAATGAGGATCTTCGAAACACGAGCTTAGATTAACAAGAGCAAGTGTCAAGAATGACACTAAAGCATAATCCTTAAAAAGGGTATAACTGGAAACAAAATAAAAATAAAAATATATTCTTTATTGATATGAAAAACCAATTGCTTAAGAAGCATTGGAGTAAAATACAAGAGGGGCTGCACCCCTTTATATACACAGCTGAAAGAGGACTCAATAGAGCTGTTGGGCACAGTCCAACAGCTCTATTTAGAGTTGTTGGAATGTGTCAGTCCAACAGCTCTATTAAGAGCTGTTGGAATGTGTCAGTCCAACAGCTCTATTGCTAGTCAAGTCTGGAGAGGACTTGACTAGCAACAGTCATTCTAGTTCAAACTGAACTAGATGACATAAAGACAAAAAATAAAAATAAAGGAAAAAAATTACAGAAATGAAAAATGTATTTATATATATATAATAATATAATATTATTATATATAAATATATGTACAATTTTACATTTTAACAAACAACGTGTCCATTGGAGTGTTGTACTGCTCTGTCCTCTCCCTTGACAGACAACAAGAAGCGAATGGGTGCGTTAGGTGATGCTTAACTAACGACCCATTCTATGCTGTGGTCTTTCAACCACTCGAGCATCTAGCCTGTGAAGGCGATCAATCATCATTTTATGTGATTACAGCATTGTGCATTTAGCACTATTTGAGGTCGCACGACTGTCTCATCCGATCATCGCAGTACCAGCGTGTAGTGCACGACTACAAGTACTCTAGGATGAAAGGGGTGTAGTTCCTCAATAGAAACCTCAACAAAAGTGTTTCACAAATATGCAATGTTTCTCAAACACTGCTTTGCAGGACTGCTCACTCAAAAAGCCAGGATCCTTGCTAGGGATCCCTCTCCTAAGACGATGATGTATTGTTAAGCCTCTGACTCAACTCTTATCGCAAGAGGGAGAACGGTAAATGCCCCTTGCATCCCCCATGAGAATGCCTTTAGAACTTGCAATGAGCGAAAACTTGAGCGACATCTGCAATGGCAAGGCATTAACGAAACATTTGCAAAAGCAGGAGCCTGGGCGCAAAGCGCGATGGCAAAGTAAAGACTGATAGAATGTAAAGGACAAGGATCGCGAAACCGCGTCCTTGAGTTAAATGTGTACTAGTATAAATATATATAGGCATATATATTTATTTAATTGCCTTTTTTAGTTAACTCAATTTAATTGTCCAAGTCATCCGTGCAATCTTCCCTATGTCACACGGACTCGGCTAAGGAGGTGCCGCACCCGAGTCGACACGCCCCGACACGGGTGCGGACTCGGGTGCGGCTTCGGACTCGGCCCGGACTCGGTCAACGCCGAGTCGGACTCGGTCAACGAGTCCAGGCCGAGTCCGTCCACATTTTGGACTCGGTCAACTTTGACCGAGTCCAAAAATGTCCCTAAAAAACCATTTTTTTATTTTTTTTGCTTAAAAATATATATAAAAAAAGGCACAGTGCAGACTGTGACTATGCTGCCTGACTGTGACTGTGCACAGTCTGTGCAGTGTGCACAGTCACAGCCTGTGCACAGTCTGTGCCTGTGCACAGTGCACAGTCTATGCCTGTGCCTGTGCACAGTGCTGTGCAGTGTGCACAGTCACAGCCTGTGCACAGTGCTGTGCCTGTGCACAGTGCACAGTCTGTGCCTGTGCACAGTGCACAGTCTGTGCCTGTGCCTGTGCACAGTGCTGTGCCTGTGCACAGTGCTGTGCCTGTGCCTGTGCACAGACACACAGACTATGCTGTCAGCTGTGGCATTTTAAAAATAAAATAAAATTATATATATATATTTTTTTTTGCCGAGTCCCCGTGTCCAAAAATTTTAAAATTGTGCCGCACCCGTGTCGCACCCGCACCCGCACCCGCACCCGCACCCATGTGACATAGAATCTTCCCTTACCTTGGGGAGTTACAAGCTTGCTGTCGTCTGCGGGTGTAAACGATTGACGGCTCGAGTCACGGAGCGTGAGCGGGATCCGTCGTACGAGCTGCAAAAGTGACAGTCTTAGCAAGCTAACACCAAAAACAAAAGGTTGGGAGCACTGCCACTTACCCAACGTGAAGGAAACAGAGGCAGGGGCATCGTGCCCTTGTGCACCTGCTAAAAGCGCAAGAAGCAGGGGAAGGGGCAGCGTGCCCCCGGCGAACCTGCTTTACGAGCAAAAAACAGGGGCAAGGGCTGCGAGCCCCTGCTGACCTGCTATCAGCGAGAAACAGGGAGGCAGGGGGTTGCACCCCTGCCTAAAGAAGACAACGAGGGAGACTTCGCCCTGCCTGCCGAAAGAGCAAAGAGGCAGGAGCGAGGCCCTTGCCCGCAAGCGACTAAGGAGGAGGCAGGGGGCTTCGCCCGTGCCTGTCGAATATGCAAAAAGGCAGGGGCTTGGCCCCTGCCTGACGAACACGCAAACGGGCAGGGGGTGAAGCCCCTGCCTGATGCCATAAAAGATAGAGTAGGGAGGGGGCTCGACCCCTCCCCTGACCAAAAGAGGAAGGGGTCTCGGCCCCTTCCCAACGAAACACAGAAGTAGGGAGGGGGTCGACCCCTTCCCTGCGCAACAGACAAGCAGGGAGACGGCAGTGACTCGACCCCCTACCCACCCAACAAGAAAAAGAAATGGAGACGGCGACAGGGCTCAGCTCCTGTCGTTGTTCCCGAACTCAGGGAGGTGGCAGGGGCTCGACCCTTGCCAACCTACTGAGAACCAGAGGAAAGAAGTTGGCAGGGGTTCGGCCCCTGCCGACCTACCTGAACAAGAGGCAGGCAGGGGGCCCTGCCACCCTGCCGACCAAGGCACAAGGGCCACCCAGGAGCCCTCTGCCAAAAAGGAGGCGACACAGGCGACAACCCCTGCCGCCTGCCGAAAAGGAGAGTTGGCGGCAGGGGCTTGGCCCCTGCCGGCCTACTAGAGCTAGCTGACAACAGGGCATCGCCCCTGTCGTCCCTCCGAAGAGAAGACATAGGTGACTGGGGTTTGGCCCCTGCCGGCATGCCGACCCGACGCAGGCGCCAACCCTGTCGCCTGCCAGAAAAGGACGAAAAAGATGAAGACAGACGAGGGGGAAGAGAGGCAGGAGTTCGGCGACCTCCTGCCAGCGTCTCCAACAAGAAAATAGCGAGAGAGGGAGTTACCTCAGAAGACGACAGCAATGGGAGAGTCCAGGGACGGCTCAGGAGATGGCATCTGCAGCGGGACCTCATTTGATGAGAGAAAAGGGGCGAAGGAAGGAGATGCTGCTCTCGGGGTCACCAGCGTCAGGCTCTGACGAGCAGAGGGAGCTCCGACGTCGGGGGCTCCTCTGCGGAACCGAAGAGGCACAAGGGAGAAGGTAACAGGGTCGTCGGGGGTTGCTCAGAGAACCGATCGTCAGGTGGTCTCCGGCAAGCAGTGGGTGACCAAGACGAGGGTTGGCTGAGGCCATTGACGCACGAGGTCGGATGGGAGGTCTCATTGCCAGGACTCGCGACCACATCAGCGTCAGACGATTGAAGAAGGGGGGAAGTCGTCGGTGGCCGCTACTCGACAAACGCGAGGAGAGGGGGTCGAGTAGAGAGGCATCGCCAGCGAGGTCGCAAAGGGGAGGCTCGAGCAGGCTGCCAGTGCCAGGGTATTTCGATGAGCCGAGAGATCGTAGCAGGGAGAGGGAAGGAACAACGAGAATGGGAGACTGTCGCCGACGAGGGTGGGCTCCGACGGTGCTGTCGCCAGTGGCTGTGCTTACCGACGATGGTGGGTCGAGAAAAGCGACGAGGAGAAAGAGAGATGAGAGAGCAAGAGGGGAAAAGGGGGGTTTCTCTTTGAAACCCCTGCCTCGCTGTCTTTAGAAGGCACGAGGGAGGCGGTGCCTCCATTGGGTCTGGGTCGGGTCCGGGTCCGGATGCGACCCGAATCCAAGTTTTTTTTTTGTGTTTTACAGAAAATCTGCATAAACAACATTATTGGTTTATGAATCTATGCAAATCTGAACATGCTTAAATTATTGAGTGTGAATATGCATATGAATGCATACTTGAAATATGAAATTGTGTATGCATGCATAACTAAATGAAAATATGCATACGTGAGATGTGAAAATTTGCTTATACATCCAGCCTGAACTTGAGTATGCATATGCATGCATAATCAGAAATAAACGTGTATGTTTTCACATGTTTAGAAATTTTCAAAGGTGTACAGGTATGTACTGAAAGTACGCAGCAGTACCAAATGCCAATAACTGATGGCACCAAATATGGTATCCTACCCGTATCAAAGTAGTGAGGTGACTAGTCCCGAGAACTTTTTAGTGTATAGAATATGTGGAAAGGATATATCGCTTTCCTTTTCATTTTTCACGTGGGTACTGCAATGATGAAGAGCCTAAATAGATGGTTAACCAATATGGCAGCTTTATAACTGAATCTAAGAAAGAAAGAAAAGGAAACAAAGAATTGGTCTCCTCACATGATTTATAAAGCCAAAGTGTACTAGATTGCTTAATTGGCTTTCTCTTATCCAGCCATTCCATTTCAACCATGTATGTCTCCAACTAACAGTCCATTAGTCCATTTATGCAAAACTACACAAGGAACTTCAAAAAAATTTGTGAAAGAATTCCACAGGTCAATCCCTTTATCAGAGTTGCTAATTTTTCAACTTAGACCCTCATGTATGGCATACTTACTACCTTCTCCTGCATCATATAATTAAGACCCACTACATAAGGCTCATCATCTTACCATGATGAAAAAAAATCATAACCATGTCATTGACCTCCTCAAACCTCTGCATTCAATGAACCACTTTATGATGCCTATGGCAATCCACCAAACTTACTCTCATAATAGAACAACATCTAAAATGGAATCTCACACTACTACAGTTTTTTTGAAGCTCCACTCCCTGTTTATAAACCCCATGAAGGTTCACCGAACAATTAACTGTTTTAACTCTTTAACATTTTCACTGCTTCTAAACAAGAAAATTACATAGATGAACTTGACCTGCTTAAAGCAGCAACAAAACATCCTAAAGTTATCTGGCTCAAGATATGTAAACCAGATTTGTCACGGGACCGTCAGGCTGATTCGTTCGTATATTAACTTGATTGGAGTTTAATGCTACTTAGGATTGACTTGGGTTAGACTTATTATGAACTTTGGAAATTAGTTGGAAGCCCAACTCTTTTCATGGTGCAAATTGCATCTGATGTGCTAATCGCAATATCATATTTTATATTCAGAATGAATTGCATGTTAGGACCAGCCATGCGACTAATGACATGCAGAATCTATTTGTCCAAAAGGTTCTCAAGTTAACTTTTATGTAAAAGGAGTAGAATATAAGTATGGGTTCCTATACACATTATTTATCTAAGTGGTCACATTAATGCCTGTTGAACTTTATTTCTATCAGAAATCTCGCAACCCACCATAGCTAACTGATCTGTAATGGTCTTGACTTTATTCATATACTCTATGAGAGATATAGAGTCCTTTCTCAAAATTTGAAACTCTCTTTTCAAATACAAAATTCTAGCATCTGAGATCTGGGAGTACATATGTGTCAATTTTTGCCAGAGCTCCATAGCCGAACACTCATCTGGAATGGCCACCAATACCTCCTGAGACAGAGTAAAGGTAATGTAGGTCACAACTACCTGATCTTTTCTCCTCCACGCCACAAAATTTCGGAGACCTCCCCTTTATCATCTCGCTCTTCCTGTAGAACAAATTCTGGCGAGACATGAACTATCCCATCAAGGTGTCTAGAGAGATCCAAACTTTAGCCGAACACTCATCTGGAATGGCCACCAATACCTCCTGAGACAGAGTAGAGGTAATGTAGGTCACAACTACCTGATCTTTTCTCCTCCACGCCACAAAATTTCGGAGACCTCCCCTTTATCATCTCGCTCTTCCTGCAGAACAAATTCTGGCGAGACATGAACTATCCCATCAAGGTGTCTAGAGAGATCCAAACTTCTAATGAAGGGCAAAATTTGCCTCTTCCAGGTTAGGTAATTCGAATTGTTGAGTTTTTCATAGATAAGTTGGCCAAGGAAGCTCGATGGAATTGAAGGAGAGTCCATAAATAAAGTGTAAAAGAATTTGAAGGAGACAAGTAATAAAATAGCAAAGCAGTCCAAGGATTAAGAGGAGCAGTCTGATGCAGCTGTCTATCTGCCTTTTTCTTTCAGTCCTCTTCCTTTTTTTTTTGAGGAAATCAGGTTCGCTGCTCAGACGTTGAATAAAAGATGCTGCTCATACGTTAAATAAGAGACATCCAGGAATGGTATTTCTCACGCGGTTGAAGGACTGCACAGGCAATGGTTCTGATCTGCACAGAGTATGATCAGACTTGCCACCGACTCCAAGAGTGATAACACAGATTTTAAAAAAATTTAACTGAAGAAAGGAATTTAAATCTGACGTAACTGGGAAGACGCCAAAGACACATTTACGATAAAGAAAGATATATATATTATTTACTTTTTTTTTTGTTTTGATTCTGACATAAACAGTCAGATCCCGTGCTGAGAAGAAGACGCAAATCTGATAAACTGGTCAGATCTTGAAGAACCAACAGAATCAGATTTGATGAATTGATTAGATCTGGAAAGGATGATCAGAAAATGTTTAAATCAAGATATTAATCTGAAGAAGACGATACCAAAAATAAGAGAGATAGAAATCAGATCTGAAAAATAAAATAAGATCTGAATCCGAGAATCAACAAATCAGACCTTAAAGAGAAGACGTTGATTAGAGCAAGACACACGATGAAAGATAGGAGACAGAATCACGATAACCTAGAATTTGAAGATCGATCTCTCAAGACATGCCTTCTGGGATCAATTTCACGCCCTTGAACAAAGATCAGACGAAACCATGCTCTGATACCATGTGAGAAATTACACCAGAATATGTCAATGCAGAAAAGAGAGAGAAGAAAAGTTGTGTAAGGGGCACTGACTGATGATTCAATTCTGTCATAATTCATAACTAGTCGTGCCCTACAATCTCAATATATATATCCAAGATACAAAGTGGGTCAGGTCTGGTATGTTACATCAGACCCAAATACACCAAGATACAACGTGGGTCGGGTCTGGTATGTTACATCAGACCCAAATACAATAAAACAACCCAGACCCAATAATAACATATACACGATATGGATCGGGTCCCAGACCCGTATCCGAATGGAAACAATACACAATCTCAATACTGTACCATTAACATGGGCAAGAAGTGCCTTAAATCTCAGGCAGAAAGTTGAGCCCAAGCTTATCTAATAAGGTAGGCCATAAAAGTCAAAGCATATTGCTGACTGATAGGACCGAGTCTCAGGCACAAGTTCAGCTTCTCATGTGTTTACAACTCAGACCAAGGGATTCATTCTTACTCAGCCTGCTCAAACAACTTGAGGCTAAGCCAAGTCAACTCAATTGACACACATAACCATATATGGTTATGCATTTTCAGCCTGCTCAAACAACTTGTGTTTATATAAAATGATTATGCACAAACTTCATAAAGCAAAGTGTACAACCAATAAAAAATGAGACCTATTCAATCCCAGTTGTGTCATAGTTTAAAGCTATGTCACATGGGTGCGGGTGCGGGTGCGGGGATTCGGCACTTCCAAAAAACCCGGGTGCGGGGGTGCGGCAGGGGCAAAAATGTAATAAGTAATATATATATATATATATATATATATATATATATATATATATATATATATATATATATATAAAGGGGGTTGGGGAATAGGCGGGGTTTTTTTTCAAATTTTGCAGCTGTGACAGCAGCTGTGCTGTGAAAAACTTACTTTATGCTAGTCTGTCAGCAGCTGACAGACTAGCATAAAGTTTTTTTAAAAACATTTGGAAGCCCATTTGGGCAAAATTTTTTTTTTTTTAAATGGACATTAATGATCCTGGGTACGGTCAACGCACCCAGGATCGAGTTGACCGCACCCGGTGCGGCACCCGCACCCGCGTCGAGTCGCGTCGACGCGGGTGCGGCACCCTCCTAGCCGAATCCCTGTGACATAGGTTTAAAGGTTAAAGCTTAATCAACTAGTCCACCCAGGCAAACAAAGCACATTCTTTACATCACCTGGGCCTTGAAGAAGCTAGATACCAGGCTCAAGCCTAACTAAGACATGCCAGCTCTTTCAACTGATTAGGCCAAGCCTAGCTCACCCAAGCAGAAACTGAAAAAAAATGTGGTTTATGTGTGTCCATGCCAGTGATTCTCAATTCAGTTGGGTTGAGAAACATTCATGTTAAAGTTGTATAGACATACATACATATATATTACTGATTTTTATATGTAATAGGTTATGCCCATTATGGGCATTTTGGTCATTTCCCTCCTATGTAATAGGTAGCACCCATTAGGGGGGCACTTTTGTCCTTTTATTTTTCCTTTTTATTTTTGTATTTGTGTTCTTGTTCTACCCGTTGAAACTAGCTCAGTGGCTAGTTGGCTAGCCCCTTGGGTGGTTTGTAATCTCTATAAATATGGGGTCTTTCCCATATTGTAGTAATGCTTTTCATTAATATATTTTATTTATTTTATGTGTGTTCTTGCTCATAAGTGGCTTCTGTTCTTGTTTGTATTGGCCCATAAGAGGCTTGTTATCTTCGTGCACATTCTTGTAATCTTGTAAGCCCGTAGTGGCATCTATTTGTGCACCTTTTATATTTCATTACATAGTATTAGAGCATTGGGGTTATCGAGGTTGAGGATCGTGTGAACGAGGATCGCGTGGAGGTGGTTGGAGTAATCAAGGGTTCATTGCTTCGGAAAGCACGCCATCAACATCCTCCAACTTCTTCTTTTCTTCACAATGGCCGACAAAGAAGTTGTAACAGTTGTTCCCATCAAATTCAATGGGACCAGCTATAACATGTGGGCTACCGCAATGAAGAGATTTTTGGTTGAGAAAGACTTGTGGCAATATATTGATGGTTCCACACCGGAACCTCAACCTATTCTCACTAAGTCCATTGTGGGAGAAGATGGGTTGACCAAGGAAGAAACTCTTAAAGAGGGAAAGAGAAAAAGCTCTCTTGGACTACAAAAAGGCCTACAAAGAATGGGAAGTTGGTCATGCCAAGATTCTCTCCCTTTTTTTGGGAAGTACGTGAAGGGTTATGTTCCAACATCCTCAAATTTAAAAAAGTCGATGAAGCATGGGTCTTCATTAAACAAACCTACACACAAATGGGACTTGCATAACCGCATCTACAATCGTAAACAAGGGGATAAGACCAAGCATATAAGCCTCCACACTTTACTAAACCCAATTACGGAAAGCCACAAAATGATGATGAGAGGAAAAAGATTATTTGACATTTGTGGGGAACCGGAGCATATCAAGCTCTATTGCCCTAAATTCTCAAAGGAAAATATGAGAAGAGGGTGGCAACGATAGATGCTTCTCAAGTGAAACCAATGGAGATACCAAATCAATTGAAACTGACGTTGTCCCAATAGGTGGAGACCCTACAACTACTTCTCAAAGGCTCATCTTCTTCCTTCACAAGTGTCGCAGGTTCCTCGTCCACACCTCCTGGTAACATTTCTTGGCTCTTGGATTTCGGTGCTTTTTTCGTATGACTCAATGATTCTTTACTATACGATTGTGAGACTAATTCAAGTAGATCTAATGTTTTTACCACCGATGGTTCCTCTCTTGACAAAAAGAATTGAAAATTTCAAAAAAAAATTCAAATCTTTCTATTTCTACGTTTAGAATTATTCCAAAACCTAATTTGAATCTACTTTCCGTTTATCAAACAGTGGATCATGGTTGTAATATCTCATTCTCATCAGACCGATGTTTGGTACATGATCTCCAGTCCAAGAAAGAGATTGAAGAAGGCCATAGAGAAGAAAGTCTTTATTACATGGATCAGTTGATTATTTCATAAAATATTTTTTGTTACAATGTATAGAACATGGATATATCTTTGAGGCATTAAAGGTTAAGACATCCTAGCACATCTAAATTATCCAATGTACCTCATTTGAAAAAAAATTGTAATGAAAGTTTTATTGGACTGATTGCATTCTCAAAAAGATGAAAGCTATTCCTTTTAAAGAGAGGGCATTTGAATTAGTACACTCGGATGTGTGGGGTCCGGCACCTATTACCTCAAAAGGTAGATATATTTATTATGTGATTTTTGTAGATGATTACTCTGTTAAAATATGTGTACTCGTACACATATATGTATGATGAAATATAATCCTTAAATGTACATATATTTATATATATATATATATATATATAAAGATACGTATACATATATATATATATGTATACGTATCTCTATTTTTATATATAAATATATATATTTTCTCTTCCTAAAATACCCTCAAGGGTATTCTTGTAATTTGTCATTTTACGCATATTCCAATTGGAATATGCATTGTAATATTTTTCCTTTTTTTGTTTTTTTATTTTTCATTTTCATACCATATTGGGGGCCTCCCAATAGAGACGTTGGGAGCCCCCAACGGTCACAAATGTGACCGTTGGGGGCTCTCCAACGTCTCCTTTGGGAGCCCCCAATGTGGTCCCTTTGAAGTGTATAAATAGGGGCTCTCCCCTTTGTATTTATTACTTGAGGGAGCTCTTGCTCCATTGTAATGGGGTTTTCACCCCTTCTCTTTCTTTCTTCAATAATATTCAACTTATGACTTTAAGTCATTTTCCCCTTTTGTGGGTTTATGTGTTAGCACATTATGTGCTTGTGTTGTTCCCTTTAATGGGTATATTCGCACTTCATGTGCATGTGTATGGGTTCATTGTTGAACCTAATGTATTCCAAGTCATTTTCTAACATACTCCTGATATACTTAGATTATTTTTTTAGGCACAAATACGAAGTTTTTGAAACTTTCAAACTTTTCACAACCTTGTTAAGGGCTTATTTAAAACAAATATATCTATTTTTCACTATAATTCGAGGGCGAGGAATTTATGTCAAATGATTTCAAAAAATACTTAGAGACCAATGGTATTTTGCACCAAAAATCTTATGCCAATACACCTCAACAAAATGGATTGGCTGAGAGAAAACATAGACATATAGTAGAAACCAATGTTGTGTGTATCATACCATATTGTACGATACATTCCTGTATCGTACGATACAGGGTCATCATTCTTAAAATCTGCCCAAATCGTAAATTTTCAGTTTTGAGTTTTAAAGACCTCTTAAGGGTTGACTCCCTCATTTGTGAAGTCATTAGAAAGGTATCCACGCATCCTAGGACTCGTGAGAACGATTTGGAAGTCGATATGTGCGAAAGGAAGAGGGATTTTGCAGTTTACTAAAGTAAAAGTGCATTTCCATAATTTTTCCACTCAAGGAAGTGAGTTAAGGTAAAAAATCTTTACTATGAGTACAATTACAAAGCTACCCTAAAAAAAAATCGCCTCGAAGGGTGCTGCCCTATACAACCCCCCGCCAACTTACCGTGAAATTGGATCCACGAAAATTAGAGATTTATATCAAGGTAAAAATCAAGCTCCACACTCCTCCAACAAAGATGGCATCAGATGATCCGTCGTGGCAATGAGGCACTCAAGTAATAAGTGAAAACCGATTGAAAATCGAGTGCAACTATTGCCATAATATTTTTGTTTATGTAATATGAAAGTATGAGTCTTGTGGCATGTTCTTAATTGCAAGATATTTAATATTTTGCATTGTTCTTGTGAGATATGAATGCAATTTTATCTATGATTCTACAATACTTGATGATATCTTATGCAGCTCATAGAGACATAAATGTTTCATATGTGATTTTATGGTTGTATTTTATGCAATTCATCATTGTTTCATGTGATATGATTTTTTTAAAATTTTTACTATTTTTCTTTTTATTTAGAATTTTTTTATTAAAAATTTATGAAATTTTATGATACAATACGATACGATATGGTCTTAATTTGGGCCCAACCAATACGAGTAATGATACGATACTTACAATGTAAAACCACCCAACGGATTCGTCAGGTTGGGGGGGCAAAAAAGAAAAATGGGGGGCGGTGAAATAGGAAGACAGTTCCTCAACTGTCTCCCTCAATCACCGTAAAAGGGGGGTGAGGATAAACCTCACCCCCCACGAATAGCGTGCGGAGGGTGAGGGTTATCCTCACCCACAGTGAGAGCACGGTGCGCCCTCCTCCCCCCCTCGATACACAAAGAGTGAGAGAGAGTTTGAGAAGAAAAAAAATGAGATAAAGAGAAAGAGAGTTGCAGAGAGAGGGGGAGAGAGTTACTGGAGCAAAACGGACAACCACCGCAGGTACATATCTTTTTCTTTTTCCTTTCCATTCATTTAGAAGGCCGACAATCATGGCTGTCAGTAGGTTACATAAAAAAATAAACACGGACAACAAAGTCGGCAACCGAAAAAAAAAATGAGAGAGAAAGAGAGTTGCAGAGAGAGGGGGAAAGAGTTACCGGAGCAAAGCCAACGACCACCGCAGATACATATCTTTTTTTCTTCTTTTTCGTTCATTTAGAAGGTCGGCAACCATGGCTGCCATGTAACGACCCCAACTTATCTTCGTAAAAAGTGATTTTTTTTAAACAATTGCGAAAACAAAACCCAAGGATCGGGGGTCTCATAGATTTACATATACCAAACCACAAGAGATAGTACATTGAATCAACGAAGAAATAATCAACTTTATTAATCAATAAAATAAATGTCATAATAGCATAAATAAATAAACAGTCTATCACAAGGAGCCACTCTGTCAAGAACTCAGAACATGTCATGCAAAACTCGCAGGCTCAATATAGCAAGTAACCCCATCACTAAGCTCTCGGTCCTGAAAAACAGTTTTAAAAGATGGGGTAAAAACCAAAATCCTTTGTACGAATTCCTCTAAAAATCCAAATATAAAGAAAATAGCATAAACCAAATTCATGCATAATTTCAAAGGAATATAACAACAATTTTCGTAATCGTATCATGAAACAACAATTATCACGCAGAACAAAAATAAGCATGAATGCGTAAACTAATGAATAATAAAAATGCATGATTCAATGCACATGCAATAATAACTTACTAAGTTATTATCAGAGTTACTTTTGTATGCATGTCTCTATTAAATGCACACAATTTTAGTTTTCACTTTTCCTTAAACCCGCAGATACTCAAAATGAGCACAACATTCTCGAAGTCCAAGTTAGGTTCCAAGTTGTAGCTTAACACACAATTTATATTTTATTACTGAGTTTCACACTTGTTCCTTGACTGATATCAGGATTCTTCACCTTTCATCGGAACGTTAAGAATCCTCACCTAATGTCAGGACATCAATCGAAATCTTCAACCATTAATATCACTTTCTTGGTATACCAAAACTACAGTTGAGTCAACAACACAACCCCCAGGCAAAATGGCTGAAATCTCCCTAAAACCGTGGCCGAAAAGTGAATCACCACATCGGGTTTAGGGGGCACAATCGCACACGGAGTTTTAGTATCCTCACCGTCCTTCATGACTGCTATCTAAGATTCTCACACTGTGAAAGGGACATCAAGAGATTAATTATACTGTTTGGTCTCTTTTACCATTTTAAACAAATTTCAAGTTCTTTACACAAGAACCGTTTTGCAAATCCACATGCAAAACCCAACTCGAACCCTAACCCGCCACATTTTAACAGTGCAATTAATTTTGAAAAAACCAAAAAAAATTCAGAAAATAAGTTTTGCAATGCATAAATAGATTCAACAACATTGGAGCAACACCTGCTCCTAGCCCACACGGCAGCAGTAGTTCACATCTAAACACAAATGCTTCTCAAAGTGAGTTATGCATTTTTTTGCAAAATTTTAGTGAACATGCAACACACTTTTTTCAAAACATGTCCACAATGCACATTCAATCACACAACAAGAATGCACATGAAACCAATTTGCATACGCATGCGAACAGATGTTTGCAACACACATTATCATGATTCAATTCATGCATAAACTCCCAAACATGCATATGATCATATCTATGCAAACATTAAACAAATTTCAGAATTTCTATGTGTATTACATGCTCATTTACATCATAATAATTGAATGCATAACATGCACAATTAAATCTAAAACATGTATATGGCACCATACAATCCATATGATTCAAATCCAAACATAGCTCCATTGTTCAGAAAAATAACATACCAACACTGCTAATCTAAGCAAAATCCATGTGACATAAATCATGGAACTCTGCTCAGATTGCACAAGACTTACCATTCGACAAATCTGATCGGAATACATATGTGCAATTAGTGTCAAATCCAATCAGATTGCATGTGCAGAAACCATGCACAAAACTGGACAGCTTGTACACCCACAAAGAGTGGCCAAAACTGATCTAAATATAAATATCTATCAAACTGCACAACGGCATGATGTCGATCAGCATGTCACTGCCGCACTAAGGCACACAACAGCATGCTGTTGCTGCCAACAGTGCACAACAATGTGTTGTGAACAACACATTATGGCTGTACACAAGTGCAACTCGGCTGCCAATATCAGCTTGACAAAAACGAGCTATAAGCTTCCAAAACAGATCACATAATAATATATACCCAAGTTCAGTGACAAGCTTCATGACGGCATACAATTTGAGTTATGACAGTCAGCATAGCAGTGCTAAAAACGGATTTTTATACGATGAACTTAAAGCTGATGATAGTCACTATATAACCGAATAAAAATAAAGTTTGCTAACAGTCTGCAATCTTTCAAATATATATATTCAGATATGCTGCTAAACAAGTATATATATACAAGTCTGATGACAACCAACACTTCGAACAAAATATTCAGTTTGAAAACAGTCATCAAGACATGCACATAGAAGTCTGATAACAGTCCTCATTACTGCATATATAAATTCAGTTCTGATGGTGGACAGCATAATCAGCAAAGAAAAACAGTTTTGACATGCATAAAAACATCAAAACCAGTTTTGATATGTATAACAACATCAAAACCAGATTGTAAAATGTTAATTCAGATTGATGACAGTAGGCCAGAAATCAGCCAATTAGATGACCAAAAATATAGTCTATCAAGTCTGATTATGGGTCAATGATAAGACCAAAATTATGAGTTCAGCAACAGCTTGATAACTTCTCAAAAAGAAGGATTTTACAGCAGCCAACATGTTGACATCAAACACTATTTTGATGTTAATCCGAATGGTAGCATCAAAATCGTCATGATGTCAAACTTCGTACCCCAAAATCGTGTATGAAAATAAGTGATCACATTCATCTGTTTGATCACAACCAACCCAAAACAAATCTTGAACAAAAGAAATCAGCAGGGCAAAATATATTCAGCAAGAACAATTACATGCGGAAATAAACATGTTACATATGTTGGTATTCTCTTTGAACATGAATAATAAAAACAAGTCTATGCCAAAATCAGCAGGGCCAAATATATATATTCAGCATAGAATACACTCGGTAACTATCAATAACATGCATACTCTCATGAGCATAAACAAAATATCGAAAAAACATATCTACATGCTTCCTTTACTTTTTTTTCTCATGTAAAAATAAAATTATAAGTGTTGACAAATCTGAAAATATATTTCCAGATTTGTACACAAAGGAAAATCGATTATCGCAAGAAATAAACATATATATACATATATGTATATAATCGATATTATATATACATATAGGTGTTTTTTTTTGTATTAAACTTCAGATTTCTCCTTTTTCCTCTAATATGTATACATTAATTCAAATTTATGCCAGTTTCTTCCCGTAAGACTCAGAGAGAAGCTCGTACCTTATTTGCAAGTGAAAAGAGACCGAAAAAACGATGAATGTTGGGTGAAAATGATGGATCTTCCTCCTTTTCTCTTCTTCTTATTCTTCTTCCTTCCTCTCTTTCCTTTTTTCTTTCTTTCTTTCTTTCTTTCCTCTCTCTCTAGAAACACGTGTTTCTAGAGAAAGGGGAAAACCAACCACTTTTTATAATCCATCTAGAAATTTTATTTTCCTTATTTTATCTCTAATTAATTTATTTTTATCTCTAACGAGGAGATACGTAAGAAGGTAGGCGTTGCACCCATTGAAAATAAGATGAGAGAGAATCGTTTACGGTGGTTTGGACATCTTCGACGAAGGCCTAATGATGCTCCAGTTAGAAGGATGGAGAAATGGGAAAATATATTAGTTAAAAGAGGTCGGGGTAGGCCTAGGAAGACATGGATGGAGGTGATAGGAAAGGATATGAATGCTTTGAACCTCACCGAGGACATGGCATTGGATAGAAATGAATGGAGGAGAAGGATTCATGTGGAAGACCCAGAATGATTTTCTTTGTTGGTTCATATCGCCGACCCCAATTGTTTTGGGATGAAGGCGTAGTTGTTGTTGTTGTTGTTGTTGTTGTTTTATCTAAAAGACCCCTCTAGAGGATGACGCCCTCTAGAGGATTCTTCTTATAGAAAATAGAGTTCTGCTACCTTTGGTAGAACTCTATCTCTTCTAGAGTTTATCCTCTCCTTACCGCCTCTTTTTTTTTATTTAATCATTTTTATTAAGGACTTATCTAAAGGGTGACGCATGGTTGCCAGTTGAGGAAGCGGGAGCGGGAAGCGATACGGGAAGCGGGAGCGGGAAGCGAGGCACTTTCAAAATTTTAGGAAGCGGGGAAGCGTGGGACTACTTAGGAGCGATTCGGGAAGTGTCTCGGAAGCGACCTAGGAAGCGTCTCGGAAGCGACCTAGGAAGCGTCTCGGAAGCGAGTGGGAAGCGAAAAAAATAAAAATAAAAAATAAAAAATACAAAAAATTGAAAAAAACAGGGGAAGCGTGGGGGGAAGCGAGGGGGAAGCGTGGGGGAAGCGTGGGGGAAGCGAGGGGGAAGCGAGGGGGAAGCGTGGGGGAAGCGTGCTTCCCATTATAGGGAAGCGCGTCCCCCATTAAAGGGAAACGCGTCCCCCATTAAAGGGAAGCGCGCTTCCCAAAAAAGGGGGACGCTTCCCCCCACGCTTCGGAAGCGCGACGTTTCGCGCTTCCGAAGCGCGCTTCGGGGAAGCGCGCTTCCCCTTTTAGCTAGGCGCTTCCGGTAACTCTGGGGTGACGCCCCCTCTAGAGAACTCATCTAGGTAGAGTTCTACTTCATATAGAACTCCACCTTATCCAATAAATAAATTCAAATTTTATTTAATTATTATATTTTATTACTTATTTAATATTTATTTATTAAATAATTTATTTTAAAAATATTCCAAAGGGTGCCGCCCCCCTCTAGAAGTCTTCTAGTAGTAGGATTCTACTCAATTTAACCTTTAATTTGATTTTAAAGTTTTAAATTGGTTATACTTGGATTTTGAATCCAGATCCAAATCCATATGGATCTCCACCTGAACCAAATTCTAGTTAAATATGAGTCCTGGACTGGGTCCAAATCCATATCAACTTAGATCAAACAGATCGGATCCAGTCCAATCCAATCCATAAAAAAGTAAAAATAGAGGCAGGTCATTTTTGAAAAATGCATTTTTTGGGTTAACCGTAACCCGATTTCAAAAAAATGAAATACTAATATTCTCAGAATTACGAGACGCACCTAAAAGTATACTTAGCTGATTTTCGCCTTTGAATTTCAACTGAATTTCGCTCAATTTTAAAGGTTAAAAACGAAAAGTTTTACAAATATTAATCATCTCATTTTGGTTTGTCAATGGGCTCTAAGCCACACCTGGACCCAGCTGACATCATCTACTTCCAAGGTTAGTTTCCTCAATTTTTATCATATTCATTAAAGTACTAGGTCAAAATTTCATAGTTTTCGAATTTAAAAACCATGAAAAAACACATGATATTACATGCCGGCAGGTTACATAAAAAAAAACACGAACTTGTTACCGAGAGAGAGAGAGAAGGGAAGGGGTTGTGCCCCTTCTGCCTTATACCCAGCTACTGACATGGTTTACCCAGACCGAACCAAGTAAAAAAAAAAGTCGATCGAACCGGTCTGGTCTGACTCGGTCGTACCGAATCAGACCAAACCGGTCTAGGTGTGAACCAAAACCAAGTTGGGTTTGACCAAGACCGACTCCGTCCGGTTTAGTCCAGACTGAGTCTGGTCAACTGTTTCGGACTCGACTCGGTTGATCAAACTGATTCTGACTGAGTCTGGTTTGACATGGTCTCAATTCCTTGCTTGAATATGGACCAGACTGGATTTGGGTCCAGTTCAATTCAGTCGGTCTGGACCAATCCAAGTTGAACTGGATCCAAACAAAATTGGGTCTGGATCCTGTCCGACAAATCTAGATTCAGATCAGAACTGAATCTGAATCCAACTCATATCTGGATGAATCAGTTCTGGATTCAGATTAAAACTGGGGTTGGATCCATATCAGAGTTGGATCTGGATCCAACTCATAGCTGAATGGATCTGGATCCAACTTATAGCTGGATGGATAAGTTATAGATCCAAATCAGAACTGGATCTGGATCCAGTTTGTGATTAATTATGACTTTTGATAATCCAATTGAATTTTTAAACCAAACTTAGATGGGTCGAGACTAGATTCAGTAAACCTAGTACTCTAAACTCAGACCGAACCTATTTTGACCTAGGATGAGTCAAGTCAAATCATAAGAGTTGAGATGACCAAATTACCCTTGTGTGTACTCAATATTTGATTAAGTAAAATAAGATTAACTTTGCACTCCGAACTTAGAATTGAGTGAGGTTTGTTGCGTTGGACTCGTATTGTAGAGGGAAATCTTCTTGTCATATGGTTCTGGTCAAATCAGGAGCACATAAATCGAGGTACGACGAGTCAACTCATGAGGGGTATTTTGATAATTTTTTAAAAATATAAAGAAAGTATATGTATTAATATAAACATGAATGTGTGATGATCAGATTCTATTGTTAGAGCCACTTGAGACTCAATTGCGACCAGAGTACAACATTCATATTCGAGGTAAGGGATATTATAAGTAACCTTAGTTATGAATAAACTATATTGTGTTGCATGTTATTATTATTGTTGTATATTAGCATGTTTAGAAATGTAGCTTTTGAGTGTGAACATGATATGTATAGAATGACCATGCATGAGTTTATTACAATGAGATGACTATATGCACATGTCAGACGTGATATGTGATGCACATTAGAAAGAGATTGTTTTATGATAACATATATATTATAATCTGCAAATAACATGTATTATGATTAGCCTTGAGTCCCTTGAATATGGTCGTGCCATTTGAATTTTATATTGAGATTAGCATGCTTAACCCCTTAAATTCTAGAAGTGGTAACCTGTGAAAAGAGCCACCTGGTTCGCGACCAGAGTGTAGCCACGATAGAGAATGGGCCGCCGGTAATTTAACGACGTAGAGCCTCTACCTCGTTGCATGCTTAGCATGATACAAAGTATGAACCTTAATGTCATTCTGAGATTGAGAATAAGATCCGTTGTGATTATTTTATGATAGCACTCGTGGGAGAACAAGTGAAGCACGAGCTTGAGAGTAAAGTTTAATGTAATGAACTTAAAATATGACTTAGGGTTATATTCACACAGTATTTGGGACTCTAAACAACCATGCATGGTTGGAAGTCATTATGGTTAGGATGTAGCATGAACCATGCCGAGTTTGAGTCTAACCTCTCGGCTAGCTACCGGTGGGGTCTTCCTTGTTGTTTCACTGCATTGCTTGGTGATCCGGGGATCACTAGGAGTGTATGGTTCATAGTCTCACCAACAATGTAAAATTAGGATGTTCTACTCGGGTTGCTACACCTATAGACAGCTATGACCGATATAACCGACTTAGTGTTATAGTCTGATGTGAGTGAGTATTTAATTGAGAGAGTTAAGGAGAAATTTTAAAACATACAAACCTTGTGTGGTGTGTCGAAAACTAAACTCAGACTAGGGACTTAGAGCCCACTAGAGTTGTAAGTTAGTCATTTATTGCTTATATTTATTCTTTACTGAGTTGTAGACTCACCTCCTATATAATTACAATTGTAGGTTTCAGGCACACTAGCATAGACAGAACGTGATCAGCTACTCCGACTTTGCAACATAATATTTGTTAGTTTTGTTTTCTTGGCGTTGAAACTCATGTAGTTATTATTTTCATATGTTATGAATGATGAACTTTGTTAAAGAAATTGAGTTTATTAGAAAAAAAAATAGTTATGTTTTCTCTATGTGAACTTTGTATGCTTTCCCTCTAAAAAGTAATACCAACCAGACTTGAACTCTCGAGGTCCTAAATTAGGGTGTTATAAAGTGGTATCAGAGCCAGGTTCACACAAAAAAGTTACATCATTCATAACAAGTTTAATGACATAGAATATAGAATAAGTCTTTGCTCGCTAAAAACACGATAGTGACTAAGTTGTTTTGTGATTAAGAATAGCTAGTGAGTGCGATAATTAAGGAGACCCTGGGGCGCAAGGACCTTCTGAGCTGTCAGTCGTAGGGAGAGAAGAATTTGTCATTGTGATAGCAATGGCTACTGGAGTAATGACAAGCATGGCTCAAATAGTACGAGAGTTAACACCCACAACCCTCGTCAATCTATATCATAGCCGGGGAAAGAGATGTGTACCGACAGAACGACCTCGACACTACTCATGGGCGACGACTACAATCCTAAGGGCGATAGCCACAACCCTATGAGCAAGGGACCCACCAGTCCCACCTTCAGAAAGCTCGGTTAGTGCATGAGTGAATGATGAGAGACTAGATGGTGGCTCGAAGAGAAGTCGCAAGGAGAGCATCCCCTAGCGCGAACTTTGCGCCTCGGGAAGGGTCCAAGATGGCTAGTGCACGGGGACGACATATGTCTCAGACCAACTATGTGGCCGCCATGAGCGCAGCCAATATAGAAGCTTCAAACCCGACCATGGAGTTTCTTGGCGAAAAACGAGAAGGGCGGCGATTCAGGCAGCATGGCACGCTACGCAAATTAATGAAAGCGACCAAGGACTAGCACAAGGACAGGCGGCATTGGGAAGTTCGTGGGAAGAAGACAAGGATGGAGATCCCACTGTTACCCCCGCCTAACCTACCTATATTCTCGCTTCACCCCCATACAATATGGGTGCCCTTCCTGTGCTTGAAAATCTCACTGTTAACCCTATGAAAATCTCTCTAAAAAGAGATTTTGTGTATAAACACAATGCTCAAAACACGAAGTGTGCACGAAGGCACAAAGGAGAACTCTCACAAGTGCACAAAGGCACGGATACAAATGCTCGAGCATAAAAAATATCAACTTCAATATATTGGGTCCCAAGAGGGGACTTTACAAAAGGATAGCAAAACTTAAAGGGGATCACCCCTATTTATAAGAGAATGGAGCAATGGGGGGGCTCCAATACACATGTTGGAGCCCCTCCAACGGTTAGAATTCTAACCGTTGGAGGGGGCTCCAACATGTTGAGAGCCCCCCATGTCACATCAAACCAAAAAGAAGAAAAAGTAAAAAAGAAAAAAGAGAAAAAATACAACAAAAGAAAAAGGGAAAATGTACAATCATATTCTCAAGTGAGAATATGTGTAAAAGCTGTGAAATTACATAAATACCCTTATCGAGTTTGAGATATATATTTATATAATATATACTTAGATAGATACAGATACATATATAGATCTATATATGTATATGTATCTTTCTATATATATATATATATGAATATATATATATATAAGAGACTACATTTTAACAAACCCCACCTCACTTACTCTCCCACTTCGCCCCCATACAACATGAGTGTTCTTCTTGTGCCTCACCCTCAACAGACGTGAAGAGATTCAGGAAGAGAAGCAAGCTTCGGATGGATTGAGGAGTGAGAGAATGTTTGTGTCTATGAATGTTTAGACTTGTTAAGCAGTTATGTCTTGTCTTGTTTTATTTTCTTCTTGTTTTGTCTTGCTTTATTTCCTTTGTATACTGAGATGTTCTTAATGAAATAGAATGATTTTACCTGAATGAGTATCATAAATGCATACATGTGGTGAAATTTTGTGCGAATATAACCTAACTGACTTAAACAATGATAAATTCATTACATGATGATTTCAATGCATCATATATGGCTACTCGTAAGGGAACGTCCTATCTATCTAAAGACACTTTAGCCACCAGACGAGAGATGGGGCAGTTGATGCAGTGACTGGTGATGTAGAATGCCTTGGCGGATCATCCCGGAGGGTGCCTTTATCATCTTGTACCTCAGGAGGTGCAACAATTCAGAGAGTGTCTTCGTCTTTTCATACCTCTGAGAGGCATGCTCCACGTAGTGGTAGAGAAGAGAGTATGGAGATCCCACAAGGATCACCGATGAGAAGCTCAAGAGAAGAAAGCATGAGGATACCTCTTGAGTATACTACAAACCGCATCCTATACAAGCTCTTGCAAACCACCCGAGCTCAACAAGGACAATCCCAAACAGTCATTTCAGAGCCGAAAGGTTCAAGAATATGCAGCCTTCACTTTTTTACGGTACTCCTGATGGCGTCACAGCAAAGAATTGGCTCATGCAAGTGGAAAAAGCCTTAGATGTCATTCGGTGCTCGGAGGATCAGAGGGTATGGATAGCAATGTCGAACCTAACCAGCGATGTGGAACATTAGTAGAAGACCATCCGAGACACTCTAGAGCAGGACACTTATTTGTCTTGGTTCACCTTTGTGGGGAGGCTCTAAAGGCAATTCTTTTCGAAGTGCTAGAGGATGAGGAAGGAGAAAGCATTCAGGAAGCTGAAGCAAGGGGACATGATTGTAGCCCAGTAATGGCCCAATTTAACTTTCTTTCCCGTTTCGCCAAGTCCTTGGTGGCGAACGAGGAGAAGTGCAGACGCTTTGAGAAGGGCTTGAAACCCAAAATCCTGAGGTTAGTATTCGTGTACTAGATTAATACTGTCTCGACTGTTAGCAAACTGTTTATAATTTGTGTTGATGTTGTCATGTTTATTGGCATTGAAAATAATGTTAATACGGTGATTGCTGTCAGCACCAATTTGAAATTGATTTTTTTTATGTTGTATATTATACTGGTTGACTGTTGTCAACCCTACACATGTTGCTTTTGTGTTTGGACCATACTTACATATGCGTTGACATATAAACATATGCCATGGTCAATGCTTGCCGATTTCTCAAACATGACAAATCTGGTTCAAATCTGCCATGTTTGCAATGGCCAGTGAATATCCTCTTTTTGCCATAATCCTGAATATAGTTATAGGTCAGATTTGTGTGCTCATGCATGTAGACAGACTTGGGCAGGTCTGCCGACTTGTATATGTTGGCAAATCAAACCAGATTCTGTCGTATGCATAAGTGCACAAATCTGGTCAGACTTGTTCATTTGAACACGTAGATCTGGTTCAGATCTGTCAAGTATGTGATGCTTCAATGTTTGATTCAAATTTGTCCTGTTACATGCATGTACAACTGAATATTGTTGGTCCTAATTCAGACTTAGTTGGTTATGTTCATGCTTCGGAATACCATGTTTTTAAATTACATGCTCATGCATTAGAATGCAATGGTTTGAATTACTTGCTCATGCATATGCATATTATTATTGGTTACGTTTTATTGATGTATTTATGCAGCCAACATGATGTGTTGGCTAATATATACATACTTTATGGTCTGGCTGACCCATGCACGTGCTCTTGATCATGTACATGGATGAGCTAGTGCCCGGTACAGGCTGATATGAACGTAATATTGGGTTTGGCCGACCCATGTATGAGCCAACATGCTAGAAATTTGTAATTTCAGCATTGGCCGACCCATGTATGAGCCAACATGGTAGAAATCTGTAATTTCAGCATTGGCCGACCCATGTACATGAGCCAACATGAATTTGACCATGTACATGGATCAACCTCGGTTGGTGGTGCAATGAGAAATTTCTGTATAGTTGATTTAGTACATGAATTTGATCATGTACACGTTTAATATTAATGTACACATTCTTTCTGAAATGATACATAAACATGATTTTGATTTTATCATGTTTGCTACATATCATACGCATGAAATTTTCGAAGTTATTTTGATGTTTGCATAAATATGATCATGTGCATATTTGGGTGTTTATGCATGAAATTGATCATGAGAACGTGTGTTGGAAGCATATGTTTGTATGCGTATGCAATTGGCTTTATATGCATTCATGTTGTGTGATTGAATGTGCATTGTAGACATATGTTAAAAGAAATTGTGTTGCATGTTCACTAAAATTTTGCAAAAAAAATACATAAATCACTTTGAAATGCGTTTGTGGTCAAATGTATACCACTGCGGCCGTGTGGGCCAGGAACAGGTGTTGCTCCAATGTTGCTGATTTTAAATTATGCATTGCAAAATTTATTTCTGAAAATTATTCATTTTTCTAAAATTAATTGCACTGTTAAAATGTGGCAGGCTAAAGCCCAAAATTGGTTTTGCATGTTGATTTGCAAAACGGTTCTCATGTAAAGAACCTGAATTTGTTTAAAAAGGTAAAAGAGACCGAACAATGTAATTAATCTTTTTCGTGGTGTCCCTTTCAGAGTGTGAGAATCTTGGATGGCGATTTTGAAGAAACCGTGAGGATACTAAAACTTTGTGTGTGATTGTGCCCCTTAACCCAATATAGTAGTTCACCTCCCGACCACGGTTTTAGGGAGATTCAATCACTTTGCCTGGGGTCGTGTTGTTGACTCAGTTGTAGTTATTAGTATATCAAGAAAGTGGCATCAGTGAATGCTAATTTTCCTGATATCCAGGCATTAGATGTTGATTTTTAATGTTTCGATGGATGGTGCTGATTCTTGATATCGGTCAACGAACAAGTGTGAAACCCAGTAATAAAATACAAATTGTGTGTTAAGCTATAAATGGGAACCTAACTTGGACTTCGAAAATGTTGTGCCCGTTTTGAGTATCTGCGGGTTTAAGGAAAAGTGAAAACTAAAATTGTGTGCATTTAATAGGTACATGCATACAAAAGCAACTTTAATAATAACTTAATAAGTTATGCATACATGTGCATTGAATCATAAATCTTTGGTGTTCTGCATTAGTTCATGCATTCATGCTTATTCTGTCTCACATGATATTTGTTATTGCATGATATTTGTTTAAATGCTTGAATGATAAGTTGATTATGAAAATTGTTATTGTTATATTCCTCTAAAATTATGCATGAATTTGGTTTATGCTATTTCCTTTCTGTTTGGATTTTTAGAAGAATTCGTACAAAGGACTTTGGTTCTTACCCGTCTTTCAAAAACTGTTTTACAGGACTAGGAGCTTAATGATGGGATGACTTGATATATGGAACCTGCGAGCTTCGTGTGACATGTTCTGTGTTCTTGACAAAGAGGCTCATTATGACATAGATGATTTTCTATCTCAGCTTGACATTCATATTATTGATTAATAAAATTGATTATTTCTTCATTGATTCAATGTACTATCTCTTGTGGTTTGTTATATATTAAATTTGTGAGACCTTTGATCCTTGAGTTTTGTTTCCACAATTGTTCTATAAAAAAAAATCACTTTTTACGAAGATAAGTTGGGGTCGTTACAATGTTGTTGACTCAACTGTAGTTATTGATATACCAAAAAAGTGACGCTAGTGGATGTTGATTTCCCTAATGTCCTGGCATTAGATGTTGGTTTCTAATGTTCTGATTGATAGTATTGATTTCTGATATTGGTCGATGAGCAAGTGTAGAACCTAGTAATAAAATACAAATTGTGTGTTAATCTACAACTGGGAACCTAACTTGGACTTCGAGAATTTGTACCTGTTTTGAGTATCCGCAGGTTTAAGAAAAAGTGAAAATTAAATTTGTATGCATTTAATAGGGACATGCATGCAAAAGCAACTCTAATAAATAACTTAATAAGTTATTCATATACATTGAATCATACATATTTACTTTTGAACATTAGTTCATGCATTTATGCATATTTAGCTATGCATAATATTTGGTTCTGCATGATATTTTGTTTAAATGCTTGAATGGTAAGTTGATTGTAGTAAATTGTTGTTTGTGATATTCCTCTGAAATTTGTGCATGAATTTGTTTATGTTATTCTTTTACTGTTTGGATTTTTAGAGGAATTCGTATAATAGACTTTAGTTCTTACCTATTTTCTTAAAACTGCTTTACAGGCACGAATGCTTAGTGAAGTCCTGACTAGCTGGCTGGAGACTGTGAGCCTTGTGACTGGTTTCTGGTTTCTGACAGGGTGGCTCTATTGATATAAAAAACAATTTTGATATTTTAGTTTGTTTGACTCTTTGATATAAATAAATAAAGTTTAATTTATTCTTCTATTAATTTACTGCACGGTATGGTTGTGGTTTGGTATATTAAATTTGTGATGTCCCGGATCCTTGGGTGAGTTTCCGCAGTTGTTTAAAAAAAAAATCACTATTTTTGCGAGGGTCAGTTGGGGTTGTTACACTTCTATTACCATGCACATGAGTGTTGTGATGAGAATTATTACATATCTTCAAAAATCTGTTTTTAAGGGTATTTTATTATCTTCCCCCTCTCTACTTGAATTAATTGCATATTATGATTCTGATTGGGGAGGAGGTCCTGTAAGAACCACAAATTTTACATTAAAACTTAAGAATTATGTGGATTTGGGCCTAGGATCCGTTATTGGACCCAAAAGAAAATTTCGGATATTAGAATATTTTAGTAATATTATATAATTAAATATTAAAGAAATTAAATACTTCAAATACTCGGTTCAGACCCAAGTGGATCCAACCTTTGGGTCCACTGCTGTTTAAGCGACCCGGACCCAAATCAAATTTGGGTCCAGCATTTCGGGTCGTGGTTCGGACCCGGACCCGATCCACCCCCCCCCCCCCCCCCTGTTAAAAAAATTAAAGAGGGGTTAATAAGGGGGGGGCAACCCGATATGGGTTGCCCGATAAAATGCTTTTGAGGGGAAACCCTCTCCCCTGCGATAACGAGTGTTAGGGTTCAGCCGAACCCTAACACCTAAGATGATGGGAGGTGGGGAAGCACCCCGCAGCCGCCGGGCTTCCTTCCTTTTTGGAAGGTCACCCACCTACAAAGGGGGACCCGAACCCTTTCTTCTCCCTCTCTCGCTGTCCCATTCTCTCTCTCACCCTTTTCTACCTTTCTAAACCTCCAAGCTCCCTCCAATCCCAAGCCGCAGCTCGAGGCCTTGCAGTGAGGAGCCAACCTCGCCGGTGGTGGTGCTGTCCAGGCCGACCGACCCCTCTCGTGGATGCCGCAACAACCTCGCCGGATAATGGTAGGTTACTGTTTTTTTCTGTAGGTAACTCGCGTGTTGGGGGTGTGAATGAGTGGGAAGGGGGGGATCGAAAATCCCCAAATCACGAGGGGTGTTGTGACAGTTGGGGGATTTCGGTAAATCCCACGCCAGAAAACCCCCAAACCCTAACCCTAAAGTCTCAAATCCACATCGATTTGGGTGGGTTCAACTCTTGGTTGTATACTGTAATACATTTTATGAGTTTTAGTTATACGAGTTGCCATTATGATGCACAAGTTGTTAAAATATGAAATGGTTCCTAAATAATAGAAACTCTTTTATAATAGAAATTTACTTATAACAGGTTAGCCGATCCCTTGAGTATGGTTCATTTAAGATTACGTAACAATGGTTATCAAATTCCTGTGATGCATAACTGAATCTGTGTAAATGAGTAAGGTCTAACCTGTTATCAGATTTTCTTTCCAGTCATTTTCTCTATTAATATGCTGTTATCAAATGCTATTAAGACTTAATACCTATGTTTTAACTACCTGTAACCATACTTTATTCAGTTTTATCAGAATTGAATTCCTCTGATTTCATGTGTACAGTGATGACATTTGTGTATCATTAAAGTAGGTATACTTTAGGAATTTCCTGGTAATCATACATATAGTCAAGGTTTGAACTCTTAGGGTGTTCTATAGAAAATGGATGTGGGTCTTTCCTGAATAAATCGTATTAGGAACTGTGATAAATCACTGTGGGATGATTCATGTTTCCATCTTGTATATGCATGATTCATGATTTATTGATCGGAATTGGGGACATGTTTTAAACAGTAAATGGTGAGTTTGCATGATTGACATATTAAAATAGTAAATTAGGAATGTGTGTTTTGTTGAAATAACAAATCTCTAAGTGTATGACAGTATAGAGATGTTATGCTATTTTAATGGTTATAATACTAGAGCAATACGTTAATTTGGGGTTTTCTATTAAGTCCGTAGTTTTCTATTAGTTGTTAGATGTGATCAGATCTGAGAACTTGAAACCATGTATAAGAGTGTATAATTGTATGTATGCATGATGTTGGGTGAAATTCTATATGTCACAGTCCCATAAGTTTCTTTCTCATAGTTAAAGTATTCTGGAAAATGATGCTGAACTTAGCATAGTTTATAATCAGCCTATGTTGATTAAATTATTATGTAAACCTATGTTAAACATCACATAATTTATGTTGACTGATGCTAATGGTTTCATCCTGTAAAATATAGCATGTTTATGCTGGCCGATTGACACTATTCCATTATGTAAACCCTAACTTGTTTAGGCAAATTCCTGTTAGCTTATTTTGTCTATGTATTATGTTGGGAGATGTGGCATGCTTATGATAACTCCTGTCAACTATTGAAGATACTGGTAGTTACCAGGTTTGTTGGAAATTGTCATAATGAGACCCTACATGATAATAAATTATGCTGAGCATACATAGAAGTGGTTACATATTAGATGAACACATAACTTGGTGTACACTGAAATCTTTAGACATGTGCCTTGTCTAATGGGCAAGACAGATTGGACTACCCGATCCGGGTTAAGTACCTAATGAAGGTGTGTGGTCTGGTTCAAGTATGTTGGTAAGGAAATTAAATAATAACTTGTGTGCTTGACTGGTTTAAAGGCACCGGAGCACTGTGGGTGGGTTATGTAATTAAAATGACTGAGACTGTTATATACACCTGGGTAGAATGACTAAGGTTGAGAATCCTACTACTATGATAATAGAAAGAAGTTGGGGAAATGCCCCATACTTCGGGAAATTAACTAATGAAAAGAGTAACCCACTCAGTTTCGGGCTTACCTTGGAGAGGGTAAGTGGTACAAAACTCTGGGGACATGTGTTTGGTTTCGAGCGTAAAGCGACTCGTTGGTCCCAGTCCTCAGAGTCGGGGGACCCGGACTACCAATTGTGTCCTAGGCGGTAGTTCCATGTTCTTCTGCAGAAGTTAGGGATGCATCCTGTCTTGGTTTTGGCCTTTGGGAGTTTCTCTCGGTCACTGGCCGCTCCCTTGGGATTTCAGTCACAGTTAGAATGTTCGGGTAAATAATACAACCCTGAATAATATACCCCCGAACATTCTCTTCTGTGATGGTTGCCTTGGCCCGTGTGTACCCGCGGGATAAGAAAAGATAAACATTAATTAGAACAGTTAGGTATCACTGTGTTGGAGTCATTAAAGAGACATTTGCAAATTCTTTCATCATGCTTTATACTCGGTGCTTATGATGAATCGACATCTTAAACTGTGCATAGATTAGTTAATTGAATTCATATTAAGGATGTTATGTTGATGTTATTCATGTTAGTGTAAGTTCTGCTTTAATTGCTTAATACCTTACCTGCTTAATTGTTGTAGTCGCATAAAATGTTTCTTTGTGCTTAAGTATAACTGTTACATAATCTACCTTTCTATTTAGACATATGTTTGTTATTGCTGTTGCTTCGAATTCCTTAGGTGTTTATGTTTAGACTGAAATTTAAATACGACACCCACATCACACACCTGACACATGATCTACTTGCAAGAATAATTACAGTTTTCCTACTTAGACGTGGTAGTCTAATTCCTATAATTTCTATTATTTTCAGGAGAAGAGTAGTTCTATGAGCGATGCGGGATGAGGCGCTGACCGAGACTTGATCCATTTGTTCCCTGGCGGTTCTGCTTACTTTCAGATTGAGATTTTTGTTTTGAGACTAAATGTGAAAACTCTGATGTTGGATTTTAGTATTATTAAAGTGGAAATAAATGGTGTGGTTTGCTTTTACCTTCCTGTATCGTTCTGAAATGCTTAACCCGAGAATTATTAGTTGTTTCCGCTTGAAAAAAAAAAATCCCTAAAAATTTGGGTTAAATTTCGGGGCGTTACAGGTCCCAATGATAAATGCACAACTATTAGTTTCTGTGTCTTTATAGGTGACTCATTGGTGTCTTGGAAGTGCAAAAAATAGCATAAAGTATCTCTATTATCAACAGAAGCAGAGTACCGCACTATAGTTACCATAACATTAAAAAATTTGTGGTTGAGAAGACTACTGGAAGATGGGGGTGTATTTGTAATTACCTTCAAAGTTATGTTGTGACAACAAAAGCGTCATCTATATAGCTGGCAATCATATGTTTCATAAAAGAACTAAGCATATTGAGATGGATTGCTATTATGTTCATGAACAATATTTAAAGAAGACTATCACTTTTCCCTATATAGCATCGGAATATCAATGGGTCCATTTGTTTTTACTAAGGCACTTCAATCTCCCTAGTTCCATTTTCTACTTACAAATTTTTGGTGTTACCACCCTAAGTTTGAGGGAGAGTGTTAAAGTTGTATATATATATATATATATATATATATATATATATATATATATATATATATATATATATATATATATATATATATATATATATATATATACTAATTTGTATATGTAGTAGGGCATGGCCATTAGGGGCATTTTGGTCATTTCTCTCATATGGAATAGGTAGTGCCCATTAGGGGCACTTTGTCTTTTTATTTTTACTTTTAGTTTTTGCATTTTTTATGCATGTTCTAGCCATTGGGACTAGCCCAACTAGCAGTGGCTAGTCAAACTAACTGTTGGACTATCCCAATGACTAGTTGGCTACCCTTGTGTGGTATGTAATCTCTATAAATATGGGGTCTTTCCCATATTGTAGTAATGTTTTTCTTAAGCATTTTCATTAATATATTTTATGTGTGTTCTTGCCCATAAGTGGCTTGTGTTCTTGTTTGTATTGGCCCCATAGTAGCATTTATTTGTGCATCTTTTATATTTCATTACAAGTCAAACTTTACAACCATTACTTGTGTTCTTGTTGGTATTGGCCCATAAGAGGCTTGTTATCTTTGTGCACATTCTTGTGATCCTGTAAGTCCATAGTGGCATCTATTTGTGCACCTTATATTTCATTACAAGTCAAACTCTACAACCATTACCATATATAGATTAATAAATTCAGAATTACAAATATGGCAGTTTGTATGATGGCTAAACTTAATATGCATGCATCAATGTGAGTGATTTTTCATCTGCATGATGAGTAAGCATATGACTTTGCATTATCACGAACCCTACAAATTGATTGAAATCATAGAAATAACAATTGTGGATAAAAAATCTTTTTATAGAAATTCAACTTTTAGCTAATTAGACGACAAAAAATACAGTGTCTATGCTAGCCATGGCCAAGTGTGCTCCATCAAATAGGACACATATAACACCTTGGGTAACCTCAGCATGGGCAGAAATTTGACAAAAATTGTGATGAATAATGAGGGATGAAAAATATGGCCTATTTGGGACAGCCCAAACTGTGTCCAAGCCCCAGACATGGAATATGTAATAAGGGGTAAACAAACAAAGCCACATAATGATCATTCTGACCTTCAAGCCATCGATAAGGCGGCCTGGCATGCTTCCGATATAAGTCCTCCGATGGCCCCTAATATCAGCCTCATCTTTCACACCTCCAAGGGATATTCTCACAAACTTTCTGCCCAAGGCAGCAGCAATCGATGATACTAAAGATGTCTTACCAACACCAGGTGGTCCAACAAAACACAATACAGGACCGCTAGCATCTGGCTTCAGCTGCATAATTAGGCATCAGGTAAATGGACATCATAATAACTAAATACTTCCAACCATGAAGTGTTAGAAGTGTTTCATGATATTCAACAAGGAAATAAGTGGGACATAATAGGTGAACCTTTCGAACGGCCAGATATTCAATAATCCGTTGTTTAACTTTCACTAGACCATAATGATCACTGTCAAGACGATCCTTGGCAGCTTTCAAATCCAATTCCCGATCCTCACTGGATATCTGCCACGGAAGGTCAGCAAGAAGCTCAAGATATACCCTTGAGCTACTGTAGCCAGGTTGTTGTGGTTGCATTTTCCTCAGCCGCCTAGAGAGAGAGAGAGAGTCAGCTCCAGCACTACAGAAGAGAACTTCCAACCGAAAATATTTTTAATTTGCTGTAGTTTTCTTATCATACATTAAAATAACCCAAACTATAATGATATCGAACATCCATGACAGTATGCAAGGTTACATGGCATCTGCAAGCAACACATCTTGTATAAAAATGGCATTTGGATGTACCTTAACTCTCTTTGGGCATGCTTCCACACATTTGGTGGCATTCCTGCAGTTTGCATCTTTCTCTCCAGGACAGCCACATCATCTTCTTCATCATCATTGTCACCAAGCTCTTCCTTTATTGCTCTCATCTGAACATAGTACATTGATGTGGGATCATGCAAAAGAGAAAAAAATTTATGCAATTAATTCAATCTGGTCAAGTCTGTTCTAGGAGTGCTAAAGTTCTTGTAACGCATACTGTTCCCACTTGATTCATTAGAAATTTATTTATCAAGTTTCTAAGAACATGAAATGGTCATAGATATCTATGGCTTCACAATCTAAGGAATTATTTCATTTGTCCAAACAGGATAGTTCAAAATGACATTTTCACAAATACATCTGACTAGAACAAATATGAGCTCAGCAGTTTCTGAAGTTCAAGATTCATACACTATTACTGGGAAGAATTGTTGTAGAATAGACTGGACTCCAGATGCATCAACCACAATGTGCACAACTGCATAATATATTCAATCAGATGCACAAAGTGCACAGATTTTTCAAACATCAACTCAAAATGGCTCATCTGACTAGAATAGTACTTATATCTGATTCTCACACTATATGGAAAACTACATGTTTAAGTTAATACTAGTCTTATTTTACATTATTTGTAATCATGGTACATTTTCATTACTGTTGTGTATGCTACAATTAATTAGACCATAAATCTCGAAACACATCAAAGATAATCTTAAGAAGTCGAGATGTAAAAGGAAATGGAAATAACTTCAAGTAATTGATTGGCCACGTAGGTATAAAAAAATGTTAAAAAATTGTAGTTAAACCATAAATCAAGAACTAAGAACTTACATGTTTTACATTCAATTCAGAACTATAAACTATTCATCTTAAATATCTAAAAGGAAAAAGACTTCAAATGAAAATCAGGTGAGAAAACCAACCTGCTGACGCAGAAGAAATTCTTTCTGAGATTTTGATAGTTGCCCCTCAACCTTTTGAGTAATCTTTTCTGCTACTCGAATAGACTGTTAAAGACAACAATCCATTGCAAATTTAAATGAAACTGTATATTGTACCTGGATGCTACAAAAGATGAATGAATACAAACCTAGGTTGAAAATCTCTAAGATATTGCAACTTCATGAATGCTCATGTTCAAAACGAAGATAATCCAATTTTCACCTGTAAATGTCGGTCAACTAGTTCAGTCGCTTTTGAAATCCTAACTTTCAGATCGACTGAATCCAGCATTGATAGCTGTTCCTCGAAACTAATTTCAAAGCTTGCAACAAATATATCTGCCAATCTGTGAACAGGCACTGTCTCAAGGAGGACTTTGGCTCGCCCAGCAGTTTTCTGCTTCTGTAACACCAAAAAGATACTCTTACCCAAATGCAGCTGCATCTAATCTAATATATATGGCAAAAGAAAAGGTGGCAAAAGAAAAGGATTGATCACGCATTGATAATCCTAGAGTCTTGTTCCATGAAATCAAGCAGATATATCTAAGTAAATCCACAGAAGTAACTACATTTTCAACAATAAGAAGAACAAGAAGATGTTCAAATCAGTAGATAACAGGATGTTGATGAGCTTTGAAAGTTAAGAGCATACGAGATCGTTACTGAGACAAATCAGCTTACAGGAAAAGATGTTTACTTGCATTTCACACCTTATGGAATCAGAAAACATGCGTGTAAATATCCAATGGTAGATAGAGCACGACAGTAGATTTACAGTTTCTAGCAGCACATGTATTAATAATGCATAAAAAGAAGGCAAGAAATAAGCTATTGTTTCTGTCACATTTTCAGCAGTATGGGAAACCATTCTGAGTAGAAAGTTACTGCATGGACCCAAGCCATGAGCAAATAAATGCATGCAAAACCAAGGGGGATAAAGGGAGTCATATATAAATATGTCATCAACAATACAGAATCAGTTAACAACGCAAGTAGACAGAATAAAAACCAATTGTAATCAGTAAGTAGCCTGGTCCAACACCAGTCACAGGCCTCAATAATCGTAATAAGTACATTAACTCCCAATAATCAAGCTTCAGTCCATGCATGCTAAATAAACAATAATATCAAGAACGTGGATTTTATGACGATAGTGGGACATGAACATAACTAAAGCTGGTAAATTCACTAGCATCCCTGCACTATCACCTGATGCTTGTACGTCATCTACAAATAAAGCAAGGGCATGATAATACTTAATGCCTCAGGGTCAAAAGACTCAAAATTTACCTGCTCAAGAACAGAGATCAATTCCATTGCAGTAGCCTTGAATCGGCGAGATAATAAAAGAAGATCGGGGTCTTGTTCTGCCTGCTCAATCTCTTCATGAAACAATGAAGAAGAAATCATCTCAGTTTTCGCACAGATAACATTAACAACACAAACAATTCAGTGTCACTAACCACTTCTACAAATTCACCAAACAATAAAGCCAGCTGGTAAGCATTAAAGCATATCTAACAAGTAATAAAGCTCCCAACGCATGTGAAGACTGAAAACCAAACAAGATCAACATCAAAGCTCACAGCTAAATAATTTAATCATACAGTTCTCATTGCATTAAACTTGAACTCAGAACTAAGAACAAGTTGCTGCTTCTGAAAAAGGGGGAAAAGGAAAAATTTAACCTTCAACCATAGACTCTAAAGATTCCCTAGTAAAAGAGGATTAGACAAAGGATACCATGAGAAGAGTAGATAAAAAACACATGAAGGGATGGCAAGTACGTAGCTGATCCAATAATCAAGTAGCAAATTTTTCCAGTGAACTTGATGCTCACGACAACGTAAACATTTACAATGAAAGGTTACACAAAAACTTTTTTCAATACGCATAATGAGAAATCTGTATTAATGTTACAGATACTCTGAATGATGTTATGCACAGATCCTCATCCATAAGCAACAGGGATTAATATGAAGCATCACTGCTGGTTAGAGAATAGTGCATTCACGGCACAAAAGCTCTGAGCATGAAAGTTATTTACTCGTTCCTATGCACTCAAAAGATAAATGCAAAAACAATAAAGATGAAACTGTCATCAAATTCTTTACAACTTTGCAGTCCTTAAAAAATTTAGAGATAAAACCATAGACAAACATTTTAAGGGCAAAGGCAAGTAGAATTATCAAGGCATGGCGTTCAAAAACATCAAAGATTTACACAGGCATAAAACAGAGGCATATTACCAGCCTTGGTCATATCAAGACGTGAGATTTGTGCAATGTAGTATGTTCCTCTTGCACTAAGTTCTTGAACACTGAAACGACATAATCCTTCAAGAACAACAATGTATGTGACCCTCCCACTTGGTTTCTCCACTCCTCTTGAGAGATGTAAAGCTCTGGCAGCAACGCCTCTGCAAAGGCAACACATACATCAGTGCCTCCGTAGAACACTCTACTTTAAACATATAATATTTTCTGCTAAACTACCACATGGATCAAGATCAGATTTTCTGTAAAATAATTTACAGTAAAATCAGCACTACAATGCACAACATTAGCATTCACAAACACTGGACATCTAGGCCATAGTTCTAGCAATTGTCTTGAATGAATTAAACACAAATACATCAGACAAGACACCACAGAGTCTTATCCAAATGACTTTCAAATATGTATAGTAGACACCAGAGTGTAATGCCCCCAAAATTTTATCCTTAATTATTGTTGAAATATTGAAATTTCAAGACCAATTTTTTTTTTGTAAGTATAAGTAAATAAGATCTTATAATGCAAAAACGATTTTCACAAACGGTTAAGACTTTGGGTGCAGTTACACTAAAGATAACAATCAAATCAAAATGTATGGGATATACACATTTCAAACCATGTCCAATATAAGACTGAAATATGAAGAGTTTTAATTTCATTTTAAATCAGAGTATAAAAACAATAGTTTCGTCTCTACATGATCAAGTACTTAAAACAAAAAGATCATGTCTACCAAGATCGTAAGAGTAGACTCTCGAGGATGCAGTTCGACCAGTCTTTCGCTCCAACTACTCATCATACTTTACCTGAATTATCTATCCTCCATAAAACGAGGTCAGACTCGCTAAAGTCTGGTAAAGCAACCCAAATTCAAACTTAAAAAAAATATATCAAGCATTTAAAGATAAAGACATGATATATTATTCATCAATCAAGTGACAGACAAAGGGACAACATCCCATAAGTCATCCATTCAAACATTTAAACATAAGGCATTTAAAAGCATTTCATCACTTAATATTTCATTCAATATAAAGTCACGTCATAAAGCATATTCATATGCATTCAAGACATACAAGTCATCGCTTGAATATATACATGCATCTAAGACATTCAGGTCATTGCATCATTTTCATATGCATTTATAATTCTTATAAACAATAGGTCAAATCATATTTGACCATTCAAGAGTGAAACACATGCACGTACTCCCTATGTAAATCAGTTAGACATTTATGATACACATCAATCATGATACATAGGTGGGATATATTCAAATCAAACAATCATAATGCAATTATTTGCAACAAAATTATGTAGGCGTGATATGTCATTCACCTAGTAAGTCAAAATTAATCATTTGTAAGCGTGATATGTCATTCACCTATATGCTAACATAAGCATCACAATCATAACCTCATATCAAGATCTAAAATCAATAAGGATATGATTCCTACATCTGAGTTCAGTATATAATCATGATACAATAGAATAGCCAAATTTATACATTCATAACTGGCTATCTCAATCACTTAGAAAATTATCACAATTCATCATAACATTTCATTTAATCATATAAATATTCACATGATTTCGGATCGTCTGGTCTGAAAAATGTACAATCTCATAAGGAGTTACCGCCCTAGACGGATGGTCTCCCTGGTCTTGTACAATGCACTTCCTCATAGAAATATACTGTATTCGCAGGCTACTTTCTCACAGAGACTTACCACTCTAGCCGGATTACTTGATCTACTCATGCACACCTGCATAGAGAATCCTTTGAGAACAGTTCCTCAACGGGTACCTTATTCAGTGAAAACCATTGTCATACATGCATCAATACAATTGACCACTTTTAGGGTCGATAGTCACCAACACGGGCACAAGCATATATACAATCAATAGCAAATCATAAGATTTTAGGTTACCACTTCAGGGCACCAACTCATATCAATTCAAATTGATCTAATACAAGGTCATGAGCCACTATCTGGGCTTGAACATTCAATTGATCTCAACAAGATTTATCGCATATTTTATTTCATGCATCAACCAACAAGCATCACATCAATGCATGATATCGCCAAGCGGGTTCTAAGAACCATAGTTCACTTTTGAACAAAAAAATTTATCATATGTGTTCGTAGATTAAACCTTGAAGCATGCGTAAACAAAACATAAATTTCATACATGTGTACATGAACATGCACATTTCATAATACGAAGCAACTAAGCCTCAATATACATAACTCCTACGTGTTTCAAGATTTGCACATAGGATAAAAGTCATATATGCATGTTTCACCACATGAATCGATATGCAAAGCAAGCATTCATGCATAATGTGTCTCACACATAGTATATATATATATATTAATATCATTAACATACAATTCACTTAAATCATGGTTTATTCATAAGAGTATGGGACGTATCAGTCCATGCATAACGGTATTTGCATAATCCTATCATGAACATGATTCTATCGCACATACTTTCGTGCACGATTCGTTCATAACATATATGGCATGTTTCACAAAAATATCATTTCGCACAAACAATTTAATTTAGTTATGTTATCACATCAATCGTGCAATATTCATTTCAATAATGTATGCTCAAACATGTACCTGTAGCAAACACACTCCATATTCCGCTATCTAAAATCATGACGAGCATGATCTCTTGAACCACAATAAGAAAAACACCTTTATTCTCATATATTCAAATCATGCTTAGCATGATCTCCGAACTACAATCACAACAGTCCTAGATATCCACAACTAAGTGGTGTGTGTGCACATGCAGTGTTGCAACACAACATAGACAGTTTGATATATATATAACAGTCTTAGATATCCACAACTAAGTGCGGTTTGTGTGCATAATTTGTTTACACTATTAATGTAAAGAACGACAAATCGAAACCCAAAAGACCGAGGGGTTTCGGAATTTGCAAAGACCGCTCAAGTAACGATGCACCGAAACCTTGGTGCACAAACAAAAATGCCAAAAGCTTGTTAAGAATACTATGAATTGTGTCAATCACTAACTTATCCCCTACAGTTAACCTTAATTTGCATATAAAAACTCCTTAGCTACTTTCCCAACCTTGAAATCATTATAGAGATTCATGTCGCTAGATGAAACAAACAAACTCAATCCATTGTGCTAAAAATCATATACGAAGATTTCAAGAACAGTCATGTAGATGTGATAAAAAAAATGAAGGTGTTTGATAAGATTTAAAATCGGTGGTTGGAATTACAACAAACTGTGATAATTTAAAAATCGAATTTTTGAAGTAAAATCGATTGCTGCAAAAAGGAAATTTTGTTGGGGTTGGAACCAAACTCCAAACATAGATTTTCCGTGGAAAACTTAAAATCTGATGGGGTTAAAAAATCGAACCCCAAAACTGATTTTTACGTAGTGATTACATTCATACTAAAACAAATTTTTGTACTATGACTAAAAATAAAAACCACACAAAGATTCCAGCTTTGATTCAAGATTTATCTCAATAGAAAACCAAGTGCCAAATGATTTTTTCTTTTTCAAACCAAAACAGATTTGTTTGCCATCATAAGAATCCGACTATTGTGACTTTAAAATAAACCGCAGTGATTAGAATCAATTTGTAGTGGTAAAAATCAAACTCTTGTTTATTGAAATTGACTACTAAGATTAAAATCAACGGTTGTAATTAACCCAACTGCAGTCATAAAAATCAAATGGTTCGGGTTAAAACGCATTTGCTGTAGTTGAAATTTAACTGCTGGGAATATAAAATTTCAGTAATTTAAATTGTGGACAGTAAAAAAAAGACAAGTCACAAATCTACAGTTATACTAAGAAGAAACGTTCATTTGAATAAGCAAAAGGTAAACAGAAATTCAATCATAGACCCAGCGAGCGAGAGGTTCCTGGTGCTCAAATTAGTTTATGAAGCTACAAAATCAAAGTAGAATAGTCTAGAGATTTAGCAATACATAGTACAGGATACAGTTCTAGGCGAGCACAAATCCGGTTTTCAAGTATGTGGCAGCTACGTGAGGAGAAGGCTACCACAATCCTAGTCCAGAGTTTTAAACTCATGCATGTAACTAAGAAGCATTGCACTGATGCATTGACCAATCTGAGCATATGAGAAACAAAAAAAAATTGGATATACGTCTCATTAGATTTGATTAAACGATGAACATATAAAACACAATCTAAGTTGCACACTAACTAATCTTTACCCACTGTATAATGATCACTTTTCCAGCAGAAAGAAAATGAGAATAGCCTTCTAAGTAACAAATAAGTTCAATGAACAATTATGCACACTTCATCAAGAATGAACACTCTGCATCATAACCCCATCGTCTAAAAACATGAAAAAGAAAGGAGAGAAGAAACAAGTGCCAAGAAATCAAGTGTGTGCACAAAAAAATATGCACACGCTTCCATGAGAAACACTGGTTCATTGAACTGAACATCTAAACGAATAAGTAAAACTGTCAAAGAACTCAAAGATTGAAGACCACCCAACAACACACAAAACCAATCTGGGCAAATAATTCAGCACCAAGAATCTCGCTAAAAATCAACGAGGCAAATAAAATTAATCCATAAAATCAAAAGCTAAAACAAGAGCTCGCTTAATTCAGAAAAGCACACCCACTTTCCCATACGAAACTTCTTCTTCTTAACAGGACTGGATTTGGGATCGGCAGGCTTTCTAGACCCACCTGAAAAGATACACAGGGCATATGATTTATGAAACTGGAGAATTGGGGAATGAAGGAGAGAGCAGGAAGAGGGGAAGGGGAACGAGAGGGGGAAGGGGAAGAGAATGGGGTCAGCTGGGTGTAAAGAAGAAAAAGAGAGAGGAGGAAGGTCAAGTGCCCTAGTGGGCCCCACCTGACCTCTCTTTACAACCCTAGTGCGTCTAATCCCAACGGGTTCTTATTTGGATCCATTTTGGATTGGATCCAAATAACCCAAATATATATATATATATATATATATATATAATTAACTTCTAAAATTTTAAAACCAAAAGTTCATTTAATTAAAAATTGTTATTTTATTACAATTACTTTCAAAAGTTCAACTTAAGCTTAATTATCGTTTTATTTATGATTCAAAGGTCCATAAAATTCTAGGTTTGGATCTAAACCATGTGGACTCCGGGTCCACCCTAAAATCTATAATCTTTTTTAAAAGGCATTTTTCTTATCTTCTTAACACCAAAGTAGCTATACTAATTCTCAATAGTTCATAGTTTTGGTACTTTCTAAAATCATAATTTATTGATTAAAATATTTTCTGTAAATTTTTTATGACCAAAATACCCTTCATTAAAAAAAATTTCAAAAACCACCAAAATGCATCTAGTTAAGTTTAAAGCACCTCGAAAACACCTAGATGAGTTTGTGACTCACTAAAACAATTAGTTTTCATGACAATTTAAATATTTAACAATATTTTGTCTGAAATAATTTTTGAAAATTTTATTTTACCCTTATCGGTCAGAAAAAAATAATTGAGCATATAAAATGCCCATAATTGACATTTAAAAGATAGAAACACATTTCTAACATGAAGATAAAGCTTATTTCTTTATTCATTTATAATAACCAAATTTTACAGGTTTTACACAAAGGTGTCAAGCATCAAGGTACCAAGAGGATATTCTCGACACTAAATTCAGCCAACAAATCAATTCCTGTATATCTGACTAGTCTCCATCTACTCGATTATCAACATGTTAAACCAGGTCTATCTAAGCCAGAGCTACAAGTTCATACTCAAATCAAGGTTATATCCTAGATCCTACCATGGAATACAATATGATACAATGTTAACACATTGTGTCAAAAACTCAAAATAATTTGATGGCTGCCTTTACTCCTTACTAGTGTGGGCCTTTTTTCCTAATACTCTCCTACCATCTGTCATTGTGATGCAGCTGCGTTGGAGGAGGAGTGAAACTAATGGCCCACCATGAATCGGTGTGGCTGAACTTCTTTATTATTTCAGAAATGTTCAATAAGAAATGGGAATATGCAATAAACAGTAAAGACACGTAAAGGAAAATAGCAATCAAATAAAGAATAGGAAAACTGCAGAAAAGAAGTCGGCTGAAGCTTTTTTTAATCTTCTTCCCCTCACGCAACCCTAGACAGGGCTTCTTAAAGACTGTTTACTGGACCGGGTCGTGGATCCAGATTTGGATCCGACCCACGATCCGGGTCAGTATCTCTTTGCAGCTGGTTCTGGGGTGTGCGAGCTCCACCACGCCTAACGTAGGTGCGCAGGGGTACCTCCCTGCGTCGTGGCTCCGTCTCTGCAAGTGAGTCATCTTCACGGGGTCCTTCATCTGCCCTGTGTGGTGGATCGAGTGGCACGATGGGCCCAATCGGGTCCTGCCCTGCATCATTCTCCCCTGGTTGGGAAGAAGTCGGCTCTGTCGACTTGTTGTTGCCACATTAAGCATATAGATCAGCCACGTTGAAAATAGGGGAAATATGCCAATCATCGGGCAGCTCAAGGAGGTAAGCATTCAAACCCAATCGCTGAAGGATCCTAAAAGGGCCATACTTCTTAGGACTTAATTTGCTATAGGTGCCTACAGGAAAACGCTCTGGACGCAGATACACCCAGACGAGTTGACCGACCTCGAACTGGACATCACGACGACTCTGATCTACAAAAGCTTTGTAGGTCTCATAACTTTCAACAAGTTTGGCCCGAACTTGTCTGTGAACGTCACGCATATACTCAACGGCATCAAAGGCATCCGGAGCTGGAGCTGAGAGATCTGACACAGGGGCTAGGTCAACGACATGGGTGGGAGACCGACCATACACTACTTGGAACGGAGATTTACCAGTAGAACGGTTAATGGAGTTGTTATAGGCGAAGTCGGCTTGGGGCAATACGAGATCCCAAGTTTTGACATTTTCGCCCACTAGACTCCGTAACAAATTTCCTAAGGTGCGGTTCACGACTTCGGTTTGGCCATCAGTCTGGGGATGATATGCACTACTGAACTGAAGCTTAGTTTTCAACAAGGCCCATAACGATTTCCAAAAGTGGCTCATAAAACGCGTGTCGCGATCGGAAGTGATTGTATGAGGTAGACCGTGGAAACGGGCAACATCCTTGAAATAATATGAAGCGACTAAAGAGGCATCGGTGGTGCGCTTGCACGGAACAAAGATAGCCATTTTGGAGAACCGGTCAACAACTACTAAAATGGAATCAAAACGACGTGGTGTGCGGGGAAGGCCCACGATAAAATCCATGGATACATGCTCCCACGGTCGTTCAGGAATGGGTAACGGGGTGTACAGACCACTATTCTGACGATGACCCTTGGACACTTGACATACATGACAGCCTTGGATAAACTTGACAACATCTTTGCGCATTTTGGGACAAAAGTATCGTTCATCTAAGAGAGCGAACGTCTTATCATGCCCGAAATGCCCTGCTAACCCTCCTTCATGTAATTCAGAAATCAACTGAAGTCTAAGCGAGAAATTGGGTACACATAATTGGTTACCACGGAAGAGGTAACCATTATGAATACAAAAACGGGGGTCGAGGTTGCGATCTGAAGAGGTGCACCCTTCCCAAACTTTGTGAAAATCAGGGTCCGTAGGGTATAACTCTTTGCATTGCTCAAAACCAACGACCTGCACCGACATAGTCATCAGAAGGCTGTTCTTCCTACTAAGAGCGTCAGCCACCTTGTTCAGGGTACCCGATTGATGCCGAAGCGAAAATGTGTACTCTTGCAAGAAGCTGACCCACTTGGCATGACGAGCACTCAACTTTTTCTGACTGTTCAGGTACTTCAATGCCTCATGGTCCGTGTACAAGACAAATTCCTTATAAATGAGATAATGCCTTCAATAACGAAGGGCTTGTACAACGGCATAGAACTCAACATCGTAAGTGGAGTATTGGCACCTGGCCTGAGTTAGCTTCTCGCTAAAGAAGGCGACAGGCCTACGATTCTGACTCAAGACGGCGCCAATCCCCACTTTAGAGGCATCACATTCCACCTCAAAGACTGCACTAAAATCTGGGAGGGCTAAGACAGGAGCACTGGTCATTTTGTCCTTGATGATCGTAAAGGCTTTGCTAGCCGCTGGCGTCCAATGAAAGCTAGTACCTTTTAAGCACTTCGTGATAGGGGCCATAAGGGTACTAAAATTTCTCACGAAACGTCGGTAAAAGGTGGCTAACCCGTGGAAACTACGGATCTCTCCTATAGTCTTTGGGGTAGGCCAATCGACAATCGCTCGGACTTTAGCAGGGTCTGCCTTGACGCCATCAGAAGACACAATAAACCCTAAGAACACGACGCTGGATGTCATAAACTCACACTTCTTGGCATTGGCATACAATTTTTCCTTTCTCAAAATATCTAAGACTTGACGCAGGTGACTCAAATGATCAGACAATGAAGGACTATAGACCAAGATGTCGTCAAAGTAGACGACAACAAACTTCCCAAGACACGGACGCAAGACTTGGGTCATCATGTTCATGAAGGTACTGGGGGCATTAGACAACCCAAACGGCATGACTAACCACTCGTACAATCCATCACGTGTCTTAAATGTCGTTTTCCACTCGTCTCCTTCGCGTATACGAATCTGATGATACCCACTTTTTAAATCAATTTTAGAGAAAATGGAGGCACCGGATAACATATCAAACATATCATCTAAACGAGGAATGGGAAAACGGTATTTGACTGTGATGCGATTGATCGCACGGCTATCGACACACATGCGCATGGACCCATCTTTCTTAGGAGTGAGTAAGGCAGGCACGGCACAAGGACTAACACTCTCACGAATAAAACCTTTTTGCAGTAATTCCTGAACCTGTCTTAACAACTCAGTGTGCTCGGAGGGGTTCATGCGATACGCGGGAAGGTTGGGTAGACTCGACCCGGGCACAAAATCAATGGCATGCTGAACCACCCTTGTTGAAGGTAGTCCATCAGGAAGGTCATCCGGCATAATGTCGCGGAATTCCTCGAGAAGAGGGGCAACGTCCGCGGGAATGGACACAGATGAACTCATCACTGGCTTAGCCACCAGGGCATAACAATAGCCATCCTCCTGGCAGTGGTCCAGGAAAAGCCGGTACGAGAGACCGGCGAGTCGGGGGACTCGCTCAGGTTTGTCCACTGTGGGGAAACCTGTCTCCCGGATAGGTAGAAGGACGATCTTATGGCCATTAAAGATAAACGAGTAAGTGTTCTTGCGGCCATCGTGAGTGGTCTGGCGATCAAACTGCCAGGGACGTCCCAAAAGAATGTGACACGCATGCATAGGGGCCACATCACACCACACCTCATCGTGGTAGTGTTCCCCCATGGAAAACCGGACTAGGCAACGCTGAGTGATGGGAACCTCATTTCCTTTCTTGAACCAGGCCATCTTATAGGGTTGGGACAACTTTTCGGTGTTGAGTTTCAAGGTAGACACCACACTCTCAGACACCATGTTCTCACATGCTCCGGTGTCAATGATGACATCACAAGCGTGACCCTCACAGTTGCACCGGGTCCTAAAAATGTTATTCCTTAGCCATTTCGATGGAGCCGATTCTCGGGGTGTGGTCAACACATGACGGATGGACAACAAACTTTCGACGTTGCCGTCGAACTCTATAACTCCCCTCTCATCCTCAACCTCAACTGGTGAATTGTCATCACTATCACTCTCACTTGCAGACTCGACAATCCCTTCAACCAGATGGGTGTTCTTGCTCATGGTCGGACACTTGGACGCGACATGTCCTAACTCTTGACACCTAAAACAACGAAGGGTCGACTCAATAGGTTTGGCTTTGGACCGGGTGTGAAAAGTTGGACCTGATTGGTCAGGTTTGCTAAGGTTTGTCCTAGGTTTTGAATCACTAGGGGAGCTTGCTCCCCTGGTTGGGAAACTGGGCTTGGGTCGGCTGGAGGGCTCATTACGGGTCGTCCGATATTCCTGCCTCCGCTTCAGCTTGTCCTCGATGTTCATGGCATAACTGCTGGCTTGATCTAATGTTTCGACTGTGACACAACTAAAATCATCAGAGATAGCAGGGCGGAGACCCGAAATGTACCTCGTGACCTGCTGACGAGCTGTTTCCTCGATCTGCACCCGCAGGGAAAGACGATGGAACTCCGCGGTGTACTCGGCTACAGTTCGGGAACCTTGGCGCAGGGTCAGGTATTCCTTGTAGGCTCGCTCGGCGTGATCCGAAGGCACGAACTTGGACTGCATCAGTCTTTGCATTTCCTCCCACGACTGTACGCGCTCTAATCCCTGCCGCTCCCTTGATCGTTGTAGCTCCACCCACCATGTCTGTGCTAGGCCTCTCAATCGTGTAGAAGCTAACGAGACACGACGATGTTCAGCAACTGTGTGATAATCGAAGAAGAACTGCACTGCATAAGCCCAGTCGAAAAACTGCTCCGCATCGAATCGCCCCGCAAACTCCGGAAGATCCAATTTCACGCCATAGGTGGAGGAGTGGTCTGGTGGTCTCTGTTGTCGCGGCTCCACTATTGTTGCAGGATGCTCGTTCCAGAAGATGTCGTCGTCCCATGCTGCTTCATTGCCCGTATGGCGGTATTGTTCGCCGGGATGCTGGTGCTGTCGAACTCTCCCGATGGGGGGTCGGCGGTCGGGGCGCGCCGGTTCCTGCTGACATTGCCTCGGTCGGGTTTGCCCGTGGGCGGGTACCATCTGCGGCCGGTATTGTGGTACTGGAATGACGGGAAGTCCAAGGTTCGGGGGAGGGTTCGATTGAGGTTCTGGTTCCGGACGGGTAGAATTGTTATAGTATGGTTGTGGGTTAGGAGTATGGAGTTGGGCCGAATACTGGGTTGGGTTTTGGGTCAGGTTTGGGTAAACAGGTTGGTTTGGGTTTGGGTATGGGTATGGGGCTTGATGGGTATATGGATGGGTTGACTCGCTCGATGGGATGTGGTTCGGGCCCACTCCTACACTAGTCGTCGGACCCAGATATGGATGGGAAGGATCGAGGTTCGAGTTTTGGGGATAATAGGCTTGGTCTGAACTCGATCCCCGATCCAAGAGATTATGGGTCTGGTTTTGACCCGACTCAAATCCAAACTGGAGCTCCGTCCGGGTCCGATATGGGTCTGGGTCGGAAAGGGGTCCATCATGGGGATAAAATCTAACGAGTTGGATCTGGTTCGGGACAGCCCGCGAACCGGACCCAACGGGGTAAGCTGGTTGAAGGGGTTCTGGCGCCAGGCCCGTTCCCTGAGACCCAACGGACGGTCCCAGTGACACGGGCCCGGGCCCTGTAGTCAAGAGGGCTGGATCGGATCCCCCTGGGTTCAATCCAAACCGCAGGGCCCCCCCTGTTCCAGCGACTGCATATCCGCGCGCTAGGTCGGGGGGGTAGCCGATTGCTTCACCGGGTCGGGTCGACGGAATAGGGCCCGATGGAATACCCAGAGAACTGCTGGGGCCCTGTCGTCCCATCCCGGCCTGTAGTACCCCCAGTGGCCACGAGCTGGGGCCTACCGATGGGCCCAGCGTAATGCTGGGTCCCGATGGTTCGGGCTGGCCTGCGTCGTGGTCGTGGGGTGCTGGCACCCCAGAACTGGGCCCGAGGAAGGACCCAGTGGGACGCCGACTCCCTGCGGGGTCGAGTTTATTTGTGAGGCAGCCATGGTGGCTAACTGCCTTGAGTTCGGTACCCCTACAGAGGAAACGTCGCCCCTTTGAACGCCCCGAAGTTGCTGGAACGTACCCGGATTGGGAGTCTGCATCGGTGCCGTTGGGAGCGAAGGAACATGACTGTGCTGGAGTTGGGTCGACGGACAGACTGACGACAGAACAGGGTTCACGCCTGTCGCTGCGCCATCCACCCGATCTGCGCCGGCGACTGGTGGCCCGGATGCTTCAAGGGTCACCAGTCGTTCATCGAAACCATCCATTCTCTTTGATAGACTGGCAACATCCCTGCTCATCCGCAGCATATTTTCTTGGATTTTTGTAAGTATACCCATCACACGCAGCATCGGATCTTCGCTGCAAGCCTCCTCACGTTCCTCGCCGCGTACCGGATCGGTCCCTGCTTCAAGAGCCATCTCGCTGGTGAAGAAAGGGTGCGGCTCTGATACCACTTTGATGCAGCTGTGTTGGAGGAGTGAAACTAATGGCCCACCATGAATCGGTGTGGCTGAACTTCTTTATTATTTCAGAAATGTTCAATAAGAAATGGGAATATGCAATAAACAGTAAAGACACGTAAAGGAAAATAGCAATCAAATAAAGAATAGGAAAACTGCAGAAAAGAAGTCGGCTGGAGCTTTTTTTAATCTTCTCCCCCTCACGCAACCCTAGACAGGGCTTCTTAAAGACTGTTTACTGGACCGGGTCGTGGATCCAGATTTGGATCCGACCCACGATCCGGGTCAGTATCTCTTTGCAGCTGGTTCTGGGGTGTGCGAGCTCCACCACGCCTGACGTAGGTGCGCAGGGGTACCTCCCTGCGTCGTGGCTCCGTCCCTGCAAGTGAGTCATCTTCACGGGGTCCTTCATCTGCCCTGTGTGGTGGATCGAGTGGCACGATGGGCCCAATCGGGTCCTGCCCTGCATCACATTGTGTAGCCAAAAACTCCAGGTTGCCCTGGGTAGGACTAAATTCATTCAATATATGACCAAAAGCCACTTGACCCACTCTGTCAAGCCGCCAAGACATTTTATGCTTTCAAGAATTGATGTTGCACAAAGAAAAGCTCTTAGCCTGCTTCTGAAAAAAACTCTTGCCATGAATAACACTACAGAAAGACAAAAGCGAAGCAGTAGAATCCCCATGAAGTAATGTACAGGTCACTGGAGGTTTGGAGTAAGACTCAAAGAATACAAAGATCAAAACTTAGAAAAAAGGTTGCATAACCAATAAAGACATGAATCTAATTAACAAAGAATGATTGAAGCTAGAAAATATGCTCGCACAACCACTAAGCAGATCGTATTGAACTAAAGTTGACGACTAGCAAATTTTATCTACCTGAAAATATAATGTCCAAGAAACAACTATTATAATTTACACAAAAATTCATGGCATCAAAATAATCCCATCCAAATATTCCTGATGCATGATGAATTTCAACATCTGGACTTACTCAAAACAATCTAGCTATTGCTCGCAAAAATGTGCAGTTGCTGTTATTAAAAAGATAAAATGACATGTTTGGTGTTCTTTTCCAAACCTGGCATCCAAGTAAGGGCGACTTCTTTTCAGTTTGTTAACACAGACGCACACGCACGCATGCAGAGAGAGAGAGAGCATACACACAGTGGACTTGAGTGTACCATGCCAAAAGCACGGAAGCAGATCAGGTCATGCTGAGCGTTTTTGCTCATGCTGACATCGTGGCCATCCGATTTGCATTTTAAAAAGCTTAAAAGTCAACAAAACCACGTGGCATTCATCCAAAATGCAAACAGACGGCCACGATGTCGGCATGAGCAAAAACGCTCATGTTCAGCATGACCTGATCTGCTTCCCAAAGGCACAACCTAGTAACATTTGGAAGCTGCTTTGACACGGATTTCGATAGAAACCTGTAGGACTGGGTCCCCCCAACCTAGACCATGATAGACCCACTAGGTTCCCGCTAGAGGAGGATATGTTGCACAGTCAAAACCGAACCCCTTGTGTTTGTGTGCTCCAATCACTTTTAGGCCATAGCAAGGCCAGAAACTGGCAAGGGAGAATCATCCTTGCCAAATGCCAGTACCCCACCATGCTTCTAGCATCATGGTGGCCAGAACAAAACTACCACTATGCTTTACAAAAGACAAAACGAAACGCAGAAGCAAAATCAAATTCACAACAAGGAGGAGTGTGGCTTCGGTGCTCGCTAACCTTGTGTGCCAATGCATAGTGTCACTCTGATTCTTCCCATCTTCCTTGGGCAAATCTGATACAAGAACTGGAACTTTTGGGTCGCTCCCATCTTCATTAGCTTCACCAACAACAGTAATATTCCAAAAGAACAAGAAAAAGACCATTCAAAATCATGCCACCTTTACGTACTCAAAGCTTGGATTGAGAAATTTTGAATATGGCGTGAAACACATTCAAGTAATGAAAGGAAGAGAAATTTAACAAACTCAACAAAAAAAGAAAAAGAAAAAAGTGGAATCTGTGATAGAAATGAACCATTAGACGCGGCCTCGACTTCGCGAACAGGAACCACCCCAATCAATCCCTTCTCTTCCTTCTGCCAAAGCTCTTGTTCCACCAACTTCACACTGAACCAAAACTCCCAACAAAATTCACAAACATAACCAAAATCAATACTTCTCAACGAATTCATAAAAAACCCAATTCAAACCATCTCTTAACTCACTTTACACTTAGCAAAATCTCCCCACGATTCCTCAATCCACACAGACACGACTCCACCCCACTTGACACTAATAAAAACTCGAATAAAAACAGCAACCCCACGAAAGAACCCATCTCACAGCATGAACAAAAAACCTCCCAACAAAGTAGAAAACCCAAAAAAACAGAATCCAAACCGAATTCGTTCCTTCTCAATCAAATCAAACCAAACAAAAAACCCAAAGAAAGGATTCACCACCCATTACAGTTCACGTGAAATCCCCCAAAAGAACCTCGAAAATACTGAAAAAATGACTCGGTAAACGTACGGACAACCTGCTAGGAGTGGTACAACGGATTCGAATAATGGCGCCCGGCAGCAAAACCTTGTTCTTGAAGGGAAGGATGGCCAACCGGTTGGGCAATTCCACGGTCTCTGTCGCCATTTCTCTCGGGAATCTTGGGGCAGGTGGAGAAAGCTTCGAATTTGGGGAATTAGGGCTTCCTGCGGCTTCAGGAATCCACAAATTCAGACTGTCTCAGCTTTCAAATCAGCATATATGGAGAGAGAGAGAGAGAGTTGGGATTTTTTTTTCAGGTAGAGAGCTGGATGATGTAGAATTTTGAGGGCCATACCAGAATTGGACTCATCGAGTTTTAGTTTTAGTAGTAAATGGCTTCAAATCTAATTTGGAAGTTAATAAACCAAGCTGAACTTAGATTTGATATAAAAGATCTGCACTTTGGCGTGTAAATTATATAAAAATAAAGCCTCTAAAGTTTTTTTTATTTTTACTCGGAAAAACCGCCCCAGGCAAAAATTTACAAAAAAGAGTTTTAGAAGCTTTATTTTTAGATAATTTACACACCAAAGTAAAATATCTAAAAATAAAGTTTCAAATTTTTTTATTTTTATTTTTACCTGGGTGGTTTCTCCGAGTAAAAACAAAAAAGTTTTAGAAGCTTTATTTTTAGATAATTTACACGCCAAAGTGCAGATCGTCATTTCTCTAAAACTTTGGAAGTTCAATTTGTAAACGTCAAACCACATTTCTTTTTACACTTTTAAAGCTTTATGAGAAGCTTGTTTTTGGAGAATGCTAAGTTTGAAGCTTTATAAGAACTTGAAGTTCATTATTTTGTAGATATGCTTCTCGTGTTAAAAGAGTTGAACTTTTTAACACATATTTATTGTTATAAAACATAAATATAATATTAGTATTTATAGGCACAAATTTTGAACTTTTTATTCAAGTGATAATACGAATTTTATTTTATTTTATTTTATGTCACTTTTTGCTATCTTTTGTTGTCTTTTTAACCTAACCTTTTTTAGGATTCATAAAGACTTAATTAATAAGACAATTTTTTTTTTAAATCACTCTTTGCTGCACACTTCACACATGGCTTCTTGTTCTTGTGGCAGGATCATAGTTGCATAGAAACTCCCTCTACCTCTTCATTTCCCGTTTCAAGCATGTCAGTGCCAGGTACTGGTGCAAAATTGGTTTCAAAGACGTTTATTTACCATCCTATAAATAAAAGAAACCCATTTTTTTATTTTTACTCAAAGAAACCTTCCCAGGCACACTGAGACCTAGCTGCGCTCAGCCGATCGTACTTACGCTCTCTGTCCATATCAGCGTAAAATTCTGAGGGCTTACCCCTCCACCTCAGGGAGTCGTCAAGCTTTCAGCTTTGGCAAGGAGGTGACACTCATGGGATATGAACCCAAACTGCCCGTTAAATGCCTAGGACCCATCCCACTACCCCAAACCCCTTGGGTCAAAAAAGAAAAAAAAAACCATTTTTATTGTATAAGAAACTCACCTCCAATTATATTAGAAACAATTTCTTATACAGTTGAAACCATTACCAAACCTAGGGGTGAAAATTTCTGACACGACTCGCCAACCTGCTTCTTAGCCGGGTTCGAGTTTGGCTTAAACGGGTTTGTGTCGTAAACGGGCCGACCCGCCTAACCCATTTATTAAATGGGTCGGGTTCGTGTTAAGGGTATGCCAACCCGCCAACTCGTTTAACCCGTATATTATGTATTCACTTCCCTCTCCCTCCCTCTTCCTCCTTCTTCTTCATCTCGGTCGTCCATCGATGACCTCCGCCTCGTCCTCTCCTAATCTCTCCTCCTTCCTCGCCTCCGTCTCCAGAAACCCTAAGTCGCTGTCGCCCAGGTCGTGCTCTGCATCGCTCCCGGTCGAGAAGCGCCTCGGGGCCTTAGGCCCTCGTCGAGCCTCCACCAGATGGCGCGGGCATGGGATTGGCCCTGCCTGTGCAATGGATGTGTCCATCTCTGAGCAGCAAGGTGACGAGCCGTCGTCTGTCGTCGGTGATGGTCGAAAGTGGATTCTGGTGGTTCTGTTTGTAGCGCTGCCCAAGGGGGAGAGGAGGGTCATCATCTAGAATGGGGAGACAATCATGTTCTTGTGGTACAAGGATGAGATCTTCACGATTGAGAATTGGTCGCCAGTCGAGGGCACCTACAGCGAGCGAGGGCCTCCTCAATGCGAAGCTCACGCAGGTTTTTTACCCGTTTACCCGAACCTGACCCGCCAACCCGTTTACCCGACTCGACCTGTTTATTAAATGGATTAACCATGTTGTGTCGGGTTACCCGTTTAATAAATGGGTAGGGTTTGTGTTTGCCACAGCCGACCCGTTTAATAAACGGGTCAGGTTTGTGTTGAGGTATGCTGACCCGCCCACACTACTCGCCAACCCGACCCGATTGCCACCCCTAACCAAACTCCATTACATTGTTTGGTGGTATCAGTCATTGTAATATGTTATACACAAGGACTGCTAATCAAAATACAATAACATATTAATCTAAAATGACCCTTTATTTTACGTAACACGGATCCCATCATTTCAAATAGGATGGATTGATGGAATCAAAGACAGTATCATGATGTAAATCAAATTACAATACAACATGATATACATGTAATACAATTGATTCAAATCGTAACAGGGTTCAAGCATGTCATGTTTTGTTTTAAACCAAAATCCAGACGAAGGCAACAAATCAAACATATGCATAGAACAGAATAAGAACAACAACAACAAAATCATGTTAATATTCTGTAACAGGCTAAGGCATATAAAAATACTCCACTTAGAGAAGATTCGCCCCCACATACGGTGCAAATAGGGTCTGGTGTCCTTCCCCCAGGATACAATAGCCTTGATGATTTGAATCAGTGCACTCTGATGATAGATCACCCTTCGAAAACAACATCTGTGAACGACTGCTGCAAAACCCCCTTTTTCGAGAAACGCTCTTCAGAGAGAAAGCAAAAGAAAACAAAGAGAGAGAAAAAAACACTGTGAAGAGTCTCTAGCGTATTCGTAATTGCAGCCCTCTAACTACGTTTTATAATCCCTGAACGGATACTAAAAGGTGAAGAAGACTCGTTACCTGTTACGAAGTAACATGACCCGTCAACGGAACAATCTGTTATTCATTTCTCTTTTCTCATTATTTAATCCAAATAAAAATAATTAATGCAGAACAAAAAGAACATTGGACTTAGATATTGGATATGGCACCCAAACTCGAACCTGAACCCAGCTCGATACGGCATAGTGGGCTGGCACACGCGCGTGTGTGTGTAGTAATCATCTCATCCCCTTGTTCTTTGGAACAAGTGATAGAATCTCCATGTTAGTTATAAATCCCACAACCTTTTTGAGATTCTTCCATATGGGACTATTCCACATCATCAAAGTCTAAAAAAAGCTCCATAAAGAAATGGTCCCCAAATTATTTTCTTCTTTGAATTAATATATTTTTCTGTTCTTATATCCAACATTGTCTCACAAATTCAAAGAATAAAAACAGGAGGAAACAAGGATGCGATATGGAGTAATCTGCAGCAGGACATATCATGCTTTCAGTATTGGTACCTTTCGGTTTGAACCACTACCTTAGTTGGTTAACTTTACCCCCACAGAAACGAAGTGAACTAATGTCTTGAACTTGAACTTTTGATGTATGAGTATCCATTAGCAACAACATGATAAAAGTTCTTGTTGTAATCTTTAGGGACAGTGCGTTAAAGGTCATGCGCCTGAATCCTGTTTCATGAGTGACTTCAGAAATAACCCAATTCCTTAAACTGCGGTCACACAGTCACACTCACATAGGTGGGCTTCTCCAGAGATGCACTACTAATATCTCGCCTAGAAGACTTTGAACCCATTCAGAGTTTTCACTCTTCTTTTACTTGCAGCTATAACACATTTCCAGAGTAATTAGAGAAACGGACACAGATACATAGTATCACATTAGAAAGGTGTTATCCAGTTCATCCTACAACTTATTATTACCTCATTGAACCTACTTTGTAGGATCTCCACTCAGATAGGTTAAGTTGTCACTGTAGATGAACTACTGATGAGTTTCAGTCTCATCCCCTCTCTGGATTTCAAGACTAATGACTTATATAGTCCTTTTTTTTATGGATCAAGTGTGTTCTCTTTTGATCCGACATAGTCTACAACAACCACTAACTGAGACACCGGTTCCCTTACAGATTTTATTCTAATTTGGATGTGTTTTCTCTGTTTTTTATTATAGTTTGTGCTTTTGATCTTTGCAATTGTAGTCATATTATCACAATGCCCAGATATTGCAGGAATTGGTTTGCTCATTAAAGAAAGTTCCTTTAACCATTCACCTTCCATTTCTGTGATATCTAAAGCACAGAGCTCAACCTCAAAAGTAGACCGTAACAAGATGGTCTGCTTTACTGACCTCTAGACGACTGCATCGTCACCCAAGGTAAATATACCTTGTTATGCCATAACTCCTAGAGTTCATGGCTATCCTGCTTGCATCACTATATCCCTCAAGAACGACAGAGAATCTCTTGTAATGTAAACTCAAGGAAATAATTTCTTTCAGGTACCTAAGTACCCTGTCCAATGTCTTCCAATGAGTGCGATTTGGACAACTTGTGTATCTACTTAATTTTGTCACATAGAACGAAATATTTGGTCCCGTGCAATTTGCAAGATACATCAAACTTTCAATAATCTGAGGATACCTTAATTGAGACACAGAAACACCAGTCGTATTCTTATAAAGATGAGTAAAAGGGTCATATGGCATTGCTACAGGTCTTCTTTTGTCATAGCCAAATTTTTTAAGTATTTTCTCAACAAAGTGAGATTGAGAAATAGTTATTCCATCAGCTGAACGAGTCAGCTTTAAGCCTAAGATCATATTTGCAATTCTCATATCCTTCATATCAAATTTACTACTAAGAAATGACTTTGTCTCATTCACAATTCTCATATTGGAACCAAATAATAGAATATCATCTACATGCAGGCATAAAATGATGCATGCATCACTTTTAACTTTGTAATAAATATATTTATCAGATTCATTGACCATAAAGCCAAATGATAAAATAACTTTATCAACTTTCTCATGCCATTGTTTAGGGGCTTGTTTCAATCCATATAATGACTTAACAAGTCTACAAACTTTATTTTCATTATCGGGAGCTACAAAACCCTCAGATTGATCAATATAGATCTCTTCTTCAAGATCGCCATGCAAAAAATGTAGTCTTTACGTCCATTTGATGGACCGAGAGATCATAAATGGAGGCCAATGCAACTGAAGAATAGGTGTCAAAATAATTTATTCATTCTTTTTATTTGAACCCCTTGGCAACCAGTCTAGCCTTGTACTTATCAATGGATTTATCTGGTTTTAACTTCTTCTTAAAGATCTATTTGCACCCAATAGTGGAGCTACAACGAGGGAGGTCAACCAGTTCCCAAATGTCATTAGAGACAATGGAGTTCATTTCACTCTTTATGGCTTTTTTCCAATGTCTTGCTTCAGGTGGAGTCATTGCATCTTGGAAAGTGAGAGAATCATCCTCGATCAGGTAAGTGATATAATCACTTCTCAAATCCTTGGTAATCTGTGGTCTCTTGCTCCTTCTTGGTTCAACCACTTTCTCGAACTCATTTGGTTCAGAATGAGAACAAAATGACTCAACCCCCGCATCTGTCATCCTTTCCACATGTTTGAGAATATAACTAGATGTTGAAGGTACATCTAAAGAAAAATGGTTCTGAGGTACACCAACTTTCATGAAAAATACATCATTAAAGAATGTCGCTTCTTGAAGCTCAAAATAAAGTTTACATCTATGCTAGATATCCCAGACTTAATAACTAAGAACTTATAGGCATAGTTGTTCTCTACATAACCCCAAAAGACAACATCTATGGTTTTAGGACCCAACTTTTTTCTGTTGTGCTCTAGGACAAGTACCTTTGCAAGGCAGCCCCACACTTTGAGGTATTTTAAGCTAGATTTCCTATTTCTATAGAGTTCAAATAAGCTAATATCCTTATGCTTCTGGGAAACTCTATTCAGAATATGACAAGCCGTATTCAGAGCATTCTTCTACATATATAATCCAGAACTCCCAAGTAGAGCATTTATCATATCAGTTAGGGTTTTATTCTTTCTTTCTGCAATTTTATTAAATTGAGGAGAATATGAACCAGTAAACTCATGAACTATGCCAACGGATTGGCAATATTTATCAAGTTTGTTAGACATATATTCTTCCCCTCTATTAGACCTCAAACTTTTAAGTTTTCTACCAGTTTATGTTTCTACTTCATTCTTAAAAATAAGAAACTTATCAAAAACTTCATCTTTTGATTTTAGCAGATACACATAACAACATTTAGTGTCATCATCTATAAAAGTGATAAAGTACTTTTCATGATTTTTAGTTAACACTCCATTAAACTCACAGATATCTGTGTGCACCAAATCCAATATTTTAGAATCTCTATCAATCGTATAAAATAGTTTCTTACATTGTTTTGCTTGCACATAAATTTCATATTTTTTAGTTTTATCTATGGAATATTCAGGAATCATCTTCAAGTTCATCATACGTTCTACAAAATTAAAATTCACATGACCCAATCTATTATGTTATAAATCAGATGATTATATATTGTAAGCAACATTAGACAATAAATTAAAAAAAATATCATTATCTAATTTATTACTGCAAACATGTTCAACATGAAGTTTAAACATCTAAATATCTCTTGCCAACAAATATTTTAGAATGCAAAATAACAACTTCATTACATTTAAAGTTAAATTCATAACCATCTCTAACTAGACATGAACCACTTAAAATATTTCTTCTAACTATAGGTACATGGTGCACTCTGTGTAGAGATAAAACTCGTCCTGAAAGAAACTTCAGGTCCACGCGTCCAATCTCCAATACCTTTGCAGTCGTGAAGTTCTCCATAGTCACAGATCTACCTTTAGCAGCCTGGTAAGAGGCAAAGACAGACTTATCAGCACAAACATGCACATTAGCCCCAGTATCAACCAGCTACTCAGTTGGCTCATAAACATGATAGATTTGAGAGTTAACAAAAACATACCCAACGCTGGTCCCAATGACCTCAGTCACCATATTGACTTGAGGAGTACCATCTGTGGTCCCATGAGCTTTGGCCTTTTTGGAAGAATATTCCTTGGCCCAGTGTCCAACCTGTTCACAGTTCCAACAAGGTTTGTTCTTTGTTTTTTTCTAGATTTTGGCCTTAGGTTTGAATTATTTTTTTATTGCAGGTTTTAACTTTTTGTCCCTTGCCTTTAAATGATCCGGTCATCATATTCACTTTAGGATGTTCAGTTGGCATCACAACTTATTTATGACTCCTATGCTCTTGCTCAATGTCTATGGATATCATAAGATCATCCAAGGAGATCTTTCCTCTACGGTGCTTGAGATACATGCCAAAGTCTACCCAAGATTTAGAAAATTTTTCCACGATGGTCATTACTTGCAACTTCTCAGGAAGTTTCATATCAACCTCAGCCAAATTATGAAGCAATAATAGAAACTCATGTGCATGTTCAGTGACTGACTTGTCCTCAACCATCTGATATTTTAGAAACTTGGCAACAGAGTACTTATCAAGAACTTGATCTTCGATATTGTACTTTTTGTCAAGTTGATCCCATATGACTTTAGCAGTGGTAAAAGAAGAACTGTATACATCGAACAAAGTGTTGGATAGAGCCAACAGAATGCAACCACGACATATACCATCCTTCTCTTTTCACTCTACAGCCGCAGTAATAGCGGTGAGATCAGGATGATCAGTCTCAGAAACTGAAGGGCATTCAAACTTTAGAATAGAAATCAAGCCTATAGTCGTGAACCATATTTTCATGCGTGTTGCCAGCACTTGAAATTCTGACCGGTAAAATTTTCAGGCATACCGGACATGTCTACTTTCGGTATAAACTCGATGACATCGACATGCTTCAAATCTTCTCTAAGACTGATAGAATCAAAGACAATGTCATGATGTAAATCAGATTACAATACAACATGATATACATGTAATACAATTGATTCAATTCGTAATAGGGTTCAAGCATGTCATGTTCTGTTTTAAACCAAAATCCAGACGAATGCAACAAATCAAACATATGCACAAAATATAATAAGAACAAAAATGAAATCATGTTAATATTCTGTAACAGGCTAAGGCGTATAAAAATACTCTCTTAGAGAAGATTCACTCCCACATACGGTGCAAAGAGGGTCCAACATCCTTTCCTTAGGATACAATAGCCTCAGTGATATGAATCGGTGCACTCTGATGATAGATCATCCTTCGAAAACAACCTCTGTGAACAACTGCTGCAGAACCCCCCTTTTCGAGAAATGCCCTTCAGAGAGAAAGCAAAAGAAAACAGAGAGAGAGAGAGAAACACTGTGAAGAGTCTCCAGCGTATTCGTACACACAGCCCTCTAACCACGTTTTATAATCCCTGAACGGATACCGTTACCTGTTACGAAGTAACGTGACCCATCAACGGAACGATCCATTATCTATTTCTCGTTTCTAATTATTTAATCCAAATAAAACTAATTAATGCAGGACAAAAATAACATTGGACTTACATAATGGACATGGCCCTAAAGGGCCAATTACCCGAACCCGAACCCAAACTCGAACTCGGCTCAGCTCGATACGGCGCGGCGGGTGAGCGCACGTGTGGTAACCATCCCATCCTCTTGTTCTTTAGAACAAGTGATAGAATCTTCACGTAGGTTATAAACCCCACAACCTTTTTGAGATTCTTCAATATGAGACTATTCCACATCATCAAAGTTTAAAAAGAACTCCATAAAAGAGTGATCCTCAAATTGCTTTCTTCTTTGAATTAATATACTCTTATCTTCTTACATCCAACATGGGTTCCATCCTACATTTAATTTTAGCCATCCAATCAATGGTTATGATTGATTCACATTTTCACTTAAATGTGGACTGATTCTAGCTGCCACATGGTTCAAGTGGATGGCTAGGATCTACATAGGATGGAACTCATTCTATGTCAAATGATGGGATCCGTGTTCCAACTCACACTTGAGGAGAGAGGAAAAAGAGAGCTTGAAGTGCATCACAACATCCACCCACTCGCTCCATCAACATCCATGCAAAAGCTTCAGAAATTGTTGACAGTTTTGTCCAGTCAATATATTGAATGTATTGTGTATTGATTGTTGAATTTAGGGTTTATTGTTTTATGCAAGGGTTGTGTTGCTGTGTTTTGTTCTTAGCATTCCTTTTATCTCAATAAATATATGATGTCATTATTCTTATAAGACAAATGATGCTATACAATTTTCAAAAACTCATATCATGGTTGAGAAAACTGCATACCAAAATTTTTACAATCACGTTTCAATTAAACTGTACCTAAAACATCTGAAGGCCTTGCTTTCCCATACCTGTGTCCCGCACTTATCTTGTCAACTTTGAGTGGAACAACATTGGAGAAAATGGGGAATGGTTTTCTCCGCACCCTGTTTGGCTGCACCTAATAAGTAGCCAATGATCCTTCATGTCTTTACGAGTAAAATATGATTTTCAAGTGCACATAAAGAACGTTGGTGAGAATTAGGTGGAAGTTGGGCCCTTTGAGAGCATTGGGGGACAGTTTCCATGATTCCAACAACTATATAACCCACATATCTTAATTTCTTTTAATAATTGTATAAGGTCTTGAATATTTTAGGGTACTTTGGTTGCATCTGTGCTTTTGAATCATATAAGGTTTAGAAAGTCGATCTCATTTGAACAATACGCCAAAGCAATCAAACATAAAACTTTTTGGGCACCGAGAATCTTAAAAACAAGCTTTACAAAAAGTGAGTTGTCACAAATCTCAAATATGAGATTTAGAAAGCGAATCTCATTTATTTATGTAAGATTCACTTTCTCATGAATTTTATAAGATTTTGAAAGTGAATCTCTTTTGAACAGTATTTTTACTTTTCAAAAACACAACCAATGAACCCTTATATTTTATTCGCATCTTCATAAAAGGAGACTTTTTGGGGTTTGGCACATGGAAAGTAGAAACATTTTAATCTACTAATTGGATTTTCTAACTCTTATCAAATCCAATTAAATAAATAGTCAATACTCATATCTTACAGTAGGGTTTGCAGATTTCACTACAAAATATATCATAAAAAATGCTAAATACACCAAAGATCTCTTTGTTAGCCCGTTTGGATTGAAGTAAAACTTGCTCCATTAGGTTTTGTGCATGGATTCCATCCATGGAGAAAAGAGCAGGCTATTTGACGATAAAAAAAACTGAGAAATGAATTACATAGATTAGAAATCATTTTTTATGCAGCATCGCTGCATGCTTAACATGCAGCTTCACATCTGCTGATCATCCATCTCAATATCTTTTGAGATATCTGGAGAAATGTTAAGATGAACAGCTGTCAGGCAACGACTATGCATATAATGTGAAGTCTATAGCTGAACTCAATAACCAACATATTGTGTAAGGCCTCTTTGGTTACCCGAGTGGCAGTGGGCTCGGGGAGAAAGTGCTGACCTCTTCATCGCATGTTCAACTCCCACCCGGAGGGTGTCTCTAACTGGTGGCTTGGTAAGGGCTTTGGTGTTGGTGACCCCATCCACAGTTTACAGGGGTTAGGGCCTGTTAAGTGACCCAGTTCTTTGGGGGCTCCTCGTCATTAAAAGCCAAAAAAAAAAAAAAAAAATTGTGTGTGGGCACTTTCTTTAGTACAAGGCGATTCCTGAAGTCCAGGATTCCAACATATCAGTAAATGGGTGTGTTTGTGTAAGAGGGAAGTTGATGGTAAAAAGATATTTATTGATTATGGTTCCTAGAAATCCGCATCATGACGAGGAATTACTTTTCATGTCTTTTTATGACAGGAGAAATACGGTCTTTAAGGATCGCTGGGATCCGTGTTTGCTGCCTCTTTTGAGGATTCTTCACCAACACCGTTATATATATATATATATATATATATATATATATATATATATATATATAAGAACTAATGTGTGAACCACAATTTTGATGGTTTTTATTTCTTTTCTCTTGAATCTAACCACACGGATGTGACCCACATGCTTGATTTTATAAGAATTCATTCTTAAATCATCTGATTTTGATGTATAAATGATATTTTTTTAGGGCTTTAAAATCAATGGCTATTTAAGTATTTAAAAATTATATATTTTTTTATAAAAATACATTATTCAACGGTTGATTCTTAGCAAATTTATAATGCCAAGCACGGTTGGATTTGCAAAAAAAAAGTATTGAAAACACCCATATTTTTAGTTCTCATATTCTAGTGACTATATATACATATATAAGCATCAAGGATATGGTAAAATGCATATTTAGCTGTTCAGGCTTCAAATATTTAAGATGAATTATGAACTTTTTTAAAAGTTCACTCAAATGACAGCTTGAATTACTTTTTATTCACTTAACTCTAGTTTAACTCCTTTTCTTTTCTTTTTGGTTAGGCAAGCTGAGAGAGATAACCTTCGCTGTATTCAAACTTGAGACCATGTAGTTACGATAATCTGACCTTAACCAATGTTGTCTGGTACTAGACCTTTGTTCAGTTTTCAAATCGAGTTAAGGAGTCTGCCAATTCCAATTTTGAATTGAATGGAATCGAATTAGCCAATTTTTAACCAGCAGATGACAAGTAAGAAAATATAAAAAAAATAAAAAATATAAAAAAAGTATTTTATACTACTTTTAAAATTTATTTTATAAATAAGCTAAATCAACTTAGTTTCATATGAATTTTTTGGCAATACTATTGACCTTAACCATCAAACTATCTCATTAGACCCTCATCTAAGGGTGGCCAACCGGCCCGCCATGGGCCGGGTTTGGGCTATAATTTTAAGCCCGAGCCCGTTAGGTATCAGGCTGAAACCTGGCCTGTTATATATGTGGGCCGGACTCGATCCTACTCATGGGCTATCGGCCCGGCCCATTGAGCTTGAATTATTTATTAAATTTTTTAATAATATTATTTTTTTAAAAATTAACTATTATATAGTAACTTGAATAACTATTATTATTTACCTAATTAGTTACATGGGAACTTGTTATTTGTTAATTATTACTATTTACTTGAATTAGTTACACTAATTAAGAATTAGTTGCATGGTAACTTACTACTCTCATTAACCCAGAATTTCAGTCAAATATTTATGCATTTTAAGATTGGATTAGGCCGGCCCAAACCCACCCCGCTTCACATTAGCTCGTTGGGTCAATGGGCTGGGCCATGAGCTTCTCTTCAAACCCCAGCCCGTTACGAACCGGGCCAAAACCATGTTCGTTTGCCTGATGGCCCACCCCTACCCTCATCTAGTTAACTTTTAAAAATAACTATTTTAACCTTTTTCTTTATAATGATCAAATCTCACTTTTGTGGCTACATTAATTAAGAGTAAATAATAATTTCGCAGTGTAACCAAAGGAGTAATTTCTGGAAAAAAGATGAGTCATTTTCTTTAAACATAAAACATTTGAGGTGGCCAAAAGTAACTTCATCATATTCTAAGCGTCTATATGTAAATTACCCACATACTCCTTAGAGAAAAGCGTCAATCCATCACCAAGGACATAATAATCATTTTCTTACGTTGTGATGACAACCAGCGCCGTATTTTCGTCCAGATATTTTTTTCCTCCCCTCCCAAAAACGGTAATGAAATTGGAAGCCGTTTGATTTTGAACTTTGAAGGTGGTCTAAATCACGTGAAGTTGTGGCATCACCGTAAATTTCTTGAAGTTGGATACTTCTTTTCTACAGCCCACGCGGTTGGGAGATTGATCAGACGCCTCCCGGCACCGTCTAAGATTTTCGTCAGGTCTGTCTGACAAAAGATACTTTAGGGATGTAAACGGTTTGGGTGCAACTCGATACCGACAAACCCAAATCCGACAAAAACCCAAATCCGACAAAATATCCGACCCAATTAAGTGTAAATACCAGGTTTTAAGCTAGTCAGATTCGGGTTTAGTTTTATCTTTTTCTATTCAAATCCGAATCCAACTCCAAACCCGATTAAGTAAGACTTGATAATGCCTACTGCTTACGTCCCTAATGACACTTTTTCGTGATCAATGGATCTGGATCTTTACCCTTACCCAACCCGACCTTGATCATTCTTGGTAGGAACTGGACCAAGAAAATAAGATATCCTGCCCTCAATCTACGTCTGAGTATGTTATATGGAGATTGATCAGGACCCGAGATAGGATCATTGGCATGGCAATATCTCGACTCCTTAGGTTGGTTCCAAATAAGAGAATGTGTCCCAATTGGATCCCAATCCATACCCAGTTAAGGTTCTCAAATCTAAATATTTGTCAGTTCTATTGCAGCATATATACAGCAGGGATGATAAGACAGCTTAACTGGTATAATTAGGGATGGCAGTGCACCTGTGGACAAGGTCTCCAACCCCGCCCCGTCTCAAAATTCTTTCCTCCATCTCCGCCTTCATTCTTGCATGGGTTTTGATTTTAACCTTCATCCCCGATTCAAACGGGGCGGGATGAGGCCTCATTTCTCTTCGGTCCACTGCCATCCCTAAAGGTATTTTAGTTGTTTTACTAATGGGGATCGGAAATGGGTCGGGGAAAAGCATAAGTCCATCGTCACCTCCATCCCCACACGGGTTTTTATTTTAATCTTCGGGGCCACATTTTTCCCAGTCTCTTGCCACCCTTAGGTATAATTGCACTATCTTAGCCAAGGAGCCCACTCGCATAGCTTGCTTAAATAAAAAAGTGAAAAAAATATCTAGAGATATCAATGGTTTCAATTGGGATCGGATATGACTAATACTGTATTTGGCTAATGAGATGGTGGCTAGACAGATTCAAATTCATATTCAAATTTGGATAGTGAAAAGCTCGTACTAAATCCACTTTTTTACACTATAATGGATTCAGATATTTGTGATATTCAGTAGCAAAAAATAAAAACTATTTTCACATCCTATTATAATCATATATGGTTTTTGGCTTACCAAATGCAATTAAATGAAATCATACTAGGTCGAATATTGAATAAAATCAGATTCATCGACATCTTTGTAAGCAACAATGATACATCTCTTCAAGCTATGGAAATAGTTAGGTTTATCGTTTGACAGCGGAGCAAGAAACTTTGACGTTATCTTCAAAGTTTAAACTAATGGTACCACCGTGGGGGTCGCCCTCTTTGGCCAGCGGGTTGGTTATGTGGGTGCTGTGACGAAGGAACCAAATCAAACTCTGCTAGCGCACGTAAGACAGAGTGATCGCGGTCCCCACCCAGGGTTTTCTTCCCTTCAGCAAGGATTTCTTGTCATAAAAAACAAAAAAGTTTAAACAAACGGTGAATGGTTCACGTTGGAATCGTCCACCCTACACCCACTCGTGACATACCTTTCAAGAGGAAATCACGCTGATATGCCAAAACTGTTCATAATAAATAGCTGTTTTTTTTTTTTTGTGTGTGTGGCCTAGTAGAGCTTTATCCAAGGAGCTCTTGGATAAAATATGCTTAATATCAACTTTGTTCACGAGACAACCTTGAAGAAACCCAAGAAATCTTTCTACCCAACTAAAAGTCTTGTTGGCATCAAAGTCTAAAGCTAGGCCACTAACCTTTTTCATCCATCCCTCCTTTGAAACCCTTCACCAACATGGACCAAAAAAATGACTAAAGTGCACAAACCTGCTGCCCTTCGAGTTCCTAAGCCACCAACTTTTTTTTTATTTTCTCTACAAGGAAAAGAAGCCACCGTTATGGTTCGGACATCCTGTTATGGACCAAGAGGTGCCACGTTATTAGTGTCTCTGTTTCCTTGTTTGCAGTGTAAAACTCTATAGTTTCTCCATGTTTAGACCAAGAGATGCCACATTGCATGATATAGTTGCTTTTGACTTCAAACATAAAGCAAAGGGATGCAAACTTCAAGTATCTCATTGGTGACATCTTTCAACTTTGAACACTTTAAACCGACCACTGTGGGCAATGACTCACCTACTTTATACCCTAACATTTACTCCTGATTTTGATTTCAACGGTCAAATAGGGAACCGGATCAGGTCATGCTGAACATGAGCTTCTTTTTTGTTCATGCCAACATCGTGGCCGTTAGTTTCGTATTTTGAAAAGTTAAAAAGTCAGCATAACAGTTATATGCTACGTGGCATTCATCCAAAATGCAAACAGACGGCCACGATATTGGCATGAGCAAAAAGCTCATGTTCAGCACCACCTGATCTGCTTCTGTCCAATAGCCACTATGAGCCTTTTCAAGAAATTCAGAACTTTCCTTCCCCTTACCTAAAGATATCATTTCATCTTGACATTGCTATTTAATAACAATAAAATATTTATGAATCAACGTTTCAATGATACCATATGTACATGTGAGTCTTGCAAACGTTTGTTTTATCTTTTAGAAAGTAGGCCAGCAAATTATGCACCAGAGGCATGTGGTGAAAGATAGAAAAGGTGAATTTCACATGCCAAGGTATCAAGTCCAGCACGGCTGCTTTTGGTTTGTTCTGTTTTGTTTTTCTTGTTTTTTGATATTTACATCGAGAAACCACCCGGAAGTTTAGAGCATAGTGACAAATATCGTGAGATTTATGAAAATCTCGCGATAATATCGTGAGAAATTGCTTGAAAGTTTAAAACGGCAATTTCTCACGAGATTTTCAAAATCTCGCAAGATTTATGAAAAAAACATAAATACCGTGATTTAAATGCAATATTTACGTTTTAAATGGCTATTTATCGTGAAAAAATGTGTATTTTTATTTTTAAATATTTTTACTAAGATTTTCTTATAAAAAATAAATTTTATATTTTTTAATTTATTTTTTTATTGCCGAGATTTTGCCGAAAAAAATACGAGATTTATGAAAATTTTTCAATTTCTCACAAGTTTTTGAAAAATGAGAAATTGCATTTTAAAACGTTTGTCACTATGGTTTAGAGACCCAACCGTGCTTGCTTTGCCTGCCGTACTTAAGACCGATGTCTTGTTTTTCTTGTTTGCTTAACCAAATTCCAAAAATTATCTCATAAAAATACGAAAACACATGCCAAGTAGCACTATAGGAAAATCAATCTTTAATCAAGCTCATGAATGCTGCTAAAGCTGCCCTAAATCACCACTAATTGCTGAACAGTGATTCATTAAATCACCACTAGAATGCTCTAGATTTTCAAAAATAATACTTAGTAAAATTTTTATGGATTTTTTTTCCAGCAAAATTTAGAAAAAGTTTTTAGCAACAAAAATAAACGATAATGAGTCATCGATTTTAGAAAACACTAGGCAAGTTACATGTACGTAACCAAACACTCATTGACCACCAAAGTATTTTATTTATCAAAATGAGTTATTTATCACAAACATTACTGCCTGTAAAAACAATATTATATGAAACTAATTTTATAAATAAAAATGTTTAACACTATCTAGAGAAACCCTAAAACTTGATGCCGCCCTGCTTCGCATATCATATCGCAGGTTCAGTACATGTACTTCCCATAAAACGGGGTCAGAATCATCGCTGATCCGGTAAAAAAACATTCAAATTCAAAGCAAGTATACAACAAACAACAACAACAACTACTCCTTCATCCCAAAATAATTGGGGTCGGCGATATGAACCAACAAAGAAAATCATTCTGGGTCTTCCACATGAATCCTTCTCCTCCAATCATTTCTATCCAATGCCATGTCCTCGGTGAGGTTGAAAGCATTCATATCCTTTCCTATCGTCTCCATCCAAGTCTTCCTAGGCCTACCCCGACCTTTTTTAACTAATATATTTTTCCATTTCTCCATCCTTCTAACTGGAGCATCATTAGACCTTCGTCGAATATGTCCAAACCACCGTAAACGATTCTCTCTCATCTTATTTTCAAAGCAAGTATAAACTATGAAAATAAAAAAAAAACCTCTTAAGGCCGCAGTTCAGAACAACATCACTCAAGTACCCACGACTTAGCGTATAACACGAACAACCTCTTTAGGGCTATGATTGAAACATCATATCTAAAGTCTCCACGACTTGGAATATCGATATCTCACAAATCCAATCAAGTGCGCCTCAAGCTTAACGTAGTTGTGCGGATATAACTTGAGTCTTTTATCCAATCGGTCAAGCAATGTATCGCTGACTATACCTTTCACAAGGTTATGCATGAGTCATAATAACAACACACATTCATTCATTCATCGCTACACTTATAACTAATGCATTGTTTTGATATTAACTCGTTCACCCTTGGTACACAAGAGAACTTGTCTTCGATATCAAACAAAGCTATTTGAGGGTTTATTATGTTATGTATTTTGTATACCCTAAATGACTGAGTGACCCTGTCCATGGTGGGACGCTAGTCAAAAGCTTATATTGAGATAACCTCACTATGCCAGTTCAGATGCATCATTCTACTGTAGTAGTGAGGTTCAATCCCTAAATCTTAAGGATAACTTGACCTCCAAACCTCCTGAGTGATAGGAGGTCCCTTGAACTCTTTGGTTCATACATAATTCATGTCACTTGCGGTTGTACCATCACTATATGCCACGACGAGCATAAGTCCTGAAAGGGTTCGACAACATAATCTCTTTTAATAGGACTTTAAATGCTACTTGGGCAAACTAATGCATTGTGCACTAAAGGAAATATGTACCCAACCCCATTCAGTATCACGAAGCATGGGCAGCCTGTGTGGTCCAGAGACTATCGTTATGTTTTATTCTTATGTATGCAAGACTTCGCTCTCAACATCTACAATCTTCACGAGCGCTTCACCCCTTTCGGCTAGACAACCAACTCCGACACAACAGCCCTTACAAGTCTTGTTGTATAACAATATTTCATATGAGCATACATAGACAACAATCACTTTGGATTGACTACTCGGCGTATATACCTGCAATAAGCATTGGCCTAGTCAAGACACAATGACTACTCTGGCATATCTACCCTTACGAGTATGGTGCCCTTACAGGTGAAGGTGAAACAAGTCATTTAGACAGAGTTCTGACAACAGTGCATCATCGTGCCATTCAAACTAGCTCAGGCAAGTATTTTGCTAAAAAATTTGGTAGCACTTCCTCTTTTTGACGAAGGAAGCATGACAATCATTTTTTCTTATAGAAAGTAACTTGTTAGAATTTTGGCAGCACCTCCTCTTTTTGATGGAGAAAGCATTACACTCTTTTTAAGCTAGGTGAGCATCTTTCAGAAAATTTGGCAGCACCTCCTCTCTTTGACGAAGAAAGTATTTCACACTTTTAAACTCGGTGAGCATCTTTTCAAAAAATTTGGCAGCACTTTCTTTCTTTGATGGAGGAAACACTACACTTAATCGAAAATAGATGTGAATCGTTGTGTGTACTTTGCATCTACTATGGTTTGTTGAAAACCCAGGCCTTAGATAGGCCATACGCAAGTGACTTAAGTATTTACATAAAAGCGATTTTGCGCAAAAAGCAAAACCTTTTCAATAAGGGTTTCTTTTGCCAAACAAAGTCTTGATCGAGGATGGGTATATGGAATCACATTTGGCAATAGGAGTGGATCTCCATAGGAGTCTGTGCACAATATAGCGTGACAGCGTAAGTAAAGTATATATAAGGTCATGCTGGTAAAACTGAACTAAATAACTTGCAGAAAGCAAATACATATATATTTGTGAAAAGCAGGGGCCTTAGCACCGATCAACACGATGACAATCTTAAATAGATATATATTGAGAAAAGCAGGAGCCTTGACACCGTTCGACGTAACATTAATATCAAAAACATAAGAAAATACATATATATTGCGGAAAGTAGGAGCCTTGGCATCGTTTGGTACAACGACAATCTCAAATACATAAGCAAATATATATATATATATATATATATATTACGAAAAGTAAGAGCCTTAACACTGTTCAACGCGATGACAATCTCAAAAGCATAAGTAAATACATATATATTGAGAAAAGTAAAACTTTGGCATTGTTTGGTGCGTAAACCTGTCCAAGCTAGGCGACGGTGCTCAAACGAGGTAGTTGAGGCACTCCTAGGTTGTAGTTGGCATGTCCTTTATGTCCGGTACGGTCATAACCAAGAGTGTCTCTTGCAGAACTCAATGGTTGGGCAATACGATGAGGTTTAAATCAAAACCAGATTGGACCTAGTTTAAGTCCAACTGGGTTTGACCCTACCTCAAGTGGGCTAGGCTAGGTCAGATGAGTTGGACCTAGTCAAGGAAATGATAGAGGAGGTCAAGCAGTCAAGGCTAATGGGTTTTGTTCCAACTAGGTTTGATTTACGTCAGGTGAATCCAAGCTCACCTCAAATAGACCCAGTTTAGGTCAAGTGAGCTTGATCTAGGCTAAGACCAACATAATGGTAGATAGAGAAAAGCTAACCTGATAGGTCAAGTGGATCTTGACCAATTGGGCTCAGTCTAGACTGGGCAGGTCCAAGCTCATTGCAAGTGGGCTTAGTCTAAATTAGAACCAAGAGAGAGAAGAGAGAAAGAGGAGAGAGAGAGGGCTAAATTTTTTTCTAAAAAGAGGGGGTCTCCTTTTATTTATAAGCAAAAATATAGATCTTGGATCTAGATAACCCAGTGATCCAAGAACCAAACGTGGCAAAATAACTAAATGACATCTATGGCCCTGTGGGACCCACTTAATAATTTCATGAGATATTTATGTAGGGGCCACAAGATATTTTTGTAGAATCCACCAGATATTTTTGTGGGGCCGCATATTTTTGGAGTTTCACCGATATTTTTTTGTAAAAATATGTAAATACTTCATTTTCTTCAAAGAGAGAGTTATGGCTCCCTGACTGTTTGAGCATGTATCTCCGAGGATATATACGTCTTAAGTATAATTGGTTTGTTAAAATTTGTTTGTTTGATATTCTGGGTTAATATGATAATTTTTCATAAAATACCTTAGTTTTATTCAAAATTTATACTAAAAAATTGTGAGTCAGCTAGTGGTTGGGCTTGTGTTTGACTCTTAAAGAGCTCATTCAAACTCATAAGATAGGCTTGGCATCTAAGTTTTAGACTAGGCCTCCAACCCTTTGCATCCATCCCTCCATCGAAACCCTTTTACATATTTGGTCCAAAGAAATGAAGCGATGAAACCTACTGCCCTTACAAGTTCCCGAGTCACCAATTTTTTGTTTTTTTATTTATAATGAAAAGAAACCACCATTATGGTTCGGACATCTTGTTATGGACCAATCGATGATGTAGATCTTGTTATAGGCTAAGGCTAGGGCTAGGAGACCCTTGTGATTTGGCTTGTATCAGACTCCTAAAGAACTCACGCAGACTGTAAAATAAGATTGGCAATTTGCATGTACGACTCGTGAAGAGCTCATTCAAACTCGTAAAATAGTCTTGGAAGCCGAATATCAACAACAGGTTTTCGGCTTGGCTCCGCTCATATAGGCTCATAAAATCTAAATGAATATAGTTTTTCTATATATTTTACTCATACATGGAATATATTGTAAAATAAAGAGTTAAAATGTTGAGCTCACAAGCAATAGATTTGAAACAATGCATTGTGTTTGTAGAAGGGTTTATCTCATTTACTTTCTTCATTTCCTAACATTTAAAGCGTAGTTTCTTAAAAAAATTTACGTCTCTCGTTTACCTTCTTCAGTGTTTCCTTGTCCATATGCATTCTTAGTTTCCTAAAAGGTTAAATCTAGTTTCCTAAAAGATTACCTGTTTTTTTTTACCTTCTTCATTGCCTTGTCCATGTGCAATGCTATATTTGAGTTTGAGAAGAGATTGAGACTCGTCCTGAGCCTCTTGGCTACTCGAGAGGTTGAGACTCGTACTGACTGCTGTAAAAGGTTGGAAGCTACTACAAAATGGTATCATTGATATCACATTTTTTGGGTTTGTCTAACAATCTCATGAAACTTCTATCTTTTCTATTTCATGAAAACAAGAAATACGATGTTCTAAATCAGTTGTTCACTCTTTCGATCTCTTCTATCTTGCAACGAAGAAGTGAGTTCCTCACATAAGCATACATCTTCCTCAATCGACTAATCAAATGATTTGTTGCTGGTCACTTGGTTCTTCATCCTCCAACTCGTATTCATTTTTTTCTTAAAGGCAAGCTAACGTACCACTGGGTTTTGAACCTGCAACATCCCACCAAGAGGAGGCGTGCACTGAAAGCTCCTACCAACCACGCAGAGCCCCCTCCCCTGTTGGTGCGCCGAGTGGCATTCATGGACCGTCATGTCAAATAATTAATTTTGGTCATTTGGTCGAATGAGCTCCACGTATATAAACACGTGGGGCTCGTATCCCCATGCGTGTCAGCATCACTTAGCATTGGAGTCCAGTGCAGTTGCAAAGACTTAAGTACTATATTTCGTCATGAAACGACGATTTAAGAAAAGGACAAAAATGTCTTTCATCCAAAAAAAAGAAACGACAGTTTGAAAAAAGGACAAAAATATCTTCCATTCAGAAAATCGAGGATGATGTTAACTCTTCAAAGTCCAAACATTCCATTTTCGCCCTAAGCAGTAAACTTTTGCACCATCTGCTGTAAAAAAAACTCTCTTTGATGAGGCACCCTTTAACATCGTCTACTGCCACCAGAGCACCCTTTGCCATCATTTGCTGCCATTGGAGTACCCTTTGCCATCGTTCTACTCAGTGGCAGCATTGTTGCCACAATCAACTGCATCTACCTTGTGGGTGTTTCTCCTCCACTGTCGGATTACCAAAACTTCTATCGTTTCGGTGAGTTTCGTGTAAGGTTTCATTATGCAAACAAATCGATTTGTAAATCTGAATGCTAAATCTTACAACTGGTTGTACTATTCATGCTAAATCACACTTATTTTCATACTGAAACAAATCGATTTGTACCTATCCACCTTCTGAGCGTCGAAAAATAGTTAGCATAATTTGTTCTTATGAAGGCCAAACATTTCAACGATATGTACCTATGAAGGCTAAATTTCTACAATGATTTGTACATTGGAATGCAACAATGATTTATACATTTAATGCAGTAACGATTTGCATGTTCGATGCATCAACAATTTATACGTTTGAAGCAATAACGATTTAATAAAATTACCATGATTTGTACTTAAGTTTGATACATCGTACAACAATGTTTACATATGAAGCCCAAACATTACAACGATATATACTTATGAAGGTTGCAATTTCTACAACGATTTATAAGTTTGAAGCAACAACGATTTATACATTTAAAGTAGTAGCAATGCGTATTTATGAAGTTACCTCGATTTGTACTTAAGTTTGCTAAATCTTACAATAATGTTTACTTATGAAGCCAAATATTGCAATAATTTGTAATGTTGGTGATTATTTAATGAATGAGATAATTTATATTATTATATACTTGAGGAGACAATTGTAACATATAATAATGCAGTTAAATTTATGTGTTGTGTAGGTTAACACTACCTAAAGCTCGTCAGACAAGAAATTCTCCGCCATTCGATGGGATGACTATTAGAGAAATTATCCACCAATCTCATCTATATGAGTGTTATGAAAGGTACCAAAATATAATGAAGATTGAGAATGATAAAGACAAGAACAAAACATTGAAATTGTATAATGCAGAACATTATCTATCAGATATTAAGACTGAAGAGCAAAGGAAGCATGATAAAGAAATAAAGATGAAGAAAAAGAAGGATGATGAAGAGAAAGAAAAGCAAAGGAAGAAGAAAGAGGAGAATGAAAAGCAAAGAAAGAAAATGCAAATGGAGGATGAGGAGAAGGAGGAGGAGAAAGAAAAACAAAGGAAGAAGGCGGAGGAGAGGGAAAGGCAAAGGAAGAAGGAGGAGGAGAATGAAAAGCAAAGGAAGAAAATACAAATGAAGAAAGAGGATAAGGAGAGGGAAAGGCAAAGAAAGAATAAAGAGGAGGAGGAAAAGAAGGAAAGACAATTGAAGAAGAAGAAGGAAGAGGAAGAGAAAAAAAAACAAATAATGAAGATGGAAGAGGAAAGACAAAGGAAAAAGCATCAGGATAAGGAAGATAAGGAAAGGCAAAGGAAGGAGAAGGAGGAGGAGGACGAGGATGAGAAGAAAAGGCAAAGGAAAAAGAAGGAAAAGGAGGACGAGTAAGAGAAGAAAAGGCAAAGAAAGAAGAAGGAGGACAATGAAAAGAATTAAAGACAAATGAAGGAGAAGGAGGACGAGGAAGAGAAGAAAAGATAAAGGAAGGAGAAGGAGGATGAGGAAGATAAGGAAAAAGAAAGGAAGAAGCAGGAGGAAAAAGAGAAGGAAAGAGAAAAGAAAAGAAAAAAGCAGGGAGGCGGAAGAGAAGGAAAGAGAAAAAAAGAAGCAAGAAGAAAAAGAGAAAGAAATGAAAAGAAAGGAAGAAATTAAAAAGCAGAGGAGGGAGGCGAAGGAGCGAAGGAAGGAAGAAGTAGAAAAACAAAGGAAGGAGGCGGCAGAGCAAAGGAGCAACAAGAAAGGCAGAGGAAGAGGAGAGAATGAATGAGGAACAAGAAAGACAGAAGAGAGAGAGAGGAGGAGGAGCGAATGATAGAGCAACAAGAAAAGCAGAGGATGGAGGAAGGGGATGAAGAGGAGAAAAATGTGACCAAGGTACGTAAATCGATCATGTCTGTCACGATTTACTGTGATAGGTATTATTATGTATAACGATTACTGTGATAGCGATTACTATATATAGCGATTACTATATATAGCGATTAATGTGATGGCGATTACTATGTATAGCGATTACTGTGATAGTGATTAATGTGAACGATTTATTGTGATAGGTATTATTATGTATAATAATTACTGTGATAGCGATTACTATGTATAATAATTATTGTGATAGCGAGTATGCAACGATTATTATTTATAGCGATTACTATATACAACGATGTGTAAAAGTACAAATTAGACTAATTTTGATTTGATACAAATAATATGCTATTTTGTGTTACACGGAGGTCAGAAGAGAAGTAGAGCACCAAGTGAAAAGCTCAGAGGGCGGTGTTAGTGACCTGTAGTTCTGTCGTGGTATGAACAACTGAGTGAATATCAAAAGGATCAATTATAAAATATGCACTTCGGTGACCTTCTAGACCAACATTATTTTGAAACGTGCTGGAACACCATGACCCACCTGGTAAATAAGTGAAATCATAAGACAAACACATTTCAGTTTAATTCTTTTGAGATTACCATGACTCTAAAAGATGTGGCACAAATTACGAGCCTTAAGTGCCATGAAAGTGCTTTCCTATTATGAAATTCAAACTATAATGCAAGGGACAAGTGCATGACCCTTCTAGGAATGTCGATGGAAGACTGAAGTCAATGTATTTCTGGTGAAAGCAATTCCACATCGATGAAAGTTTCTTCTTTCCGTAATAAATGGGAAGGCCGGTCTGCTGCATGTGTATCTGAAAGAGCTGACCAAGAGCTGCACGACTTCCTTCTTTATTTTTTGTACTTACTTTATTTTTTGATTTGTCTGGTTTAAGGATAAGTTACTTGTGGCTACAGTTCTTGAAAGACTTAGATGAAGTCGACAAGTATGCATCGGGTGCTGCTATGCTCATACACTTATACAATTAACTTTACTGTGCGAGTAAGGGTACAAAAACCATCATAAGGTTTTGGCCATTTGTCTAGGTAATTGTTTATTATATATTTTATAGTTATAGACTAAGATCGTTGAAGGTTATAGTATTACTAATATATTGATTTTATAGGCCTGGTTGTGAGAGCATATTGTCGCCTTGCGTCCTCAGTGTGACCCTGCAATTTGTGGTTTTTCAAAGATCGACTAATGGGCTAGAATAAATGTTAAGGAAGATAATGCTAAGTTCATTTTAGATGGTTTGTAATTAAATGAGTTAAATGGTTTAAAATCGTTTACAATCGTTTCAGCATTTATCATTCATTAGTATAAATCGTTGAAATATTTAACATTCTTAAGTAATCATCACTGCAGAATTTTGTCATCGTTCGTACAACTCATTCTAATGTTTAACATTTTAAATAATGATCATTGCAGGATTTGTATTCCTTAGTACAAATCGTTATCGCTTTAGCATTTAACTTTCATTTGTGTAAATTGTTGTAATTGTTAGCATTCTTAAGTAATGATCATTATAGGATTTTGTATTCCTTAGTAAAAATCGTTATCGCTTGAGCATTTAACTTTCATTAGTGTAAATCGTTGTAATCGTTAGTATTATTAAGTAATGATCATTGCAAGATTTTTTCTGTGTTAGTATAAAGCGTTATCATTTTAGCATTTAACATTCATTATTGTAAATTGTTGTAATATGTAGCATTCATTAGTGTAAATCATTTTAATACAAAGCTCTCATTAGTAACAATCGTTGTAATATATTTAGCACTCGTTATTATAAATCATTTTAATATTTAACATTCATTAGCATGAATAATTATGTCTATACCTAAACCATAATCTCAAATGTAAAGGTTGTGTGGAGACCGTATGGAGATGAGGAGGACGAGGACCAAGAGGTTGTTGCTCAGGCTGCGAGACTATCTAGCTGCGATATATGGCTGTTTAGCAATTATGAAGCCGAGTTGCAACATGGTAATTGAGTTCTTCTACAAGCTGGCTTGGGACAATCTACCCCAAAGCAGTCTGTGAAAGTGAGAAAAAAGATGAATAGTGGTGGGGCCAGGAACGTGAATTGGCACGAACACTTCAGGGAACAATTGGATAGCTGGAACAAAGGAGGTGTTAGTGCCATAACATATGATTATAAAGAACGATACTATGACCCTAACTATTTCAAAAAATATTGGAAACCCATGCGTCAAAATCTGGAGATTGAAAATAAGCAACGTGAAAATGTTGGGAACCCATGCGTTCCTCCTGTCCCCCATCATGTCGTCTCCCAGCATAGAAAACACATCTATCGTGTCCCTCTGGCTACAACAACGATTCTCTCAGTTGCAATACACGATGAGGAGCAAACACAACTCACAAAAAAGAAGATAGTCTCCGCCACAAGGTTGAAGATATTGGAGAGGGAGAATAAGGAGTTACAAAAGCATGTGAGGAATTTGAGGAGACAAATGTGGTCACAATATGATATACTAGTAGAGATCATGACCAGTGTTTATAATAAGATCGAGGAAACCAAGAGGCCACCGAGGAAAGAGAGTCCACCAAGAAAAAGAAAGAGCCAATTTATATGTCATAGTCCATTTGAGTCATCAAGTGCTACTAAATAAACATTATATGATTTTTTTATTTCGATAATTATTTATTATAATTCTATAATTCTTTGTTGTAATTCTATAATTCTTTTTTGTAATGTGATATTCTATACAACAACTACGCCTTCATCCCAAAACAATTGGGGTCAGCGATATGAACCAAAAAAAAGAAATTCATTTTGGGTCTTTCACATGAATCCTTTTCCTTCAATCATTTCTATCCAATGCCATGTCCTCGGTGAGGTTCAAAGCATTCATATCCTTTCCTATCATCTCCATCCAAGTCTTCCTAGGCCTACCCCGACCTCTTTTAACTAATATATTTTCCCATTTCTCCAACCTTCTAACTGGAGCATCATTAGGCCTTCACCGAATATGTCCAAACCACCGTAAACGATTCTCTCGCATCTTATTTTCAATGGGTGCAACACCTACCTTCTTACGTATCTCCTCGTTCTGAATCTTATCTTTTATTGTATTTTCACACATCCATCTAAGCATCCGCATCTCAGCTACACTCATTTTTTTAATATGATGTCTCTTGGCAGCCCAACATTCTGTACCATATAGTAAAGCGGGCTTAATAGTCGTCCTATAAAACTTTTCCTTCAACCACAATGGCATTCTACGATCACACAACACTCCAGTTGCACTTTTCCATTTCATCCACCCAACCTTTATCCTATGATTTACATCTCCATCAATTTCTCCATACTTTTGAATGATGGATCCCAAATATTTGAAATAATCATTCACCGGTATTTCTTGCTCACCAAGCTTCACTACACTCCCATCACTACTTCGTTGCTTACTAAACCGACATTCCATATATTTAGTCTTACTCTTACTCAACTTAAAACCTCTAGCTTCCAATGTCTGTCTCCATAATTCTAACTTAGCATTAACCCCAGCTCTAGACTCATCAATGAAAACAATATCATCAGCAAAAAACATACACCACGGTACATTTTCTTGAATTGATCTCGTAAGCTCATCCATCAATATCGCAAATAAAAAAGGGCTTAAAGCAGATCCTTGATGTAACCCAACCGTTATCGGAAAATTGGTTGTCACCCCTCCACAAGTGCGGACATTGGTTACTACTCCTTCATACATATCTTTAATTATACTAATGTACTTGAGAGAAACACCTTTCTTCATCATTGTCCACCAGAGAACGTCCCTAGGTACTCTATCGTATGCCTTCTCTAAATCAATAAAAACCACATGCAAATCTTTGTTCCTCTCTCTATATCTTTCAATAAGTTGTCTAAGAAGATGTATAGCTTCCATAGTTGATCTTCCAGGCATAAAACCAAATTGATTCTCTGATATCATGACAACCTTCCTCAACCTAGACTCAATCACCCTTTCCCAAAGTTTCATAGTATGACTCATGAGTTTTATACCATGATAGTTTGTGCAATCTTGTATATCACCCTTATTCTTATATAAAGGCACCAAAGTACTCTTCCTTCACTCATTAGACATCTTATTTATTCGCCAAATCAAGTTAAAAAGATTTGTCAACCATTCTAAACCTTTCTCTCCCAAGCATTTCCAAGCCTCAATAGGTATACCATCTGGGCCAACTGCCCTTCTTGATTTAATTTTCTTCAAAGCCTCTGCAATTTCTTTCTTTTGAATCTTGTGCATGAAGTCACAATTTATCTCATGAAAAGGAATGGAGAAGTCTCCAAGATCTTGAGCATGACTATCATTAAATAGCTTATCAAAACAATCTTTCCATCTCTCCTTAATCTCCTCATCTTTGACTAAAACCCTTTGCGTTTCATCTTTGATACATCTAACCATACCCAAATCCCTCGATTTCCTATCTCTCATCTTTGCAAGCCTATAAATATCCTTCTTGCCTTCTTTGGTATCCAACTTGTCATAAACTTCCTTATATACCTTAGCCCTCGCGTTTCGAACTACTTTTTTAGCTTTCTTCTTTGCTATCATATACTTCTCCAAATTCTCATTATCACGACTCTTACTTAGATTTCTATAACACTCTTTTTTAACCTTAATAGCTAATTTGACATCCTTGTTCCACCATGATGTATCCTTACCTAGTGGTGCACCGCCTTTAGACTCACCCAATACCTCCTTAGCCACTTTTCTCATGCCACCCGCTATCTTATTCCATATTGATTCTGAATCCCCCTCGAGACACCAATCAACTTCCTTAACTACCTGCTCTACAAACATTCCTTGTTTAGCTCCTTTTAGTGCCCACCACTTAATTCTAGGATCTATCCTATGTCTATCCCTTGTGAGGCATTGTCTAATTCTAAGATCTAAAATTAAGACTCTATGTTGTGTAGCTACACTTTCTCCCAGTATAACCTTACAATCGATGCAACAACCCCTGTCTCTCTTTCTAAGTAGGAAAAATCTATCTGACTAGTATTAACCCCACTTTTAAATGTTACTAGGTGAGACTCCCTCTTCCTAAACCAAGTGTTTGCTAAGATCATATCATAGGACAAACAAAAATCTAAAATCCTTTCTCCACTTTCATTTCTTTCTCCTATACCATAGCCTCCATGAATACTCTCAAATCCATCCCTACTAATGCCTACATGTCCATTAAGGTCACCGCCGATGAAAAGCTTTTCTCCATAAGATATCCCTTGTACTACTCCATCTAAATTTTCCCAAAATTGATGCTTAATGGAATCATCTAAACCTACTTGAGGTGCATAAACACTAATAATATTAATAATATCCGTACCTAATACTAATTTAATAAGTAAAATTCTATCACCCTTCCTACGGACCTCAACTACATTATCTATAAACTGACGACTCATAACAATCCCTACTCCATTCCTATTCCTATTTATTCCTGTATACCAAATCTTATATCCCCAAGGTTCTATCACTTTTGCTTTCTCACCTACCCATTTGGTCTCTTGTAGACATAAAATATCAATCTTTCTCCTACACATAACATCTACTAACTCTACCAACTTACCAGTTAAAGACCCTATGTTCCAAGTGGCTAACCTAATTTTATGGTCTTGGACTAACTTCTTTACCCCCACCCATCCAACAAAGTGAGGGAACCCTTGCCTATTTGACACCACATCCGGGCACCGGTGTGACGCGTCGCTTCTGGGCGACGACCTAGCAACCCTTGCCCATTTATCACTGCTCCCGGACCTAGAGAGTACAGCGCGTCGCTCAGTAGGGAACACCCCAACGAAATTCTCATATTGGTTCATTTTCATAGGGTATGACTAAGTTTTTATGCTGGCTGTCACAGGCCTACCGCAACCCTCCTCCTTTATCCGGGCTTGGGACCGACAGTGTATAACTAAACAGTTATACACAGGCAGAGTTCTGTAATGTGATATTCTATAAATGTATAATTCTTTTTTAAATAAGCATAACACACAAGTGCCACTGAAACAATCGTTGTAATGTTCGACCTTCATAAAAAAAATTAAAGAAGCGTTTAGCGTTGTGTACTGCGCAAATTATGATTTGCTTTTATGAGCTGTTTTCATATCGCGATTTACATAAACATTGATAAAAGGCTGAAATGATTTATACTTATAAGGACTACGTGCTATCACGGTTTGCTTGATTCCGATTGCCTTGCAGCCAGTTCTATAAGAGATCATGATTTGTTTTTTTAAAGAAGGTGTTCTATGACAATCTGTACAACCATCCCATCTAAACCCATCAAATAATCAAACCAAATACGTTTGAATATCCTATTGTGATTTTCCTTTACGAGCTTTGTCCAAGCAAATGATACGTTCCATCGTGATTTACACAATGACTGATTCATAAATGTTGGAAAAGAAAAATAGACAAATCGACATGATGTTTAGACTTAGTAAAGTACAAATTGAATAAACTTCAACGATACATACATCATTGTGTAAATTACTCTGGGACAATATCTGGTATAATGATTCAGATACAATATATGTATAACAATTTATCTTATCGTGATTTACACAATGATTGATAAAAGGTGAAAAGTAGAAAAAAATAAAATAAATCGACACGATGTTTATTGGTGAAGTACAAATCTAGGTAACTTGATAAATACAAATCGACTTAGAACTATAATTCTTTAAGTGTCATAATATAATAATATTTTTCATATCATGATTTGCTTTTATGAGCTATGTCTATGTGAACAATATGTCCTATTGCGATTTACACAATGACTGATTAATAAAAGACAGAAAAGACAAACAATAAACAAATCAACATGATGTTTATACTTAGTAAACTACAAATTGAGACTTAGTTGCAAATCAATTTCACTGTAATGATACGTGCTATTGCGATTTGTTTGATACCGATTGTCCTATCGTGAATTGCTTTTACGAGCTTTGTCTATGTGAATAATATGTCCTATCACGATTTACACAATGACTGATTCATAAAAGGCAGAAAGAAAAATAAATAAAAAAATTGACATGATGTTTAGACTTAGTAAAGTATAAATTAAGGTAATTTCAATGATACATCATAAACAAGCAAAGAAGATGAAGCCCGCACAACTGAAGCCCACACGACTGTAGCATATTTGTCATGAAGTATATTGAAGATTAGACAAATATTTTTCCAACTGCGAAGGATGGTTTGTGAATGATGGAAGGTTCGACAGTAGGAATAGATCAAATAGATGGTCATCAACATCACCCTCTGTCTATCATGCATAATATCTGTGCTTGCTTCAGTATGATGACAACGATTGAGGATGATTATGATTGTTATATTATGCGTAAGCTTCGATATACTTCACGACAAATGCGCCACAGTCGCATGTGTCAAGAATATATCGATGTATACACAGAAGATAACCACCATAATCATCATCGAAGATTATATAGATCTTTTCTCACGGTGTGAGACAACTATGTTATCAGCATCAAACCTCATCTATCAAGCACACGTAGAAGGAACACAGAAGAACAAAGAAGAAAGAAAAATACAAGGAAGAAGAAGGAGAAGAAGAAGAAGAAGAAGAAGATAAAGGTGGAGGAGAAAAAAGAAGAAGAAGAAGAAGTTGCGCTACTGCAAAACAGATAAAGATAGATTAAATAGATTAGGGTTTTAGACCTGGACAACGAGTCGAGTCGGGTAGGGTTTTGCATAAAATATGATTTTACACAGATCTATATTAGGGTTTTACAAACATATTGATATCGTTCACAAAGATAAACAAAGTCATATCGTTGTCGCAGTAACTTCATAAATACAAATCGATGTATTGATAATTATTTGTTGGGATTCTATAATTCTTTATTGTAATTCTATAATTCTTTTGTATAACGTGACATTCTATATGTGTATAAATCTATTTTAATAAATGTAGCACACAAATGCCACTGAACAAATCATTGTAATGATCGGCCTTCGTAAATAAAAATTGAATAAGCGTTTAGTGTTGTGTACTGTGAAAATTATGATTTGCTTTTATGAGCTGTCTTCCTATCGTGATTTACACAATGATTGATAAAAGGTTGAAACAATTTGTATGTATAAAGGCTACGTGCTATCACGATTTGCTTGATAGAGTTTGGCTTGCAACCATTTCTATAAGAGATCTCAATTTATTTGTTATAGAAGGTATTCTATCACGATCTGCACACCCATTTTTATAGAATTTAGGGTTTAAGGCTTTAGAATTTAGGGTTTAAGTTTAAGGTTTTTGGGTTTTACGGGTTTAGGGTTTAGGGATTTAGAATTTAGGGTTTAGAGTTTAGGGTTTAGGTTTAAGGTTTTTGGGTTTTACGAGTTTAGGGTTTAGGGATTTAGAATTTAGGGTTTAGAGTTTAGGGTTTAGGTTTTAGGGTTTACAATGTAGGTTTTGGTGTTTAGGGTTTTAGGGGTTTAGGGTTTAGGGTTTTATGTTGTAGGGTTTAGGTTTTAGGGTTTAGGTTTTGGGGTTTAGGTTTTAGGTTTAAGGTTTTTGGGTTTAGGGATTTAGAATTTAGGGTTTAGGGTTTGGTGTTTAGGGTTTAGGGTTTAGGGCTTTATATTATAGGTTTTAGGTTTTGGGTTTGAGGTTTAGGTTTTAGGTTTAAGGTTTTTGGGTTTTACGGGTTTAGGGTTTAGGGATTTAAAATTTAGGGTTTTAGAGGTTTAGGGTTTAAGGTTTTATGTTGTAGGGTTTAGGGTTTGGGGTTTAGGTTTTAGGTTTTTGGGTTTTATGGGTTTAGGGTTTAGGGTTTTTGAATTTAGGGTTTAGGGTTTAAGATGTAGGTTTTTGTGTTTAGGGTTTAAGATGTAGGTTTTGGTGTTTAGGGTTTAGGGTTTAGGATTTATGGTTTAGGGTTTTATGTTGTAGGGTTTAGGGTTTTAAGGTCTAAGTTTTGGGGTTTAGATTTTAAGTTTTGGATCTATCTAAATTCTAAATGGATCCTCTTAAATAAATAAAATTTGGGTTCATTTGATAACCAAATAAATTTAATTAAAAATATATATGTCGATATGTATCTCTCTATATATAATTGTTTAGATTGAGTTTGGATTTCATGAGAGCTAAATGGGTCTCACAACCAACCCAATCCAATCACTCCCCCACCTAAACCCATCATACAATCGAATACATCCTATCCCACCAAATCCGTTTGAATATCCTATCGCGATTTGCCTTTATGAGCTTTGTCTAAGTGAACAATACATCCTATTGTGATTTACACAATGATTGATTCATAAAAGGCGGAAAAGAAAAACAATAAACAAATCGAGACAATGTTTAGACTAGACAAAGTAAAAATCAAGATAACTTCATAAATACAAATCAATTTACAACTTGATACCGATTTAAGTAACAGTTATAAATCGATTTCACTGTAACGATTTGTACAACCATGAACATAAAGCATAAAAGATTTGTTTTATCGCGATTTGCGTTGACGTGTTTTATCTATATGAAAGATATGTCCTTTCACGATTTACGTAATGACTGATAAAAGATGAAAAAGATAAAAAGATGAAAAATAAATAAATTGACATGATGTTTAGTGGTAAACTATAAATCTTGGTAACTCAATAAATGCAAATCGACTTACAACCAATTTTTTTTAAGTTTCATAGAACAACAATTTTTGTCCTATCACGATTTGCTTTGACAGGCTTTGTCTATATGAGAAAATCATTGTAATGTTCGGCCTTCGTAAATAAAAATCGAGACTTAGTTGACGAGTTTTGTAAAAGGCCGATGAAATGACATTTTTTAATTTAATTAATACACAATGTAATTTATTTGCACATGATTTTTGAAAATGAGTGGTATGTGAAATGATGTTTCTTTTATAAATGAATGACATGTCACACAAGTTCAGGTGGGTGTCACTTCACTTTGCTTCGTGAGTAAGGAACAAACGAACCGACGTTTCTTTTATAAACAACGTGTTCATGGGTCTAAGATATAACCTACTTCATCACAAAGAGGGTATCGATGATGAGGAAGGAGACAATGACAACTACACAACCAGCGATGACGAATTAGGCATATATTGTTTAAATCTCGTGATGGGTTTCTTTAAAATTTGTCTCTTTTATGGTGTATATTCGATTTGTGTTGTGTACTGTAGAAAGGAATTTCAATATTATTTATTGAATATTCTGCTAATGTCAGTGAAACATCCACAAAAAAAGGTACCCAAAAATTCAGCAAAGAGCTCTAAGATAACATCAATCGACTGTAATATGACTTTACAGAAGGAAACACTATTAGTAATTTTGTACGTATGAAATCACTATCAGTTATATATTTATGTATGCCATGGGTATGTATGTTAACACATGCATATTTATTACAAACAGACTATATCTGATTTTGTCATGTATATTCAAAGCAACACAACAACCAATACTAGACGCATCGTCACCCCTTATTTCATGGTATATTGGTTTGCTTATATGTTTATTTTCTTTTTTGATTTACTCTTGTTGTTTCATGTTTTAATCGTACTATTATCACTGTTTCGTTCAACAGAGTTTCGTCCGTTGAATGCCATACTCCATTAGATTTCAAGATCGACTACCATGCTGGCGTAACGATGATCACTGCAAAGACTTTTGGTCAAGTGAAAAGGTAAGTGAAGAAACCTCTTGTCTAAGGTTTAGGCATAACAGTCCTAACATGATTTGTACTATCGATTTGTAAGATATTATATTGATTTGCAGATATTGATTCCTACACTCTGGCAAACTTCTGAGCATTGGGTCTTATACGTGATAGATTTATGGAAAAAAACAACTATGGTGCTACAACTTATTAGACTTTCACACTGGTGTACAACATGACATTATGCATTTGGTAAGTTTCTATCTATAAGTGTATCATATCTTATATGATGACCCAAAATTTACTTGCTTCTGCATTAACCATAGGCGAGATTTGTCAAAGACATTTTGGGTGTCGACATTGGTGAGTGGAGGTTGCACTGTGCACACCATGCTCCTTTACAAAATAATGGCGTCAATTATGGCATATTTGTAATGAAGTATATTGAAGCAATATACAATGAACAAGAACCAGATTTCGCCGTTGTATGATCTACACTTAAACATGTTTTATTATCCTCTATTATTGAAGACTCAATTTATATATTGGTGTCACATTACCTTTTTATTGCAGAATGATATACTTGGATTCCGCATAGAACTATGCAAAAAATTGACGGAGTTTCTAATTACGGAAGAGAAAAAAATTCAGCCGACAAGAATACCTAGAAGGCAATGAACGACGTGACCCCCCCAGGAGTAATATGATGTACAAAGATTTCTAACATATTTTGTAGACTGTGTATACAGAATTTGAATACAAATTTTGTAAGACTGTGTATACAAATTATGTAAATCTCTCTAGGTTGAAATAAAATTTTAATTTTACTAAACACTCCAATAAGTTGGACTGTTATTTGTAGCAAAGGCAAATCATTGTCTCCGACATAGATGTCATTATGTAAATCGCTATAGGACATTGTCTTGTATAACGATTCAAATACAATATATGTACACGGATTTGTCTTATCGCAATTTATACAATGACTGATAAAAGACGAAAAAGATAAAGAAAAACTAATCGACACAATGTTTATTGGTGAACTACAAATCTAGGTAACTTAATAAATACAAATCGACTTACAACCAAAATTCTTTAAGTTTTATAGAATAACAATATTTGTCCTATCGCGATTTGCTTTTATGAGCTTTGTCTTTGTGAATAAATTGTTGTAATATTTGCCCTTCATAAATAAAAATTGTAAAAGCGATTAGCGTTGTGTACAGTGGAAATTATGATTTGCTTTTACAGTCTTCTTGTCGCGATTTGCATAAAAATTGATAAAAGGCTGAAACGATTTGTATGTATAAAGGCTACGTGCTATAGCAATTTGTATGATATGTTTTTTAACGATTTACATAATGACTGATTCAACGGTACAAATCGACGTCCCGTTTAGAATTAGTAAAGTATAAATCGAGATAACTTGAACAATACAAATCAAGTTAACTTCTTAAATACAAATTGATTTTGTGCACAAAGACAAACAAAGACATATCGTAGTCACAATAACTTCATAACTACAAATCCACATGATTTACAACTACATTCATTTATAAAAAATATTAGTATTTAGTTACAATACATCATGACCAATGGTTTGGCTTAGATACAATACATGACCATCATCATTAAAGAAGACAAATATCATCACCAGTATGAAACCCACGTCCAAATAGTGATGTGCTTCTAATGCAATCTAGGTGTGAAAAGCTATTTACGAGAGAGCATTTCCATCAAACACATATCTATCTTTTAGAGACTCCCATTTTTATAGAAGAGATCACCAAAACATCCATATCGTTCATCATTGAGTTAATTTCCTACTGAAAAGCTATTCTATGTGCAGCTGAAGATACATTCTCTCTAAGCAAACAAGCTCATTAGTAATGGTAGCCCACTGCACCATTTTTCTCAGACTGAGGCTGATTCTTATGTACAACTGAGAATACATCCAAATAGTGATGTCATGAAGTATATCGAAGATTAGACATATATTTTTCCAACTATGAACTATGGTTTGCAAACAATAGAGTATATCAAAAACTGTTGTGCACTACTTTATAGAGAAGTATGGAGCCCTCATCACTCTAGCATACTTGTCATGAAGTATATCGAAGTTTAGGCAGTAGAAATAGATGATCATCAGCATCACCCCCTGTCTATCATGCAAAATATCTGTACTTGCTTCAGTATGACAACAACGATTGAGGATGCTTATGGTTATTATATTCTGCGTAAGCTTCAAACTCCATCTATCAAGCACAGGTAGAAGGAACACCGAAGAACAAAGAGAAAAGAAAAATACAAGGAAGAAGAAGAAGATGAAGGCGAAGGAGAAAAAAGAAGAAGAAGTTGCGTTGTCGTAGAGGTTAAATAGATTAGGGTTTTAGACTAGGACAATGGGTCGGGTCGGGTCAGGTAGGGTTTTATGTAGAATAAGGTTTTACACAGATCTATATTAGGGTTTTACAAACATATCGATATCATTGTCGCTTTAACTTTATAAATACAAACTGATGTCCTGATAATTATTTGTTGTGATTCTATAATTCTTTGTTGTAATTCTACAATTCTTTTATGCATTGTGATATTCTATAAGTATATAAATCTGTTTTAATAAGTGTAGCACACAAATGCGACTGAACAAATCATTGTAATGATTGACCTTCGTAAATAAAAATCGAACAAGCATTTAGCGTTGTGTAATGTAAAAATTATGATTTGCTTTTATGAGCTCTCTTCCTATCATGATTTACACAATAATTGATAAAAGGCTGAAACGATTTACACAAACATTGATAAAAGGCTAAAATGATTTGTACGTATAAGGGTTACTTGCTATTGCGATTTGCTTGATACTGATTGGCTTGCAACCAGTACTATAAGAGATCGCGATTTATTTTTTATAGGTGTTCTATCACGATCTGTACAACCATCCCACCTAAACCCATCCAACAATCGAACCAAATCCGTTTGAATATTCGATTATGCTTTTCCTTTACGAGCTTTGTCTAGAGGAAGTGTCTGATCACAAATTATTTTTCATAGAGGAGATGTCTGAAAATGATATGTACAACCATGGACATAAAGCGCAAAAGATTTGTCCTATAGCAATTTTTTTTACGGGGTTTGTCTATGTCAACGATATGTTATATAGCGATTTACACAATGACTGATAAAAGACAAAAAAGTGGAAAAAAAAAATCGACACGGTGTTTATTGGTAAACTACAAATCGATTTACAACTTGATACCGATTTAAGTATCAGTTGCAATTCAATTTCACTGTAATGATTTGTACAACCATAGGCATAAAGCGAAGAATATTTGTACTATCGTGATTTACGTTGATGAGCTTTGTCTATGTGAACGATATGTCGTATCATAATTTACACAATGACTGATAAAAGATGAAAAAGAGTAAGAATAAATAAATCGACACGATGTTTATTGGTAAACTATAAATCTCGGTAACTTGATAAATACAAATCGACTTACAACCAAAATTCTTTAAGTTTCATAAAATAAAAGTTTTTGTTAAATTGCAATTTGCTTTTACGATTTATACATATGAAGGATACATATTACAACGATCGAACAAGTTAATACAATCAAATACAATTATGTAGCTGAAGAATTCACACGTGATTCCTGTATTCCATTGCTCACTTTCGGATTGATCTGAATTTGTCATGAAACAGAACAATATAAGACACTACATTGAGTTTCACAAGAAATGCAAACATCCTCCCAACATTGATTACATACCAAAAGACTTGTAAAACTGATGCTATTGTTCCACTCAAACTAGTTGGGAGGATTGAAGGTTCCAACATTGCAGTGCACGTCTGTAGGGTATTGTTGCATATTGAAAATTATAAAAGTTAGATATTGATAAGCTGCATGTAATGCAATTTACATGGGAAATAATATAATGTATTATATACATGTTCATGCAAAGGGCTTGGTTGCTTTTGCTTAGGGGTTGATTGTTTCTTAGGCATTTTCTTGCCAACCAATTCTAGTGCACCCTTTGCCCTCCAACGACTGCGATCAGAGGTAGGTTTCCTTTTAATACCCATCGCTAGGTAAATTTTTTCATCATAATCTACAACGCTGACTCCAAACTTGTTGAAGATGATGTTTATGCTTCGACACAACTTCTCATGCATGTCAAGAGAAACATGATTTTCACCTACACTGTTCGCTCCTATTTTCTTCAACTGGTCTTCATAAGCTGCAACAAACTCATGGTGAATTAACTACACATTTTCAAACAACTCTTTTGACATTTTTCTCATGTATACATAGGCTTCTTCACTTTTCGATGCCAAATCTACTACATGAATAAGTGACCTACATAGTTGTTGATAACGAGAGGCTATGTGGCACTTCTCATCAACACTAGATAGACTGACATTATCTATATTCAACAGTTCAATCTTTGCTTGTCTTGTCCATCTTCACATTAAATATAACTTAGGTATTTCTTGTATATTCTCTTGATTAAGTGCCTTTAATGCATGATGATATAAAATATCTTTAAATTCATACATTTTGCACGTACATTCAACTGTTCCATTGTCAACATTGTACGTAACATATGCTTCTTGCCTTTTCGGATGCTCTTTTCCCTCCCATACAATATGGTATTTATGCATATTCTCAGTTTGCATACATCCTTCTATGTTGTAGTTCATGACCTATATAACCTTCTTCTTAATCCATTCAAATACAATTAGTGTATACAGATCTACAGGTCACATCGATATTTTCATGCCCAAAGTTACAGGGCATGTATTGAAGCATTTCACATCTTGTTCAAGCTCATTCTGTCTAAGACCATCTACAAATAATTCATATTATTCTATGAAGTGAAACATTGTTAAACATGAATGCAAGGTTTTCTTCAGTGTGGCATGTATAGATTCATCTCTTTGTATGCTTATCATACCTGCACAAAAGTACTGTCTTCCATATGCCAATGCCCACTTCTCTTTGTCTGCATATAAATTTTTTAAACCACACACAATCTTCAAGGTCATACATCTAAATCATTTCCTCCCAATCAGACATAAATTTGACCTCGTCTACGCTCTCAAGTACACACATTGTAAACTTTTTATCAAATCCTGTCTTCTGATTAAATATGTGTCCTATGTTCTTTGCTGCATTTTTAAAGATATACCACAAACATAGGCGATGATGCATATCTGGCCATACATGAGACACTGAGTCACAATCGCGTGATCACCATATGTAAGTACAACTTCATGGTGCTTCCCATTCATTGTCTGTGTAAATACTCTGAACAACCATTCAAAGCTTTTCTTGGTTTGGTCATACAAAAAAACGCCGCCTAATATGCAACTCTATGAGTGATGGTTCATTTTGACAAACTACCCAAATGACCACTGTTCAATATTAATCTTCACTATTGTATAAAAAACAAACACATCATTGAAGCATTCATAATCTACTCTTGACTTTGAATCTGCTTAAAACATATTTACAGCATATCCATCTTCATCCAGTTGCATTGCACTAAAGAAACTAGGGTCATTGCTTGATTTCTTCTGTAAGTAATCAACCAAACAATATATTCATCCATTCTCCATGTTATCTATCATCTTCCTTCTCAAGTGGTTTCTTAGATCCATATGTGTGAATGGTAGATTTTTGCGACCACCATCTATGTGCGTGCACAAATTATATGTCTTTCTTGGTGCAATGCCGGTGCTATCAGCTATTTCAGCAATTGCAGTGTGCACGTCAGTTACTTTACGATGTGACCTTAACATATGAGTCATAAATGAAACTTCTAATTCATTGTTATGATCACTGATTAAAGTACGAACTACATATTTCCCATTCAGAAGTCTTCTTAACACCATTCTCACTGGACAACCACATCTTGAATCAGGCTTGCTCCTTGTTGGATTTTCACTTGACTTCTTCCAACCTTTCTTAGAACAAACATATGTCTTTCTCACCATGACACCCTGTTCATTTTTTGACCAAGAATACCTTCTAACACTGAAGCCAAGTTTTAAGGCATAATCATTGTAAAATTTATATACAACTTCCTCATTATTAATCTACATTCCTTCTACGAAAACAGAGTCAAGTATACTATCATGAACATTCCCAGTGTTTGCACCTTTATCAAGTGTATTGTCATGATCGTCTACCTCATTATCGAATTGCATTTCTTCTGCTAGAACATTCAAGTCAAGAGTGAATCCAATGCCTGCACCCTTCTTATCATGTGCATCATTAGTGTAGATGTTCACTTCTTCAAGTGCGTCATTAGTACAAATGTTCACTTCTCCATAACTTTTCAATGATTGAGATACATCATCGTCACTGCAACTTGATGATAATCTCACCAATGTCATAAGCAAGATATCAATTTGCGTTAGCCAGCACATACATTTACTATGAATTACTCAAGATGTATATAACAACGGATACAAAATAGTCAAATAAGTCAAAGAAACGATTGAATGAATCACAATATAAAAGCAATAACGATTTGTTATTTGCTTATATTATGCATCGAGTTGTTATTTACCATGCCAATAAAAG